>NC_141902.1:26983468-28260968 GCF_057802395.1 Ceratotherium simum simum | reverse complement strand
TTATGACTCAAGTCCTTTCATTTTCATTGTGTGAATGTAAAAACATGGTGCCACTGACTTTACAAATTATTAAAGAGAAATCTCTGTTTAGATAGATAAAGTAAAAAAATTATGGCAAATATTCTTGTTTCAGGGATGAGTAATGGAGACGCCTCACAATGTTGTGCTAAGATGAGATGAATATGTACAACCATCCATGGCAAAGAAGGTAGTAGGATCTTCTGTAGCTTGACAAGAGCGGCTCCTCCCAATACTCCCATGGTGTTCAACCTTCAGTCTTTCTACCCCAGACAGTCTCCTTCATGCCCTCAATAGAACTACAAGACTGTGTTAACTGACTGCTCTGCCTCCAAGAGTCAGCAATCGGGTCTCTGTACCCCATTTGCCTACACAAGGCATTTCAGTGGAAGAAACCTACAAGGTGATCAGCATCGCAATCTCTTTGGACCAAAAGACAGGCATCAGAATTCTTAAGGAAATGGCAGGGTGCCTGACTTTTTTTTCTGGGCAGAAAAATCAAATCAAAACAACTTTGAATCCTAGGTGATGTGTTATGTTGGTGTGTGTAGACACTGAGTATGTAGTGTCGTGGTTAGAAAACACCTGGGTCGGTTATTTAACCTTGCAGAGTGAAGTGTCCTTGTTTTGGAAATGAGGGTTAGTTATTAGCAGCATTGTTGTTATCATCTTTATTATTATTATTATTTTCAGAGAGACTGGCCTTAGGCAAATTGATAAACATGCAAAACCATCCCTCCAAAAGCTTTTTCATCCCCTCCTCACTTGCTGTTTCTCTTCCTCTCTTGATTTGTTATTCTCTGGTTGAATTCTTGGCTCCTCTTACCTTTTCCTGGAATCTGTTCCCTCATTCTCATGCTGTCACAATTCAGCAAGCTCACTTCTATTCCCTATATGGGCTGATTTCTTCTCTTTAACCATAGACTGCTTGTAATGCATCTAAAAGGAATTTAAAACATTCAAAGGAGCATTCCAAGAAGAGGAGCAAGGGCGACAGCCATAGGCCTGATTTTGTCTCTTCTAGACAAAGGTTGGCTTCAGGGGTCAGGGTCCTCACTCCTCTAACAGGACAAATAAACCTTTGACCAATAGACCCTATCTGCATTCAGCCTATCTCCTACCCCTGAAGGTTGTGCCAGGACCTCCCATAATCTCTCTCATTCTTCCAGCCACTCACTGCCCATGGCTCACTGGGTTGGCCTGTCTGACTCCTGGAGGTTCCAAGAGCCTTCCCACTAGTTCATTAGACCCAGAGAGCAACATCAAAAGTGGGCAAGTTCCAGAGTGCTCTGATCCAGAGTGCTCTCGTCCATCCTGTTCTTCTCTGGAACAACTTGACCTGTAGTAGGAATCTCAGGAGTATTTTTTTTTTAATTGCTTTTTTGTTCATTTGTCCGCATTTCTTCCATTTTCCCTCAACTTTTTATTTTGTAAAATTTTAATCCTAGTGTGGAAATAAATGAAGGCCAACTAAATGAGAACAGGCAAGGGCTATTTCTTCAGAGGTGGATGTAGCAAAGGAGTCAGCCATCATCGTTTGAGTTTAGAGACTCAAAGGCAGACAAAAGAGTGGGAAAGCTTTAGAGTGAAAAAAGGAGAAGGCTTCAGGTGTGCCCTGATTGGAGGCTGTTGGCCTGGGGTAGCTGTAGGCAGGCTAACCAGGAGCCGGGCACCCCATGTGGTTGGTTAGGGGTGCATATTTGGCTTTCTCTAGTTGGTCCTAAGTTGGAAGGGGGAACAAATATTAGGAAAGCTCGCTTACTAACCAAGTCCCAGCCATCTGGGACTGATTGTTACAGGGGTTATTACTAGAGATGGTGATCTGAGTTCCTGTAAGTCTGACTTGGAGATAGTAGGCTTGCTTCTTGAGCTGGTTACTACACATAACAGGTTGATTTCCTGAGCTGGTTGCTGCAGGTTGCAGGCCAGAGTTCTATTGTTATTTATGGTCTGGCCATCGTCCATTTGTGTATTCAGCCTTTCACTAGAGAAAAGTTGAAACAACAATACAATAATACCTGCATATCCCTTGGCTAAAATCCCTAATTATTAACATTTGCCACGTTTACTGCTTGTGTTGCCACCTAACCATAGTGTGTGTGTGTGTATTCATTCTTCTAGGTTTATATTGTATGTATTACAAAAGGAGAAGAAGATATTTTCTTTTATTCAACTGCAAGCTCTCAATGAGCAGGGATAATAACCTTGTTTGTTTTCCACACCTCCCCAAATCTGACCAAATGGTGAGCACCGATTTATTTCATGGATGTGAAATGGGTTGTGTGCTACCTTGAAGAGCCAAAGGAAGATCCAATTTCCCAGTCCCAAAAGGCCTCCTGGCAGATACTCCCCACTAGCCTAACTGCAAGTGCCTAAATCCATTATAAACACTCTTGTGAATTCACTGAGAAGTTGATCAAGATTTGAGCACTTGGCACTCTGTGGAATTGGAGTCAGGGGCTGGGAAAGGTAGTAGAGAAATCAAATGAGAAATTCAATTGTGCATAAGATTTGATCTTCTTAAGCCCAAAACAGCCAGACTATTATAATATTTTGTGGGGAATGAGTTGGGGTGGTGAACGAGGATATAGATACCAGCAGGATGAACAGAAATAAAGAATGTCTCATGTCCTTCCCTTTTCCATTCCTACTGGCCGTGACCTAGTTCAGGGTTGCATTTCTTTTCACCCAAAGCTTGCAGAGACAAGCAACCTGGTGAGATTGTTTCATGAAGTCCCTTTTGTCCCACCTCTTCCATAAAGTCCAGTGAACATTGTAAGGACAAATTAAAAGTAAGAGGCTTAATTCTCCCAGTTGAAAATAAGGAAAGAGATTTCCCTCCCACCTTTTTTCTTTAAACATTTATTTTAGAAAACTTGTAAGTATAAGGGCATCACAGTACTTTGCAATGCTGTGATGATCAATGTGATAAACATATGAGAACATATAAAGCCTAAATATTTAAGTAGGGGCTCCATAAATGCTGAAAGGACTATCGGATACATCCATCGAAAGGAATATATTATTTACCAATATTTAATTTTCAACAAGATTATGCAGAAGGGGGCCTCAGGCCAATACTTCGATGGCTCTCTACTGGAGCTAGGGACAGAGCTTTACATGGCAATGTAGTACAAGTCTTCTGCTGATCCAGAAAGATTCTGGTGGGAACTTTCAAATGTGCTAAATTGAACACAGAGCAGTTGACACATAGATTGGAACATATAGTACTTCTCAAAATTCTCTAACCTGTAGGGAGCTTGTTAAGACTCTGATTCAATAGGCCTGAGATTCTGCATTTCTAATAAGTTACCAGGAAATGTTGATGCTGCTAGTCCCTGGACCACACTTTGAGTATCAAGGCCTTGAAGTAAATTTCTTGCTTGTATATAAATTTTCATCATCTGGGCTATTAACAAGATATGGATAGCAGGAAATTCAAGGTTAAACTCTCCAGTAATATTGCAGAATGCTAAAGCCTAGAATACTAAAATTCTGCACTGAAGACTGAAGAATAGCCGTGTGCCAGACAAACACATTGCATTTATCTGTATCAGGCATTTTCCCAAAGGGATAGTTATCTATTTGCTTCAGATACTGGACAATTAAGTGTGCAGCAAAGTTGGCATTCCACTAGGAAACCTGAGACACCTGGCTTGTGGGTCCCTAAGCACTTCTTGTTTGAACCGTGCAGTCCAACATGGGATCCACTTCTTGGGGGGAATAGACCAAGGCTCCTCCTTCCATTGAAGGATCCAGTGAATTTAAGGCAGGCAATGAGTGCTCAAGAAACACCCGGTGATTTCGAATAGGAGAAGCCATGCACACTGGTTAGTTAGTAAAGGAACTTCACTTACTTAGGGACATGAGAGTGTGGTACTTTCTCTCCTGATAACAAAGTGCTTTCAAGTCTGTCTATTTGGGGAACCTGAACGTGCGGTATCCCAGGATCAAGGGAGCTCTTCTGTAGTGACTGGGTTATTTCCCGTTGACTGGCCGCTTTTATTGCCTAATCGAGCACTAAAAAAGATCAAGAAGGGCTCAGGTCACTTCTATCTTATGAGAATCACCATATTTTTTAAAAAGAAGTCAAAACATAGTTACAGAAACTGCGGTTTATTTAAGTGTGTATGTTTACCAAATGATCACTAACACACAGAGACATAAATGTGACTGTATAATCTCACTTGGAGATCGCCTCAAAACCCTCAGTAGGTGACTTCCCCTGACCTATCAACAGACCATGAGCCTCTTGTCTGGCTCAGTAGTAGGCATAATAGCTCACTAGATCTTCTGAATGTTTGTTCTCTCCTCTCCATCCCCTCCCCACTCAAGTGATAAAAAACCCCAAGCTTCTCTTTCAAATTGATGCTTCCTTATCTCACACAAGGTTGCTGCACGTGATTTCTAGGTTGTCTCCAATTTGAGATTAACATCAGTCTCTCCCCTGCTGTGGACTGTGGCAAAGACTCGGGTGCAGTGCTGAAGGCAGTAAGCTCACACTCGGTTTTTTTCTGAGGATTCTCAAAAAGCTTGAAAATACAAAATGAAATTTCTTAGAAGTCATCCACTTCAGTCCCAGGGGCTGGCGACAGATGTTTGAATCCTTCCGCCTCCAGTGATGTAGGGCATAGCAGCCACACCTTGGACCGTTTCGCTAGACTCGGTGGTGCCCACTGGCCTTCGCTGCCGGCCACCTCCGAGTGCGCCTCGCTCCTGACTCCGGTAGCTTCTGGAGAGAAAGAGAACTTGGTTGGAGCCAAGGAGTGGACACCCAGCTCCGCCCGGGGAGCTCAGATTGCACGTGAACTGGGACTAGAGGGAGGAGAGGAGAGGGCGAAAAGGAGAGACCAAGAGGCTCACAACAAGGTGTCGGCGGGGCGTTGGGGGTAAGGGGGACCCGGCCCAGCGGGCGGCCGGGACTGGCGGGGTGGGGTGCCGGTAGGGCGCCCGAGAAGATCCCGCCTCCGGCCTCGGACTCTCTGGGCCCCTCCCTTCGCCGACCCCAGTCTTCTCCTGCCCTTGCTTCCCTGCCTCAGTTCTACGTTCACCCGGTGCTCCCTGAGCCCTGTTTCCACGCAGCTTTTCTAAAACTAATGTTCTGTTCGTTGCCCCCAGCCCTGGCAGCGACGACGGGAAAGTAGCGGGACCTTCGCCCCGTGAAGATACAGTGAAGAACAACTTCGTCTCTCTACGCACCCGCACCCGGGCCGCTGAGGCCCCCGGGGCCTGGGGAAAGACCTTGGAGGGGCTTGGACAAGGTGGGCAAGAGGGGGTGTGTTTTTTGGCGTGATCGAGGCAGGGAGAAGGAGGGGGCGCTTGAAGTTAGAACGCTTTAATTAGACTCCTAGGAGAATTTCTGGATCCAGGGACCCAGATATGGCCAATCGAAAGGATATAAATACATAACCCAGGGCTATGAGCGCAGTAGAGTTCACTGACAAGCACGAGACCCCCCTTCGTGTGAGGGAGACCGCAGGTACCGCTTCTGAAACTTTTTCCTAGCTTTCCCTCGACTCCTTTCGAAAGAAACGGTATGGAGCTAGCGGCGCCGGGACCCACCCTTTCTGGGCTGGGGGTGCTCTTGGAATGCAACCTCCCTCCGGAGTCCCTTTGGTCCCCATATAGGGTTCAGGGGCTACAGCAGTGCGGTAGTTACTGACCAAGGAGGCTGGCAATTAGACCCTACCTCTCCATTCTGACTGACCCTGGAGGAGGAGGCGGCCGAATAGTTTCCTTGGGACACGGTGGCAGGTTTGCCAGGTCTGTGAAGGAAAGGGCGCTTCCTACTGGATCTGAACTCCGACCCCATTCGCACTGTGAGTGAGATTCACAGCCACAGACCAACCACCCCAGCAAGGAGCTCCTTGTTCAGTCTTCTCTAAGTACCTGCGACAAGTCGCCAGTGGGATTTCTTTTTTTTTCTTTCTGCATCTTATTGCCTAGATTAAAGAGAAGGTAGAAGTTTTCCAAGGATGTTCACGCTAATAATCGTTGACTACCTTGTAGCTCACTTCCCAGGCGTGTGAGAATGCGGTGATTCCTCCTCTCCCCGGTTTTGTTCAGATCCCTAAAAATGAATGAAAACGCTACGGGGAACCCCACTAACGGTAAAGCAAATTCAGAATTTTGAGCCAGTGCGCTGGGGTAAACAGAGATGAGAAAAGAGGTGCTTACGTGTGGTAGTGTGGCCGAGCGGTCTAAGGCGCTGGATTTAGGCTCCAGTCTCTTCGGGGGCGTGGGTTCGAATCCCATCACTGCCAACGGTGTGTTTTCGTCCAGCTTCAAATCTGGTGTACCACAGTCCTCTTTAGAAGAAGAGTTTTAGGTCTGTGTGTGTACAGAACATCTGAATTCTTTCCGATCACCGCGTATCACTTCTGTGGTTTCTCTTCTATTTGCAAAGCAAACCACCTCAGTTTCCTACTCTAAGTGCTCCTCATCTCCTTGCACCCCCTGCCCAGGCTTGCTATTTGCACCCGACTTTTCTTATGTCCAAGCATTTGCACAGCTTTTGTGTGCCCGTAACGGGGAATGCTTTCGGTTCTCCTCTTCTAAAACTCACGCTCACACTGAATCATTCTCATGACCTGGTTTAGGCATGATCCAGTCAGGAAGGCTTCCCAGAAACTGCCCCATGGCCATCAGCCCTTACAGGCCCTGTTACCTACTGTGGTACTCATAGATTTGGCCAGGCAGCTCCCTCAAGGAGGTAGAGAATTTCCCTGCAGTGTCATGAAAAATGAATGAGAGAAACAGAGCAGAGAACTAGGACTCTGTTCAAGAACCAGGGTCTTGGGTTTTTTCGTGCCACTTTTTGATTCTGCCTTCCTTTTTATGTCTTTCCCCCTCCTCATTCAAAATCTCCTTCCGTGTCCTCCCAGGCCACCTCCCACTTCACTTTGATGACTCCTCCAGACCACTTCCCTTCCTTTTCACCCACTTCTTACCAAAAAATAGCTTGGTCCCCTGAGGTCTTCACACAAGAGGCCATACTTTTCTCAGAAATTGAGAAATCGGGCTTGCTTTCCCCCAGTGCCGTGTGCGTGTGTGTGTGTGTGTGTGTGTGTGTGTGTGTGTTGGGGGGGGACCTCTATACTTATGGTATATCTTTATATTTCTATAAAATTTCCTCTTTGTATAATACCCACATCACTGTCTTTCTTTTCTTCACAGGGCAATCGTTCTGTCTTCTTCAGTGTTTGCTTTTCCTTCTTCCTGAGATTTGATTCTGTGCATTATCCTGAGACTCATTTAATTTTTATATTTCTTTTCATCTCCCTCTAATGACTCCCAGAAACCTGATCTCTCTAGCTGTACATTTTCAGCTGCCTAGAGAATGTCTCTGTTAGGCCATCATCTTCATTCAAAAAAGAGATAGCCCAAAATCCCTTCCCTCCCCTCTCCCACTCAGCTCCTCCCCAATGAGACCCTTCTCCAGCATTCTCCACATTCACCAATGACACTAGCACGCCCCAGGTTCTCTAGCGCTCCACCTTGGGGCATTTTCATTTGTATTGTTTTACTCCTTTGCCTCTTTTGTCTGTAGCACTCTCACTAGCCCTTAGTTCCAGTCAATTCCATCTCCTAGTTGATGGAAAAATGCTTGCTTCTGTCGCCATTGCCTCATGCCACTCACTACCCCCTTCCCTTTTTCTGCCCACATCACCTCTGCTGCCGCCAAACTGTTCCTGAATCCCATCCTTCCCTCCGTCCCCTTGTCACCCCTCCTCTTATTCCTCTAGATATCCTCTGGCACTCCTCCAGCCACACCCTTCACTCCTGCCACACCTCCTCCCCCACTCTGCTCTGACACTCTTTCTGCCACCCCTCCTGACACACCTGCCACTCTTGATAACTTTTTTTATCACTCCACTACACATACATACCTAAAAGCTCGCTCACTCACTTAATCAATATTTCCGTCAAATTCTAGCTCAAAACTCAACTTTCTGAAGCTCTCTCCAGTCTGTCCTTCCTCTCCATTCTGATGGCGCCTTTTCTTTGTCCTGAATGTGCTCCCATATTGTTTTTAAATGTTTACTAGCAGTATCAATATATCGACACAGCTTTATCTATTTTGTTCCTTCAACTAAACTGTGAATTACTAAAGCATTGTGTGTGTGTGTGTGTGTGTTTTTTTTTAATTAATAGACTTTATTTTTTTAGAGCAGTGCTGTGGACTGAATTTTTATGTGTCCCCCTCCCCCTAAGAGTCATATGTTGAAGCCCTAATCCCCACAGTGATAGTATTTGGAGGTGAGACCCTCGGGAGGTAATTAGGTCATGAGGGTGGAGCCCTCATAAATGGGGTTACTGCCCTTATAAGAAGAGGCATGAGAGAGATGATTTCTCTCTTGACCATGTGAGGATACAGAGAGAACGCAGCAGTCTACAAGCAGAGCAGGCCCTCATCAGACACTGCATCTGCTGGTGCCTTAATCTTGGACTTCCCATGTCCAGAACGGTGAGCAATAAATGTTTGGTTTAAGACACTCAGTCTTTGGTATTTTTGTTCTAGCAGCCTGAACTGATTAAGAAAAGCAGTTTTAGGTTTACAGCAAAATTGAGTGGAAAATACATGCAGAGAGTTCCTACATACCCTCTCTCCTCCCCCCAGTCCCCACAGCCTCCCTACCATCAATATCCTGTGCTAGTGTGATACATTTGTCACCGTGAATGAACCAACGTTGATACATCATTATCAACTAAAGTCCATAGTTTACATTAGGGTTTACTCTTTGTGTTGTACATTCTATGGGTTTTGACAAATGTGTAATGACATGTATCCACCATTACAGTATCATACAGAATGGTTTCCCTGCCTAAAAATCCTCCGTGCTCTGCTAGTGCATCCCCCCCGCTCCCCTCTAACCCCTGGCAACCTCTGAGCTTTCTACTGTCTCCATAGTTTTGCCTTTTCCAGAACATCATGTATTTGGAATCATACAGTGTGTAGCCTTTTCAGACTGGCTTCTTTCACTTAGTAATATGCATTTAAGTTTCCTCCATATCATTTCACGGCTTATATCTCATTTCTTCTTGGTGCTGAATAATACTGCATTATGTGGATATACCACAGTTTACTTATCTATTCACCTATTGAAGGACATCTTTATTGCCTCCAACTTTTGGCAATTATAAATAAAGCTGCTATTAACATTCATGGGCAGGTTTTTGTGTGGACATAAGTTTTCAACTCATTTGGGTAAGTACCTAGGAACATTATTCCTGAATTGTGTGGTAAGTGTATTTAGTTTTGTAAGAAACTGGCAAACTGTCTTCCATAGTGGCATAGGGTATTTTTAAACTTCATTTTGTATTATTAAAGCATTTAAAAAAAAACGTAATGTACACACGTGGCATACTTTGAAAAACATACATAAAAGTGTAAAGAATACAAATCCCCCACAGATAAACATATTTTGGCATCTTTCCTTTTTTCATATGTGAATGATAAATTTCTAGAAGTAGAAATAGAATAATTTGATTAAACACAATGTTTTCTAAGGTTCCTGATTTATAATGCCCATCTGTCTTCCAGAAAGTAGTCACATTCTACAAGAATGTCCTTGTCACTGCATCCTTGTCAGTATTAAATATTAATCAACATTTTCTAATTTGGTGGTGAAATAATATCTCCTTGTTTTAATTATTAAGTATTTCTTTCTTATTAGTGAAGGAAAATCTCCATGTGCATATAGAGCCTTTTGCATTGCTTATTCTCTGTATTGTTTGTTTACATCCTTTTGAAGGACCAGCCTTTCTACAGTATTTCTCCTTAAAGCCTGAATTGCCTAGTATAAATTATTCAAGGTGATGAAAAAGTGTAGGGAAGGTGGGGTTGAGGGATATTATTCAATATTTAGTCAACTCTAGCTGGTCTTAAAGATTAGGAGATAACAGATTCAAATCTAAAATAAAAGCCATTAATTCACATCTCCTGAGTAAATCGAACCACATCTACTGCATGATCACAAAGAAGACACGTAAAATTATGTTTCATGGTGGGCAAAAAGCTGTTCTCTTGTTGCCTGAAAATAAAATTCAAATAAATGTTTCACAGTCGTTGGGTTAGGAGGATAAAACCTTCAGGAAGTTGAGTAAGGGGACTTTTTAGCAAAAGCTAGTGCACTTCCTTCGAGCCGGAATCGAACCAGCGACCTAAGGATGACAGTAATTACGTGCCTCTACAGTCCTCCGCTCTACCAACTGAGCTATCGAAGGGTGCAACATCTCGCACTTACTGTAGATTTTTGTATAAATAGTAACAGCTAGTTAGAGGCCTGGCTTCATTGCATTCGAGGTTCCAACTCAGATTGGAGGTCAAGAAGTCTCCAGAGAGTCGAGTCTATGGTAAACCAAATCTCGGGAGTGGCCTGGACTTGTAGGACGCGGAGTCTGAGTCCAAGAAGTGAGATTGGAAGCAGAGCAGAAGCCTGGATTGGAGTGTGTCCGGGTAGCTTCTGGGCTGGGCTGCCCCAGAGAACTCTGCGAACCAGTTCTCGTTCCAGGCACGCAGGAAAAACTGTGGACAGGCAAGCCGCAAGCGGGGCAGTGCGCTTGGCTTCACGGTCCAGCGGCTATCAGTGGGCCAAGGCAAATTTGCTCTCTGCCGCAATCACAGAGGTGCGTGTGGACTCTACCAATTCGGGGAGTTTTCTCGCAGACACCTGAGTAATCCAGTTTCTCCTCTCTTTACTGAAGGGTACAAACACCTAGCTCTTTTCTCGGGATCATTAGGAGGTCCGATTCTAAAATCTTTCCTCCCAAATGTCCAGGGTCTGATTTTCCCTCAAAGATCACACAGTGCTTCCTTTCTTCAACGTCTGTTTCAACAGTTGACAAAAATGGAAAACGCCATTCTTTTCGTAACCTAGGGGGAAAAAGACTAGCATTTGGTTAGGCTCCAGCGAGATTTGAACTCGCGACCCCTGGTTTACAAGACCAGTGCTCTAACCCCTGAGCTATAGAGCCATCCTACTACTCGTGAGGGGAGGGTGTATGCCGAATCCCTTCAGTTTCACTTCAGCCAAATGGCCTTTAAATCTAAACAAAATTTAACAAATAATTTCAAGTTAAAAGGAATTTATTTTGAAGGAAATACCTTTTTATACATGAGAAAGAAAGGTGTTTTGACCAGGCCTAAACTGGATATGAGTCACTGGAAGGGTAGCTCCCCAAGTGCATGCTCCTCACCCTCAGGCCTGACAAGTCACCGAGTTAGGGCAACACCTGGGGTAAAGTGGGATGGGGTGGGGTGCAGGTGCCTTACAGAAGAGAAGGATGCGAGACATCAGTGTCATTGTCTCCAATCTACTTGGACGCATAAAAAAGTAACCGCTCCAACTCTCATAGACTAAGTTGGGGTTGCTTTTTGTTTTGTTTTTTAAAGGGAAGCGGCTTTCTCCAAGCACAGGACGTACCCCTCGGACCCTCAGTATTTGGGAGCCGAGGCAGTGAGGGCGTGAAGGCATCCAGGCCTCCTCCTGGCCTTTCCGCGGAGTCGGTCTCCGTCACAGTCAGTCTGGGCCTGAGGTTCCTCCAGGTTTCCTGAAGCGGAAGCTGGCTAGACCAACTCTTTCCTCGGTCTTTCAACGCTCTTTGCTAACAACTTGGAGTCCGAGAGGCAGCTCCTTCTCCCTGGGCCTCCGGGCTCTTCTAAATGCCCACCATGAAGTCCAGAATAAACAGAAAGTGGCGACGCATAGGAGGGTTGGGAAGGGAGCGCTCCTCTTCTCTTTTCTCTTCTCTGGTCTCAGCCCCCCCAGGAGTCTGGCGCCTAGTCCAGGAGATTGAGCCATTCATTCAACAGCTATTTGCTGAGTTTCTCCCCTGTGCCAGGAGCGTGCTCGTTACAGGGTGGACGGTCGGACCAAGGCAGACAAGCTAGAGCCCAAGGGCTTCGATCCCCAAGCAGAAGGGATTGCAGGGTAAGGACAACGCTGTCCCTTCCCATTCCATCTGCCACTTTCTGGGTGATAGAGAAGCGGGTGGGTGCAGGCTTCCATAGAAGAGGGTATTGGAAGCAGGCAACTCTTCCCGGGTGCCACCTTCTGCGCGCCCTAGAAGGGTGCCTTAAATCTAGACGTATAGTACAAACTTCATTAAATAAAGCTGGAAGAAAATAGCAAAAGCATGTTTGCAAGGTGTGAAACACCGTACCCAAGGGGGCTAAGGCAATGGTTCTAGGATTCGACCTCTGTGGGCGTAGTATCGAGTTTCTTCGCTGCCGGTGCTGGGGGGTAACCTTTGCCTCTTGGTGAAATCGATGGTTCTTATTTTTCCTTGGTTCTCTAACCCCAGGCTGTTTGCGATGGTTCTGGTCCCATCCCTGTAACTACCTAGATTCTCTTAGGAGAGTCCAAGACAGACTCGCAGCTCAGCCTGAGTCCCTTACAGAACATTCCTGTCTCTGGAGCTCTATGGTTCAGGTTCCTCCGAATCCTCATGCTGATGCTCTTGGGGTCTGGAGAAAATCGCTGGGCTTAGAGAGAGCTCAAAAATGGTCCTCAAGTATTGTGATACAGCTAACTGGATGAATGAATATTCTTAAAGAGGAAACTTTGTTGCCAGAGGCGGCTCGTTGGTCTAGTGGTATGATTCTCGCTTTGGGTGCGAGAGGTCCCGGGTTCAAATCCCGGACGAGCCCTGCTTTTTTTTTCCTTTCCTCATTCACAGCCAAATGAAGCCAACACTGCCGAGCCTTGGTCCCCCCGAGGCTGAAGTCCCGTTCAACATCCACCTGTCTCTGAATCAGCTTGTGAGCAAGTTGGCCGCTTCTGTTGACTGATTCAGGGACAACGAAGATGCTACCGTGGACCAAAGGATTCCTTGGAGACGGAGGGGCCCTAGTTCAGCTCCTACAGGCTCTTTTGTCAGGAATAGCTTCTTCGGGCAGCTCTTACCCTGGCACTTGGGGCGGAAAAAACCAGTGCACTTATCACTAGAGCATTTCACATGAAAAGAGTGGTACCTGGAGGTGTGTTGCGGTCGCGATGCGGGGACAGAACCCTCTTCCTGAGGCCCTGGTCCGCTGTGCTGACCCGCCGGGGTGTGGAATCTAGCCCCGGTCGCAGAGCCCCGGCCCGGTTAGCAGCGCGCGGTTGCACTTTTGGTTCCCGAGACCGTCTACCGCACAGTCGCAAGTGCGGTGGCAGCCTTCCACGACAAACTGCGGCCCCGGGAACCCTGGGCTTAAGGGGCGCAGACGTCCATTCCGTCCAAAGGGAGCGCGAGTGAATTATTTCGAGTAGTTAATTCTCCAAAACGCAATATAACAGTGCCGGTCGTCTTGCCGTTTCTGGCAAGAATCCACTAGCCCCTTTAGTGTTCTTTGATTGCTCACCTGGAAAACCAGAGGGCTGTAGCTGAGGTGTCTAACTGAAAGCTTAGAGTGTGGTTGACTCCGGTTTGTGGAAGTTGCCCAGACTTACGAAGTGCTGGAATGACAGGCCTTCAAACTTGCTTACCTTCCTGGACTGCTTGTACACGGGGATCTTCGATCGGCTTTCTGTCTGATCCGATCATATTTATCCTTTCCGAGGTTCTTCTCTTGGAAAAGTTACTTGGCCAGGCAAGAATCAAGAGTTTTGTGATTGGTGATTGGAGGGAGGGAAGAGAGAGGGTAGAATCAGCTAGTATGCCTTGACTTCCAGGTTGGTTGTCCCATCAGAAAGGTGATATATGTAGCCTGATCTTTGATGTGTTTGCTGAACAACTACTGGTGGAGATGCGCAGGAGGAAGCTGGATATAAAGACCTGGGGTTCAGGAGAAAGATCCAAACTAAAGAAATAATTTTAGGAATAAAAACACAGAGTGGTGGCTAACACTGGTTTGGGTAAGAACCCACAGGGAAGAGCATTCATAGAGAAAGAATTTAAACTGGTGATCCCCAGTGTTTAAAAAGTTGAGAAGGGAATAGCAATGAGGGAAGGAACCAGCAAAGGAAGCCTCATGGCCACCACTTGCTCTGATGGCTGATCTGTTACTCAGGGGCTGTTGATGTCTTTACCAGCATTTAAAGCAGAAAGTTTAGGGAAGATGACAGCACTGGACCAGTTGAAGAATGAAGGGAAGGTGTGGACACATTGGTAAATAATTCTTTTAAGGGTTTGGCTGTGAAGGGGAAGACCTGAATAGTACACGTGTCTGGTCCGGAGGTCTTAGGGTAGCGCCAGGATTATTTAGTGGGTCCTTTCTTTCCCTGCCCTGAAACCTGGGCAAAGGGGCATTGGGTTACCAACAGTATGCCCCTTAGCCTAGTACGTTCTGACTCCTAAGGGCTTTTATGATCAGCACAGATGAAAGTGGCACCATTACTCCTTCTACCCCCATGGTAAGAGGTTGAAATACCTGCTGGGCTCTACAATCAAGACAGAGGGAACTCTGCAGCATTTGAGCAAAGGCACAAAGGAACAAATTAAAAATACATAGCTCACGGCCTGAGGAGGGAGGTGAAAGAAGGAAAACTAGTTCTAAAAAAAAAGCATAAATAGGTTTAAGAGGATCTTAGGTGGGGTTTCAAAACCCAAGTAAGAATCTTTTGACCTTTAAGAAAATCGTGTCCATTGGGAACCAGAAAAAGGACATCAGACTGAAGATGCAGCAGGCACTGCTTCTCTAGAGTGGCAGGAGTTGGGACTTGACCCTCTGGGCTCTACTTGAGAGGAGCAGCACCAGCTCCACAGCTATGAGTCTGAGCTCACAGTTTGTTTTACTGCTAACACTTCTGACATGTAATTCTGTTGGTTCTTGTGGCTGAGAACCACCAGTTCATCCTCATTGACAGGGGAATGTCAGGGGTCATAGAGAAGATCTGGGCCCTGGAAAACCTTAAAGTTTGCCAGAGTCCTTATACTTTTCTGCATTGTCAGATCTTGAAACGTTTCAGATATCTGCATGCAGAAAAAAAGGGGACCCAAGGGAGACATCCATATGCAAAGTTTCACAAAGTCATAGTTTTCCTAGCGTAAGGGTCTTTAAAGAGGGACATGACTGTGACTAGCTATGGGACTTATCTGCTCCAAGCCCACTAAGGAGGTCAGTCAGTAGAGTCAGGACCTGTACTGTCTCAGCTAGAGTTGTTAGACTGTGCCTTCCTCACCTCCTGAGTAATAACTATGGCACTTCTATGCCAAGGTGGGTCTCTACTACTCTCCACTATTATCAACATGACCCCCCTTGAATCATGCAAAAGTGTTCCCAGCAAATCACCAGGGACCATGGCTATTTGACACTTTTTCATCCCTTATGTCATTTGTCCCTTCAAAAAACAATGTGGTGAGACTGTTGCTATGCTCCAAATTACCAGGTACTCTTCTGGAAGATATGGAAACACACAAAGGGAAGACCCAGTCCCTGTCTTCAAGGGGTTTGCAAAATAATGGGGAAAGAGGGGAAATGGTGCAGCTTATTATTGCAAGAGAAAGTATATCATTTAGGATTCAGTCAAAGTGGAACCACTATAAGTGATGAAGAAAAGAGATTCATTATAGAAATTGGCCCTTACATGATTGTGGGAACCGGTAAGGAAGTCTATGTAAGGTTCTTGCCTCTATGACTAGTGTTGGGCCTGAAGTCTCTATAGCTCAGCAGCGTGAGCAGTTGAGAAGGACAGGTGGACATGAAGGGAGAAGAGCAAGTGCAAACTGAAACCATGAAATCCACGAAGAGAAACTGGAATCAAAAAGCAAACTGGAATCTGCATCTCTCTCTCTCTCTCACTGTCTCCAACCTTGTTGATGTGGGAGACCTGCAGGAGAAGCTGGCACCCTTCATCGTGGAACTGCCCATGCACTTGGCCCAGGAGTTAGAGGAGCTGAAGGAGCACATCCATGGGTGCCAGAGGAGTTGTGAGCCCAACTGAAGCCCCATGCCAACAAGTGAGCGAGCAGACCAGCATCAAAAATACAAGCTGCAACAGAGGCTGGTATCCTATGCCAAACTTCAGGACGCAGTGGCTGCCATGTGAGACGTTTTCACCTTCCAAATCTCACTATGAATTTCTCCATGTCTATAGAGATAATTTAGATCCATACAGAAAACAAAATTCTGGAAAATGTAGTTCCAGCTTAGACAAATCGACACAGTATGAAGTCACCGCTTAATCTACCCTCTTTTCTAGTTTCTCCTTATGAAACTTGTATTGGAGAATCTTGTAGCCTCTTTTAAATGTTTCCTATGTCTTTTTCTTTCTATGTTGCATTTCGTGTATTTCCTTAAGATCTATCGTAGTTTACTAAACATCTCTTTGCCCCTCTAAACTTCTGTGCAAGATATTCAGAGTCTTTAATTTCAATGATAATATTTTTCATCTTAGACTTTTTATCGTTTTGTTTGAAATATATCCCTATTTTTATTTCATCATGCTATTGATCTTATATTTCTAACATTCTTAATTTACAGTCTATATCTAATTGTTATATTATCTGACGTTCTTAAAGGTCTAAGTCTGCTTCTTATTGTTTGTCTGCTGACTCCTGTTCTTAAAGTTCTGATTGCCTGTGTGTTTTGTAATATAACAGCTTTACTGATATAATTCACCCATTTAAAGTGTACATTTAAATGGTTTTAGTATATTTGCATAGTCCTACCAGCATCACCACAATCAATTTTAGAACATTTTTATCACTCCAAAAAAGAAACTCTGTACCTCATTAAAAGTCACTCCTCATTTCCTCCCAACCCTCTCCTGCAGCCCTGGGAAACCACTAATCTACTTTCTCTATATATAGATTTGCCTATTCTGGATGTTTCATATAAGTGGAATCATACAATGTATGATCTTTTATGACTGCTTCTTTCCTTTAGCTTTATGTTTTTAAGGTGCATCCATGTTGTGGCATGTATCAGTACTTTATTGCTCTTTATTGCCAAATAATATTCTCTTGTATGGATATGCTGCATTTTATTTATCCATTCATCATTTGGTGGGCATTTGAGTTGTTTCCACTTTTTGTGTGTGTGTGTGTGTGTGTGAGGAAGATTAGCCCTGAGCTAACATCTGTGGCCAATCCTCCTCTTTTTGCTGAGGAAGATTGGTCCTGGGCTAACATCCGTGCCCACCTCCCTCTACTTTACATGTGGGATGCCTGCCACAGCAAGGCTTGATGATCAGGGCATAGGTCCGTGCCCGGGATCCGAACCTGCGAACCCCAGGAAGCCAAAGTGGACAGGGCAAACTTAACCTCCACGCCACCAGGCCAGCCCTGAGTTGTTTCCAATTTTTGGAATTATAATGCTGCTCTGAACATCATGTACAAGATTTTGTCTGGATGCTAAAGTTTTCATTTCTCTTGGGTATATACCTAGGCGTGGAATTAATGGGTATATGGTAACTCTATGTTTAAACTTTTGAGGAACTGCCAGATTGTTTTCTCAAGTGGCTGCATCATTTCGCATTCTCACTAGCAATGTATGACGCTTCCAATTTCTTCATATCTGCATCAATACTTGTTATTGTCTGTCTTTTCCATTATAGCCATCCTGGTGGGTGTGAAGTGGTATCTCATTGTGGTTTGATTTGATTTCCCTGATGACTAATGATGTTGAGCTTCTTGTGCTTGTTGACCGTTTGTATAACTTCTTTGGAGAAATGTGTATTCAGATCCTTTGCCCATTTTTTAATTGGGTTATTTTCTTTGTATTATTGAAACATAGGTGTTCTTATATATTCTAGATACAAGTCCCTTATCAGATCTAGGGTTCGCAAATATTTTCTGTCTTTTTGTGGCATGTCTTCTTCACTTTCTTGATAGTATGCTTTGAAGCACAAAAGTTTTTAATTTTGAAAAGTTCCTTGTGTGTGTTTTTATTTTAAGGATTATGAGCTTATGTTCAAGAAGGCTATATCTAAGGGAGTCTTGTGCTATCTTTGTTGAGGGTGAGACCCTCTTGAATGAGTATTTTGTATTCATTCTGCCTATGGGTATTATCTACTGGGGACAATGTTTATATTAATATATTAGCTTGGGGTTTCCCAGATGACACAATTTTGTGTATGAAGTTAGAGCTTCAATTAAGAATTCTCAAAGAAGACTTTTGTCTTGTGCGGAAAAAACTTGTTAATTGTCTTCCTTTTCTGCAAGGGAAATTTTTTCTAGCCTCCTTTCACTGATAATAGCCCTCCAAGAGTTCTCGCTGTATGTGGGAGGTTCCATTTCAAATAGTCACCAGAGTAGGTCTAATGTGAGAATGATTACTACATTCAAGCTGCTGGTTACTTGAGTTTAGCAATATCTATCAGGGCAGTGGCTATCATCTGCTCATCAGTCTTTCATTCATTCAACAAATGAATTCTTGGGCACCTTCTATGTACCAGGCTCTGTTCTAGGTGTTTGAAATACATTTTTATTTTCAGCTTCCTCTTAATTTGTGATCTCTTGGAATAGCCTTTATTTTCTTGACAACTTGGCTAGTATTTAACGGCTTTATTGAAGAAGATACACCTGCAAAACAAAAAAATAGCGATTGGAAATGTAGCAAGAAAAGCAGGCAAGTGTGGCTCCAGGGAAGCCACACAAAAAGACTATTTCAAATTAGAGGCTGAGATCAGTTGTGCCAAGTGCTGCTGAGATTAAGATGAAGAGTAAAAAAATTCCTTATGGAACAGGAATTTTAAAATAAGATTGAAAAAATAAAATCACAGATTGCTGCCTGGTACAATTTTTATTGTGATATTTCTACTCCTAATCACTTTCAATTACCTAATATTTGCTCTTATGCTTTATTAGTAAAACATCATCTTGTTAGACACACTTTTAAATTTTACAAATAAAAGAGTCTTATTACATTTTGACCCACGGTGAGATATATCTCACCCAAAGGTCTGGGAGCTCCTTAATTGCCGGGACTATGTATTTGTACCTCTCAATACCAACTTTCTTCCCAGAACATGGTCTTCAATAAATTTTTATTCAATTAAACTGAGTCCAAAGTAATTTCCCACAATAAGTAATTAATAAAATAATGTGGAAAATAGATGGTTTAACATGCTTTATTGCCAAAATATGGGGATGATTCCTTCCAGAAATGCTATAAACTGTTACATGAATTCCTCTTTTTGGCCAGTGTCTGGGATTGCCTTCAGGTTTTTATGCTCCATGAAATTGGGTAGTATTGAAGGCAACACTTCACCTGCTTTCTGGGCAACACTTCTAGATCACTCCAGAAGAGTTCTTTTCCCCCTCTAATCACCGATCATTCTTTTCATTCCTATAGTTCTCACTCAGAAATCTTTCAGGAAAGAAATATTTAGTGTGTGTTTGTGTGTAATACTAATAGAACTGGATTAAAGCATTACTATTTCCAATGCCCACTGAAGCTTTATGTTCAGTTTGTCAATTTCGCAGGACTATTTTGAGGTTGATGTGCTGTCCATATCTTGATATTTAATTTTTTTAACCTTGTCTCTATGTATACAAACATATTCCAACATGGAATTAATTCTTGTTCAATGAGTGATAGCCTCTGAAAACTTCTCTAACAAGAAAATACCAAAAAAGATAAATCAATTTTTATGTGATCTCCAATGTCATTTTACAAACCCCCTTATCATCCCCATTCCTCTGAATTATTGTTTGTCTCTGTCTTCCTCTCTAAAATCAAAGCTGCTTGAGAAACATTTCCTGTTCATCTGAGCATGCATTAATATATTACAGTATCCAACAAAGATGCTTAACAGAGCTTTGTTGAATAAATGAATAAATAAATGAATAAATGAATGAATACTTGTCCAAGATTTCCAAGGGCACCACAAGTAGGAATCCCCATTCCCTTTCAAATATCGAATGAGGTAGATAAAAATCTACCACAAACTCTGGTTCTTGATAGGTACAATAATAGTTGGCATTCTTAGCTCTTTGATATTACAGGTCCTCATCCCAATCCCAATTTTACTAAAAATAAAAGAAGATTGAAGACAACAGATAAAAGAAGGTAAAAAGATGAACAAATGAAAGGAACACAACCCAGTGACAAAACGAGTAGAAATGTCTTTAATTCATCTTTGTAATAAAGTTCAAATTAGAAAAACACATTAAATGCTATTATACATGAAATGTCTCATTGATCTGCTTTTTCAAAGGCACCTGGGATTGCTGTGGAGAACTGAATAAATCCCTTATTAAATTTGCTTTACCTCTTTTCCATCTAACAGTAAATGCATTTTGGGGGGAAAGTGTATACAAAAGTATCCAGATAATCTATTTTATTTTTATGATTATAAGTAAATTTTTCTTAAAATTCTTGATTTTCATAAACAGTTGGAAGGCTGAACTGAGAACTTTAATCAGTTTTTAACTTTTGGCAAAGGTCGCACATAGATCCCTCTAAGAATTGGACTGAAGCTATGAATTCTCTTCCTAAACAAATGCATATAGGCTCAAATACATAAAATTTACATACCATTGGGGTTTATAAATTTTCTGAGCCCATCCTTAGACTCCCTGGTGACCGTAGACCCTTAGGTTAAGATCTCACAGGTTGAAAGGTCTTAAGATGTAATGATGGTATTGATTATGACATATCAATAATAATATGGATTTATGTATGAGATAGAATCAAAGAATTTTGTCTGAAAGGGAAGAAAGATAGACTTGATAACTTTGGAGCTCTTTAGTGGTTCCAGAACTCAGTCATTTGATGATGTCCGTGATGATGATAGGAAAGAAAATGACAATGGAGAAAACTTGGACTTAAGACTAGTTATTACATTCTCTCACTTTCACCCCACTGTTTCCTTACTGAAATTCTTAGCAAGTAAAAGATCCCCCCAAAAGCCTGCTACCACTTTCCTAAACATGTCTTTCAAAGCTTCCTTGACTTGCTCATTGCGCAAGGCATAGATGAATGGATTCAGCAGTGGTGTCACAAATGTTGTTACCACTGTCACCGCCCAGTTAGTATCCACAGAGCCACTCTGTGATGGCCTCACATAGAGAAAAATGGCACTTCCATAGAAGAGAGTCACCACCATCAAGTGGGAGGTACAGGTAGAGAAGGCCTTCTGACGACCTGAAGCAGACGGGATGCGCAGGACAGCCAGGACTATGTGGCTATAGGACACAGCAGTAATCATCAGTGAGGATACAATGACAAGAGAGGCAAGGACAAAGTCAGTTTCCTCCAGCTTCTTGGTGTTGGTGCATGCCAGGCGGAGCAGTGGGCCACTATCACAAAAGAAGTGCTGCACCACAGCATCCTGTTCACAGAAGGGAAGCAAGGCCACAACCACTGTGGGGCCAAGCACAGGGAGGAGTCCCCCCATCCAGCAGGCCAAGGCCACCTGAAAGCACACAGTACCATTCATGAGCAAGGGGTACTGCAGGGGGTGACAGATGGCCAGGTAGCGATCCACAGACATGACAGCCAACAGCAGGAACTCAGAGGCCCCAAGAAAGAAGTAGAAATAGAATTGGGTAATGCACGCAGCAAAAGAAATTGTGTGTTGCCTTGAGAGGAAATTGCTCAGAATCTTGGGAATGATGACAGAAGTGAGCAGGATCTCTAAGCAGGACAGATTACCCAGAAAGAAATACATGGGAGTCTGCAGGCGAGTATCAGCTCCTACCACCCCGACAATCAACACATTGCCTGTTAGAGTCAGCAGATAGACAAGGAGGAAGACAGAAAATAATTCTGCTTTTGTGCTGTTGAGATTCGGGAAACCTGCCAGGATGAACTCAGTCACACCACTGCTCTGGTTCCCAGCAGGAGCCATTATCTTTCCCACCTGTACAACAACATGAACATGATCCTGGTGAGGACAGGTCTTCTCCAGAACAATCCTGAAAATTATTTTACCATTATATGACACACATACTCCCTTTTTCCAATCACACAACCTATTAACATCTGAAGGACCTGATGTCCTCATCTAACTGATTTTAGAGCTGGGGAAGATTTTCCATAAAGGGTAGCTAAAACTTAGGTATGAAAATGCCAGGAGCCTCCATCTTCACATCTCCTATTCTCACATTTTAACTTGCAATACCTCATTATTATAATAACTGTATCATTGAGCATCTGAGTTGGGCAAAAATGTCCGAAAAATGATTTTGTGAAGAATATGATACCCATTTAACCAGGATCAGAACTTGAGCCAGACTGCCTAGCTTTGAATCCCAGCAACTCCACTTACTAGCCAAGTAGCCTTAGAAAAGTTACTTAACCTCTCTGTGCTCCTCCACTGTAAAATGCTAGAAGGAGCAAGTGAAACAATAGTGCAAAAAGTTTAAAAGAGTTTGCATCACTTAGCTGACAAATGACGTGGTAGAGACAGCCCTGGACTGTAAGTTAGGGCACCAGACTCTAGACTTGGCCTGCCATTTCCCTTGGAAGACTATCAGTGAATCCAGCTCCTGTTTGCCCTTCAACTGCTCGGCTGTAGAATGAGTCATAGGAATCTAGGCCGTTAGTACACCTATTATATGAAATTACCCTTTTCATGGAGAATTCCCCAGCATCCTAAGAGTCTAACTGAACTCAGCTTGTCACAAAGTGCTTGCCTGTCTAAACCAAGTTATGCCATATTTAAAAGGGATAATAGGGATAAGTTACATTGATTCAATCAGTCAGGTATCCACATCTATTTATTTAATGTCACCTTCAAGCTAAGTATTCTGGGTAATATTAAGATGAGTGTCTCAATCTTTTTCAATCCGTGATACCAATCCAAGGCCCTTTCACAAACTTGGGTTCTATTAGATGACTTGCCAGAGACACAATTATGAGTTCCTGGCTGTAATTAGTAATAAAAACAGAAATTAAGTCCTTACCATTTGATCCAAGTCCTTCCAGTTCTAAAGACCACCATCACAAGAATCAAACACATGATATTCTGAAACTTTGTTAAAAAATGCCTCAGATGTGAGAATACTGATCCCCTTCAGCCACACAAAGCATGAGAACTGACCTTAAGGCCTCGGTTCCTTGTCAGCCCTGCTGTTCTCTAGGACACCACAGCAGTCTTTGTTCCTAGCAAACATTAGGCTCTTACAATTTCTCACCTGTGAATCTCACCTGAGTAGGAAAATTTTTGTACCTTTTGTCAAGGATAAAGCAATTCTCTGGTCTTTCTCCCTAGGTATTCCAATTCAGAGCCTCATCTCCCTCTAGCTTCTATGGAAATTGCTTTACTATCAGTTAAATAATTCAACTTTTGCTCTGTGTTGACTATGTATCACGTGCTATTTTTGGTGATTCAGAGATAAAGGAGACATTGTCACTATCTTCGTGTAGCTCACTGCCTAATGAGACTGACAGAAAAGTTAACATGTGTCACAGGTGGAATGTCACACGTAAGCATGGGGTCTAAGGGAGCACACAGAAAGGGAACCAAACAGACTTAGAGAGACGAGAAGTATTCAGGCGGAAGATGATGCCTAAAATAGATAATAAAAAATTAGTATGGATTTGATAGGAGAGAAGACAGGGTTTTTAATGGAAAGGAGCAGCATGTGAACATAGTACATTTGAGCAGAAGCACAGAATATAAGGTGTGGAGTGGAATGGGATGGTACTGGTCACCTCAAAGGGGACTCTTTCTGCCTCTCTGTGAAATACTTCTATTGAACTGAACCTAACCTAACTACATATTAAGTGAGAGGAAGATGAGTCCCAATCCCAGATATGGAAGGAATTCCTCCTACCTACCTCTGAATGACCTTGATGTTTCCATGAGGGTGGAGATCACCCTACAAGAATTCTCTTTCCCTTTTTATGACTCAATGTCTTGCTCCATCCTGGAGTCCTTCCCATTCCCTGTACTGTGAGGCTGACAATAGCCTAGAATCCTTGGAGTTCCTGAGGATGGGCAAAGCACTTGGAAGAACAGGTAGCAGTTGGATAATCTGCTTCTTCTCTGTGCTTTCCTCCCAGGTAGAATTTCTCAGATGCTGTTCTTCTGCCTTGTCAACAAAGGGGCTTTCTGATCCTAAGGAGGCTACATCATACGGCCCCTTTTTATGGCCATGGTCAGGTCAGGGATCAGGGCCCACCTTTCCCTCCCTGTAGAAAGAGTGTCTTCTGCAATGCGATCACTGCCTTAGGCTTGAACAGGCACACTTCAAGCGAAGGGCAATGATCTCACAATGCTCCAAGGTATGTCACTACAAGAATAACAAGGGGCTGGAAAGCAAAGGGTGAATATGGAGGGGTTAAACCATTCATCTATCTATGAAAAGACTTAATGCACTTACTTATGGTTCCTTTTGTCTTTAATGGTTGAAAAATGATCCATTTAAAGCCAAGTCTTCACTTTTCTGCTGATGAATTTTAAGCACAAACTGGGAGTTTTCCTGTTTTAGACCACATCCTCTGTGGCTCCTGGCATTAGCCTTAGTGCAGGGAAGGATAATGCTGAAGAAGTCATTGGTTTCTAAGGAGTCTTTCTGTTGAAGGGTAGGATCCTTCACATACAACTTCAGTTTTCAATAGAGATGCCCCAAAATGAAGATTAACTGATCCAGACATCAGGAGCCTAGCTAGCAGCAGTGCCTGCTAGGGAAAAGAGACCCAAATGGTGAGGAGATAAAACTGTAAGAGAGAGAGAAGGAGAGAAAATAATTCCTGCAAGACCCAAGGGATATTTGCAAATCAATGGAAATTTCCCAGACCCCGTGCCTGATGAATCTGAAAGAGAGGCTGACCTTTCATTCAACAAGGGGTGATTGGGAATGTTTCTGCCTTCATCTGTCAACCACCTCAAGCCAGGCAGCTGCAAAAGTCTGGGCAATACAGTAGGAATGAGAGAAAGGATGGAGTTTGACCAGCTGTGGAAGGCCATAGTCATCATCCAACTTTCTCCTGCATGGCATTCAGGGGAAATGCTTATTTCCCAAATAACACAAACACTGTGTCTTCTCCCTAAGGACTTAAAACGATATTGGGAATTCCTCCCCTGGCTTCTGGGTTGGAAAGTGGTAGGATCCCCAAGGGTGTGATGAGATAGGGGATGATTCCCTGTGTTATCCGTAGCTTCTTCTGCTTCTCCCAGCCTTATACTTCATCCTCCAGTAATAGCATATATCATACCACACACTCAAAACATTCTTTAGAATTATGGACCATTGTTCACATTTTTCCATTTGTGTCCACTCTATGGCTCTTATTAAAGACTTGACTAACTCGTATTCATCCTCAATTTACTCTGGTGCATATCAGTTCTTCTGAGAAGCCTCCTCTCTCCACCCATCACTCTGCCCACTCTCCAACCTGAACTGTGGCACATTCTGCTGACCTCAATCTCAGTACTTAACGCCTTGTATTGTAACTCTTTCTCACCTGTGTCCCCTGCCAGACTCTGACCTTCTAGGGCAGAAATTATATTTTCATCTCTGTATTTCCAGCACCAAGCATAGTGTCTGGCACACATTAGGTGCTTAATAAACGGTATGTGAACTAAACTACTCTGAACCCCAGACTTGAGGAGCAACTGCTCTCGTGAGATGAGCATCAGTTGAGTCTTGAGCTGAGAGGAAGAGTACACAGGTCTCCCTGGGACTCACTTTGCCTGAATTCCATCCTTCTGGACATGCTCCTTTTTAGACCCCATCAACAATACCTAAATAGAATCATGGATGACACATGAGAAGTGTTATCACTTTAGATTCTGAGGAAGAAGCGGGAACAGAAACTGGTAGAACTGGCTGAGCTAAGCCGAGCAAACAAAACTGGAAACTGAAGCCCTTGTTTGTTGAGCTGTGGGAAGGAGAGGTCTGAGCAAAAAGAGAGACCATAAAGTCTGAGAGCTAGCAAGGCGCACTTAAGCCATACATGTTTTTAAATTTTAATTGCACTATAACGATTAAACCTACAGCAGAAAGAGATGAGATCAAAGGCAGGTAATTTTTAAAAATTACTTAGCTATTTGTCCAATTGACAACGGTTTTGGTTTTCAGCTTATAATACTTTCAAACTGACTTGATCATAGGAATAACCTATATCCTTTGATATACAGATATCAAATATCTTTGCATGAAATAGCATTTTAGAAGAAAATATTCTATTTATTTTTAAAACATAAAACACAGATGACCCGAAAATAAAAATATAAGAATGTATAGATTAAAAAATCCTAGTCCTTTCCCTCCCCATCCACCCCATATCCCTTCCATAATTAACCATTTTCATTATCTTATTGTGCATCCTTCCAGTGTTTTGTGCATATGCAAGCAAATGTCAAAATGCTTACTTACTTGTGACTTTCTTACACTGTCCTGCACCTTGTTTCTTGCTTTTAAGATAACCTGGGAAACTTTCCTTGTCTGTACATAGAGAACAGAAGGAAAATGTTTAAACTAAGGAGACCACTAGCTTGACAAATCTGTTGCATGAATGGATTGCAATATTCTTGAATTATACTTCTGCTTTAAATCATTGCTTGATATCTCTTTGACTTCAGTTTTCTTCATCAGTAAAAATCCTATTGTGACGGAAATTGCATCAAAAAATTTAATTATTACTTTGTAAGTAAAAGTAAGTTATAGCAAAATGATGTGATATCTGGGATTTGCTTTAAAATAAAGTGAGTGGGGATATAGATGGAATTAGCTTGGCCATGAATTGGTAATTCATGGAACCATGCATTGGTTACACTGGGACTTATTATACTATTCTATTTTTGTATGTTTGAAATTTTTCCTAATAAAAAAGCCTCAGAAACATGTAGTGACAATCAGGTATCTGTTTAAAGAAAACTTTAAGTTTTTAGAAATACAAGATTTCTTCAGTTAAAAATTAATGAATGTCTGCAATACTTCCCTAAAGATAGTAACCCTAATTCCACAAAATTAGCCAACCAACCACTGGGGAATGTCAAATACCATGTGGGCTACTCAGGAAATGTCAAACTATAACGAACTTACCAACTCCAGGAGGAATTCAACCCTCTTGGCAACAGCCTGCTTTCTGATCCAAAAGTAGTAGAGGCAATATAGAAACACAGAATCACAGGTCAGAATGGGGAGACTGGATTAAAATAATACATTGATTACAGTAGCCTATCTTTTTCGTTGTGACAAATTCCTTAAAATGAAATAAAAATTACTTTTTCTCTTCCTTCTTTTCTTCCCTTTCCATTTTTTAAAAGGGTAAGTACATAACAACACAGAAAAACAAGACAGAGTGCCATTACCAAATCTTTATATAAAAGGAATTTTCCCTTTTCTGTTGCGGGGTGCGTAGAGTCAGCTCGTGGGTCTCTGAAACCTGAAGATTGAGAGCTTCTTCACATCCCAAGGTCTGCACCTGGCAGCTCAGCAGCTGTCACCATGCCACAAAATGAATATAATGAGTTATACAGTAAGCACTGTGGATATCGTTTGGATTACCATGAGAAAAAGAGAAAGAAGGAAGGTTGAGAGGCTCGTGAACCTTCAAAGAAGGCAAAAAAGATGACTGGTCCAAAAGTTATGCTCTACCATAAACAGCACCATGATGAGAAAACACAAATGAAAAAGACCATAAAAGAGAAACACCAAACAAAAAAAAGATGAAAAGACTCCACAAGGAGCAGTACCTGCATATCTACTGGACAGAGAGGGACAGTCCTGAGCTACAGTATTTTCAAATATGATTAAACAAAAACAAAAAGAAAAAGCGGGAAAATAGAAAGTCCCTCTGCCCAAAGTTTGTGCCCAGGGAGAAACAGAAGTATTAAAAGCCGTTCAAACAGGAAAGACAAAGAAGAAAGCATAGAAAAGGTTTGTTACTAATGTCTGCTTTACTGGAAATGGCTTTACTCGAAAACCACCCAAATATGAAAGATTCATTAGGCCAGTACGCTTAGGTTTTAAGAAGGGCCATGTGACACATCCTGAACTGAAAGCCAACTTATGCCTGTGAATACTTGGTGTAAAGAAGAATCATGCCCACTATACACAATTTTGGGTATTATTAACAAAGGTACTATCACTGAGGTGAACATATGCAAGTTGGGCCTTGTGACACAAGGAGGCAAGGTTATTTGGGGAAAATATACCCAGGTTACAAACAATCCTGAAAATGATGGGTTCGTAAATGCAGTCTTACTGGTTTGACAGCAATTTCGTACAAGTCACACCTTATAATTATTGAAGACTACACACAAATCAGGAAAACCACATTACTGTGATGTTTCTGAATACTACCAAACAGCCTTACATGTCTGCAATCATCAAGAGAACTATTTATTCTATTGTAAAAAACATTAAAATGGCGCGATTTTACAAACTGAAGAAAAAATAAAACAAAAATAAAAGGAACTTCCAAGAGAAGAAAAAATAGCAGATAGAACTGAATTAAAAATAACAGAGAAATACAATGAAAATCTAAAATACAAACAGGAGATATCTACTCCATAGTCCTTAATTCATACACTTTAACTGATACCCAAATACCACCTAATATACTATATACTATACCTATATACTAATATATTAGTACAACTACAGTGTGAAGAAGGATAAAATAGGACAAGTGACCTTAGAGGAAATAGGTATTTAAAAGAATAGAAATAAATCTTTAAATTTTCAAATTCGTTTTAATAATATAATTTAAGTATTCATAAATCAAGAACAGGTTGTTATAAAAATTAGATTCTAAGAACCAAAGGTTTCTTTAATTCACAATGACATTATCAAAATTAACACAACGTATACACGTATCAATTATATGAGGGATTTGGCTGAAGATAATATTTTAGAACATAGAACTAAGAAACGAAATATATGAGAGAAATGTTAAGTGACATAAAGGTAGTCCAATATCTATGATACAGAATAGAGGGTGCAGAAATAGACCCACATATATATGGTCACTTGATTTTCAATAAGAGGAAAAGAACATTTAATGGAATAAGAATAGTCTTTTCAACAAATGTTTTGGGAACATTTGGATAGCCACATGCATAAATGGTCTTTGATCTACACTTTAGACTATACACGAAAATTAAGTCAAATGGATCATAGAATTTAATACTGAAAAATTTAAAACTTCTAAAACACAAAATAGGATGATTTTTTAAATGGACAAAAGATTTGAACAGTCCTACAATAATAATTGGAGATTTCAACACCCCACTCTCAATAATGGATAGAACAACTCAACAAAAAATAAACAAAAAAATAGAAGACTTCAACACTGCAAGCCAACTGGACCCAATAGACATATAAAGAACACTCCACCCAAAAACAGCAGAATACGTATTCTTCACAAGTACACATGGAACCTTCTCCAGGATAGACCATATATTAAGCCACAAAACTAGTCACAATAAATTTAAAATATTGAAATCACACCAAGTGTCTTTTCTAATCACAATGGAATGAAACTACAAATCAGTAACGGAAGGAAATATGGAAAACCCACAAATATGTGGAAATTAAATAACACATTCTTAAGCAACCAATTCGTCAAATTAGCTATCAAAGGGAAATCAGAAAATACCTTGAGATGAATGAAAACAAAATCACAACATACCAAAACATGAAATGCAGCAAAAGCAATGCTCAGAAGGAAATTTAGAGCTATAAATGGCCTACATTAAAAAAGATCACAAATCAATAACCTAACTTTCAACCTTAAGGTTGAAGAAAAAGTTTAAAAAGAAAAGTTTTAAGAAAAAAGAAGAGCAAACTAAACACAAAGCAAGCAGATGGAAGAAAATAATAAAGATTAGAATGGAGATAACGAAAAAGAGAATAGAAAAATAATAGAATTAAAAAACCACAGGTTGGTTTTTAAAAAAATGAATAAAATTTAGCTTGACTGGCAAAGAAAAAAAGAAAGAAAACCCAAATTACTAAAATCAGGAATTAAAGTGGAGATGTTACTACTGACTTTATAGAATTAAAAAGGGTTATAAAAGAATACTATGTACAATGGTATGCCAACAAATTAGATAACCTAGATGAAATGAACAAATTTCTAGAAACACATAAACTATCAAAACGTACTCAAAACCTTTCCAAAAAGAAATAGAATATCTGAACATAGCTATAGTAAGTAAAGAGATGGAATCAGTAATTGAAAAACTTACAAAGAAAAGTCCAGAACCAGATGGCTTCACTGGTGAATTATACCAAACATTTAAGGAAGAATTAACACCAATCCTTCTCAAATTGTTTCAAAAAATAGAGGAGAAGGGAACACTTCATAACTCATTCGATAAGGCCAGTATTATCCTCATACCAAACCCAGGCAAAGATATCGCAAGAAAAGAAAATGACACACCATTATCCTTTATGAATATAAATACAAAGATCCTTAACAAAATACCAGAAAATCTAATTCAGCAGCATAGAAAAAGGATTATCCAAGACCAAGTGAGATTCATCCCAGGAATGCAAGGGTGGTTCAACATTTGAAAATCGATATAATACACCATATCAATAGAATATAGGGAGAAAAACACCTGATCATCTCAATTGTTAAACAGAAAAACATTAGACAAATTTGACATCCTTTCATGATAAACACACTCAACATCTAGGAATAGAAGGGATCTTTCTTAATATGATAAAGGACACTATGAAAAACCCACAGCTAATAATCTTGATGAAAGACTGAAAACTTTTCCCCTAAAATCAGGAACAAGACACTACTTCTATTCAACATTGTACTGGCCAGGGCATTTAGGCAAACAGAATAGAACAGAATGGAATGCACTGAAATAAAATGAAATGAAACTAATATAATATAATGCATCCAAATTGGAAAGGAAGAAGTAAAACTATCCCTACTAAAAGATTATATGATTTTAATACACAGAAAATCCTAAAGAATCCACACCAAAAAAAAAAAAAAAAAACCATTAGAGCAAATATATGAATTCAGCAATGTTGTAGGAAACAAAATCAACATACAAAAGTCATTTGTATTTCCACACACTAACAATGAACAATCCAAAAATTCTCAAATTAAGAAAACAATCCCACCATTTACAATAGCGTCATAAAGAATAAAATACTTAGAAATAAACTTAACCAAGGTAATGTAGGACTTATACACTAAAAACTATAAGGCGTTGTTGAAAGAAATTAAAGAAGTCCTAAATAAATGGAAAGTCATCCTATGTTCATGGATGCAAAAACTTAATATTGTTAAGGTCAAATACTAACCAAAGCAATCTACAGATTCAACAATTCGACCTTTATCAAAATGCCAACTACACTTTTTGCAGAAATGGACATGCTGATTCTAAAATTCTTATGGCATTGCAAGAGACCTCAAGTAGCCAAAACAGTATTGAAAAATAAAAATAAAGTTAGAAGACTCACATTTCCCGATTTAAAAATCTTCTACAAATCTACAGTAATCAAAAAAGTGTGGCATTGGCATAAGGATAGACATAAAGTTCAATGAAATAGAATTGAGCGCCCAGAAATGAACTCATATATCTATGGTTCATTGATTTTCAACAAGAGTGACAAGATTATTCAATGGGGAAAGAATAGTCTTTTCAACAAATGGTGCTGGAACAATTGGATATTCATGTGCAAAAAATGTTGGACTCTTAGCTCACACTATATACAAAAATGAACTCAAAATGTATCAAAAACCCAAATGTTAGAGCTAAAACTGTTAAAAGAGAACATAGGAGTAAATCTTCATGACCTTGGATTTGGCAATAGACTCTTAGCTATAACACCAAAAGCATAAGCATCAAAATAAAAAAATAGATACATTGGACTTCATCAAAATTAAAAACTTTTGTACATCAAACAACACCATTAAGAAACTAATGCCCTTAAAATATAAGTTTTCAGAAATTATTTTAGCAATGTCCATTTATCTCCATTTTTTTCTCTGTCCCTTTTATTGATTGAAAATACAACCTCCTTTATCGATCCTCAAATGTTCTTATCTTTTCTGTCCTATTTCCTATTAGTAACCATTTGCTTTACTTTCTGGGTGCTTTCCTTGGCTTTATGTTATAACACATTTTAAAAATCTCTGCTATCCTATTTTTTAATTCCTAAGAGCTCTTTTTTGTGCTGAGTGGTTTTTTTCTACAACATCCCTTTTTGTCCTATGATGGCAACATATTATCATGCAGAACATTAAAGACATTTTAAAAAACTAAAATCATCTCCTCCCTATATGGTCACTGTTTCCTCTAAGTTACCTTTTCCTGCTTATTTGTTTCAGACAAATAATATCACATTAGGTGATTTTTTTCCAGCATTTGGCTGATCCTTGGTTAAATGTTTATATTTACGAGAGAGACACTAAGTAGCTGCTTGGAAGCTCTGAGTGCATGGATGGTACTTGATGACTCCGGGCCTCACTCTGTGGTGACACGGCTGGCTTGTTTTGTAGGAAACACCAATGCCAGTATCCTCAGGTCTTTCAATTTGCACTTGTCAGATAACACAAAGAAAATTCTTCAGTTTCCTGTCTAGCTGTCAAATTTGTGGAGGCTAAGCAAGCATCTCAGCAACAAGTATACACACATTTATTTAATCCCCTAGTTTCAGAGGTACAAGACCCTCTTTTTGACCTGTTCCAGAGACAAACCATCCGGTCTCCTGTTGGAGTGGGAGAGGAACAACAGTCAGCCTGGGTAATAAAGAAAGTATGTAGAATCAAACTGCTTCTTAAACATTTTTCAATCAATCCTTCTTAACTTAGCCTTCCATTCACCCCACCTCCAAAAATGTAGAGGGACTCCGGAATAAATTCAACTAATTCTTGGTTTTTCTCACTGCCTGAATAGAATTCATCATTTTCAATCCATCTTTCTACTATCCTTCTGATAGTATTGCCTTTGATTCTGCCTGCAGCCAGGGGTCATTGTCTGCACACACTTCAGACTGCTCGAAGGACCACAGCTTAATGAAGTCTCAGGTTAAATTCCTACTTTGCCACCAGCTCTAAGCCTAGTCTCCTATTCCCAGTCACACTCATCCAAGCGTACGGGCACCTGTCCTCAGGGAAATGGTGCCATGAAGTGTGCTCAATACCACATTACAGCTCACTTTATTGGGGGAAATGGTAAGGGAGCTTGGAGATTTCCCTTATTTTCTAAAAGCCCATAATTGCAATAAAGATTCGCTTTATGCAGAATCTACTTATTTGTAGCAGAAGTATCTCTCCCCCAATAGAAGCTGAGCAAATGTTCCAATGATAGTATAGCTGTGGAGACTCTAAAACAGAGTTTCCGGCTCAGCACTATTGACAATTTGGGGTCGATAATTCATTATTGTAGGGAGCTGTCCTCAGCATTGTGGAAAGTTCAGCAGCATCCCCCGCCTCTACCCACCAGCTGTCAGTGGCACCCCCCCCCAGTTGTCACAACCAAAAATGTGTCCAGATATTTCCAAATGTCCTGGGGACAAATTCGCCCCTCGTTGAGAACCACTATGTGCAGAGAACTTAGTCTCTTTTGAGGTGGAATCAATTTAGTGATCTAAGATGTCTTCGTTGCACCAGCGATGTCAGAGGGCACATCAATTGGCTGCAGGACTTGTTTCTTCTTAGTGGAGATGTAAACACCAACTAAGGCATTTTATATTACAAGACTAAGTGGAGAAATCCGAGTTTGTGGAACTACCTGGGAAGGTGGCTTGTGGAGCAGCATGTCCTATCTTGGATGTTCTAGATAGCTTGAAATCATTGGAGTCTAGACTCAGCCTTAGAGTCACCTGGGGAATTAAGAAAAAAAAATCTCAATTCAGACATTCTGATTAAATATGTCCTGCTCAAGAGCCTTTTCCAGGTGATTAAGAGGTGCTTTGGGGGTACCAAGTGAGGGCTTTGGGGGTGCCAGCTGTGATCCTCTTCCCTTCCTTCAGTGTTCCTGCTTCCAGGCCCCGCACCTGACCTGGCTCTGGCCCAGGACGCCGGAGAAGCGGCGCCGCCGCCCAGCAGAGGACGCCGCGCACCACGACCCGCTCTCTCGCCACCAGGACCGCGCCCCCAACCCCTGCGTCACAATCGCTGAATCCCCCCGGCACCCTGGGCGCTGGCGTTGCCTCCGCCGTGCAGGGGGCCCAGGGATCTCCGCAGAGGGGCAGGGGCTGTGAGGGGCTCGCTTCCTTCAGGCGGGGAGTCGGAGTCGGTCACCGCGGACACCGCCCCGCGCCCAGGCAGGCGTCGCTTTCCGACCTCTCCGATGGCAGCTGCCCTTGCAAATCCCGGACAGCCCCGGGCGCGCTGTCTGTCCTCTCCGCCGCCGTCCTCATTCTGCCCGCTTCTTTCCCTCGTAATTGGTCTCCGTTTTGTGAGTCTCCAGTATCTCAGGTCCGTCTGAAAAGCGCACGAAACCTTGGTCTTGACCGTCTTCCTGGCAGGAGCTAGACGCCACCCACCCGCAACTCAGGACTCCATATGTTTAGTAGCAAAAGCGCGGCGACCTGCGGGAGTCAAGGTTCGTTCAAGAATGTGCGGAGAGTTACTGCTTTGACCCTCAGAGGAACCTCTGTCAAGGGCGCGTCTGGGGCGACAAGCGGTGGGCGCGGTAAGAAGCCTGACCTGGGGCTCAGCCGAGTTCACAGCCAGCGCTCCAAAGCCAGGCCTCTGCGGGTCGTCCAGGTCAGGAGAGGCAGTGTGACCCCAAGGACTCGCGGATTCCAGCGTCCTGCGGGAAAGACGCAGCTGCCAGGGTCGGTCTGCCACGGCTGTGGGGCCTTGGCCAACTGTCACGGCAGAGTTGGCAATGACTGTTTTTGAGGGCTTTGAGTGGGTCTCACAATCTGCCCTTTCACCTCGCGGCAAACTCTGCCTTTTACCTGTGGTTGGTCTTGGGTGGGGGTGTCCGGTCGCTCCTCCAGACTTCGCCACACAATCTGTGTAGGATCTTGGGCCCCAGACAGATTCCTGCCCTTCCCCCAGGGTTTTTTGTTTACACGTTCCTCAACAGGTCTTCTGTGTCTTGAGAGCAAGACTCCTCCCACAGAGGCAGCTGGGCTTTGCTTCTCCTTCCCCAGAAGCTAAGTATCCTTGCCTGTGCCCTAGGGATGAGAGGGCTTGCTGCCCTCCCCCAGTGACCTAAGGCTTTTTATTGGAAGGAGACAAGGGTCTGGGGGCTTTGTGTTTGTCCCCCAGCAGCAGCAGGTTCACCTTCGGCACACCTGAACCACCACCATGTGCTCCAGATTCCTACCATGTCCTCAATCTTTCGAAACGTTGAGAATCCAGTGGAGGCCATTGGAAATGAGCTTGCTAGAGAGCGAAAGCTCCCTTTGTACCTGGGCCCCCAGCTATTCCAAACTGACGTGCTAGCCTGCCCTTGGCCTTTAAGAATTCCTTAAATTTTAGCTGATTTCCTCTTACTGGCTTTTATGGCAGCCATTTCTTTTTCTTGAGCTCTGCCAAAGGTGAAACAGTTTGCGTGTTCATTTCTCTTTGGAGGAATCTGGCCCTCTCTTGAATTGAGTTTACCTGGTTCTCTTTAAACCTCACCTTTCTGATGGGCCAAAGTTATGATTTTGTAAATTATTTGTTTTTTCTTGTTTTTAGGCAGAAGTGATGTTCTTTGCCTTTTTTTACTTAAGCCTCATAATCTATTTTTAAAAGTTATTTTTCATTTATTAAATATAGTCCATGACAGGCATCCCTTTCCATGTGTAGATGTCAAGGCCATTTGAGCCATTTTAACTAAGACTCAGGATGCAGGAAGAACTACGTTGTGTAACAGCACCAAAGGATTTCTCCATCAGGTCAGAGCACATGTTTATGGACTCCAGTTTTCACCATCAAGCGTTGTTAAAAGCTTGCTCAAAAGATGCATGGAGAGAGGAGAGAGGGGCATGTTTCTTGCTCAGTGATGGATGAGGCATTTCCCTGTAGACAGCCAGAAGAGTCTAGGATTTGAAGTAGAGATTTCCCGCATCCACAATGAGAATCCTGCCTCTAGCTAAACAGTATTTTGGAGAAAAATCCACTTTTACTGATTCTTAAAGTTAACTTTCCTTTCTCCCCTCTCCAACATGGTGCTCATCTCCCTTTCGTGAGTGCCAGCATCTTGCTGGCTCACATGCTGCTGGGGGCTCAGCTCCGGTGTTCTTTCTAAGGCTGATACTAAGCCTTCTGCCTCTGTGATTAGAAGCAGCAACAGTGCCATCATAAGCCAGATAGGTCTGAGCCAACAGGAGAAATCAGAACCAATCTTCACGCTCCTGGAAATGAAACTTGCCATTGTCTCAGACCCCTGAAGAATGGTGGAATTCTGAAAATTTGGAGATGTCTGGATGGATGCCATGACTTCTTCACAGCCAAGCTCCTAGAAGAGGTTGGATGTAACCTCCCACATGCTCTTCAAGCCTTCACCCTCTGAAACCTGCAGTAAGATCCCTGAGGCAAGTAATCTGATCATAGTCTCCAAGAACCCTCAATTCTCAAATCACAGGGACTCCTTTTGGTCCTTGGACTATGTGACTGTTGTGGCACTTCTCCAATCCTTTCACAGACTTCAGTGTCTCTGCCCACTCTTTAAATATTGGTGATCTCTGGGGCTTTGTCTTTTTCACTCTCTACGTGTTCTCTTTGGAAAATCTCAACCCCTACCAGGTTAAAATACAACCAGTCCTGCCTTAAGGTTGCAGGTGAAATACAAGATGAATTTCAGAATTCCAGTTGAATTTCAGATAAACAATAAATTATTTCTTAACATAAGTATATCCCATGGAATATTTATCTGAAATTCAAATTTAACTGGGTGTCCTGTATCTTTATTTGCTAAATCTAGCAACTCTAACCCCATCCACCCTCCTCACCCACACCAATGCTGAGGACTTTCAAATCGGTATTTCCAGTCCCATCTCCCCAGCCTCAATTCCGGGCCTGTGCAATCAATCTCTGTGGACATCTCATGGGCTGGTTCCCCAGAGGCTGCAAACTCAACCTGTCCCAAGCCAAACACCACCCTTGCCACAAACCTGCTCCTCCTCATGTGTTCTCCATGTGCAGGAATGGCAGCACCAGTGGCTATACCAGGTCCTCTTCCCAGATTCTCCCCTCTTCCTCCCACTTCCCACCCGGTGGTATACATATTAATTCTGCTGTACTGATCCAATCCTTCCTCTCCATCTCCTGCTTTAGGGCCCTCATTAATTCTCACCTGGTCCATAGTTCTCTGTGCTTCCAGCCAGACCCCCAAACCACTCTTTCACACTGCTGGGAACCAGCAAAAATTTGCCAACAGGCTGATCAGATCAGGTCGAGTTCCTTTAATTTAAGAGCCCAACTTTGGAGTAGCTCCACGTGTAAAAACTGAACCTGTGCAACTCCTTCGAGCCGGAATCGAACCAGCGACCTAAGGATTCCTACAGAGACCAAACTACAGTCCTCCGCTCTACCAGCTGAGCTATCGAAGGGTGCTTGCTCCGTATTTTGGGCAAATGCTTTGTTTACCGCAGACAGAAGCCTCGTTTGGAGAGGATGTTTGGAAGGGTTTTCATCACGCGCTCCTAGAAGGCGACAGACTTCCATGCCCTTTGAGTCCCACTGTGCAGCGTCTTTAGATCCCTGGCCTAACGCTATGATCATCGGCCCCCCAAAGACCTTTTTTTAAAGCGACTCTAGATTTGAAGAGCACAGACGGTGGACAAAAAGGTCGAGGAGAGCCCGAGCTCTGCGAGATCACGGCTACAGTCACCACTCAGCGGGCGTTGTTCTCCGGAAGGGGTTTAATTGCAACGGTCCCTTCTCAACAGTCTTCGCCTAGGGCTGCTTTTTCTCTTTGGTGCTTATTGTTCAGACTTGGTGAAAACGACCGAGAAAACAATTCTTGGCCCTGAAGGAGCAGAGAAGCTGTATGCCGAGGCCGCCCCGGGTCAGAGCCTGGCTCCCGGCCACGATCCCCGCCGCAGTCCTGCCCTCGCCCCGCGGGCTCCTCGCTCACTCACTTTTCTGCCGGAGGTGTCGTCATCTTGCAGCGGGGTAAAGTGCAATGGCCCTGGAAGGAGTGATTGAGACGGCAACTTGGACTTCTAGGCGGAGAGGATAATGGTGGCGGGATTTGTTGATTTGACCCAGAAGGCCTTTTGCAAAATGTCTTGTGCTTTACCCCGGGTCTTATGGCACCCCGAGCTCAGAAACGAACCCACATCAACGACCACTCGACAGAGCTGCTGCATTTATTACTTCTAAGAGCATCCACTAGTCCTGCTGGTCGCATCAGGAACCCTTGAACCAGCGGCGGTCTGTCTTGGACCCTCAGTGCTCCTTCTTTTCCCGGAGATCAACAGAGGGTTCTCCTAGCCCCTCCGCGACCCGCGAGCCAAAGCGCTCTGAGCTCTGAGGTTGCCTGTAAAGGCGTTTCTTCGACGTTGCCTTCTCTTTCTGCTTTCCTTGAGTGTTAAAACTATGCTCACCCAGGATTTGACCTGGATCCTTTCACATCCAACGGGAGAATTATTGACCATAAACCTACAGGGACACAAACAGGTCCGCTCCTTCAAGGAGTCAGCTCCGCCCGTGCACTCTGTACGTACCCAACCGCCGCCCCACACACACACCTTTCTTCGACTCTTTACGTCGCTCTAGCCTTCAGTATTATTTGTTCTCGAATCCACTTTGCTGGTCGTTGAGACCGTAGCTCCTTCTGCAGACCGTATCTGACCCACGGTCTCCACCGGTCACACCTGACGGGAGCGAGAAGCCCCCATCCTTTACCGGAAGCCTTTGCAGCTAGAAGCAAAAATGCTTGGGATTACTCTACCCAAGGAAATGTTATCTCTTTCATGAATGTGCGGACTCTTTGTCGTTGATCCCCAGAGGCCGACTTGGTCCCTGTAGTCGAGGTTGGGCCTCCCACGTAGGAACTGTAGATAATGGGAGAATGAAGACTTGCAGGAGTGCGTCTGTTCCCCAAGCCGGTATGTGGGAATCCAAGCGCGTGTGCACGGCAGGGATTCCTGGAGAAGGTTTGGTCGGCTCAAGGCAATTCACCCAAACACTACTTGCCAAGTTGCCACCTTGTAGGTCTTGCATTCTCAGAGGGAAAGAGCGATCGCTGTGACCTGCTGGTTCCCAGTCTCATGCAGGAGTCTTGCCTGGCAGGCTGGGGCTTCTTTCAGATCCAGCTGTCTCTGTGCTCTAAATCTGGAGTTGCAGTTGTTTGCACATGGTGGGCAAGTCTCCAAGTTGGATTTACCCTATCCTAATAATTTGTTGTGAATCTCCCAGTTTAGAACCTCTGCCAAACCACGCTGGTAGTGAGGCTGCATGCTCAGGAGGTAGTGCACTGGAAATCAGGGCTCACCACTTCAAATCTCCAGGGGAACTTTGGGGCTGAATTGTGCATGAACTGCCTGATGCTTTCAGCTTCTTCATAACATTCTCCTTCAGTGGATCCCACAGAGCAGAGTAAACTTCCTTACTGAAAAGGATTTTGCAATTTAGGATTTTGGCTGGGAAAAAAATCATTCTAGTGCTCTCTCCTTGCTGCAGTGATGTAAGTTGATTTTGGTTGGTGATGTAAGAAATCTCTATCTTGCAATTATTTTTTAAATATTTGCGGTGTAGAGAGTCAGGGTCCTCGGTGCAGATGTAAACGAAATTTTTTCCTACATTCTTTTTTTGTGTGTGTGAGAGGAAGATCAGCCCTGAGCTAACATCTATGCTAATCCTCCTCTTTTTGCTGAGAAAGACCAGCTCTGAACTAACATCTATTGCCAGTCCTCCTCCTTTTTCTCCCCAAAGCCCCAGTAGATAGTTGTATGTCATAGTTGCACATCCTTCTAGTTGCTGTATGTGGGACGTGGCTCAGCATGGCCGGAGAAGTGGTGCACCAGTGCATGCCCGGGATCCGAACCCTGGGCCGCCGGTAGCGGAGCGCACTCACTTAACCGTAGGGGCCAGCCCTCCTACCTTCTTAAGAGGAAAAAGTGAGATACAGGGAAACTAAATTGACATAATTTAATTAAAAGGTCAAATAGGGTAGAAGACACCACGTTCTTGACATGAAAGGACTCAGAGCAGTCCACTACTGCCATAGTTAAAGCCTTGCTTAATATGAATGAAGAATTGAAACAAACTAGAAAAGCACTTGATGGGAAAACAATGTGTTTTGGCACCTTTTCTACTTTCTGAAGTCTTTTTACTGTCTGGGACAATCATATATAGCAACTGCATTTTCTAGCTTATTAAAACTTATGTGAAATATTTAAAGTGTTGAAAGAAAAAAACCCCACCAGCCTAGAATTCTGTATTCAGCAAAGTTACATCTTAAAAAGTGAAAAAGAAATAAAAACATTCTCAGACAAACAAAACTTCAGGGAATTTGTAGCCGTAGAATTGCCTTGCAAGAAATGGTAAAAGAAGTTCTCCAGGAAGTTCTTCCTAGGTCAGAAACTTGGATCTACATAAAGAAAGGAAGAGCATTAGAAAAGGAATAAATGAAGGTAACATCTTTTATTTTTCTTCTTCTTAATTGATATAACAGGTAAGAATTTACTTAAAATAATAATAGCAATAAGATAGTGGATCATCATAGCTTATGGATAACAAGTGAGTGATAGCAATGTTATAAGGGATGAGGGAGAAACTGGGAATACTATGTTATAAGCAGTATATGGTTATTTCAAAGTAGACATAGATTAGTTGGAAATGTATAAGTATATAAGGTTATTTAAAAGAAGACATAGATTAGTCGGAAATGTATAATTGCAAACTCTAAGGCAACCATTAAAAATTTTTTAAATTTTTAATGAAAGAAGTATAAGTATAATTGATTTACTGAGAGGAGGGAAAATGGAATCATACAAATGCTCAGTTAAAACCAGAGAAGGCAGAAGGAGTAGAAGACAAAAAAAGAAACAAAGAACAAGGGCAACAAATATAAAACAGTTACAAATATGGTAGATATTAACCCAGCTACATCAATCATTATTTTAATTGTGAATGGTCTAAATACACTAATTAAAAGACAGAGACTGTCAGAGTGATTAAGGAAACCACTATCCAACTATGTGTTATCTACAAGAAGCTCATATTAAGTATAAAGACATAGACAGATGAAAAGTAAAGGGATGGAGTGAGATATCCCATGCTAACACTAATTAGAAGAAAGATGGAGTAGATATGTTAATTTCAGACAAAGCAAACTTCAGAGTACAGAAAATTATCACAGATAAAGGGGGCATTAGATAATGATAAAGAAGTCAATTTTCCAAGAAGAGATAGCAATCCTTAATGTGGATGTACCTAACAACAGTGTGTCAAAATACACGTGGCAAAAACTGACAGAACTGCAAAGAGAAGTGGACAAATCCACTACGATAGTTGGAGACTTCAACAGACTTCTATCAGTAACTGACAGATCTAGCAGGCAGCAAATCAGTAAAGATGTAGATGAACTCAACAACGCCATCAACCAACTGGATCAATATGGACATTTATAGATTACTTCATACAACAACAGCAGAATACACGTTATTCTCAAGCTCACTTGGAACATTCACCAAAATAGACTTCATTCTGGACCATAAAACACATGTTAACAACTTTAAAAGAACAGAAACTATACAAATTATGCTCTCAGACCACAATGAAATTAAACCAGAAAACAATAACAGAAAGGTAGTTGGAAAATCCCAAAATATTTGGAGATTAAACAACACATTTCTAAGTAACTCAGGGGTCAAAAAAGAAACCTGAAAGGAAATTTTAAAATATTTTTCACTAAATTAAAATGAAAACACAGCTTATCAGAATTTGTTGGATGCAGCGAAAGCAGCGACTAGAGGGAAATTTATAACATTGAATACATACATTAGAAAAGAAGAAAGATCTAATGTCAATAATCTAAGCTTTCACCTTAGGAAACTAGAGAAAGAAGAGCAAATTAGATCCAAATAAGCAGAAGACAAGAAATAATAAAAATTAGAGCAGATATCAATGAAATTGAAAAGAGGAAACTGGTAGAGAAAATCAGTTAAAGCAAAGGCTGATTCTTTGAAAAGATCAATAACATTTATAAACCTCCACATGGGCTAACCAAGATAAAAATAGAAAAGACACAAATTACTAACATCAGAAATGAAAGAGAAGTATTACTACTAATCTCATGAACATTAAAAAGATAATCAAGGAATATTATGAACAGCACTATGCCCATAAATTTGATAACTTAGGTAAAATGGGCCAATTCCTTGAAAGACACATTTTAACAAAACTCACACAAAGAAAGGTAGGTCATGTGAGTAGGCCTTTATATATTAAAGAAATTGAATCAAAAATTTATAACCTTCCAAAAAAGAAAGCACCAGGCCTGGATGGTTTCACTGGTGAGTTCTACCAAACATTTAAGAAAAAAAAATTATACCAATTCTCTACAATCTCTTACAGAAAATAGAAGCAGAAGGAACACTTCCTAACTCATTCTATGAGGCCAATATTACTATCAAAACCAGACAAAGGCATTACAAGAAAGAAAATTACAGACCAATATCTCTTATGAACACAGATCTTTCAATATATATTAGCAAATCAAATCCCACAATGTGTAACAAAAATTACACATCATGACCGAGGTTTATTATAGGTATGTAAGGCTGCTTAAATGTTCAAAAATCAAATGATATAATCCATTACATCGACGGGCTAAAGAAGAATCATGTAATCATATCAATTGATGCAGAAAAAGCACTTGACATATCCAACATGAATTCATGATAAAAACTCTCTGTAAACTAGGAATAGAGGGGAACGTCCTCAACTTGATAAAGAACAGCTACAAAAAACCTACAGCTAACATCATACTTAATTGTGAGAAACTAGATGCTTTCCCCCTATGATCAGGAACAAAACAATGATGCCTCCTCTCACCACTCCTATTCAACATCATACTGGAAGTCCTAGTTAATGCAATCAGACAAGATAATAAAGGTATACAGATAGAGAAGGAAGAAATAAAACTGCCTTTGTTCACAGATAATATATGGTTTATGTAGAAATTTCCAAAGAATGGACAAAAAACCTCCTGTAAACTAATGAGCAATTACAGCAAGGTTGCAGAATACAAGTTTAATAAACAAAAGTCAGTTGTGTTCTTATATACCAGCTAGTATATAGGAACAATTGGAATTTGAAATTTAAAACACAATACCATTTATATTAACACCCCCCCAAGAAATCTTTTGGATATAATTCCAATAAAATATATATAAGATCTATGTGAGGAAGACTATAAAATGCTGATGAAATAAATCAAAAAACTAAATAAATGAAGAGATATTCCACGTACATGGATAGGAAGACCCAATATTGTTAAGATGTCAGTTCTTCCTGACTTAATCTATAGAATCAACACAATCCCAATCAAAATGCCAGCAAATTATTTTGTGATATCAACAAACTAGGGTTTATATGGAAAGGCAAAAGATCCGTAATAAAGACCCACAAGTCACACAATACTGAAGAACAAAGTTGGAGAACTGACACCACCCAACTTCAAGACTTACTATAAAGCTATAGTGATCAACACAGTATGGTATTGGCAAAAGAATAGACAAACAGATCAATGGAACAGAATAGAAAACTCAGAAATAGACCCCCATAAATACAGTGAATTTATCTTTGAAGAAGTAGCGAGGGCAATTCAATAGAGAAAGGATAGTCCTTTCAACGAATGGTGCTGAAAAAACTGCACATCCACATACAAAAAAAAAAAAAAAAAGAATTTAGACACAGACCTTACACCTTTCACAAAAATTATCTCAAAATGGATCATAGACCTAAATGTAAAACACAAAACTATAAAATTTCTAGAAGATAACATAAGAGAAAATCTAGATGACCTTTCATTTGGCAATGACTTTTTGGGTATAACACTGAAAGCATAATCCATGAAAGAAAATATTGATAAGTTGGACTTCATTCAAATTACAAGCTTCTGCTCTGTGAAAGACACTGTTAAAAGGATGAAAAGACAAGCCATAGACTGGGAGAAAATATCTGCAAAACATGTCTGTGATAAAGAACTCGTATCCAAATTATAAAAAGAACTCTTAAAACTCAACAACAAAATAACAAGCAACCCAGTTAAAAAAAATTGGGTGACAGATCTGAATAGACACCTCAGCAGAGAAACCATACAGATGGCAAACAAGCATATGAAAAGACACTCAACTTCATATATCATTAGGGAATTGTAAATTAAAACAACGAGATACCACTACACACACATTAGAATGGCTAAAATCCAAAACACTGACAACACCAAATGCTGACAAGGATGTGGAGCAACATGAACTCTCATTTATTGCTGGTGGGAATGCGAAAAGGTACCGCCACTTTGGAAGACAGTCAGTCAGTATTTTACAAAGCTAAACATAGACTTTCCATGTGATCTAGTGATGATGCTCCTAGGTATTTACCCAAACGAGTTGAAAACTTATGTCTATACAAAAATCTGCATATGAATGTTTATAGCAGCTTTATTCATAACTGCCAAACCTTGGAATCAACCAGATATCCTTCAGTAGGTGAGTGGGTAAATAAACTGGTACATACAGACAATGGAATATTACTTAGTGCTAAAAAGAAATGAGCTATCAAGCCAAGAAAAGACATGAAGGAAACTTAAAAGCATATTGTTAAGTTAAGGAAGCTAGTCTGAACAGGATACATACTGTCTGATTCCAACTATATGACATTCTGGAAAAGGCAAAACTATTGGGAAAGTAAAAAGATCAGTGGTTACCAGAGGTTCAGGGGAGGGAGTGATGACTAAGTGGAGCACAGGGCATTTTCAGGGTGGTAAAACTATTCTATATGTTGTTGTAATGGTAGATACATGAAATTATGCATTTGTCGAGTCCAAAATACTGTACGACACAGAGTGATCCCTAATGTAAACTATAGACTTTAGTTATATATAATGTGTCAATATTGGTTCATCAATTGTAGCAAATATGTCACACTAATGCCATATGTTAATAATAGGGGAAACTGGGGGGATATGGTAACTGTATTTTCTGCACAATTTTTCTATAAACCTAAAACTGCTATAAAAAGTAAAGTCAATTAAAATTTTTTTAAAAAGCTTCTTAAGCTTCCGATATCTAACAATGTAACTTAAAGGTGGAGAAATAACTAAATTTCCAGACCATTATCATGTGTTGGATTTTAAAAGTGATACTTTTTAATTGCCTGTCTTTATAATATCATGCTTGAATTATGTGTGGGATTTCAATGACCTCACAGAACTTCAAATATCCTGCAAACCATGCAATTCCTTCTGACTTTTGACTATCTAGAAGGAGTAGTACTTATGTGTTATTGGCCTTTCAAGCCATTGAAAGCTATAAGGTAGTTCTTTAATGTGTGAAATCTGAACACTTTTGACCCCAGGATAGTTGAGAAATGTGATTCAAGTAATTTCAAGTTTTTAGAGAGCAGTAGTTTGAAAGTTTGTTAAAGATAGTGAAATAGTTTGTGTTTCTCTTAGGTAGAAGGTGATAAAGAAAAGCACATTCCTTTGCATGAGCAGTCATCTATGTTTAAAAATGATTGAAAGGGGTAGAAGGATGCATTTGTATGGTGACTGACCACCAATAAAGTACAACAAAAATTTCACAATAAAAAATAATAATAATAATTGATTTTAGTATCCTTTTCTTTGGATATTAAAAGTTATTTTCCTGAAGAAGCTAAATATTTCATATAAAGACTCTAGGATTTTTTAAGTCTTTTAAATTTTTTTATTTAAGACCTTTGGAACTTAGACATATTATTTGCTAAGTTTTAGGAGAACTCATTTTCATATTTCCTCAAAGAATGATTTAAGTAGCAGGAATGACATCGCTTTAAAAACTGATGAAAGAAAAACCATTTGGGATGCTTGTTAATTGTTTTTCTTATTAATTTGTAGGCATTCTTTATATATTTGGGATGTGAATCTTTTGTTGGACATACAAACACATTCTCCCTTGTCACTTACTTAATGAAATTTTTTAAATGAGAAGATCTTAATTTTAATGTAGCCCCATTTATCAGTTTTATGTCTCTATATTTGTTTTTTATATTTTGTTTAAGAAATATTTGCCTAACTCAAGGTCATCAAGGTATTCTCTCATTTTTTTTAAAGAAGCTTTACTGTTTTACATTTCACAATTAGATTTATAATTCATCATTTTTGTACGTGATATGTGCTTTGAATCAAGATTCATTTCCCCCCATTGTATTAGCTAAATGATTCATCACCATTTATTGAAAACACAATTCTCTCCCCTACTGCACTGCAACATAATCTTTATCATAAACCAATGGCCAAGTATGGGTTTCTAAATGCTGTACTATTCCATTGGTGTATTTGCCTATCCTGTATCACTACCACTCTAACTAAATTGTTGTGTCTTTATAACAATTCTTGATATCTGGTACAGAAAGTCCTCCCTATTTGTCCTTTCTAAGAGTCTATTAACTAGTTTTTTACTTTGCATGTCCATGTATACTTTAGAATTGTCCTGTCAAGTTGCCCTGCCCAATTGTGGAATTTTGATTGGATTTTTAAGATTATGGATTATTTTGGGGAGATTTGACATTTTTACAATATTGAGTTTTCCAGTCCAAAACATGGACTGTCTTTCCATTTATGTAGATTTTCTTTAATTCTCCAATAATATTTTGTATTTTGTGCCTTGAGATTTTGCACATTTTAAAAGATGTGTTTCTAGGTATTTCATTTCATTGTCTGATGCTATTATAAAGGTAACTTTTCCAAAATTTAACATTCTAACTGATGATGACATATAGAAATATAAGTAATCTTTGCATATTGACCATTGATACTGCAAAATTTTTTAAATCACTTTTTCTTTCCAGTAATAGATCTGTAGATATATTTTTTTGGCTTTACACAGTGAAGGTTTATTTTTCACTCATATCACAGTCTTGTGGGCTGCAGCAATGGCTTGGAGATCCAGGCTCTTCAACGCGAGCCCTGCGTGGTCACCAATGATAAGGAGGAGAGTGAGGGACAGGCACATGTGGACACTTATACCACTTGTGCTCACACATCTCTGGCTAAGACTGATCACCTGATCAGCCTAACTGCAAGGGAGGCATGGGGGGCCATGGCATTGGTGAGCGTCATAGACTCACCATAGAGACAAGGGAAAAGAGAAGGTGCTTGAGCCCACCACCCTTATTATCAAAAGCTATCCCACCCACCGAGAAGGACAAACACCTAGGAGTTCATTTATTATCAGTCATTGTATCTTAAATCCTACAGATGGTGTCAACAGCATTCTTACTTTGTAGATGCTTTAAATTTTCTTTTTACACAATCCTTCATTTTCATTTCTTCTAATGAAAACCTTCAGTATAACGTTGAATAGGAGATAGTGGCCGTCCTAATTTTGTTTCAGTCTCAAACGGAAATCTATCACCATTTCACCAGTAAATATGTTGTTTGATATGACATATAATGAGATCATTTTTTGTAGATACACTTCATCAAACTAAGAATATTACCTTCTATTCCTAGTTTACTAATAATTTTTGTCATGAAAGATATTGAATTTTATTAAATGAATTTCCCGCATCTATTAAAATAGTCTTATTGTTTTTCTCCTTTGATCCATTAGTGTGGTGAATTACATTGATTTTTCTAACGTTAAATCAATCCTACCTTTATTCAATAGCTACAAATTTTGTCAGATATGCTATAATTTTTGTATACAGCTCTATTCGTCTTGCTCATTTTTTGTTTAGAATTTTTATATCCATGTTCACGAATGAGATTGGCCAAAATAATTCTTTCTCTTAATGTCCTTGTCTGCTTAATATAAAATTCATACTGTCTTCAGGGGTTGGCCCTGTGGTGTAGTGGTTAAGTTTGGCGTGCTCTGCATTGGCAGTCTGGGTTTGGATCCTGGGCACAGACCTATACCACTCATCAGCCATGCCGTGGCAGCAACCCATATACAAAATAGAGGAAGACTGGCCCAGATGTTAGCTCAAGGTGAATCTTCCTCAGGAAAAAAAATATCATGCTGGCTTCATAAACTTAGTTATTTCCTTATATGTGGGGATATTCTAGTTATTATCACCATGGTTTTTTACTTCTCCTATATTTTGGCTGAGTAACTCTTCTCACATTTATCTCTCAAATGTCATCAAGCAGATGTTTTCATATATTTTTTCAACTTCCAGATTTCCTCAGTAGTAGGGTTAATTTGCATATCTTACTACATAATTCCCAGAAACTTCCTCATTTGCTTTTCACCATAGAAAGCCCTGAGCTCTTGGAATATGTCACCTCTGGTTGTTATCTTAGAAATCGTTGTGGGCCTTTTTTGTTTTCCAATAAAGCAGGTCTCTAGTCATTACTCCAGGATGTAATGATTCAGTCAGAGCCTCATCTTTCTTGAACTGATGTTGAAATGCCTTAGGTCAGTAAATAATTTAACATGTGCTGGATGTCTATTCTGTGCACGGCACTACGCAAGGGGCTGATGATACCAAAATGAATACGGCATTGCTCCAGACTTCAAGGAGCTCACTCCTAAAGAGGATGTTGAAGTATAATATCAGTATAGTGTAATAGGTGGAAAGCTGAAAATAATCAAGGAGTACCAAAGAGACAAAGAGGAGGACAACCAAACCAAACCAAAAGATTCTGGTAAAAGACGATCCTGAAGTGAGTAGGAGAGAATGAGAAGGAATTTGATAGGTGAGGAGGCAGAGGGACCAAAGCAGAGTAAGCACATTGTTATCACCAGGTGTTTGTAAACCCAGGAAACACGGCACATTTTGACTGAGTCAGAGAGTTTGGGTGGAGGTGGGAGTGGGGGAAATGGAATTGATTACACTGGTTACTTCAAAGGTGACTCCTTATGGGCCTCCAGTATTTTCAGTAAAATATAAAGGTGAGAGGAAGAAAAAGTCCACCTGTAAAAAGAATAGCACTTCCTATCTTCTGGGACAGTGCAGAGCTCCCATCAAGGGTGGGTCATGCCACAGGACATAGAGGTAGGAACTCACCTGCCCTTTCTGTGACTCCGATTCCTGCCCTATTATCTGACATATGGTGAGAGACAACAAGGCTGCAACAATGGGAAAAGCACAGGGGGAAATAAGGAGCAGTGCCTAGTGAGAAATTGCTTGTTTTCAGGCTTTCATCCCAGGCATGGCTTCTCAGATGCTGTTCTTCTGTCTTGTAAAAAAGAAAGGGGTGCCTTCTGATCCTGAAGAGGCTGAGTCACCATGTTATTTCTTGTGGCTACCAGCCTCTAGGACTCCACCCTCCCCTCTTTTAGAGAGTTTTATTTATCTGCAAAGTGTTCGATGATTTTGGCTTGAGCAGGCTCTGATATTTAAACAAGGAGAATTTGCCATAAAATGCCCCATGATATTTCAGTCTGTGTACAATATGGGACTGGGAGGCAAAAGGTGGACCTGAAAGGATTACACTTATTATCTTCCATCTTGAAAAGACTGTGAAATTTATCCACACTCCCTTTATCCACTACTGATTGAAAAACGCTTCATTTGAGGCCAGGTCTTACGTTTCTTGCTTATGTATTTTACGGGCAAACAGTTATTTTACCAGTCTTGGACCACATCCTTCTTGATTGCCGGTATTAACATGAGTACAGAGATGGAAGAGAGTGATTGATTTGGTTTCTAATCAATCCCACCATTGAAAGTAAGCATTTTCATTTATAACCTATTTATAAGCATTTATTCCACTGGGGATGGCCTCCATAGAGGATTATATTGATCCAGGCATCAGGAACCCAGCTCAAGGCAATAATTGCTGAGAAAGTCTAAGATGATGAAGAGATGAGATGATGAGGTTTGAGAAAGAGAGAAGACAATTTTAAAAGATCTTGAATGGAAATTGCCCAATTCCCCCTTCCTGCCAAATCTGAAAAGTAGGCAAACCCTTCATCCAACATAAGATTTTCCTCTCTTGGCATCAGCAATGTTTCTGCCTTCATCTGTCAGCTGATCCAAGCCAGGTAGCTGCAAAAAGTATGTGCAGAGAAAATGACAGAGGGAGTGGAAATGAACAGAGGTGAATGTAGAAGTACACAGACATTATCGACTTTTCTTCTGCTGGTCACGCTGGTAGAATAATATACATATCAAGTGATAAAGTGAATAATATACATATCAAGTGGTGTCTTCTCTATGAGGACTCACAAGAGATGTTGAGAAATCTTCCCCTTGCTTCTGGGGTGAGCAGCAATTGGAACCCCAGGGAGATGATGAGATAGGATAAAATTCCATGCACAATTATTTGTATCTTCCTTTCCTGCTAGTCCTGGACTTGTATGTATGCTCTAGTGATACCATATATAGTTACACACTAAATAAACAGACTTCAAGTTTCTTTTTTTTTTTTGAGGAGATCAGCCCTGTGCTAACATCTGCCAATTCTCCTCTTTTTTTGCTGAGGAAGACTGGCCCTGGGCTAACATCCATGCCCATCTTCCTCCACTTTATATGGGACGCCGCCACAGCTTGGCTTGCCAAGCGGTTCGTCGGTGCGCGCCTGGGATGTGAACCAGCGAACCCCGGGCCTACGCAGAGGAGCACATGCACCCAAGTGCTTGTGCCACCGGGCCAGCCCCAAGTTTCTTTTTATATTTTAAAATTGTTCTGTGTCCACGCCACTCTCTGATCACAGATGTACCACTGCTCCTGATCTAAAACTCAGCTGACTCCAGGGCATGGTTGTCAGGAGACCTCCCATATTTTCTACTCTGCCTGCCACCCCAGCCTGAATTAGAACTTCTCAAGATTGATTTTAGCTTTAGATTTGCATGGAATGTTCTATTTACTTCTATTGCAGTTTCCAGCACGTTGTATTGTAACTGTCTCCTTCCAATCTCTGTGTCCCCTACAGATAAGGAAATATTGAAGGGCAAGAACTATATTTTAATCTTTATATCCCTGGCACAAGCACAAGACCTGGGGAAGATTAGGTGCTCGTTGAGTGGTTTGTGGACAGAACATACCTGAATGCCAACCCTAAGGAGCGGTAGCTTTTGTGAGCAAACACGACCTGGGTTCATGAGATAAGAAAAGGATGCAGGACTGACTAGGCCCCGTTTTGATGGATACCTGCCTCTGTTAATAATTCTAAGGGCACATTTCTTAGTAAATAGGGAAAAACACCTAAATATAATGGAGGAAGCATTAGCCCAGTGCATGAAGGGGTAGAATTCTAGGATGCCCAGGAAAGGCCTAAGAATCCATCATCGATCCCACTATAATTTCTGCATACGGTGACATTCAAAGCTGGGGTCTCTTTGTAGCAGCGGAGCTGTAGAACCCTCAGGTAGACCACCTGTCTGTGCCGTGAGCAAGGTTGGAAAGATCATGCTTTTACAATAAGAGCCAAAGCCTCCAGGGGCAACAAATACAAGTAAAAGATGAACAAAACCTGAGGCTCCAAGGAGCAACACCCAGACACCACACTAACAGGCCACCTAAACAGGCCACTGAGAGTTATAATTGTCCCTCTCTATACACCGATAAATGGTGGTATTTTTATCGTAAAAATTCAGATAAAGTCCAATACAGAATTGGCAAATACTTAGAGTGTCCCAAAGGTAATTCTGTACAAATACTATGCTAAGTAGGCAGAAACAATCGTTTTTCTTTCACTCTAGCTTAAAATATTTATACAGCATCAGAATCAGAAAAATGAAAATACACACAGACAAAAAAAGAAAAAGATGCAGAGAGTAGGTTGCAGAGAGAGACAGAGAATGACAGAGGAGAAAGTGTTGAAGGATGAGCGGATTCCCCCTGCCCATGTGATGGCCTGTATGCTGATTGGCCTGCAGAGTTTGCCTTGGACAGCTCCCCACCGCCCACCTGTCTGGCAAGAAACTGTCCACGTGGAGCAAAGCGGTGGTGCCAGAACTGGCGCTCCGGAGCGGGAGCAAGAGCGGGAGCTCTGGGTGAATAAAAGTGGAAAGGGGGCAGGATGTCGAGGTGGCTGCGCAATAAGGCAAGAGCAACCAAGACTGTTTTGCGCTGAAGGGCACGGGTGTGTGTGTGTGTGTGGACTCCGGGCAGAAGGCGCGGGTGTGATCCCTGGCGACAGCAGGCACGCCCGTCCTCCTGGCTCTGTAGGGGTGAGGGAAAGGCTTTCCGGGCTTTGGCCTGTGAGAGGGAGGCTGCTGCGATGCTGCTAGGGGCCCAAGGCCAGGCAGAGGTGGGGCTGGGTGTGCTGGGTGCTGGGCACTGGCACTCTTGGTGATGGGGCAAAAGCTGTCAGGCACCTCCTTCGAGGCGGAATCGAACCAGCGACCTAAGGATGTCCACACGAGTCCCGTCTACAGTCCTCCGCTCTACCAGCTGAGCTATCGAAGGGTGCACACTGCCAACCCTGGGTCATTACCTTTTCTGGAACTGACGGAGGCCAAGACACTGGACCGCCCCAGGGCCACCGTGCCTTGGGGTGGTTGGAAGTCCCTTTGGTTGGAAGAGAGCCACGCACAAGCCTGGGCTTGCTAGTGGCCAGGCATCCCATCCCAAGGCGGCCTTTTGCAAGATGCCTGAGCCCGGACTCTCACCTCCTGCCTAATTTCCCCTCCCTGCCCCCCTCTCTCCAGGTGGGGAGGACAGCCAGGGGTGGCCAGAGAGCCAGTTACGGAGTGAGGGGAGAGGGGCGTTGGCGAAACTGATGCGTGTGACCGCTGGAGAAGGGCTTGCTGAGGAAAGGAAAACAGGAGGAACCCACCGGAACAGGCACCGGGTGGGCGGCTGCGAACAGCAGGCGCACGGTCCGGTAGAGGTCCCTTAAGGAGTGCCTCCAAGCGCAGCGTCCACCTGCATTCTGTCCTGATGCGCCCCGCCCCCCACCAAATCCGCGCCGCCTCCCTCTGGCTCCGGTCCTGGCGCCCAGGTTTCTGACTTGCCCCCAACCCCTACCCGGCCCTGCTGCCCACCACGACCTAGGCTCACTTTTCCACGCAGTGAGGCTTACTGGGAAGCGATGCAGGCAGGATATCGGGCTGGGGGGGGAGGCCACGCCCATACAGACCCAGCCATCGCGGCCAATCTAGGGCTTCGGCTCCCCTCCTCTGCCCAGTGACCTGGATTCCTTAGGCAGAGGCGGCTGCTCCCTGGAGTAGCTCTAGGTTCCGTGGGCTTCCTGGAGAGGACCAGAGCCAAAGGGAAAGTGGCAGAGAATACTGGTGTCCGGACTGGACCTCTTGTGCTGGCTCCAGGTCTTCTACCAACCTTTCAGATCCCACCTGGTGTTTGCCAGCCATCCCCAGACTGCTCACTCAGCCATCCAAAACCCCAGAGAGGCATAGCAAGCCACATCCAAGTGGCATTCCATGGAATGGGTGTGTCACAACCCTCTGCCTGGGAGACTTGCACGTCTACACCCACGAAGATGAGGGCCACTGCCCAGAAGGCCCCCTGCTACTCTCTGTGATGCCACAAACAGGAAGAGTCGGCAGTGCTGGGACTCACCCTCAGGTGTGCCGGTCACCAGAGCCCACAGCCACTGTCCCCCACCTCCTGCCGCTATTCCCCCAAAGCACCAAAGCTGCGGTCTTGAGGATTCGGCATCTCCACGGCCATCAAGGGGCATTTCCCAGGAACGCCTAAGGTTCTGTCTTTGGTCCCTGTCTGCTAGTCTACTCAGATGGTGACCTTCAAGGCTGGGGACTCTGTGGCTGCAGAGCAAAAGGTTCTTCCTGAAGGTCACCTGTGGGAGCGAAATGTCACAGCCTCCTGGTCACAGACCTGTGGAGAATCCGTAGCCTCGGGATCAGCCCATCTCAGTTACCAGTGGAACAGTAGGGAAAGTTGAGACTGCCTGAGCGAGAATGAGAGCAGTGTGCTCAGAGAGGAAGACACCGAGGAAAATCCAATCTCCAGCTCAAGAGGTGGAATCAGAACCCTCTGGGCTCAGGGGTCAGGGGAGGGTGGTGGATAGGAGCCAGGGGCTTAATCTCCAGTAAGCTAGGAGTCCTCTCTACGATGGGCAGCAGCTGTCCATGGAGACTCGGGAGTTTCCTTTCTGCAGGAAGGGAGAAAGGGCCATTTCCTGAGGTTTCCCAGGTGCTGCAGCCCAGTCCTCAGAATGACAGAAAAGTTGAAAACGCACACCCCAGTGCTAACACTGACTGTCAAGACACGACACTTCTGTCTGTCAGTGTACGAGTGTCTAGGTGTAAGGAAAACACTTTCCAGTCTTTAGCCTGTGAGAGGGAGGCTGCTGCGATGCTGCTGGGGGCCCAAGGCCGGGCAGAGGCGGGCAGAGGCGGGGCTGGGCGTGCTGGGCGTGCTGGGCGCTGGGCACTGGCACTCTTGGTGATGACACTTCTGTCTGTCAGTGTACGAGTGTCTAGGTGTAAGGAAAACACTTTCCAGTCTTTAGCCTGTGAGAGGGAGGCTGCTGCGATGCTGCTGGGGGCCCAAGGCCGGGCAGAGGCAGGCAGAGGCGGGGCTGGGCGTGCTGGGCGCTGGGCACTGGCACTCTTGGTGATGGGGCAAAAGCTGTCAGGCACCTCCTTCGAGCCGGAATCGAACCAGCGACCTAAGGATGTCCACACGAGTCCCGTCTACAGTCCTCCGCTCTACCAGCTGAGCTATCGAAGGGTGCACACTGCCAACCCTGGGTCATTACCTTTTCTGGAACTGACAGAGGCCAAGACACTGGACCACCCCAGGGCCACCGTGCCTTTGGGGTGGTTGGAAGCCCTTTTGGTTGGAAGAGAGCTGTGCACAAGCCTGGGCTTGTTAGTGGCGGGACATCCCATCCCAGGGCAGCCCTTTGCAAGATGCCTGGGCCCGGGCTCTCACCTCCTGCCTCATTTCCCCTCCCTTTGCCTCACTCTAAGCTGGTGGGGGTGGCAGGAGAGGAGGAGAAAAGACAGCCTTCGGTGGCCAGAGAGCCGGTAACAGGGTGAGAGGAGGGGATCGTTGGCGAAACGGATGCCAGGAGTCCTCTCCGTGATGAGCTGCAACTGCCCGTGCAGTTTCTGGAGTTTCCTTCCCACAGGAGGGAAGAGAGCAAGGGTCACTCCCTGGCCGCCTTCTGTGCGCCCACACCCCCCCGCCACTCCCACCTCCACCCCCGAGACCCGGCTCTGTCTCCAAGGTGAAGCCCCCTCCTTCTTGGTGACAGCCCAGCCCAAGCCCTCCTGGGTGCTCTCTGATCGGGGCTCAGCATCTTTCTCTTTGGGGCCACGCCAAGTGAGCCTTCAGAGCCCAGCGCCCAGGTGAGCCAGCTGGGCGCAACCCGCAGGCCAGTGGCCTGCCAGAGGAGGTGGATCTGTGGGCTTCTCTGTGATCACAGCTGCCCACCTCCCACTTCTGGACACCAACCCACACTCCCTGGACACCTCTGCTCCCTGCCTTCTGCCCCCATTGCCGCCCTCCGGATGCGCTCAGAGACGACCCTGAGTCTTGTGTAAGTCTGCGTTTTTGCTCTCCAACTCCCTTTATCTGTCTGCTTGCCTGTCTGTCTGTCTGTCTTTGTCTCTGTCTCTCTGTAGCTCTTTCCCTCTCTCTCTCTCTCTCTCTCTCTCTGTCTCCTTCGCTTTCTATTTCTCTATCTCCAGGTCAGAAGAAGCAGGGGCATCGATGCGGGGGGTTGTGCCACCACTGAGCAGAGCATGAGCAATCACTGCTCCCTCAGAGGGAACTCCAACCCTCCTGTGGCGACAGGAACAGGTGTGAAGTCACGTGAAAGTTGAGGTACACCAGGGCCGCAGCCCTGTCCTCAGACTGCCAGGAAAGTTGAACTTCCTGCCCAAGTGCTCACCCTGACTGCCAAGGCCCAGCAAGGGCCCTGCCGCCTTGTGCTCCTGCGGACGTCAGCCTCCCTCGATGCAGGCGCACAATGGGCAACGGCTTGCCATGTCTCAGGGTGGCACTTGTGTGACACGAGCAGGTGAAGTGGGGAGGGGAAGAGGATTTTCTGTCTCTGTAGGTCTACATATTGACGGAGCCTTCGAGAGAGATCGAGAAAGAGCAGGAGAGAGAGAGAGATATAGAGAGACGGAGAGAGAGCTTGAAGTTGAGCTAGAGAGAAGAGAGCCAGTGAGCATCCCAGGAGGAGGCAGAACAGGAGACCGAGAATGAGAGGGAGAGCGTTCCAGAAGGCTGCCCCAGGGTGCTGGGTGCCCAGTGCGATGGTGCGACGGCATGCACTCTGGTCGGCCTCCGGGGCTTGGGTGGACAGCTCCCGTCGGCCCACCGGTCTGGCAGGGAGCTGTCCACGTGCGTGGAGCAAAGCGGGGGTGGCAGAGCCGGCGCAAGGAAGCAGGAGCGGAAGTGCCGGCTGAATAAAAGTGGAAAAGGCGCGAGACGCGCTGGGGGCTGCACGGTATGGCGGGAGCGAGGGAGAGCGTTTTGCGCTGAAGGGCACCTGTGCATGTGCGTCTCTGTGTGTTGTGTGTGTGTGTTTGCGCGCGCGCGCACGCTGACTGCAGATTGGAGGGTCGGGTGTGTCCCCCTGGCTCTGTAAGGGTGAGGGAAAGGCTTTCCGGGCTTTGGCCTGTGAGAGGGAGGCTGCTGCGATGCTGCTAGGCGCCCAAGGCCGGCTGGGCGCTGGGCACTGGCACTCTTGGTGATGGGGCAAAAGCTGTCAGGCACCTCCTTCGAGCCGGAATCGAACCAGCGACCTAAGGATGTCCACACGAGTCCCATCTACAGTCCTCCGCTCTACCAGCTGAGCTATCGAAGGGTGCACACTACCAACACTGGGTCATTACCTTTTCTGGAACTGATGGAGGCCAAGACACTGGACTGCCGCAGGGCCACGGTGCCTTGGGGTGGTTGGAAGCCCCTTTGGTTGGAAGAGAGCTGTGCACAAGCCTGGGCTTGCTAGTGGCCAGGCATCCCATCCCTGGGCAGCTATTTGCAAGATGCCTTGGCCCTGGGCTCTCACCTCCTGCCTCATCTACAATGCCTCAAGGCTCAGCATCTTCCTCTTGGAGGCCATGCCAAGTGAGCCTCCACAGCCCACTGCCCAAATTTGCCAGCTGTTAGGAACCCACAAGCCAGTGTCTTGCTACTGGAGGTGGATTGGTTGACCTGTCTGTGATCACAGCTGCCCGCCTGCCACTTTCGGCCCCCGACCCATACTCCTGGACACTTTTGGTCTCTGCCTTTTGCCCCCAGTGCTGCCCTCCCTCCATGAGCTCAGTGTAGACTCTGTGCCCTGTCTAAGTGTCTGCTTTTTCACTCAAACTCCCTTTGTCTGTCTGTCCATCTTTTTCTTCTCTCTTTCTGCCCGTTTCTTTTTCTATCTGTCTGGTCAGAATGAACAGGGGCATCTCCTGCTCTGCAGGTGGTTGTGCCACCACTGAACAGTGTGAGCAATCACTGCTCTCTCAGAAGGAACTGAAACTTTCTTCCATTTCCAAGTACCATGTAACAGGAAATGAATTCCATCTAACATGTAGTATGAGAAAAAGTTGTTGTGTAGAATGAAAAATCAGTTATCAAAAAGTAGGTTATTGTGATCCTCGTTGTATTTATAGTTATTCATTATATGGGCAATCGGGGGGTTTTGGTGCCACTGTTTTTTCTCACCAAGTTTGCAGAAATCTTCAATGGCGAGCAAAACTGTTTTTCTAGAGTGAATCTTCACATCTCTATGGATTTTTATTTTTAGTAAAGCATTAAGATTGGCTCATCAATTTTAATAAAATGTACATACCAGTGCAAGTTTTCATTGTAAGGAAAAATGTTGGAATCAGAGCAGTGAGAATGTATCTGAGAACCTTCTGTATTCTGTGCTCAATTTTATTTTAACATAAAACTCGCCCTGAACAGAAAGTGTCACAGCTGAAAAATTAATAAAATGATTTTATTTATGTGTACATATGACTTATTTACTAATCTTTAAGTAGAAAACTCTTTCCCAGAACATTAAGAAAAACAAGATATAAAATACAAAAGGTAAATGTTAAAATAAGTGGTCAATCCTGAATATCTAACGTTTATCTTACAGGTGTTCTAATAGGTAGTACAAAGGAAACTTAGTTAAAGACAGTAACAGTCATCTGAACTAACAAGAGTCAATCTCCGGAACGAAATAGCCCAATTGTAGATGAGCAGGATGAATATAAAATGAACAACACCTATACAATCTGGATAATTATCAGGAAACAAATCATTGAATAATAAGTCTTTATTGGTTCTATAGAATAAAAATATTTTTACCTACAAAAAGAGAAGTTCGTCTTTCACATCAGACTTTCGTAAATACTAAGTACAAAACACACAAGATTATGTTCAAAAGCCTGAGAGAAATTCACTTTTATCTTCATTTTGTCAATTTTCATATAATGTAAGTGGTGGTATAAAATCATAATCATTATCCAGATTCAACAATTATCAGGATTTTGCCAATTCTTTATTTATCCCTTTTTAAAAATTTTTATTTCTTTTTATCTGAAGTATGTTAAAGTAAATCTAGATATCATGGAACATCACCATTATGTTTCAATATGATTCCCTAATAACAGGAAAAATTATTACATGTCCACAAATTTATACCTAACAAAATTTATGTTCATCTTTTGTAACATCTAGTACATAGCATATATTGAAATTTTCCTGATTTTCTCAAAATAGCACTTAATAGTTTTCTTCATCTAATGAGGATTGAAATATAGCTTACACATCTATTTGATCACTTTGTCTTTAAGACTGTCTTCTGTCTTCAATCATTCTCTTTCTTTCTGTGTCTTTTTGTCTCTGTCTCTCTCTCTCCTAGTGAGACATTAAAGAAATGGAGTTAGTTGTTTTGGACAATGTTGTACATTCTCCATTGGTCTGATGCTTCCTTTTGTTGAATTTAACTTATGCAGCTCTCTTATTTCTTGAAAATAGAACATTAACTGTAAAGGCTTCACTAAGTTCAGGTTAGAATTTTTACAAAAGTATTTCACAAGCAGTCCTACGTACTTCGTATATTGAGCATTACCTCAGAAGGCATATAACATTTCAATTTTAAATGCTAATATTGATTAGTGGGTTCATATATATAGATAACTGGATCCCTCAATTGTAAATTCCCCCATCAACCTATGAATCAATATCATCACTGTTTGAATCAATTTTTGGGGGGTTGCTAAATTGTGATTTCTAATTCTCTATTTCTTCCGTATTTACTAGCTATTTTTCCTCTTTCAAGAACTTTTATGTATCAACTAGAGCTACGTGATTATCTTAAATAGAATTTACACATAAATTTCAGAGGAAATCATTTTCTCCCTAGTGGTGATTCCCACTGGTGATCAATGAGTTGTTTTTCTTTCTGCATTTAAAAGATTATATGTTCTTATATTCAATGTATTGTGATCAATTGCAGCAAGCATTTCCTTTAGTCATCTTTTAGTTTGTTCCATCTTTGGCCAGTGGAAACTTCTTGTCATTGGCTCCTGCAAACTTTTGACATGACCCAGTAGTTTGCAGAAATTCTTGCTTTCTTGCCAGCTCTTCGTGTATGTTTCCTGCCCCAAACCTGAAATCAGCCACTCCCCTAAGAAGCCCTGGTTTTAATCAGAATGGTTTTTAGGGACCACAATGTTTCAGTGATTTCATGAGAGAGCAGCAATTCTCTTTTCTCTGTAAATTATAGAAAAGGAATAATTACATGTCTTCACACTGGGGGATCAGTAACGTATGTACCCAGCTAGATTGTGAGGTTCTACCTCATGAATCATACATCCGCTGTTGATCCCAATTTTCTGTACCCATTTTTAATACATTAGAAAAATTTAAAGGGTGGATTTTAGAGGATTGTTTATTTAAAAGACACCAAACCATTGGCAGTGGTGGGATTCGATCCCACATCCCCAGAGAGACTGGAGCCTAAATCCAGCACCTTGGACCGCTCGGCCACGCTAGCTCACAATCAAGTCTTTCCTCAATTACTCTCCTCACATTTTATAGACTAAATGGAAAGTTATTGGACTGAGTGTCACCATTTGCTTGAGAAAAGTTCTTCACATTTTAGAAATGAACTTCTTGAGGACTTGGCCTTGCCTCCTAGACACAAGCTCAGGCAAATAATAGGCACTCACTGACTTGCTGAAGGCATGTACATCTTGATCTACATCACCTCCTAGGAGTGTTGGAGGGAAAAGAGGTTATGGAAGGAAAAGATATGTCGTCTCCCACACACCACCCACGCACCAAAACGTCAGCTCTTTACAGGACTTGTTAGCATGTTACTCAGAGACCTAGAAATTGCCAACCGAAGCCTCGGAGTAACCACAGGTGTGAGGCGAGCCTTGTACCCGCTCCCCTTCTTGCTCCCAGAACCTGCGATTTTTGTTTGATAATGGGATCGAAAAAGCAGCTTACTGGTAGGCTGTTGGGAGTGATCCAGCAAAAGAGAGAAGAAACAACTGTTGGAAAGAATGTTCTTGGGGAAGTAATCAAGCATGGCATCTATTGCCCAGATCTGGGATAGGTCATCTATGGTAACAGGAGGCATAAAGGTAGTCAGATGCAGGTAGATGGGGACCTTGCAGAAGTTCTCCTGTGACTGCTTCTGCTTTCTCAGTAAAATGGAAAGAACACATGAGGTGTTTTGAGGATAGAGAAGGGATGAAAGAGTAGTCTTTAAGAATGGTATAGTGGAGGAATTGAGAAAAATAGTAAGATTGTCATGCAGATGCACTTGAGATTACTGTCATGGATTTAAATTGAGACCAGTTCAGTATCATTATGTTTCTCTCCATTCTAGTTCAGCTAGGTGAGTGCAGGGACTGAAGGCTTTCTTTAAGTAAGGATTGTGATTTTAAGTGAGTATGCCTAAGCAAAAGAGGGACAACCATATTCAGACCCCTAGATTGAGAAGCCGGCCAGGAACTTGAATGATTCTTAGTGATTCTTCTAAGGACACGGGCCACCTCCGTTTCTTCACCACCTCCTGAAATGAGATTTCTCCCCTTTGCCTAAAGTTGCTCTCTCCTTCATGATCTGTACGAAGAGACCCTGAGAAGGGGACAACACTTAGATTCAACCTCGGTTGCAGTGGACACCAAATTCCACCCATTTGCTCTCCAAGACCGCCAACCATGTGCACCAATCTGAAAATACACTGTACTTACAGTTAAAGAGATGAAAATGTCTAATAGGAGTTCAAATTATGGGTTGAAACATTCTCGGGCTCTTTGAGAGCAAGCGTGCAGGGGCAGTGAGCTAATTTTCCAAGATGATTGTCAAGGAACCTTGACTCAACTCTGTAAGAATTGAAACACCTCCCTTCTCTTGTGGGCATTGCCTCCTCACTGAGTCACATCTCTGGACAGTCTCCCTCAGACCTTCTCTTTCCTTCTAGCTTCCTTGTAGAGAAAGACGCGGAGGGAAGGGGAAACGCTGCATTGGGAGACCAGAATTGTGGCTTGGGAGTGGGGAAGCAGAAACCATCCAGAGCAAGCAGGCCAATGGGGAGCCAAGGACCCGAGGAGCCCGCTCTAAAGTTACTAACATGTGGAGGCAACAGTATAGACCCAAGGGTCTGTGCCCTGTGCTCTTGCCAAAGGAGTTGCCCCTTGAAGTTTGCTCGTAGACCGCCTGGAAAGCCTCTGTGAGTTTCCATTTATGATGCAGAAAATGTAAAACAGAAACAAACAAAAAACCACCCCCTGTCCATGCCCAGCCCTTATATCAATCCTCCTGCCACATGTAACAGCGTCTTTTTCTGAGGTCACGGCTGCCACTCTCAGATCTTAAAACTTGTTTCTTCCCAACACCTACCCTCCTAGCGAACTTCTTCTTTGCAGACTTGTCAAAATGTTACAAATTGGCAAAACTTCACGAGCGCTAACTGGCCAGAAAACAGGCATCCACTGGATTTGAATGGTCTGACCCGAAGCTCACTGTCTACACTCCTCCACTCGTCTCAGCTCCAATCCAGTACTGCTAGCCTTTCACGACATTCATGTGATATTCGTCATCTTTGATCTTGGTTTTGCCACTGGTAAGGGGAAAAAAAAAACCATAAACGCTCAGTGGCAGTGGTGGGATTCGAACCCACGCCTCCAAAGAGACTGGAGCCTTAATCCAGCGCCTTAGACCGCTCGGCCACACTACCGGATGATATGTGCAGCCTTGCCTACCCCTTCTGATGGTAACTACCTTCCTCTACATCTCAGTTCTGTTCTACACATTGTGTTCTTGAACTTCCACCTCTAACAAGAGGATTTTTTTCTTTTTCAGAAATTGACCAGCTAATTCCAAAATTTTTATGGAAATTCAAAGACACAGCACGCCCAAAACAACTTTGTAAAGAAGCACAAAGTTGGAGGACTCACTCTGCCTGACGTCAAGACTTAAAAGCTGCTATAATCAAGACTGTGGTATTGACATTAAGATATAAAAAATAGATCTACAGAACAGCAATACAGAGATAGAACCATATTTACATCATCAGTTGATTGTTGGAAAAGTTTTAAAGGCAATTCAGTAGAGAAAGGTAGTCTTTTCAACAAATGATGTTTAAAAAAATAATAATTTTGATCCCCACTTCACACCGTATAAAAAATTAACTCAAATGGATTGTAAACCAAAACTATAAAATATTTAGAATGGAATCTTCGTCAACTTGTGTTGGGGAAAGATTTCTTAGATACAACACCAAAAGCATGATCCATAAAAAGAAAACATGATTTATTGTACTTCATCAAAATTAAGAACCTCCTTCCTTCAAAAGACACTGTTAAGAGATTGAGAAGATAAGCCACACACTGGGAGATGGTAGTTGCACCCTCAGTTTCTAGGGATGATATTTGCCTCCTAAGGGACATTATCTGGAGACATTTTCAGTTGTCACAACTGGGACAGTACTACTGGTATCTAGTAGGTAAAGGGCAGGGATGCTGCTAAGCATCCTGCAATACACATGACAGACCTCCACAGTAAGGAATCATCCAGTCCAAAATGTCGCTACTGTCGCAGTTGATTGGAGTAACAAGCCACGTGGACAAACTTATCTCTTGCCTCCTTTAGGGCACAGGCCAGTCAGGTTCCATTATCACCTACTAAAATGAATCGATGACTCCTTCTCAAAGCCTTGAGGAAGGGACAACCCTGGATTCAAACCTGGATGTGGTGCGTGCCAAACTATGCCCAATCACCCTCTGGGTACCAAAGGCTGTGCACATGGGGCAGGAAAGGCACTGTCCTCAAAGGTCAGAAAGTGAGAATCTTCCACAACGGGCTCAAATTCTGACTTGGAACCCATCCTAGGACTCGTTGCCGGCCAGGTGGGGGTCAGGGTGGTCTTCCTTGGCTGGCTCAAGCCTGAAAGTTGAATCAATTCCCTTGGCAATTGCCTCCCTTGATGATTCTCTTCCTGCTTAACCCATCTCCTTTACTATCCTGATGGTGGACCTGGAAGGAGAGACGGGAAGAGAGAGGGTGGGTGAGGGAGGGGGTGCGGTTGTAGCGGGGAGACCAGCTGCAGGTGGAGAAATAGGAGATAATGTCCTGTAGGAAATGCAGTAGGGGTCCTAGAGGCAGTCAATAGCAGGGACACTTTTGGCGCTGTGTGCAACTGCCGGAAGTTTTCCGAGATAACACTCAGGAGCAAATGATGAGACAAACGCTCACTTCACTCTCTGCTCCCCTCCGTGTCCCAGCCCACCCGTTTACAAGACACACCCTGCACTTTCAAGGTTATCTCTAAGTTCCAAGACTCTCTACCTCTCTTCTCTCGACTTGAGCGCCGAGCTTAAATGTCAGCCCTTTGGCAAAACCTTATCGGGCCCCTTCCAAACAGAACGCGAGGATCGGGAGGAGTGGGTCTTTTAGTAGTCTGAGTATCCTACTTACCTGTGAGCTCCCCGCAGGTAAACTGGGAGTCATTCATCCATTGGTCTCATTCCCCGAGTCCAGAGCTCAATGTTCAGAAAATTCAGGTATTAGGTCAAACCCCGCATGGATTCACAGAACTTTTATCCTGAGTGAGGACACGGAGCAGAGATCACTTAAGAAACAAAATCTTGGCAGCGGTGGGATTCGAACCCACGCCTCCGAAGAGACTGGAGCCTAAATCCAGCGCCTTAGACCGCTCGGCCACGCTACCACACTCGCGGCAAGGGTCTCCCCCTTTTTCCTAGTTATACCTTTCTGTCCTTGTTTCAGCTTTGTCCTCTGGCCCCCTGACCTGAGGCTATGATTCTAGGTACCATCAAAGGATGCCAAGGAAGAAGTTTTTCCCTCCCTCCTCCACTCCACTAGAACTAGAACCTGCATCCGCCCACCTCGAACAGCTCTTCTCACTCCAGGAACTAAAGGGAAAGATCTTCAAAACACACTATCCACTCCGGAAGTGAAGCTCTTGGGATCCAGAACGTAACAGCTTTCCGAAGGCAGGGGCCACGTCAGCTTCCGCCTGGCGTCCAGGAAGCGCTCAGAAACTATTTATTGAACGGCCGAAGGAACTCCTTGATTTAGACTCCGGATCGCTTCGCGGTGGAGGGTGGTGGAGGAGGTGGTGGTAGTGGAGGAAGAGGAGGAGAAGGAGGAGGTGGACGTGGTGGTGGAGGAGGCGTTGGTAGTGGAGGAGGAGGAGGAGGTCGTGGAGGTGGAGGTGGAGGTGATGGTGGAGCTAGTAGAGATGGTGGAGGTGGAGTAAAGAAAAGCAAAGCTGTCTTTCCCTGCCACCTTCGGGCACGGTGACTTCAGTTCTTTGCTGAAATTTGAGTTTGATACGAGTATGGGAGCCTCCAGGAAGTGTAGGCCATGAGTTAAAGCTTGTCTCCTAGTTCCCTTTTGCTCCTTGAGACCCAACTCACGGATAGCCGCCACAATCAGTGCCTGCTCCCTAGTCTCGGCTTGAGCAGTCTGCAGAGTCTTCCTCTCCCAATTCTGTGCTCCAGAAGAGAAGGCTCTCTTTCGGATTGGATGGGTTCCTGCTGCTGCGAAGCCTCGGGTCCCTTTCTTTGGAACATATGATACCTGCTCAAGACAAGGTTGACATAGGGAAGCCATATTGTAGAAAAGAAAAACTCTATTGTAACTTTGAATGACCTCAGACAAACTAACCCAGCTGGATGTGCACCCTCCAGGAGATCTAACTGCTCTGTAGATTTTATGACCCCTGCTTCTGCATGTACCTCCCAGCTGGGATAAGATGATAACTTCGTTTTTTTTTTTAGTTCCTTTGGAATGTGATGACCCCCAAACAGAGAATCTATGCTGATAGCCATCATCAGTGAAGACTGAAAGATCTGGTGTGGCACTCCCTGTCTGTAACACCAGGAGGTCAACATTCCTAACCCCCTCCCGAATAACACAATGGCCTATATAACTGCTGTAAGATTTCATGCCCTCTTAAGATGGTTCTTTTGGACATGAGTCGGCCATCTTCCCTCTTGCTAGCAAGCTGTAATAAAAAAGTGCTTTCTCTCCTACCACCTTGCCTCTTGACTATTGGCATGTCTTGTGGCGAGCAGAAGGCCCCACGTTGGGTGGTAACACGTATATCTCTGCATCTTCCAGAGAGGTCCCCTTTCTGCTGAACAGTTATAGCCACGTGGTGGTTATTGTTACTGGCGGCTGGGAAAGGAGATGGCGGGAGACACCCTCCCTAGGGGCTGAGCCCAGGCTGGTGTTGCAGGCACCCAGGATTCCTGAGAGCTCAGCATGCTCTGGTTCCTCATCCTCCCCAGAAGCCCAAGCCTGCAGGCCTCAGGTGAGGAGCCTGGGAGCAGGGCAAGAAAAATAGATTCATACCGCCATTCCTCTTGACCCAGGGAAGAGTAGCCACACCTCAGTTCCCCAAACGTTAGAGTTTCTGTCTTAGGTCCACCAAACTTGGGTTTCCATGCTCCGTATATGAAAAGGAATGAAGTCAGGTACCTGAGAGTTACTGTAAATATTCTATAAGAACACGATTAGCCTTCAACCTTGTTCCCAACACAGACACGGATGAAAAGAAGTTAATCCATCATTATAAGCTTGTTAATTTGCCATTTTCTTGTTTAACCTGAGAGGTGACTCAAGGTCACAAGGGTTTGTGAGCTTGTTTTGCAAAAAAAAAAGAAAAAACAATAGAATGCCTTTAAGGAAGTTACAACCACCAGAGAAGCAGCCCCCAGCTGCCATTGACACCCAGCAGTCTGGTCGCCCACAGGCCTATCTGGAGTGAAAGAAACACAGACTTCCCCTTTGTTTCTCCAAAAATCCTCCTGCCAAGCCCTTTAGCTCTATAAAACCCCCTGCTTTCTTCTCTTGTTAAGGCAGATTTGAGAGAATCTATCCTCTCACCTTCTCATTTTGGACAATTCGAATAAACTTTTCTCTACCTCTAAGTGCTGGTGTCTGAGTGATTGGCTTACTGTGCATCAGGCACATAAATGTGAGATTAAGAGGTTCCGTATCAGGAACTCTTGCTCCTTTTGATTACAACAAAGTGGAATTACAGAACACCAATAGGCTAATGTGTCTCTTTTGCTAGTGTGTGGCAGTAGCAGAGGAATTAATTCATAATTACTGCCTAGACTTGCAGAGAAAAACAAGTGACTGTCTTAGCAAAAGGCTGGGGGATGGAATTGGGGGATGTTTGGGCTGATTTTCTGACTTCTAAGGGCAGAAATTGTGGCTTCCTGGTGACATCCAATCACATTCTTTATTTGATAAAATTAAGGATATATGCGGGCAAATTTCCACAAAGAGCTTTAAATAGGGAAGTTGTATATGTTCATGTTCTGTTTCCCTCTCTATTGCAAAGACACAGTTTACATCAAGAAAGAAGCACCCAGACCTGGCTTACTTCCTTGACGATAGACAATAGTCACTGTCTCTTAATCAGTTATGCTTCCCAAGAGAAGGGAAAATTAATCTCATGGTAATGTTGGAAGTTCTCAGGACACATAAAGGAGATTTTCCCAGGAGCTTCCCATAAAACTCCATGGTCTTTGTTATGGGTGGAATTGTGTCTCCCTCAAAAAGATATACAGAAGTCCTCATCCCTAGTACCACAAAATGTGACCTTATTTGAAAATAAAGTCTTTACAGAGGTAATCAAGTTAAAATGAGGTCTTTCATATGGGCCCTCATCCAATATGACTGGTGTCCTTATGAAAAAGGGAAATTTGGGCTCAGAAACAGAGATCTTTTCCTGAAATCCCACAAGTTTCAACATAAAAGTGCAGGGGACAGGGATGGGAGGAAGAGTGCTAACTCTGAGATCTTCTGTGGGATCTTTGAAAAAGAACTGAAATGCATTTTGCAGGGTATAGGCATAGGCACATTGGGGCTGGAACTCCCTGCCTGTGTGGAGACATATTACTGGAGAGGGAGGGGCCAGGTTTTAAGTGGTAGAGCGATGGTTCTCAAACTTTAGCATGCATCACAATCACCTGCAGGGCTTGTTAGAAAGACGGATTGCTGGACTCACTCCCTGGAATTTCTGATTTAGTAAACCTGGGGCCTGAAAATTTGCATTTCTAACAGGTTGCTAGGTGGTGCTGGTGCTACTGATCCAGGGACCACACTTGGAGAACCATTACAGTAGAGATCAATTTTGTATTTCGGAATTCTGATAGAAGTGAGGAAGAAGAGTGGAAGGAGTCAAAGACCTGCAGACCTCTTGAGAGCAGTGTCCAAGGAAGAGATGTGTGTTTAATGTGGAAGCAGTGGGAATAAATGAGAGGCCTCATTTATAAATGAGAGGGAAAAGCCTGGCAGGATAGTGAAGACTACCGTTAAGGACAGCGAAAGCGGCCTTCCAATATTGGGGAATGGTAGCAGCCACTTTACCACCCTTAGATATGAATAGACCTTCGACCCAAGGATGCCCGCCTCTAGAAACACAAGAGGTTTCAGATTAACTACACAAAATGGAATCAACTGGTGCTATCTTCTGAGGTCTCTGTCCATGTTTATTTGTCCTGCTGGGCATGACATAATGATAAGTGAGTGTGCAAGAGAAGCTAGAAGAAATGCTTGCAGCCTTACCCTCACCTGAGCCACTTGAGAAGCTCTGCAAGTGTCCAAAATAACCACCCAAGGTCACCCAGGAAACTGGCTGCCAGGGATCTTCCTCATCTGTGAAAGAACTTCAGAGACTTGAAGTCTAGGAAGTCTGGGTCCAAAGACAATGTGCCTACCAGATCTCAGCTCAAGAACAGGGAATCTCCTCCACTACCATGTGGCTTCTTTCTTGATTGACTCTCAAAAGTAGAATACTTTGACTCCCAATTTCAGAGACTTACCATAGACCTCTGTATGACTCTGGGGGTAGAGATCCTGCAACTGAGCTCAGTATTCAGAGAAACCAAACAAATAATAAACACAATTTATATTTACAGTCTATTTCACTTGATCTTCTAAATCCAAGTATATTTTTTATCATGTCCATTTTACAGGCTTAGACAAGGTGGAGTATACACTCTTGACTTTTCAGTACGCAAAATACCTGCATTTTCTTTTGGGCCTTAATCAGAGACCTAAGGATGTTTACCAGAATATGCATCCTACTGTCCTCTACTCTATCAACTGAGCTATTGAAGGATGCATAGTAAACTTTATGCAAAATTTCTTTTTTAGGAATCTATCCAATTATCTCTCAGTACCAGGTATTTGTTTCTGTGTTGATTACACCTTCAATGTCCTTCCTGATTTTTCGTCTACTTTTTTAACATTTACTGAGAGAGGATTGTTAAACTATCCAATGACCATTGTGTATTTTTCTGTTTCTCCTCTTAGTTTTATCAACTTTTGCTTTTTATATTTTGAAGTTATTTTATTAGATACGTGGAAATTCAGGACTATTGTGGGGTTTTTAAATAGAATTTATTTTTAGAGCACTTTTAGGTTCGCAGCAAAATTGAATAGAAAGTATAGAGAGTTCCCATATACCTCCTGCCCCCACACATGCAAAGCCTCCTTCACCATCAACACCTCATACCAGAGTGATAAATTTGTTACAACTGATGAACCAACATTGACATATCATTATCACCCAAAACCATAGTTTACATTAGAGTTCACTCTTGGTGTTGCATATTCTATGGGTTTTGACAAATGTATAATGATGCGTCCACCATACCAAATAGAATAGTTTCACTGCTATAAAAATCCTCTGTGCTTTACCTATTCATCTCTCCCTCCCCACTAACCCCTGGAAACCACTGATCTTTTTACTGTGTCCATAGTTTTGCTTTTGTCTGGAATGTCAGATAGTTGGAATCATACAGTGTGTAGCCTTTTCAAATTGGCTTCTTTCACTTAGTAATACGCATTTAAGTTTCCTCTCTTAGTCAGCTCAGGCTGCCATACAAAATACCATAGACTGGGTGACTTAATCAACATAAATTTATTTTCTCACAGTTCTGGAGGCTAGGGGTCTAAGATCAGGCGGGCAGCATGGTCAAGTTCTAGTGAGAGCTCTCTTCCGGACTTGCAGACAGCCGCTTTCTCACTGTGTCTTCACATGGTGGAGAGAAAGGAAGAGAAAACGAGCTCTCTAGTGTCTCTTCTTATAAGAAGACTAATCCCATCATAAGGGCCCCGCCCACATGACCTCATCTAATCCTAATTACCTTTCAAAGGCCCCACCTCCAAATACCATCACATTGAGTGTTGGGGCTTCAACATATGAATTTGGGGGAGACATAGGCATTCAGTCCATAACAGTTCTTCCAAGTCTTTTCATGGCTTGATAGCTCATTTCTTCTTAGTGCTGAATAACAGTCCACTGTATGGATGTACCACAAGGAATATTGTGCTTTCATGTTGAATTGACCCTTTTATCATTATAAAATATTCTTCAATATCTCATATAGTAATTGTCATCTTAAAGAATCTGTTGTCTGATATTGATATTGCTACATCAGCTGGTTTTTTCTTTTTTTGAGTTTTCATGGTATGCCTTTTTCCATTTTTTACTTTCAGCCTGTGTCTTTACATTTAAAAATGTGTTTCCTATAAACAGCATAGAGTTGAGTCTTATTTTTGTTCAATCTGGCAATTTTTGCTTTTAACTACAATATTTGGTCCATTTAAATTAAATTTAAGTTCGAATACAGATGAGATTAAGTCTACCATCTTGCTATTTATTTTCTATTAGTCCCATGAATACTTTTTAGAAACAATTTTATTGAGGTATAATTTACAGAGCTAAAATTCATCCTTGCAAATGTACCATTCAACGATTACTTTAGTAAATTTACCAAGTTGTACAACCGTCACTATTATCAAGTTTTAAAACATTTGCATCATCACAAGATCCCTCTTTATCTGTTCTTTGTTTTTTATTCCTTCTTTTCTTCATTTGTATTAAACAAGCACTTTTATCATTCCATTTATCTCCTTTATTAACTATTTTGTTTTACTTTTGTTACCAAGCAATGGGCTCGCAGTGATCAGAGCCAATTAATCACAACAAGTTAGGGATTGACAAATGATGTTTTAATTCAATTAGCCAGCATAAGCAGGAAGATGGCAGACTAACGTCTCAAAAAACTATCTTCCAAGATTACAGAATCTTGAGGCAGTTATATGGGGAAAATGGGGAATAAGGAGGGGGGTCCAGGGATTTTTGTCTCCAGGCATGACAGGCCCCAGGCATCACATCGTTCCATTCTTCTGTCAGCTGTGATGGATATCTTGTAGGTGTGTTTCCCGCCTGTGGTCAGCCTGTTCCTGGAGAGAAACTCATAGAACAAAGTTTTTAATTTATCAAGCTATTGAGGAGTACATATGTAAGCGGAGGCCATAAATCAGGAGAGCATGTGAATTTTTTGGAGTATGTGCAGAGTAGTCACACAGAGGAGGGGCTGGGGCCATTTAGTGTAACAAGATGGCCTCACTAATGCTCATTTACACTTTTAGTTATCATTCTTTAAGTTTTTAACCTTAAATTTACAAAATGCATCATTTTCTTCTTACAGTCTACCTGAAATTAACATTTTTATCATATCCCAGACAATGCAAGAAACTTATAATGCAAGAAACATGTTGCAAATGGCAGGATTCTTTTCTAAGGCTGAATAATATTCCATTGTATATATCTACACCACATTTTCTTTATCCATTTACCCATCTACAGACATTTAGGTTGTTTCCATATCTCTTCTACTGTGAATAATGCTGCATGAACACCGGAGTGCAGATATCTCTTTGAGGTACTGATTTCATTTCCTTTGGATATATACCCAGAAATAGAATTGCTGGGTCATAAGGTAGTTCTATTTTTAATTTTTTGAAGAAACTCTGTACTGTTTTTCATAATCGTTGTACCAATTTACAGTCCAACCAACAGTATACAAGAGTTCCCCATTCTCCACATCCTCGCCAACACTTGTTATCATTTGTCTTTTTGATAATAGCCATTCCAGCAACTGTGAGGTGATACCTCATTGTGGTTTTGATTTGCATTTCCCAGATGGTTAGTGATGTTGAGCACCTTTTCATATATCTGATGGCCATTTGTATGTCTTCTATTAAGGAGTGTTGGGGCCGGCCTGGTGGCGCAAGCTGTTGGGTGCTCACGCTCCACTGCGGCAGCCCGGGGTTCGCCGGTTCAGATCCAGGGCATGCACTGACACATTGCTTGTCGAGCCAGGCTGTGGCGGCGTCCCATGTAAAGTAGGGGAAGGTGGGCATGGATGTTAGCCCAGGGCCAGCCTTCCTTAGAAAAAAGAAGGGGATTGGCATCAGATGTTAGCTCAGGGCTGATCTTCCTCACAAAAAAAAAACGAAGAGAAATGTCTACTCAGATTCTTTACCCATTTTTTTTTTAATCAGGTCATTTGTTTTTTTGCTATTGAGTTATAAGAGTTCCATATATATTTTGGATATTAACCCCTTATTAGATATATGGTTTGCAAACATTTTCTCCAATTCAGTAGGTTGCTTTGCACTCTGTTGATTGTTTCCTTTGATGTACAGAAGGTTTTTAGTTAGATGCAATCCCACTTATCTATTTTTGTTTTTGTTGCCTGTGCTTTTGGTGTCATATCCAAAAAATTGTTGCCCAAACCAATGTTAAGAAGCTTTCCCCTATGTTTTTTTCTAGAAGTTTTATGGTTTCAGGTCTTACATTTAAGTCTTTAATCCATTTTGAGTTGATTTTTGCATATGATATGAGATAAGGGTCTAATTTCATTCTTTTGCATGTGGATATCTGATTTTCCCAGCACCATTTATTGAAGAGACTATCCTTTCCTGATTGTGTGTTCTTGGCAACCTTGTCAAAGATCAGTTGAACAGGGACTAGCCCCATGGCCTAGTGGTTAAGTTCAGCGTGCTCCACCTTGGTGGTCTGGACCTGGTTCCTGGGCACAGACCTTCACCACTTGTCAGCCATGCTGTGGCAGTGACCCACATACAAAATAGAGGAAGACTGGCACAGATGTTAGCGCAGGGTGAATCTTCCTCAAGCAAAAAGAGGAAGATTGGCAACAGATGTTAGCTTAGGGTGAATCTTCCTCAGCAAAAACAAAAAAGAAAGAAACAAAGATCAGTTGAACATAGATGTGTGAATTTATTTCTGGGTTCTCTATTCTGTTTCGTTGATCTATATCTGTTTGTATGCCAGTACCACATTGTTTTGATTACTGTAGCTTTGTAATATATTTTGAAATCAGGAAGTGTGATGCCTCCAGCTTTGTTCTTCTTGCTTAAGATTGCTTTGGCTAAAGGGGGACTTTTGTGTATCCATATAAATTTTAGGATTGTTTTTTCTATTTCCATAAAGAATTCCATTAGGATTTTGATAGGGATTGCATTGAATCTGTAGATCACTTTAGGTAGTTTGGATATTTAACAATATTAATTCTTCCAATCCATGGACACAGAATGTCTTTCCATTTATCTATGTCTTCTTTAGTTTCCTTCATTAATGTTTTATAATTTTCAGTGTATAAGTTTTTCACATCTTTAGTTAGGTTTATTCTTAAATATTTTATTCTTTTTGTTGCTATTGTGAATGGGATTGTTTTCTTAATTTCCTTTTTGCACCGTTCATTGTGCACAGAAATGTGACTGATTTCTCTAAGTTGATTTTGTATTCTGCAACTTAACTGAGTTCATTTATTAATTCTAACAGTTTTTTTGTTGAGTTGTTAGGATTTTCTACATATTTGATCATGTCATCTGCAAACAGAGATAATTTTACTTCTTCCCTTCCAGTTTGGATTCTTTTTATTTCTTTTTCTTTTCTAATTGCTCTGGGTAGGACTTCTAGTACTATGTTGAATAGAAGTGTGAGAGTGGGCATCTTTGCCTTGTACCAGATCTTAGAGGGAAAGCTTTCAGTCTGTCCCCATTGAGTATAATGTTAACTGTGAGCTTTTCATATACGGCCTTTATTGTGTTGACATAAATTCTTCCTATACCTGTTTTGTTGAGAGTTTTTACATGAATAGACATTGAATTTTATCAAATGCTTTTTCTGCATCTATTGAGATGATGGTTTTTTGCTTTCATTCTGTTAATGTGGTGTATCACATTGATTGATTTTCATATGTTGAAACATCTTTGCATCCCAGGGTTAAACCCCACTTGGTCATTGTGTATCATCCTTTTAATATACTGTTGAATTCAGTTTGCTAGTATTGTATTGGGGATTTTTGCATGAATACTTGTCAGAGATACTGGCCTGTAGTTTTCTTTGTTGTATCTTGGTCTGGCATTGGTATCTGCATGATGCTGGCCTCATAAAATGAGTTTGTAAGTGTTCCCTCTTTTTCCATTTTTGGGAAGAGTTTGAAAAGGATGGGTATTAATTCTTCTTTGACTGTTTGGTAGAATTCACCTGTGAAGCCATCTTGTTCTGGGTTTTCTTTCTTGGGAGGTTTTTGATTACTGACTCACTCTCTTTATTTGTTATTGATCTGTCCAGGCTTTCTATTTCTTCTTCTCTCTCTCTCTCTTTTTTTTTATGTTTTGTGCTGGGGCTAGGGGTCTACTTATTCTTGATTTCGTTTTGGTAAATTGTATGTTTGTAGGAATTTATCCATTTCTTTTAGGTTATCCAATTTGCTGCTATATAACTGTTGGTAATAGTTCTTTATGATTCTTTTTATTTCTGAGGCATCCATTGTAATTTCCCCTCTTTCATTTTTTATTTTATTTGAGTCTTCTCTCTTTTTTTCTTAGTCTAGCTAGGAGTTTGTTGATTTTGTTTATCTTTTCAAATAACCAATGTGTGTAGAGTGGAAAGAAAATTACTACCCATGGAGATATGGAACACTGTGAAATTATTTAGTTCCTTGTTCCTGAAATTCCCAAGTAATCTCAAACCTCCCTCCACCTCTGATATTGTAATGTATGAGTACGAATTCCAGGAAACAGGTCTGAATCCATGTACCAGTTCTCATTTTTCTGTTGGTAGTCACTAAAAGGTGTAACCAAAACTAGAACAGAGTTATCCTGCCCTTGCCCAATGCATGAACATTCACACTTACACATACACACACACACACACACACAGTATACTTACAGAAAAATGGGAAAATAAATACATGGCTACATATTGAGGGTGCCTACCTTGAAGGCAATTCTTCTCTCTAAAACACCTCCTGAAAGTAGTTAAATATAGTCAAGCCTGCTAGGGCAGATTTCCTTTGAGAAATGTCTGACTTCTCTTCTCAATCTAATGTTTGAGGCTAAACCCTCAAGAAGACATATTTACACTGAGAGAAGCCCCACTCTGTCCTGCTGAATAGGTGACCAATTCCCTCTTCCCGTTGGCTTTTCTTGGCCAAGGTCCATGGCTATGCTGAGTGTGGTCATTATTCTAACCCCATGAGCTCTTGAGCCACAAAAGTAGAGCGGCTCCAGAGGGGAGGCAAAGGGAAGATTCCTTGCATTTCAGCTTGTTGAGAGTTCTGCTTGCCCAAGGTCTAGCTGTAATGCTTTCCCATCCTTAGAGGTTGAGCTCACTTTCAGAACTTGAGGAAAAGAGACATCAAACGTTTAGCACTAAGTGTGAAAATAATAAGGTTGCACTACATTGGAAGAAGAAAGAATAAACAGTGGAGAGGAGAATACCACAAGACTTCCAACAAAAATTGCATCATGTGAGTGGGAGTGTAAATGCATGTACTTTTAAAAGATTAAGATTTAACTAGTGCTTAGCACTTTGGTTCTTTGGTCTAAGGTAATGATTCTCATTTAAGGTGTGAGATTCCCCCATACTCCCATCCCCATTCAAATCCCAGATGAACTCTCCTTTAAAAAAAAAAAAAGCCTTATTGAAGAGTAATTGGCACACAATAAACTGAATACATTTAAAGTGTACAATTTGATAAGTTTTGATATATGTGTACAACTGTGAAACTATCGTCACAATCAAGATAATCATCATCCATAAAAGTCTCCTCTTGCCCTTCTGTAATTTCTTATTTCCATCCCTCCCTGTCCTCTCCTCCAATCCCTAGGCATTTTAATACAGATGGAATCATACACTATGTACTCTTTTGTATCTGATTTCTTTCACTCAGCATAATTATTTTGATACTCATCCATGCTGTTTCATGTATCAATAGTTTGTTTTTATTGTGGAGTAGTGTACCACTGTATGGATATACCACGATTTGTTAACCCATTCATTTGATAAACAGTTGGGTTGTTTCCAGTTTGGGGCTGTTACAATAAAGCTGCTAAAAACCTTTATGCACATGTCTTTCTATGGACACATGCTTTCATTTCTCTTGAGTTAATATCTAAGAGTGAAATGGCTGGATTATATGTATGTTTAACTTTTTAGGAAACTGGCAAATTGTTTTCTGAAGTGGTTGTATCATTTCACATTTCCATCAGTAGTGAATGACTCTTAGTATGGTCAGTCTTTTAAATTTTAGCCATTCTTAATAGCTATGTAGTGGTATCACATTGTGGTTTTAATTTGCATTTCCCTAATTGGAAGTAAATATAAGTAAGGCCATCTTGCAAGTGAACATAACTGATGCCATCTTGTTACACTAAATAGCCCTTTCCTAGTTGAAACTTTTCTAGCATGTGATCATTATAAATTGCTACACAGTTTCATGATTTTCTGGCCCTGATTCTGTGCACAAACTCCTGCCGGCATACTCCGATAGCTTTGTTCTTAACAATTTTAATGAATTTTCCCAGGGAATAAGAAGGCCTCCAGAAAGCAAGAACACCTGTAGAATATTCATCATCATTGAGAGAAGAAAAGAACAGTGAAAGATCCTGGAGTCTGTCATGTACATTTCTAAAACCCCTTCTTAATGCGCATAGCTGCCTCAAGATTCTGTAATCCTTGAAGATGAGTTTTTGAGACATTAGTCACCCATCTTCCAATTTTCCAGCTAATCAAATCTAATTAAACTTTCTTTCTCAGTTCCTAACTCATTGTGATTAATTGGCTCAGATCACTGTGGGCAGAGCCCATTGCTCAGTATTGTAATGACTAATGATGTTGAGAATCTTTTCATGTGCTGATTTTCCATTCATATATCTTTTTTGGTGAAGTATCTGTTCAAATATTTTGCCCACTTTTCAAATGGGTTGTTTGTTTTCTTATTATTCAGTTTTGAGAATTTTTTAAAATATGTATTCTGGTTACAAGTCCTTTTTCCCATTTGTGATTTCTGAATGTTTTCTCCCAGTCAGTGGTTATCATTTCAGTCTCTGAAACATATCTTTAGAAAAGTGGAAAATTTTAATTTTAATGAAGTTTAATTTATCAATTTTTTTCTTTTATGGATTATGTTTTTGATATCATAGCTGAAAACTCTTTACCTCTTCTCAGCTCTCAAGGATTTTTCCTATGTTTTCTTTTAGAAGTTTTATAGTTGTAGGCTTTACCATTAGGTCTACAATGCATTTTGAGTTAATTTTTATATATGGTATGAGGCATGTATTGAAGTTCATTTTTTGCATATGGATATCTAATTGTTCCAGCACCATTTGTTGAAAGATTGGACTTTCTTCATTGAATTTCTTTGCACCTGTGTTAGAAATTGGTTTCCATATATGAATGGGTCTATTTCTGGACTCTCTATTCTCTTCTTTGATCTATTTGTCTATATTTACCCCAACATCACATTGTTTGGATTACTATAGTTGATACTGAACCTCTTAATCTCAAGTTTATGTGCCCAATGCACAATAAGCCAATCACTGAGACACTGGTGCTTAGAGATGGAGAAAGATTAATTTAAATTGGCCCAAATGAGAAGGCAGGAGGATAGGTTCTCTCAAATCCACCTTAATGAAAGAAGAAAGCAGGGGGTCTTTATAGAGCTAAGAGGCTTGGGATAAGGAGTTTCAAAGAAACAAAGGGGAAGTCTGTGTTTCTTTCACTCCATATAAGCCCTCGGGCAACCAGACTTCGGGGCATCAATGGCAGCTGGAGGCTGGTTATCTGGTAGTGGTAACTTCCTTAAAGGCATTCTTTTAATTCTGCAAAACAAGCTCATAAATCCTTGTGACCCTTGAGTCACTCCTCAGGTTAAACAAGAAAACAGCAAATTAACAAGCTTATAATGATGTGTGGACTAACTTCCTTTCACCTGTATCTGTGTTGGGAACAAGGTCAAAGGGTAATCATGCTTTTATTGAATATTTACAGTAACCTTCAGGTATCTGGCTTCATAGCTTTACAATAAATTTTGAAATCAAGTAATATTAGTCCTCTACTTTGTTCTTTTCAATGTTGTCTTAGCTATTCAAGGCCCTTTGCTTTTCCATATGAATTTTAGAATTAATTTATCAATTTCTACAAAAAAATCCTTTGGGGATTTTGATTGAGATTGCATTGAATCTATAGATCAATGGAAGGGAATTGACATTTTGACAATATTAAATCTTCTGACTAATGAACACAGTGTATACCTTTTCATTAGTTTAGATCTTCTTTAATTTCAGGAATATTTTGTGATTGTCAGTGTATATGTCTTGCACATATTTGTCAGATTTGTCCATAAGTATTTCACATTTCTGATGCTATTGTAAATGGAATTTTTTATTCTCTATTTTTGATTTATTGTTTTGACAGAGATTTTTCATATATTGGGGTATATGGGGTAGCTATTCTGGTTCAAAATGGATTTGGCTTGAACTAAAGAAGCCTGATTTATGGCCTGTCAAACATACATTGTACCACTGATTTAACCATAAAAATAAAAAGTGCATTAAACATTACCTCAAAGTAAAAGAATGTACTCTCTTAAGATAAGAATGCATGCTTCCTCTCCTATGATGCCAGTATTGGTAATGCTGTATAGGTAATGCCCATATTAGTACTCCTGAGAAGTTCCCTTTCCCAGACATCAGGGTCATGTTGACATGCTAATTTGCAACTGAATACTTCTTTGAAACTTTGATGAAGACGTATGCTGGGCATGTTTAATGAATGTTCTTTGTTCCAAAAAAGTATAAGACTGTACTGAAAACCATGCTTCTCCAGAATACTTTCTTTCTTTGTGGAATCTGCCTTCCCAGGTTATAATCCTCATCCTGGCTCAAGTAAAACTCACTTTACTTCTCTTATCTATGGAATGGTTATTGGATATTTTGCATCAACAGTTGTTAGCATATAAAAATACAATTGATTTTCACACGTTGATCTTGCATCTTTCAATTTTGTTAAACTCACTTGATCTCTCAAAAACTGGCAGCTTCCCAAGTCTTCCTCTCTACTTTTGGTTAGTCCACACTTTAGGGCCCAATAACCACGGTGACCTCTAGTCTCCCAATTCCTTTGCTTGAGAAATCTCACTTTAACCTCTCTATTTCAAGAGAATCTCTGGACTCCAATCAAGTTAAACACTTTGCCCCAAGGCAAAGGCAAAGTCATTCTGGAGAGAATAAACAACCCTCCCATACCCACCCAAATGTTCTTGAAAACTTCTTTTCAGTCCATTTTGGGTACTGTTCAAGCCCTCCAGACATATCAGGTCTTTCTGATCATTTCTTATATTTAAGGCTGTCCTTAAGGCCAAAGAGAAAGTCAGCAGAAGGAAGTAATTAAAAATCCTCTCAATTCAAATGAGTTGGGGGTGGGGAGAAGCAAGAAGTGGAATATCAAACCACTTAGTTTGGCTCTGAGCCTACAGTGTGGCTGACATTCACCTCTAGGGACTTGGCATAGAGTACAGTGAGAATATATACATGTGCATGATATATAGATTCATATATATCATATATAAATATGCATATACACACATATACATATTTGCATATATGCATATACATATATACGCATATATGTATATATAATAATTTCCTGTAACGTGAGGAGTTGGTTCTCTTTTATCACAGAGAATAATTCTATTTCCTCTTTCCTCATGGCAGCATATCAAATATTTGAGGATGGTAATGATGTCCTTCAAGTTTTCTCTTTTGGATATTTAAGATCTTCAGTTCCATCAATAAATATTCTTCCTCTAATGAGATATGCAGCCAGCCAGCAATTCAATCAGTCCTCTGCATTCCTGGTTGTTCATCTTGGAGTATGCTTCATTTGCTTGGCAGCAGTGCATTCAAAATGATCCTGATAAAAAGAAAGGTGGGCAGCTGTGAGTGGTGCAGGCAGGAAGAAATCAAAGGTAAGAGGACAATAATGGAAGGTCTGAACCGAGGGAGCAGAAGAAACATTTCCAGAGACCAAAGTAATCTGTGGGTGACATTTAAAGGGGCTACAGAAAGCAGAATAAGTCAGCAAGAATTCCTGGACACCAGGCAAGTGTTTGTAGGGTAGGGCTTAACTTTTCAATTCTTAAAAGAATTCCTTTAAAACACAAGCAATCAGCTTTTGTAGAAAGTCAGTTGAAACCCATCCCCACCTTGTTAATGGAACAAGCAGCCCAAGAAAAGCTATACCGTAAGCACTACTGTCCTCCCTTCTTATGGCTGAGATATCTAAGGATATATGCCACGTTTCTCCATTGTATGTTTAGGATACTGCAAAGTTTGAATCTCTTAAGAAAATGGGACAGGACAGTCCTACAAGGTGATTGTGTTCAAAAGAGGGGGACTAATGAAATACAGTGATGAAGACTTGGGAAGTCACCACTGTGTTTTGTACATTTCACAAGGTGGGATCATATAGGTCTGAACCCTGGCCCTCTGATGCCCAAAGTAAGAATCATATCCTTATCATGAGCCAAAGGGCTGAACAGCACATCTTTTAGAGGACATGCATTTCCACTGCCACATTCAGCACTGCGCTGGTCTGCAGAAAAGCCAAGAGGTGGGTGGCACTGGTCATCCACTTAGCAGGACAGAATGGGGTCTCTCTCACTGGAAAGTAGGTCTCCTGGAGAGTCTGAAACCATGCATTGGCCTGAGAAAGGAGGTCAGACATTTTCAGAGGAAACCTGCCCCAGCAGTGCTGAATGCATATGCTGTGTTAAACTGGTTCTACCCAGTGTCTTGTTCAGGACATTGCCTTAGAGATTCTCACTCTCAATAGGTAAACATACATTTATTTTTAGGGAACTTCCCCCCTTTTCTGTAAGGATACTCTGTGTGTGTGTGTGTGTGTGTGTGTGTGTGTGTGTGTGTTGGGTGGGTGGGGCATTCATCTCTGTGCTGGTGTCTGGTATACCATTTAGTGACCGTATGAATATGAAAACTGGCACCTAAATTCAGACTAGTTTCCTAGAACTTAAACTGGGTGAGAGCTGGAAGGCCTTTAGAGATTTTTAGTGCTTGTTTTACCAAGAATTCCACGAAGAGGAAACTAAAAGATCTTATGGTGTTCCAGATTTCTGTGGGTAGTAATTTCCTTTTTTCTCTGCACATGCCTATGCACTTGTTTGCTCTCCGTTTCAAGTATTTATTAAAGCCTAATATGTGCTGGTCACTTTGCTAGGTATTTTAGAGACCCAGAAGTATGCACCATACAATTTCCCCTCAAGGAGCAGAGGTCTAAGCTGAGGATGCCGTACTAGAGCATATGATTCTACAAACAAAATGAGGCAGTCTCTAACTAAGTGCCGTAGAGTCTCTTTCCCTTTTTCTTTGCCTTCTTATTCAGTTCTTTCTTTGTATCTTTTGTAGCATTTTCAAAAAGATGGACATAGGAATAGAGAGGAAACCACAATTCAAAAGTAGTTCTGGAAGATTAAAAAATAAAATTAAAACATGCATATTCTTTTGAGAATCTTTCATACAAGATAAAGAAATATGGGAAGGAGAACAGAACAATTTGACATTTTCATAACTGACTAAATTTATGTTGAATGGGTAATGTCAGTGTGGATGCTTACTTCTGGATGCCATGGGTCACCTCTGTTACATGTGTCCTGTTCAGATTCTTGAGAGTGGGAGTGAAGAGGAAGGAAGAGCAAGGATAAAAGTATGTCGTGGGTTTCAGAGTAGAGAAGAGATGAAATCTAGTTGGTAAACAGCAAAGGCACTGTGAATTAGAAAAACATTGAGATGGTCTTTCCAGGGTGAGTAGTGTTTGATAAATATGGAGAAATGGGAAATCACTCTAGTTGAAGAAATAAAAAGAAAATGATCACAACTGAAAAAGGTGTGAGTTATATTTGAGGAATTACAAGTGGACCAAGTTGATTGGAACAAAGATCTGTACAGGGCAATCTGTTGCCAATATGCAACTGTCATTTGATAAATGTTGGCCCCACTATTGGGAGACAAAAGTAGTAAGATAGAGAGGCACATCCTGAGAGTACCTTCAGTGTTAGTTAAGAGTCTTTTAAATTGAAAATAATTTTTGCTAAAATAAAAAAGGAAGGTTTCTGTAAGGATTCAAGGAACTCTCAAAGATTCCAAGAGTGGAACACAGTGAAGCCTCTGGAGTGGGCCACAGCTAGAGACTTGGAAGGTATCTAGGCTCCCCTTCTCACTATAATCTCCCCTCTTTTTTGTGCCTTGGCACTCTCTCCCTTATGCTCTTTCTATAGTAATACTTTCTCTGCTTCTCGGTCCATGTGGCAGAATATGTCTGATGTTACAGCTCCTCCAACTCCAATTTCTTTTCTAGTAATTGTGGGCTAATTAATTTGGACCAACCTCCTAGAGGAAAAATTATAAAAATATTGGATAAGATTTTCCCAAATCTCCTTAAAACCATCAAAGTAGGATATGGTAGTAAGCAACTACCAGGCCAGAACCTAAGAGAAAGGTGAAATCCAACACACAAGGGAAGCATTGATCTTTGTAGCTCTGAAGACATTTGCTAATTATTTCACAATTGGGCAATAGTTTTGGCAGCATCTTTGGGTGGAAGAAACAAGACAGAGAGATGTCAGGACCCAGTACCCACCAAAGGTGGAAAGTCTAGTAAGACATTCTCCCAAATATTAAGTTGTGACTCCAAAGTGCTAGTCCCATAAGGTAAGGAGGAACAAGAAGCAAACCTACCTCTATCCTCCCACTTCCAATAATTGTTGTGGAGCTCAGCAGAAATCAGCTGAGCTTAACAAGGAAAAATAGGATGAGCTTTCAACTTTTCCTGAGAAGCTGTGACCACAGGCCTGCCTTCTCCCCAATTTGCAGCTTGGGTTTACATCATCTTGGAGGCCCAGGGAACGTCTGACCATGAACTTTTTTTAGAGTCCTTTTGGGTTGATATGCTCCAGATGCCTATGAGAAACAAAAGCAATATATTTTTTTTCAGGAAGACACCCTCATTTTGGCCTCAAAAATTCACTGCGTATAATTTTGCAAAGATATTGAGCAGTACACATTCAAAGGTGACCAATTACACAAGCAAACATAGTGACATGAGTAAGAATCAACAAAACAACAGATAGAATACTATTGGGATTATCAGTTATAGATATTAAAACAACTATAATTACTATGTTTAAAGAAATAAAAGACAAGCTGGCAAATATCTGCAAGGAATAGGAAATTACAAAATTTAGCCTAATTATTGGTGGGATTGTAAACTGGTACAGCCACTACAGAAGACAGTATAGAGTATCCTCAAAAAATTAAAAATAGAACTCCCATATGATCCAGCAATTCCACTTCTGGAATATCTAAAGGAAACAAAAACACTAACTTCAAAAGATGTCTGCATCCCTATGTTCATAGCAGTATTATTTACAATAGCCAAGACATGGAAACAACCTAAGTTTCCACTGATGGATGAATGGATAAAGAAGTTGTGGTATACACATATAATGGAATACTACTCAGCTATAGAAAACAAGGAAATCCTGCCATCTGTAACAACATGGATGGACCTTGAGGGCATTACGCTAAGTGAAATAAGTCAGACAGAGAAAGACAAATACAAATACCGTATGATCTCACATATTTGTGGAATCTCAAATAAAAAAAAATGCAACTCATAGAAAAAGGGATCAGATGTGTTGTTAACAGAGGAGGGGGTTGGGGGAGGAGGAATTAGAGAAAGGTAGTCAAAGGGTACAAACTTCCAGTTACAAGATAAATAAGAACTTAAGTACATGTCATGTACTGCATGATGACTACAGTAAACACGCTGTATGATATACATGAAAATTGTTAAGAGAGTAAATCCTAAGAATTCTCATCACAAAGAAATAAACATTTTTTCTTTTCTTTTTTTGCTTTCTGTTTTTATTGTATCTGTATGAGATGATGGATGCTAACTAAACTTGTAGTGGTAATCATTCCACAATATATGTAAGTCATACCATCATGCTGTACACCTTAAACTTACACAGTGATGTATATCAATTATATTTCAATAAAACTGGAAAAAAATTTGGCCTAGTAGTTTTGAGAAAGAATCAAATAGAACGTCTAGAATTGAAAATGACAATTTATAATTACAATTGACTCAGTGAGTAGATTTAACAGCTGATTAAACAAAGCTATAGAGAGAATTAGTGGATTATGGGTAAGAACATGTTATCCAGAATGCAACATGGAGAGACAAAAAGACAGAAAATATGGAAGAAAGGTTAAAAGAAATGGAAGACAGGGTGTGAAGGTCTAATATGTGTTTAATTCCAGTTTTATAAATGGAGAAAGAAAAATAAAGCAAAAACAACATTTGAAAAGATAATGCCTGAGAATTTTCCAGAACTAAAGAAAGACAACAACCTATTGATTTAAGAAATCCCATACCCAAGAGCCTGACCCCTTCACCATTGGAAAAACATGAGATTTCCTTATGGGATCATTTATTCCTGTTTTACACTTCTAAATTGAAATCTTCCCCGGATGCATCTGATTGGTGGAACCCAGGTCACATGCTTACTCCCAGCTGCTAGCTGGGAAAGCAAATTTTCTAGGACAGACTTACTTATAATATGTGAAATTACCAAATGTAAGGAGAATGTTTTAAAAATGTTGGACACTCTCTCACCACAAATGCCTGCAACAGGGCTATTCAAAAAGCTCATGTTCAGGCCTCTGCTGTTTTCTTTTTGGACGCTCTTCCTCCAAGAGTACATAACTCTTAGAGGCTCTAACTCAATGCGTGATTTATGTAATTTGATCTAACCTTGACCTATCGATCTATGGAACTCTATAGACACAAGAGTATTCTAGCTATTGTACAATTCCCCTAAACTCCTCCATCCTCACCTCAGATTTGGCCTACCTAATCCTAGCACTTCACCCCTCTGCCCTCTCCACACACCCATCTCTCCTTTAGACTTGTTTTTTTCTTTTTTTCCCTGCAACTATCATCTTGCTTCTGCAAGGTATAATATTTGAGAGTCTTCCCTCCTTCCTCTTTATTGTCCCTTACTTCCTCTTTATTCATATCTGACTCCAGCAGAATCTGCCTTCCCTGTATCTCTCTCATTCATTCCTTCCTTTCCAGTCCCATAAATGTGACCCTCCTGCAGCTTTACTGTTTGAGCATCTGAGCATCTGCATGGTGACCAATCTCTAATGTTCCTTTGACTCTGGTTTCTCTTCCCTTCAATTCATTCTGCATATCCATGCCTGGTGAGTTTCCATTTTCAATTTTTAAAAGGGCATAACTTCATTCCAGAAATCTGTGTCTCCTACTAACCTGTCTTCTTACCTTCCCTCAATTCCAGGAGGGCGGACATCTGCCCCAGTCAGTGTTCTCCCTCGGCCCCTTGAATGCCTGTCTTTCTCTTAGACTTTGCTCATAAATTTTCTTTTACCAGAGATCACCCCGCCCCCAAACTTGTGTAAATCTTAACCCCCCTTAAAGCGCAGCTCAAGCCCCATCCCCTCCTGAAGGCCCGCCTCTGTGATGGCTCCCTGTAAGTTAGTGAACCTTGGCACTGTCCTCCACTCCCTTACATCTGGCACAGCTATTTTTCATTGTTCTCTTTCATGAAAACTAGAGTTCTTTTATTTCACAAGACTATAACAATGACTTCAAGGTAAAGACTGTATCTGGATGCCTTCTTCCTAGTGCAGAGCCTGGCTCAGAATTGGAGTTTAGTGTTTGTTGAATGAAGGGATGAATTAAATAGCGAGTTAAGGAAGACCTGCTCTGGCGCTGAGATTCGAGCTGTGAGAAAGGTCCCTACATCTAAGGAACTTGAGGCAGGCGGTTGCAGGTCGGTGGAGGTCCTGAGTCAAGGAGAAAACCCAGTGCAGACGTCCCAGTTTCAGCTCAGAGACCTGTGGCAGGCAACTTCCTCTATGCCGGGTTTTCCTTCTTAATTTTCACAATCGGGGCGGGCTGGGGGGTAGTGAATGCGGGGGACGACAACGACACGATGACGACAACGACAACATGGGGAGCTTTCACTGTGTTAGACTGTGTCGCGCTGGACAGATTTCTCCAATCTTAAGATAGTGGTGGTCCCTGTCACTGCCCCCTACATTATGCTATCCGCAGCAAGAGCCTGCAGACTGAGTTCCAATAGTCGGGAAATAGATTGAAATGACGTCCAGGTTTTGTTTGCTTCTTACAACTCAATTACGCTAATAAAGGCCCAGCATAAACCCCTTCTTTTTCTGCGCAAGAAGGAAGCCACTTGTCCAGGCGGCCCTATAGCTCAGGGGTTAGAGCACTGGTCTTGTAAACCAGGGGTCGCGAGTTCAAATCTCGCTGGGGCCTATAAAGCATCAGTCGCTCTTTTGTGTTCTTCTCACCCCTCGCCCCCTCCCAATGATAACTTTAACCCCTGCGGATATCCAGCTCTGTGTATCTTCTCGCCGCAGTGACCTCTGCGCCCGCTGAGCAGAACGGCTTCCTCGTAGGTCCCCGTGTTAGTGCGCAAGCGCTGCTTTGCTGCCCGGGAGGTGGCGGAGTCCATTTCGACGGCGGGAGGCGCTGCCAGCCTGCGCGGACGCCCTGGCTGTGCGGCCCGGCGGGGAGTGCCCGGAGGCGGCTGCCTCGCGAGCGTCGAGGGCGGTGGGAGAAGAGAATGGGATGGAGCCTGCAGCACCCGCTCTGGGCAGGTTTGGAGCCCAGAGCAAGGTCCTCCTCCCCAAAGGGAGGAGCCGCAGTCAGCCGCCCGGGGTAGGCGTCCGGGAGAGCGCAGGCGGTCCGGCGAGCTTTGAGGTTGCCGTGGGTTTTCCAACACTTCGTTATCTCAGCGGGCAAAATGAAGGGCGAGACTTGGGTCACTAAAATTGTTATGCTCAAAGAAATTGCGGCTTCCTCTTTGAAAAACCTTAAAATATTTTCTCCAAAAGTCAGTTCTCACAGAAACATTGGGCTTGCCCATACGTATTATACTCCCCCTCCTCTCCCTCCGCGAGTCTGGGGACACAGAGGCGGAAGAGGATCGCGCTCGCCGGCGCAGACGCGCCCGGATTCCGAGCGAGCGCAGGAAGTGAGGCCAGGAGGAGAGGCGCAGGCCTGCGCCCCGAGGCCCGCCCGTCTCCCTGGCGCGCCGTGGCGCGGTCGGAATTGGGTGTCCCACCGCCTCAGGCCTCAGTTCCCCCATGCCCGGGTGGTCGCTCGCAGTCTAGACGCACACCGTGCCAGAGAGGCCCTCGCGCTAGAACACAACAGCCCCCGGGCGAACAGAACTCCCCCCACCAACCCCCGGCCCCCGCCCCCCCGCCGCCGCGGGAGGCCTCGGGATGCACGGGTTCTAGGTGCGCCTGGGAAGAGCCCACGGGGTGGCCCTGCTTGGAGGCCCCTCAGTGAAGGAGACTCCAGCTCTAGAAGGGTTGTTCCCAGAACTGCGAGCGCAGGACTTTGTCACACGCTGGCTGCTCCGCGGTGTCCACTCACCAGCAACTAGAGGATTATCTCGCATCCGCCTCTGTTTATCTCTGTCCTGAATAGGGGATTCTAGAGGAGGTGTTCATGTGCTCCCTTCGATAGCTCAGCTGGTAGAGCGGAGGACTGTAGTACTCTTCATCATGTAGTCATCCTTAGGTCGCTGGTTCGATTCCGGCTCGAAGGAAGAGCTGCTGTTTTGGGGTTTCACAACCACCCAGCGAGCCGTTGTTCACCGGTTTCTTCCACCGTTCTCTGTCTTCGGGAGGTCCCTTTCTCCAGACCTTACCCCTGTCCCAAAGAATAATTCCGCTTAGTCGAGAGTTTGAACTCATAACGCATCTTTAAAAAATTGGTTCTACTGTGCACTGTTCTTAAAACAGTGAGGAGGGGAATGTGAACCAACTCTTTCAACCAGGTTGGAAAGGTTCTGAGTTACCTAAGGTGTTCTTTCTTTTGGCTTCTAGTGGATCCTACGTTGCTGCCCGAGACCCAAAGTTCAGAGACCCAAAACCACTCGTTGGCAAGAACCGTATATATATACATACATACGTATACGCCCTGCAGCCTGCGGGGCTTTAATGTGCAGAACAAAGCCCCTGAGACCTTCAGCCCAAATGTTCGCCCTCACTCTACAGACATTCATTCATCGGCCGTTACGAGACAGTTTTAATTCATTTAGCTATTCATATATTTTTATAGTTCCACAAACAGGATTTTGAGCCAGAGCAGGAAAGAGGAATAGGATTTGACGTGAGTTAGGATGAGACTGAGAGAGAGAATTCAAGACCAAGGAAACAATTGAAGCAAATGTGGGGAGATGGAAAACTTCATTCTCACTCGGGGAAACTGCGAGACGTCTGGACTATCCGAACACGCGCCAGCCTGGGCCGCCTGCAACCGACTCCAGCTCCCGTACTATGGTGCCCACCAGTCCTGCCCCTAGGATTTTATGCTCGCGCGAGGTAGTAGCAGCGCGACAGATACACTTCCCGCGCGCGCGTCCTGGGCTCGGGACCCTACAGCCTCGCAGCCGAGCTCCGCTCGGGCCCTCGGGCTCCAACCCGATTCCCTCCAGGCTCTCTTCAGGCTCGAGCTCGCGGCTAGACCCGTCCCGGCGGGGCTGGGTGGATCTCAGACACGTGGCCTGAAGTCTGAAAAGCTGCCTCCTCTCACCCCACTTGGCGTCTGGAGGGGTCCAGGACGTGGATCGGGGAGAATAAGCGAAACTAGGGCCAGAGTCAGATGTGAGACTTTATGAAGATGGGAAGAAGAACTAAGCAAGGCAAAAGGTAAATGTCACAAAGGGGAACAAAACCGTTGAGTGGTGTAGCCAATCGCTGACGGGAAAGTGAAGTTCAGAAGATACGTAGGGAAAGTTCTTATACCGTGGCTCGTTGGTCTAGGGGTATGATTCTCGCTTTGGGTGCGAGAGGTCCCGGGTTCAAATCCCGGACGAGCCCGGATTCTCTGGTATCCTTTTGTTGTCCCCCCCCCCCCCTTCTTTGGAAACTACTCATGGAAAAATTGAGCTCTGTACAAACTTTCTCGCGTTCCTAACTGTTCTGCAAAAGAGAGGTACACTGAATGAACAGATGGGAGATGGGGCTGAGGACCTATGCGGGACGAAACTGCCTGGCTTCCTGGACTCTTCGCCTGCGGACGCCTCGGGGGGGCTGCCTCGCTTCTGGGAGCAGGGGCCGGTATCCCGTGGTCGGCTGTCCTCGGGGGCGGTGTCCCCGCAGCTGCTGCGCGTCGGACTCGGGTCTCCAGGCTCGCTCCCGGCCCAGGCTGGGACCCGCCCGCCGCGCCTGGGGCGGGGGCTGCTGTGGCGCCTGCTCCAGAGGCGGGTCCAGGCGGAAGGGGCCTCCTCGGGGGAACCAGGCGGGGTCCCAACAACACAGAGAGGCTCGCACGCCAGGCGTCCACTCCTCGCCAGACCCCTATCCCGTCCGTGTACACACACACGCACGCTGACCCCAAGCAGGATCCAAAGCAAGCTTCAAAAGAACATCTTTGCGTTTTCTGCCAGCTCCCCATCATCATATAAGCGAGGAAGAAGCGGCTGAGAAACAAAAACTTCTTTTTCCACTGTCCTGACCGTTTCTGCAGCCTTGTTCCGAGGCCGAGGTGGGTTCACACTCCTGCTCCTCCTTCTCCCTGTCGATGGCTTTATCAAGAGTGTTTTGGCTGAGGGAGTCCCTTCTTAGCACAGGCAGTGTGGGGCTCCTCCGGGAGGCTTTTGTGGGACAAGACTGGGGGAGCTGAGGAATGGGAAGGAAGGTAAAAGTCCAGTAATAGTACGAGTTCGCGATTCTGCATTCCCACCCCATGTTTACTTCCCGCAGCTGAGCAGAGTTGGCAGCGTCAACGCCCACTGCCTGGAACCTAGGCTCAGAGCGGGGACCACAGAATTGGCGGACTGAAGGGAGACCCGAGGAGGCCTGCACAGGCTCAAAACTAAGGATTCTTTGCTTGGTACCCAGGTTGATCTCCAGGTTTATGAAGCAGGTCTTGTCCAGTTTGTGCCAGCGTAACCGACATTTGGGGCCTGGTGTTTTCGTTTCTTGTTTACTTTACTCTGTCTCCCCACCCTTAACCCACCCTCAGCCAATGTTGTGAAATTCTTGGAGACTCTTTGCCAACAGACTCGTCTCTAAGCTTTCTTACTGGAACGTTGGGATCCTCGGCTTTCTTCCTCTGAAACAGCACATCAAATGGTGACAACACAAAGGCAAAACAGAACATCTTTCTTTAGGAAGGACAGTAGAAACAGTTTCAGCACGGTTCTGGGGACTAGGGAAATCTCAAATGAGCCAAGACCCTCCCTCTGTGTCATTAAGAACCTTATAATGGAGTCATAAATGTAATCACTAGAAACCCAAGTGACATAATTATCTGAGCAGCACATGGCCAGCTTGCCAGAAGCAGCCTCAGGTATTCCAAGAGCTACTTAACTACACAGTTATTAACTAGTTAGTGCAGAAGGATAATTTGGTTTCAGACGATTTATTTCAAGCAGCTCTTTTACAGATAAAAGGGAGAGGGAAATATTTTTGAACTTTATGGAAATATTCAATGTAGGTTTCCCTTAAGCAGCAATTTTCAGTGGCACCTTTAAAATTAGCTTTGATTTTCTAGAAATTACTAGTATGGAATACAAAAGCTGTGTGGTGCATTGGAAAGATTCTAGTCCCAGGAACACTAGATGTTCCTTGGGCAATACATATTCTCTTTCTCTTTCTCTGTTGCTCATCCGTAAAATGAGGGATTGACAGATGGTCCCTGAAGTCCATCTCTTTCTTATTCTATGACTGCGTTGGGTGGCAGGGTGTTAGTAACATGACTCTTATACAAAAGAAGGTACTCCAGTAATGTGGGGAAGAACTATAGTTTAGTAGAGAGGATGGGCAAAACCATTCCAGGAAGGGGAATGGCTCTGGCTATTGTTGAAAGAGCAGATGTCAGGTTATAAGCAGGTAACAGAGATTTGTCAAGTTATTGTTGGAAACATTTGCCAGTGTGATTCATAAATTAAAATAGATAGATAAGAAAGTAGATCAAAGCAGGCCAGCGAAACCCCTCTTTAGAAGTTTGTATTTAATCTGTATTTGAGCAAAGAGCAATTTCTGTAAATAGTTACTCTCAGAAGAACACCTCAAAATACCTAGGAAAGAAAGAATGGGCACAAAGCCCAGAATTTGTTGAAAAGTGAATGTTTAATTTTTATCTTTGTTTGGAAATATAGGCATGTCAGCAGGACTTTGTCCCGATTCTCTCTCAATAAATAGTGCCCCCCCTTCCTGGAGGCCGAGGCATGATCCTTCTTTTCACGTGAGCTTCATCCTCTTTTAACCATTACTTCTGTCACTAAATAAGTTTCATGTTTATAGACCTAAATGTTAGAGTTATAAAGGAACTTAGAGATTAGGCACTTCCCTCCATCACCTAATTTTATAATTAGTCTTAAGGACAGAATTAAACGTGTCCTCAGTATAAAGGGGGAAAGTACACCAGCAGTAGAGCCTTAGAAGGAGAACTCATGCTTTCTGTGTCTGTGTGCAGGGAGACTAGTGGCTTGAAGAAGAGACATAGAAAAACATTTCAGGAGAAGGGGAATGACTTTTAAGTTCAGGCCGTCAGAACATTTTTTTAAATATATGAGCACTTTTTTTCAATTGGCAATTGCTTCATACGTATTAAAATTACCAACAGAGATATGATGTTCATTAATCATAGACTATAATTCCTTGTTGTATTTTGAAACACAAATGCCTAAGCACTTAGATGCATTTTAATGAAAGAGTAAAACTTTTTTCCCCCAAACCTTATTTTCTATTTCGTCATAACGTCATTGTGCCAAGCTGAAAAGAAAAACAATTAGAACAAAAGCAGCCATTCACCATTCACCTACCTGAGTTTTTGCATTGTCAACTGTGTGGGCCGGTTGTGAAATCTCCAGAGGTTGTCGGGTGAGATCCCAGAGGCAGAGGGGGGACCTGGCTGTGTTCAGAGGCTGGAGGCTGCTCCCCAGCATCACTGTGTAACTCCCGCATCAGAGACTGGTCTGTTTGTGTGAGTTGGTGCTTGAACCGTGTTCCAGGCCATGGGACTCTGTGTGTGTGTGTGCGTGCGTGCTCACGCACACGCACGCATGTGATGTTGGAGTGGAGTACCTTATCTCTGCTTTTAGGCAATTTATCAGAGAAGGGTCATGTTGATCAAGTCATCTTGATCCCCATAGACTGCGGCGGTTGAATGCTGCTTCCATCATCCAGGACTGCTGAGGCAATGGGGGTGTTGCAATGGACCTGGCAGATGTCCTCCCGACCTAATGACTGGTTGATAACTTTTTAGAACTCAGTTCTTCAGCATCTGTTTAAAAGATGATGTGTGATTAATTTAAAATAGGCACCACTCTCAAATAGTGTGTTTGCCCACAAAAGGAAAGTGAGCATTTGGGTGTTCTGTTAGATGCAGTAGAGGCCCCACTCTCTGGGCCCCATGTCCCCTTAATTCTCTTTGCAACTAAAGGGCTTTGAACTTTGGTGGTTGGTGTTTGGCAGAACAAAGGTCAGAGGCATGCCTATCCCTGCCTTTCCAGAGACTTCAGTAACCCTGAGGCACCAGGTACTGAGGGTAAAGCTGTTTGTGGCAGTTTGCTTGTTCCTCTTCTCACTACCTCTGACATTTTTTTTTTTCCTTTTAGCTCAGGCTAAAAGGGAAAAAGATATGGAAAAAAAAAAAGTGAAGCTCAGGCAGGACTGTGCCCACCACAGCTGAAAAGCACATGAAGTGTGTCCTTTTTCAGGTTTTCCATGCTGCCCACTTTTCTTCCTCCTTAAATCCTCAGGCCCTTCCAGTTACCAAAAACTGTTCTTAAAATAAGCTCGAAAGCACATGCCCAAGGATGTTTAAATCACCCACAGCTGTTTAAAGAGTTAACCCTCCTAGAGATTTTTGCATTGGAATGGGGACCGATCCCTAAAGATAAAGGAATATTAGTGGGCTTTCAGGATTTATCAGTGAGCTAGAAGCAGAGCTTTCCCAGGAAGCTTGGAAGTCTTCCTACTCTACCTGGGAATCAGGCCTGCCTTGTTTGGTAACTGCTACCAAACCCAATTGTGTCTGTCAACCTTAAGAGAAGTGTCAACCTACAAAAACAGAATCCAGTTTAAGAGGCAAAGCGTTTATTTGGGATCAAAGAATTGCAATTCAGGGAGCACAGATTAAGGTAGAAACTCAAATAGTGTCCCGATTACAGCAGAGGGGCTTAGGGTTTTTATGGGAAAAAGGGAAGATGAGGTGAGTTATGTTAAAGGAGAGTTCATTGGTGCTAGATGAGGTAACACTCAGTTTGTACTTCATAGATTAGGCTTGAGATGCAATCATCAAGCCAAAGGCTAGACTTGTAATTCATTGATTGGTTAGCAATCTGGTCATCAGCAAAGTCCAGCTCCATCAGTCCTTACAGACAGGAAATTCTTGTCCTTACTGACTGCTTGGAATGTTAGCAGTTTGGTCCAGTTTGGAAGATAAAGAAAATAAGACATGCAAGGCAGTTCCTCTCAAATGGCTGCTCTGGCTGTTTTAATATGGCTCCACTCATGTCATCTTTCACAGAAGCCGGGAGAGTTTGCATGGGTGGGGTCTCCAGAGTGAGATCAGATGGTGCATTCCTAGAAGCAATGAGGGATAACAAAAAGAACTTGGGGCCTAGGAGTCAGTGACTGTTTCAGACGCTAAGGATGTAGAGGTGAATAAGACAATTCTTCTCTCAAAGGGTTCCATCTAATGGAAAGATTATGAAGTCAATTAATCATCAAAGGAGTGATGGTTAACAGCCTGTTTCCCAGGTTATACTAACCTGAAGTAAAACCAGATGAATCCCACCCATGTTATAAGAACTCCAGATCAGCTCACGTTCTTCTCTGAGCATTCCTGAAGTTCCCAAGGGGTGTACACATGCTTGCAAACTCGCCTTTTCAACCTACACGATGAGGCTGCAATTTACTTCTTTCTTGGTCCAGCTCCCTGGGGAGGTCTATCCCTGCCATACAAAGGGACCTACGCTGCTGAGAATGTCTGAAGGTGCCTACATGCAGTGTCCCCTTCCTTTTTGGCAGAGCAAATGGTCTGATCTGATGTTCTAGCTCTTGTCTAGACTTGCCTCAAATTTGTCCTAACAGAATCCTCAAGTGGAGGAAGGTACTTCCCCTCCTGCCCCACGCCCTACACCACCCCTGTAACCATGTAGTGACCTTCTTTACACCAGGTTGCTGTGTACTTTCTGAATCTTAGAGGTATTTCACAAAACAACCTTTATTTTTATTCGAGTTTTTATTGCAGCTGCCTCTCCCTAGGCCCCGGGAATCTGGGTCAGAAGGGGATGTGACTGGCACATACTGTACTCCTTGCCCAACACTGCTCCATGGCCTTTTCATCTTTCTCCTGCCTCTCATCGTGTTCTTCTCTTGCGATGAATCCTTTCCCAGGGGCATCACAGACTCTTACACAAATAAGCTCAGCTGGGGCTGACTTACTAGCTTTTCAGACACATCGGGAGACATATCAAGTCTACAGTCAATGCAACTTTGGCTGTCAACTTGGGACCCCTGCTGCGTGCTTGCCTCAATGGAAGTGTGTACAATGGCGGTACAGTAAATCCACAAAGAAAGAAGTGGGCAACTCCTCCTGGGATGGAGTGGGATTGAGGCAGGTCAGTCAGGACTCAGAGGAGGCGTTGCTCGGGCTGAGTCTGGAAAGATGAGAAGATTCTCGCCCTGCAGATAAGGGGTTTGAAGTCTGACTGCCCCATTCATCTGCTGTGTGATCTTGGAGTTTCCTCATAAGAAGACTGACTTGCATAATACCTCACGCTGGTGATGGTTAAATGTAATCAAGTATGTGAGAGCTGCATAAAATGAAAGGTAACACTGATTATTATAATGAAGATGAGGATTTCAAGGGCAGTTGTTTTACGGGCGGGTAGCCTGTCTTTAGTTGACAGCTTCTCAAAAACAGGCAGACTGAAAACTTGGAGGTGGGTGGATGATAACAGAGGGTGGAGGATTTTTAAAAACATAACACTGTCCCAGGTCCAACACCAGTGTAGGTGGTTGCTGGGGGTCTGTGAAACAGTTGGTGTCCTGCTGCTGCCTGATATTTGAAACTATAGGATCTATAAGTGATCCTGGTGACCTATGGCTCACTGTTTCTTTGCAAGCGATGAATCCACTTTGTGATTAGATGCAATATCAATGTTGCATTGATGGTGGAGATAATCAATTTTGCAACTGTGTTACAAGGAACAGAAGATTGAGTGCTCAGGGTTAGTCTCTTGTAGAACAGGTAAGGATGACGAGAAGGAGAAGTCTAGAATATATGGCAAGGATATTTCTGAGGGTTAGTAGCTGGGAGGTTGAGGGCAGGGGCAGGGTGCTAATAGCTGTCACATAACCTTCTCTAGAAGTGCTTTCCTGGTTCTTTGAAATCTATGGAATAACCTACTCAGCATCCTTGCATGAAACCAAATTCTGTGGGTAAAAAGAAGTACAGTGGAACAGTATCCTGCTGGAGGATCACATCTTACTCTGCAGGCTTCTTCCAAGGCAGTTCTTGGAGGTGGCTCGCAATATCAGAAACGCCGTCTTCTGGATCCAGATCATTGCATGTGATCAATGAAACCTCGCTCCTGTCATGGGCAAGAGTGAGAACGACAGACATCAGAAAAAGGCAGCATTGAGGCAAAAGGTCATGTTTATCAAACTTTGCCTTCCAGAACAAATCTCTAATCCATTTAGATGGGTTAATATTTGATCCAGTCATGCCCAGGGAAGAGGTGAATGACTCTCCTCGTTTGTCCAAGAGCAGTGTCCTTGGTTTTCATGTCTCTGCCAGGATTGGGGGTCTTTAGATCTAGTCTCCCCACCCTGTTTGTCTGATCACTATATAATTAGAACTGGGAGAGACTTCCATGTTCACACAGCTGGAACCCACCTGCAGGAACAAACAGCTGGAACCCATCTTCAGTTGGAGGGAAACTTCCAGATTTTTGTAAGATTCTTCCTCCTGGGTAATCTACTGTCCTATTTGTTTATCTATGTACTATTTCTAGCCATCGATCCATTTCAATGAAACCATTTTCTCCCTTTTAAAGTCTCTGGGCCCAAGCTCATGAATGAAGAAGAAAATGAATCAGATTCTAAAGTTTAAAATGAAAACAAATTTCTTTTGGGATAGTCTGTATGTGAATAAAGGGAAATTAATGAGACTGGGAGGTTTAGGAGGGATTCTTCAATTGTGATAAAATCCCCAGAGACCTGGGGAACCCATTTGCTGAAGGGCATCTGGGGCGCCCCTGGATACAGGCATTGTATGTGGCTTGACAAGGAAAGAAACAGAAAGTATGCTTTTATCTCTGTTTTCTCGTAACCTTTCCTGCTAATTTCTTTCCTTAAGAAAGTTTTGCATGGTCTTTGAAAGCAAAGTGGAACACATCCCAAGATCAAAAGAAGGTACTGCCAGTGTACCAGAAAGAAGATAAAGAGAGGAATATGCATTGAGTGTCCATGCTCTCACTTTGGGGGATATAGCCCTAGAACATATAAAAATGTGAAACTATGTTGTAATTGTAACCATAGGTACTCATCATAAGCTGTCAAGTTAACTCCATAGTGCATAAAGTCTGATGGATCTCTTGAATACAAGATATTGCCTGAGGAGAGAAGAGGAGAATATTAATTTTTGTGAAGACTAAGGGATTGCTTTGAGACAGAGGTTAGTTAGTCTAAAGAACAGTTGGGACAAATTCCACTGACAATAAGCTGACTGACAGTTACGTGCTTGGAGGTAGAAGGATATATGTGAATGAGTCTGACCACCAGATGTGAGGCTCTGCACCTTGGCCTAGGCAGATTCACTTCTGCACCCAAAATAATATGTGTCTTACTTATTTTCTTCCAGTTCCACTTTACCTGTCTTTGGGGGGAATTTAGAATTGAGTATATGAGTGAGGAAGTTGTGAGTAGGGGAGCAGACGTTAGACACTGGTGGCCATGGTATGTGCTTGCTGGGATTTCGTTTCTGGATGTCTTAGGGAGTCAAGATTACAATAAGCCTGAGCAAACCTTAGCTGAGTTGTTACAGAATGAGTGTGCAAATTCTGAAAATCAGAAACAAAGATACTCCCTTACCTTTCCAGACTGGGACGTGAGGGCCTTCAACCTACAATGAGCAAGTGGCTTTTTAGGATGTGAAGCCCCTATGTGGTGTCGGTCCTGTGCCTTAACTAGAGGTGGTCTGTGGGCTTGGCTTATATGCAGAGCCTTAAGGGATGATGCATTTCAGTGAGATTGGGCCACAGGTCAGCCTGTCATCTATTTCTTCCAGCTGGTGCCCTATACCACCAACTAAACTTATACAAACTTGTCTCTGCAATTCCATGGTCACTGGACTTTTGCCAGTGAAAGCAGAAAAGGCTCTCTTACGCTTAATGAGAACCATGGAATTGCAGACTTTTAGAGTTAGCAAATCTCTCTTTTTATAGATGAACAAATTTAGGCCTGGAGAGGAAAATGGAATCAGTCATTAAAAAATAATATTGAGGGTCTCCCATGAGGCAGACACTGTGATTAAAGGTGAATAATATGGGTTCTGCCTTCCTGTAGATTATACACCAGTAGGAAACACTGACAAGTAAACAGGTAATTGTTTGCCCAAGATCATGCAGATGATGGCTTGGAAATGGCATCTGTGAAAACTGACAACACGGAAATCTTTATTTTGTGATATTCTTGTGGGCAGATTCTGAGCTTTATGACTTTGCTTTGACACTTGTATCTAGTGAGGTGTCCTTGGTTTTAATATCTAAAGCATAGAGTATTTGGACAGAGACTCTGGACAGACCTGCCAGCTCACTCTCCCTTCCGTAAACAGCAATGTCCCCACCACCTGTACAGCACTGGGATGTCCTACAAAGGACCCACTCTCTTCTCTGCAATATGGAAGACGTTGGCAACCTTCCTATCCACCACTGCCACCTACTGACTCTTTTGAGTACCGCCAGCTCTAGTTCTATTTCCTAGTGTTTAGACTCTGGGATTCTGGCCTTGTTTGGAAGAGAGGTGTTTACTGTGTGACCTCTAAGGTCCCTTCCGATCTTGAAAACCTGCGATTCTACAATTGTCTTTGACATTAGAAGGCAATATTTGCCCATTGCAGAGAAAGAGATTTAATTGATTTCAAATCAATAAAACTTTGATGAGATTTTCCAAAAAACTAGAAAGAAAACACATCCAGGAGACTGAAAAGCACAATGTAAATGTAAAGAGCGTGGCAAATGGGTAGCACGGCGGCCCAGCAGCTGTGTTGGAGCAGCAGACATGTAGGAATACTTGTCATTCTTTTAGGGGTGGCTCTCCCCTCTGCAATCATGTACCACGTTCTTGCTAAACTCCCAAGAACACACTTTCACTTGATTCTATTATAAATTATACTCTGTGCTTAATGGAAAACTTTTCATCTGCTATTTATTTCAGTTTTGTGGAATGACCAAAAAAATTTTTAATGTGTAGTTTGGTATTCTTCAGCAGTGTACCAAATTTGTCTACAGTTATTATGAAACAGACAAGGTGGATCAATACCAAATGCTGATGAGAAAGAGCGCTCCCTTTGCTCAGTGTCACATGCCTTCCCATGTAACCAGCAGAACCCTGGATTCCCCTGTCTTTCTAGATTCACCATCATACGCCCAGGGCTGTTGAGCAACACTACAGGCTTAGTACTAGGACCCATGACCTCTTTAAGGGCTGAAAAAACATTTGATGTGAAAATAATGTTTATTGACTTACACACAAGGAAAGCTCAAAATAAAAAATTGATAATAATTAATCAAATGTTTATGAAAATATATCATTTATTTTTAAATTTAGGATTCATAAGAATTATATGACATTTGAGAATATTTTGAGGGTCAAATTTTTCTCCCATTTTAAGAATTTCTCAGTATGGACAATGATTGCCAAGAAATCATAGGCAATCATGAATTAAATGAATTACTCATAGACAAATAATTTGAAAAACAAAAATCGGTGTCAAATTTATAGTGAAAAGTCATTTTTATTGCTGGATGTGGGGGCATTCATATATATTTGATATAATGTGGGGCAGGACTTTGTGGTTTTTAAAGGCTCTGCATGTTCCTTAAAGTTTTCTCCAAAGAACTAAAGGGGTAGTTAGAAACTGCCTGCTGCAAACACCAAATATATTTCAATTCTAAAGTCTTCAAATTTCTTAAGAAATAAAATCTTAAAAGTTTATAAGAATTTTTTTTCTATTTTGTTGTAATCTGTACTTGTTTAATTCTATTTTTAATTATCCATTAAGTTAAAATCATGCTCCAGGAAGAGGCACCATATTTACCCTATTGATGTGTCTGAATGTCTGTGACACACCACCCCTGGGATGTGTGAGTTCTACAGTTTCAGATTGACAGCTCTTGAGAGATGATGGCAGCGATCTTTTTTTTCTCTTTCTTCTTCTTCTTTTGAGAAAGATGTTAAGAAATCATTACAGCAAATTGTAAGGTCTTTCATTTGATGAAAAGATCTAAGGAGTTTTTTGTTTGTTTGTTTGTTTACCACATAGTAACATCATTTGCCTGTTGTCTAACAGTCTATGTACATCTGCTGGGAGAACTAGAAAATATTCTCTGAGAATAATCCAAATTGTTCCCAATTCAAGAAGCTCCTAAGAATAAGCTTGAATTCCCCTTCCTCCAGTCCTCTGTAAGAGTTGACCCCAGACCCACTTTCAAGCATTACATGGATTCTTCCATGTTCCTCCCTGTTCTTTCTAAATAATACATCCTAATTCCACCTTTGGCCACGAACCACCTACTTCTTGGGGAAGAAGGTCTGCCTCCCTTCACCTCCAGGTGAAACTGCTCTCAGTGCTCTCCTCACAGCCAGCTGCCTAACTGACTTGAGTACCTGGAATCCTGTCTTCAACAATCCTCTGATTTACCCTTCCCTGGGTTCAGGGTTCCCTACAAGTCCCTCTTCTTCATAGCTCCCAGCTCCTATCTTACGGTCTCATCTCAGTAAATGAGAGCTCCCTCCTCTTCCCCATGGATGCTACATCCTCTTTTAGGGAGGCATTTGGTGTGTCTTAATGGTCTTTGTGTTCCAGGACCTAGCACGGTGCCTGGTACCCAGTAGGGGCTTATGTTTGTTATTAAATTAATTAATAAATGAATTAAAGAACGTGAGTGGATTTTATAATGCTATGACTGATAGATAAATACTCAGTGATCCTTAAGGGATAGGAAAGAATGGTTGGGGCTGGAAGTTGTGTTCAGGAAACTTTTAAATAGGCTTTCCAAAGGAATGGCTGACAAGAGGTGTGAGATTAACGGGAAGGGAAAAGAAAAGATGTAATTAGGTGACTGAGGATACCTGACTCCTGATACCCTGTCAGAGAGAAAAGTCCCTGTCGTTTTAGCCTCATTTGGCAATGCTGTTCTTTGCCCCTACCATGCCTCCTTTTGCCCTTGGCAGGAGCCTTTGTTGGAAGAGATGATGATGGGCCTGGGCCCGCTGTTGTTGGTCTTCGTGCTGGGTCTGGGTCTGACCCCACTGACCCTGGCTCAGGATGACATCAGGTACAGAGATTTCCTGACCAAGCACTATGATGCCAAACCAACGGGCCGGAATGACAGATACTGTGAAAGCATGATGGTGAGACGAGGCCTGACCACACCCTGCAAAGACACCAACACCTTTATTCATGGCAAGAAGACAGGCATCAAGGCCATCTGTGGAGATAAGAATGGAGAGACTTATAACGGAAATTTGAGAATAAGCAAGACTCCTTTCCAGGTCACCACTTGCAAGCATGTAGGAGGGTCCCCCCGGCCTCCATGCCGGTACAGAGCCACACCAGGGTACAGAAACATTGTTGTGGCCTGTGAAAATGGCTTGCCTGTCCACTTTGACGAGTCCTTTTTCCGTCCATAACTTGCACGACACTGCCCAGAGCTGGCTCTGCTCTCCTTTCCTTGCCATTTCCCTTCCCCACCCCAGAACAGTGGTGGCAACATTCATTGCCAGGGGCCTAGAAAATGAGCTGCTCGGATCTTTTGCTGTTTTACAATATGTTTAATAAATAAAAATGTCTCTGAAATTGGTAAGAATCAAAGTCTTCTCACTGATTCTTGGCCTATTGATCTTTCCCCATTTTCTCTACTCAGCTGTCTCCTGAGAAGATTGGATGGAATAGAAATGCCTTTTTCTTTATCAGTCAGTTCCTTATCAGTCAGTAGGGAGGTGGACTTCACTTTCTGTGAAGGTAAGGATGTTAAATTCATCTTACAAAGAGAGCTGGCAAAATTCCAGGACTCGTGGCCCCTAAGAAGAGTTTTCAGGAGGGGCAAATTATTTTTGCTGTCAAATAATAAGCCAATATTGCTTTTACAAATGTTAAACCTTAAGGAGAAGAGTTTAGAACTTAATAGCAACAGATTAATTACACTCTCACTGTCTCTCTCTCCCTCTGTCACACACATGCACACACAAACATGCACACATGCAAACACATGCACACACATGTAATCCTGCATGAATACCAAAATCCATTTAGGGTGGACACCTCTTGTCTTAAGCAGGAGGTAATTTTCGTGTTGCTTTGAATGGAATGCTCCCAGGATATTCTCGTGGTTATTTTATATAAAGATCAAAAAATTTGATTACTTGACATTATTTTCTCTAATCTTTTACTTTATCAGCTGATGTCTGGCAACCGCGAGATCTTAGAGAAGTCATAGAGACACTCCAAGCTTATCCCGCATTCTTCTTCAACTGGATTTATTTTCAAGTAAACATAAACTTAGGTTAACAGACACTCTCTTTGTAAAATATACTAATCAAAGCACGGGTTCAGTGGTTAACTTCCTGTTACCCAATTCCCATCAACAGGTGCCTGGATATTTTATTTAGAATGTAGTTAAAAATTACAATTATAAATCACTAGTTTTGCCGTCTCGTGAATATATGACTGTATGGTTACAGTATTCCCACGGTGGCCTCTCCTGCTGCTCACATTGCCCTGAAATGGGCCAAAAGCCCTGGTTCCTCAATACCTGGGTTATAGACCAGTGTCCAGGTGCCACCTGGGAGCCCAGCCTCACTGAAAGTACTCAAATTTATGGAGGAAGGGATGGAGAAGTGGCTTACTGCTGCACACTCAGCATGTGAATCTGTCCGCCTTGAGTTAATCTATTTCAAAGTTGAAAACACCGTCATTTCCTAAGAAAGTAAGCAAAAGAGTTTTCCAAACCTCTCGTATTAGAAAATCTGCCTTATAAAATCTCAAAACCCCTTAGGAAGTGAGAAAGTTTCAGTTTTTGGTAGAGTGTTTGGACCCTTTTCTCAGGTTCTCCCACCAGTACTACCTCCCTGATATGAGGCAAAGTGACTTCATACAGATCATTGCCCCACTCAAAGTCTTGATGGGGAAGGTCAAAGGCAGGGACTGTTATTATATTGATCATGCCATAGCTGTGAAAACTCACATCTTCTCCAAACACCTGCTTAGAGCATTATCATTGCATACGCTGCTCTGGTGTTAGGGCAAATGACTATTTCCTAAGAAGTCACATAGCAGTGGGGTGGGGGTGCTTCCCAGCCTGCTGATGGAGCTAGCAGCTGGGTAGCCAATCTGAGTGCTTTTTGTGCTGGGTCTCTTTTTCTCTCACAACCAAAAGCTGTTTAGAATGAAATGTCAAGTCACAGACAAGTCATTTTATCTCAAGCGAATCATTTGTGGAATTGAAGTTCTGGTCATCTGTGCTTTGTTGACTTTGCGAGGAAAAGAGAAGAAAAACCCTAAAATGTCAAGTCCTTTGAAGAGTGGTGAAATGCAAGGCAGAAAATTCCATGCAATTTGGAGAGAAAAAATTTCTCTAGGGACACAGCATAAATCCTAGTAGCTGAGATATTTCAGCTTAGTAACAGCCTTCTAATTTTTGAGGAATACAGGTACTCTACAAAATAAAGTGGGGGTCGATAATATATGCAATTTGGTGTAGTCATTCATTATTTTATCAGACTGAAGGATGCAAAGGAAACCAATAAAAATGAAAATTATAAAAATGATAACTGCCAACATTTACTGAACACTTACCATGGGCTAGGCATTGTGATCAGCACTTCGCATTGATTTTACCATTTATTCTTCATAACATCCCTAAAAGGTAGGTATTATTATTATGCTCATTTTACTTATGAGGAAATATGCCGAGAGACGTTAAGTAATTTTCCCAAGGTCACAAATTTAGTGTGGCAGAGCTAGGTCTTTGGGATCACAGTATCATAAGAAGTTCTTATTGAGTGTGAATGTGGTGCAATGGAGAAAGCCTTTGGGGCAAGCTCTGACCAAAAAGTATGTGTTAGGTTGATTAAGGAATCGTTTCATTTTCTGCTATAGCTGAAGCCTTGAGATGCACCCATTGATGTCTACATTGGACTTTTCTTTTTGCAAATATTTTTCCATGTCTTGTTAAATCAGTTGGTAAGTGTGGCTGAAGCCATGGGTTTGCTCTGCATGAATAGTTTAAGTCTCCTCTGTAGCCAGTTATCTTGCTAAACCACATTCTTGGTCACAAAGAACCAGGATGAGAAAAAGTAGACAGAACTGTGCAAGATTAGAGGTGCAAGATTAGATTTGGGAAAAACAACCCGAAGGACATTGTTGTAGTGAAGCTATTACCTAAGTGCTAAGTGTACCTTCAGAAGGTGTATCCATTGGTCTTGGGGTGAGGAGTAAGTCAAGCATCATTTCTCCCTGCCACCCTTCTTTGCGTAACCCCTTCACTTCCCTCTCTTCCTAACTCCACATCTTGTATCTACAGCTGCAGTCACAGGAATGTGACATAGAGCTTTATATCTTTCTGTGCGCAGGCAAAAGGTGGCTGTGAATGTAGGAGGTGGTATTTAAAATAATCAAGTTTTTTTGATACTGGTCATTATCACCAACCAAAGGATAGGCTTTAGGTGGAACAAATTGCAGTCCCTCATCAGCCATTTCAGTCACTCAGTGTGATCTGCTATTATGAAGCCACATCTTTGAAAACAAAGGAACGTAGTAGCCATAGACATCAAACCCAGGAGTTCAGCTGGGGCCAGCCGTTGGACTGCACATGTAGGTATGGGCCTGTCTGACTCTCAAAAAATTCTCCTTGCTGCACGTTGGGTTGCTCACTTCCTGTCGAATCAGGGTGATAGTTTTCTTTGCTCTAGTGAGTTAGCCCTGCCTCACTCAAGAGGCAGGTGGATTCAGTTCATGAGTTCACGTCAATCCCAGGAGTGGCAGCCAGATGGCAGCATCTGGCTAGTTGGTGTTGGTGAGTGATCCACCTCCACTGCCACTCTGTTCCGCCCCTGGTTAAACTCTGATGCTAGAGAAGCAACTCTGAGCATAGACGTCTTTAATAGCCTGGATATTTGGGAAAGAGGGATGAGAGAGGCAGCAGAGGAAGTGGAAGGAGCACAGATTTTAGCAGATAGGCCTGGATTCCTTTCTTCAGTCAACAAAAGCAGTGTTCTGAATGTACATGACAATGCTTTCTTTGTTGTTGCTCTGGAAGTTTTTTGTTTCTTTGTTTTTTAACTCTGTTAAACATATGTTTATTTTCTACTGCCAAGAGGTGCCAACACAACGATCCTGCAACTAGAGAAGACAGACAACTACCGACAGCCATTGGCAAGACAGGCAGAGCATCGAGGATAGATGATGACAATGGAATATATCACCAGGGCCTGGTTTTTTAGGTTGTGCATAGAAAGAGCAAGGAAAAAAGACACAGTCCAAGTCTTCTGTTGTGGAGATTGTGCTGCTTAGATTTATTTTTTAAATGTTTCTTAGCTTTTCTTATCAGTCAACTCCACAAGCCTGGGAAACACCTTCACTCTCTGTACCCATTTCATTTCATTTGTTCATTAGCCTGCTTAGTGCATTTATTATCTCCTTCAACCAACATTTACTATCTTCAAAGCACTGTGGTGGGTGCTCTGTTTTTGGTTTTGTTTTTTATGAGATTAACAAGATTTCCAAAAGGGCTTGATTTTAATACCTTTAGAAGAATAGCCACATGAGAGGAAAGGCTGAATGTTATTCTATCCTCTTTGTGCTGCCTTCCTCAATTCCCAGATATAAGGAATTAAAATGAGTTCCTAAGCTTTCTTTGACAGAGTCTATCCAAACTTTTGGGAATCTGAGTCTCCAGAGAACCAAACATTCTCCAAAGATCGCACGACTGGAGAATTATCTCAAGAGACAGACAACTCCAGTTTCATTTAGATTTTCCTTTTCTCCCCTTTTCAAACCCTGACCATATAGGCCATATATACCTGGACAGCCAACCAGTCAGTCTCTGCCCTGGGTCATTGGCTATAGCAACTTCTCTAGAAAAGAGAAAGGCTCTTGCTTTCAGAGAAGACCATATTTGCAAACTATTCACTCTTGGGCAAGCAAGAGTGGGAAAAGTTGTGAGCAGAAAAGAGTGGGCAGATGGTACATACAACAAGGAGGAAAGAGGAGACTACAGAGCTGAGAAATGTCAGCTTGCCATTCTCAACACCTCTCTGCAGTGCCCAATTCTTACCATCCTTTCTCCTGCCCCTTGGTTTCTCCCTAGGCACCTCCAAGGGAGCAATGTCTCTCCAGAGGAGCCATTCATTGCTTCTGCTCTTGCTGCTGACCCTGCTGGGGCTGGTGCTGGTACAGCCCTCCTATGGCCAGGATGACATGTACCAACGATTCCTGCGGCAACACGTGGACCCTGGGGTGAGAGATGGCAGTGATCGCTACTGCAACTTGATGATGCAAAGACGGAAGATGACTCTCTATCAGTGCAAGCCCTTCAACACCTTCATCCATGAAGACATCTGGAACATTCGTAGTATCTGCAGCACCACCAGTATCCAGTGCAAGAATGGCAGGATGAACTGCCATGAGCGTGTAATGAAGGTCACAGACTGCAGGGAGACAGGAAGTTCCAGGGCTCCCAATTGCAGATATCGGGCCATCGCCAGAACTAGGCGTATTGTCGTTGCCTGTGAGGGTAACCCAGAGGTGCCTGTGCACTTTGATAGATAGACGCCACCTGTCAGGGGTTATGGCCCAGCAGTTGGCCTTTCACTTACTCCTTGAATAGCAATGAGTAAAGCATTTGAGCTGTCCAGGCTCTGTCTCCTCTGCTTATTTCTTATTCTTTTTCTCTATATACCCATTCTGTTAAATAAAATCACAGAGAAGTGGAGACATAAACCTATAAGAAGTCTGGGCTTTTCTATAATAAGCTTCCTTTTATAATACTAGTCAACTTAGCTCTCTCAAATCCTTTCCTTTGGAATTTAGTCATTATTTTTATTTCTATAGCATTTCAAGCAATTCAAAGTGCTTTCGTCTAAATTTTTTCATTTTAACGCCACAGTACCCCTGTAACGCTGCTGCTGATATTGTTATATATACTAACCTGAAGTCAAGGGATCTGCTAAAGACCATGAAGTTAGTGGAAATGCTGAGACAAAAATCCAGTTTAACTGGCTACTAATCTAGGGTATTTTCCACTTCATTACAAGGAGTATTTTGAAACTATCTTTTTTTTTGTTATGCCCAAAACTCAGCTGTTGGGGGAAGCATTAAAAATTTGGAAATATGTACTGGCAAAACAAGAGCTCTATCTGTATAATTTGGCAATTTTGTTGTGTTTGGATCTAATAAGATCAAGAAATGATACAAGGAATTTTCTTTTTCTCTTCTCAAACTGTTGAATCACCCTCGTAAGTCAAAGTATTAAAAATACACTAGATCATTAAGAATCATTCCCTCTTCCTGAATGAAAGATATTTCATGTTTTCCTTATAGTAAAGGACTTAAACTGCACATATCTGAGAAAACTGTGCTAAGGTTCTTGTGTGGGGGATTATTTCTTTTTCTCCTATTCTTTTTTGTTCTCCTATCCTCTTTTAATTCTTCTCTAGTTTATAAACATGCATACACCTTAATATCCTCATAAATTCTGGTCCAAGACTAATGCCTATCAGATCGATGGACATGACACAGAAAACTTTGTCTCATTTACTCCAGAGGGAATGATTCCTCTCAAAGATAATTCTCACACCTTCCCTTCTCTCTTTGAATATTTACAAGCAAATTGGACAACAGAGATGTATGAAGATGCGAGCTGCTAAAGAAGGAAAGTGTGTGTGAATGTTTGTGTGTGACTAAACCAAAAACCTTTCAATTACAGCAGATATCTATTATTTATATTTAAAGTGTATGACTTGATTTGGTATACATATACATTGTAAAATAATCACTATAATCAAGCTAATTAACATACCTATGACCTCCTAGGGTTACCCTTCTATGTGTGGTGAAAACACTTAGGGTTTACCCTGTGAGCTAATTTCAAGTATACAGGACTATATTGCTACCTATTAAAAAACAAAATTCAACTGAGTAAATTTTTAAGATCTTATTGGCCTTATTCAATGGTTCATGAATCAGGCAGCATCAAATCTAGCAGATAAAAAGGAGCTCCAAGAAGCTGTACAAAATGAAAGACTTCTATAGGCAGAAGGGAGTAGGAGCAAGGAAGTTATGCTAGGCAAAAAAGTGGGTTTGTTATGGCAAGGTCACTTTCCTTTAGGGGATGGCAGGGGTCTATCAGGCAGATTACCTAGCTAGTGCTGATCAGGGGATTCCTGACTGACTGGTTAAGATTCCATTTCTTGGAGAGCTAAAACTGTAATTAAGTTAAGCTGCTTCTTGGTGATGTGGGGCTTGGCATAAGCAGCTCTATTTGGGTCCTGTTATCTTGTTTTAACATGCGTATAGTCACTATGTTATCCATTAGATCTCCAGTACTTATTCAGTTGTGTTACCAAACCAGGTTCGTTTTTGGCCGTCGCCCGGAAAGCCAAACACCAAGACGACGAGATTGCAGCAGAAAGAAGGTTTAATCACAAGGCAGCCAAGTGAGGAAAACGGGAGAACAAGTCTCAAATCTGCCTCCCCGATAATGGGGTCTCAGGGATATTTATGGGGTAGGGAACAAGGTGGTCTGAAATATGGAGATAGACGATTGGAGGTGAGGAGAGGTGAGGTGATGATCTGCACAAGCGTAGTCAGACTCCATGCCTCTTCATAGGACGAATGTTCACAAAATGGCAGCGTCAGCGTGACCTGAGGGTGGAGTTTTTAGCCTCTTGATGTCAAAAGTATCTTATTGGACATCTGTGTGGACCCAGTTGATGGGTTGGTGGTCTCAACTGGCCTGAAGTGGACAAGGGGTTCTAGTTCCTGAAAAACAGCTCAAACACCCATTACCCTGGTGATCCAGGCTCCAGAGAGATGTTATTTACAGGGAGTCAGATAGCATATTGCCTAAAGAGCACAGTTAACAATGGGTGGGTAAACAGCTAAAAGCTATAACCAATAATTGCAAAAAGGAAAAACAAAACTTTATTTCTTAGCTACTTAATCACCAATAGCTAACTGCCGGTTTCAGTTGCATAACTGAAACTTCGTACCCCTTGACCAACATCTCCGCGTTTCCCCTCCCTCCAGCCCCTAGTTACCACCATTGTACTCTGCTTCTATGAGTTTGATTATTTTAGATTCCACATATAAGTGAAATCAGACAGTATTTGTCCTTCTCTGTCTGGCTTATTTTACTTAGCATAATGTTCTGCAGGTCCATTCATGTTGTCACAAATAGCAAGATTTCTTTCTTTTTAATGGCTGAATAACATGCCATTGTATGTATATACCACACTTTCTTTATCCATTCAAAATTACTAATTGTCAGGGAAAAGCAAATCAAAGCCACAATGAGATATCACCTCTCATCTGTTAAGATAGCTATCATTAAAAAAATAATAATCAGTGTTGGCAAGTGTAATGTAAGTTCCTGACAATTAGCTTTTTTGATTGTAATGTAAGTGCTGACATTAAAATTTTGATTACCAAGGCATCCATTTCAAAGACATCTCAATTAAACACATTGCCAGCCACACGCTAGATAAAGATTCAAGCCACCCAACCTATGAAATTCCCCTTTTAGTCCTGGGTGACCTAGACAACTGACCATTTGAATGACTCTGCTTTTTCTTTCTTGCACTTTCTCATTCTTGTGTTTTAAATTCACCAATAAAGAATGAACCCTCGAAACTCTAGGCATCCCACCCTTGACCCCAATAAAGGCATAACCCCAGATCTATGTTCTTACCCCCATACTTCACTGTGCGGCCCCAGGCATTCCGTGTACCATCTAAGTAATGTGAGTAATAAACCTTGATTTTTCAAAGTTCCCTGATGGTTGTTGCTGAGATGCATCTTGCAATCATAATAAAAACCACAAGGGCCAGTCCAACATTGGCTCTGGTTGGGGAAATGTCTATAGGGGCTCCCCACAAGTAGTACAAACCCAGATGAGTGTCCCCAGACATTTCTAGCTGATAGCATCACTATCGATAGGCTGAGACTAACACAAACAGCAAGGATGGCTTTATTCAACAATTCACGAATCCAGCGGCAGCCGATTTAGCAAATAGAAAGGAGATCCCAGGAGCTGTACAAAATGAAAGACTTTTATAGGCAGAAAGGATTCATGAATGGTTGAATAAAGCCAATAAGATCTTTAAAATTTACTCAGTTGAATTCTGGTTTGTTTTTTGTTTTTTGTTTTATTTACTTATTTTTTCCCCCAAGGCCCGAGTAGATAGTTGTATGTCATAGCTGCACATGCTTCTAGTTGCTGTATGTGGGACACGGCCTCAGCATGGCCGAAGAAGCGGTGCGTCAGTGCGCGACCAAGATCCAGACCCGGGCAGCCAGCAGCAGAGTGGGCGCACTTAACCGCTAAGCCACGGGGCCGGCCCATGAATTCTCGTTTTTAACACCCGTCATTCCTACTATAATGCAGATAGCATAACTGAAACTCTTAGGTGTTCCTTATTATGTTTGATTGCCTGGTGGTATTTTGATTGTATATGATCGTTCTGGGAATTCTCTCAATATGTAACTTCCAGAGAAAGTCTACTGTCATGTCCTTTCCTTAACTTCCTCCCAAGTGTTGGACCTCCCTGAGAGAAAGAGAGAGAGAGTGAGCAAGAAAGACCATTAGAACTAGACTTAGGAATTGGAGAATTATGAGGGTGCAAGTGTATTTATGCCTAAATGTGGCTTTACTGGGACTTCAGAAATTAATCCAAAGCCAGTTGTCTAAAAGTAACTAATACATTGTCTTTTTTTTTTTTCTTTGAAATACTTATATTCCATTTCTCTCTGGTTGAAATAGTTAAGGCAGGTTTGAATTATGTTATTAATAATAAAAGATAACATTTATCACAACTCTCCAGGCAATCAAAATGGGTTAGTTAGGGAAAGGCTAAGTTATGAAAATACTACAGTAGTTTAAGAACAAAGAATTTTGCTTCCTTCACATTTAAGAATTCCTAGGTAAGTGATGCAAGTTATTCAGGAATCCATTTCTTCCGCTGTGTTCCTATGCTATCCCCTGGGGAGAGGTGCTAAGCTTGTAGTGTCATGCACCCCTTTGGCACTCTGGTAAAGCCCAAGGATAATTAAGAACAATAATGACAATTGACAAGAAGAGAACAATAGTATTAAATGCACAAAATAAAATGGATTATAAAGGAAGTCAAATTAACATTTAAAGTTTGTGATATAGCAGTATATGTGTTTATGAATGCATTAAATAATAAGATCTAAATGTAAGTCTAATTACTACCATAATTTTAAAGTAGTTATCCATGTAAAAGATTTTGAGATATTTGCTACAACTGTAAACTGATATGAAAGCATCTGTGATTTCTATTGTTTTCTACATCCATAAGTGATGGAATTGCTAAATTTCAGTTGCAGGTTAATGAAAATAAAGATGTAGCTTTTTTCCCCATACCAGTTCACGGACCCTATGAATGCCCTCCTTGGAATGCTTGGAAGCCCAAGGATCCCAGGTTAAGACACCCTGAGACATTATCATCATCTGCATGACGAAATCTTTCACTATTACGGTTTTGAGAAACAATTGTACCAAAAAATTAAAGAATTGAATAATGGTTAACGAAAGGAAATAGCAAGGAATTAATAGAAAGGAGTTAAAATCAAGGAAAATGTTTAAAGCAAGAATATGATTAGCAAATGATTTTAAATTTGTATTCAAAGGATAATATCTCCTTGGGAACCCAGATCAGAAGCCACAACCCAAGCAGCTTCTGTTACGAAAGCTGGTAGGCAGAGCTTTAGGAAGCAGACCCAATAAACAGCTTCCAGAAACAATGGTTAACTTACCTTCATGGGCTGCTCTGGCAGTTGCTCATTTCTGCAGATATAAAGGGATACTGTTCTCTCAGTTTAGTTTAGGTTGCTTCCTAATTGGCTTCATGTAAGAGAGGTGTTAGAAGTTTTGGCTTAGTTCATAGCAGGTTTTATGGTTGTATGCTTTGGGTTCAGAATAATTTTTTTCCACATTGAAAGTAGAATATGATGTTTATTTGAGAAACACTGGATTAACAAGTTGACACTGAAAATAAATGGGCTAGAACAACCTTATGATAATATTATCAACAATTGATATCAGCATAACACTTTATCATTTAAAAAACTACTTTCACATACATTGCTTCTTATAATTCTCAAAATTACTCACTGATGTTCTAAAACAAGATAAGATGCCTTGAAAAACTATGGATTTCTTTCTTAGCCTGCCCCTTCACACATTAGCCCTGGTAGCTTCTCCCTCCTGCCTCTCTCTACATTCACTGTGTCACTACTTGATCTAAGTCTTCAGTAGACAACACAAACTTGTTAGGAAAGGCTCTGGATGTATAGGCATGTGACAGCTACCTCATTTTTTCTCAGAGTCATCTCTCAAGTCTTCCAAACCCAGGTGCCCAGAATTCCTGCCTTTTTATTCTCCCTCTTCATCCAAAGAATTAGATAGTAGTTGGATTTACAGAATGTTCTCTGAGACAACACCCATCCAGTCTATCAGCACAAGATTACCTGCTATCCAAGGAATGTTTGACGTGAGCTGGGGTTTAAAGTGCACTGGAGTTTCTGTAAATACCAACATGTCCCTTAAAATGCCAGTGTAGGGGAGGAAAATTTTTTCCTCTACCCTTCTAGGTTCTTTTGGCTGGTCTAATAATTAAATTGACACGAGAGAGTAACAGGAAAAAACAAATTTAATTTTGTATGTGTGGGGAGCCCATGAGAGGTTCTCTAACAGTCAAGTGTTGAGGCAGGGAAAATCCCCTTTCTTTGTTTCTTGTGTTCTGTATGGGAGGAAGACAATTCCTCTACCCTCTCTAGGTCCTTCTGGCTGGGCTATGAATTAAACTGACATGAGACAGAATAATAAGAGAAAAATCAAGCAAATCTTTATAACATGTATACATGGGAGAAACCCAGGAAAACTGAGTAACTCAGCGAGAATGGCTGAAGCTGCCACCTTAAATAGCATCTTTAGCTAAAGACAAAAGAAGGTGTTTGGGGTAGTGGCATGGGACTTCAAGCAGGAGGAAGGCAATTTATGTGGAGATGGAAATGCAAATGGGCCAACTATAGACAATGTGACCTGAGAGACACATTTTATGTTACATTACAGTCATCTTGGTATTAGCTCCTTCCTGAAACAGGCCTTTCTATTTTAAATTCTTTTTGGCAGTGGGGGGGAGGTCAAAGTTTCTGTCAGAGTCTTTTGTTCTTAAAAATAATCGGGCCAAAGAGACACATTTTGGGGTGGCCGATTCTGATCACCCAAAGTTCTTATGGATAGACTAATAGTAAAATTGACACAAGACCCAATTAACAGCAGAAAAACCCAGTTTAATATGTACATATTGGAGATCATAAAGAAATGATGCTTGGAGAGTGAAGAAAGCAGGCAGTATATATATCTTTTATGCAAAGAAACATAAATTTGTGCAGAATTGACAGGACAAAGAAATTAAGGTTTGGTGTATGTAATTAGTGAGGAATTTAAGCAGAGTTTAGGCTTGAGGTAGTAAATTAGCAAGGTTTGTTTGTGCAGGCTTCTCAGCCCAGAATTCCCTAGCTCTGGTGATAAGGATGCAAGGAGAACACCTTTCACATGGGAGATTTATTTCTTGTACTCAAGAGGAACACAGACAGGAGGGTCAGAATGCCCTTTTTGCCTCTCAAGTAACTTTAATTCAAAATAATCAATCTGCTATTGTGGGATATTTTGGAGTGACCTGCCCTGGGCCCCAACACAAGCAACTGAGTCTTGTATGCCATTTTGAGCTTAGGAGAAGGGGTTAAGGGTCTGGGGCTTCAAAGGAAAGTAAGACAATTCATAGGAAGGTGGGAAGAGCAAATGTTTAATAAACAAATGTTTGCCATGCCTTGCAGAGACAATGGGGCACAGAGAGGACTTTGAACAAACAGGCCCAGCCAAGCTCCCCGCAGCTTACCACAGCTACCCAATACTCTTTGTAGTTATCTCTCGTGATAGTTCTCTTCCTGGACCAGGGCCTCTATTTAAATTCTTTGAAGCAGTTAAGGGTGAGTAAAAAGGTCTTCCTGAGTCTTTTGGACCTTGATTGACTTCAGCTCAAAGTAATCCACATTTTGGGGAGACTCATTCTGAGCTCCTTCACCAACATGTCCCTAATCCAGATGATGTATTTCCCACCCAAAGAGAAGATCATGAGATTATAAAATGGGATGGCATGCTAATAACATGCTTTGAAGATAAGTTCTGGATACAAACTAAACATTCTGAGTGTAGGACAGGATAAATAATTTTCCCTCTACCCTTCTAGGTTCTTGGCTGAGACCCCCCTGTAATAAAAAACGGATTAACAAGATTAAAACAAGCAGAAGTTTAACAACATGTATATCTCCTGTATACATGGGATATACACAGAAAAACTGAGTAAAACTCCCCCAAATGGCCCAAGCTACCACCTTAAATACCATCTTCAGCTAAAAACAAAAGAAAGATGGTGGGGGCAGGGAGATTAGTTATGGAAGATGCCCAGGAAAAACACAGCAAACAAGGGCAAGAATGTTATGTAAATTTAAGTCCTTGCCTTCTCCATTGGTAAGAGTTTCTTGTGACTTAAAGTCATCCTCTTCCTGGTACTGAGAGGGAGGTACTCTTACAGATGGAAATTCCTCTTATAAATGTAAGTGCCCCTTACAAAAGGGTACCTTCTATTAGATTTTCAGAGCTTCTCCTGTGTCTGCTGTTTCTCAAAAGTAGCCAGCTCAAAATAATCCTTATGCCAATGAGGCGTATTTTGGGGTGGCATGTTCTGCTACTCTTCATGACATTCTGATAACAAGGTGGCCCATTGAGAAACTCAACCAAGGTGGCTTAGCTAGGAGCAGCCCTTGAGAAATATGTTGATAGAAAACACATTCAAGGATCTCTCTTTATCCACAAATTGCACCTTCAACCAGATATTTTCACCTCTCAATGAAGGTCCCAGAGTTCATAACTTTAGAGGTGGTTATCCCCACTGAAGTTCCTATAGAACATAGCCTAGCCATTCAGGGACTTTCCCCCAGAAGTTTGTTGGGAGGTAAGTTTAGGAACCAGATCTCTGGTTGTCTCCTCATAACTCCAGATAACCCCTCTCTGGGGTTATCTCTCCTCAGGGCCTTGCAATTTGTTTGTGCCCAGAAGTCAGTCTTTGATGTTGAGCACCTTTGCTCCAGGCTATTCTCAGAGTGAACCCAAGTGTTCTAGATGAGAAGATATAGGAACAGGTTCACATAGTAAGGCAGTCCCCTCTCCCCAACCACCACTGCAAATCAGTTGGAGCACTGTGCCAACCACTACTACTCCTTTCTCCACTGCTGCAGACTTCTTGGTTCTAAGAAAATGGGAAGGACACAGACTCTCTGTTCTTCAGATTCCCATACTGATCCCCACTGTCATCAGTGACATGAGTGCTGGCTCTGAATAGGTTGAGTTAGAAGGGTTGGTGCTGAGGATGCTTGGGGGAAAGGCCTAAGAACACTTGAAGGGGCTTGATTGAACCTCTAGATGGTAGAGTTAAGAATGGAACATGATTGGGCCAGCCCTGGTGGCCTAGTGGTTAGGTTCAGAGTGCTCCACTTTGGCAGTCCAGGTTTGGTTCCCAAGTGTGAACCTATACCACTCTGTAAGCAGCCGTGCTGTGCTAGTGGTCCACATACTAAAAAATAGGGTAAGATTGGCAGGGATGTTAGCTCAGGGCAAATTTTCCTCAGCAAAAAAAAAAGAATGGAACGTGATCCAATTTGTAGGAAGCAAAGGTCTCAGTTCAACTCAGCATTAATCTCACTGATACAGTCCCTCCTCCCCTGCCATCCCCCAACCCCCTCACCAGACTTCCTCCCCAATCTTCCCCAACATAATACACTGAAGCAGCTTGAATCATGGTCTTCTCATCCTGTTTAAGCCTTTTAGACCAGGGATAGGGTACCACAAATGAGAAAGTCCCTACCCCTTGTGCTGTGCCTGATGCAGCACTTGTCACCCTCAGAGGTGCTTTCACACATGTATCTCACTAGACACAAACAGGTCTGTGAGGGAGCTATTACTAGGCCCATTTGAGGACACCAATGCTCAGAGAATTGAGAACCAGCTTAGAGGTTCAGTAGGGCCCACTATATCCCTCACAGTGAGTGAGGACAGAGAGCTGGTTTAAAGGGAAGCCTTTTTCAAACAACTCTACACCCTAACTTTTGACCAGAGTAGCTCCTGTGAGGGCAGTTTCAATCTTGGTACTTGAGCAATATTTCAAAACTGGAGTTCCTTTACGACAGCGTTCTTAATGACAAATCAAGATCATTTATAATGATGGTAGTTAGGGAAATGGTCTCTGAGAAGAGATGTGGGTAGAGAAGTGAGAAGTGTTTCACGCAGGCTTTGGGGAAGTGTTAGAAGGAAGTCAAGACCAGATAAGCACCATCTGCAGAGTCAGCGTTATTGCAGCCTGGGATTTTAGGGAACCAAAGACTTCTTGTTTGGAAAAAACCTCCCAAGTCTTTATTCATCTTCTACATTCCCTTGAAAGGTGACAACCCTTTCTATTCACAGACATGAAGCTTAAAATATTCATTCTCTTTTGGATACGTGCTCTTCTGAGAACTGTCCTGGACTGTAAAACAGAGCTAGCTATATGGTGACTGATTCCTCAGTTTGGGTGGAAGAGAGGGCAGACAGGAGGTGTTTGAAATTCTCAAAGTAAACTTCACCCATTTCTTACAATTTGGTGCTTGTATCACTCAGGCTTTAGTATATTTTCAGTTCTTATAAACTTTATTATCTAATGAGACTTATCATCTTCTAGTCTGGGAACCAAATGGTAAAATTGGGCCCAAGTGCCTACATTGGCAGGGAAAGGAATTTGAAGGTGGAGCTCAGCTCTTAGGGCAGTGTCAAGATAATGCTTTCTTCTCTCTTCCCTGTGGACTTATAGGTAGCCCTGGTGACTGAGATGGCATCTTCTCCAAAGGTCTTAGGCCCTCTCCTGACCCTACTGTTCTCCCTATGTGGGCTCCTTGTACACAGCCAGAGTCTTTCCTGGAAGGAATTTATGAAACAGCACCACTTGAGCACAAGCTTGAAATTCAGTCAGCACAGATGCAATGATCTCGTGAGTGTAAGAGAAAATCTCAGAGGCAAAAACTCTCACATCTTCATCTATACACCTTGCCACAAAATTGAGCATGTATGCAGCAGGAACTGGGGAGATCGCTACAGAAATGTATATATATGAGCCTGGAAGCCCCTCAAAATACTCAAGTGCTACCAGAGGAATAATGAAAACAGCTACAAAGAGCACAGGAGCTACAGCTACATTGAATTCCATTGTGGCATGAATGGGTTTGTTGATAGCATAGAGGACATCCGGTTGTTAGAGATTATCAGAAACTAGGATGTCTACCCACATCCCCAGGTTTCTAGCAGAGTGCTCAGTGCTTCCTGAGTAGTGGCCCCTGCCTGCATCAATAGCCCTTGCTACTGCTCACTTTGCATTTACGGCCAATGTTTTCCAACTACTTAGAGTTGTGTACCACATGGTTTCTTGATATCATAACTTTGCCTATGTTTTATTTTTACATTTTTTTTAAAGATTCACCTCATCTGGCATCTCTTTTTGACTAACCGAGGAATTTTCCTGCTATTGACTCTCTTTGTACCCACCCAAGCTGAATGATCTTCCATTTCCTAAATAAACTAAATCATTCCAATGTATGTGACGTTTATATTTGTTATGTGTGCAGAGTATGTGTTGTGTGATTGGTATAGGCATTATAAGTGTGTGTGACATAGATTATGCTTGGATGTGATTTGTACTGTGCATAGGTTTAAGGTGTGCATTATGTGTGTGTGTCTAATGTGTGTAATATGCATATGTGTATGATGACAGTGTAAATGTTTATGTGCTAAGCTGGGGAAGAGTTGTGACCTAGGCTCGATTGTGGTGACATGCTGAGTTCCAGTCAGGTTGAGGGGCGTGGGCAGGGTTAACTGGGTATAAAACATGTAGCATTTTCCTGGCTCATAGTAGATGCTCAGTCAATATTGGTTTTCTTCCTTTCCTGTCTTTTGGCTGGTACTTTAATTTTGACTTTGATAAAACAAACATGACCAGTGCCCATCAATCATCTCCTCTCCCTGGCTCCAGAAGATGGGGATTTCTAATGTAAAAATACAGTAGCTGTCATCTGTATGGAAGCTGTAAATTCCCAGGATTAAAAAGGACCTTCTCCATCAGCCACAGACTGACAGAGGTCCCTACTGGACTCATTCATTAAGAATGTCTTTAAGGAGGCTAATGCATTTTAGATAGGTTAAGGCACTATATTTCCCGAGAAACAACACAGTTAAGTAGAAGATATTAGCACAAATGAGTTTATCTGATAGTAACCGTTTTCGCTTGGCAGAGAAATAGGGTGAGGTTAGAGAAGTTTAAAATGCAACTCTCCTCAAAAATGGGGCTTAAGAGATATTTTGTAGGAAGGAAGAGGAAGTGAATTGGAGAAGGAAATGTTGAGGACACAAGAAAGTAGAGTCCATGAGAATTCTGTTTGCTAAGTGGGTGAGAGAGATACAGAGTAAGAGAAATGTTCACTTCACATTAATTTACCTAGGGCAGGTATGGGGAAGAAGAAATACTAAACATTAAAATACGTTGTGTTCTTCAGCCTCCTGCATTGTTGAATGACTCCAGCCTTGAAACAATTAGAGAATAGATCAAGGTATCATCATTTTCAATTAGGTGACCGCACACCTCCCTAGAACTCTGGCCTCAATGAGAAGCCAATGAATCTAGGTTGCTCATTACATTCCAAGGGCAGCTACTTAGCTTTGCAATTTTTCAGTGCACCTGGGAACAAGCAGACACCTGGGAGACGATGACCTATACCAACCAAACTCACAAGAGATTAGTGTTAAACCACTAGTTCTTCATCAATGATCAATTTACATAGAGGGAATACTGATTTGTTTTCTCACTTGATAAATGCTGCTTCAAAATGTAGTGTAGGACAGGAAAAAAATCTTTTTCTTCTGCTCTTCCAGGTTCTAGAGCAGAGAGCAGGAGAACAGTGAGACAGCAGATTTGAAGTTTTCTAACTGAATTTACTCTTCAATTATATCAATTTTGGTACAATTATAACATAATTTAACAATTATAATAGAATTCAATGGGAGTGCTAGTAGAATCCGAACAAATTAAGGCTGGAACAGTTGTTCTGTGCCTAGAGAGGGGGAGAAGGATGAGGGAAAGCTCAGAGGAGAGGACAGTTGAGCACAGCCTTGCAAGATGGGTAAGAAACCAAGCTGACTAGGTTAGACAGACTATTCCAGGCGAAGGAAATAACACTTGTAAAAGTATAAAGTGTTAAAGTATAATTTTTTCTGAAAGTTAAGAATGTGGCTATCATGAAAGTTTTAAAAAATAAACCCATGACTTTGAATAAACTTATAAATAAACCCGTTTTATTCAACTCATTCATTAATGAGGAAATCAGTAACATGTTAAAACCAGTACAAATGTAATTTTGGTTTACAGAAATTTATATTCTCTGCCAGACGGAATTCATTTGCATTGCTATGAACAGGAAACATCTGGGTTGTTATCAGTTTTGTACAATTTCATTTCTATCCTGCAAGTCAATCAAAGTTATACTCCTCAACTGTGTCTGCTCATCCCCAGTGGGTCGACTAGACAACTCCAGTGCTCCAATGAAAGGACACCTGATCATCTCTTTTGTCTATTTCCAAATTCTTGGACAATTTTTCCCATCAGATGATATGGAAAATTATGACTTGTGCAGGAAAATGTATAGAGGTCCTATGACTGGCGTAGAAAGGAAGAAAGGCGTCCGGAGAAATAGTATGACCTAGCAAATGGGCACAAAAAGTGGTGTCACATGCCTAAATTGGCCAATGGGCTGAGGGTTGGGGGCCATTTTGAGCATCAGGTCTTCAGCTCCACAGAAACAATAAAACTAAACATCACAAAGGAACTTAGAACCCTTCACTTAGCATCAGCCTCTGACTCACCATTCTGGCCACTCGCTGGTCAGAAATACCTCAGCAACCATGGAAGAGGGAGTGTGTTCTAAGAGGTCTGAATATGGCTGATGATTGTTATAATAAGTAACTGTTTGGTTAAAGATACTAATCTTCTGTTACTCCAGTGACAAGGGTTTGGGGCCATTACTTTTGCAGTCAGCAAGCACATAAAGGTCTAGGGAAATGACAGACCAAATAACAGGTGGGAGTGTGAAGACTCAGGTGTGTTTAAATAGAGATCCCATAAATGACACACCTCTTATGCCTTGAACCTGCTTTAGAAGTGTAGGGCTGGCACAGGGCCAAACAACCACCAGGGTCCATTCCCTATGCAGGGAGCTTCTGACTGGGCTCGGGACACGCTACTCCAGAGTATGGCACTTTGGCATATTGACTATTTCAAGCTGAAGGAATTTGAGAAACAGCACGTGCAAGAAGAACTTTCTCACCTTCCTCTGAAGCAGGTCATAAGATCCTCATGTGAGAGGTGCCCTCCCTATACCCAGAGGAAAGGAGCATCCTTATCTTTGAAGACAGATGCTGAGAGGAATCTGAACAAACAGGCCTTGCTGAGTTTCCCCCAGTTGATTACACTTAACTCACACACTTTGTTCTACCACATCTTTCCATGACTTCCCACTCTGCATCAAACCTAGCATAAAAACGTTCAGTGTTAACTGCCTCTGTAGGTCATTTCCTTAGGAAGGCTCCTGTGTTGTGTACAACTTAAATAAATGTATATGCTGTTCTCTTGTTAATTTATATTTTGTTACGGGAGCCCCCAGCTGAGAATTTAGAACTTCTTCTTCTTCCCCTTCACTTCCAAGATTTGGGATAATTTAAAAGAGATAGATAAGAGAAGCAGACTCTCCCATTCATGCCCTCCCCCATCTGTCTTACACGGTACTCATGGTAGCAAGACAGGAATTCATCCGCCTGAATTAAGACAAAGTGGAAATTTCATCTCAGAAATCAGGGAGAAGTCCAGTCCTGAGATCTTGGGCATTGGGTGAAAATCAGTGTCAGCCAAGAAAAATGGTTCTCAAGTTGGAATTGGTATCAGAATCACTGTGGAGCTTATTAAACACGGACATGCAATGGCCTCACTCCACACGATTCTGATTCAGTTGGCCTGGGATCTTGGCATTTTTAAAAGTTCCATAGGCAATTCTGATGTGAGGTCAGGGTTGGGGACCCCTGCCTAAGGACGTGGGTAACTTGATTTTGTTTTCCTCTGCTCATGGGATTAGGGTACTATCAAGTTGTGGAACTGCAGAGAGAAGGGGGACTATCATAATACACCTGGCTGTAGAATAGGATATACGAGTGCTAGGTGAACAGACAGCCTTTTTTTGTTGTTGTTTTTAAATTAATAGACTTATTTGCTCAGAGCAGTTTTAGGTTTACAGGAAAATTGAGCAGAAAGTACAGAGAGTCCCCATGTGCCTCTTCTCCCTTCCCCCCTCCTAACCACATGGCACACAGTTTTCCTATTATTAACATCTTGCATTACTGTGGTACTTTTATTATACCCGATGAACCAATACATCAATACATTATTAACTAAAGTCCACAATATACATTAGGATTCATTCTTTATGTTTTACAGTTCTATGGGTTTTGACAAATGCATAATGTCATTGTAGTGGAGGAAAAAGTTTTCCTCGACTATTTTCCTCGACCTTCTTAGGGACCCTGGCTGGGTCTGAAAAATGAACTGACAAAGACAAATTAACAGGAGAAAGCATATAACTTGTATTAAATTTTTACAAGTGCATGGGACCCTTCACAAGAGAATGAAGAACCAAATAAGTGACCAGAGATGGAAGCTTTTATATCTTTTAGACAAAGAAACAATAAATTTGTGAAGAATTGATAAGACAAAGGGTTTCGGTCTGTGGGTAGTAGATGGTGAATAAGTAACAAGGTTTGTTTATACAGCTTTCATGGCCCTAAATTCCCTGTCTCTGGTGATAAGGATGTCTCCTTTCCTCCTCGTACAGGGAGGGTACCTTTCACATGGGAGATTTATCTCCTGCTTTCAGGAAAGAAGGGTGAGGAGAGATGTGAGAGTGACCTCTCTGCTTCTGCTATTTTCTTAACCTCCTTCAGCATAAGAGGGTCAATAAGCCAAGGTGCCATGTTTTGGGGTGGCACATCATGAACCCCATGATCATGTTTCCACAATTACAGTATCATACAGGACAGTTTCAGTACCATAAGAATCCCCCATGCTCTGCCTATTCACTCATCCCTCCCGCCACCGCCCAACCCCTGCAAACCACTTATCTTTTTACTTTCTCCACGTTTTTGCCTTTCCCAGGAAGTCAAATAGTTGGTATGGGGGAGGAAGACAATTCCTCTACCCTCTAGGTCCTTCTGGCTGGCCTAAGAATTAAATTGACATGAGACAGAATAACAGGAAAAAATCAAACAAAGCTTTATAACATGTATACATGGGAGAAACCCAGGAAAACTGAGTAACTCAACAAAATGGCTGAAGCCACCACCTTAAATACCATTTTCAGCTAAAGACAAAGGAGGATGTTTGGGGCTTCAAAGTGGAGGAAGGCAATTTACATGGAGATGGAAAAGCAAATGTTTGATAAACAGGTGTTTCCTGGCCCAACTATAGAAAATGGGATGGGAAAGACATCTTTTGGTAAAATGGCCCATGCAAGATGCCATCCTGTCTACTACACCTAGAATTATCTATGGTTGTAGCTCTTTCCCGGGAGAGGCACTTCTATCTTAAATTCTGTTAGGCAATTAGAGAGAAGGTCAAAGTTTCTTTCAGAGTGTTTTGTTCTTAAAAATAACCAAGCCAAAAGGACATATTTTGGGGTGGCCAATTCTGATCCCCCACATTGGAGTCATACAGTATGTAGCCTTTTCAGACTGGCTTCTTTCACTTAGCAGTGTGCCTTTAAGTTTCCTCCACGTTTTTTTGTGGCTTGATAGCTCTTTTTTTTTTTTTTTTAATGCTAGATAACATTCCATTGTCTGAATGTACCACAATTTATTTATCCATTCACTCTTTGAAGTTGCTTGGTTGCTTCCAATTTTTGGCAATTATGCATAAAGCTGCTATAAATATTTGTGTGCATACTTTAGGATGGACATAAGTTTCCAGTTCATTTGGATAGATACCAAGGAGCATGAATTCTGAATCATATGGTAAGCCTGAGTTTAGCTTTGTAAGAAACTGACTGTCTTCCAAAGTGACTGTTCTATTTTGCACTCCCACCAGCAGTCAATGAAATTTCCTGTTGCTCCACATCCTCATCAACATTTGGTGTTGTGAATTTTTTGGATTTTAGTCATTCTAATAGGTGTATAGTAATATTGCATTGTTGTTTTAATTTGCAATCTCTAATGAAATGTTGAAGGGGTTACAAGCCCACTAAAATGGTATGAAAATTATTTTAAACTGAAAACTTCTGAACAGACAGTAGCTACAGAAACAAATATTATCTAAACTTAAGTAGAACCTCCCAAAAATACAGGGGCCATTGTCCTGTAGGATTTTCCTGTTGGAAAGAAGACTGACCCTTGGCACCGGGAAGTGTGAATTCAGCAGCTATAAACCCCCTATGAGGAAACTTCCAGCCAGAAGGAGACAGGCTGCCCCTTCCCACTAGCATCAAAAAGTCCAATAGAACCTTCCACACTTTCCCACTGAAGCCCTAAACATCTGCTCCTTTTTTTGTTAAATTGGCTTGTAAACTTTTACCTCTGACTATGAGGTGAATTACTCACTAAATAAATAAACCTTGTCCTTTCTCCTGTTAATACGTCTCTTTAAAAGTTAATTTGCAAGCCACACCCCCCTCCACCATTCAAATCTAACATGGTAGAGAAAAAGTTTTTCTCCCAAAAATATGACTTTGAACATTTTTTCATATGCTTATTTGCCATCTGTTTGTCTTCTTCAGTGAGGTATCTATTCATATCTTTTGCCCATTTTTTTAACGCGGTTGTTTGTTTTCTTATTGTTGAGTTTTAAGAGTTCTTTGTATATTCCATTTAGTAATCCTTTATTAGATATCTCTTTTGCAAATATTTTCTCCCAGTCTGTGGCTTGACTTTTCATTCTCTTAACAGTGTCTGTTGCAGAGCAGAAGTCTTTAATTTAAATGAGTCCAACGCATCCATTTTTTCTTTCATGATCGTGCTTTTGGGGTTATATCTAAAAAGTCATCGCCAAACTCAAGATCATCTAGATTTTCTTCTATGTTATCTTCTAGAAGTTTAATAATTTTGCATTAACATTTAGGTCTGTGATTCATTTTAGGTTAATTTTTGTGAAAGGTGTAAAGTCTATGTCTAGATTCACTTTTTTGCACGTGGATGTCCAGTTGTTCTAGTACCATTTGTTGAAAAAACTATCTTCTCTCTATCGTATTGCTTTTGCTCCTTTGTCAAAGAACAGTTCACTATATTTGTGTGGAGCTATTTCTGAGCTTACTATTCTGTTGCATTGATCTATTTGTCTATTCTTTCACCAATACCACGTTGTCTTAATTACTGTAGCTTTACAGTAAGTCTTGAAGTTGGGTAGTGTCAGTCCTCTTTCTTGTTCTTCTTTTTCAGTATTGTGTTAGCTATTCTGGGTTTTTTGCCTTTCCATATAAACCAGAACCGATTTGTCCAAATCCACAAAATAACTTGCTGGATAATAATTGGGGTTGTACTGAATCTATAGATCAAGTTGAGAAGAACTGACATCTTAACAACACTGGTTCTTCCTATGCATTGCAGGGGAGGAAAAAGTCTTCCTTGACCCTCTTTGGGTCCCTGGCTGATCCTGAAAATTAAATTGACAAAGACTGATTAATAGAAGAAAAGTATATAAATGTTATTAAATTTTTACGTGTACATGGAAGCCTTCACAAGAGAACGAAGACGTGAAGAAGTGATCAGAGCAGGAAGTTTTAAGCCTTGTATACAAAAAACCAATAAATTTGTGAAGAATTGACAAGGCAAAAGGGTTTGAGCCAGTGGTAATCCAACTAGGGCCTTATCTTCCTTAACTAGGAAGATAAGGATTAGCTTAACAAATTTTGTTTGCAGATTCCTCTGGTGGCTTCTCTGGGCTAATAAGAGTCTATCTCCAGTAAAAGGAGAATTTATTTCCTGCCTTTAGGCAGAAAAGGGGGAGCTTTGTATGCATTTACTACTTTTTGTGTGTGTGTGTGAGGAAGATTAGCTCTGAGCTAACATCTGTTGCCAATCCTCCTCTTTTTGCTTAGGAAGATTGGCTCTGGGCTAACATCCATGCCCATCTTCCCCTACTTTATATGGCACACCACCAGAGTATGGCTTGACAAGCAGTACGTCGGTCCATGCCTGGGATCTGAACCTGCGAAACCTGGGCCACCCAAGCAGAGCGCATGAACTTAACCATTGTGCCACCGAGCCAGCCCCTACTACTTCTTAATTAATTGTCTTCAGCTCAGAATAATTTTTATGTCAAAGAGCCGTATTTTGGGGTGACATATTTCGGTTTCCTTCAACACAGACATGGAATATCTCTCCGTTTATTTAGATCTTCATTGATTTCTTTCGTCAGAGTTTTACAGTTTTCCTCATATTGATCTTGTACATATTTTATTAGATTTATACCTAAGTATTTCATTTTTCTTTGATGCTAATGCAAATGTTGGTGTTTTTAATTTTAAATTCCAATTGATCATTGCTAGTATATAAGAAAGCAATTGACTTTCATATATTAGCCTTATATCCTGCAACTTGGCTATAAAGAGATATCATTTTTATCCTGTAGATAATTAGAGCCATTAAAAGCATTGGGCAAGAGTGTTCCACTATTATATTGATGCTCAAGGAAGACTAATCTGGAAGTTATATGTAGAATGGATGGGAAGGAAAAGAGGCTAGAGGCAGGCCATCCCTGTAGGAGGCTTTTATGTGAGCCCTCCACGACACAATGAGGTTTTGAATAAGGGTATTGCAGCACCAATGGAAAGGTAAGAACATATTCAAGAGGCAAATGCCCTAAATTTGCCCTTCTCCTTCATGTATATGGGTCTCTTCACACACAGTTTCCTCTTTGGGATGCCCTTACCATCCTCTTCACCTAACTTTTTTTTTTTTTTTTTGTGAGGAAGATCAGCCCTGAGCTAACATCCGTGTTAATCCTCCTCTTTTTGCTGAGGAAGACTGGCTCTGAGCTAACATCTATTGCCAATCCTCCTCTTTTTTTTCCCCCCGAAGCCCCAGTAGATAGTTGTATGTCATAGTTGCACATCCTTCTAGTTGCTGTATGTGGGACGTGACCTCAGCATGGCCGGAGAAGCGGTGCGTCGGTGTGCGCCGGGGATCCGAACCCAGGCTGCCAGTAGTGGAGCGCGAGCACTCAACTGCTAAACCAGGGGGCCGGCCCCATCTAACTTCTAATTAATCCTCAAAACTCAGTTCAGATATTATGCCTCCAATCATCTTTCTTCTCTACTATCTCCTCACAATTTCCTGTAGTTTCTTCTGTCAACACAAAATAGCCAATAACCATTCTATAGATAAGAAAAATAAAGTGAGTTTTACTTGATCCAGAGTGAGGATTATAACCCAAGGAGGCCTCTTTCAGAAAGGAAAGAAGTGTTCTGGAGAAGCATGGTTTTCAGCACAGTCTTATATCTTTTTAGAACAAAGAACATACAGTAAACACACCCAGGATACATTTTCAAAGTTTCCAAGAGGCAGTTAATTGCAAATTAGCAGGTCAACACGACCCTGAATTCAGGAGAGGGACTAATCCAGGCTTTACCAATAGGATGTTACCAATAGGGCGTGGGAGGGGAAGTATGCATTCTCATCTTAAGAGAGTGCGTTCTTCACTTTAATGGTTAAAGCAGATGTACAATGTATATTTTTCTAGGCCAAAAGTCAGGCTTCTTTATTTCAAGCTGAATCAGTTTTGAACCTGAATAGTTATCCCATATACTTCAATATTTGAAAATCTTTTGACACCTCCAACACAGCTGTAAGTGCTATTTGTATTTATTAATGTGTATTGTATTTGTCCATTTACCTGATGGTCTCTTTCATTAGATCATGAGCTCCTGAATCTGAGTAGAGCAATATCTGACCCAATAAATGTACGCATAAATGAGTAATTCATTCAAGGCTGTTGTTGGAACTCACCAAGTATGCAGCAGTTATTATATCAGATTTACGTGGTATATTTTCTCCTAAGGAACTAAAATCACAGCGCTTCAAAAAACTGCAGCTTCAGATTAGTAAGGAAGTAACTCGTATCAGGAAGTGATCAGTTCCTCAAAACCGTGAGTCACATTTTTTCTGTAAGTACACTTACTCTTCCTGTGTATACAGTGACATTGATTCTATTTTAAACGGCAAGTTTGAAATTCTGAGTCTCATCGACACTGTGCACAAGAAGTTCATCTGCCAAGCCCGAGTTTTCGCTTTCCTAGGGCTTGGGCTCAGAACCGTTTCCCTGCCACATGCTGGCAGCTCTGGCATGCCTGGGAGAGAAGCAGCAGACAAAAGCCTCTGAGCCTGGGACTAACTACGTCTTCTGTTCTCAGGGGGAGCCTCAGCACGGAGACCTGGTAAGAGGAGAAGCCTCAGGGCTGGGGAGGGTAGGGCAAGGAAGATGGCTGGGAGGGCCAGGTCAAATAGATGGATGGTAAATATTTCAGGACGGAAGAGGAAAGAGACAAGGTTTTTGACATGGCCATCAAACACATGAGTACAGGACATAGAGAAGAGTGGGATCTGCCAATCAGAGGAAGGTTCTCCTTACCTTGTATTCCTCCTCACTGGGCTTCAAGTTCTTCATAGAATTGTGAGACTCAGTGAGAGAGAAGGTGGTTTAAAAAAAAAAAAAAAGAGCTATGAAATCTTAAAAGGCACAATAAAAATCTAAATGGTTATGAATAATGATTTTGCTCTTATTGCTTCTATTATCACCATTATCTTCCTTCTTCCTACACAGAAAAGATGGTGTTAAATCTTCTGGGACGCTTTCCTCTCCTACTATTGCTGCTGGGACTATGGGGGCTGGTGCAGCCACTTTGTGCTTGGCCTAAGTCTCTCACCCATGCTCAATGGTTTGAAATTCAGCATATACAGCCAAGCCCTCTCCAATGCAACAAGGCAATGAATGGTGTCAATAATTATACCCAGCACTGTAAACCTGAAAACACCTTTCTGCATGACTCCTTCCAGAACGTGGCTGCTGCCTGTGATTTGCCCAACATCGTCTGCAAGAATGGCCAGAAAAATTGTCACCAGAGTCTAAAACCTGTTAACATGACTCAATGCAGTCTCACTGCAGGGAGGTATCCTAACTGCCGATATAAAGATTCTGCCCCATACAAGTTCTACATTGTTGCCTGTGACCCCCCTCAGAAGGGCGACCCTCCCTATCAGTTGGTTCCTGTACACTTAGATAGTATTGTATAAAGTTTCTATCATTTTCCCTCTCACTTGTCACAGGTTCTCTTATGATCTCTTCTGTTTTTTCTTTTCTTTTATTGATTGTCCTGGTTCCTATAGAAGAACCATAGAAGAAAAATTAGAGTGCCTAGGACACCAGACCAGAGTTGGAACAAAAAGAAATAGGATTCTTTTCTGCTTTGGAGCTTTGTGTGTTTTGAAGGAAGGCAACAGGGAAGAGGGGAAAGAAAGGTCCATGTCTCCATATTTTTAACCATGAAACTTCTGCCAAGCTTTGTTGCACTGTGTTCACAGCAATAAAACCACTTTCTGCTGCATTCTAATGAGTGTGTTTGAGATCCCTTTCACACCATTGCCAGCCACTTCCCTTGCCCCTGTGTCTTTGGAACTTTGGAGAAAGAAAGGTCTCCATCCCTTCAAACTCTGCTCATGGCTTTACATATTTCCCTCGAAACCATTGTTTACCTTTATTTAGAAGTAGCACTGGTACATCATAGAGTGTTGATGGAAATTTCACACACAGATTCTAACACTGGCAACTGAGGTGTCCTAGATCTTTACTCTTTGTTTCTATATTTAATTAGATAATGTTTTAAATATAAGTAGTAGGGATAATGATCCACTGTAGCCTTAGATTCAATACCCCCGTTATCTATTGGAATGGACAAGGAGAAAGCATAGATCAAGGAAAAAAAGCTCTGGGAAACTAAAAACATTCTTGCCCTGCCTAAATACCAAAATATCACAGAAACATTGGGGTTTTGGAACAGGTATTAGATTTAGAAATTGAAAGACTAGGATTAAGAATTTGGCTGGGCTTAAGAATTTAGGTCCTAGGTGTAAGGGAGGAAAAATAATTTTCCCTCTACACTTTTAGGTTCTTGGCTGAGACCGCCCCTGTAATAAAAAGACAAATAAACAGGAGAAAAATAATTTTAGTTATGTATATATGGGAGCCCCACAAAGATATGAGACTCAAAATTCAGCCAGACCATTGAGGCTTCTATATCATTCTGAGCTAAGGAAAGGGCTAGGGGTCTGGGTCTTCAAAGAGGGGAATGCAATTCACAGGAAGAGGAGAAGAGGAAACATATGGTAAACAAAGTTTGCCCTGCCATGCAGATAAGTCTCTCAGATGAAAAAGTGATCTCTGGTAATAGCTGTTTTCCTGATATAGGCCCTCTTTCTAATGTAAATTTCCTTTACAACAGAGTAACTTTCACTCAGTTTTCAGAGCTTCTGCTGTGTCTGCAGTTTCTCAAAATAATCCTTTTGCCAAAGAGGCATATTTTGAGGTGGTATATTCTGCTACCCTTCATTGTGGTCACTTTCACAGGAGGGAGTTTCAGTTTCCTTCTCAACCTCTAGAGTTATTGGGCTAGTAGACCAACGTGAGTCAAAGTGTTGTATAGAGTGATCAGTCTTTGAGTAGCAGCCAAAGACAATGGGTATTGGAAAGTCCACATATTAAAGCAGTTACAAGTGTGCCAATTACCTGTGCTGCAGAATAGTTCTTTCCAAGCTTCTATTCCTTTAATACATGTGCTAATTGTGCTCACCTCCCTTTATGCCACATATTTATGTCATGTCTTAGGAACAAAGTATGGAATATGAAGTTTCAGATTTCAGGAACCTGGATTCCAAGGGTGATGGATATTCAAGGGCCCTCCCATTGGGAAGAGATAAGCAGGCCAGGGCAACTTGGCACCTGAGAAAGTAGGTACTCAGTAGGGTGAACTCTGTGGTGAGACATGAGTCCTCCAACTTAGAGCAGCTTTCAAAAGTATTCACCTTTAAGCTGTGCTGCATTTATATTTCATAGTTTCAGAGTCTTCAAGTAAAGTCTGTGGGGAGCAGACAGAAGGATCTGTGCTCGTGTTTGATGTGAACAAGTGTAGGAAAGTAGCAGCATTCTCAGGGAAAAGGGCCTTCAGATGGCATTGTTACCTTCTCTGTGGGAGATCAGAATTGGCCCCTCCAAAATGTGTCTCTTTGGCATAAGGATTATTTTGGGCTGGTTATTTTTAAGAAACTACAGAAGGGAAAGAAGCTCTGAAAAGTAGAAGTTACCCTTTGTAAGAGACATTTACCTTTATAAGGGAAAGGTATCTCCCTCTCTGTACCAGGAAGAAGGCGGGGATGACCTTATCTCTAGAAACTCTTATCAGTGCATAAGGTGAGGACTTAAATATGCATACTCTTGTTTACTGTGCTTTCTGGTAATCTCCTATAGCTAACTACCGCCCCTTCCCAACATCCTCCTTTGTCTTTAGCTGAAGGTGGTATTGAAGGTGAGAAGCTCTACCATCTTGTTGAGATACTCGGTTACCCAGTGGGTCTCTCCCATGTATACATGTTATACAGCTTTGTTTGATTTTCTCCAGTTATTTGATCTCATGTCAATTTAATTTGTAGCCCAGCCAGGAAGGACCCAGATTGGGTAGAGGATAGTCTTCCTCTCCTTCACTGCCCAACATGCATAGAAGCCAATACTATGGCACCGGCTTTTGAGATAAGAAAGAGCTTTTTTTTTTTTAAAGATTTTATTTATTTATTTTTTCCCCCCAAAGCCCCAGTAGATAGCTGTATGTCATAGTTGCACATCCTCTAGTTGCTGTCTGTGGGATGCAGCCTCAGCATGGCGGGAGAAGCGGTGGGTCAGTGCATGCCCGGGATCTGAACCTGGGCCGCCAGCAGCAGAGCACGCGCACTTAACCGCTAAGCCACGGGCCGGCCCAGAAAGAGCTTTATTGCAAGGTCAACCAGCAAAGAGACAGAAGGCAGGGCTCAAATCTGTCTCCCTGATGCAGGGTTTGGGGTAAAATTTAAGGGATTAGGAAGGGCAGGCTGGTATGCAGTAGCTCTGGTAGGACAGATTTGATTGGAAGGACTTTAAACAAGGCCATTTATGGAAGGTATGAAAAGGGGCTTTAACAACAGATCTTCCTGGACACTGGATCCTTGCTTTTGAAAAGTTTCTGGCTTTTGCGTTCTGGTCATGTTCTGGTCCTTTGGTTCTGTGGGTGGGGGTGGGGGAAGAAACTTTGCTTCTGGGTGTTACTTCAGATCAAAATTTCCTCCTCTGTGCATGCTCCGGCTACGTGACTTGCGGTTTTGGCTTGTCACTCCTGTAAGATAACTTTGACATTCTGTTATTTACATGATATGGCTGGTTTGAACTGGTCCTGTGGTTACAGCATGAGTTAACCCGAGTGGTAATCAGAATGGATTTATGTACCATATAAGCATCACCTGGAAATTTCCAGAGGTTCTTAAAGAAGGTAATCTAGTAAAAGATTGAAATTTCTTTAAGCAAACAACTCAATTACTCACTCTATTGTTATTTATTTATTAAAAGGAACTTGTGGATTGAAGAAATCTGTGCTACAAAAATTTTTGAACTGTCAGAAACATTAGAAAACATAAAATATTACTTTAAAATAATGAAATTCACTGTGAGGTGTACATTCTATTTCATTTTTTTTCTGTGACCTAAAAATACTGCAAATATTTTGCAACAAAATGTTGAAAACAAAAATACAAGTGTCATTTTTTAGAGACTTGCAGCAATATCTAACTTGCCTCTTCCTCCCCTCCAACTTCCCCCCTCCCCCAACATTGTAGCCCCTTTTCATCTCTGATGAAGGAGGGAGCAAGAGGGTAAATTTGGGACAATCTTTTATCAAATTCTTAGAAGGTGTTAGTTCTCAATAAATGGACTGGACTGAGATGGAGACTCTCTCAGCTTTGTTTTCTTTTCAACATGCAATTATGTATTCTAAGAGAGTAAAGATAATTGACTAAATCAAAAATTCATTTAGCTATATTCCTAAATGAGCTTAAATGACCTGACAGACATTATAGAATGATCCAAAAGTAGGCAAAGTTTAGAAATGAATTCAGCGAAAGTTCCAACAGCTCTCAGCTCTGGTTTCATATTAAATTCACCTGGGAGCTTTCAGAAAAATATCAGTGACTGGATCCCTGTGAGATAATAGAAAATATGTATTGGTCTCTGCTCCTTATTCCTGGCACAGAGCTCCTGAAACACTTGCAATTTCCTAAGTGATAGGAGCACTAGGAGCATCTTTTGTCCTAATAAGGCGACTCTAGATAGGCTCCTGGGTGGCTCCTGGATGGGGACTGGTCACCAGAAAGACCAAGCCATGATTAGAAGCTTGGAATTTTCCATCCCACCCCCCATTCTCCAGAGAAGAGAGAAGGGCTGGAAATGGAGTTAATAATTGATCATGCCTATGTGAGGAAGCCTCCATAAAATCCCAATAGTAGGAGGTTTGGAAAGCTTCCAGGTGGGTGAACACATCTACACTGGGAGGCTGACATAACCCAACTCCCTGGGGACGGATACTCTTGCACTCAGGAACCTCCCAGACCTGCTCTATGTATCTCTTTATCTGGCTGTTCATCTGTATCCTTGATCATATGCTTTAATAAACTGGTAAATGTAAGTGTTTCCCTGAGTTCCATGAGACACTCTAGCAAATTAATCAATCCCAAGGAGGGGGTTGTGGGAACCTCAGATTTGTAGCCGATTGGTCAGAAGTGCAGGTAACAACCTGGACTTGTGATTGGCCTCTGGAGTAGAGTAGGAGAAGCCTTGTGGGCCTGAGCCCTTAACCTATGTGATACAGTGCTCTCTCCAGGTAGATAATGTCAGAGTTGAGTTAAATTGTAGGACACCCAGCTAGTATTGCAGACAATTGCTTGGTGGGCGAAAACCTCCATACACCTAAGGTCAGAAGTATTGTGTGTGTGGTAGTAGTGTGAGAGTAAAGGAGAAACACAGGAGTGAGACTGGATTTTCCCAACTCAATCCCATTAAATGAATTTTATGAACATTTAATGAATAATTAAATGAATTTCTAGGGGTGGGGCCTGGCATTATGGGATGTTTTTAAAAGATCCCCATGCATTTGTAATGGGCAGACTGGAATGGGAACTGCTGTTGATCTAAGGGTAGGCAAAGCTACACCCTGTGGACTATCTGGCCTGTAGCCTGTTTTGTAGTGCCTAGAGCAATATGGGTTTTACATTTTTAAGGGGAAGAAGACGAAGGAGAAGAAGGAGGAGCAGGAGGCAGAGGAGAGGGAGAAGGAAGAGAAGGAGAAGAGGAGGGAGAGACAGAGACCATGTGTGGCCCACACAGATGAAACATTTACTGTCTGGCCCTTTACAGAAAAAGTATGCTGACTTCTGGTCTACTGACTATTCAATGGATCTTGTTGTCCTCTGGCAGTGGCTGAGGCAGGCGACTGGAATTCAGTAAGAGGGAAGACACCCAACAGGCTGAGTTTTTTTAACTGGAGCCTCAGGAATGTAATGGAATCAGGACTGGAAAAATCTTGGACTTTTCCTTGTCTTTCATTAATTTTCCTTTCTGTGCATTATTTCAGTCTTTCTGTAGCACACTCATTTCCTTTGCTTTTCTGTTTCATACAGTGAGTAGATGTTATTCTCACTTTCTATTTCTCTCTTAAAAACAGTTTATTGGTGAAGGGTATCTGATTGACCCACCTGGATCAGTCAATCATACCACTTGGACAGAGCCAAATTGCATAAAATAGCTCTCAAGAATCTTTTTGTGTAAACCACACAGAATATTGGACTAGAGACAGAATGGCCCTTACATGGCAAGTGGAGTCTGCTCTGGCGGACAACTCAGGGAACTCCTTCACACTTGGGAACATTTTTTAAGTTTTCAACATTTTAAAGTCTTTCTGACGTGGCTGAAGTCGGCCAGGGCCAGTAGTGCCTGGACTGAGACCCACATGGGCTCTCATCCAGTTTCTCTTTTCTGAGGTTTTCTCTGACCCTCTACCCTTCCTGCCAGCACAGGAAGCCCTGAGGAGATTCAAGATCCATGTCTACAGTGGCATCCCGGGGCCAGGCCTGGTGCCAGGAGGATTAGCCCTGGTTTAGAGATGTCAGTTTCCAGAGAAAATGAGCTGGGTAGACAATTCAATACATGTCTCCTACCCTCTTAGTGTGGAACCAGAATTTGAGTATCGGTCAGATGACTGTACTTTTGAAGAACAAAAGAAAATTTATATTGTCCAGAGGATGTGGAACCAGTGAAAACATTATGCTACTCTTAACACCTTCACTTACTGTCTTAGATCGATACTTTAATTAGTTCCATCAGAAAAAAAAAAGTCGGGGCTGGCCCCGTGGCTTAGCGGTTAAGTGTGCGCACTCCGCTGCTGACGGCCTGGGTTCGGATCCCGGGCTCGCACCGACACACTGCTTCTCTGGCCATGCTGAGGCCGCGTCCCACATACAACAACTAGAAAGATGTGCAGCTATGACATACAGCTATCTACTGGGGCTTGGGGGAATAAAATAAATAAATAAATAAATAAAATTATTTAAAAAAAAAGTCAATAATCTAAAACTGTTTCTGTTGACTAATTTAATACTGTTAATATTTTTTCTTCAAGTCATCTTTTTAATTTGTAATGTTCTCTTTGAAAATGCCATACTATCTAGGCAGTGCTAATGAAAACAGAGAAGTTGTCGTGTGTCAAAGGTTTGCTTTGAGGAAAGCCTGCAAAGGAAAAGCCCAGGTGTAAGGGTGGCAGAAGCAGGGCCAGAGAGCCTCACAGGACAGGAGAAGCAAAAGCTCGTGAGACTGAAATTCTTCTGGAGCTCTTCACACTTCTGGACGGATTTTATAAAATCCTCCCCTTGCCCTCTCTCACAGGCTCATTTCATTTTTAATGTGATTAATTACTTTTCAAAAATTAAATAATGTAGTTAAATACAAACCAATATACAACACTCAAAATAACTAAATATTATCATTTGCTTAATATTTTTAAAGTAAATAAAATATAAAAACAGTGACATCCATTTTATTCCTTTCTCCACTATCATGCCTCTTAACTCTTGTCAGATGAAATCATAAATTTGGAGTGTATCTAGTCCTATTTTTACACTTTTACTTCATGTATAATATATTTATAAACAAAACATAGTGTTTCCATGTGCAATTTTAAAATAAATTTATATAATACTATCATATGGTACAAATCATTATGCAACTTGCTTTTTTTGTTTACTCAACAGTGTTTTTAAGACTCATCAATATTAAAATGTGTATTTCTTGTTCCTTTATTTTTACTGATGGATTATTTTTTACTTTGTGTTAATAAACCATCATTTATTTATCAATCTTCTGTTGATGAATATTTGGAATGTTTCCAAATTTTCACTCTAACAAGCAGTGTTGCCATGAATATCTTTGTACATTCTGTGTGCACATGCGGAAAATTTTTACCAAAGTATACCTGGATGTGGAATTGCCAAATCATACATATTTTCAATTTTACCAAATATTGCCATATTTTCTTCAAACTGATTTTAGCAGATCGTATTTTCCAAACACGTCCACACCAACATATCCCTTTCTACATGCTCTTCTTATAGTGTGGTGTTGACTCTTTTCTATCAAAGGTAGGGTCTATGTTTCCTTTCCTTAAGTGTAGGTTAGTCTTAGGAACTCATTTCTAATGAATAGAATGTAGTGAAAGTGACACTGCATGACTTCCAAGGCTAGGTCATAAAAGGTGATACAGCTTCTGCCTGACTCTCCCTCTCTGTGTTGGGACACCTACTCTTGGACCCAATCACCATGCTGTGAGGAAGCCTGTGCTACCTGGAGAGGACTTGTATAAAGATTCCAGGCCCAGCTGAGATCTCAGCCAGCATCAACCACTCAACATATGGGTGAATGAGGCTTCAGATGATTCCAGCTCCCAACCTTTTAGTCTTCCAGCTGCGTCCTCAGACTTTGGAACAGAGATAAGCTGCCCCCACTGTGTCCTGTCTGAACTCCTGACCCACTGGGAGCATGATAAATGATTCTTTTATGCCACCAAGTTTTGGGGTAATTTGTTACACAGGTATAGTAACTGAAACATTGGTTGTACAATTTCACACTCTGACCAGAAACTGTGGTATGTGAGTTTTTGGTTCTCCATGTCCTGTCTCTAGCAAAACATGACAGTGTCATGCTCCTGCATTTTTGCCTACATTTTGTGATGGGTATGAAATAGCACACCATTATTGTTGAGTAGGCAAAAAACAGATGTTATTTTCATCATTAGATCCTCAGTTCCTAGCACAATACCAGGCACTAGTGGGTTTTTAATAAATATTTATTGAATGTAGGAATTAATAAATACCTACTGTTTGCTGAACTCTATTCTAAATGGTTTACATAATTTGTTTCATTTATTCTACATACCAACTTTAATAAGCATGCTTATCTTTATTTTATAAATATTAAATAGTTTCTAAGAGATGAAACGATTTAACTGAGGTCATGTTTGTAAGTTGCACTTAAATTTGCAGAACCTGAATTTAGATGCAAAGCTCCTGCCCTTCCCTCTTACATTAATGCCCAGAAGAGCTTGCAAATTATACAACATAAATTTTTAAAAATTTTATTTTATTCTACTTTCTACTTTATTTTTATAGCCCTTCACCAAATATTTGCCCTTTAGGAGTCACTCAGACTGCCATTACACATTTTATGTTAGAGTTGGTCCAGAGTTAATTGATAGTCCATTTAAGAAACAAGCTATTATAAGATACATGGTTCCCATCATTTGAGTGGTAGAATGGCTCAAAGCAGGCCAGTGTTTTTAAGACAGCTGCAGGTTTCATATATATCATTTAATCATTTATTCACCATTCATTTATTCACCCAAAAATGTACCAAGTGAAGATGATGTGTCAGGCTGCATTGGGTGCTATTGATACAGCAATTGACAATGAGTCATGGTCTGTGCTTTCATGGAATTTAGGGTCTAACGGGGGAAACAGATACTGACCAAATATTCACCCAATTTGATGCATAATTACAAACTAAATTAAAGCTAGGAAGAAAGAGTACACAGAGTGATGAGACTATTAACAAGAAGTTTGAGTCAATATAGGGAGTCAGGGGTGACTTCCCTGAGGAAATGATGCTGCTTGATTTGAGATGTGAAGAACCAACGCTATTGCAAGGCAGTTATTATTGTCAGTTTATAGATGAAGAAACTGAGGTTCAGAAAGAAACTTACTCAAATTATAAAACTAGTGAATGGCAGACTCATGATTTGAAACCAGATCTGGTTGAATTAAAAACTCAAACTTTTCCCTCGTTTATAACGAAAAACCCCGAAGAAGAGAAAAGTGTCATACAAATGTGGGAGGGAAAATATTGAGCAATATAACAGCTGATGGCCCCAGTTTTTACCACAAAAGCAGAAATGTTCTCTTGTTTTCTGCTCTTGTGATCATGTTTTATAGCACCCTCCTAACGACAGTTTAACAGTTGACAAATTAACATCAGCCAGGATTTGAGTGCAGGCTGCTGTTGCTCAGTGTCTGCACAGCCACTAATGCTGTGTTCCAGCCACTATTTTAATCAAAGGAGCTGACCACGAGAAAAGTGTTTTGGTCGTTTTATTTTTTATTAGCATCAACTAAAATCCATTCTTTGTTCAGATGTCCTTAGTTTTTACTAAGGTCTTTTTTCTGTTCTAGGGCTCCATCAGGATACCACTTCACATTTAGTTGTCATATCTCCTTAGGCTTCTCTTGACTACGACAGTTTCTCATACCATCCTTGTTTCTGATAACCATGACAGTTTTGCAGTGAAGTGGTCAGGTATTTTGTAAAATGTGATTGTGGTATTTTTAAACCAATTTCTCTTTCAAATAGTCATTAATCATTAGGCCCAGGCATTCAGAATTTCTCCTGTAGGCAAGGGGGAGTAGTTGATTATTGTGCTGAGAAGACATGTAGTAAGAGTAAATAAGGAAATCTCCGTGGAAGTGGAGTTGGAAGGTCATTTAGTACATGCTTTCTCAAGCTTTCTCAAGGGGAGTGGGAATGCCCCTAAGAGGGCAAAAATTAGCTCTTGAGGGGCAAAAAAACCTTAAATATTTCTATGGTTTGTGGTCCTTCAAACTCAATCCTACTCAACAAAATCTTATGTCTTAGTTTTTATTTTTCATGGGCCAGAGGGTGTGGTTAGGAAAGAAATATCTAAAAAGAATCCTTGAGGGAGTGATAGAAAAAAAAGATTCAGCTACACTGATTTGGTAGAAACAATAAGGCAATGCCTAGACTAGGCATTATCTTCACCTATATTTAGACTTTTCATGAGCATTTTTACTACAAGTGTTTGTGTACACATCTTTCCAATTAGAATACAAAGTACTTGGGGAACTAGATTATTTTAATTCACCTTTGTATTGGCAGCACATAAAGACATGTATTTCTCATAAAGGTCATACAATAAAAGCTTATTATGTGTATGAAGAAACTGATGAATTCCAGGCAGGAGGCATAAGGGAGATCTCTGTTATAGGCTCTGCTATTGGGCTTGCCCAAGTCAGTATTTTTATTTTTTACTTAGATGAGGATATCAATGGCATACTGGTGTGGGGGGGTCAGAATTTGCCACCCCAAAATGTGTCTCTTTGGCTTGATAATTTTTAAAAACAGAAAAAACTCAGAAAAAAACTTTGACCTTCCTCCCTAGCTGCCTAAGAGAATTTAAGATAGAAGGCCTGTTCCGAGAAAGAGCTAATATTGTAAGATAACTATAGTATAACATGAACTAGATGTGGTAGACAGGAAGGAATCTAACAAGGGCCATTTGATCGAAGTCCTCTCCATGTCTCATTGTCTTTTCAAGACAATGAGTAGTCAACACTTGTTTAACAAACATTTGCTTTTCCATCTCCATGTAAGTTGCCTTCCTCGCCTTTGAAGTCCCAAACCACTATGCCCAATAACCTCCTTCGTCTTTAGCTAAAGATGATATTTAAGGTGGTGACTTCAGCTATTTTGGCTAGTTACTCAGATTTCCTGGGTTTCTCCCATGTACACATGTTATTAAACTTTGTTTGATTTTCTTCCGTTATTCCATCTCATGTCAATTTAATTCTTAGACCAACCAGAAGAACCTAGAGGGTAGAGGAATAGTTCTTCCTCTCCTATATTTGTCACATTTCACATAACAAGAGTCTGGAAGGATGATGAAAAATTGAGTATTGAAACAAATTTTTAAGACAATGTAGTGTTATAATGGTAAAAATTCCTACACATCCACAAGAAAATTATTAGTTACAAATGGAAAAATGAAAATTTATAGTGGCGAAACCTAATAGACATCATCTTAACCAAGTGACCAAATTTTAACATCATCTGTAATGAGACAGATATCACATGCCTCCTGATAGGATGCACTGAGATGGACACAACACCATTTCTGTGCATAAATGATACTAAAATAAATAACCAAAATCCAATCATGAGGGAAAAAAATCAGACAAATCAGACAAGTCCAAATTTACGGACATTTTACAAAATAACAGGCCCATACTCGTCAATAATGTCACAATCACGAAACACAAAGACTAAATTAAAGCATACACAGACTAAAAGAGACTAAAGAGATATGACTAAATGTACTGTATGATCCTGGATGAGATCCTGAAACAGAAAAAAAAAAATTTTCTGTTGTTGCAAACCATGTTAGTGAGACAATTGATGAAAGTTGAATACAGTCTGTGGATTAGATAATAGTATAGTTTCAGTGAAAATTTCCTGATTTTGATAAGTATACTAAGCCTTTGTGAAGAGACTGTTCTTGTTTGTAGAAAATACATAGTGAAATATTTAGGGGTAAAGGGGCAACACGTCCATAACTTACTCTCAAACATTCAGAAAAAATAATTATAAATCTGTATACAAATAAATGAATAATAAAGCACATATGGAAAATGTTAATGTTTAGAGAATCTAGGTGAAGGATATACAGGAATTCTTGGTACAATTTTTGCAACTGTTCTGTACATCTGAAATTGTTTCAAAATAAATAGCTAAAAAACAATTTCAGCAGTCATTTACTACCTGTGCAAGTTACTTAGCTTTGCAGATAATCAGTTGCCTCATTTACTAAGTATAGGATATTATACTCATTCACTTTTATTTGTAAAATCTACTAAAATCTGTCTGGCACCCTGCAGATCACCAGCCATACAAAGGCAAAAGAAGAGATCTGATATCTGTCCTCCAATATTTTCAGTTGAGTGGGAAAGACAAACAAGAAAACTGGAATTTTCAATAAAGAGTGATTAGTGTTAGTTCTCAGGTGGTTTCAAGACCTACATGAATTAATATAAGTGTGAAGATACAGATAAAATGGGCTTAATAAAATTCCTGGTACATCATGAAGTTATTTCATCTCACCCTTGGATGATTATAAACTTCAAGGAAAGTTGGTTTAGCCTTCTAAAACAAGACATCTTCAAATAACCCACCTTCTGGCCAGCTCCCAACTTCCTGGCTTTCACCCTCTGACAGTGACTTGCCAAAGCAGGTGTTGCGATCACTGCTTAAGGCCCTTCTAAAGAGATTAGCGAGCAGTCGGTGCCCTGATCCTGTCTGGGAGCCAGCGTGCTTTGTGGCAGGTGGGCAGTGCCACAGCCATTCCTGCACTGTCCCCCCACTGCGAGTTGAATGACGACAAGCCTGTGCATCCTGGTGTGGCAGGTAAGGAGCCAGAGTGAGGAGCCAGCCAGAGTCATCTGGAAAGAGGGAAGCGGAGAATCTCTGGGCTTTCCCTAGACCCAGTAGTCATGGGTCCCTCCTTCCCCAAGGGATTGATCTACTTTCCCTTTACAAAAACTGCTGTGGTGACCAAGAGTGCTTAAAAACTTCCTTCTAAATAATGTTTTTCTCTTGATTTTTTCTTATCCATTATCAATCCTAGTCTTGCACTGGGGGCAACTATGAAATGTCTAGATCCACACTGAGGAAACTATTTTTTTCCCTTGGAGGGGGATCCTGGGGAGCACATCTTAAAAACAGTTTTATTGAGGTATAATTGGCATATGGTAAAACATACATATTTAATGTGTGCAATCTGATAAGTTTTGACATATCTATACACCCATAAAAACAATCACCACAATAAAAATATTGACATGTCTATCGTACCCAAAAGTTTCTTTGTGCCCCTTTGTAATTTCACCTTCCCACCCCTCCCACACCCCCAATCTCCAGGCAACATCTGATCTGCTTTCTGTCACTACATGTTAGCTTACACTTTCTGAAATTCATATAAATGGAATCATAGTATGTAGCCTTTTGTTTGGGTAAGAGTTAGGTTTTGGCTTTTTTCATTTAGCATTCTTATTTTGAGATTCATCCACGTCGTTTTCATTGCTGCATTGTATCCCATTATAGGTTTATACAGTGTTTATCCATTTACTTGTTGGTGTAAATATGAGTTGTTTCCAGTTTGGGATTATTAAAAGAAAAACTTCTGTGAACATTCCTGTACAGGTCTTTGTATGGATTTTGCTTTTGTTTCTCCGGGGCAAATGCCTGTGAGTAGATGGCTGAGTCATATGGCAGGTGTTTGTTGAACATTGTAAGAAACTGCAAAACTCTGTTCCAAAGTGGTTGCTTCCTTCCCAGTGGCAGTTGCTCCACATCTTTGACGATACATGGTACGGCCAGTCGTTTTCATTTTAACCGTTAAAATTGGTGTGTAATGGTTCTAATTTGCATTTCCTTGATGATTAATGATATTGGACAATTTCATATTTTGATTTCCTATTACTAAATTTTGAGTTTTGAGATTTCTTCATATATTCTGGATACACATTTTTTTTTAATTTTTTGTTTATTGCAGTAACATTGGTTTAGAACATTGTATAAATTTCAGGTGTACATCATTATACTTCTATTTCTGCATAGAATACATCACCTTCACCACCCAAATACTAATTACAACCCATCATCACACACATGTGCCGAATTATCCCTTTCACCCTCCTCCCTCCCCCCTTCCCCTCTGGTAACCACCAATCCAATCTCTGTCTCTATGTGTTTGTTTATTGTTGTTATTATCTACTACTCAATGAAGGAAATCATACGGTATTTGACCTTCTCCCTCTGACTTATTTCACTTTGCATAATACCCTCAATGTCCATCCATGTTGTCACAAATGGCTGGATTTCATCGTTTCTTATGGCTGAGTAGTATTCCATTGTGTATATATACCACATCTTCTTTATCCATTCATCCCTTGATGGGCACTTAGGTTGCTTCCAAGTCTTGGCTATTGTGAATAACGCTGCAATGAACACAGGGGTGCATGTATCTTTACGCATTGGTGTTTTCAAGTTCTTTGGATAAATACCCAGCAGTGGAATAGCTGGATCATATGGTAGTTCTTTCCTTGCTTTTTTGAGGAATCTGCATACTGTTTTCCATAGTGGCTGCATCAGTTTTCACTCCCACCAGCAGTGTATGAGAGTTCCCTTCTCTCCACATCCTCTCCAACACGTGTTGTTTCCTGTCTTGTTAATTATAGCCATTCTGACGGGCGTGAGGTGATATCTCATTGTAGTTTTGATTTGCATTTCCCTGATAGTTAATGATTTTGAACATCTTTTCATGTGTCTGTTGGCCATCTGTATATCTTCTTTGGAGAAATGTCTGTTCAGGTCTTTTGCTCATTTTTTAATTGGGTTGGTAGTTTTTTTGTTGTTGAGATGCATGAGTTCTCTATATATTTTGGAGATTAAGCCTTTATCAGATGTATGGTTTGCAAATATCTTCTCCCAATTGTTAGGTTGTCTTTTCGTTTTGTTGATGGTTTCCTTTGCTGTGCAGAGCTTTTTAGTTTGATGTAGTCCCATTTGTTTATTTTTTCTATTGTTTTTCTTGCCCAGTCAGACATGGTGCTTGAAAATATGTTGCTAAGACAGATGCCGAAGAGCGTACTGCCTATGCTTTCTTCTAGAATTTTCATAGTTTCAGGTCTTACATTCAAGTCTATAATCCATTTGGAGTTAACTTTTGTGCATGGTGTAAGGTAAGGGTCTACTTTCATTTTTTTGCATATGGCTATCCAGTTTTCCCAACACCATTTGTTGAAGAGACTTTCTTTTCTCCATTGTATGTTCTTGGCTCCTTTGTCAAAGATTAGCTGTCCATAGATGTGTGGGTTTATTTCTGGGCTTTCGATTCTATTCTATTGTTCTGTGTGTCCGTTTTTGTGCCAGTACCATGCTGTTTTGGTTACTATAGCTTTGTAGTACATTTTGTAATCAGGGAGTGTGATACCTCCAGCTTTGTTCTTTTTTCTCAGGATTCCTGTAGCTATTTGGGGTCTTTTGTTGTTCCATATACATTTTAGGATTCTTTGTTCTATTTCTGTGAAAAATGTTGTTGGAATTTTGATAGGGATTGCATTGAATCTATAGATTGCTTTAGGAAGTATGCACATCTTAACAATGTTAATTCTTCCAATCCAAGAGCACGGAATATCTTTCCATTTCTTTGTGTCTTCTTCAATTTCTTTCAGCAATGTTTTTTAGTTTTCCATGTACAGCTCTTTCACCTCTTTGGTTAACTTTATTCCTAGGTATTCTATTCTTCTTGTTGCAATTGTAAATGGGATTATATTCTTAATTTCTCTTTCTGCTACTTTGTTGTTAGTGTATAGAATGCAACTGATTTTTGTATGTTGATTTTGTATCCTGCAACTTTACCATATTCGTTTATTACTTTTAAAAGTTTTCTGGTAGATTCTTTAGGGTTTTCTGTATATAAAATCATGTCATCTGCAAATAGTGACAGTTTCACTTCTTCCTTTCCAATTTGGATCCCTTTTATTTCTTTTTCTTGCCTGATTGCTCTGGCTAGGACTTCGAGTACTATGTTAAATAGGAGTGGTGAGAGTGGGCATCCTTGCCTGGTTCCTGTTCTTAGAGGGATAGCTTTCAGTTTTTCACCATTGAGGATGATATTAGCTGTGGGTTTGTCATATATGGCCTTTATTATGTTGAGGTACTTTCCTTCTATACCCATTTTATTCAGGGTTTTTATCATAAATGGATGCTGTATCTTGTCAAATGCTTTCTCTGCATCTATTGAGATGATCATGTGATTTTTATTCTTGATTTTATTAATGTGGTGTATTACGTTGATTGATTTGCGAATGTTGAACAATCCCTGCATACCTGGAATAAATCCCACTTGATCATGGTGTATAATCTCTTTAACATATTGTTGTATGCGATTTGCTAGTATTTTGTTGAGGATGTTTGCATCGATGTTCATCAGTGATATTGGCCTGTAATTTTCTTTTTTTGTGTTGTCCTTGTCTGGTTTTGGTATCAGGGTAATGTCAGCTTCGTAGAATGAGTTAGGGAGCTTCCCCCCGAACTCACTTTTTTGGAAGAGTTTGAGAAGAATAGGTATTATGTCTTCTTTGAATGTTTGGTAGAATTCACCAGGGAAGCCGTCTGGTCCTGGACTTTTACTTTGGGGAGGTTTTTGATTACTGTTTCGATCTCCTTACTGGTGATTGGTCTATTCAAATTCTCTACTTCTTCTTGATCCAGTTTTGGAAGGTTGTATGATTCTAAGAATTTATCCATTTCTTCCAGATTGTCGAATTGGTTGGCATATAGCTTTTCATAGTATTCTCTTATAATCTTTTGTATTTCTCAGGTGTCTGTTGTAATTTCTCCTCTTTCATTTCTGATTTTACTTATTTGTGCCTTCTCTCTTTTTTTCTTGGTGAGTCTAGCTAAAGGTTTGTCAATTTTGTTTATCTTTTCAAAGAACCAGCTCTTGGTTTTATTAATTTTTTCTATTGTTTTTTTGGTCTCCATTTCATTTATTTCTGCTCTGATTTTTATTATATCCCTTCTTCTGCTGATTTTGGGCTTTGTTTGTTCTTCTTTTTCTAGTTCCTTTAGGTACATTGTTAGATTGTTTATTTGAGATTTTTCTTGTTTGTTGAGATAGGCCTGTATTGCTATAAACTTCCCTCTTAGAACCGTTTTTGCTGTATCCCATAAATTCTGGCATGTCGTATTTTCATTTTCATTTGTCTCCAGGTGTTTTTTGATTTCTTCTTTGATTTCTTCGTTGACCCAGTCATTGTTCAGTAGCATTTTGTTTAATCTCCACGTGTTTGTGGCTTTTCTGATTTTCTTCCTATAGTTGATTTCTAGTTTCATACCATTGTGGTCAGAAAAGATGCTTGGTATTATTTCAATCTTCTTAAATTTATGGAGACTTGTTTTGTGGCCTAATATGTGAACAATCCTGGAGAATGTTCCACGTGCATTTGAAAAGAACGTGTATTCTTCGGTTTTTGCATGGAATGCTCTGTATATATCTACTAGGTCCGTCTGTTCTAGTGTGTCATTTAAGGCCAATGTTTCCTTATTCATCTTCTGTTTGAATGATCTATCCGTTGGTGTAAGTGGAGTGTTCAAGTCCCCTACTATTATTGTGTTACTGTCTATTTCTGTTTTTATCTCTGTTAATAATTGCTTTATATATTTAGGTGCACCTACATTGGGTGCGTAGATATTTACAAGTGTTATATCCTGTTGTTGGATTGTTCCCTTGATCATTATGTAATACCCTTCTTTGTCTCTTTTTACAGTTTTTGTTTTCAAGTCTATATTGTCCGATATGAGTAATGCTACCCCAGCTTTCTTTTCATTGCCATTTGCATGGAGTATCTTTTTCCATTCCTTTACTTTCAGTTTGTGAGTGTCTTTAGGTCTGAAGTGTGTCTCTTGTATGCAGCATATATGTGGGTCTTGTTGTTTTATCCAATCAACCACCCTATGCCTTTTAATTGGAGCATTTAGTCCATTCACGTTTAAAGTAGCTATTGATAAGTATGTACTTACTCCCATTTTTTAACTTTTTTTTTCCTCTGTGTTTTAGTAGTCCTTCTCTGTTCCTTTCTCCTTCTATACAGAATTGATGGTCTCTTTAGTTTGACCTTTGTCTGAAAGCTCTACTCTTTAACTCCCCTCCTCCCTCCTTTTATGTTTTTGATATCATATCTAACCTCTTTTTTGTGCATTTGTATCCATTACCCTCTTATCATGGAAATAGATAATTTTTCCTATTTGTGGTCTTCTCTTTTCCCCTTAAATCAGTCCCTTTAACATTTCTTGTAACACTGGTTTCTTGGTGACAAACTCCTTTAATTTTTGCTTGTCTGGGAAATTTTTGATCTCTCCTTCCATTTTGAATGCTAACCTTGCCGGATAGAGTATTCTTGGCTGTAAGTTTTTTCCTTTTAGCACTTTAAATATATCGTGCCACTCTCTTCTAGCCTGTAAGGTTTCTGCTGAGAAGTCAGCTGATAGCTTTATGGGGTTTCCTTTGTATGTAACTTGTCTTTCTCTTGCAGCTTTCAGGATTCTCTCTTTATCTTTAATTCTGGACATTTTGATTATGATGTGTCTTGGTGTGGGCCTCTTTGGGTTTATCTTGTTTGGGTCTCTCTGTGCTTCCTATACCTGGATGTCTGTTTCCTTCCTTAGGTTAGCGAAGTTTTCATCTATTATTTCTTGAAATAGATTCTCTGCCCCTTTGTCTCACTCTTCTCCTTCCGGGACACCTATAACACAGATGTTAGTGTGCTTGATGTTGTCCCAGAGGTCCCTTAGACTGTCCTCACTCTTTTTAATTCTTTTCTCTTTTACCTGTTCAGCTTGGGTAATTTCTTCTAGTCTTTCATCCAGCTCACAGGTCCGTTCTTCTGTATCCTCTACTCTGCTTTTGAGTCCCTCTAGTGAATTTTTCATTTCCAGTATTGTATTCTTCATTTCTGATTGGTTCTTTTTTATATCTTCCATTTCTTTGTTGACATTCTCACTGAGTTCATCTATTCTTCTCCCCAGATCAGTGAGCATCCTTGACACTCTTTGTTTGAACTCTCTGTCGGGTAGGTTGCTCATTTCTGTTTCACTTAGTTCCTTTTCTGGGGTTTTGTCCTGTTCCCTTACTTGGAATGTATTCCTTTGCCTCCTCATTTTGCCTCTTTCCCTGTGCTTGTGTCTAGGCATTAGGTAGGTCAGCTATGTCTCCTGCTCTTGGATAGGTGACCTTATACAAGTGATGCCTTAGGAGTCCTGCAGTGTGCTTCCCTCAGTTCTCAATGTTCCAGGGGTGACCCCTATGTGGGCTACGTGTGTCCTTCTGTTGTGGCCTGTTTGCTCTCCCTGTAGGAGCCCGGGGAGGCTGAGTTATGCTCCTGGCCAGCTGTTGTAATGCTCAGCTGCTTGTAGCTGTTGTGGGCCCTTCAGTCTCTTTATCAGGTGTGGGGAGCCCCAGCACAGTTGGCTGCAAGTTCTAATACCACATTTGTGTTGCAGTATTTCTTTTAAGTGAGTAGGGCCCCAGCGTGACAGCTTGTTAGGCTCAGGGCCTTACAATTGCTATAAGCGTCCAGCCTTTAGGTCGCTTGTCAGCTCTCTGAGGATTACAGCTGGGTGGGGCTGCCTCAGGCCCGGGGACACCCAATTGTTTCGGGCTTTGGAAGGTGGGGCAAACCCCCCTATGTGGGTCTTTGAGAAGCACAAGTCTTCTGCAGCTGACCAGCCCTGCCGCCCACAGGTCCACGCACACAGTCAACACAGTCCTGCCCCATGTGCGCGCCCCGACCTCCTGAAGTGGACCCAATCTCTCCACAGCTGGAGCCCCACACACTCTACCACCGCCCCACACTCCATCCGCTCCTTGTGCATGCCCTGCCCCACTGAAGTGGATACACATTTTTAAAAATCAGACATCTGACTTGCAAATATTTTCCTACCTAGTAGCTTGTCTTTTCATCTCCTATCATTTCTTTTAAAGGACAACAGTTCCTAATTATGTTTAAAACTTTATTGATATAGAGCTGACACACAACACACCACATATATTTAGAGTACCATTTGGTAAGTTTTGACATATGTATATACTCATGAAACCACCACTGTAATCAGGATAGTAAACATATCCATCTTCCCCCCAAATTTTCTCATAGTACTTTATAATCCCTCCCTCTGGATTTACTGCCCCCCCAACTTTATAATAAGTTTTGAAATCAAGTGGTGCTGGCCTTCCAACTTTGTCCTTTTTCAAAGTTGTTTTAGCTGTTCTAGGTCTTTTGCATTTCCATATGAGTGTTAGAATTAGCTTGTCCTCCAGGGATTTTTATTAGGATTGAGTTGAATATATAGATCAATTTTTAGATAATTGACATCTTAATAATATTGACTCTTTGGCCCCATGAACATGGTATATCTCTCCACTTATTTAGGTTGTCTTTAAATTCTCTTGGCAAATTTTTTGGTTTTTAATATTGCTGAGCTTCAGGATGTGCTATCCTAAAATATGGCACCTTGGTATAACGAAAGTGGTCCTCATCAAGTTGTTGCCATTCCTGGGATGAAGAAGTAAAGGATGGAGCCTTCCATTCTGTCCTCACTAACACCAAGCTCCAATGTTCTAGTCCAAGATGTACAACAGGACAACAAGTTGTTTAGGGGACTAGGGGATGAAAAGGTGCCACATAGAGCACTCATCCAAGAGATGAGAAGATTCAATTCAAGAGAACTGGAAGAATTGGTGAGATGGTGTATTAGTTTGCTAGGACTGCCATAACAAAGTACCACAGACTGAGTGGCTTAAACAACAGAAATTTATTTTCTCACAGTTCTGGAGACCAGAAATCCAAGATCAAGGCTTTGGCAGGTTTGGTTTCTTCTGAGGCCTCTTTCCTTGGCTTGCAGATGGCTGCCTTCTTGCTATGTCCTCACATGGTCTTTCTTCTATGCGCACGTGCCCCTGATGTCTCTCTGTGTTCGAATTTCCTCTTCTTATAAGGCTACCAGTCAGATTGCATCAGGGCCCACCCCAAGGGCCTAATTTTAACTTAATCACTTCTATAAAGGACCTAACTTCAAATACAGTCACGTTCTGAGATACAGTCACATTTCTGAGAAGTTAGGGCTTCAACATATAAATGTTGAGAGAACACAATTCAGCCCATAACAGAGGGTATAAAGAGAAGGTTGATAAGAGCCCCCAAGGACCCAAGCAATGGTGTGAGGCATTCATATATTTCAGTCTCTAACCGCTGTTTGGCCACTTTTCTGAGGTGAGGATACAATGGGTAAAGTTAACCTGTACCCTGCTCTGATGACAACTGTTTATCTGGTGCCTACCAATGGTGTTGGGGATTTCACAGACAGCGGTTATGTAAAGAAACATTGAGGAAAGAATTGATGGTTTTACATCTCCAACTATCTCAGCTGACTACAGGAATTGCAGGAGTACATGGAGGCTGTAAAAACTGCCAGTCCTGGCTGTCACACTGCTGAGCTTAGGTAAAACATTGAGGTTTGCCATCGAGTGGGTCCACCATGCCCAAAAGACCAAGAGAAGAAGGAAGAATTCTAGAAAAGCAGAGCTACATTTCCTGTGAGAAAAATAATAGACTTTCCTCGTAGTCCTGTGTGACCTGATCAATTATAACCTTCTAAAGAAAGTCAGCAGAAACAAGGGAACTATGCACCCAACTATGCCATCCTTTCTGATCTTGTTTTCTCATCCTTTTTTACCTCCAAGTCTCATCCATACTTACTTCCTTGACACTATATCCATAATAATTCCCCTACCTTCCTTCTTCTAACCTCCTCTGCCTTTTTCACTGCCTGCTCTGTCCCAACCTCAAGGCTCCCCCTTACTCAGTATGTGGCTGAGGACAGATCCAACTGGTGGATCTAGGACTTAGAAAAATATCGTAGGTCTCTCCACCAATACAGAGCTGCCTCTGTGGAAAGAGTGGGCAGGGGAAGGAAGATTTAGGGTCTGGAAGTTTTGGCGGTTTTTTTGCATATGGATGTTTAACTGCCATTTGTTGAAAATATTATCCTTTCTTCCTAGAATTCCTTTGCACCTTTGTCAAAAATCATTTGACCATATTTGTGTGGCTCTGTTTCTGGGCTCTCTATGCTGTTTCACTGATCTATGTGTCTATTATTCTACCAAATCACTCAGAAATATGTACACAGATGTTTAAAGCAGCTGTCTTCATAATTACTCAAAATGGAAACAACTCAAATGTCCTTCAATGAATGAGTAGATAAATAAGCTGTGGGCATCCATGCAATGGAGTACTACTCAACAATAAAAAGGAATGAGCTATTGATCCACGCAACAACTTGGGTAAATTTCAAAGGCACTATGCTGAGTAAAAGAAGCCAGTCTTGGAAGTTTCAACCAAATACGAGCTAGACTCTGATACACTTAAACAAAAAGAAGTTTATTCGAAGTTTGTTAGGATTGCAGCCTGAGAACACAGATTCAAGTGCTATTTGAATTGTGTTTCAGCCGTTGAAGGGAGAGGGAAGGTTTTATAGTCGTGGCTAACAAAGGCAACTAAAAAAAATTGAAAGGAAATTCTTTTAACAAATTCCAGATACAACATAGCCACTGGTGTGAGGGTTTGTTGAAATAAGCCATTAAAATTTAGGAATGCAGAAGACAATACTGCCAGGAATGAGGTCTCTGTCCCGATAATCTTATCTTCCTTGAGAAGACTTGCAGATGCATTCCATGAGTTCAAGAATTCATCCTGAAGGAGGAATTTGTTGACTATAAAGAGACAGCACAAGGGGACTTGGGAGTGATGGAACTGTTCTGTATCTTGGTTGTGATAATGATTATACAACTCTATACATGAGTTAAAATTCCTAGAACTGTGCATCAAAAATATCAACTGTATTGTATCATAATTTCTTTAAATTAAAAAAAAAGAAAATTTGGAGGCAAGGCATACAAGCACACACTCTGGGAATAAACAGATCTGGTTTTCTTCATTTCATTCTTGGTTTCATGCCTCAGTTTCTCTATCTTTAAGATGAAAGTTTTGGAGCCAGATCACAAAAGGGCCTCCCCTCACTACCCTGATATTCCTTCCTTTCACAGATCTACAAACATTATCACATATATATCTAGTCACATGCACACACACTTATGGTCCCATGCAAACAGATTTTGTCCCTATGTTACAACAGCCCAAGCTCCCCTTATCCCAGAGCCCTCCCTCCCCTTAATTGTTCAGTGGTGTTTGTGGGAGGGGCAGGAAGAGCTTGAGGGAGGTAGGGAAGAGAGGCTGCCAAACGTACTGGCCTGAAGCAGGGCCCAGCTCTCAACCTCTATTAGGCATGTTTCCAGTGAAGTTCAGGAAATTCCTGATCCTGAAGTCAGGTACCTGAGGGGTACTGTAGATATTAAACCAACTTGCTGTTTTCCTGTTTAACTTGAGGAGTGACGCAGGGATCTTGAGGATTTCTTAGCTTGTTTTCCAGAGGATGTGCGAGTTTGTTTTGCAGAAGAAAGAGAATGCCTTCAGGGAGATTGTGATCACCCTGGTGGCTGGCCCTCAGCTGCTGTTGATGTTCAGAAGTCAGATTGCCTAGGGGCTTATCAGGAGTAACCCCTTTGTTTCTCTGAAGCTCCTCTTGCCAAGCCCCTTAGTTCCATAAACCCCCCTGCTTTCTGTTCTTGGAGAAGTAGATTTGAGTGAACCCAGGCTCCCGCCTCCTTGTTTTGGCCAATTTGAATAAACCTTTCTCCATCTCCAAGCACCAATGTCTCAGTGTTTGGCTTGCTGTGCATTGGGCACACAAATTTGAGATTAAGAGGTTTGGTATCAATGTCACTCCTGCATTATCTTGTTGCTCTCCTGATCTAGCCTCCACATTAGTCTCTCCCCTTGAAACTGGCAAACAGTTAGCCATTGATGATTAAGTAGCTAGGAACTAAAGTTTTTTTTTTTCCTTTTTGCGATTACTGGTTATAGCTTTTAGCTATTTACCTACCCATTGTTAATTGTGCTCTTTAGGCAATATGCTGACTCCCACTAGATTCCTATAGATAATGTCTCCCTGGAGCCTGGATCACCATGGTAATGGGTGTTCGAGCTGTTTTTCAGGAATTAGAACCCCTTGTCCACTTCAGACCAGTTGAGACCACCAACCTATCAACTGGGCCCTTGCAGATGTCCAATAAGTGACCTTTTGATGTCAAGAGGCTAAAAACTCCACGCTGGGGTCGTGCTAATGCCGCCATTTTGTGAACATGCATCCTATGAAGAGGCATGAAATCTGACTGTGCTTGCACTGATTATCAATTACCTCACCCTTCCTCGCCTCCAATCATCTATCTCCACATTTCAGACCACCTTGTTTCCTACCCCATAAATGTCCCTGAGTCCCCATTATCAGGGAGGCTGATTTGAGATTTGTTCTCTCTTTTTCCTCACTTGGATGCCTTGTGATTAAACTCTCTCTCTGCTGCAATCTTGTGATCTCAGTGTTTGGCTTTCTGGGTGGCATGCAAAAACAAACCAGGTTCGGTAACACCCTCTGTGGGCTCTGAGTCAAGCTAAAAATCCAGGAAGCCTGACAAGCTCTGGCAGAGGCTAACTGCCAGCTTTGACTCTCAGAGGCTGTCTAAAGTTGCCTGAGAGGAAAATCTGCCCTAGAAGGGTGTCTGAAGTCTGCTAGGATGATCCAGATCTCTAAATATGGCTTTTCTTTTGTGACAAGAGCTGAACTAAACCAGATTTCAATGATGTAACTATTCTAGAGATGCCTACTCACATGTAGCCAGAAACTGCATGCCACTGCCCAGCTCTGCTGGAAAGAGAGTAGATGCTCATCTGGAAAGTCATAAGTATAAGAGGAATTTGAGATTACCAAATCCATCCCCCTGGTTTTACAGATTAGAAAACTACGATCTAAAGAGGGCTACAGACTTGCCTCAGGAGCACAGGGAGCTGATGGTAGGGCTAGGACAAACCAGGTACCCTGGCCCAATTATTCACCCAGCTGCATACTCAGGGAAGTTGGAAAGGAAAGAAACTGACCCTAAGTGTAGGTCCTGCCCAGACTGGTAGCAGAAGAAACTAGAGAATGACATATAGGTGTGATGAGCTTTAAATACAGTCACCACATTCTAGTAAAAAAAAGCACCGAGTGGCTCTGTCCATTCAGATGAACAACTCTTTCATTGTTAACTAAGAAGATAATAAGGGAGTGGGAAGGGAGGTAAGCATGGAGGGAGGAAGCTGAGAAGACACCTTCCCGCCTACACGTACTGCAAGCCACAAAAAAACCCAAAGTAACGTGAATCTATTGAGTGATTTGCAGAGGTACTATGCAATTTGTCCCCCAGAAAGTGGAGACCGTTTTGAGATTCTTCCAGGTGTGCCACTATCTCATCTTCAGGAGGTGTACTTTCATTCTGCGCCTTCTATGTAGGACCTCCAACATGAATCAATCATGAATCGTGCATGTGGAGGGCTGTCCCACCCTCATGATTGATTTCCAAAAGCAATATTGAAGTGTTTTCCACCATGAGTGAATAGACTCAGAGCCCCCTTAGTGTTCCCCCTTGCTCTGTGAGGTCTGAATCAGTCTAAGAAGGTAAGAGTGGGGATGGGGAACAGCCTTTCACTTCACAGTTAGAGAGACAGCTCAAAGTGCAAATCCTGATGAGGCAGCACTTGGAAAGAAAGAACATGATGCGATTATCATTTACTCCGTTAGATGAAGGACTCATTTTAGGTGTAGATGACTGATCTGTTTTGATGTGGGGTGGTGCTAGGCTGGGGAACTATTGGCTTCCAGAATTGAAGGGAGCGTTTACCAGAGGAAGAGGCGGGAGAGGATCAGCAGGCCAGAAGAGGCAGAAGACACTATGATTTTGTCAGTACACAAGCTTCAGGGGTAAGGAGGAGCAGGGACGCTGAGATAGGTTTACTTACCCACTGAGAATGCAGAATTCCTGGAGTGTGTTTGGTTTAAAGAATCTTCTGAAAATTATCCTTCTTAGAAGAATCACTGGATATGGTCGTTTCTGCTTTCAAGCAGATACCCATCTTAACATGTTAGCACCTCAATTTTAAGATTAATCTGCCTAGGTTAATCTCCTGGGAGGGGCTAGTATTCCTTTATTAGTGGGGTAGCAATAGTCTCCCTACAGATAGAGACATCTGATTTGTCTCCAGACGACTGAGGTGTTTCTCTCCGTGATTGTGCCTGACCCTCTCCAGGACAGGAGTTGGTCTTATCTGTCTTGGTGTCCTCCTGTTCAGAGCACTTTCCCTCCCCACTGGCTCCCTGGCTGGGCACGTCTGCACCTGGACCATCCATCATCACCTATCACTTCATTCCCCAGAAGGAGGCCCCCAGCGATCTTGTAGCCTGGAATGTGCAGGGAGCCAGAAGCCTGGGCTGGTGAATGTGCAGATAGAGATGCAGCAAAACTGCAAGTGAGTGTTCTTAAAAGCTCCACTGAAGTGTGCTCTTAGCACTAGCAGGAGGGAAAATGAGGAGCTTTGTGTTTGGGAACAAGGGTGAGACGAACTTAAAAATTCTGGATGAAGGAAACATCTAGAAACTTAAAGTTTCCTTTTTTTTCCTCCTCCATCCTCACTGCTAGGAAGGAGTGAGATCCCCATTACCATAGAAATGCAGAAATAGCTGGCTGTCTCTCACCTGCAGGCCTTCTCACACAGAAGCCCGCAGGGCTGAGGATTCACTTTACAAAAGAAAAACACAGTCACTTCCAACATTTATCAGTGTAGTATATGAAGACAATGACAGAACTGGTCAGACCGGTTGGAAGTAGGGCCCTTCTCTAGTTCTATGACCTTGTCTAGAGCCAGGTGCAACTGCAAACAGGGGGTCAAATGAAATGATGAAGTGATGACGGAAGCCAAGTCTAGTCTTTTCAGTGGCTATAAAGAAGGGTTGCCAAGAACTGAGCAGACTCACAGCCCAAGGACTTTGGGAACCTGTGAGAGAGCTGCCAGCAAGCTCAGGGAGAGAGAGTCTTGACTCCACAGCACTTCATGAAGGAGAGAGACTGGGGAATTTTCTTCTTGACTAGACACTAGTAGCAGAAAGAACAATGACTGGGAAGCCAGGAGGCCTGGGGTCTAGGCCCAGCTGTGCCACCAACTAGCAGCAGCCATGAGCAAGTCACTTAACCCTTCTGAGATTCAGGTTGCTCCTCTGTAAAAGGTGGGGGTTACGTTAGGTCAGGGATGGCAAATGGGTGGCACATACACCCTTACCTCTCTCACGCCTTCAGTAGAGGCTATGATTCAACCACATCACCTTTTAGAAGTTTTTCTACAGCATTCTAGACAGGTACTTCCAATTAGAGTTGGTACACAAGCTGAAATTTACTTACTCTCCCTCAATCTGATAATTTCTAAATGCCTTCCAGCTCCTAAATTGAAGCTGGAAGTTTCCAACTTTCAAAGTAAGAGATGACCATTTTTCTGATTTAGTAATAACTCACTCAAAACAAGGAAAATGGAAATTTAGGATCCTACTTTCCTACACTCCTCCTCCCCATCCTGAGGCTGAGTAGGATCTTCCTGAGGTCACACTGACCTTCCTTCTGTGCCAGAGACTTTTGTATTTAGCTTCGCCCTCTGTCAGTTCACCCAGCATGACAGTGTCCCAGACTGTAGCTCCCTTTTATCTAAAATAGCCCACACTTAAAAACTTTACATTTGGCATCAAGGAACCCACAAGGAAAGGAATTATCTCAGGTCACTAAAAACCAAGAGCCAGAAGAGAAGGCATTTAATGATTCCCTTTGCTGCTCACCAAAGCTAACCAGATTTACAGTCCTCAGCCCTGGCAGGCAAGCAATCATGCAAACAGTACCTGGATGGGGACGGCTTCAGGAATCCAGGTGGTTGCAACTGTGTTTTATTGAAAGAAGCAATGAAGTGGTTAACATGGGACATACCTCACAACCCACCCTTCACCCTCCAAACCACTTGTAGGGGGAAGCCTCAGGCCAGGGAAGTGTGCGTGTGCGTGTGTGTGTGTGTGTGTGTGTGTTTGTGTGTGTGTGTTGGATCTTGAGTTATTCCTTGCCTCCGCAGGGCAAGGAAGGAAGAGGGGAGAGACAGGTGCCACCATGATGAGGTGGTGGGGCATCTCTCTGCTCCCGGCCTCAGGTGGAGACTTCCACAGAAGCGTCCAAGTGGACTGGCACGTACGGGTTCCCCTCACAGGCCACGATGATGTATCTCTCCATCTGGCTGGTCCGGTACGCACAGCTGGGGTACTTGGAGCCGCTCGTGAGTTGGCACTCTGTGATGCGCATGCTGGAGCTGCTCTGGTAGCAGTTGGACTGCCCGTTCTTGCAGATGACATTTTCCTGGAAGCAGATGGCCTGGACATCGGCCAGGGGCTCGTGCACAAAGGTGTTCAACAACTTGCACCATCCCTGTATCATATTCCGGCGCATCATCATTTGGTTGCAGTAGTTGGAGCTGCTGCTGGAGGTGCCGTCAGAGTCCACGTGCTGCCGCTCAAACTTCATGGCCGCTGATTCACTGCCCAGGGAAGGCTGGACCACCCCCAGCACCAGCAGCACCAGGACTAGCAATGGGAACAGGACAAGGGACTTCTCCTGAGCCATAGTGGCCTCACTCCGCCCAAGGAGCCTAGTCAGGAAAGCCAGAGAGGAGGAAAAGCATTGCCTTAGAAAGAGAAGCCCCACTTCCACCTGTGGTCTTCCACCTCACAGTCTCCCTCCCACCTTACAGTCAGCCAGAAAGACATCACTCTTCCTGCGAGCTTTTCCAAGTAAGGAGACATTCACATATCCTCTTCTCTAAGAACATTTGACTCCCACTCGCTACAGAGAGGCCGTCCTCCCCTCTGGGTGGTGACCCCGGAAGTAATCTAAAACCCTGAAAGTCCTCCCTTTGAACACTGAAGGAATTTTTATCTCAAATACATTTGAAAAGTAAAATACATTTGTACTCAATGCTCAAATGTGTGCTCAAAAGTGGCTCATTAGAAGATCCTTTTGAATAAACTATTAAATAAACCAAATTTTGAAGAGGCCAAATTATATCCCTGAGATACCACCAAGTGTCATCCAGGATCATGGTTGACAGAGCCCTGTTGTCCTACAACACAAGGGAAATTCAGCCCAATGCCTGACACTGGCATCATAAAGGATGCTATTGTATTCCAAAGAGAGATGCTCGTCTCCCGCAACCTGGGGGCTGCTTCTTCCCAGCCCCATGGATTCTCTGCAGCTCAAATGCTCCATCCTGACCCAGCTCTGCCCACAGCTGATGTTTGCCTGGCCCAAGCTTTCTCAGTGCTAGCCTCACCCGCCTGGCTCCCTCGTCTACAACCCTCAAGCAGAAGTAGCTCCTGAGACCACCTCTTAGGTGGCTTACCTGGGTCTCCAGCTTGGTCTCTCAGAGAGCCGGAAGGCCAGTTTCTGCAACCAGTCAATCCCTGAGGTGTGGACATTATACAGATTACAAGGGGGGTTGGCCTCCAAGAAGGGAAGGGTGGGAGGAGCATCTGGGTCTGAGTCCAGAGGAAAACAAGGTCATTGTGAGGAAGAGGTGAGGAGTTGCCCAGGCCACCCTCTTTTCAGGGCTGCTGGGGAGAGTGAGTCTTTCCTATAGGAGTCTTTCTTACCATACGAATCTTATCTGTCTGCTGGTTCACAAGCAGCAGCAGAGAAAGCCACTACAGCACTGATGCTGAACCCCCAACCAAGTCCTTGTTATCTCTTTGAGGGCCATTTTCACCAAATAGCCCTTGGAGGTTAGAAAGGGCACTTAACATGCGATCATATGAGACAGAGGGAAAGGGAGATCCACTCTCTCCCCAGGAGTCCTGGAGACCCTTTGGCGGTGTTAAGGCAAAATACCCAATAACCATTCTATAGATAAGAGAGAGAGGTGAGTCTTACTTGAGCCAGATTGAGAATTATAACCCGGGAAGGACTTTTCCAGAAAGGAAGAAAGCATTCTGGAGAAGCATGGTTTTCAGTGCAGTCTTATATCTTTTTAGAACAAAGAACATACATTAAACATGCCCAGGATACATATTCATCCAAGTTTCAAAGAGGTATTCAGTTGCAAATCAGCAGGCCAACATGATCTCAAAGTCGGGGAAAGGGAATAACCCAGGCGTTATCGATAGGGTGTTACTAATATGGCATAGAGGGGAAGTATGTATTCTTATCTTGAGAGAGCACATTGTTTACTTTAATGGTTAAAGCGGATGTACAATGTATGTTTGATAGGCCATAAGTTAGGCTTCTTTAGTTCAAGCCGAATCACTTTTGAATCCGAATAGTTAACCCGTATGCCCCTATATGTGAAAATCTCTTGTCAGCTGGGATTCCACATCTCTCTCCAGCACCTGTCCTGGGGGGAGGGGGGAGAGGTGTCCAGCCGCCCCCAGCTAGAACGCTTCCCAGATCTGGAGAAGGAGGGGGAGAGTGCCTGAACAGGGAGGAAAAGAAGGAAGCCTCCACATGACCTCACCCAGTTCTGGCCACTTCGACATTCTGACATTCCTGGGTGTTGAAGGTGAGTGTGTGGTAGATCTTATCTACAGTGACCACTTATCCGGTAGGTGAGAGTTGAGTAGAGGAACTAAAAATGAACCAAAACCCAAATACCTTTTGGAGAAAAGATAGAGAACATCGTATTTCTTATCAGCAGCATCCCTCCTAGAAAGAGATCTGTTTGTACTGGGTGACAATTTTGATACCTCTGGAGTGAGAATTATCAAAATATCCCCCCATGCTCTGGATTTAGACTGTCTCAGTTCAAATTCTGGTTTAATACCTTAAGAGCTGGGCAAGTTACAGAACTTTATTTCCCTGTTCCTCAGTTTCCTCATCTCTAAAATGAGGGTAATAATATATACCTCTTAGATTTGTTTTTAGGAAGAAATAAGATAAGATGTGCAGAGGGCGTGGAGTAATGCTTTGAAAGCATCCATAAATGCTAGGTCTTATGATGCGTCATGCCAGGTGGTGTTGAGATCCTCCCAAGGAATCTGTTTAAATAACACTGAGTGATCTCTGAATCGCTTTCTACAGGGGATGGAGTCAAAGAACTGCCAGGCTTTTGTTTTGCTAAAATCCTGAGCTGAAAATAGCTGGCAGTTTTGGAGCCCTGGGGAGGGAAAGAAAGGAGAAGAGGAGAGAAGAGAGAGCACTTGGAGGGAAGAACAGAATTCTTTAATAGGAAATTTTTAAATTGTTTTGCCATATGATATCCAAGAAATTTTTAGTAAAGTAACATTTGTCAATGAGTATGAATTTGGAAGAAGTGGGGCTAAGGAAATGTGGTGTGGCCAAGATTTTAGTTTCACATTCTCACAGTTCACCCACCACCCCACCCTCCATACTGGCTTTGTTTGTCTCTTAGTCCTTAGATGGTACTCATATCATCTGGAGTGGTGTTGAGTGGAAAACTTTTCCTCTATCCATTTATGTTCTTGGTCAGGAGGCCTGCAAATTAACCGACAAAAGACAGATTAACAGGAGAATTGACAAAGTTTATTCATATGCATATGGAGGCACACAAAAGAAGTAGTTCCCTGAACAGCTAGGGATAAGAGCTTATACACTAACTTAACAGGAGAAAGAAGGGAGGTGGGTATGAATAGGGGCTCTATAGAAAATAAATGGGTTTTTTAAGGAAAGATTAATGAGGATTTAGCGGAACAAATGGGAGGTAAGATAGTTTGTGATGCTGTTTGTTTATGCAAGGGTGAGTGGTCTATATTCTTCCTGGCTGTAAAAGTCCCCAGGAGAGGGAATTTATAGCAGACTCACTCTCAGAAGACATTGCCTTTAGTCAGATAAGGGGAGCTTTTGAAAGGCTTCTTTCTGCATCTACTGAGTCTCAAATATCTTCAGTTTAAAATAATCTTCAATCAACTCTGGGAATCCGAGTAGGTCCCTACCATGGTCAATTTAGGATTTGTTCATTCAGTCATTCAGCAGTGGGAGTACAGAGATAAATAAGTCACAGGGCCTGCCCTAAAGATACATGATGAGATGGATTGTAATATTGGTCAGGTGAGTCCCACCGAGGTGTTGGGCATGGCTACACAAAAGTAGTCATTCTTCTGGTACCTTGCCAGTGTCAGAAGAATTTCTTCAGGGAGTCGGTCCAACAAGAAGATTTCAGAATCACAATTCCTATATGAATAGGCCTTCTGTAACCCAAATAAAGTTCTTCAGTAGCCTCCTTCCCTGGGCATCCCTGACTATAAGAAGCCATTTTGCCTATTTGTGTATGGCAATCTAGACAAGCCCTCGGGGTTTTAATTCACTTCATGGGAACCATCAAAAACCCATCCTTACTATAGCCTTACCCCTGACCCAGTTGCAAAGGCATATCCCCCTGTCTTAGGGCAATAGTTGCCACTGCAATGTTGTTGATGCTTCTGCTGAACTGGTTCTAGGCTCCCTGCTCCTAGTTCCTCATGCAGTAAGACACTACTACTGACTGAGAATACACAACACTTTTCAGCCGGCCAAGTAACCCCTTAGAAGATTCTATCACTCTCTCCCTCTCACATACTGTTCACCTCGGAAACACCTGAATCCTGCCACTCTCCTGCTCCTACCAGAAGAAGGGGAGCCTCGTGATCATCTTATCTCAGGTAGGGAACTTTCTGTATCCTACTTAGATTTATTAGAGATTCCTATTTATTAGAGACTTCCTATTAAGAAGCCTGACCTAATGTTATTTGTTGATGGATCATACCTCAAAACTGAAACTTGAGGTTATCAAGTGGATATGCTATCACTAACCAAAGCTCTTCAGAATATAGTCTTCTGCTTGAGGTAAATCAGCCCAGATGGCAGAACTTATTGCACTTACTAGAGCTTGTCAACTAGCCGAAGACCAGAGAATAAAGCTATATACAGACAGCAGGTATGCTTTTGGAGAAGTACATGACTTTGGGATGCTTTGGAAACAAGCATCAAAATGGATGGCAAGTTAAGGAACTTTTAGATGCACTCCTAGTTCCTGGAGAGGTGGTTATTATAAAGAGTGAGGCCCACATTAAAAGAGATAATATGGAAGCAAAAGGAATTGCTCTAGCAGATCATTATGCCAAATAAGATGCTTTAATTAAGATTATGAGTCTATTTAAACCCTCAAAAGATAAATCTCTGGACAAATTCAAAGAGGCTGTTATAAAATATCAACATTTAGTCCCTGATTATGAAAAAGAAGAATGGAAAAAATCTGGCTGTACCCTTCACTTGCATAATCCCTGGCACTCTCAAGAAATAATCTGAATTTTACCATGAAATACCCATCACGGAATAAACAATTTGCCTACTATCTTAAATCAACATTAGTAGAGAGACTTTAGAAAGACAGCTGAGGTTATTTTCAGGTCACGTGTTACCTGTCAACAACACAATCCTGGAAAAGTTGTAAAGGTAGCACATGGCCAGGACCAAAGCCTCAAGGGTCCTTTGGACACCTTTAGCCGCTTATCCAGCTTCCACCCACGATGAGATTTCAATGTGTTTTAGTTATTATATGTCTATTTTCAGGGTGACTTGAAGCATTTCCTTGCCAAAAAGCTACCGCCCTTATAGTCACTAAAAAGCTGCTTGATTTTATGTTTTCAACCTAGAACATCCCAACTTTTATATCAAGTGATTGAGGCACACACTTTAAGGGAACCATTATAAAAGATCTCTGCAAGTTGTTACCCTTTACTCAAAAACTACACCGTCCTTACCATTCACAATCCGCTGGAAAGGCTGAAAGGACCAATGGCATCCTTAAATTAAAATTAGCAACATTTTCAGAAACCCTTGAACTCTCTTGTCCAAAGGTACTCCTACCCACTATCCCTTATGGCCATCAGCCACTCTCAGAAATGTGTGGGTTATCCCCCTACGAACTGACAACTGGAAGGCCCACGCACTTAGGAATTTCACCTCCAATACTACAACCTGCCCTACTTGCATGCAGACATAACAAAATATTACAAGGGACTCATGTACTGTACCCACTCCTATCGCCAACAAGTTAAGGCCACCTTCCTACAACATCTTTCTAAACAATCTCTTCATGATCTTCAACCAGGGGATTTTATCTATGGGAAGAGCCATCAGAGAAAAACTGTTCCTGAACCCTGTTGGAAGGGACCTTATCGAATACTGTTAACAACAAATACAGCAGTGAAACTCCAGGGGAGTCAATCACTGGGTTCACAGTTCACAACTAAAGCAGCAATTCAGAATTCTGCGTAACTGGAAGGTTACTCCAATACAGGAACTAAAACAGGATTCTCGGAGATCCTCCAGAAACAGCTGATCTTCAGAAGCAGACAGCTGACCTAAGACCCTTGGAACAAGCCGACGACCATGGATAATGGACCGGTTCCACACATGATGTTGGAGCAAGACTCCTCTCTAATTCCTGGTTGTTTTTTTTTTAATCTGCTTGCTTATAATCTCATTATTTTCTATATACCTCTTGTTGTCATCTGCCCATAATGAGCCTTTTTCTCTTCTCTTCCCTCTTTATTATAATTGTTAGGTCAGAATATACTCATTCTAAAAAGGTAAACATATGATGTGATGGATGTTTTAATTAACTCAATGGGGAAAATCCTTTCACAATGTATACATATATTAAATCATCACGTTGTACACTTTAAATATCTTACAATTTTGTTTGTCAATTATACCTCAATAAAGCTGGAAAAAAAAAAAAGGAACAAACTTGTTCTAATACCATTTTTAGATTATCCCAAACAGTAGCCACTGCCTTCAATCTTACTGACTGCGGAATATGCCACCCACCCCCAGATCCCCATGATAAAAACCTCTGGGTAATTCTGATGTCATTATATGAGACCATAGGCAATCACAGCAGATGGTGTTTCTACTTGCATCTACAAGGACAACTGACTCTAAACAAGTCAACCTGTGACTTTGCTAGTATCCCTCTCTCCCAGAAATAGAACCAATTATTATAATCTATTGTTCAGACCCTAATTCTAAATCTGAATTCAACAACGTCCCTGGGGTGATGGGCTGAACTCTTGGCACCTAGAAAAGACTAGTAGAGATCCAAATATGTAATGTAAGGCCTTGGTTCCAACCTCATGTCATGAACAACTCCTTTTTTCCTGGATCTCCACGTGCCCCTACTGGATACCACTTCCTTTGTGGTCAGGATACCTGATCCTGTTTGCTCAGACTAACACCTCATGAACTTTAGGAACAGTATTCCAAGACTCATCTGTACACAGAGACCCTAATTCTATAAATCACCAAGGCTGGAAATTCCAACTCAGACATGAGGTCCAAACTGAGGCCTTTGGATTATTAAGGCACACTACTTGGGGGAATTACTGACTCAATTTTTATTCAAATAATCAGAGCAGTGTTCCTATCAGGGGGATCATAAAAATAGAAAAGACTTTAAGAAACCTATCACTAAATCCAGTAGAAGTTATTAATGATACCACCTCTGCCCTAGATGGAATACAGATTGTTCTCAACTCATTAGCACAAGCAGTGATGGATAATGATATTACTTTAGATTTTTTATTGGCTAGTCATGGTGATGTCTGTGCCATTCCTAATACTTTCTGTCATATTTGTCAATGAAACCGGTAAAGTATAACAAGCTATACATTGCCTTAAAGAAAAAGCTATTTGGATATCTAAGGTTGATCCTCATGGCCTTTGGAATTTCTTCTCTTAGCCTGGGTTGGGCATTTGGGCTTCCTGGTTTTGACGTGTCTCAGAGGGACTCTTGTTCTTGTTTTAGTGATAGTGGTCATTATGCAGGTCTGTTGCATTTTATCCAGAGTCTTAAATGCTTCTACGCAGCCCCTCTCTTATCAGATAATCACCATGATGATACAACAGAAAGATCAAGAAGATCTTGCAATACAGTTAGCCATGAAGATACCTGAACAATTTCTGAGCAGTGAAGGTCTGGAATTATAGCTTTCTCCAAACTTGTCAACTTCTTGGAAGTGAGAAAACGAATAGAAAGAGAGACTGAGAGACTGAATGTACAAACAGACAATGGCCAGACTATACATAAAAATAAACCTCTGACCCACAATGTGCAGGAATTGTGGGACCCACGGTAAGTCCACGAATTCAACCCACTGTATACAGCAAGCCAAGAAGCCAAACAACCACCCCTGGTGCATTTGGCCCAAAATAGATGGGACTTGATTAATAACTGAAAGCTTCCATAATTTTTGTCCCCACTTCCCCAACTTAGGACAAACCAGAGAAAGCCAAATAGCACTCCTAACCAATCACATAGGTTGTCCTGCTTCTAGTTAGCCTGCCTCCAGCTTCCCCAGGCCAACAGCCTCCAATCAGGGCACACCTGAAGGCTTCCCTTTCTTCCACCATAAAGTTTTCCCACTTCCCTGCCCTTGAGTCTTTGCCAAACACAAGTGATGGTGATTGACTTCCTTCCATAACAAACTCTGAATAAGTAGACTTTGTTTTCATTTGAGTGATTTTGTTCATTTCCACACGATCTTTACAAGACCAAGGAAAGGCATATGTACAGGGTATGAATGTTTTTACAAGGAAAGTTCAGAAAAATCTCAAGGATGTCCTGTTGTTAGGCTGGCTCAACACAGCCCCCCAAACACACACACATACACACACACACACACACACGATCATATTCAGGGGTTCCTTGTCAAACCCAGAAAAGAGGAAGCAGAAAAAAATTAGAACAGGAAAAGATAGAAAAGTGGAGGCAGGCAAAGGGAGGTGAGCAATGATTGAAAGGGGAAGGCAGCGAGGGGAAAGGATGGAGGAAATACCCAAAAAGATATCTGATCCAGTGCTTCCCCTGACACCCCCTGCCATGGCTTCCTACAACGCAGATGCCCACAGAGGTGAAATGGGGTAACCGCCAAGATGCTATCCTTCAACTCATCTTTTTCCATCCAGAAATCCCACATGTGATTCTAAACCGAAGATGTAAGATTGGTTTTTAAAGATTGATTATATGGGGAGTGGAAGGGACAGGGGTGGAGGTTAAGCCAAGATAATGAGCAGCACGTCTCCCACCTCTAGCTCTTCCTGCCTTGTAGAAAACTCCAGCCTGGCCTGCAGAGTTCTCTTCCCTAACTCTCTGCACTTAAGCCACTCCCTGGCTAGTGCTGACCTATGACAGGTGATAGAGCAGAACTGAGCAAGAGACTACAGGGAGGGAGGCAGAGCCAGAGATCTCCATCTTAAGGCCCCTCCATCTGGGGACTCTTCCTCTCCCCTCCCTCCTGTTGGCCTCAGACACTAAAAGAGTTTGGGACATATACACTTAAGAGTTGATTCTCAAACAATCACGTGTGAGAAAGCATGCTGGGCCTGAGGGTATTTGCAGGCATGTGAGGGGCAGAGGTGCAACTTCGGCAAAGATGTCCTTTGTCTTCAGGTCTCAGCCTCTCCTTTCTGAGCTTCTCCCTCTTCTCTTCTCTTCCATACATCTGTGCACATGTTCCTTGCCTGTTCTCTTCTTTTATCTTCCTCCTTAAGAATCCAAAACCATGTAGAACCCAATCAAATATAATACATATTTTAAGCTTAATTTCCAAATGTAGAATTAAATATTTTATCTTCTTATTACAGAACTTCATTTTATGAGGGTGGATATAGATGGATTTTTTTGGAAGAGAGGGAAGCATTTCCTGGCACCCTGAAATCTCTCAGAGGAGCCTGTTGATCAGCCTGAGTGTGAAGGGGATGGTGTGTTGAGGGGACATCTGGTTGTAGGCAAGTGAGAAACAAGGGGATGGTGTCCAGTGAGTTCCAGAAGGTATGAGCGCAACCGACATATCCGAGCCCTTGGGATCCTGAGCTTGTCCTCCTAGAGAAGTGACTAGGCAGTGTTGGATTTGCTATGACTTTTCCCAAAACGCCCACTACTCTTTCCGTCACTGAGCATGGCTCAGCTATCCAGGTCTCAAGTCTGAATTCTCGGGAGGGGTGGAGGGAGGACAAACCTGAGTGTTCCAAGCAGGCTCCCAAGACCACATCACATCATGAAGCCACTTCAGTGCCTGGCCTGATCCCAGGCATGCACCCAGGGAAGCGCATTTTTGCCCCCTCCACAGAATGCCTGGAAATTAATCTCTGAAACCCTCCTAAATTCAAAGCCAGTCCAGGAAGATTAGAACTACACCACGTCTGTGGACTCTGGGCCCAGAGTCCAGTAACTTGGGAGACTTTATGCTCTTATGAAGCTAAAGAGTCTCAGGAGACAAACAGTGTGGCCCCTCAAGCCTGTCACAATGCTATGCATTTATAGGCCTCAATTGAGAAGCCCCTTCTCCAGTGAAACACTGTACAATCTTCTCCCAATTTCAGCCTCCTGCCCACACCCCAACATTTCACCTCACATGACAAATCAACTACAAGATGGCAAAAAGCTCTTCAGGATGTGCAGGTTATTATTCCTGCTGATTATTCTCATTTTATAAGACTTCTCATTTCTCTTTTTGCCCATGCCACCTCCATATACCCAACAGCGTAAACTGGAAAAGAAAGGGGTTCCAACGTCTGAGCCCCGTTTGAAGCCAACCAGGCACAGGTTGTACTTTCCCAGAGGGTGGCTCTGACTTGCCTGTGAGCCCACCAGGTGTAGTCAACAGCCTGGTCTCCAGAACACACAAAGATGGGCCCTATCTCCCGCCTCCACCTCCCAGCCTCCCAACACTATCATTGTTTTCCTCAGCCCCCGGGACACAGTGGACACAGTGCAATCTCCGTATGTCCTTTCCCACTCCCAAGTACCAGCTTTGAGTCTTCTTAAACGAAGGTCAGATATTGCCCAGGTGTCTGAAGAAAAATGGAGACTTGGGTGTCTGTGATTTCTTGTTAGAGAGGACCTAATTCTCTTTCAGCCTGCATTGTTCAGTGGTCTCTTGGTTTCACCCATTTAGGGGAGGCTTCCCTTCCCCCCCATCCCCTCCAAAGCAAGCATCAGGGATAGCCCACTTGCGCCAGCTCTGCTGATAGTTTATCACAGTGGCATTAATTATTGACGGGGACTCTTGTGTGAAAGACAACAGCTGATAAGAGAGGAAGGCAGGGCACTTGAGGGATCTGGGAGCCTGGAATCTGCAGTCTCCACCAGAGCCACAGATCTTGTCTTCTCCTGAGAAGAGCTAAGCAATTAAATCACGGACTTTGTTTAAGGCCCAAGTGCTGAGAATTCTCCCCAACAGAAGCAGCACCTAGAGTTGTGATACAAAGCAGACCTTGATAGGAGGTCCAGTAGAGGTGAGGTTGGGGTTATTGGGAAGCAATAGGAGGAAAGGGGTGGAGTGGGGGCAATCAGGGAAGTTTCATAGCAAAGATGACCTTGGAGAGGACTTTTAAGGATAAACAGATTTTTTTTTGTTAGACGCAGAGTAAGGGAAATTCAGACAGAAAAAAAGGCCAGAAAGAGAAGTAGACACACATGGCAGAGCACTATGTGTTTAGAAAATGACAAGTTTCTTCATGTGGCTGGGAGGAGATAGGGGATGGCACAGAAAAAACATTTAGGCCAGAGTAGAAGTATCTTGAATGCCATACAAAAGACTTCATTATGTAAAAGATATAGACAGTTACCTTGAACTCAAGGAATGGAAGGACGCAAGCAGTGGAAGGGACCTTCCTCCAGGTCTCCCATTACATACACGAGGAGACTGAGGGCCAGAGCAGTCCCAAGGTCAGACAGAACCTTGGCAGCAGAAGCGGAAATCATCCTCATATCCCCAACTTCCGGGACAGACTATGCTATGCTGCCTGATGTGCCATGGGTGGGGAACCTGCCCCTGGGACGTGCACCCAAAGGGCTGCAATCTCGCATTGTGGAATTGATGTCTTCTTCTGGGTCTGGATTTCCGCTGGAATTCTCCCACAGTAGAGAGGTGTGGTGGGAGAAGGCAGAGATGGCTCTGCTGCTGACCCTATCTGTGGAGTTAGGGGCTAGTGGCACACACTGAGGTACAATCAGGGGCACTTCCATTGAAGCAGTTGGAGCAAGGGGAGAGAAGGCAGGGAGGGGATGAGTGGGTGAGGGCTCCCAGCTCTCCAGTCCCTGGGGCGCATTTGTTGATTCTACTGGGGACCCTGGTGGAAGGAGAGCCTATTTAGAAGGAAGAGGCCCCCAGGAGGACAGCTACTCCAAGCAGTATCCCTCCCTCTCTTTAAGAGGCCTCACATGCCAGCTCCATCAAGGAAGCAAGGTCTTGAGAAAAGTGATTTACTTAGAAAGTTCCCCAGTCACGCATCTTCCATCTCCTGCTTTCCTCCTTGTGTTAATCATTAGGACTGTAACAATGAGCACAGTGATTCTTTTCCCACAGGTGGGAGATATTGTCAAGGGACAAACCATGTAGATGGGGAAGTCCGTGTAGGCATACCAAGTGAAGAGAGCCCAGCCATATCCAGTTTAGGGGATTTACCAAGTCTCACATCTACTTAAGTGGAGCCTTTTATCAGGTCACTAAGTCCAACCCTCTCCTGACCCCTGGCTGACCTGCTTTGAGCTTTGGATTAAATAGTCCTGTTGAGTTCCCTCATTGCAATCTGATCTGGCCTGAGTTCCTTCTCTCTGAATATAGGTCTCACTTCGCCGGAAAGGCTAATCCTCAATCCCCCTCAGCTTTTCTGGTTCTGCCCCAAACTCAACTCCACTTTTTTTTTTTCTTTTAGTAATTTTATCTCTCGTAGAGGAGCTAGAAAAGCAGGCCTCACCAGGGCTCTGGTTGTTTTATATGAGCAGAAGAGGGTATTTCACCCTCAGCATACACATGGGCGAGGAAAAGTGTGGGTGCCAGACAACCCAACTTTCTCCACAAACTGGGCCATGAGGCCTCGGGCGGTAGCTCATGCACTGACTGTGGCCAAGACATGTCACCTCTCTGGGCCTTAATATTGTTTTCTGAGTAATGAAAGAGTGAAGAAAGGTGATCTCTGTGATCGCTCCCAGTTAAAACATTGTTTTGTTTCTTTCAAAATGTTTTCTTCTTCTAAAGATCTTTGTCTCAATAGCTCCCAGGAAGAAAGGTTGGATCTCAATATAAGATCTATTCCTTAAGACTTTCATGCTTTTCACAGAGCCAAAGTTGCTTTTGTGGCTGTATTCACCAATTGCCTTTTGTCTAACTGACAAACAAACCCATTCGCACACCTTAGTCCGGAAACACAGGTTCATAGAAAGGGAGAGGAAAGCTCTCGCCTTCCCCCCACCCCACCCTCCTGAATTCCTGTCAAAGGCCAGGAAGAAATGGATTTTTATCCTAACATGGATTCTGCGTATTTTCACATTAAATAAACTACACAAACTCTCATCTTTCTATGAAAAAAATTAAATATCTTCAGTGTAGTCACATTTGAAGAAGTTTAAAACTAATTGTATAGCTGAGGTGGCACAAAGAACAAGTATTGTAATTTAACATATTAATGTATTATGTGTTGATTTCTATAATATGTTCATTTCTATACGATTCTATAAAAAATAAGGAAGAAACAATTTTTGCCTGTCTATGGTTCCATTATCAATTCATTAGGTAAATAGAAAGTTTCAGTAATATAGTCTTATCAGAGACCCAGAAATTAGAGACAAATCTAGTAATAGAGTTTATAAAACAGAATTAGAGGGTACTCATTAATGAATTTTGGGAACAATCAATAATCAGCAATTATTCATTAGGAAGTTCCAGTATATATCTAAGTTACCAAGTGACCTACTTGGCAAGTATTGAAAAAGATGCAAAATATTCAAACTCCTGATAAACAAATAGAAATATATTACTTGTGTTTTCATCATCTAGAAAAACATTTATTAACATTTTTAGTGGGTAATTCTCTACACTTTTGTCTATGCTATGTACATAGTTTTATAAAATATGGGATACTATATACTGCTTCAGATTCTGCCATTTCTCTTAAAGTGTATCTGGGGTCCTGGTAATATTCAGTTTCTTAACCTGGATAGTGGTGAAAAAAGATGTGTTCAGTTTGGATTATTTATTGAGCTAGATACTTATGATTTGTGCATTTTTCTGCATATATTATGTTATATTTCAACAAAGTTTACTCAAAAAATGCATCCTAGGGGCCGGCCCAGTGGCGTAGTGATTAAGTTTGCACACTCCACTCCAGTGGCCCGGGGTTCATAGGTTCAGATCCTGGGTGTGGACCTATGCACTGCTTATCAAGCCATGCTGTGGCAGGCGTCCCACAAATAAAGTAGGGGAAGATGGGCACGGATGTTAGCCCAGAGCCAATCCTCCTCAGCAAAAAGAAGAGAATTGGCAACAGATGTTACCTCAGGGCTAATCTTCCTCACCAAAGATTAAAAAAAAAAAGCATCCTAAACATTTATTGCAAGTCAACAAATATCTACATTATTCTGAATGGCTCCAAGTCTTTCATGTTATGAATGTAACATGATCCATTAAACAAACTCCCTATAGTTGGACATTTATAACATTTACAACTTTTTACATATACACATTCTAAAATAAAAACCCTCTACATTTGCATTTATACTCTTGTGTCGTAAGTCGGCTTCTCTGGCAAACAGACGCCGAGATAAAGATTTGCATTCAGGAAGTTTATTGGGGAATGGTCATGGGATTAATACCTACAGAGGGAGTGAAGGAAGCATGATTGGGCAGAAGGAGAAGTTGAATTTTGATGCAGTCACAACAAAGGTCTCAGCCAATCCCACAGGAAGCTCTAGAGCTAGAACAGTGCTTCAGGGTTGTCCTGAATTAAAGTAAAGGGCCAGGCCTTTACACCTCCTCGCTGACCATTCACTAGTTGGGGACCGCCCTGGGGAAAGGGGGCTTTACCTTAGGCAGGATGGCTATCTGCCAATGTGGGCAATTCGCAGAGACGCACTTGGCTGAGAGCTGTCTGTCATCACCACTCCAGCAGCTGGGGAATGAGTGCTTTGGTCCTGAAGTGGGGGAACTGGGACACACACCACAGCATCCACTACACCTTGTCCTATTACTTCCTTGGCATAAATTCCTAGATATGTTCAGAGGGCCTGGACTTTTGATAATGCTTTAGATGTTATCAATTGTCCTCTATAAAGGTTATCAATATTTCAATTCTAATAGGAGATCAAGAGGGCAATTTTTTTCTCTGCCAAACAACTGTACATTATATGTACTGTAATGACCTTGTCTGCTCCTTTGTCTGTGATTCCACAACATCTCACACACACCTTGATTATACCACTTCTCGAATTCAATGGGAATTCTTTCTTCTCAGTCTCCCCCAATATACTGTGCATTTTCAAGGGCAAAGACCATGCCTCATTCACACTTATATTTCCTGATCTTGTGCCATGTGCACAGTAGGTCTCCAATAAATACTTGTTAAATGAATTAATGCCTCATTGTAGAAGGCTAGAGAAACACAAGAGACAGACTGACTAGAAAAAGAGATAACACCATGCAAAAGATATCAGACATAGTGCAGAATGAAAAGGTGATCGTGGGAGTAATGGAACGTGTTTTTCATGGAGGAAGAAGGCGTCATGATATTTGATATTCATAATATCATCTGAAAAAGAACAAATGGAAAGCCAAGTTCCCTAAGAAAGAAGCACCAATGTATGGTTGCTACTGTAGAAGGGGTGCTTTATATTATTATAAAGCAGAGAAGTAGCAGATACAGCTCAGGTAACACAGATGGTCAGGGAAAAAGTGTTTTGTTCCCAGCTCTACTGCTTATAATTAGATGGGACTTGACTATAAATTCCTTTGGAAGCTTTGTAAAATACTGATGCCTAGGTGCCACCACCAGAGATTCTAATATAGTTAGTCTTGGGTAAACCTGATACTCACTATTTTTAAATCTCTCTGGGTAATTCAAATGTTCAACCAGGATTGAAAAATCTCTTCACCAACTTAGTTTACCTTTCAATTTCCTTATGTGTAAAATGAGAGAGGGAATAAAATAATTAATAAAATGAGGATATTAGTATGGCTTATCTCTAAATTCTCTTACAACTCATTTGTTCTATAATACTCTGACTCTAAATGAGCAAAGATAAGCAAAGTCCCCAGGTCTATAGAGCTACCTGGGAAAAGAGCTGGCCAAGGTTCTAATTCCCAGAGTCCTCTACTGAGGAAAAGGTGAGCTCATCTCCTTAGTGTGTCCTATCATAGCAGAGCAGGATTCTGAATTTCTCCTCAGAACCATGCACGACTCCATGACACCAGAAGTAGAAGCTGTGATGCTTAATGGAAAGAAAAGGCTGAAAACAGGTTTAAAGATCTTTGGGTACTTAAAGATCTTTCATAATGAAAATGCTTCACAGCCAGTGAGAACAAGACAAATATAAATGTATTCAAATACATTTTTCTTACCTCAAGGCTCTTAATGGGTACCATTTCTTGACCTGGATAGATATTTTTACCATTCTTGACATATGGCTAATTATGTTGCAATTGAATGCAAGAATTGAGTCTTACATCAAACTAAGTACTTCCCACATGGGTCAAACATGGTTCCAGGAACAGAATGGGTAACAAATTTTTCTCAGATTAAATTGAAATTTACCTGTAAGCGCCACAGTATAGGTCAGAAGTCCGAGGTAACTGATGAATTAGACAATTAAATCTGCCAATAGTCATTTTAGGTCAATCTAGATTTTCATTGGAGACAATAGCTTGATAATAGTACCTGAAACTGTATTCTGGGTAGGGCAAGGTTGTGTTGATGACACTCTGTAAGAGTTACATTCTTGGAGGTGTCCCCTTTCATAAACACACGGCAGGTAGTACCAGATTAGCCGTTAAAGTGCTGAGGAAGTCCCAGGAGCACATCATCATCAGAAAAAAGCAAACTCATCTTAAAGTACTACCTTTGGCAGGCCGACTTGGCGGTTGGGTGCACGCGCTCTGCTACTGGCTGCCCGGGTTCGGGTCCCGGCGCTCGCCAACGCAGCTTCTCCTGCCCGGCTGAGGCGGCGTCCCACGTGCAGCGGCTGGAAGGATGTGCAACTGTGACATGCAGCTGTCTGCTGGGGCTTTGGGGGAAAAAAAAGGGAGGAGGATTGGCAATAGATGTTGGCTGGGAGCCCCTTTTCCTCCGCAAGAGGAGGAGGATTGGCATGGATGTTAGCTAAGGGCTGATCTTCCTCACAAAAAAAAAGTACTACCTTTGGTCCTGGTTTGTGTAAAATGGTATATTCCACCTCTCAAAATTTACAACAGGAGGAAGGTTTTTAATATCTGGGGGTTTTGGGGGGGCTGTGGACATGGATCTTTTCTTTTTATCATTTATTTTATAGCTATTATTTATATCATGGCCTGGTGGAATTCCAGATATTTCTGACCACTTTGGACCCAGAGTTCTGGTATGAGTTTGGCATCTCACTTTGAAGAGCTCAGGATAGTTAGTTATCATACGCCAGAGGCTTCTGGGTTTCTACTAGAGGTCCACAGAAAAATTTAGGGAAAAAGGAGATGGGTGATAAGCAGGGGAATTCTAAAACGATTAGCTGGAAAAACAAACGGGATGGGCCAGAGGAGGAAAGTCTTTAAGTAAAACTTTTTTGGGAAGGAGGCCCTGGCGGGAGGGGCGGGTGCACTCAGCAGGGGTGATTGCTACCACCCCCACCGCGTGGCAACCTTGGTGGGCTGAGATCGGGTTCCGAGGCCTCCACCGCACTGGCCGGCAGGGGGCGCCTCGCCGCCTGGACCGCGAGTGCCAAGAGAAGACCAGAACCTTTTCTCTCAATGCTTCTTAGCAAGGCTGAGCTGAGCTGAATCTTTCCAAAGACTGCTATAGTTACTGAGAAAACAGCATGGTAATAAACATAGAGGATACAATTGGCATAAAAGTGTCTAGCTTACAAAAGTCGAGTTTTCTGATTTTGTAGTGGCTAAATGGCCCCCAGAGTCCGTGGTCAATTTCACGTTACCTTGAGGTTCCTACCCTACAGTAGACCCCAACGAGGAAGGTGTGAGGATTGACTATCTACTGAACATCCACCGTGTTCCCAGAGCTTTACACACTTCTACACAAACCTGGAGTGAGGATCCTGTTTCTGGCTTATTAGCGGAAAATCGGAAGCCCAGGCGGAGCATAAGTAATTTGCTCTGAATCGCAAGCTAGTAAGTGACAGGGTTGGGAGTTATTTCTCAACTTTTCACAGCAACACACAGCTTCCACAGGAGCTGTCACAATTTCTAGGTGTCTTACCCTTCTAGCTTTGTTAATTATAAACAGCTAACTAACTTCCATGTGAAAGGAGATGGGAATGTCTCATAAAGTCTGAGTGCTTCCAGGACCTTCTACTCCCAATAGCCAAGTTTATACTATTTATTTCCATAAATGCTCTTCTTCTCTCCTTTCTTTGTTCACAGGAGTGGACACTTTGCACAGAAGATACATTTCCTCATAAAATTGCGCAATTGTTTTCCTTCTTCAAGAAAGAAGCAGGGCAAAACCCAGGGGTCCGGAAAGTCTGGATAATCAGATATTCTCAGAAACCAGGATCACATCAATAGATTTTTTTTTAAAGATTTGATAAGATTCAAAAAATGTTGATTTTTTCAAGGAATGGAAAGATGTTTCCTTAATATAATAAGGTATCTAGGTCTAGATGACTAGTGGCTTCCTCTGGTGTGCCAAATCTAATCAATTGTGGCAGTTATCTGTAGTGCTCTGTAATCAATCAGTCAAGTCTACTACGAAAAAGAGTGGGAAGGAGCATCAAGTACTTACCAACATTTATCTATCTGTATTTATCCTTCTAAAATTAAAAGCAGATAATGACACCAGCAATATTTACGATTGATAGCAAGCAATGGGCTTGCTCTGCTCCCCACAATCTAAGCCAATTAATCACATGAGGTAGAGATCAAGAAAGGAAGTTTTAATTCAACTGGCAGGCATAATCGGGAAGATAGCAGACTAATGTCTCAAAAAAGTCATCTTCAAAGATTACAGAATCTTGAGGTAGTTATATAAGGAAACTGGGCAGTAAGGAGAGGTTTAGAAATATCAGCCTTCAGGCGTGACAGACTCCAGGATCTTTCACTGTTCTTTTCTTCTGTCAATGATGATGAATATCTTGTAGGTGTGTTTCTCGCCTGTGGTCATCCTGTTCCTAGGAAGAAACTTGTAGAACAAAGTTTTAATTTATCAAGCTATAGGGAAGTACATACATAAGCGGAGGCCCTAAATCAGGAGAGCATGTGAATTATTTTAGAGTACGTGCAGAGCGGTGAGCAGTCACACAGAGGAGGGGCTGGGGCCATTTAGCGTAACAAGATGGCCTCACTTATGTTAACTTACAATTTCCCCTCTGTCAGTAGTAACCCATAATTTTATGGTCAAGGGGAAGACAGGGCATCGTAATTTCTCTAGCTACTTTCTGCTGAATCGGGACATCGTAGAAGACCACAGCATGGAAAAAAGCCACTTTCCATTTGAATTTGTTGGAGCGGTCCCTTAAGGGGAACTATCATGTTGTTGACTTGAGCAATTTGGAGCTTATGGCAGGTAGGCATTTAATACCCAACTTAAGAAGGAGAAAGATTAATGCTCCAATGAACAGAACTGTGAAAAGAAGGTTTAGATAGAACAGATCCAAGTTTTCTTTTAAAGACCTATCTTAGCTCGCCAAGGGTTTCTGCCACCCACTTATCCCTCAAAATAGGCGTGACACTTTCCTGTGATTTGGGGGCTGCCTTGATCTGGGAGTGATGTATCCAGGGTTTCACCCCTGTGTGTTTTGTGGATGAGTGAGTGGTGAGAAGAGTCTCAAAGGGGCCATTTGGGTGACAACTGGTTTTTGGGTTCCTGGTCTTTTCAAGTTTTCAGCAAAACATGATCACCAGGTTGGAAGGCATGTAGAGGGACATCAGATGGATATGCAAACCTGTGAGAAGCAAACTCATAGATAGAAGTTAATACAGAGCTTAATGATTTAACATAATTAGCAATTATAACATTCCTTAAAACATCCAGAGATTCAGTCCCAGGGGAAGATGCCTGAAAGGGTCTCCCATATAGAATTTTGAAAGGATTCAATTTGAGTCCTCTTCAGGGAGCTACTCTAACCCATAGCAGGGCAAGGGGCAGTACCTTATCCCAAGTTAGTTGTGTTTCCCAACAGATTTTAGCAACGGTCTTCTGTAAGGTATGACTCGTTTTCTCGATCTTTCCAGTTGATTGAGGTTTCCAAGCTGAGTGTAGTATCTATCAGATGTCTAATCTTTTGGACACTTGTTGGGTTATTTGGGAGACAAAAGCTGATCCATTATCACTCTGCAAGGTATTAGGCAGACCAAACCTGGGGATGATTTCTTTCAGCAACATGTGAGTGACTTCTGATGCTTTCTCAGTCCAAGTGGGAAAGGCTTCTACCCACGTGGTGAAGGTGTCCACAAACACTAACAAAAACCTGAAATTCCAAGTTGCCAAGGGCATCTGGGTACTCTATTTGCCAGTCTTCAGTAGGCCAATTTCCTTTATGTTGGGTGCCCAGATGTGGGGACCAGAAGCAGTCTTGGGGTTGTTCTTTGCACAGATTATGTAATTTTTAGTCGCCTGTTGTATAGTCCTTTGTAAGTGAGGCCCTATGATGTACTTCTGGACACACTGGAGGGTATCGTGTCTTCCATAATGGGTGCTCTCATGTACTTGTCTCAAGATAGGATATAAGAGGGCCTCAGGTATTAGAATCACCCCGCGGGCATCCCCTTTCTAACCTCCTAGGTGTTCAATGTTGTATTCCCATTCTTTAGTTTGTTCCTTATTCTTTTTAGAATATATCGGCTTGTAGGCAGTAAGGTTTATCTGTGGCAATAGGGATCCCATCATAGCAGTGGTGTCTGTCTTGGCAGCCCATTTGGCCACTTGGTCAGCCAGACTGTTTCCTTGGGAAACAGGGGTATTCTCCCTCTGGTGACCAGGGCAATGCATGATAGCTACCTGAGCAGGCTGATTAATGGCACCAAGCAGTTTTAAGATTTTAGGGCCATGTCTGATTTCCTTTTTCCCTGCTGTTAAAAGTCTCCTTTCTTTCCAGATTATCCCATGAGCGTGAACTACAGCAAAGGCATAACGGGACTTTTTCCCTCAAGCTAGATGTAGAGTCCAAGTGAGAGTAATGATTTCTGCCTTTTGAGCCAATGTCCCTGGGGGTAGGGCTTAGTCTCTAAAGTCTCTTGTAAAGTTATGACTGCGTACCCTGCATGTCTCTTACCTTGATCCACAAAGCTGTTGCTATCTGTGAAGAGTTCCAGGTCTGGTTGCTCCAACAGACAGTCCAACAAATCAGGTCAACTGGAATACACTGTCTCCATAACTTGTGAGCAGTCATGTTCTAAGGCTTCTGACGTCTTATTAGGGAACAAGGTGGGTGGGTTTAAGGAGGATGATACTTGCATCCATACATTTGATGGTCCAAAAGGATAGCCTAGTATTTGCCCATCCTTCCCAAAATGAACCAGTAATCCCCTTTTTGTTCCAATAATGTGAGTACTTGATGTGGCACATGTACCATGGTGGGTTGGCCCAGGGTGAATTTTTCAGCTTCCTGCAGGATGTTGCAGGTAGCAGGCACTGCCCTGAGGCGGTGGGGCCAGCCCTTGATAGTGTGATCCAATTGCTTGGAAAAATAAGCCACTGGCTGGGGGCTCATGCCCAGTTTTTTAGTTAAAACCCCCAAGTTTATTCCCTGCCTTTCATGCAGACCTTGTATCCATATTTACCCAAATTATTTAAGGTCTTTATTGTGTTGGCCAGACACTGGTCATAAGTGGGGCTTGCTATCAGCAAGTCATCCATGTACTGTGACAGCAATCCTTCTTGTAATTGTAAGTAGCTCAGGTCTTTAGCTAGGGCCTCCTCAAATAGTGTAGGGGAGTTTTCAAAACCCTGGGGGAGCACTGTCCAATAATATTGTTGAGTGGCCTGAGTATCTGCGTCACGCCATTCAAAGGCAAGAATTGCTGCAATTCTTCCACACGCGGCATGCAGAAGAATGCACCCTTTAAGTCCCAATCTGAAAACCAGCCATATTCACCTGGAATGTTGGTTAGCAAGGTGTAGGGGCTGGGCACCAGAGGGTGCAGGTCCTGAACCGCCTCATTTATGGCATGAAAGTCCTAAACAAACCAATATTCCTCTGAATTGGATTTCTTAACCGGGAGAATAGGAGTATTGTATGGCGACTGGCAAAGTCTGATTAATGCTGCCACCAGGAATTTCTACAGCACTGGCTGAATGCCCTTTTGAGCCTCCTGTTTTAGCAGATATTGTTTCAGGCTACGCTTTATCTTTTGGGGTTTTAAGGGTATATGTACTGGCTGACATTATTTCCTTTCCCAGACTTCCCATCTGCCCACATGTCTTGTCTTACCTCCTTGAGAATTTCCAGTGGCAGTGGGTCTGGCTGTGGTGTTTGAACACCTAGCAGGGCCATCTGCAATCATAAGCATGGTTGTTTCAGAGGCACTTGCACCTTTAGCTGGCCTGGAGCAAAAGTCACTTAAGCATTCACTTTATATAGAACGTCTCATCCCAGGAGGGGAACAAGGCATTCAGACATATAAAATTTTTCCAATTAAAAAGATCCGAGGTAGAGAAAGGAAAGTGCATCCAAACGAAGCCAGCCATTTGCCCTTGTCCATTTATGCCTACGGGATATTGTTCCAGTGGGAATTGCCCCGCTCCAGGAAGGGCCCCCTGACCAAATTGTGTTCCTTTCCAGGTTTGAGAAGGAGAGAGTCCCTCTCTTGGACCTGGCAAGCCCTCAGGTATTTTCCCTTGGGCAAGCAGTAGGCCTGGAAAAAGTGGGAGAAGGAGGAGGAGCCAGGGGACTCCTCAGTCCATTGTCTCCCCTTCTCTGATCTAGATATAGCAGCATAAAGGCTTGAACATAGGGATTTTATCTTCCTTTCCTTCCTTCTTACAGAACAGATGGTATTGTAACTGAGCGACCCATTTGGGGGCTTTTCTCCTGAGCCTAGTGTATACTAGGGCCAGGCTACATTACAGTAAAAGATCGTCCTTCTCTTTGTCATGGGCTCATAACTGAAATCTGCCCAATTGGCCAGCATGCACCCTAGTGGGCCTTTTATTTGGAACGGACGAGGTGGCACCCATGGCGATAAAGCTTCTGTCCAACAATGAATGGACCAGGAAGAGGGTGCAGGGCTTGACTCCAGGCGTCCAGGTAACTATATGACTTATCCAAATCTCACTCTGCCCAAGCACACAGTTTTTGCACCACTGCAAGACAAGCCGAAGAGGCAAGAGGTAATCATTTAAGGCGGGGTAAGATCTAATTTCCCAACACCAGTGTAGGAGGTCAGGTGCCTGGCAGAAAGTTTTTTAACCTTCTATTTTGCAGGAAGTCTAAGTCTGGCTTACTTTAAGCCCAAACCCCACACAATGACAGCAAAGAAGGTGCTGGACAAGACAGACAAAGAGGGGGAAAAGATGGTCAGGCCGTGCTCTCACGGCATCCTCCCAAATATTATCAAGATGGGGAACACACAAACAGCAGCACCCCCATTGGGATGTACAATTCCAGCTTGACACTTGACAGAAAAGGTGGCAGACTTCATATTCCCACAGATGATGTAACAGGCATTGGACGTATGCTGTGGGATTCTGACACAGAGAAAAACTGACACACAGACTAGTGGAGTGACACACACACTCAGCAGAACAGAACATACAGGCATGCACACCACATAAAAACCAGAGACTAGTCTTCCAGATAATATGCTAGGCAGTCTTTACTTTACTTTCTCCCTAAAGAAGGCCACCTAAACCAGATGGACCTTGACCTGACCAAGACCCCCAGACAAGGAAAAAGGAATATAGTACCCAAGAGTGCACTCTGGATGACTCACCTAGCTGCAGACTCGAGCTCATCAGCTCACAATCCAGTCCTTCACTTCCCAATCACTGAAGCATTAGAGGCAGTTGGCAAACAAGGAAGCCACAGGGGAATTTCCTGGGCAGGAGGAAAAAAGCTGCCCGGTAGCTGTGGGGAAAATCCCAAAACAGCCTCCTCCAAGTCGACTAGCCATGGGCAGAGGCTATAGTTCCATCTGGGTCACCAGAAATTTGTTACTGAGCAATAGGCTCACTCTGCTTGCCTTAATCTGAGCCAATTGGTCACAAGAAGTTAGAGATGGAGAAAGGAAGCTTCAATTCGATTAGCTGGCATAATTGGGAAGACGACAGACTAATGTCTCAAAAAAAACGATCCGCAAAAATTACAGAATCTTTTTTTTTTTGTTTTTCGGGGAGGAAGACTAGCCCTGAGCTAACATCTCATGCCAATCCTCCTCTTTTTTGCTGAGGAAGACTGGCCCTGGGCTAACATCTGTGCTCATCTTCCTCTATGTTATATGGGACGCCACCACAGCATGGCTTGACAAGTGGTGTGTCAGTGCGTGCCCGGGATCCGAACCTGTGAACTCCAGGCTGCCGAAGCTGAGTGCGTGCACTTAACCACTGCACCACTGGGCCGGCCCCCAAAATTACAGGATCTTAAGGTAGTTACATAGGGAAAATGGGAAGTGAGGAGGGGATCCAGGGATGTTGGTCTCCCCTGTTGCTGGGGAGAAACTCATAGAACAAGGTTTTAATTTATCCAGCTATAGGGGAGTACATACCTAAGCAGAGGCCATAAATCAGGAAAGCATGTGAATTGTTTTAGAGTACGTGCAGAGCAGCAAGTAATCACACAGTGGAGGGGCTGGGGCCATTTAGCATAACAAAATGGCCTCACTTATGTTCACTTACACTATCATTTGATATTATTCAGGAAGACCTGGCCAAATCAATAAGATATGAAAGAAAATGTGGTTAGAAAACTTGAAAATACTATAGCATTATCTCTAAGTGATATTATTTAAGTAGGAAAAAATCATGGGTCAATTTAAAACTTTTAAAACTACAGTAAGAGTTTAGAAATGGCCAGATATAAATGTGTGTATATGATTATCTTATTTTAAATAGTTCTACATATGAAGTAGTTATGTATCAATTAAACAAGTGTGCCATGAGAGAGGAGGATGAATACACACATATACATATATAGACTCAATGTGACTTATGTTATAAAAATATCATTTTACTTATAAATTGCTAATATTTGAAAGCAGGCAAGATAAAGATAGCAATAGAGAATACTTGCTGATCTTAGTGCTTATAATACTCACAGTATAGTGAATTTCTCTTGGTGAATTCATCACATTATAGTCTCCAGGTTTGTTGGCTCAAAGCTTGATTTTTTCTGGGGGGTAAAAAATGTGAGTTTAAACAAATTCATAGATCACCCAGAATGATAATTTTTAATTTGTGACAGATAATATAACATTTCCTGAAATGCAGATGTATGACTAATGCAATCTAAAGAAGCCAGATTTTAATTAGAAGGTTACTTCATGAGCATAGAATTAGAGAGAAAGAAGCTGATTGAATAACTGAAATGTTTATTGGCATTAAGTGATAGTGAAACTGAGAACTATGGAGTTAAAAAAAATCTTCCCTAGAGCAAAAACTTTAAGCTAAACTTTGCTCACTGCAGCTGTGCGTATTCAACATAATCAATTGTTGTTCAAAAGTAACCAGGTCTTTCTGTCCCTCCTTAGCATATGAGTGAGCTGTCTTTCCCAGGAAGTGAAGGTCCTGACCTCAGGATTCAGCCTCACAAGACGGAACACAGGCTGAAAATAAAAACTAACCAGAAAAGTCCAGACAGTCAAGGAAAGAGAAATTCAGTCTTCAAGGCCAAATGCAGGCTGGTGGAAAGGTGCCAACCAGCAAGGCCACATACTCCCCCTCCCCTACCTAAAACCCCAGATAAAAATCTTTACCTTTTTCCCTTCGAGAAGGTGGATCTGAGTTCTAACTCCTAACTTCTCATCTGGCTGCCTTTTGATAATAGTAAACCTCTTTCCTTGCCACAAGCCTGGTGTTTCAGGGGTTTTTTCTTTACTGGCCCTCCTGTGCTATAGGTAAATGAACATGTGTTTGGGTTTGCTAACAACAATGGGAATCTGTCCAGTGAAATATTTGGGTCAAGGTACAGCATTCAATGGACCCACAGCCAATGCTACCTATTTGGTTCCATGTTTTCATGTTTCATTACTGACTGTCCTTGCCATACCCCATCTGATTCACACATTTTTAAATTTATGTAACAAAAGTTTTTATAAAAGTTCAGGCTAAAATTTAGATAGTGCAGGCATTTCTGACAACCTAGAGAGGCACCATCTCACACGAGGGACTGAGGATCCCCTTGAAAAGAACTCATGTTAAGGAAAGCCATAAGGCACAAGAGCTTGACACAGAAGCAAGACCTGAGTCTTTGGAGGGAAGGAATTACTGTGAAGGAGCACAAGTCAGAGTCACTATTGTGAGTATGCTGTACTACATATGGATTTATATTTGAATCCTTAGAATACAAAAAGCAATAAGTATAAACCTAAGAATCTGTTTCACTAAAAACTTTATAAAACACAGGGTCACAAAAAGTAACTATATAATGTCTAAAAGCTTGACAAAAGTTTGTACAAATGCTCGATTTGATTTAGTGTATCTATTGATTGCATTTTCCAAATGTGAAATTGTTAAATCACCTGAGTAAACCTTAATAATGATAGCCAAAAAAAAAAAAAAAACACAGGGGCACAAGACTTACAGCACTAAACCCTGTTTAACAGAGAATCAAGAAACAAGTTAGAGGCATCCCTTGCCCCACTTCGTCATGGGCTGCTATGCAGCTCTGGTACTTTGAACACTCTGCTGCTTTGATGTCCACTGGAAGATGGGAGCAGAGCTTGGTGGAACAGTTGTACCTCCCCCTGGGTTCTGCCCTTACCTGGTATCTATCAAAACCTCTGGTTCCACTTATATCAGCTAGCTCATACTTGTGGAGTGAGACACACACACATCACTGGTGACCATGTATATTATTAAAATGCTTTCTGAAAAAATGTGGCATTATGTATTAAGTGCTATAAAATGTGCTATAAAAATGCCATAAGAACCACTAATTCCAAACATTGGATTCTTATATAGAAATAATCTCCAATCAGGGAATGTTATATGTATAAAATGATTTATGACATTGAAATTATAACAACCTAAAAGCCCAATAATAGAGAAACAACAAAAACTCAAAGACTAAGCCAATGGATAGACCAAATGGGGACACAAAAAGAAAACACTTGTGGCAGAGGGTTGAGATTTTGAGGTACTTTTTACACTGGAGTGCTACAATGTTCTAAAAATAAATAAAAGTTTTTAAAAGTGTGGAAAAAATGGGTGAAGAAAGCATAGAAGAGATTTATTTGCTCTAACTAAATTATCTAGAACTATGAAGGGATTAAAATTACTTTAAACTGAAGACATCAGAACAATCAAAAGCCACAGAAACATGATCTAAACTTAAGCAGAAACTCCCAAAAATACAGCTGCCATTGACCCTCCTCTGTGGGAGTTTCCACTTGGGCAGAAGCCTGCATGCAGCCTTTGCATGGGAAGTGTGAATTCAGCTGCACATTAGTATCAAAAAGCCCAGTAGAACCTTCCATATTTCCCCGTTGGAGTCTTAACCCTCTCTCCTTTTTTTGTTAAATTTCTATATAAACCTTTACCTTTGGCTTTTCAGGGAGTTACTCATTACTGAGTAACTTCTGCATGTGTGTATGTGTAAACAAACCTGTCTTTTCTCCCATTAATATGTATATTGTCAGTTAATTCACATGGTCCTGACTGAACCTAAGTGGATAGAGGTTTTTCTCCCAACAACCACTAGCTCCTGGAGCTCTGTGACTGCTATACCCAATTTTTAATGAAATAGAATGAAAAAGATTCTAGAAGACTGGAGATGGGCCCTTAAGGTTCCAATTTTCAGAAAGTGTGTTCAAATCCATCCCTCTTTTTACCAGGGTTAGATTGGTCAGGGCAGCGTGGGTGGGTCTATTGGGCCAAGGCCAAGAATGTCATGAGAATACTGAGGTTCAAACAACAGCAGGACCCTTTTCTTCCCCTCTCTGAAAAATTCACTTCCACAGCCATTAGATGAGGCAAAGCAAAGTAGGCTTCTGAACGGAGGAGTGACCCAGTATCGGGTGTCAGAGCCAAAGTTGAAAGTAGAGGGCATCCACATTGGGGAGGAAAAGGGGAGACTCAACTGGAGGTGTGGGAGCCCACACGGGGTAAAAAGAATATCCACATAGAGGCTAGTTCTTCGTGGGGTGTTAGAGCCCAATAGGAGTGTAGGGAAGGAAGATAAATCCTCTACCCTCTAGGTCATTCTGGCTGGGCTACAAATTAAATTGACATGAGACAGACTAACAGGAGAAAAACAAACAAAGCTTTATAATATGTATACATGGGAGAAACCCAGGAAAACTGGGTAACTTGCCAAAATGGCTGAGGTTGTCATCTTAAATACCATCTTCAGCTAAAGACAAAGGAGAACGTTGGGGGTCGAGGGAGTCAGTTACGTGTTATTACCAGAAAAGCACAGTAAACAAGAGTAAGGTTATTATACAGATTTAAGTCCTTGCCTTCCACAGTGATAAGAGTCTCTAGCGATAAGGTCATCCCCCTCTTCTTGGTACAGAAAAGGAGATAGTTTTACAAAGGGAGATTTTCCTTACAGATGTAAATGTCTCTTACAAAGGGTAACTTCTACTTGCTTTTCAGAGCTTTTCCCATGTCTTCAGTTTTTTAAAAAATAACCAGCCAAAAATAATCCTCATGCCAAAGAGACACGTTTTGGGGTGGCCAATTCTGATCCCCAACAGTGAGTCAGGAGGTCATCCACATGGGGGAGGGGACAAAGATGGTGAAAGAAGATTCACTACACATAAGGGGATGTAGAGGAGGAAAGATTTTACTCTACCCTTTTAGGTTCAGTGGCTGAGGGGGGAAAGGGGCCTGTGAATTAAACTGACAACAGACAGATTAACAGGAGAAAAGGCATACAGATTTATTAATTTTTAATTTTACACATCACAGAAAGAGGTAAATACCCAAAGAAAAGGTGAATTTATATAACATCTTAGTAGGGGAAAGGGAGGGGAAGAAAGGTCACTTACGGGAGAGCAAATGAATTTTAGGAAAGAGGATGAGCCCCTGGGAGAATATATGAGAGATATGATAGATCGTGACAATGTCTGTCTGGGTGGGGACGACTTATGGTCTCCTCTTGTGTGATGAGTCAACTTTCTCTAGTTGAGGAAACTCAGGAGGAGCGGATTTATGACAATTGAGTTATTATCTGTTTTTAAGCAGGTAAGGGGAATTCAGAGAAAACTTCTTTCAGTGTTTGTTGATTCTCAAATGTCTTCAGCTGAAAATAATTCTCATGCCATTGTGAGACATTATAGACCCCTTCAGGGATTTATAAAATAAATAATTATTTTAAGAAAAATTTTCATCCAGGTTTCTCATTTAGGAGACAAGAGTTACGAAGGCAAAAGGCAAGAAAACTAGAAGGAAACTTGTAGTGTTGGATTGAAACCGGAGGTAACAGTGTGAAGTCATAGTTTACAATATTGATATAAAATAGAGATGTAAATGTGTGTGTGTGAATTTACGTTCATATATCCCCTAGATCTGTTCACTGAGGGAGCCTGGGAATAGCAACACTGCATAGTGAGAAGCACACTTAACACCCATTGCTTGGCTTTTAAATATCATACACTAAACTAAAAACAACCTTGGAGAAGTGGCTCCTTGGAGAAATAGCTTATCCCACGCTGGGGCAAGCAGCACACAAGATGAGACTAGAATATCTTATTGTGCCAGAAAGCGAGGAAGTACCCAAAGAATGATGGGGACATGTCAAAAGGACACAGAAGCCAATTTAAGGGGCTCCCACTGACCAAATCTGTGACAATTTGAGCATAAAGATAAATAATGATAAAAACAGATTATAACCTGCTAAAAAAAGTGAAAACCATGAGGCCACACTGGGATAATAAATAAATGAATAAATTGAAAGTTTTGTGAGGCATAAGATATTTACATAGTTTCAAAGTAGTGCCTCCCCCCAACATTAATTAATCACAACGGAGAAAAGAGTAAATTTATAGCAGAGAAGCCTGGCAGACACTACCTTAATAAATGATCAAAGTGAATACATAATTAATGGGGCAAGTCTAAATATCATGTGCCACCTAATAAGGCATAACGAGAAGAACATAGTATCACTTCCCTGATATTGCTATCAAAGATGCACAACTTGGATTTAATTATGAGGAAGCATCAGCCAAACCCAAAAGGAGACATAGTCTACAAAATAATTGTCAAAGTCAATGAAAAGACTGGAGAATTGCTACAGATTTAAGGGAAATAAAGAAACACTACAACTAAAAGCAACATATGATTCTGAACTGAAATCTTTTGCTATAAAAGACACTATTGAGGCAACTGGCAAAACTTGAATGGGATCTGAGAATTAGATGGTAGTAATGTGCCAATGTTCATTTCCTGATTTTGGTGGCTGTTTGAGGATTGTGGTTAACTAGAAGAATGTCCTTGTTTGTATGAAATACACACTGATGTATTTGGTGGGGGTATGGGGTGGCAGGAGGTGGTGGGCATCATGTCTTCAATTTGGTTTATGTCCTAATTTGTTCAAGAAAAAGAAAGCTCTTGGAATTCTACTCGCAACTTTTATGTAAATTTTAATTTTTTTTCAAAGTGAAAAAACAATCGTATTAAAAAAATATATCATAGAGGGAAAGTCCAGACAGAGGACTTCTAATCTAAGAAGACCTGAGTCAAAATTTCAAATGCAAGCATGTTGCAAAATATTCAAAACCAGAGGTGAGAATGAGCACAGGAAAGTCTGAGACAAAGGGCATGAGTGGGATGGTCCTGAGTGATCACCTAAGATGCTTGTGAGGACAGGCTCAAATGTGGTCCTGGGTCTCTGGCCTGGTAAAGGGCCAGAAGAAGTGAAAACAAAAGTGAAGTAGATGAAGTCCAGAGGCAATACACTAATTCCAAGAAACACTTGTCAACTTAGAAAAAAGAGGAAGCTGCAAAACAGAAGGAGAGCGTTTATTTGGGGTCTTATAATTGCAATTCGGGGGAACAGAGGTTCCAGCAGCAGCCAGAAAAGTACGACCCTGAGAAGTAAAAGTCAGAGCTTTTATTAGGAAAAAGGGGAGCCCAGAGTAATCACCTCAGTTGTTTGTTAGGGAGGACAAATTTATGTTACAGTTCATTGGCTTACTCAAGGACATCTTGTTGCTATCAGAAAAAGGTTATTTTTGCACAGTCCTTCAGAAAGTTTTTCTCAGCAAATAACTCCCTTTTGGCAAGTCAGCAAGGTCAGCACAGTTTCATATTGTTAACAAGATGGAGTCCAGGGTACAAAATGGAGTCACTGTTGTCAATTTGTTTCACACATTCCAAGCAGGTCTATTAAAGCTCTGATTTACCATTTGACCTTGAAATAAAAAAGATGATAAATAGCAGTCAGCATGGATTCACATGAAAATCACATGAGACTAATCTCACTTCCTGCCTTGACAAGGTAAAATTAGGAAATGCAGGGAATATTTTGCATCTTTACTTCAGGAAAGCATTTGACAAAGTGTCTCAGTACATTGGCTACCTTCCTAACTGGTTAAACCAGGTCTTGTGATGTTGTGACTCAGAGCTGCCTCCTCAGGCCTGTCTTGGTCATCATATTTACAAATGCTTGGATGAAGATGACAAATCTTATCACAACAGATGGCATGACAGACAGAGAGAGAAAATAACATGGATGATAGAATCAAGATCCAAAAATCTCTTGCCAGGTTGAAGCAGTGGATTACATTCAAGAAGATAAAAGATGAAATTTCACAGGTACCAATTTTTACCTTGGGAGCAGAAAACCAATTGCCTAAGTACAAGACAAAGATAGGGGGATGATGAGTAGCTTATGGGCAGTATCTTTGTTCATGCTACATTAATTGAGTGCCTGCCCAGTGTAGGGATGTGCTAGGCACTGTGGATATAAGAGTGAATCAGACAGAATTCTTGCCCTCAGTGACCATGAGTCCAGTAAATAGGAAATTAAACTGCTACATGACAAAGACTACTAGTGCTAAAAACCACACAGACGGAGTGTTTTACCCTACTCTCGTGGGATTCGGAAATGTTTCCCAGAGCAAGTCACAGCTGAGTGGGGACCAAAAGATGAGTAGGAGTAAAGTAATGTTGAGAGAGAGTTTTCCAAGTGAAGGTAGCAGCAATTTAAAGATCTGTAGATGAGGGAAGGCATGGCTCTTTGGACCCTGAAAGCTCTGGAGGGCCTGTGGGGCTGCAGTCAGAAGAAGTGGAGCTAGAAAAGACAGCAGGGAAAGACCAGAGGCAATTACAGTAAATAAGCTAGAGGAAATGATGATGGCCTGAAATAAGCAGGGGAATGAAAAGTGGTAGACAGTTGCAACTATAACATACAACTATCTACTGGGGCTTTGGGGAAAAAAAAAAAAAGGAGGAGGATTGGCAGTAGATGTTAGCTCAGAGCCGGTCTTCCTCAGCAGAAAGAGGAGGATTAGCATGGATGTTAGCTCAGAGCTGATCTTCCTCACAAAAAAAAAAAAAAAAGTAGTACACAGTTAAAGATATGAAAGAGGTAAAACTCCAGAACTTGGTGATTTATTGGTTTAGGGCAATGAGAGAAAGGGAGACATCAAGTAGAACGCTAGGATTATCCTCTGTAGCAATTTAATTTTTCATTTAATACTCCCAACAACACTAGCAGATAGATGTTATTATCATATCTACTTTACAGACAAGCAAACTCAGAGAAGTTAAATAACTTGCCAAAGTTAAGGCTAGAAAGCAATAGATTTGCTATTCAAACCTAGATTAACTAAAATATAATGGACTGGGCATTTATTTTCACATATCAGGTTTAAGATATAAAAAATAAATAATAATTTTTAAAATATCAATTCCTGTTTAACCTTAAAAGTTTATGACTCTATCTTAGTTTTCTGAGTTTCAAGTTTTTATCCATAGATGTTTATAGATGTCCAAAAGTGCTGACACTTGAATAAGAGGTCTTAGCAAAGAGGCAGATAAAGTGTCTTCCAGGTCCTCTTTTGTTATTAATGGAATGTCTAACAGCAGAGGGGTTGCAAAAGTCCAAGGAAGTGATAACTCTCAGGATTCTGGCTTAGGTTACCTGTTTACAAAGACAAAGAACACAGGAGGACTATCCAGTACAATGAGAAAGATAGACCATGAGGTTTATAAGGTTATCTTTACCGAAATGACAGAGTGATAGCTGACTTCTCAATAGAGACTATGGAAGCCAGAAAACAGGGGACTATTATGATTAAAATACTCAAAGAAAATCACTTCCTAGATTATCTACTCTGTCATTTAAACAAGGAGGCAAGATAAAGCATTTTCAGACAAATAAATAAATAAAACCTAATAAAGTTTATAACTAGCAGCCCTTCACTAAAGGAAATTTCAAAACATGTATTTCAAGTTGAAGAGAAAAACTACTAGATGGAAGTCTGGAATTCAGGAAGGAATAAAAAACAAAGAGCATGATAAATAAGTGAGTAAATATAAAAAATTTTTGACTATATAAAACAATAATGTCTAATTATTATATAACAAATATATTTATATGTACTATATTTACTATATAAACCAAAAGCGTCTTGCTGAATTAAAAACATAAAATTAAAATATACAACATCAGTAACATAATTTGGAAGAATTCTAAATTGTCAAGTGTTCAAGAGATGACTAAAGGTATTGATTAACTTTAGACTTTTATGTGTTTAGCATGCATTTTGGAATTTCTAAGGTAAATAATGAAAAGAATAGAAACACAGTGTATGAATTCCCAACTAGCAGAGGGAATAACTGCAATGTGGATCAGTCAGGATAGGCTAGGTTGCGCCGCAGTAGCAAACAACCTCAAAACTTCAGTGGCTTAAAGTTTATTTCTCATTTCTACTACATCTCCATCCCAGCCCAGCCCAGGGATTCTGCCCACGGTAGTCACTTGGGAACACAGGCTGACACAGGCTTCATCTTGACACACACTGTCACAATCACAGGGGCAGAGGTGAGAGAACATGGCAACCCACGGCCAGCTCTTAATCCTTCTGCCAGAAACGACACTTGTCACTTCTACTTGCACTTCATTGACCAGAGAAAGTCACATGGTATATCTAAGTACAAGGGACAGGAAGTAGGATCCTTCTAGTTACCTGGAACAAGAGACCTAAACATTTGTGAACAGCTTTAACGGCTCTCATAGAATGACTGACAAATACACAACTCATCCAAAAGGAGAGGAAATAGAAATGCCAGACAAATGAGACAAATAGAAAAGACAAGATGGTAGATATACACTGAGGAAGATGAAGGTGAATAATTACAATAAATGTAAATGGACTAAACGGCCCAGTTAAAAGACAAGATTGATAGGGAAAAAAAAATCTAACTTTTTGTTATTCATAAGAGACACTAAACAGCGTAAGAATACAGAAAGCTTGAGAACAAAAAAATAGAGAAAGATATACCATGCAAATTGTGGCACATTTGTGCATTAGAATCCTATAGAGCAATGAAAACGAAAAAATATCTACTTGTAGCAACATGAATGGATTTCATAAACATAACGTTAAGTTCAGCCACAAAAAATATGTACATTGTGATTCTCTTTATATAAAATTCAAGAACAGGTAAAATTAAACTGTATTGTTTAATTTTGTACACATGTACTCTATGTGTACATAGAAATAACACTACAAAAAGAAGAAAGGAAACTGCTATAAATATGATGATTTCTTCTACAGAAAAAGAACAGGCTGTGGTCAGGGAAGAGCACATGGCTGGGGGCTTTGGAAATGCTGGCAGTGTTCTATTTCTGGCCTTGGCTGAAGTTACAAGGGTGTTTGCCTCAGAGATATTCTTTAAATTTTTTGTACATGAATGTTTTTGGCACTCTGATATAGATATATCATATATATGATATATGTACGATGATATCTCTGACATATATATGATATACCTTACAATTTTAAAAATGCTTAAGAAGGAAATATTTTATTAGATGATTAGAGGTGAAAATTAGGAGATCACTGGGTTATTTGCTGGAGTAGTTTCAGAGCGTCCTTATTGCAGTAAATTGAAGGAAAATCAGAGGTAAAGAAATAGAGTTAACAAAGAGCCTGACAATGGAGAGAAGGAGTTGTTAGTGCACTAGCTTGATAGGGTGGGCTGGGGAGAGGTGTGCATATCCTGAGGAAAATGTCTATACAGGAGAAGACACTGAAAATAGAGTGCAGAGATAGAGCATAGCCCCAAGACTTGGGCAGAGTTGGGATCCAGCTCACAGGTAAAGGAACAGGAGACTGTCCTGCCTGTGAGAACGGCAGAAAGGGGAGAGGTATGTACCAGATAAAGAAGGGGATGCAGCTGAGAAACAGGAAAGTTGACCAAGAATATGAGCAGAATAGGAAGTCCTTTTCAGCAATGGAATCTACTTGTACAAGTGGGACTTGAGTGACTTCTCCACTTTGCCTCAAACTTCTGTTTTGAAACAGGGTTCTGAAAAGGTCTGCCTCATCTCTGTTGCTCTCTAGGTCATGAGGAAAGTTACCTGGTATGGAAGGAGTTTGTGATCCGTTACTGAGAGGGCTCATTTCCTATGCATTAAATCACAGCTCCAGTGTTTACCTTCATTACACATATTAAAATGTGGTATTAATCTCCAGGAATTTTTCTCTAATAATTTGACATATATTACAAGTGTAATTTCTTTACACACATAAAATGTGATGTTTATTTCCATAAATTGCTCTCAAGAATGTGAGTAGGGCCAGTAGAGTGAAGAGACCAAATGTATTAGTTGCAGCTTCACAACTGGTTTGCTGTGTTCGGGAAAAATTGTTTCACCTCTCTGGACCTCAGTTTCATCATCTATAAAACAAACAGGTTGGATAATTGGCAAAGCAATAATAAAGGATAATTTAACTGTATATATGTTGGGGTGGATTTGGATGGGGTGTGGAGTCAGTTCACCTTTTTAATGACTCCTGCCACACTGACTAGCATTTTTCTGGATGACTACAGATTTATGCACAGAAGTCCTGATTTACCGTTTTAAAGATCAGTAATCTTTCAACTTCTTTAGTTTGTTTCCTTATCTGTAAATTGGGAATAATTAAAGTACCTTACTCAAAGTATGCTGTAGACTGAATGTTTTTGACCCCCCGAAATTTGTATATGAAAACCTAACCCACAATGTGATGGTAGTAGGAGGTGCCGCCTTTGGGAGGTGATTATTTCATGAGGGTAGAGCCCTCATGAATGGGATTAGTGCCCTTAGAAATGAGATCCTAGACAGCTCCCTCAACCCACACCATGTAAGGTAATAGCAAGAAACAGTGGTTGATAGCTTTGAAACTGTATGTCCCTGGTTGCCCAGGACCATCCCTATTTATGCCTGCTATCCTGGCATAATTAATAATAGTGCTCCTTTTCACTCTCAAAAGTGTCCCAGTTCAGACAGTAAATTATATAGTCACCCTGTTCAGAACACATAGTGAGCCCTTAATAGATGTCATAATATTATTATTATTACCAGTATTGATATTGTTTCCTAAAGAGTCACAATTAAAAGTTAAGTTTAAATTCTGAATTAGTAGGTGTGACCACGATTGAAGTTTTTGACTGAGAGAGAGGGATAGACTGGCAGGTCTCTAAATTCTATCTTTGTATAGAATCTTCCTGGTGGCATAGCAGTTAAGCTCTTGCGCTCTGCTTTGGTGGAGCGGTCCAGATCCCGGGCGTGGACTGACACACCACTCATCAAGCCATGCTGTGGTGGCGTCCCATATAAAGTAGAGGAAGATTGGCATGGATGTTAGCCCAGGGCCAATCTTCCTAAGCAAAAAGAGGAGGATTGGCAACAGATGTTAGCTCAGGGCTAATCTTCCTCACACACACACACAAAAAGAATCGGAGAGCATCCTAAATGGAGGGGGCCATGTCAGGGAGTTCGGGGCAGGTAGATCCAGGGTTAGGGCATCTGTGAGGGTCATGAGTCACCACAGGTGCACTGAGATTAATATTGGGGAAATACGAAGCAGGCAGTGAGAAGTTGAAAGCAGTGCCTCTGAGAGAGACTTGGGACACCGTGTACAACTGAACCTAACTCCACAGGGGTGGTGGCGGGAGCCAGGGCAGTGCTTGAGTCTCCCAGGGGAAAAATGGAACAGAGAAGATTGTAAAAAGGAAGTAAAGGGAGAGGATAAAGGCCTGAGGAAGAGGTGTCTAAACAAGGCAGCTCTCCTTGCACCTGAAGGTTGCCTTTGGATACTGACTTCTGTGTGGTGGACAGAAGAGTTGCCTGGAAGAGGAAGGGAACAAACCCAGAGAGGCAGCAGACTTGTCTGCGTCCCCTGTCAAGCTCTTTCTCCTGAACTCCCTCTCAAGAGCCCTTAATCCTTGTTATGCTCCTGGGGGAGGCTGCCTTATGGCATCTTCAAAGCTCCCAGATGTACCCTGGCCTCAGAAAAACAGACCAGCTTCAGAGCTGGTCCTCCAGCTCTGAAGGACTCAGAGGACTGCAGTCGCAGCTCTCGTTCACTTGAATAATAAAATTGTTATTGACCCAAGTTCTCAGCGAACAATGGAGTATTTGTTTAACATTTCTGAGCTGCTGCTGCTTGCTCAAGTTCCAGAAAATGTCCTCTTCCAAAGTAAAGTGTTTAAAATTAGATTGGGAGTGGGGAGTAGTGGAGGAGGTCTGGGGTCTGCACTGAACTTTCACTGACCTTCCAGCTCCTTAGGGCATGCTCCTTGTAATCGGTCCATCCTGTCCAATGGCTAGCCGAAGGAAAGAGAAGAGAGACATCTATGATGGCCAAAAGTTTGTGCCTGCTTATCTATGTTATCATCTCAGTCTCTAAACCACTTCCTACTCCTGATTCTATGCCCACTTAACTCTTCATTTGTGACTTTGTGTAACACAATGTAGTGAAAAAAAGCATGGGCATGAATTTGAGCCCCAATGCCACAATATAACCTAAGGCTAATAACTTCGTGTTGGTTATCTATTGCTGCATAACCCACTTACTAAACAACAGTACTTTCATTGTATCTCCTGATTTTATGGTTTAAGTGTAAACCTTCACTCTTAAGCAGGGTAGGAGTAAGGGAAAAATTGCAAACATATCCTAAACTTTTTTAGTAGTCTTGTTTATTTTAGCAGTGTGGGCAAAGCAATTCTCAAACTATTTCATATGTATTATAAGAGTGAGGAAATGAATACAAGGGTTAATGCTGTGAAGAGCCAGGGTTCACCCTGTGGAAGAAGGGGCATGTGATTACGGAATGGGGGAAAGCAATGTAGGAGAGGAAGAAATTTTTTCCTCTACCCACTTAGGTTGAGTGACCTGGGACCTACAAATTAAACTGACGAAAGACTGGTTAACAAGGGAAGAAAGCAGATTTAGTTATGTACATATGTACAACACAAAGAGTGAACCCTTGTGTAAGGCTATGGACGTGTCAATGGAGGTTCACCAGTTGTAACAAATGTACCCCTCTGGTAGGGGATGTTTATAGTGGGGGAGGCTGTGCATGTGGGAGGGTGGCTGGGGGTATATGAGAACTCTCTGTACTTTCTGCTCAATTTGGCCATGAATCTAAATCTGCTCTAAAAAGTGAAGTCTATTTAAAAAGAAAAGTTAAAAAGGCAGATGCCGATTTCTTCATAAATTTCAAAGACCAGGAAAGACTGTGGAGATGTAGCAGATTAAAGGTGGCTAAAGAGACAGACGACTAAATTTGACACTCGACACTAGGCTAGAACCTGCACTAGAGGGGAAAAATATGTTATCAAGGATATTATTGGGCCAATTGACAAATTTATATACAAACAGATAAAAGATTTGATAAAAGCGTTGCATCAGGGTTAAATTTACCACTCTGGCCGAATTTATCTATTTACCATTGTCTGACTTTTCCTTTTGAATCACTTGCCACTCTTGCTGCCTGGAGAGCTTTTGCCCATCTATTCACGTCCTATCCACCTTCAAACTTCAACTACCTACCCCATGACCACCCGGAAGACCTGCCAACCGTTTCAGCCCTGGGTGATCAAATCTTCCTCTGAACCTGGAGATCCTGTTTCTGCACTGCTTACGTCATGCTTTTATAGCCTGGCATTTTCAGTTGTCTCCCAATATAAATCTATGAGATCTTTCTTTCCAACTAAACTGAAAACAAACTAAAACCGAGAATGTTGCATTATGCTTCCTTCTACCTTATAGACCTTTCTTATGATAGATGTTCACTATAATTAATTTATTTGACAGTTCTTTATCAAGCATCTACTATGCACTAGTTATTATTAATACAAAGATAAATAAGACATGGTCTCTGCCCTCAAACGACTTATAGTTCTATATGGGGAGCCGAACTATAAATAAATTTTAAACGTGCAAGGAACATAAGGGAAGAAATAAGGATTGTTTCAAGGAAGGCTCCACAGAGTTTTGACACTTAGATTGAGACCTGAAAAGCACGTCTAAGTGTTCACCGGGGGCCAGGGAACTGTTGGCAAGGTCTTAATATGGTACACATCTGAGAAAGCATAGGTAACACAGCAAAGGCTTCTGCATAACCTCCAAGTCTATGCCTCCAGGCCTTCTGCATGAGAGCCACAAGCCTCACCCTACCCATCCCTATGGATGGAATGCACAGGAAAGGGAGATGGAGGTGGTGACCTCAGGAGATTAAAGCCGTTGCTGTAGACAGGAGGAGCCAGAGTGGGGCAGGGGTAGTTTCAGGGTTTTCCACAGACAGAGAAATAAGAAGGATGCCTTGATATTAATCAGGAACATGTAGACAGTCTGTAAGGTTGCTAGAGTTCAATGAACCCTTCCTGAGAACAAGTTGTCAGCCACTTGGGCAGGCTGCACACAGTGGCCATGCACCCAGAGAAAATGGACTGTGTGCTCTCTGCATGGACAGACTGATCAGACCACAATAAATGATGCTGATGAAGGAGGAAATTAGGCCACTGAGAAAGAAGGGGAAAATCAAACAGAAGCTCTTTGTTCTATCAGTGATATTTCATTATCACTAATGTATGAGATAATTGATTCTTTTAGAGATCAGTCCTTCTCTTCCTCTTTTTTGGCAAAAAGAAAACCATATAGAGAGAAACAATATGGGGAGATTCAACCTTAGTAATCCAGTAGAGCATCTCACAGCCCTTCCCTGCTGCTCTATAATAATTGCTGGAAAATGTGCTTGCCTTTTGGATGCAATTAATTTTTCTCTATTCTCAGTACTTATGATAAATTAACATCTGTACAGAATTTGCCGATATTTAACATAATTTGTTGTTGCTGCTGCTGTCATTTCAATGAACATTCCTCCTAATTACTGCTGCTAATGTCAGAATGCTTAGTATGGCTCCTCCAAAGCAAGCATTGCTCAACTCCTCTTTGCCTAGTAATAAGGCTCATTACATGATTTTTTCCTGAAGAATCATGAAATTTATTAATCCTCCTGCAGAGGACCTCAGAACCTCAGAGACACCCTTCCTCACTTTAAGGGGCTCTGTGGAGAAAGAGTTTCACCTGAGCTTTTGCTGTTACTGCTGTTCAGGTTGGATCTTGCATAACTCTTTGCTGTGAGCTCATCCAAATTTCAGTCAAATGATAGTCTGCAGTGTCGTCTCTTTCTTTAAGAAATTGGGAGTTTCCCTTTACCTGAAGCCGTGCCAACTCTATGACAGGAAATCCATTCCTTGGAGAATCATCTCCTGACTCTTCAGCTGGATTCTTTTTACTAGGTATCTCTTCTCTTTCCATCTCTTCATCGTCATCTCATACTCACTCACTTCACCCCAGTCACATTGGCCTCTTTAGGTACCTAGAAGATGCCAAGTTTTGCCTGCCTCAGGACTTTCGCACTTTCTGTTCTTTCTGCCTGAAAGTTCTTTCATATGACTGACTCCTCATCCATCAGGTTTCAGTTTAAATTTCCCCTCATCAGAGATTCATCCCTGACCACGCTGTCTATACTCTTGTCTTAGTCCATTCAGGCTGCTACAACAAGCTTCCATACACTGGGTGGCTTATAAACACTGGAAATTTATTTCTCACAGTTCCAGAGGCTGGGAAGTCCAAGATCAAGACATTAGCAGCTTTGATGTCTGGTGAGAGCCTGCTACCTGGTTCATAAACGGCTGTCTTTTCACTGTGTCCTCACATAGTGGAAGGAACCAGGGAGCTCTCCAGGATCTCTTTTATAAGGGCACTAATCCCATTCACAAGGGCTCCAACCTCATGACCTAATTACCTCCCAAAGGCCTAACCTCTTCATACCATCACATTTGGGGTTAGGATTTCAACTTTGGAATTTTTGAGAGGACAAAAACATTCACTCTATAGCAGTTCTCTTCTACTCACCAGTGCCTCTATCATAACATCTTATTTTTTCCTTCATAGCTCTTATTATAATCTGTAATTATTTATTTGTTACTTAAATTTCTCTGCCTCCACTTGAATACATGTTTCAAAAGAGTAGGGTCCTTGTCTGTCTTTTCCAAGATCGAGTTACAGTGCCTAACACATTTCCCACATTTCCTGGTGTGAGGGATCAGAATTGGTCACTCCAAAATGTGTCTCTATAGCTTGAATTTTGTGTGTGTGTGTGTGAGGAAGATCAGCCCTGAGCTAACATCCATGCCAATCCTCCTCTTTTTCCAGAGGAAGACCGGCCCTGGGCTAACATCCACGCCTATCTTCCTCTATTTTATATGGGAGTTCGAAACCTCGGGCCTCTGATGCAGAACATGTGCACGTAACCGGGCCAGACCCTGGCTTGATTATTTTTAAGAACAAAAGACTGAAAGAACCTTTGACCTCCCCCCTAACTGCCTAAAAGAAATTTAAGGTAAAAGACCTGCCCCAAGGACAGGCCATCACTGTAGATGACTGTGGGTATTGGTAGACTGTTAGGGTCCTTGCTAAGCCCATTCTAACCAAAGTTCTAGCTACCAAACATTTGCTTTTCCATTTCCATGTGAATTGCCTTCCTCCCCTTTGAAGCCACAAACCACTACCCCCAACAGCTTCCTTTGTCTTTAGCTGAAGATGATATTTAAGGTGACAGCTTTGGCCATTCTGACCAGTTACCCAGTTTTCCTGGGTTTCTCCCATGTATACATGTTATAAAGCTTTGTTTGATTTTTTCCTGTTATTCTGTCTCATGTCAATTTAATTCTTAGGCCAGCCAGAAGGACCTAGAGGGTAGAGGAATTGTCTTCCTCCCCCATACCAACTATTTGACTTTCTAGGAAAGGCAAAACTATGGGGAAAGTAAAAAGATAAGTGATTTCCAGGGGTTGGGAGGTGGTGGGAGGGATGAGTGAATAGGCAGAGCATGGGGGATTCTTAGGGTGCTGAAACTGTCCTGTATGATACTGTAATTGTGGAAACATGATCATGGGGTTTATGACGTGCCACCCCAAAACATGGCACCTTGGCATATTGACTCTCTTATGCTGAAGGAGGTTAAGAAAACAGCAGAAGCAGGGAGGTCACTCTCACATCTCCCCTCCCCGTTCTTCCCTTAAAGCAGGAGATAAATCTCCCATGTGAAAGGTACCCTCCCTGTACGAGGAGGAGAGGAGACATCCTTATCACCAGAGATAGGGAATTTAGGGCCATGAAAGCTGTATAAACAAACCTTGTTACTTATTCACCATCTACTACCCACAAACCAAAACCCTTTGTCTTATCAATTCTTCACAAATTTATTGTTTCTTTGTCTAAAGGATATAAAAGCTTCCATCTCTGGTCACTTATTTGGTTCTTCATTCTCTTGTGAAGGGTCCCATGCACTTGTAAAAATTTAATAAAATTTATATGCTTTCCACTGTTAAACTGTCTTTGTCAGTATAATTTTCAGACCCAGCCAGGAACCCTAGGAGGGTCAAGGAAAACTTTTTCCTCCCCCACAATGACATTATGCATTTGTCAAGACCCATAGAACTGTACCACACAAAGAATGATCCCTAATGTAAATTGTGGGCTTTAGTTAATAATGTATTGATGTATTGGTTCATCAGTTATAACAAAAGTACCACAGTAACGCAAGATGTTAATAATAGGAAAACTGTGTGCCATGTGGTTAGGAGGGGGGAAGGGAGAAGAGGCACATGGGGACTCTCTGTACTTTCTGCTCAATTTTCCTGTAAACCTAAAACTGCTCTGAGCAAATAAGTCTATTAATTCAAAAAAAAAAAAAAAAGGCTATCTGTTCACCTAGCACTCGTATATCCTATTCTACAGCCAGGTGTATTAGGATAGTCCCCCCTCTCTTTGCAGTTCCACAACTTGATAGTACCCTAATCCCATGAGCAGAGGAAAACAAAATCAAGTTACCCACGTCTTTAGGCAGGGGTCCCCAACCCTGGCCTCACATCAGAATTGCCTATGGAACTTTTAAAAATGCCAAGATCTCAGGCCAACTGAATCAGAATCTTGGGGGGTAGGGCCATTGCATGTCCGTGTTTAATAAGCTCCACAGTGATTCTGATACCGATTCCCACTTAAGAACCATTTTTCTTGGCTGACACTGATTTTCACCCAATGCCCAAGATCTCAGGACTGCACTTCTCCCTGATTTCTAAGATGAAATTTCCACTTTGTCTTAATTCAGGTGGGTGAATTCCTGTCTTGCTACCATGAGTACCGTGTAAGACAGATGGGGAGGGCATGAATGGGAGAGTCTGCTTCTCTTATTTATCTCTTTTGTTTTGTGTGTGTGTGTGTGTGTGTGTGTGTGTGTGTGTGTGTGTGAGGAAGATCAACCCTGAGCTAACATCCATGCCAGTCCTCCTGTTTTTGCTGAGGAAGACCAGCCCTGAGCTAACATCTATTGCCAGTCCTCCTCCTTTTTCTCCCCAAAGCCCCAGAAGATAGTTGTATGTCATAGTTGCACATCATTCTAGTTGCTGTATGTGCGACGCCGCCTCAGCATGGCCAGACAAGCAGTGCATCGGTGCGCTCCCGGGATCCAAACCCTGGGCCGCCAGTAGTGGAGCGCCCGCACTTAACCACTAAGCCATGGGGCCAGCCACCTATCTCTTTTAAATTATCCCAAATCTTGGAACAGAAGGGGAAGACGAATAAGTTCTAAGTTCTCGGCAGGGGCCCCTTGTAACAAAAGACAGAGAAAAGCATACAAATTTATTTAATATGAGTTTTACGTGACACAGGAGCCTTCCTAAGGAAATGAAGACCTGAAGAAGCACTTAGATCTGAGCACTTTTATGCTACGTTTGATGCAGAGTGGGAAGTCATGGAAAGATATGGTAGAACAAAGGGTATGAGCTAAGTGTAATAAACTGGGGGAAACTCAGCAAGACCTGTTTGTTCAGATTCCTCTCAGCATCTCTCCATCTTCAGAGATAAGGATGCACCTTTCCTCTGGGTATAGGGAGGGCACCTCTCACGTGAAGATCTTATGACCTGCTTCAGGGGAAGGTGAGAAAGTTCTTCCTGCACCTGCCATTTCTCAGATTCCTTCAGCTTGAAATAGTCAATATGCCAAAGTGTCATACTCTGGAGTAGCATGTCCTGAGCCCAGTCAGAAGCTCCCTGCATAGAAAATGGACCCCGGTGGTTGGTTTGGCCCTGTGCCAGCCCTACACTTCTAAAGCAGGTTCAAGGCATATGAGGTGTGCCATTTATGGGATCTCTATTTAAACACACCTGAGTCTTCACACTCCCACCTGTTATTTGATCTGTTCATTTCCCTAGACCTTTATATGCTTGCTGACTGCAAAAGTAATGGTCCCAAACCCTTGTCACTGGAGTAACAGAAGATTAGTATCTTTAACCAAACAGTTACTTATTATAACAATCATCAGCCATATTCAGACCTCTTAAAACACTGCCTCTTCCATGGTTGCTGAGGTAATTCTGTGTCAGGCATCTGACCAGTGAGTGGCCAGAACAGTGAGTCAGAGGCTGATGCTAAGTGAAGAGTTCTAAGTTCCTTTGTGAGGTTTAGTTCTATTGTTTCTGCAGAGCTGAAGGCCTGATGCTCAAAATGGCCCCCAACTCTTAGCCTATTGGCCAAGTTGGGCACATGATACGATTTTTTTGTCCAATTGCTAGGTCATACTATTTCTTACAATGCCTTTCTTCCTTTCCACATGAGTCATAGGAGCTCTATATATTTTCCTGCACAAGTCATAAGTTTTCCATATCATCTGAAGGGAAAAATTGTCCAAGACTTGGAAATAGACAAAAGAGATTACAAGATATCCTTTCATTGGAGTACTGGAGTTGTCTAGCAGACCCACTGGGGATGAGCAGACACTATTGGGGAGTATATCTTTGATTGATTTGCAGGGTAGAAATGAAATTGTACAAAACTGATAACAACCCAGATGTTTCCCGTTCATAGCAATGAAATGAATTTTGTCTGGCAGAGGATATAAATTTCTATAAACCAAAATTTTAACAAGTTACTGATTTCCTCATTAATGAATGAGTGAATAAAATGGGTTTATTTATGAGTTTAATCAATGTGATGGGTTTACTTTTTTAAAAATTTTATGATAGCCATGTTTTTAACCTTTAGAAAAAATTATACTTTAACACTTCGTACTTTTACATGTGTTATTTCCTTTGCCTGGAATAACCTTCTAACCTAGTCAGGTTGGTTTCTTACCCATCTTGCAAGGCTGTGCTCAACTGTCCTCTCCTCTGAGCTTTCCCTCGTCCTTCTTCCCCTGTTCCAGCATTCATTTGTTCAGACTCTACAGCACTCATTTCATTCTATTATAATTGTTAAATTATATTATAATCGTACCAAAATTGATATAAGTGAAGAGTAAATTCAGTTAGAAAACTTCAAATCTGCTGTCTTTTCCCACTCGTGCTGTAGAACCTGGAAGGGTAGAAGAAAAAGATTTTTTTCCTGTCCTACACTATGTTTTGAAGCAGCATTTATCAGGTGAGGAAAAAAATCGGTATTCCCTATATGTAAATTGATCATTGATGAAGAACTAGTGGTTTGACACTAATCTCTTGTGAGTTTGGTTGGTATAGGTCATCGTCTCCCAGGTGTCTGCTTGTTCCTAGGTGCACTGAAAAATTGCAAAGCTAAGGAGCTGTCCTTGGAACATAATGAGCAACCTAGATTCATTGGCTTCTCATTGAGGCCAGAGTTCTAGGGAGGTGTGCAGTCACCTAATTGAAAATGATGAAACCTTGGTCTTTTCTCTAATTGTTTCAAGGCTGGAGTCATTTAACAATGCAGGAGGCTGAAGAACACAACGTATTTTAATGTTTAGTATTTCTTCCTCCTCATACCTGCCCTAGGTAAATTACGTGAAGTGAACATTTCTCTTACTCTGTATCTCTCTCCCCCACTTAGCAAACAGAATTCTCATGGACTCTACTTACTTGTGTCCTCAACATTTCCTTCTCCAATTCACTTCCTCTTCCCTCCTACAAAATTTATCTTAAGCCCCATTCTTGAGAAGAGTTGCATTTTAAAGTTCTCTAACGCCACCCTATTTCTCTGCCAAGTGAAAATGGTTACTATCAGATAAACCATTTGTGCTAATATCTTCTATTAATGTGTTATTCTGCAGGAAACATAATGCCTTAACCTGTCTAAAATGCATTAGCCTCCTTTGAGACATTCTTAAGGAATGAGTCCAGTAGGGACCTCTGTCAGTCTGTGGCTGGTGGAGAAGGTCCTTTTTAATCCTGGGAATTTATAGCTTCCATAGAGATGAAAGCTACTGCATTATTTTTTTTTTTTTTGGTTGAGGAAGATTAGCCTTGACCTAACATCTGTGCCAATTTTTCTCTATTTTGTACGTGGGTCACCACAATAGCATGGCTGACTAGTCATGTAGGTCCACGCCCAGGATCCGAAACCGCAAACCCAGGTCACTGAAGTGGAGTGCACTGAACTTAACCACTATACCAGGGGACTGGCCCAGTATATTTATATTAAAAAACCCCATCTTCTAGAGCTAGAGAGAAGAGATGATTGATGGGCACTGGTCATGTTTGTTTTATCAAAGTTAAAATTAATGTACCAGCCAAAGGATGGGAAAGGAAGAAAACCGAAACTGACTGAGCATCTACTATGAGCCAGGAAAATGCTACATGTTTTATACCCAGTCAGCTCTGCCCACGCCCCTCAACCTGGCTGGAAATCAGCATTTCACCACAATCAAGCCTAGGTCACAACTCTTCCCCAGCTTAGCACATAAACATTTACACTGTCATCATACAGGTAAGCATATTATACACATTAGACACACATATACAGTGCACAGCTTAAACCTACACACAGCACAAATCACATCCAAGCATAATCTGTGTCACACACACCTATAACATTTCTACCAATCACACAACACATACTCTGCACACATAACAAGTATAAATGTCACATACATTGGAATGATTTAGTTTATTTAGGGAAAGGATGATCATTCAGCTTGGGTGGGTACAAGGAGAGTCAATAGCAGGAAAATTCCTCGGTTAGTCAAAAAGAGATGCCAGATGAGGTGAATCTTAAAAAAAAATGTAAAAGTAAATGAGGTGAATGAGGACAGAAGGATATTCCAGGCAGAGAAACAACATAGGCAAAGTTATGATATCAAGAAACCATGTGGTACACAACTCTAAGTAGTTGGAAAACAATGGCCATAAATGCAAAGTGAGGAGTAGCAAGGGCTATTGATACAGGCAGGGGCCACCACTAGGGAAGCATTGAACACTCTACTAGAAACCTGGGGGTGTGGGTAGACATTCTAGTTGCTGATAATCTCTAACAACCGGATGTCCTCTATGCTATCAACAAACCCATTCATGCCACAATGGAATTCAATGTAGCTGTAGCTCCTGTGCTCTTTGTAGCTGTTTTTGTTATTCCTCTGGTAGCACTTGAGTATTTTGAAGGGATACTGGGCCCATACATATACATTTCTGTAGCGATCTCTCCAGTTCCTGATGCATACATGCTCTATTTTGTGCCAAAAGGTATAGATGAAGATGTGATAGTTCTTGCCTCTGAGAGCTTCTCTTTCCCTCATGAGATCATTGCATCTGTACTCACTGAATTCCAAGCTCGTGCTCAGGTGATGCTGTTTCATGAATTCCTTCCAGGAAAGGCTCTGGCTGTGTACAAGGAGCCCACATAGTGGGAACAGCAGGGCCAGGAGAGGGCCTAGGACCTTTAGAGAAGATGCCATCTCAGTCACCTATGAGAGCCACCTATGAGTCCACAGGGAAGAGAGAAGAAAGCATTATCTATCTCGACATTGCCCTAAGAGCTGAGCTCCACCTTCAAATTCCTTTCCCTGCCAATGTAGGCACTTGGGCCCAATTTTACCATTTGGTTCCCAGACTAGAAGATAAGTCTCATTAGATAATAAAGTTTATAAGAACTGAAAATATACTAAAGCCTGAGTGATACAAGCACCAAATTGTAAGAAATGGGTGAAGTTTATTTTGAGAATTCCAAACACCTCCTGTCCGCCCTCTCTTCCACTGAAACTGAGGAACCAGTCGCCCTATAGCTAGCTCTGTTTTATAGGCCAGGTCAGTTCCCAGAAGAGCATGTATTCAAAAGGGAATGGGGGGCAAGCCCCGTGGCTTAGCGGTTAAGTGCACGCGCTCCGCTACTGGCAACCCGGGTTCGGATCCCAGGCGCGCACCGACGCACCGTTTCTCCGGCCATGCTGAGGCCGCGTCCCACATACAACAACTAGAAGGATGTGCAACTATGACATACAACTATCTACTGGGGCTTTGGGGTAAAAAAAGGAGGAGGATTGGCAATAGATGTTAGCTCAGTGCCAGTCTTCCTCAGCAAAAAAGAGGAGGATTAGCATGGATGTTAGCTCAGAGCTGATCTTCCTCACAAAAAATAAAAAAAATAAAAGAGAATGATATTTTAAGCTTCACGCCTATGAATGGAAAGGGTTGTCACCTTTCAAGGGAATGTAGAAGATGAGTAAAGACTTGGGAGGTTTTTTCCAAACAAGAAATCTTTGGTTCCCTAAAATCCCAGGCTGCAATTACTCTGACTCTGCAAGATGGTGCTTCTCTGATCTTGACTTCCTTCTAACCCTTCCCCAAAGCTTGTGTGAAACACTTCTCACTTCTCTAACCACATCTCTTCTCACAGGCCATTTCCCTAACTACCATCATTATAAATGATCTTGATTTGTCATTAAGAACGCTGTCATAAAGGAACTCCAGTTTTGAAATATTGCTCAAGTACCAAGATTGAAACTGCCCTCACAGGAGCTACTCTGGTCAAAAGTTAGGGCGTAGAGTTGTTTGAAAAAGGCTTCCCTTTAAACCACAGACCTGTAAGCGTCTAGTGAGATACATCTATGAGAGCACCTCTGAGGGTGTCAAGTGCTACATCAGGCACAGCACAAGGGGTAGGCACTTTCTCGTTTGTGGTGCCCTATCCCTGGTCTAAAAGGCCTAAACAGGATGAGAAGACCAGGATTGAACCTGCTTCAGTGTATTATGCTTGGGAAGATTGGGGAGGAAGTCTGGTGAGGGGGTTGGGGGTGGCACCGGAAGAGGGACTGCATCAGTGAGATTAATGCTGAGTTCTATTCAGACTTTTGCTTCCTACAAGTTGGATCATGTTCCATTCGTAACTCTACCATCCAGAGTTTCAATCAAGCCCATTCAAGTGTTCCTGGGTCTTTCCCCCAAACACCCTAGCACCAGCCCTTCTAACTCAACCTATTCAGATCCAACACTCACGTCACTGATGGTAGTGGAGATCAGTATGAGAATCTGAAGAGCAGAGAGTCTGTGTCCTTCCCGTTTTCTTAGAACCAAGAAGTCTGCAGCAGTGGAAAAAGAGTAGCAGTGGGGGTGTACAGCACTCCAACTGATTGGCAGTTGGTGGAGGAGAGGGGACAGCCTCACTATGTGAACCTGTTCCTATATCTTCTCATCTTGAACACTTGGGTTCACTCTGAGAATAGCCTGGAGCAAAGGTGCTAAACATCAAAGACTGACTTCTGGGCACAAACAAATTGCAAGGCCCTGAGGAGAGGTAACCTCAGAGAGGGGTTATCTGGAGTTATGCAGAGACAACCAGAGATCTGGCTCCTAAACTCACTTCCCAACAAACTTCTGGGGGAAAGTCCCTGAATAGCTAGGCTATGTTCTATGGGAACTTCAGTGGGGAAAACCACCTCTGGATTTGTGAACTGTGGGACCTTCACTGAGAGGTGAAAGAGTATCTAGTCAAAGGTGCAATTTATTGATAAAGTGAGATCCTTGAATGTGTTTTCTATCAACATATTTCTCAAGGGCTGCTCCTAGCTAAGCCACCTTGGTTGAGTTTCTCACTGGGCCACCTTGTTATCAGAACGCCATGAAGAGTAGCAAAATATGCCACCCCAAAATACGCCTCTTTCGCATAAGGATTATTTTGAGCTGGCTACTTTTGAGAAACAGCAGACACAGGAGAAGCTCTGAAAACCTACTAGATGTTACCCTTTTGTAAGGGACATTTACGTTTATAAGAGGAATTTCCATCTGTAAGAGTATCTCCCTCTCAGTACCAGGAAGAGGATGACTTTAAATCACAAGAAACTCTTATCAATGGAGAAGGCAAGGACTTAAATCTGCATAACAACCTTATCCTTGTTTGCTGTGCTTTTCCTGGTCATCTGCCATAACTGGTATCCCACCCCCACCATCTTTCTTTTGTCTTTAGCAGGAGATGGTATTTAAGGTGGTAGTTTGGGTCATTTGGGTGAGTTTTACTCAGTTTTTCTGGGTATATCCCATGTATACAGGAGATATACATATTATTAAACTTCTATTTCTTTTAATCTTGTTATTCTGTTTTTTATTACAGGCGTGGTCTCAGCCAAGAACCTAGAAGGATAGAGGGAAAATTATTTTTCCTGTCCCATAGTCAGAATGTTCAGTTTATAACCAGGATTTATCTTCAAAGCATGTTAGTAGCGTAGGGGAGGAAGACAAGCCTTCTACCCTCTAGGTCCTTCTGGCTGGGCTACGAATTAAATTGGCATGAGACATAATGACAGCAGAAAATCAAACAAAGCTTTACAATATGTATACATGGGAGAAACCCAGAAAAACTGAGCAACTCACCAGAATGACTGAGGTCGCCACCTTAGATACCATCTTCAGCTTGATAAATAAATTGCAAGCAATAGGATATATTGGACCATATGAGGAAGCCATTTGATGTAAAACTCATTCGGCCTGACTTTGTTTTTTTTTTTGCCCCAAAAGGGGCCTGTAGCCTCTGTTCATTCATTGTATATCCACTTTAAGCAATTAACATGTCCCAAAGACAAGAACAATGCCCTTGAGATAAAAATGCAACTTCCCACACATTGGCATTTCCTTAAGGATAAGCATTTCTCCCTAGGCTAGGATTTAATTGTTGCGCTCATCCTGTGACCACCCAACTCGAGACAACAGCCACACACATGGAGACAGCAGACCTGATACCCACTGTGTCCCTCAATCACCATGCCGTCAGGGCAATGTCGTGGCTACTGTAAAAGGGACATTGCAATCATATGTGATACATGCTCTTTGATGGTATATAACCACTCTGTACACCCCACTTCTTTGGAGTGCTCCATTTCTTGGTGAAAGGACTATTCCAGGCTATATGTTCCTCAAAAGTTGGCTCATAATAAACTCACCCCAATTTTGATTTATAGATTGGTTATGGATTATTTGCGTCGACATTTCTTGGCATAGTTGCAGCAGGATTTCAGAGAAACCCACTAGAGACCACCTAGAATCTTCACTGAACTGGCACTTGGTACCACAGGGGCCATTTGAGCCCCACCCGGATCACTGCATTCTTCAGGTGACCCTGGGTGAGTTCTCCTGAAACCTGGACCTCCTTATTTTAAGTTGATGGTCCAAGAGTTTATTTGCGCTGTTTTAAGGTCTTAAGACTAGAGGCTTTGAAGGGTACTAGTACATTTCCTAGGTGGAGAAAAACCTAGGGGGAATTTCCTAGGCCAAGGGAGCTTACGGGAAGCTTGGAGTGAACTGGGTTGGTTGCCCTTTTAATTTGGATTTGAAATTGGAAAGAATTATGTTTATAAGGTCTGAAAAGAACTGCTTGATAGAGAAATGGGTGTCTGAACTTGTTCAGCTCTGAAGAAAAGGGACATTGCTCTTCCTGGCCAAAAAGGCATTTTTCAAGTGACTGAAAAACACCTCAGCAGGAGTGTCAGAGGCAATCCTCATGACGTGCAGCAGTCCTATAGGGAACTCCACTATCATTCATGTTAATTAATTATAGGTTCATCCAGGGACATGCACATGAGGGTTGGTCATCACACTCCGAACCCCCACAGTGGTCTTAGACTGGCAGCAGGAGAAACCGAGACACGTAAGAGAGTGATTACGACCTTCCTTTAGGGAGTAACACTCAAAGCAGCACACTTGTGACCCACTAATCAGTTCCTAGAAGTTGTTCAGACTTTATAAAAAACAAATGAACAAACAAAACTAAAAGAAAATGGGAAACTGTGCTTCAAAAGCTGGCCAGCTCCTGGAGGGACAACCTCCCACTAGGACTCCAGCGGGTTTCATGCGTAATGCATATGGAAACGATGCTTGCAAGTATTTAACTAAATGGGAAAGATTAACTAAGGATGACTTAAGTCGTAAATGGCTAAAATGGGGAATGTTTGACCTCCCAAAACTGCTGTATTTGCACACACAGGTTGAAAAAGCCAGCTATAAACCTAAAACAAAAGAATGGGAAGCTTATTACGGTTGGCATTTAGAGGCTTCAAAATGTAATAATGATAAAATGACTTCTTTACAGGAGACTAACAATAAATTGACAGAGACTATTTCTGATTTAAAGAGAGATAAGAACTCAGAAGCTGTCCCACCTCCCTCATCTCCTCTACCTCCTCCACTGCCACTTTTGGCACCGCAGAGCTCATCTCCTTCTTCTCCCTCAGCACCCTTGTATCCTTTCCTTTCTGAGCTTCCGTACCCTGACCTATCCACTCTACCTCCTCCTCCTCCTCCTCCTCCCTCACCTCCTCTTCCTCCTTCCCCACCACATCCTCCCCAGAGAAAACAAGGAGTAACTCTCAGAGAGCAGATACTGAAAGTCCTAAAGTTATAGTGTCTTCCTTTAAGGAGAAACCTGTTACTGGGAGAGGTGAGCCTGCTCTTGTGTATACTCTCTGGACTAGAACTGAACTTAAGAATTTGATGAAGGACTTCCCAGAAGCTTTGCAAGATCCTTTAGGGTTTGCTCAAAAATTTGATTCAATTGTTAGAACATATGCACCAGGATATTCAGATTTATATCAGCTTGTGCATTTGCTGGTGTCTGAGAGCAAAGCAAATGAATGGATAAAAGGGGCAGATTGGAGAGACCCCCTGGAGGATTTCCGTAAGCATGAGCCTCATGACCATAAGGAGTATAGAGATATTGCTTGAAACTTACATAAAGCCATTCCAGTAGTTTTTCCCAGGAAGATAGATTGGGCTAAGGTCCCTCAATGTAAGCATAGACCCGAGGAATCTATCTTTGATTATTTTGAAAGGCTTGAGAAAAACTTCGAACAGCACTCTGGGATGGCTCCTGAAAGTTTTGAGGATCATCAACATGATTCAATTTTAAATTCAATTTTCTTAGAAGGAGTAGATGAGGAATTAGCAAAGTTAGTTAACAGACATGAATGGATTGGACTTTAATGCACAGTAGTGCTCTTGTCACTATTATGGATAAACTATCTAAAATCCTCCAGGAAAAAGAAAAAGCCACTAAGGTTATGAGTATACAGCTACAACAGCTTAGTGGCCCAACAAAAGACATCGTTTTAAAATCTACCTAGAAAGAAAATAACTGTCTGTTACTATTGCAAAAATCCTGGTCATTTCAAAAGAGACTGCCATAAACTCAAATGGGATTTAGGGCGTGACAACAATAAACTGGAATAGGGCTGCTCCAAGCTTTACGAGAGGGTATTTCCCCTCCTCCTCACAAATGCCTTAGGGGAAATTGAGATAACTATTGGAGGGGAAACTTTAAAGGCCCTTGTAGATACCAGGGCTACCTTATCTGTCCTCAACCCTACCCTTATTCATTGCCTTCTCCCTCGGAATAAACAGACAGTTCAAATGGTAGGGGTTTCAAATTTTCCAATGCAGGTTTTTAAATCAGAACCAATAATTTTTCAATTAGGAACCATCAGAGGAAAACATGTGTTTCTCCTGGTTAAAAGTGCTCCAATTCATTTGATTGGACCTAGAAGCATACAATGCCCATATTGCCTTTTCACAAAAGGGCAAAATGCTTTTAGATTTAGAAAATTGGGATGCTGACCAGAATGTAATTACTGAAAGGTTGATGACTGTGAAATCAATGACTCAAATAGAAGAAGAGAAAATTGATGACCTGTTACTACAAGTGCCTAGAGAATTAGGGTCATCATCATCTTCAGATATTGGGAAAATTAAATCAGCCTCTCCTATTAAGGTGACTGTTGACAACTCTAAGCCTCTACCTAATATTCGGCAATATCCACTTAGACCAGAGGCAGCAAATGAGATAAAAGCCTGGCACCAAGGGACATGACAGACCCAGGGCAGGCAGCAACCACCCTGGTGCCAAGGGACAATATTTTGATCATCAATGATTTCTATCAAAGATTATAGATCAAAAGAGGGAAAATGATAAATAAATGGCAAGCAATAGGATATATGGGACCATACGAGGAAGCCATTTGGTGTAAAACTAATTCGGCCTGACTTTGTTTTTTTTTCCCCAAAAGGGGCCTGTAGCCTCTGTTCATTCATTGTATATCCGCTTTAAGCAATTAACATGTCCCAAAGACAAGAACAACGCCCTTAAGATATAAATGCAACTTCCCACACATTGGCATTTCCTTAAGGATAAGCATTTCTCCCTAGGCTAGGATTTGATTGTTGCGCTCATCCTGTGACCACCCAACTCGAGACAACAGCCACACACATGGAGACAGCAGACCTGATACCCACTGTGTCCCTCAATCACCATGCCGTCAGGGCAATGTCGTGGCTACTGTAAAAGGGACATTGCAATCATATGTGATACATGCTCTTTGATGGTATATAACCACTCTGTACACCCCACTTCTTTGGAGTGCTCCATTTCTTGGTGAAAGGACTATTCCAGGCTATATGTTCCTCAAAAGTTGGCTCATAATAAACTCACCCCAATTTTGATTTATAGATTGGTTATGAATAATTTGCACCCACAAGTTAAAGACAAAGGTAGATACTGGGGGTTGGAGGAGTCAGTTATAGGAAATTACCAGAAAAAGCACAGTGAACAAGAAGTCTCAAATACCAAACTAGATCATATGTACTAGTCCAGGAGGCAAAGGAGGGCAGTTGAAAATGTATAGAGGAAACAATCAGAAAAATCTGAGAAGATGTGCTCTGAATACATTTTAAAGGAGACGCATGGTTGCAAATTAGGAAGAACATCATGTGAGTCACTTCTCAGGACACGTGTAACAAGCCTGATGGGTCATAAACACGATTGTCTACAGGAGCCAGGCAGTTATCATCACTGAGTGAATCAGTAGGTAGGAGCTGTCGATGTAAATCCCTAAGGAAGGAAGGGTACTAAAGAAGTGGGGTGCACAGAGCAGTTATATACCATCAAACAGCATGTATCACATATGATTGCAATGTCCCTTTTACAATAGCCACAAGATCTCCCTGCCAAATTGCACTGCCAGAATAGCTATTGATGGACACAGTGGGGAGCAGGTCTGCTGTCTTGATGGGCATGGCTTGTGTCAGGTCTGTTGTCTCAAGCTGGGTGGTCACAGGATGAGCGCAGCAATAAAATCCTAGGCTAGGGAGAAATGCTTATCCTTAAGGAAATGCCAATGTGGGGGAAGTTGCATCCTTATCTTAAGAGCATTTACTCTTCTCTTTGGGACATGGTAAAGCAGATACACAATGTATGTTTTAAAGGCGACAAGCCCTTTTGGAAAAACAAACTCAGGCCAAATTAGGTGAATTCCTTTTACACCAAATGGCTTTCTCATATGCTCCAGTATATCCTATTGCTTGCCATATATTTATCAGAGCAGAGTCACTGGAGAACCCTGAACTATTGGCCCCTTCAACAGAGGTGGTGGCTACTCAGCTCTAATTGATCCCTTCTGGTAGTGGAGATTCAGTGAGCCAATCATTATTTCCAGATTTTTAAAAATAAGACAGGAATGCAAATTTTTATGTGAACTATCCCAATTTGTAGAGTTAACATCCAAAACCCAATATTATTGGTAACACTGTATGTGCTGATCAGAAAAGGTTTTTGATCTGGATACTCCCCTTGTGACTGCAGGATACGTGCTTTACGTCGTATTATAGACACTTGAATACAGGTCTTTCTACCCAGTGTGCTTGTCAGCAACACAGAGGAGAGTCACTGTATCTAATTAAGTTTTTACATCCTCGTCACTTATAAAAATGATTTTGACGAAACGTACATTACATAAACTTGCTTCATGATAAAATATATTAGTGAATCTCAGCAGGAACAGGATTTTAAGGCAGAGTGCTATTAGCTCTGCACTGAGTCCTGACTAGGTCACCATTGTGTCCCTGTTGACATGAAGACATCAACAGTAAGATTATTGCATTTCCAGAAGACAGTAATAGAGAAAGGTAGTAAAAAGTGACCTGGATTAATTTTGTTGGAAGATGATATGATACCATTGAAGGGTCTAATTCAGTTTCCTAACCTAGAAGCTGGACCAGAGATTTAACATCTCTTAGCTCGAGGCCTTTCCCACCTCGATGCACGTCCTCCTTCTGCACAATCTCCTTGACAGGACACCATTGTTCATTCTCTGGCAGGTTTTACAGAAAGACTTTCCTTTGGGTGTTTTCAGGTTATGCTGTTTCACAGGAAGTGAAGGCAACAATCAGGCCGGCATTAAAACAAGAGAAAGTGAATTCAACGTGTGGGACCAGAAAAAACAACAACAAGCCACTTCAAAGATACATAAGAAACTACTTTAATTCCCTGCAGGACTTTGAGCAGCAAGAAATTCAGAGCTCCAGTTTGCAGCACAGTGGGCTACTGAGATGGAGAACATCTGGTGAGAGGAAACCAGGGAGACAGTAAAATCGAAAGGGGACCAGCCCTCCCTGGCTCCATTTGTTCCAAGTCCTGGGCCTGCCTTTATGCACTTCAGTCCCTCAGTGCCCTGCCCCAAGTTGAGTTATAAAATCTGTGGCCATTCTGCAGCCAATGTATATTTTCCATCAACGGAGACCAGAACCATTGAGAGAGCTCTGCCCTGCACAGGATGCCTGGAACTAGCTTTATTACAACAGAAGCAGCAGCTGTGCTGTTCTTGGGTGTGTGTTGACTGGAAAATGATCAACAAAGAGGCTGATTGCACAAGTGGGCCGTATGCCAGTCTGTGGGTTTCTTCATTTCCTAGACTCAGATCCCCCCGTCTCTGCTGGCTCCACCCACAGGGGCTGCTCTACATCTCCAGTCCCAAGTAGCGGGGAGACCAGCAGCCCCTGAGCCCCAGGACAACCAGCTGAGTCTGTTCTCACAGGAGCCATGGCGCAGAGACTGGGTAAGAGAATGAGCCCTAGAGCTGGGACAGGAAGGACCGCGATGGGACAGCAACTGCAGGAGGGCTGAGGTGAAGTTAGTGACCAGGACACATGACAGATTTGGGGGAGGGGAGGGGAAAGGAAATAAGATCCAGAGTCACAACAGAGGGTCCTGCAGGGTGAGTGAGAAGGGAGCGTGTCATTACTGGGCCAGACACAGGACACACTTCTCTTCTCTTTTTACAGGAAGCATGGTTCCAACACAGCAGGATTCCTAGCTTTGTCTCCTTCTGCTGCTGGGGCTCTTGGGAATGGTGATCTCATTCCATGTCCCACCAGAGTTAACCGGGGCTCAGTGGTTTCCAATTCAGCACATAAATATGACACACGAACAATGCGATGATGCAATGAGAGTGGTTAATTGGTATAGGAAAAGATGCAAAGATAAGAACACATTCCTCAACACGACGTTTGCTTTTGTAGCTAATGTTTGTAGCACTACAAATGTATCCTGCTCTAATGGCCTAACGAATTGTCATAATAGCCCAGTTCAGGTAAATATAACATACTGCAACCTCACAGCACCGGCACCACAATATACAAAATGTAGATATGTACAGACACAGGCACAGATGTACTTCAGAGTTGCCTGTAACAACAGTTCACCAGGGGACAATGGCACCTATCCAGTGGTTCCAGTTCACTTGGATGCGATCTTCTAACCTCTGGGTCAGCGCTTCGTGCCAAGCTCACCTGCCAAGCCACACAGTCACAGCCACGGTCCCATGCCACCATCCACCCCGGATATCAGCATCAGTCATCATCGCGCCAGCCCTCGACCCCCTCTAAGCTTTGCTGAGCTGAAGCTCCTTGTTCTTCTTGCAATAAACTTCCTTACACAATCGTCTCGTAGACTATGTGTCTGTTTTTGCCCCTCTCCTGTCACTCAGTCAGAATCAGTTGGGAAATCTTTTCCAACCTTCTAATCTGAGGTTTGTGGGATATAGAGAGAAATGAAGAGAAGCAGCTCCTTGTGTTGTGAAGCAGCACAGATTTTTTCCCTCTCTCTCCTTCAGGCTGAGAGGCTGAAGCCTCAATTTGTATCTGCCTCTTTGCCTCCCAGAAGGTAAAGGGCCACAGGGAATAACTACAAAGCTTATGTGATTGATTCTGTCTGATTCATGAATCATAAATTCAAGTTAGAAGGGAACCTGGTTGTACAAAAAAGAAAGGAAAAGACAAAAAGAATGCCATCAATATCATGAGATCAAGAAAATTTCACCCTCAGGATTATTTTTTCAAAATTGGTGCATCAAATCTCCAAGTATGAGTAATTATACTAGGGGTGACCCATGGCCCAAGTCAAATGTGGAATAAAATAAATTGTCCGGGGAGCAATGTGTACCTAATCTAGTAATGAGGAGAAGAGGTGGGAATCTCTCCCAGAAAATTCTACGTCCTGGAGAAGGGGGTAGCCAGTCACCTGGAGGAAGAAGGGAAAGGAGGAGAACAGGGAATTGGGTCTCATCGGGGATGAGTCACTCTGGCCCATTCTGGCATCCATGGCTGTCTCCAAGGGTGAATCAGTGGCTCATTCACACTCAGGTCAGGAAGGAGCCCAGGCTCCAGGATTACGGAATTGTAGACCCACAGAAAGAAGGGGTGAATAATGAGAACCCCTTGCCCCACCTCCATCACAAGGCTGCACTCAGGAATCAGTGAGGAACAGGAAGGGAAAGCCCCTACAGGCTGTGTTCAGATGCAGCATTCAAGGGATTGCTCTGGTGACAGTGTGGGTTTTTCTGGGGTGCTTGTCAGAAAGACCTGAGGGAGCATGTCACCGAATCTGTACTTTTGTTCTTGGCCTTGGGAGTCCTGACCTCCCTGACCAGAGATGGTGTTTCCATCCCAAGCACCACTCCACCATGGCTTAAGTCTTGCTCTTCTTAGTATTACAGACAGCAGCTGCATTTGAGCATCTCCTCCACAGAAGCCATGTGTGGTTTTACACCTCCAGGAGTGTCTGTTGGCTAAAGATATTGTACAGGGACTCTGGTTTTGGAAAATTGCAGTACTCAACTGAACCCATTGACTTTAGGTAAAATAAGTCATGGCATAAGTATGTTCATCCTTCATATAGACACAGAACAACAGAAGGACGCTGGACACAGAGGAGATGGAACCACATGTCCTGTGAAGAACACGGTCACTTCACTCACCAGATCATATGCCTCATCCCAGTCAGGGACAAGCATCTCCCACACCCCAGAAGAGGGCTGATCAGTCACCCACCTGTCCCAAGCTCCCTCCACCTTGTCTTCATCCCTTCTCCCAGTTGTTTCTTCATCCATCCAGTACTTATCTATTGGGCACACTGTGTGTTCCAGGCACTATTCTAGGTACTGATGTTGCAAAGCGAACAAAGACAGGTTTCTGCTCTCACGATGCCACATTCTCCTGGGGCTAAGTACTAAACATATAAGGTTATTTTTCCCAGTGATAAGTGTCATGAGGAAAATAAGACAGAGTAATATGATGGAAAGGGTCTGGATGTGTCACAGAAGTGACAGCAGAGGGTAGGCAGGCAAGACTCCTCCAAGGGAACAAAATCTGAACAAGATGAGAACTAGCTGGTCACACAGTGACCAGGAGGAGAATCACTCCAGCAGAGAGAAGAGCATGTTCAAAGGCCCTAAAATAGACACAGGCTTGCCATGGTGGAAAAATAAAAGTCTACTGCAACAGGACTAGAGCATTGACAACCAGGAGCATTAATGATGGAGGCTGATGAGATTCAGACCCTTCAGGGCTGTGGAGACGTGAAGAGGGTTTCTAATTGAGGATCAAACGGAGTGTTTAAATGGTAGGTTAAAGTGCCCTGAGATTAATTTGGCTGCTGTGCCAAAAATGAATGTTTCCTCACCTTTTCGCTGGGGCCTAGCTTCTGACGGAATTCAGATCCAGACTCTCTTTCTGGTTTCTCTAAGACATCCTGACCCTCACTCAATCCTTGTAACAGCATATACATTCCTAACGTACATGAATTTTCTGTCTATACTATTACATTCCATTTTGATCAGATTGCATTTGACTAAGAGGAATGGAAACATGGCCATAAAAAAGTCCTAACTGATCAATAGGCCCAACATCCTCTAAAAGTGGGAAAAAGGGGCCAGTCGAATCTCCCTAAAGAAAGAAGCTCTGCGCCTTCCTTTACTGACTGTTCCCCTATCCGATCCCGTTGTTCTTCACAACTGCTTCTCAACTTGACCATAAACCTCCTCTCATTCCTTGACATAGAACTTGCCCCCTTTTTCTAGCTGGAAGGATGAGGTGGATTGACTAATACCTATAACTTATTCTGTATAGGTGTGTTCTCTAATCTCACATTTACATCATTACTTAAATCTCCACAGTTGAAAGTATGAACATTTGGAGTTTAAATAAGTACAATCTTAAGTCTTCCCTTGTATAACTCTGACCCAGAAAAATGTTTCAAGTTCCTCCGTGAGAACAGTCCATCAGGATACGCACTTCCTGTTGCACACGGTCCTGGGTTGGATGCCTGGCCAACAAGTTTCTCATCTCTGTGCCTTGATCTGGTTTCTCTTTGGTCTCACTGGTGGCCCAAGTGGAGGAACGACGTGTACGCTGAGACTCACAGACTGTGTAGATCAGACATGGTCACTTCAGCAAACATCAAGCTCCTATCAAGACCTCAGAGCAGTGTGAGGATTGGGGCGTGCAGAGATAAAGTCAAGATGGCTCCTACTGCTTCAGGGGAACTGGGAAAAGACTGAGAATCCCCTACAGGTTATGTTTGAAGGGGTCGTTCCCATAGTTGTGGATACTCGCAGCAGAAGTAAAACCTGAGTCTCTTCTCCCCCTCTCCAATCCTGGAGCACAGACATTGTGCAAAGACCCTACACAGGTAGTAGTCGGATGGTGAGTCATGATGAAAGCACATAAGAACTAGTGATTTCCTTGGACAAATTGCCTACAAGGAATCACTTCATGATATTATTTCACAAAGCACAGTGCATGTCCATATTTCTGATTGTGGTATTGGGCCATGACATGATCTCAACTAAGGGAATAGAATTTCCAGGGCAAGAGGCTGTGGGATTTAGTCCAGATCTTCCACTACCTGGCTGTGGAATTTTGGAAGATCATACCAACATTCTGTTCTTCATTTACAAATGATGACCTTGTACTACATGATCTTCCATCCCAGATATTTTTCAGTTCTTTGAGTTCATAAGTAAGGAATGATTTTCTGTGTGCAGGTGTCTATGTTATTAAAGAGGTTTATGCGTGGTATTTTGGGTACATATTTGTAAATTGTTTGATGATTTATAATGGCTTTTTCCTATAAGACTCATGAATTTGATACAAGAAACATGACTAATAAAACTAAATAATTGCATATGCATAGTTTATTATTACTTTAAGACTCCACATTAAGGTTAAAATATATTCACAGTAGGGAAGCTGTTTTTTGATGTTGTTCTTACTTTTTGGTGGTGGTGTTTTGTTTTTTTTTGCTGAGGAAGATTGGCCCTGAGCTAACATCTGTTGCCAATATTCCTCTTTTTGCTTGAGGATGATTGTCTCTGAGACAACATCTGTGCCAGTCTTCCTCTACTTTATACATGGAACACCGCCGCAGCATGGCTTGATGAGGGGTGTGTTGGTCTGCGAACCCATGAAGCGTGGGCAGCCAAAGCAGAGTGCTGGAACCTAACCACTACGTCACTGGACCAGCCCCAGGAAACTGTTTTGATCTGACTCTCAGAACTGTCTTTGCATTTGGGTGAGATGAAAACCTAGCACAAAAGCTTGAGGAATTATTTCAATACCTAGGGATAAGAGATGGTAAGACCATCTGGGCTGGTGGACTTGTGGAAAACCTAGCGAGATCAGTCACTCATCAGGTACAAATTTATCTGATACCCCTGGGACAGAAACACTGTTTCTTCTTCCTTTCAATTATGTCTTGTCTAATAGAAAAGCAAGACAGCAAACACTGTTTGTCTTAAAAAGAAGCCACGGGTAAGTGGTATCCATAGAACCCCACACTCAGGTCACTCAATCTGTCTCACTGAGATATTTCAGAACAATCCCTAAGGACCAATAGCCAACTTTCTTTCACAATAAGTTATATGATCAAACACTATAAACAAACCCGTGATTAGTTCTTTCTGCCAACATGCTTGCAGAGTGCCACAAGTGAAAAACTTTCTATGACTAGTTTCTATTACAATCACCTGGAGAGGTCTTCACACTATGGATTCTTGGGCTCCACTCCAGAGGTACTGACACAGAATGTCTGGATGCGGAGCTCAAGATTCAGCATGTCCAAATCTTTCTTCAGGTGGTTCCAACATAATCTGTCCCCAGCCTGACATTTGGGACCCACTTTTATCTGATCGGGACTTCAGAAGCCTATGATGGAAATTCGTAATGTCTTGATATCGGGACTATTCCTAGGTGAGAGGAAGTGGAGGTACTACTGGCCTTGGGGCCCCAAGACAAGTCCAGCTATGAACACATCTAATCAACCACCTATATCCTGGGATAGGCCTCTGTTAACTTGACCCAATCAGCACATGAGTGCACACAACTAACCTACCTGTCATGGAGATGTTTTCCCCTTAAGTGAAAGGAAAAATAGTTGAAGGTTTTGGCTGAGACCCACTATGTGGAATAAAATGCCTCAGCCTCATTGCTGTATCACATGTGCCCAGAACAGTACCTGGCACTGAGCAGATGCTCAATAAAGTTTTTGAACAAATGACGAGACATAGATTGTATTAATTTTTTATTTTTGCATAATAAATTACCATAAACTTAGCAGCTTAAACACAACATACAATTATCATCTCACAGGTTTTGTGGGTTCAGGAATCCAGGCACAGCTTCTCTGGATCCTCTGCTCAGGGTCTCACAAGCCTGCAATTGAGGTGTTGGCCAAGCTGCATTCTCATCTAGAGGCTCCATTAAGGGAGAATCTAGTCCCAAATTCATTCAGATTGTTGGCAGAATTTATTTCCTTGCAGCTGTAACAGAGGGTCGATTCTCTTGCTGGTTGTCAGGAAGGAGCCACACTCAGCTATTAGAGGCTGTCAACAGTGTCTTTTCCATGACTCCTCTCCATAATCCCTCTCACAACATAGCAGCTTAGTTCACAAAACCAGCAAATGTGAATTTCTTCCTCCCATCTGCTAAGACAGAGTCTTTTATAAACAAACATAACCCTGAGAATGACATCCCATGACTTTTGCCCTATTCCATTGGCTACAAGCAAGTTGCACGTCCCACTCCCACTCAAGGGGAGGAGATTATACAGTGGTATAAATACCAGAAGGCAGAAATTGTTGGAGCTCACATAGCCATGCAGTCAAGGAGTCAAAGAACCAAGGGAAGATGGAAAGTAGTTTCTCCAGGCCAAAGAGAGGTGCTGTCAAGTGGCTGACAAGATACAGGATAAAGGTGTAGCCACATCTCCAAGGACCAAATGATGTTTCCCAAGGAGATGGAAATTGATGATCAGGTTGAAACTTTCATTCCTTCTGGGAGAGGAAGATGAGGCAAAGCTCCAATTATCCACGAGAGGAGGAAGCCATTGTTAGGGTCTGCCATTAGGTGAATGGCGGACTGCAAAAACAGGTGAATTTTCAATTCTCTCTCTCTCCCTCTCTCTCTCTGTTTCACTCTGTCTCTCTCTCTTTCTCCCCACCAGACAAAACACCCCCAAATTCAGTAACCCATAATAACTATACATTATTTCTCACTATTCTGTGGGTCAGCTGGGCTCAACTGGGAGGCCATTTGGCTCCACATAGTGTCAGCTGGGCTTGCTACTGCAACTCTAATTTAGGCTACGGAATTCAAGATGACATCACTCTCATGTCTAGTGCATCAGCTGGAACGGCTGGAACCCAGGCGCCTCTCTCTCCTTGTGGTCAGGCACCATCCAGGGCTTCTCCCCTACAACTTCCACAGTGAACTCTACAGCAGAACTTTAGTATTGAACTTTACTGTGCTCAATTTTTCTTGTTTAATTCACACAACAGTTCTGACAAGTATGTGTTATTATTTACAGATTTTCCAATTTCAAGCATTTTTGGCCCTGCATAAGTGGCCATTGGGCTTAAAGTATCCAACCCCTGGTGTGCTCCACCTGGCAGAGTATAGGGCCTCGTTACTCATAAGTAGTAGAGGTTTGATTCTAACCAATGTCCTTCACATGAGAACTGAGTTTCTATTCCCAGCTCCCCGTCACCAACATAAAGGAAACCTGGGTGATGAAATGTGATTTGCTTAGAGCAGAATCTCACCAATTGGAGAAAAAGAACATAAGGAGTATCCCATTCCCATGCAGCCTGCAGCAACGTCTCTACACCAGAGGACACCACTTACCGAGTCAATCTGCTGAAGGTGCACAGGGGTTGAGGAGATTTGAAAACTCTTCCACACAAATTCTTTTGTGACTATTATCTTTTTTCCCATCCGGTGTATTTTCCCTCCTATTTTTATTTTTCAACTCTCGTGATTCTAATTTTCTTTGGTTGCAACCTATCTCTCAAGGTACAGTGAATCAAGGTTCACTCCTGAATCTGGCTTCCAGTTACCACTCCCCAGCTGACTCAGCTCTCCCTCCTGTCCTGTGGCTCTCATTCCATCCTTCCTCGTGTCAAGCTCATTCAGAAATCACATTCACCTTCTGCTCCCTTATAGCCCTCTTTGGCTCCTTGCTGGGGATTCATATCTTTTAAAAATGATCAAGCTTGTTCCTTTTCCTGATCCTGATAGTCCCTCTATGGAGCCATTCTCTAGCTTTATTCCTCCTCTTGGTACAATATGTTTTAAACTAAAGATGGTTCCTGTCTTGGTAGGTAAGGACCTTGGGAAAGGGAAAGGAAATGGTTACGGGAAGGAAGGAAAATACTGTCAGCTGAAAGCAGAGGCAGCTGAAGTGAATCTAAGGGCTCCTGGGATGGGAGGAGGCAAACAGTGCATGACTCACTCTTCCTTAAAATCTACCAACCTCTGCACGTTTACCTCAAATGCTGATAGCATCACTGACTCAGAAATATATGAAGAGCCCCAGAGACTTACAAGGGGGATAATATCGACCTGGCGGGGTTGAGACGGTGAGATAATATCTGTGAAAGCAATAGCACAGGGCCTGGCACACCGTGGGTACTCAGCGTGGAAACTCTATTATTATTACTAAATATAAGACACTTTTCTGAGTGTTTTTCATGTGAGTGCCTTGAATACTGAAGAGAAAACAGAATAGGATGGTGCTTCAGGGAAATTATTTCCTGTGTCAGACATTTATGTTTAGTTTTGCCTGAAGCTTGCCTTCTCCCCGATCCCTGGTGGGTAAGTTGGGCTTGTGAAGAGGTTTGTTTATCTTAATTTATGGGAGTCGAATGCAATGGACAGGAGACAGACTGAGATGAAAATGAAACTCGGGAGACTTGTCCATGTTAAGGCCACTTGGGCTTCTACACTGAAAATAGTGGAAGGGCAAACTGGTGAGAAGGATTGAGCTCATAGGGCACAATTTCTCTTTCCCTATTTCTCCACTAAGTCTGAGCTACTCCTGCATCTCATGAGTCAGCAGATGGGCAACAGTGTGAAAAACAGGAAGTCAGTTAGCCTGATCTCAAGTCTGTAGGACACATTGTGGGTGGCTGATAATAGGTACTGGGAGTGGGGTAGGTGGGGTTATTGAAGGAAAAATCTAGATCCCCATGGTTCCTGTTTCTAAACACTGGAAACTCTGGCTCAGTTTCTCAAGACCTGTGGGTAAGGTGGGTAGCAGGTTGTTGAACTTTCAGCAATGCTCCAATGCCTGGGGGGCATGGCCTGCAACTGACAGAATGGCTAGTGGCCCTGATTCCAGAAGAAAATACTGCACCCAACACTCACCCTTCCCACTCCCCACTCCGCCATGTCCTGTACCAGGAAGCTCCTAAGCAGCCTGGAGAAACAAAGCATAGCACGGCTGAAGGGGAAGGGTGAAATGGACATTGATTACACACAGTAGCATAAATGGGACAAGAGTCAAATCTGGAGATGGTGTTTATGTCAATTCTTCAATTTATAGGTAGTCAACCTAAACTCCTTTTCTCAGCCCTGGGTGAGAAATGGGATCTCATGTAGGGAAATGCTGGGTTCCAGTCAATGGAGATGATGCCTAGTGAATGTCTCAGTGAAGAAATATTTGAAGGCCAAACATATTTGGGAGGTGTCTCCTGTGGGTAGGGAGGACATTCTAGATAAGTCCATCAGAAAAGTCAGGATTCTTTCAGGCCCACAGGGCAATAAAGGCCATGAAGGTGAAACCAGCAGCTACACAGCCCCACTTGGCTAGAGGGGCCTCAGGACCAGCTAGATCTCGGGGCAGAATTTCTAGGAAGGTGACATAGAGGAAGGTGCCTGCTGCCACACCCTCTAATACAGCCTGGGCTAAGCCTCGCCCCCCTTCAGAGTCTCCTTGGGCCACAGCCAGCCCTACAGCAAGGCCCAGAGGGGACATGAGAGCTAATGACAGGATGGAGAACATGGCCCATCGTGATCCAGTGCCTGTCCACACCAGCCGCGGTCCTACGCCAAAGGCTATGAGCCCCTTGTGAGCCAGGACAGCAAGACAGAGCTCCACGGTAGCGGCTACAGTGGGCTGCAGCCCCACAGCCAGACCTTCAAACACTGAGTGGAAGGAGAGTGAGAGCAAGAGGACGAGGGCTCAAAGGGGACCCTGTGAGGGTGAGGGCAGAGGCCCATGGCTGTGGAGTCCAAGGACATGAGCCCCCCCATTCCTCCTCATGCACTGTTGATCCTTCAGCAGCCCCAGGACAGCACTGCAATGCCAGTGACTCCAAGAGGAAGACAAGGAAGAAGCCCAGGGAGATGACGAGCTCTCCATAGGGATACTCCATCTAGGAACAGAAAGAGGGGCTGTGAGTTGGGGGAGGAAGGGAAGAAGTGCACTGGATGGACATGGCATTGAGAGAGTGAAGAGAAGCGAAATGTGGTAATAGAACATAAAAACAGGAGGGGAATGAAGCCCAGAGTAGATGTGGACATGCAACAACAGGAAGGCCAGAGGGACTAGGGGCACAATATCAATAGGGTTAGAGATATGGGAAAATGATGTGAAGCAAGTCAAGGGTCCAGGGAAAGAATGGAAGAGTAGAGCAAGAGCTTTGTCTGGGATTCCCTAAACCCAAAAGGATTGGGTTGGCTTCTCCCTTCCCCTACAACATCTGAGCCGAGGAGCAGAAGGGATTCTTGGTATTCCCCACATACTCCCCTCAAAATGGTCTGGGTATGGAAGGAGTCTCTGGTTCTCCTCACCCTCGAGGTTGGGGCTGGTGGGAGACACTTACCTGAGCTGAATCAGCATCATCAGAAGAATTTCTCTTACTTTCTGTCCTGTTCTAGGGAGAAAAAAGCAAAAATTAGATGGGGATGGAGCAGCTCAGCTTCCTGTCCTGTCTCTTCTGTGGCACCGCTTTCCTTGAAGCCCAATCTGACCTGTTTTCATCATTCCACACATCCCAAGAGCTGTCATCTTCCCTGTCGCTCCACCCGTGTCCCCGGCTCCATCACTTTTCCCCCTTTCTTCCCTTGGTTCTGTTCATCGTTCTGGACTCACAGCCCTATAGCTCAGCATCTCTGCAGCTCACCTGCATCACAAACTGCTGGATCTCTGATTCAATTCCCTCCAGGGCTTCAGCGGTCATGTGCATGAACCCTGCTCCCAAGAAAACACCAGCAGAAGTGCAGCCCAGGAGACGAAGGACCCGGCAGTGATGACCTAACAAAAAGCAGGAGTTACAACCCAGTTTTCAATGAGGAGCTAGACAAAGGTGACTAAAGAGCAACAGGCAGCAACCAATATCCCAAGCTTGGGGATGGTGAGAGAATCAGAGCAAGGTATCAGGATAGGGTGATAGGGTTAAAGTCAGACTTAGGTTATGGGAACAAAGATGTGGTAGGGCTACACCAGTGGCTTCATCTATCTGGAACCACTTGAAGCAGATGGGAATACGGCCGCAGACCAGAGTGAGAGCCAGCAGGGCAAACAGGCAGCCAATTTTTACTCCTAGAAGTGGCCTCTTCCTTAGGGTACAGGACAAGCAGAGACCTCAGAATGACAAAGGGCGTCGTAATCTTTAGAGGAGTGGTGTCTTAGGTGGTCAAATCTAGAGTGTCAAATCTCCTGAATTTCAGGAGGCCTTTGGGATCTTCCTTCTGTTCTGTGTTGCCTCTGCTTGCACAGTCTTGTATAGCTGACTGGGGCCCTCCTCCAACTTCCCACCCGCCCCCTGCATGGAGGCCACTACCCTGGTTCACAACTTTCTGAACTTTGAAACTAGAAACTCCTTGGTCATACCCTCTGTGACTTTGATTTTACTTATCAAGCCAGCAGAACCATCTGGTAATGACCTGCACTACCTATTTTTCTTATGATGTATACCTTTTATCTTTCCCAGATTTGATAATTGATTACCCTCATCTGATCCACTAATTCAGGCCACACAGGAGGTCCCAAGCCATAGTCTTAGTGACAAAGGCAAGGTCATTCTTTCTCCTGTAATATCTCTGGTTATGATGGTGATGAAAGTGGGCTCTCACTGGGCATAACTAACTGCTGCAATAGAAAGATTTTCTTCTATAGGTTAAAATATAGCCCTCAGAGTTAGTTGGGGAAATATCCAATCCTCGTTTCTAAGACCTGTAGATACTGATATCCCTGGTTATCACTTGTGATAAATAGGCAGCATCTTCATTCATGCCTTCCTTCACAGATTTACAGTTCAATATTTGGCCTATGCTCTATAATTGTTGTCACAAGTAAGACATGTGGGGCAAAATTTTGGAAATGCAGGCACTTTGTTTTGTTCACTACAATACACATAGCACTTCACACAGTGCTTGTCACATCAAAGGCACTCAGAGATGTCAGTTAAATAAATATTAGTAACCTAAGAATGTCTCTCTGTTGTCCTCACATAAGAATAAAAAGTTAAGTAGATAAAGTATCCTTTGTTTCCTGGTGTCCAGAGGGTAGTTTTTAGTTTTTTAGTGGAATGCCCTGGACTACTGTTGTCTGTATTCCACTCCTGGTGGCCTGCTCTTCCTACTTAGGAACTTTCAGAATGCCTTCTCTTTTGTTATGTCTTAGACATTTTTCAAAAGGCAATGTTTTTGTGTGCTTCTGCTTATGGTGGGACTCTACCTATCTATTTGTAACACCAGCTCCCCACCTCTTGCCAAAGAATATTTCTTCTATCTTGGATTGTTGATTCTGTGTCTTGTGTTTTATGTTCATTTTTGGCCTCTCAGTATATTTTAGGTTGATTCTCTGGGAATCAAGTGAGATGCATTATCCTTTTTTCCCCCCGTAATTAAAGACAGTGTCATTATCAACTGAATTAGAAACTTGTTCTAATGTTTAGATATTTAGGTTCCTGGCATTTGACTGAGCTTTGTAAACTGTACTTTTTACAGTGTAGAAATGGGGAGTTATAAAAATATTAATATATGCCAAAATAGAGATTTTGTGCTCTTTCAGGTTAGTAGGTCCTGTTAATAAATTAAGGGACCACGTTAGATACTCAACAAGTAGGCGTTGTGCATTTCTACTTGTTGGACTTCTGTGTTGCTGGAATGCAATTAAACCTGAACCTGGTCTCAGGGTGATGGTTGTCCAAGAGCAGAGGAAGAGGCCAGGAAAATTCTCTGAGAATGACAAAGACTCACTAGATTGACAAAGTTGAGTAAGAATAGGGTGCCATACATCTCTCTTATGGCTTTCAAGATTTCAGCAGGCCATTTTGGCCAAGAACTACAAGAAGAAAGCATGTGTGTTTTATTTTGAGTAATAACTTAAGGTTAAATACAAATCCCTTAGGTTCAGCATTCTAAAGTGTAAGCAATACTAAGAGAAAATAGTTATGACACATACACACACACTTTATTAATGCAACATTTACATTTATTTCTGTCAATTAGCTAAGCAGGGAGCTAGCAAATGCATAGGGTAGGACACAAGGGACAGACACGCACCAACCTAACAGGAGCAATCAGTGTCTCGGTGCCAGACCACCGCTGATGCCCAGCTAATGCATCAGTGACCTCCACCTGCAAGATTTTCTTTTTGCACAAAGAAGTTGTAGTCCACTCAAAGACTGGGGGTAATGGTCTACAGAAATCCCAATTCATGTCTCCCCATTAGAAGTGCACGGAGTTGGTACTCAGTGCTCAAAGTTCAGGGAGGGTATGGCTGCCCAGACTTTTATGCTAAAACTCTTACCAGGGGTTGAGGGTTACTGCAGCCAGGAGCCTGAGCCTAGATCCTCATCAGTTCTTCCACAGACTTTCTCTGGAAAATAAACAACATGTTTATGCTACTCATTTTTCAGTTATAAACACATTTTCTATTTTAAAAATTTCTCTAAAAAATAACAAGTGTAGAGCATCATGGCAGAGTGAGCTCTTCCCTCTGTCTCTCCCCCTTAAGGTACAACTGAAAGGACGTTAATTAACCAGCAGATGACACCCACACAGCACAATAGGACATCTGAGAGATCCACACAGCCATACATCTGAAGTTGGGGGTCCTGGATCCCCAGGAAGCCACAGAAGGATGTGAGCAGATATCCTCCCCCTCCCTAACGGCAGCGATGTAGGGCTCAGGACCTCACACAGCGGCCAGCACGTGAGTCTAAGAGGAGATGGGGGAACAGGCAGGCCTCTGCAGGAAGGATTTCACTTTCAGAGTCGCATCCCAGCCCACAGAAATGCTCCACACTGAGGTGGCTTAGCAACCACCTGGGTGCCCACACCAAGCTCAGCAGCCCAGGCAGGTCACCAGTGAGTGCAGAGCTGGCTTGCACACTTGAAAGAAAATGCCCTTTTCTTCCCTTCCCACCTGGTGCACCAACTCGGCTAGTTGGCCAGGGCACTGGATCAGCACCAGAGCATCCACGCCTGTGTGTGGGACCCACCAAGCAGTGGTGACCACCAGGCAAAGGCAGACAAGCCCTATCGGCACAACTTCCAGTGGATGGGCACAACTTCCAGCAGTTGCGGCAGGTTCAGAAAACACAGCTCCTGCCCTCCACAGTGGTGGTAGGTGGAATCTCTGACCAGATACTACCACTGTGCACCGGCAAAGGTCCATTTCATCAAACACCATGAAGAAATACATTAACACTACAGATCAGAAGGAAAACAACAAGAGAGAAACCAATCATGAAGTCATAGAAATTTACAATCTAAATGACAGAGAATTCAAAATAGTTATCATAAAGAAACTCAAGGAGTTACAAGAAAACTCAGAAAGACAGTTCAATGAACTCAGGAATAAAATTAATGAGCAGAAGGATTTCTTCACAAAAGGGATTGAAACTTTAAAAAAAAAAAAAAACAGAAATGCTGTAGATGAGGAAACAATGAATGAGATTTTAAAAAACAACCTATAAGCATTAACAAACAGAGCTGACATTATGGAGGACAGAATTAGTAATTTAGAGGATGGAAATATAGAAATGTTTCAGGCGGAGGAGGAGAGAGAGCTAAGAATAAAAAAAAAATGAAAAAATTCTCCACGAACTATCTGACTCAATTAGCAAATGCAACATAAGGATTATAGGTATTCCAGAGGGAGAAAGGAGCAGAGAGCTTGTTCAGAGAAATAATAGCTGAGAACATCCCAAACCTGGGAAAGGAACTGGAATCAAAGTAAATGAAGCCAATAAACTCCTAATTACATCAATGCAAAAAGACCTTCTCCAAGACTCATATTAGTAAAACTGGCAAAAGTCAATGACAAACCACAAACATCAAGGGCAAAAAGGCAGAAGAGAATAATCTACAAAGGAATGCCCATCAGGCTTTCAGCAGACTTCTAGGCACAAACATTACAGGCAGGAAAGAGTGGAATGATATATTCAAAATACTGAAAGACAAAAACTTTCAGCCAAGATTACTCTAGCCAGCAAAACTATCCTTCAGATACAATGGAGAAATACATTTTCTCAGATCAACAAAAGCTGAAGCAGTTCATCACCACAAGTCCCCTCCCACAAGAAACAATCAAGAATGCCTCACTCCTGAAACAAAAACGAAAAAGTTTACAAAGCCTTGGGCAAGGACATAAATAGACAGAAAAAAATCAGCAAATTGCAGCTCTATATCAGAATAGGTTAGCAAACATTAATTATAAAATTAAAGACATAGGGAAGGAAAGTATCAAAAATAACTATAAAGACTTCATTTTAATCACAAACCCACAACACAAAATGGCATAATTTGTGACAACAATAACTTAGACAGAGAAGAGGAAAGAGATGGCCCAGCTTAGGCTAATGGAGATAAGAGGGTATCAGAAAATGCACTAGCTCATCTATGATATCTTTTATACAAACATCATGGTAACCACTAAACAAAAAATCAGAAGAGAGACACAAATGATAAAGAAAGAAAAAACTGAGAAAACCATCATAGAAAATCACCAAACTGAAATGGCAGTTAGAAATATACAGGAAGAGAGGGATGAAGTCAAGATGGTGGCATAGGCAGACTCTGAACTCACCTCCTCCTGCGGACACAGCCAATTTACAACTACTCGTGGAAAAATTACCCCTGAGAGAGAAGTGAAAACTGGATAAGAGGAACTCCTGCAACAAAGGACAATCCTAATTGAGGTAGAAGAGGCAGAAACTCTCTTCTGGAGAGGAAAAATGCTGCCTTCACAAGCCGCAGCGCCTCATAGCCACCCAGGAGCAGCCCAAAGGTATGCAGCCCTCCCTGGAGGAGCAGGGCCCCGAGCCGGGGAGTGCCCCCACTGTGGGCATTTTGTGGACCCAGCACAATCGAGACAAGCGGCATAATATCTGACTTTGCCTGCTGCTAAAACATTGGGGAATACCCCCAGAAAAGCTGGTTCACAAAGAAATTAAAAATGGCTCTTAAAGGGCCCACGCACAAACTCACCAGTCTCAGAAAGCAACCTAAAATCACCAAAGAGAAAGGTGCACAGTGCTTTGGTGAAAATAGACTCACTTAATAGGCCCTGAGTGCATCTCGGTGAGAGGTGAGACCTCTCCAGGGACTGGGACATTGGCAGCGGCCATTGTTGTGGCCTGATTCGGGTGTGCTGACACAGACGCCATTGGAGTTCTCCCTGGGGCGTGCTAGCCCAGGGTCTGCCCCATCCACTAGAGCACTGATTTAATTCAGCTCAGCCAGGGCAGGCAACCCACCCTAGAGACTGGCCCCACCCAACAACAAGCCCTCAGGCAACTTGTGGGCCGGCATAGATTAGTGACTGGATTCTCTGCAGCCTGGCAACTTAGCCACTTCATTGGGGCAGGGCATGCACAAGGAGCGGGTGGATAGTGTGGCGGGGTGGTCGAGTGTGTGGGGCTCCAGCTGTGGAGAGACTGAGTCCGCCTTGGGGGGTCAGAGCGCACACACGGGGCAGGACTGTGTTGATTGCGTGTGTGGACCAGTGGGCGGCAGGGCTTATCAGCTGCAGAAGACTTGTGCTTCTCAAAGACCCACATAGGGGGTTTGCCCCACCTTCCAAAGCCTGAAACAATTGGGTGCTCCCATGCCTGAGGCCAGTCCCACCCAGCTGCAATCCTCAGAGAGCTGACAAGAGACCTAAAGTCTGGATGCTTATAGCAATTGTAAGGTCCTGAGCCTAACAAGCTGCCACGCTGGGGGCCTACTCACTTAAAAGAAATACTGCAACACAAATGTGGTATTAGAACTTGCAGCCAACTGTGCTGGGGCTCCCCACACCTGATAAAGAGACTGAAGGGCCCACAACAACTATAAGCAGCTGAGCATTACAACAGCTGGCCAGGAGCATAACTCGGCCTCCCTGGGCGCCTACAGGGAGAGCAAACAGGCCACAACAGAAGGACACACGTAGCCCACATAAGAGTCACCCCTGGAACATTGAGAACTGAGGGAAGCACACAACAGGCCTCCTAAGGCGTCATTAAACATAAGGTCACCTATCCAAGAGCAGGAGACGTAGCTGACCTACCTAATATGTAGACAGAAGCACAAGGAAAGAGGCATAATGAGGAGGCAAAAGAATACATTCCAAGTGAGAGAACAGGACAAAACCCCAGGAAAGGAACTAAGTGAAATGGAAATGAGCAACCTACCCAACAGAAAGTTCAAACAAAGAGTGTCAAGGATGCTCACTGATCTGGGGAGAAGAATAGATGAACTCAGTGAGAATGTCAACAAAGAAATGGAAGATATAAAAAAGAACCAATCAGAAATGAAGAATACAATACTGGAAATGAAAAATTCACTAGAGGGACTCAAAAGCAGAGTAGAGGATACAGAAGAACGGATCTGCGAGCTGGAAGAAAGACTAGAAGAAATTACCCAAGCTGAACAGGTAAAAGAGAAAAGAATTAAAAAGAGTGAGGACAGTCTAAGGGACCTCTGGGACAACATCAAGCACACTAACATCTGTGTTATAGGTGTCCCGGAAGGAGAAGAGTGAGACAAAGGGGCAGAGAATCTATTTCAAGAAATAATAGATGAAAACTTCCCTAACCTAAGGAAGGAAACAGACATCCAGGTACAGGAAGCACAGAGAGCCCCAAACAAGATAAACCCAAAGAGGCCCACACAAAGACACATCATAATCAAAATGTCCAGAATTAAAGATAAAGAGAGAATCCTAAAAGCCGCAAGAGAAGGTCAAGTTACATACAAAGGAAACCCCATAAAGCTATCAGCTGACTTCTCAGCAGAAACCTTACAGGCTAGAAGAGAGTGGCACGATATATTTAAAGTGCTAAAAGGAAAAAACTTACAGCCAAGAATACTCTACCCAGCAAGGTTATCATTCAAAATGGAAGGAGAGATCAAAATTTCCCAGACAAGCAAAAATTAAAGGAGTTTGTCACCAAGAAACGAGTGTTACCAGAAATGTTAAAAGGATTGACTTAAGGGGAAAAGAGAAGACCACAAATAGGAAAAATTATCTATTTCCATGATAACAGGGTAATGGATACAAATGCACAAAAAAGAGGTTAGATATGATATCAAAAACATAAAAGGAGGGAGGAGGGGAGTTAAAGAGTAGAGCTTTCAGACAGAGGTCAAACTAAAGAGACCATCAATTCTGTATAGAAGAAGAAAGGAACAAAGAAGGACTACTAAAACACTGAGGGGAAAAAAAGTTTAAAAATGGCAGTAAGTACATACTTATCAATAACTACTTTAAATGTCAATGGACTAAATGCTCCAATTAAAAGGCATAAGGTGGCTGATTGGATAAAACAACAAGACCCATATATATGCTGCATACAAGAGACACACTTCAGACCTAAAGACACTCACAAACTGAAAGTGAAGGGATGGAAAAAGATACTCCACGCAAACGGCAATGAAAAGAAAGCTGGGGTTGCAGTACTCATATCAGACAAAATAGACTTTAAAACAAAAACTGTAAAAAGAGACAAAGAAGGACATTACATAATGATCATGGGAACAATCCAACAAGAGGATATAACACTTGTAAATACCTACACACCCAATGTAGGTGCACCTAAATATATAAAGCAATTATTAACACACATAAAAAGAGAAATAGACAGTAACAAAATAATAGTAGGGGACTTTAACACTCCACTTACACCAACGGATAGATCATTCAAACAGAAGATGAATAAGGAAACATTGGCCTTAAATGACACACTAGAACAGATGGACCTAGTAGATATATACAGAGCATTCCATGCAAAAACCGAAGAATACATGTTCTTTTCAAATGCACATGGAACATTCTCCAGGATTGATCACATATTAGGCCACAAAACAAGTCTCCATAAATTTAAGAGGATTGAAATAATACCAAGCATCTTTTCTGACCACAACAGTATTAAACTAAATCTACTGTAGGAAGAAAAACAGAAAAGCCACAAATACGTGGAGATTAAACAAAATGCTACTGAACAACGACTGGGTCAATGAAGAAATCAAAAAAACCTGGAGACAAATGAAAATGAAAATACGACATGCCAGAATTTATGGGATACAGCAAAAGCAGTTCTAAGAGGGAAGTTTATAGCAATACAGGCCTATCTCAACAAACAAGAAAAATCACAAATAAACAATCTAACAATGCACCTAAAGATACTGGAAAAAGAAGAACAAACAAAGACCAAAATCAGTAGAAGAAGGGAAATATTAAAAATCAGAGCAGAAATAAATGAAATAGACACCAAAATAACAATAGAAAAAATTAATAAAACCAAGAGCTGGTTCTTTGAAAAGATAAACAAAATTGACAAACCTTTAACTAGACTCACCAAGAAAAAAAGAGAGAAGGCACAAATAAGTAAAATCAGAAATGAAAGAGGAGAAATTAGAACAGACACCTCAGAAATACAAAAGATTATAACAGAATACTATGAAAAGCTATATGCCAATCAATTCGACAATCTGGAAGAAATGGATAAATTCTTAGAATCATACAACCTTCCAAAACTAGATCAAGAAGAAGTAGAGAATTTGAATAGACCAATTACCAGTAAGGAGATCGAAACAGTAAGCACAAACCTCCCCCAAAATAAAAGTCCAGGGCCAGATGGCTTCCCTGGTGAATTCTACCAAACATTCAAAGGAGACTTAATACCTATCCTTCTCAAAATCTTCCAAAAAATTGAGGAGGGAGGGAAGCTCCCTAACTCATTCTATGAAGCCGACATTACCCTGATACCAAAACCAGACAAGGACAACACAAAAAAAGAAAATTACAGGCCAATATCACTGATGAACATCGATGCAAAAATCCTCAACAAAATACTAGCCAATCGCATACAACAATACGTTAAAAAGATTATACACCATGATCAAGTGGGATTTATTCCAGGTATGCAGGGATGGTTCAACATTCGCAAATCAATCAACATAATACACCACATTAATAAAAGGAAGAATAAAAATCACATGATCATCTCAATAGATGCAGAGAAAGCATTTGACAAGATACAGCATCCATTTATGATAAAAACTCTGAATAAAATGGGTATAGAAGGAAAGTACCTGAAAATAATAAAGGCCATATATGACAAACCCACAGCTAATATCATCCTCAATGGTGAAAAACTGAAACCTATCCCTCTAAGAACAGGAACCAGACAAGGATGTCCACTCTCACCACTCCTATTTAACATAGTACTCGAAGTCCTAGCCAGAGCAATCAGGCAAGAGAAAGGAATAAAAAGGATCCAAATTGGAAAGGAAGAAGTGAAACTGTCACTATTTGCAGATGACATGATTTTATATATAGAAAACCCTAAAGAATCCACCAAAAACTTTTAAAAGTAATAAACGAATATGGTAAAGTTGCAGGATACAAAATCAACATACAAAAATCAGTTGCATTTCTATACACTAACAACGAAGTAGCAGAAAGAGAAATTAAGAATACAATCCCATTTACAATTGCAACAAGAAGAATAAAATACCTAGGAATAAACTTAACCAAAGAGGTGAAAGAGCTGTACACGGAAAACTATAAAACATTGCTGAAAGAAATTGAAGAAGACACAAAGAAATGGAAAGATATTCCATGCTCTTGGATTGGAAGAATAACACAGTTAAGATATCCATACTCCCTAAAGAAATCTATAGATTCAATGCAATCCCTATCAAAGTTCCAACAACATTTTTCACAGAAATAGAACAAAGAATCCTAAAATGTATATGGAACAACAAAAGACCCCAAATAGCTACAGGAATCCTGAGAAAAAAGAACAAAGCTGGAGGTATCACCCTCCCTGATTACAAAATATACTACAAAGCTATAGTAACCAAAACAGCATGGTACTGGCACAAAAAAAGACACACAGAACAATAGAGTAGAATCGAAAGCCCAGAAATAAACCCACACATCTATGGACAGCTAATCTTTGACAAAGGAGCCAAGAACATACAATGGAGAAAAGAAAGTCTCTTCAACAAATGATGTTGGGAAAACTGGATAGCCACATGCAAAAAAATGAAAGTAGACCCTTATCTTACACCATACACAAAAGTTAACTCAAAATGGATTATAGACTTGAATGTAAGACCTGAAACTAGAAAATTCTAGAAGAAAACATAGGCAGTACGCTCTTCGGCATCAGTCTTAGCAACAAATTGTCAAGCACCATGTCTGACTGGGCAAGAGAAACAATAGAAAAAATAAACAAATGGGACTACATCAAACTAAAAAGCTCTGCACAGCAAAGGAAACCATCAACAAAACGAAAAGACAACCTAACAATTAGGAGAAGATATTTGCAAACCATACATCTGATAAAGGCTTAATCTCCAAAATATATAGAGAACTCATGCATCTCAACAACAAAAAACTACCAACCCAATTAAAAAATGTGCAAAAGACCTGAACAGACATTTCTCCAAAGAAGATATACAGATGGCCAACAGACACATGAAAAGATGTTCAAAATCATTAACTATCAGGGAAATGCAAATCAAAACTACAATGAGATATCACCTCACGCCTGTCAGAATGGCTATAATTAACAAGACAGGAAACAACATGTGTTGGAGAGGATGTGGAGAGAAGGGAACTCTCATACACTGCTGATGGGAGTGAAAATTGATGCAGCCACTATGGAAAACAGTATGCAGATTCCTCAAAAAATCAAGGATAGAATTACCATATGATCCAGCTATTCCACTGCTGGGTATTTATCCAAAGAACTTGAGAACACCAATGTGTAAAGATACATGCACCCCTGTGTTCATTGCAGCATTATTCACAATAGCCAAGACTTGGAAGCAACCTAAGTGCCCATCAAGGGACGAATGGATAAAGAAGATGTGGTATATATACACAATGGAATACTACTCAGCCATAAGAAACAATGAAATCCAGCCATTTGTGACAACATGGATGGACATTGAGGGTATTATGCAAAGTGAAATAAGTCAGAGGGAGAATGTTAAATACCGTATGATTTCCTTCATTAAGTAGTAGATAATAACAACAGTAAACAAACACATAGGGACAGAGATTGGATTGGTGGTTACCAGAGGGGAAGGGGGGAGGGAGGAGGGTGAAAGGGATAATTCGGCATGTGTGTGGTGATGGGTTGTAATTAGTATTTGGGTGGCGAACGTGATGTAATCTAGGCAGAAATAGAAGTATAATGATGTACACCTGAAATTTATACAATGTTATAAACCAATGTTACTGCAATAAACAAAAAAATTAAAAAAAAAAAGAAATACACAGGAAGAGAAACAAGGAGAATACAGAACAACCAGAAAACAAGAAATAGGGCCGGCCCTGTGGCTTAGCGGTTAAGTGCGTGCTCTCTGATGCTGGCGGCCCGGTTTCGGATCCCGGGCGCACACCGACGCACCGCTTCTCCGGCCACGCTGAGGTCGCGTCCCACATACGGCAACTATGACATACAACTATCTACTGGGGCTTTGGGGCGAAAATAAATAAATAAATCTTTAAAAAAAAAAAAAAAGAAAAAGAAAAAGAAAACAAGAAATAAAATGGCAATATTAAGCCCTCATATATCAATAATCTTTCTAAATGTAAATGGATTGAACTCTCCAATCAAAAGACGCAGAGTGACCAGATGGATTAAAAAACAAGACCCAACAATATGCTGCCTCCAGGAAACACATCTCAGCTCTATAGACAAACACAGGATCAGAGTGAAGGGATGGAAGGTGATACTCCAAGAAAATGGCAAGCAAAAAAAAGCAAGTGTTGCCATACTTATATCAGACAAAGCAGACTTCAAGATAAAAAAGACAATGAGAGACAAAGAAGGGCAGAATATAATGATAAAAGGGACATTCCACCAAGAGGACATAACACTTCTGAATATATATGAACATAACACAGGAGCACCAAAGTACATAAAGTAACTAGTAACTAACCTAAAGGGAGAAATGAACAGTACCACAATAATAGTAGGGGACCCCACTCACATCAATGGATAGATCATCCAGATAGAAAGTCAACAAGGAAATAGTGGAATTCAACAAAAACCTAGACCAGATGGACTCAATAGATATATATAGAACATTCCATCCCAAAACAGCAGAATACACATTCTCCTCAAGTGCACATGGAACATTCTCAAAGATAGATCATATGTTGGGAAACAAGGCAAGCCTCTTAAATGTAAGAAGATTGAAATCATACCAAGCATTTTTCCGACCATAATGCTATGAAACTAGAAATCAACTACAAGAAAAAAGCCAGGAAAGTCACAAATATGTGGAGACTAAACAACATGCTACTGAACAACCATTGGATCATGAAGAAATCAAAGGAGAAATCAAAAAATATCTGGAGACAAATTAAAATGAAAATACATCATACCAACTCTTATGGGATGCAGCAAAAGCAGTTCTAAGAGGGAAATTCATAGCAATACAGGCCCACCTCAACAAACATGATAAATCTCAAATAAGTAATCTTAACAGATTACTAACAGATTACCTAACAGAACTAGAAAAATAAGAACAAACAAAGCCCAAAGTCAGCAGAACGAGGGAAATAATAAAAATTAGAGCAGAAATAAATGAAGTAGAGACCAAAAAAAAAACAGTAGAAAGAATCAATGAAGCTAAAAGCTGGTTCTTTGAGAAAATAAATAAAATTGACAAACTCTTAGCCAGACTCACTAAGAAAGGAAGAGAGAAGGCTCAAATAAACAAAATTAGAAATGAAAGAGTAGAAATGACAACAGATACCACAGAAATACAAAGGATTATAAGAGAATACTATGAAAAATTATATGCCACCAAATTGGATAACCTAGAACTAATGGATAAATTCTTAGATTCATACAACCTCCCAAAACTGAATCAAGAAGAAATAGAGAATCTGAAGACCAATCACATATAAAGAGATTGAAACAGTAATCAAAAACCTCCCAAAAAACAAAAGTCCGGGACCAGATGGCTTCTCTGGAGAATTCTACCAAACAATCAAAGAAGATTTAATATCTCTCCTTCTCAAACTATTACAAAAAATAGAAGAATATGGAATGCTTCCTAACTCATTCTATGAGGCCAACATCACCCTGATCCCAAAACCAGACAAGCACAACAGAAAGAAGGAAAATTACAGGCCAATATTGCTGGTGAACATAGATGCAAAAATCCTCAAAAAAATTTTGGCAAACCGAATACAGCAATATATTAAAAGGACCATACACCATGATCAGGTGGGATGCAAGGGTGGTTTAACATCCACAAATCAATCAATGTGATACACCACATTAACAAAATGGGGGATAAAAATCACATGAACATCTCAATAGATGCAGAGAAAGAATTTGATAGGATCCAGCATCCATTTATGATAAAAAAAAAACTCTCAATAAAATGGGTATAGAAGGAAAGTACCTCAACATAATAAAGGTCATATATGACAAACCTACAGCCAACATCATACTCAATGGGGAAAAACTGAAAGCCATCCCTCTGAGAACAGGAACAAGACAACCATGCCCACTCTCACCACTCTTATTCAACATACTATTGGAGGTTTTGGGCAGAACAATTAGGTAAGAAAAAGAAATAAAAGGTATCCAAGTTGGAAAGGAAGAAGTGAAACTCTCACTGTTTTCAGATGACATGATTCTATATATAGAAAACCCTAAAGAATCCGTCAGAAAACTATTAGAAATAATCAACAACTACAGCAAAGTTGCAGGGTACAAAGTCAACTTACAAAAATCAGTTGCATTTCTATACTCTTATAATGAACTAGCAGAAAGAAAACTCAAGAACACAATCCCATTGGGGCCAGCCCTGTGGCTTAGTGGTTAAGTGCGCGTGCTCCGCTGCTGGCGGCCCGGGTTCGGATCCCGGGCGCGCACCGATGCACCTTTGAGGGAACTGAGTGTCCATCCCTGGCTCCCTGTCATTGCCTAAAGGAAACCTGGCTGATGGAGTATGAGTGGCTTAGCGCAGAGCCTCACCAATGGGAGAAAAAGAATGCAAAGAGTATTCCCTTCCCATGGAGCCTGCAGCAACATCTCTACCCTGGAGGACACCACTTACTGAGTCGAGCTGGGCTGTCAGCTCTGAAATCTGGCAGAAAGTGAAATAATGATGATTTGTATAAAATAGGTAAAGGAAAAGTCTGGAACAGTACATCCATTTTCTTCTATGCTCACTTTGAGAAAAGTTTTAGAAGAATGAAATTGTACGTAGGTGAAGTCAAGCGAGCACGTCATGAGACTGGGGTTGTTCTTGCTCCTCCTGCACTGTCATTTTTTCATCTGTAAAGTAGCAGCAGCCTTTAGGCTGGCCCAGCTATCCTCCCATGCATTGATCAATAAGGGTCTTCAGTTAGAAGAGCATGCATTTGTGTTTTGCCAGCAGTGAGGTATGTTGTCGACACTCTAAACCGAAACAAAGAACAAGAACTTCCATGAAAATAAGTCCCCACCCTGGTAATCAGATGCACTTGAAACATCTCATGGGAAAAGGCCACCACCACTGAGGACAAAATTTCAAGCACAGTTAACAGCTTTCAGGCTGTTGTCCTGAGTACGGAAAATAACTGAAATACTCAGCTATGTGAGAAAGGACAAATAAGTGATGGCACATCTCTAGGATGGAAATCTATGTTGTCACTATAAATTACACTTTAGGAGAGTTTATGGGAAGGGGAAAACATTCCCTTTACATTGTTAAGCAAAAACAGTAGACCATAAGATGACGCATAATATTGATAAAAAACCTCTTAATCTCAAGTTCTCATGCCTGATGTGCAATAAGCCAATCACTGAGACACTGATGCTTGGAGATGAAGAAAGTTTTATTCAAATTGGCCAAAACAAAAAGGTGGGACCATAGGTTCTTTCAAATCCATCTTAAGGAAACAAGAAAGCAGGTGTTCTGTTTAGAGCTAATAGGCTTCTGAGGCGGAATTTCGGAGAAACAAAGAGGAAGTCCATGTTTCTTTCACTCCAGCTGAGCCCTTGGGCAACCAGACTTCTGGGCATCAGTGGAAGCTGGGGACTGGTTATCTGGTGGTCATAACCTCCTTAAAGGCATTCTTTTTCTTCTGGAAAACAAGCTCATAAATCCTTGTAACCCTTGAGTCATCCCTCAGGTTAAACAAGAAAACAGCAAATTAACAAGATTAACTTCTTTTCATCTGCGTCTGTACTGGGAACAAGGTCGAAGGGTAATCATGTTTTATTGACTATTTACAGTAACCCTCAGGTACCCGGATGCAATATCACACATTTTAGTTTTAAATATAACCAGAAAAAAAAGTACCAGTTGGAAATTTATAAATATAAAGAGAATTTATCTTTGGTTGGTGAGATTACAGCTATGCGTTTTGTTTTGTTTTGTTTTGTTTTGTTTTGTTTTGTTTTGTTTTGTTTTTGTGTGTGAGTTTTTCTGGTTTTCTAACATTTCGGTATTGAATATGTGTCACTTCTGTCATAAGAAAAAAATTAAAATGTTAATTAAAATATTGGCTCCATAAATCAGACATTCTGAGGCCTTTTCCTGCCCCAAAAGACTCCCCTTCTTGCTGCAGTGGAGACCACACACTCACCTAGAATTTTTGATTCCTCCTCCAGGTAGGTGATACTGATAGAGGAGTGTTCAGAAACCTGGGGTTTGCTTGGAGAATTCTTGACTGACTTTTATGGGATAAATCCACTTCTTTTCCCCAAGCACTCCTCAAGAAAAATGCTTCACTCTCTACATAACTGGAATTTTCTTTTTGTTGTCTTTCAGAAGGCTGATTAGGAGCACATAACATCCAGGGAACCTCTTCTTGATGTAAGAATATTTTTCTAAATGATGTATCATCACTTACTTCTCCCTTGGTCTCCTGCCATTCTTTCTTATGAGGCAAAGCATGGTGTCAGGAAGAACCTGACACCATGAGCTTACATACATATGAGCTTAGTATGAGGACAGACAGAGTATCAATAAAAGCCCTGATATTTTTAAGCTGTGGCGAAACACAAGGAAAAGGCAAAAACCTCCAACCAGCATCAGCCTTGACTGACAATACTGCTGCTCTGCATTATGGAAGGGAAGGCACGTCTTCTCAGCGCATCTGCCTGCACAGATAACACTGTTAGTAGGGTAATCTTCAGAAGAGGGAGAAAATTACATTTACGTGTACATATGTGAGTGTGTGTGTATGTACCCGTCATGGAGGTGGTGTGTGAAATGGGTGGTGACTGTGTGTCTTTATCCTATATTTGTCTCTGCATAAGAAACCCTAGAGTTGGGTAGACGGAGAGATGCTCTCTGTTAGGAGCAAGAGAGAGGGAGTTTGCTGTCTTTGACTGAACTCATTTTTGGTCCTGGACATTCCAGTCTAGCCCATGGGGACACAGTGCCCCCCTGTGGTTGGCATCTTCTTCCTAACTTTCCCCAGCCCATTCCCTTCCTAAGTCTCCCATTGTTCTTTGTGATTCTAGAATAAGCTACATAGGGAGGGCCTGATACCGTGGTCTGTGGCTCCTGCCCATTCTCAAGAACAGAGTTCAGTGGCTCAGCGGAGAGGTAGGGTGACTTCATAGAAGCTGAACCACAAACTCCCTATCCCTATGTTTTCTCTCTGCTTCAAGCTCAGGACTCCTGTTTCTCTCTTCCTCTCATTCTCAAGGAATACATTTCGCCGACTTTAGGGACAGAAACCAAAGATAGTTAACAAGAGAGTTTCGATGGGAAGAGAGGGCTCAATGGGAAGGAGAATAAACTAGAAGAACACATGATGAGAGACTTGTGGTTGCAGCTTGAGAATTCTGGAACTCATGAAGAGATTTTAAAGGGTGATTTTCTGAAGGTACACAGAAAACTGTGGGACTGAAGCAGGAGAGAAGGATGCTGAGCTTCAGAGAGCACTCCTCTAATAGTCAAGGAAAATGCCCTAGGGGCAGACACCGCCTTTCTAGAGAGACTTTAGGACCAGCTGGAAAGTGAGAATCAGTTCTGATTAGAGGCTAGGAGTGTGGTCAGGGTAAATGGCACCTAGAGCAGTGTAAGTTGTTTGCATCCTCTCTCCTCACCAACAGGAGAATTTTCCCCAAATTGGATAAATATATAGTAAAAGTAGAATGCATTCTGTATTTGACATTCAACAAATCTAAAGAAAGTAACTCAGAGCAAAAATGAAATGAAAAGGAAAGGATCTACAACTAGCATCTTTAAGCATCCCCACAGACTGGGGCTTGGGGGCATAAGCCCTGTACGCACCCCTTTTGTGTCCTGGCTTTGCTAGTGGCCAGGGCTTCCACATTCTGGTCAGTCGGGGTGATGTCAGGGCGCCTGGCTGGTTGGCACGCTCACACAAACCAACCCACTCCAATTCCAGCAGCCGTTCTTTGGGCTCCAACAGACCAGAGCCAGGAGCCAGGGACTGTTTCCTATGGTGAGAGAGGCAAGACATGGGAAACTGCCCTCCGGGGAGGAGCTAGATAGCACGAATTGTTTCATAAGAGTGAGTCCGAAGCTGTTAGGTTTTTGTTCCTGGGTGTATCTGGTTCCGGTGTTTTAGTCTCTGACCAACATCCTCCTATCCTGCTCAGGGATAGTCCCTGAACTCTGGTTTCTCTTTGGTGCTGTTCCCCACCTCCCTTGCTTCACAAACTATCATCTTAGAACATCCAACCCAACCTGTAAATAAAAGAAAGGTGGGGGAGCTCCAAAGTGTTACTTCAGAGAACCGTTTATTGGTGCAAAAATGGAAAGCTGGCTCCAGGTGGGAGGGCAGTTGGAGGTCCCATTCTTCTGTTTTCTGGGGTTTTTTTTTTTTTTCTGTTTAAATATATAAAAAATACATGTGTGGGCATGGAGAATAAGGGGTGGGGAAGGGGCACAGGAGTTGAGGAGACTTGAAAACACTTCCAGATAAATTGTGTTGTGACTATTCCAACAAGCCTTCCTCTTATCTCTTTTCTATATTGCATATATTCCCTCCTCTTTTTATTTTTCAACTCTCATGATTCTGATTTTCTTCGGTTGCAACATATCTCTCAAGGGTGAGTGAATCAAGGTTCGCTCCTGAATCTGGCTTCTAGTCACCACACACTGGCTAACACAGCTCTCCCTCCTGTTCTGTGGTTCTTATTCCATCCTTCCTCATTTCAAGCTCATTCAGAAATCACATTCATCTTCCGCTCCCTTATAGTCCTCTCTGGCTCCTTGCTGGGGGTTCATATCTTTTCAAAATGATCAAGATTGTTCCTTTTCCTGATCCCAATGTTCCCTCTATGGAGCCACTCTCTAGCTTTATTCCTCCTCTTGATACAATATGGTTCCAACTAAAAATGGTTTTGGTCCTGATTGGTAAGGATCTTGGGAAAGGAAAAGGAAATGGTCATGGGAAGAAAAGAAAGCATTAATGGCTGAAAGCAGAAGCAGTTGAAGAGGATTCTAAGGGCTCCTGGGATGGGAGGAGGCGAAAAGTGTATGACTTACTCTTGCTTGAAATCTCCCAACCTCTGCTCATTACCTCCACTGCTGATAGCATCAGTGACTCAGGAATATATGAAGAGCCCCGGAGTCTAATGTACTTCTCCTCAAGCCTCCTTTCCATAGTCATACAAACCCTCTATACCAGAAATAGCTCTCTAATGTCTATTTAATTGTCTCCCTTCCAGTTGATCCCTTCCAAAGCCCTGTATTGTTCCAGTCTAGATTTTCACATAACTTATGTTCTTCTGACAGCAATGGATGTCAAATTAGCCAATCTTTCCTAAATCACTGGAGTTATTCTATATTTTTCTAAAAATTAATTTCTATTTGAAGACATTTTGCTCTGTTAAGGCCATAGCAACTGGTAGTGTCAAAAAATTTTTAAAGCAATATTTAGATTTGGAAATGAACCTGGAATTTCACATATCATGTTCTAACATTGGAATGGAGTTGCATATATTAAATTAACATGATCACAGGAAATATTATGGATTATTTTAATTTTATCATATGAAGCACTGTGACTTATATTGTGATTTTTACCACTTCTTAAAACAATATCTAGATATACACAGTTTTTTAAAGAATTAGTGTCAAATTTCACACATGTTGTCCAAACCCACATATATATAAATTTAAAAGTAAAATTGTTGAATATTCCAGAATGTGCCTCAGCTGCCCTGTACAACTGTCGGCAACATTGTGCTAATATGTGAGTACCCATGGAAAAGTTCACTGGAACGTAAAGGGAAAGAAGAAAATAGATTCTTGGCACCACGATACATCACAATGTTAAAATGCATCTCAGTTACACCATCTGAGAGGAAGAATTTGACAAGTTAGTCTTTTCTTTTACCCATACGCCTCTGTTGCCCAGATCCTTCTAGCACTTGGAAGCAGTGTCTGTCTCCTATCCTGGTAGAGGCACCATCTACAAGTAGTCTTGTCACTCAGACATTGTCACCTTCCAAGGATCTTGGGCAAGACACGTGTAGAAGTGTTTCCCTCGGACTAGAGCCCAGTCCATCATGAAACAGAGATTTAGGATCATGGGTTGCAATGGACCCCAAGGACAGAGGGGTTTATAAAATAAATTTATTATTTTATATATTCTGGGTCCAAGAATAGTTCTGGCTGTATCTTCAGCACTTAGGCAAAGTCAGGTACATAGTCATAGCGGATTCCTAATAAGTACCTGCTCAAATATTTTTTGAGTGACTGGAATGAGTGCCTGAAAAAGATGTGTTGCTGGCTCTTTGGATGCCCTATAGTTGGTGAATTTTAAGAGTTTCTTTAGGGTACAGATAAGGGGGAGAAATCTTTCTGGGCAGGACAAGTTTAGAACTGTTGGCCATGAAGAGACTAGTTTAGAAATGTTCTCTAAACAAAACATAGGCAAACTCTTGAGTTGGCTTTGCATGGACATAAGGAAGGTAGTTTCTGCTTGAGCCTTGAAGGCTGGGCCCAGAGTTGAGATTGAAAGAAGCCTGCTTCTTCTGAAGTCAAGGGATAAATAGCTATGGCCTACAACAGGGACTGGCAGTACATGTGAACTTGGAGATGAACCAGAGCAGGCCTCAAAACCTAATGAGACTGTGCCACCCGAACAGGTGTGGCACACCTGATCTATGGATACCATCATGAGATGGTATCCATAAATTTTCCCTAATGCTATCTAGGATGTACTGTGAAAAGTCTTTGTCACCATAGTAGAACACCATGTGTTCTTTCCATAACTGTCCATCAGAGGAAACCAGGAGACTCATACCAGGGAGGTATAAGGATAGAATAGGATCTCAGGCTACACTTTTTAGAGAAAAAGACTTTGTCCTTCAAATTTATATCACAACAACTTAACCAACTGACTGCAAAGCTGGCTAAGACATTCTCAGTGTGGACATGTCCTTGAGCTATGCTCTGACGATGCCACTTCCTCCTACTCCTGCTCTCCCTCTCCATAGAGAAGTTTAAGGGGATAAGTTCTAGAGAACACACTGGGCAACTTTCAAGGGATAGCAGGGAAGGATCATTTTTATAGACTTGCACTTTTCCAGAAATTTTAAGCATCTGCTGAAAACGATCAGACTGTATATCTTATCTGTAGCTCCTACCAAGAAAATAGAGTCTGTACCGTGGAGAATCTCAACTGTCTTAGGCCTTGCAGCAAACTTAGACTGTAAACTGCCTTCTAGGCACATTGATATGTATCTACACAGTGTAGAGAAAAAAGTCCTCCATTGAAGGATCCTGTGGCTCCTTGCTTAGGGGGAGAAAGAAATTGGCTGTAGCTTTGACAAGCTGTCAGAAAAGATTAGTGGGATATAAAGAGACAAGCCACAGTAGAGAATTATGATTAGTGAAGCGAACATTGGGGCAATTATAAATCTCACTAGTAGTGATATACATGTTAAAACATTAGGTCACAATTTCTCATAATAAAATAGCAAGTTTGCAGTGAAACCTACACTCTATGCATAGCAGATGGCATTGTAGTATAAATAGGTGCAAACCTTTTGGAAAGGAGTTTGCAGTGTGTCAAGAGCCAAAAGGATATTCATGCCCATTGATCTATTGATACCAATTTTATTGTTCCATAAATATTTATAGAGTCCCTTCCATACGTCAGATAACATTCTAGGCAGAGACATCAGAGACTGAGGTTGTAGGTTGTGCCCTTCAGGAACTGACAGTCTGCTGGGGGAAAACATACCTATAACTGGATGATAATAACACAAAGGTGAGCAGGGAAGGGGCCTAACTGCAGGTCTGGGGAGTGTGTGGCAGGGGACAGGGAAGGTTTCCTGCAGAAGATGACACCAAACTGAACCTGGAAGGATAAATAATACTCTCCCTAGAAGACGAAGTTCCAGGGGAGGGATGTTCAGGCAGAGCTGGAGGTGGCTTTCCATGGTTCAGCATGGCTGGAGGACAGGCCTGGAGGGGATTTCAGGAAGTCATTCAGGCATTCTCCAGGCTGACTTTAGAAAAAGTTTTCACACATTTAGTTTCTTTTCGTTGACTCTGGTTTTTATTTTCTGCCCAGAGGTGCATATTCATCCCTTCTCTTTCCTGGGACACACATAGGCAAATCATGCCACCTTGGCCACAAACCCCCCTGTGGCAGCGACTGGCAAGCGCGAGCTGTGCTCCCTGGGTCCCTTTAGCACCAGGCAGGACTTCATGACTCCTGATCCCCTAAGAGGAAGCAGAGATGACTCCTTGGGTAGGAAAGACTGGCAGCTGGGGCCACAGGGCACAGGATAGGCAGTACCTGCATGGTCCCTGCCCTTTTCCATGGCATTGTCATCTGGCACTGGGCCTCTGGTGCCTTGGTAGGGGAAAAATCAGGCCACAGTATAGGAGGAAGTGATGGGGACACATCCTAACTGTCTCCAGAGAGGAACGGACTCATTCCTGCTCAACAGCATTGCCAAGAGTGAGGTGGAGGACCCTGTAGAAGAGCCAGAGAAGGTCAGCAAACATGACTGAAAGCTTAGGAATTTTAACCAAAGGAAAGGTTAGAAGAGAGGACTTGGGGAAAGAAAAATTTGGCAACACTATGAAGAGTCACATACAGTTTGTTTTTACATTGTGCCTCCTCCTCAAACAGAACAAGTCAAATGGGGTCACAATTGCAGTGACCCCAATGGTCCCAAAGGTGTTCAGGTAAGCATCACATGTGAGAAAGGATTCTACAGGAGTGAACCATGTGGACGCGAGAACAGGGATCTAGGAGACTCCGGAGACCTCTACAAAAGGGAGAAGCCCTGTCATCACCCTGCCATGTTGTGAAGAGGTATGCGGAGGAGGTGCCTGATTTAGGACTCAGGCTCTCTCCGTTCACTTGGGGCGGCCCCATTCCATTCTGTAAAGCTTTACTTAGCATGTGCTACGGACCATGCATCATAGGTGAATATGTATCTTTTTATTTCCATTTTCCAGATGAGGGGTAATGATTCCTGTCTAAGGGCCTATGGCAGATCAGAGTGGAGTCTGAATCACAGGGGAAGCCCTGAATCCAGGAGGAAGGAGGCCAGGCAGGACTGAGGGGTCAGGCTGAAAGAACCAACTAACAGAGAAACAAAGACTGTGGCCTGTCCCAGGGGGCACCCAGGCTGCAGTGCATAAGGCTGCTGAGGCATTTGGAGAGCTCTTCCAGAGCATGGACCGCGGCAAAAAGTCTTGAGACCCAAGCTCTGGCTCTGGTGGTGGAAGGAGAAAAGCACTAGGGGGTCAGGGATCTCCTTCAGGGAAGCTGGGAGGGCAGTAGAGAGGGTGGTGCCCACAGAATCAGCACTGGATCTTTCCCTCAGATCTTAGCTCCTGCTCCCCCCACCCCCCAACGGCCCCTCAGGCCCTCTTCCCTTCCTTCCAGCTGACTTTGAGGGGACCCTTCCTCACTGGGAAACTATGAGTATTATTTTCCCCAAGCCCTTTGATTTCCTGCCTTCTAGTTAGAGCCCCAGGGCTTCTTCAGGGAGAAGGGCTTGGGGAGAGCAGAGCCAGGATGGAGGCTGGCTTGTTGCTCAGGCTGGGTTGCATTTGGCCAAAGGATCTATGCTGTGCGGTTAGGCTCTGTTTCTCCTTAGCCACTGCTTCTGGGTAAAACAGAACAAGAGGACCCCTTCCTCATATGACCCATGGCTAAAAAGAGGCTCAGAGAGTGGAGATGACTATTTGGGGACCCCAGGAGTCAGGGCTGCCTTCCATTTGCTTGTCTTCACCCGCCAGGCCATGTGTGGGTCTGATTTCCCCAAGGACCACTGGGCTCCTGCTGTGCCGTCTCCCCACACATTGCTGCAGGTCCTATTTGAGTGTCAGGCCTCGAAGTCTCAACTTTCATCCCTGGGAGATAGTGGGGCAGTGCCCATTACTTGGCCCCACTGCCCCCTGTCCCTCCCTGTAGCTGGGCACTATAACAATACACTTGGGAGGAGAGACCCTCAACACCTCTCCAGCCGCAGATCCCCAACTCTAACTCTGCGGGATCCTCAGCCCAGGGCCTAGAAAAGGGGCCACACGCAGGGGAACAAGGCTATGAATGTGAAGATTCTCACTGGAGGGGTAGAGAGAGCTGTGGCGATCCTTCTGTGGACCTGGGGAGAAGAGTGGATAAGGGGGCGAGTGAGGTATTTATGAATCAGGTGAAGTGAGTGAAGAGGGAGAGGAGGCTGGAGATGCTTTCCTAGTTTGCGGCATGAAGCAGGTTTCTAATGGTGGGAATTTATTTTTATTTAATTTGAAGGGCTCGCCACTACTCTAGGCTGCTTCTCACTTCTTAGCTGTCTCACTTTGAAACTTTCGGAGAGTCAGTCCTCTCTTTATAAAATAGGATTGTAGAAATACTTGCCTTAACTCACACAGTTGTGTGAGAATCAGATGAAAAAAGTTTTGTCATCCCTAAAGCCCTTTAGAAAAGTAAATTCTGGCAGTTACTGAGGAGCAGTGAGGTGAGGAGCGCAGATCCTTTGGGATAAGATGGGATCTCTGTCCTGCGTCTAGAAGGAGGTGGAATGTGGCCCTTTTCTTGTGTGACAGCTCCCTCCACCTCAGCTCCTGGAACGAACCTAGACACAAGAAATATGATTAGAAATGTGCTGGGCCAGGGCAGAGGGATGGGAAGAAAGGAAGGAAAAGCTCTAGAGAAGAAAAGGAAGGAGGTGGGTCAAGGAGAAGAGGGTGTGATGGAATGAATTTCTGAGATGGAGCAGAAGAGAGAGTGTAGAAAAAAGTCGGGTAGAGAGTGGAGAGAATTTGCAATACTACACTTCTGGACTAGGGCGCGGGGAAGACACGTGTCTCAGGAAGGGACTGATCCCCACTTCATGTCTTTCACAGAAAACATGGTTCTGATGTGGGCCCTCCTCAGTTCTGCTGCTACACCAGACTGTTTTCTCCCAGGCCCGGAGCTTCTCCAGCGACCTCGTGTGACTACTAGAGGCCCGGGATCCCGCGCGGGTCCAGCCTGTAGGGCCACGTGACGACGCAGCGCAGGGGAATGGTCTCCGGGGTCTGCAAGCCCATCAATACCTTCATTCCCCAGAGCTTCCGAAGGATAAATGACACATGCAGCGCCCACCTCCGAGGTCTCAGAATCCTGCAATGGGCACTGTCACTTCAGCCTCTGAAAACTGGCAATCACCAAGGGCGTGGCCTCCCCAGGGTCCCGCCCCCCTGACCTCACAGGTCTAGGGTGTGGTCCCGAAGCATCACCTGACCTGTGCGGAACCAGCCCCTTCATCTGGAGGGCTGGGTCCCGGGACACCACGCCTTGCCGGCGGTCTGGGGATCCCAGCACCCTAACTGGACTGCCTTCTGTGGTCCTCCCCATCGTTCGACTTCTTCCCGGAATCTGCACCCCTCACTGACCCCAGCCCGCCAGCTCTCTCAGGGCGTCTCACGTGGTAGGGGGTGGGGTGAGGAGACATGGGTGGACCGCGGGAGAAAGGCCACTCTGTTTCCTCCAGCACAACTGCCCTTCCTGCCAGATGAGTGCAGGGGGCCCTGCGACATCCTAGGCTGCGACTCGGCTCTTCTTCAGCTTTTCCTTAGTTCCTCTTTCACCTGGGCAATCTTCGCTGCGTGCGCAGTGCGTGGGGGGGCGTGGGGGGAGCATCTACTTCTGCCAGCCTTGATCCCGCCCTAGGGTGCTGCTTTCTGAGTCATGGAGCCAATTTGTTCACGAGCTGCTCTAATAAAACTCCCGGAGGCGCTGATCCTGATCCAGGCTGGCGGCGTCTGTCTTCTGGCAGCTGCGCCACCTTCTCGCCCAGAGGCGCCGCCCCCGAACTGGCCGGCAGGGGGCGCGGTGCTGCCTGCTCCCTGCGAGCTCAGAGAGCACCAGGTCTTTCCCTCTTGGTTCTACTTAGCAAGGCTGAGACCGGCTTTATCTTTTCAAAGTCTTTCTGAGCCCTAAGGAGAGCAACAAAGAAATAAACATATAAGATTTAAATATCGCAAAGCAGAATTAGCTCCCAAAGCCCAAGATTTTTACCCTTCCGCAGCAAACTGGCCCTCAAGCTCTCATTCTATCTGTGGCCTTGGGAGAGTCACACTTTTTTCCAAAGAGAGAAGGGCAGCAGCAGACACATCTAATGAGCATCGACTGTGTGCCTTGAGCCTCCAACAGCGCAGCGAAGATGGAGGGGGAGGAGGGGAGGAGTGAGAGGGTATAAGCAGAGCTCTTCGCTTTTCTGCTCCAAGAGCAAGGGTTCTCTTTGAGGAGATGACAGATAGACAGCTAGACAGACAGATATGACAGTAGATGCATATGGTAAAAATATAAATTCAAACATTAGTGAAGCATATATAGTATGCTGGAAAAGGATATCTTCCTTTAATCTTTGTCTTTTAGGCTCCAGTTTCTTTTAAAAAACAACAAGTATTCACTTTCTTTGTATCCTTTCACAGTCTATACGTAATATATAAGCCTATACACATATATAAGCTTATTGGTATGTATGTTGGTTTGTGTATGTTTGTGTGTATCTTGTCCATTTTACCTCCCACATAGTAGCATCCTATGCACAGCGTTCTGCACCTTATTTTTTCATTACTAAGAATATATTTTGGCAAAGGACGTACCTCACTCTAGTTAGTGGCTGCATGGTATTCTATTCTATGGCTATTTAATAATTTCTTTAACCAGTCCCTTATTCAGGGGCATATAGTTTGTTTCAATCTTCTACTACTGTAAACAAGCTGGAATGTATATCCTGGAACAAAACAGCAACAACACACCCTGTGTATTTAGCTGTTGACAAGCTCACTCCCATGCACTATCAGCGATCCTAGGACCTGGCATACTGAAGCTCCTGCATGGGGTGGGGTGGGGGGGCCATGGGTTGGCAACACCAAATCTTCCAGAAGCATATCTGTGTCACTGACCCCAAGGAATCCTGGGAGAGTATTATTTTCCAGAATATAAACATGACTACCGGAATGATTCCCCTGTAACAAGAGCCCAGTAACATCTCTGCACATAGAAGTCAGCATTATTGTTTCAAAGTTCAAGTCTTTTAATACCGGAGAGAGAGAAAGTAATACCTGTTTATATGTGTTAGATACACTTAGATACAAGTAAGGACAACTAATTTAGTTTCTAATCACATACAGAAAATTTTAGAGCAGATTGCCAGCTCTCATTTTCAAGCAACTTCTATGGGGTAAGCACTTTACTTAAATGGACTCATTTAATCCTCACAACAACCCACAAAGTAGAAATGCTACTGTTCTCATTTTAAAGAGGACCAAACAGAGGCCCACACAGTTAACAGACGGTAGTGGCAGAACCAGGAGTGTCTCCCTCAAAAGCTGGAATGTTCCCGTTTATTCCAGCTGCCTCTTAGAGGGAGCTGGGTGCACAGTACAATTACGATAAATCCTTTCCTTCTTGTTGTTGCTGTTTCTTTGTTTCTAAAATAGGAAAAGTTGACGAGGATAACCTATCGGTATTATCAGGCTTATTTTCTAGATTCTAATGTTGTTTCCATAGTAAAATACGTATTCCAGAATGTGAGAGATGGGAGGGGGTCTTCATTCTGGTGATTCTCACCCTTTACAGCCCCAAGGAGCCCTATCATTATCCCTGCCTGTGAAACACATGTTTTTGGAACATACTAAGTAAACTAGCATGTGTACTTGTGGCCATTTTTAGGGCCACATACATATGTCGTTGTCAAGCAGCACTTCCGATTACCTGATTTAAATGGTATTATCTCTACAAAAACACTTTACATCCAAATCCTTCGTTAGCTCATACCATTCATCTGTAATGTGAGTAAATGTGTGTTTTCATTAGGGTTTTGGGGCTGTTAGGTTATATATCAGTTTCATCCAGCATAGCATCCCTAGGCAGAGGGGAAGGGGATGTTCCACACTGGCGCCTGATTTCATAGCTTTCCTACTGCTGCCTCTCTGCCCTGCCACTCTTTGGGCTAAAAATCTAAACATGGTTATCCATTATCAGGCTATTATCCAAGGCAGTGGGAGGAGGATGTTAGTTGGAGCCAAGCTGTCAACAAAAACATCTGAGTTTGGTCACTCGGTCAATGACTTTTCCTAGAGGTGCAGAATGGCAGCTGTTGCGTTAAGGACTCAAATAAGGTTGGATTCCTGGAGGGTTTTTTTGAGTATTTACTAGGACACCCAAGAAGACTGTAAACCTATGTGGTGATCACTAATATGTAATCCTGTGTTCCCCTGATTCATGAAGATTCCCATATTAAGTGAGTCCTTTTCCTCTATTGCGTTTGGGAAATTGCAGAATTTGGAGGCTATGGAAGTATTGTCATTATAGCCCTGCCTTCAGTAAAGATAAAAATAAACTGTCTTCATAAAGCTCTTCATTGCTAGAGAGTCCGTGGGGAGAGAGAAGGCCTGGAGGTTGACAAATCATGAGGAAAAAGAGCTTATTTATGATATGGAAATTATTTTTCTTTTTCTTTACTGACTGCATTAGATGTGCCCATCTTTGTGTTAAGGGCTAATACCAGGAGAGGAGTGGAATGTGTTATGGGAGGTGGTATCTTCTTTTCTTATACAAATCTTGTTCCAAATTTACATTTTGAACTTGGTAAGATGCCTTTCTCCAAGCTCTGAAGGTACCATGGGCATCAACATCAATAAAATCTCCTAAGATTCTAGAGACCAGTGCCGTCTCTCGCCCGTTCTTTTTAGTCCTACTCCAGCCCACCAAAGGGCCACATTACATAAAGAGAGGACTACACTTGGAGCAAGTAGAGCCATCGAGGGCTATCTGCAAGGAGGAACCCAGGTTCCTCTCTGGGTTTAGTAATGTCCTTGGTTTTCTCGTCACACAAACATTCTCAATCTCATCACCTCCCTATTCTGGAAACTTGGGTCTTTGTATCTCTTACTTTTCAAAATTCCACAGAAGGTTAAACCAGTTTGTTAAATTCTTCTGAGTTTTTTCATCTGCTCCACTTGCATTGGATTTACTCTCTCTAGTTTTTAGTCTTGAACTGGATTATTGCCTCCACTCCCGTGTTAGCTAACAACCTGAAGAAACACAAGAGTTGTTCTGTAGAGTCCGTAAAGAATGCATATCTGGTGTCGCATAAAGGACTCCAACCGGGGTTTCTAGAGTCCTGCATTCCTTCACATTGTGCTGTTTTCTGCACAACTGTCATTTACATTCCCAGTGCTTGTTTTTCTTTATGCAAAATGGGAACTTTATCTTTATATATAAACCAGCATTTACGGACTGTGTACTCTATTGCTGAAACTGTATTAATCACGGGGTATATTAAGATACACGAAATGTAGTCTTGATCCCCAAGTAGCTTATGGAAAAATAGAGAAACTAAACACGTGATAAAAGTAATAACACTTGTATGAACGTGGTTTTATCGGAGATCAGGGATGGAGGAAGTTACTTTCCCTGATGGTGCCAGGAAGGCTTCCAGGAGGATGCTCCATCTGAGCAGGACCATGAAGATGAGCAGGGATTTGCTGGGGCATTAGGGAAAGGATGGGCATTCTAGACAAAGGGACGTGTGGAAAAACGCACAAAGGTGGGGAAGACCTGAGTGTAACAGATAGATGTTAAATCCCTCGACCAGCTTCTAAGTGACTAAAATTGGAATTAGACTCTTGAATTGATATAATATCATCTTCCAACAAAATTAATTCACATAGTTTTTTACTATCTTTCTATATTCTTGTTCCCTGAAAATGCAATCACTCCACTGTTGATGTCCTTATATAAATATGGACACGGATGTTGGTCTGGACAGGACTGAATGCAGAGCTAATGGTGCTTTCCTTTGTCATCTTGTTTTGTCGAATTCCTTAATTCCTTCATTTATTAAGCAATTTTTCATATTTATTGTGTGTGAAACATTTCTTTGGTGATGAGGATGTAAACATGAATTAGGTATAGTGTACCCCCTCTGTGATGCTCATCCGTAGTCTCAATGGGTCAAAACAGCTGTACTCAGGGGCTTATAATATGAAGCAAAAACCACACACTGAATACCTGGCTCAAGAGCTGGTCTGATTGGCCTATTCAGTGGGTTTTGTTGTTGTTGTGTGTTTTAAAATAATTTTTGGAGTTGGTAGTAACCTTTCCAAATGAGGATTTTCACATAGAAAATTTGGATTCCTGGATTGCCTTAAAATAGCCCAAAATGTGGCCACCATTACCTCAATGTAACTATCAGCTAGAGCTGAGTAGCAGCCACCGCTTCTCAAAAGCTCAGGAGGTCTTCACTGATGCACTCCTCCCTCCTGGCACCCATCCTGCCTGTTCATTCAGCGATGACACCTGCCTGGATCCTGTAGACATTTGTGTTTACGAGCCATCAGATGTGTTACGTGTCCTGAGAGAGGTCTAGATGATACTCTACCCAATCCTTCACTACTCTCCTTTAAATTCTGTTCGGAGAACATCCCCCAACACACTTGCTGATAGTTTCTTCTTCTAAGGAGTCCCTGTGCACATTTTTAACTGCCCTCCATTCCCTCCAAATTGAATCCAAATGACTAGTTGACGGGAAAGATTTGGGCTGAGGACCTGTGTATTTGAAACAGGAATCAACACAAACCCATGTTGATGAAAGTACACTGGATAATCAGACTGATTTTGTCTTTAGCATCAAAAGACTCCTAAATGTGCACTTGTTCTGTTATTTCATTAGCTTAATCACCACATCAGTGTCACCGTAACCACTGAATTATCAGCTAATGTCATTATGCCATTATTTGTAATCAAAAGACTTTGTAAGATGTAGTCCCAGGAGAAGGTCTTCTGCATTGTGGTAAGAACTACTGTTGAGGACATTGGCCACAGGGTTGCTCAAAGCCATCTCAGTGCCCAGCACTTGTGGTTTCTTCAGCCCCTGGGTACTCTTGCAGTGTCTGCCCTTAACCTGCTGATAGGGAGATGCCAACCCTCCACACCTTCCCGCACAGGATGAGCTCTGTCAAATGCTGCTGAGCACAAAGAATTAACCCTGTCGGGAGATGAGGGGTATTACTCCAAATGCAAGGGCCTCCTCATGACTCCTATTGATGGAGCTGAGGACTCTGGGGCATTGTTTGAAGAGATGTCCAAATTTCTAGGTTTACAAGACTGTTTTGTCCAGGAGATGAGTAGGAAGAGGGTCCACACCTCAGTCATGTCTCTGTCCTAGACACGAGAGTAGGGCACCTGCATTCTGCTGAGACATGGATCTCTCCTTATTCATACCCCCAGGCCCTCCGTACTTCACTTTCTCTGTGTTTGTCTCCGTCTCTCCTCACTCCTCTAAGTATTCATCTGAGCAATGTACTCCATCACATCCTCCTTCCTTCTCACACATCCGTCTCTACCTCCCAGTTCTTTTCTTCCCTCCCATCTCACTGCCCTGACCCAGCAGGTTCTCTTGGAGAACTCTAGAGATGACAGATAGACCCATCTCACTATGTGCTAATAGAATTCTCAGAGCAAGAAGATGTGTTTTTCAACACGCAGTTCTATCATTAATTTTTTAAATGAACTTGACATGTCATCCTACTTTTACTGTTCCTCGGCTAGAAAGTGAGGGGTTTGGTCCTTAGGAGTTCTTTTCAGCTCAGACTGTATTTAGAAATCTAGTACCCTGATTAAAAAGTATGGGTGTGTGTGTGTGTGTGTGTGTGTGTGTGTGTAGGAGAAAGTGTATGAGAAATTTGGTTGACCTTTATGCATTATTTGTCTATGTAAATCTGATTTTCCTAAATCATTATGAATTTAGGCAGAAAAAATATGATTATCTGAAATAACATTGCTCTTATATAAAGATTGCATCATTATTTTAAGACTATGCAAACAATTTTTTAACTAATTTTATTATAGGGAAGATGCTAAGGCCTATTGCTCAGTATTGTCTTTCAATCGAGAAAAGATCGGCACAAAAGACTATGTGATGATTTCTAGCCTCTGAGACATCTAGATCAGAGGACTGGTCAATACACTGGGAGATACCTTTCAGTCAGCAAACATCAATGTAGTAGTTGTCATCCTTGGCTATCTCTGATAAGGTTTCTTCCCTTCACCAACCTTTGCTCTAATAGGCAGTCAAGAGGCCCAAAACTTACTGCACCCTAGAGGAAACTTTGACAGGTGCTATATATCCTAGGATATCTTGGCTTCACTCACCACTTATATACATTATAATTTTCCATTGAGCATTGGAAGTGAAGGAGCCCAACATCACATGGAGGTACCTATTTCATTCTAGACATTTATATTAAGCCTCACAACCATGCTGTCCTGTAGGTAAGCCTCTCCTCCACTTTTCTAGAGATGATATAGACTTTTACCTGTGCTCAGGATCCAGGGTGACCCACCATCAGACTTGGTATGTCTTTGTATTATAAAGAATTATACCATTTCCCTGGTACAAAAGGAAGCCAAGCTATTCATCTGCAGTCAAGTGGTTGGTGAATAGCAGAGCTGTGGATCAGACTCTAATCTGTCTTTTTCAAAAGCTCATGCACTTTAACAGACAACCAAGCTTGTCCCTCTTAAGGGAAGGATGTGAGGCAAGCAGAAGGCCAAGGTGGAGGAGGAGTGCTGCTCCATGCAGGAAAATATCCCGGATTTGGAGGAAGAACATGCCTTGACAGTGTAAGAGGCCAAGGATCCCTCTGAAGGAAGGGCACTGTTTACTAAAAATATCAGCAATAATGACTATTGTTGAGAGAAAAGTGGATTAGCACAAACTGAGAAATTCAGGCAAGTAGAATATAGACCTAGGCAAGTCCGACTGTTTATCTCAGGGTTTTCTAGAAGTCAGGCATCCCTGGCCACAGCTCCATTCCACCTGTACAATTAATATTCTCCATTTTATCAACTCATACCTTTATACCACTTGGTCCTAAGCAATAATATACATGAATTTTTGGACTGATGTGCTAATTACACACATAGCACATGACAATGAATACTTTTAAATATTTACCAGTGTACCCTCTAACATCAATCATCTCATTTCCCACGTGTGTACACATTTCGTAATTGGTACACAGCTTTATCTAGAGCTGTAACTCAAACAATTCTACCTTGAAAAAGGTTTTCACGGAAGAATAAAGGACCCAAGGACAATAGAAAAAACAAAGCCCAAGATCAATAATTTGGCCATATTTATCAAATTCTGCACTGCACAATAGAGAGACGAAATCATGCAGGTACAGTGCTCTCTTCGTTATGAAATGGTGCTCTAATTGTTTGCCAAGAGAGTTCCTCAAATTTTCCACTAAACTGGTGAAAGATGTAATTCTTGTGATCCCCGATTTCTCTTTGCTCTGATTTCATGAGTAAAGCAAGATGTTAAAAGGTGATGTCTTCTATTTCAGTTTGGGTAAGGGTCCCTGAAAAATAGGGAGTTGCCAATGAGTTGCTGTCCCCCCAAGCAGAACTTGGTCAAAAGAAATGAAACCCTGAGTTGTAGTTCTAATGCCTTCACCTTTGGGAGTAAGGAAAACAAACAAGATGTTCTGGCCCATTGTGAACATCACAGAGGGGTGAGAGCAGTACTGGATCCACACTGACACCTTGATGAATAGGACTGACGTTCCTTCCTGAGATAATTTTTTACCTTGTGCAGTGCTCTATGCTACATATTTTACACACACATGTATATTACCACATTAAATTTCCCCCACAAAACTGTTATGTATCTATATGTTATTATCAGTATTTTAAGGATTAGAAGACAGAGGCATAGAGAGGATGAGTAACTGCCCAACTCTAATGATAAGAGTCTCTTATAGGTGTCAGGACTGGTACCTGGGCAAGGCACCTGGACTGTACCACAGAACTTATATCATCATTTCATTTACAAAAATGTCAACCTACGTATGTAGTTAGTTAATTTCCTGTGAGCCATGAGATCTCAGTTAACACCTCCATATGCTCAGTATGCAATGGGTCAATTTCACTTGAAGGCAACTTTCCGAGATCTTAGGAAAACGCTTTTTATCATCCCTCTTCAGACATATGTCTCTATAATTCCATCTGAGCTCTCTTTCTCCCCTCTATAGGAAGAGGAAGAACTTGTTATAGTGGAGGAAAAAAAGAAAGACTCAGTCCTTTCCTATTTCATTCCAGAAACTTGATCAAAAACGTCAAGTTCTGTTTTTGTTCAATGGTCTTCAGTGGAGATAGGTAGGAGCTCCACACAAGAAGGCAGGCCTGGGGCCACCTTGCTGACTCCAAGAGACCAGGGAGAACACATCCACCAAATGTCTTTTAAACTTAGGTTTGGTTAATCTCACTCCATTCGCTGCCATTAAATTAACCTGCACCATGTTATTACCACAGTCCTTCAAGCGGTACCAGCGAGCAGTGTGCATTGTCATTCCATAGACACCTGCTGCATTAGGAAAGCCGTGTGCAGGAAGGTATTGACAGTTGGCGTCTCCCTATCAGCAGATGTTGCAAGAGTACCACAGCTGAAGCAAGCGAAAGCGTTGAACATCACATTTTTGAACATGGGCCCGGTAAAAGGAGACATTGATCAACTCCAAGGCCAGTGTTCTCAACAGTGGTTTTACCACAAATGCAGAAACCTTTTTCCTGGGATAATATCTTACAATGTTCTTAGATTCCAAACAACGATTTAATGATACTAGAGCATAGTTCTTGCTCTCCTCCTCAGTGGAAGTATGGATCAGGTCCGGAATCATGCCACTGAATTTGGCTGCAAGGGAAGTTATGCCAATGAAACAACAGAAAGAGCCCATGAGAACTGGCTTTTGTCTTTTAAAGACAAAATCATGCTGAAGTTATAATGTACTTTGGTTAACATAGGCTTATATTTATTCCTGCTTTATATAAAGAAGTCCTCTCCAAAAGGCCTCAAATACCAACCTAGATCATTCGTACTAGTCCTGGAGGCAAAGGAGGGCAGTTGAAAATGTATAGAGGAAACAATCAGAAAAATCTGAGAAGATGTGCTCTGAATACATTTTAAGGAGAAGCACGGTTGTAAATGAGGCAGAACGTTGTGTGAGTCACTCCTCAGGACACTTGTAACAAGCCTGATGGGACATAAACACGATTGTCTGCAGGAGCCAGGCAGGTGTCATCATTGAGTGAATCAGTAGGTAGGAGCAGAGTCACTGGAGACCCCTGAACTATTCGCCCCTTCAACAGAGGTGGTGGCCACTCAGCTCTAATTGATCCCTTGTGGTAATGGAGAATGTGCGACAATCAACATATTCCGATTTCTTTAAATAAGACAGGAATGCAAATTTTTATGTGAACTATCCGAATTTGAAGAGATAATATCCAAAACACAATACTATTAGTAACACTGTATATGCTGATCAGAACAGGTTTTTGACCCAGATACACCCCTTGTGACTGCAGGATACATGTTTTACCTCATATTATAGACACTTGAGTACAGGTCTTTCTACCCAAAGTGGCTGTCAGCAACACAGAGGAGGGACACTGCATCTAATTAAGTTTTTTCATCCTCATCACTTATAAAATTTATTTTGACAAAACATACATTTAAAAAAATTTGCTTCATGATAAAATATATTAGTGAATCTCAACAGGAACAGGATTTTAAGGCAGAGTGCTATTAGCTCTGCACTGAGTCCTGACTAGGTCACCATTGTGTCCCTGTTGACATGAAGACATCAACATTAAGATTATTGCATTTCCAGAAGACAGTAATAGAGAAAGATAGTAGGGGCCAGCCCTGTGGCGTAGCAGTTAAGTGCGCACGCTCAGCTGCTGGCGGCCCGGGTTCGGATCCTGGGCGCCCACCGATGCACCGCTTGTCAGGCCATGCTGTGGCGGCGTCCCACATAAAGTGGAGGAAGATGGGCATGGATGTCAGCCCAGAGCCAGTCTTCCCGAGCCAAAAAAGAGGAAGATTGGCATGGATGTTAGCTCAGGGCTGATCTTCCTCACAAAAAAAAAAAAAAAAAAACACGAAAAAGAAAGGTAGTAAAAAGTGATCTGGATTAATCTTGTTGGAAGATGATATGATACCATTGAAGGGTCTAATTCAGTTTCCTAACCTAGAAGCTGGACCAGAGATTTAACATCTCTTAGCTCGAGGCCTTTCCCACCTCGATGCACGTCCTTCTTCTGCACAATCTCCTTAACAGGACACCATTGTTCATTCTCTGGCAGGTTTTACAGAAAGACTTTCCTTTGGGTGTTTTCAGGTTATGCTGCTTCACAGGAAGTGAAGGCAAAAATCAGGCCATCGTTAAAACAAGAGAAAGTGAATTCAACGTGTGGGACCAGAAGAAACAACAAGCAACTCAAAGATATATAACAAACTACTTTAGATCCCTGCAGGATTTTGAGCAGCAAGAAATTCAGGGTCAAGTTTCCAGCACAGGGAGGTGATGAGACGGAGAACATCTGCTGAAAGGAAACCAGGGAGATACTAAAATCGCAAGTGGACCTGGGTTCCTCCTGTACAAACAGCGCACCCTGGCTCCATTTGTTCCAAGTCCTGGGCCTGCCTTTATGCACTTCAGTCCCTCAGTGCCCTGCCCCAAGTTGAGTTATAAAATCTGTGGCCATTCTGCAGCCAATGTATATTTTTCAACGGAGACCAGAACCATTGAGAGAGCTCTGCCCTGCACAGGATGCCTGGAACTAGCTTTGTTACAACAGAAGCAGCAGCTGTGCTGTTCTTGGGTGTGTGTTGACTGGAAAATGATCAACAAAGAGGCTAATCGCACAAGTGGGCCGTGTGCCAGTCTGTGGGTTTCTTCATTTCCTAGACTCAGATCCCCCCGTCTCTGCTGGCTCCACCCACAGGGGCTGCTCTATATCTCCAGTCCCAAGTAGCGGGGAGACCAGCAGCCCCTGAGCCCCAGGACAACCAGCTGAGTCTGTTCTCACAGGAGCCATGGCGCAGAGACTGGGTAAGAGAATGAGCCCTAGAGCTGGGACAGGAAGGACCGCGATGGGACAGCAACTGCAGGAGGGCTGAGGTGAAGTTAGTGACCAGGACACATGACAGATTTGGGGGAGGGGAGGGGAAAGGAAATAAGATCCAGAGTCACAACAGAGGGTCCTGCAGGGTGAGTGAGAAGGGAGCGTGTCATTACTGGGCCAGACGCAGGACATACTTCTCTTCTCTTTTTACAGGAAGCATGGTTCCAACACAGCAGGATTCCCGGCTTTGTCTCCTTCTGCTGCTGGGGCTCTTGGGAATGGTGATCTCATTCCATGTCCCACGAGGGTTAACCGGGGCTCAGTGGTTTGAAATTCAGCACATAAATATGACACACAACCGATGCGATGATGCAATGAGAGCGGTTAACTGGTATACGAATAGATGCAAAGATGAGAACACATTCCTCAACACGACATTTGCTTTTGTAGCTAATGTTTGTAGGACCGCAAATGTAAACTGCTCAAACGGCTTAACAAATTGTCATAATAGCCCAGATCGGGTAAACATAACATACTGCAACCTCACAGCACCGGCATCACAATATACAAAATGTAGATATGGACAGACACAGACACAGATGTACTTCAGAGTTGCCTGTAACAACAGTTCACCAGGGGACAATGGCACCTATCCAGTGGTTCCAGTTCACTTGGATGCGATCTTCTAACCTCTGGGTCAGCGCTTTGTGCCAAGCTCATCTGCCAAGCCACACAGTCACAGCCACGGTCCCATGCCACCATCCACCCCGGATATCAGCATCAGTCATCATCGCGCCAGCCCTCGACCCCCTCTAAGCTTTGCTGAGCTGAAGCTCCTTGTTCTTCTTGCAATAAACTTCCTTACAAAATCGTCTCGTAGACTATGTGTCTGTTTTTGCCCCTCTCCTGTCATTCAGTCAGAATCGGTTGGGAAATCTTTTCCAACCTTCTAATCTGAGGTTTGTGGGATATAGAGAGAAATGAAGAGAAGCAGCTCCTTGTGTTGTGAAGCAGCACAGATTTTTTCCCTCTCTCTCCTTCAGGCTGAGAGGCTGAAGCCTCAATTTGTATCTGCCTCTTTGCCTCCCAGAAGGTAAAGGGCCACAGGGAATAACTACAAAGCTTATGTGATTGATTCTGTCTGATTCATGAATCATAAATTCAAGTTAGAAGGGAACCTGGTTGTACAAAAAAGAAAGGAAAAGACAAAAAGAATGCCATCAATATCATGAGATCAAGAAAATTTCACCCTCAGGATTATTTTTTCAAAATTGGTGCATCAAATCTCCAAGTATGAGTAATTATACTAGGGGTGACCCATGGCCCAAGTCAAATGTGGAATAAAATAAATTGTCCAGGGAGCAATGTGTACCTAATCTAGTAATGAGGAGAAGAGGTGGGAATCTCTCCCAGAAAATTCTACGTCCTGGAGCAGGGGGTAGCCAGTCACCTGGAGGAAGAAGGGAAAGGAGGAGCACAGGGAATTGGGTCTCATCGGGGATGAGTCACTCTGGCCCATTCTGGCATCCATGGCTGTCTCCAAGGGTGAATCAGTGGCTCATTCACACTCAGGTCAGGAAGGAGCCCAAGCTCCAGGATTATGGAATTGTAGACCCACAGAAAGAAGGGGTGAATAATGAGAGCCCCTTGCCCCACCTCCATCACAAGGCTGCACTCAGGAATCAGTGAGGAACAGGAAGGGAAAGCCCCTACAGGCTGTGTTCAGATGCAGCATTCAAGGGATTGCTCTGGTGACAGTGTGGGTTTTTTTGGGGTGCCTGACTCAGAAAGACCTGAGGGAGCATGTCACCGAATCTGTACTTTTGTCCTTGGCCTTGGGAGTCCTGACCTCCCTGACCAGAGATGGTGTTTCCATCCCAAGCACCACTCCACCATGGCTTAAGTCTTGCTCTTCGTAGTATTACAGACAGCAGCTGCATTTAAGCATCTCCTCTGCAGAAGCCATGGGTGGCTTTGCACCTCCAGGAGTGTCTGTTGACTGAAGATATTGTACGGGGACTCTGGTTTTGGAAAATTGCAGTACTCAACTGAACCCATGGACTTTAGGTAAAATAAGTCATGGCATAAGTATGTTCATCCTTCATATAGACACAGAACAGCAGGAGGACGCTGGACACAGAGGAGATGGAATCACATGTCCTGTGAAGAACACGGTCACTTCACTCACCAGATCCTATGCCTCATCCCAGTCAGGGACAAGCATCTCCCACACCCCAGAAGAGGGCTGATCAGTCACCCACCTGTCCCAAGCTCCCTCCACCTCTGTCTTCATCCCTTCTCCCAGTTGTTTCTTCATCCATCCAGTACATATCTATTGGGCACACTGTGTGTCCCAGGCACTATTCTAGGTACTGATGTTGCAAAGCAAACAAAGACAGGTTTTGCTCTCACGGTGCCACATTCTCCTGGGGCTAAGTACTAAACATATAAGGTTATTTTTCCCAGTGATAAGTGTCATGAGGAAAATAAGACAGAGTAATATGATGGAAAGGGTCTGGATGTGTCACAGAAGTGACAGCAGAGGGTAGGCAGGCAAGACTCCTCCAAGGGAACAAAATCTGAACAAGATGAGAAGTAGCTGGTCACACAGTGACCAGGAGGAGAATCACTCCAGCAGAGAGAAGAGCATGTTCAAAGGCCCTAAAGTAGACACAGGCTTGGCATGGTGGAAAAATAAAAGTCTACTGCAACAGGACTAGAGCATTGACAACCAGGAGCATTAATGATGGAGGCTGATGAGATTCAGACCCTTCAGGGCTGTGGAGACGTGAAGAGGGTTTCTAAATGAAGGTCAAATGAAGTGTTTAAATGGTAGGTTAAAGTGCCCTGAGATTAATTTGGCTGCTGTGCCAAAAATGAATGTTTCCTCACCTTTTCGCTGGGGCCTAGCTTCTGACGGAATTCAGATCCAGACTCTCTTTCTAGTTTCTCTAAGGCATCCTGACCCTCACTCAATCCTTATAACAGCATATACATTCCTAAAGTACATGAATTTTCTGTCTATACTATTACATTCCATTTTGATCAGATTGCATTTGACTAAGAGGGATGGAAACGTGGCCATAAAAAAGTCCTAACTAATCAATAGGCCCAACATCCTCTAAAAGTGGGAAAAAGGGGCCAGTCGAATCTCCCTAAAGAAAGAAGCTCTGCACCTTCCTTTACTGACTGTTCCCCTATCCGATCCCGTTGTTCTCCACAACTGCTTCTCAACTCTACCATAAACCTCCTCTCATTCCTTGACATAGAACTTGCCCCCTTTTTCTAGCCGGAAGGATGAGGTGGATTGACTAATACCTATAACTTATTCTGTATAGGTGTGTTCTCTAATCTCACATTTACATCATTACTTAAAGCTCCACAGTTGAAAGTATGAACATTTGGAGTTTAAATCAGTACAATCTTAAGTCTTCCCTTGTATAACTCTGACCCAGAAAAATGTCTCAAGTTCCTCCGTGAGAACAGTCCATCAGGATACGCACTTCCTGCTGCACACGGTCCTGGGTTGGATGCCTGGCCAACAAGTTTCTCATCTCTGTGCCTTGATCTGGTTTCTCTTTGGTCTCACTGGTGGCCCAAGTGGAGGAAGAGGGTATACACTGAGACTCACAGACAGTGTAGATCAGACACTGTCACTTCAGCAAACATCAAGCTCCTATCAAGACCTCAGAGCAGAGTGAGGCTTTGGGCATGTGGAGATAGTGTCAACATGGCTCCTACTGCTTCAGGGGAACTGAGAAAAGACTGAGAATCCCCAACAGGTTATGTTCGAAGGGGTCATTCCCATAGTTGTGGATCCTCACAGCAGAAGTGAAACCTGAGTCTCTTCTCCCCCTCTCCAATCCTGGAGCACAGACATTGTGCAAAGACCCTACACAGGTAGTAGTCGGATGGTGAGTCATGATGAAAGCACATAAGAACTAGTGATTTCCTTGGACAAATTGCCTACAAGGAATCACTTCGTGATATCATTTCACAAAGCACAGTGCATGTCCATATTTCTGATTGTGGTATTGGGCCATGGCATGATCTCAACTAAGGGAACAGAATTTCCAGGGCAAGAGGCTGTGGGATTTAGTCCAGATCTTCCACTACCTGGCTGTGGAATTTTGGAATGTTGGGATGCAACATTCTGTTCATCATTTACAAATGATGGTACAAATTTTAGTACAAATTCTTGTACTAAATGATCTTCCAGCTCAGATACTTTTCAGTTCTTTGAGTTCATAAGTAGGGAATGATTTTCTGTGTGCAGGTGTCTATGTTATTAAAGAGGTGTATGTGCGGTATTTGGGTGCATATTCATAAATTGTCTGATGATTATATTGGCTTTTTCTTATAAGAGTCATGAATTTGATAGAAGAAACATGACTAATAAAACTAAATAATTGCATATGCATAGTTTATTATTACTTTAAGATTCCACATTAAAATTAAAATATATTTACAGTAGGGAAGCTGTTTTTTGTTGTTGTTCTTATTTTTTGGTGGTGTTTTTTTGGTGAGGAAGATTGGCCCTGGGCTAACATTTGTTGCCAATACTCCTCTTTTTGCTTGAGGAAGATTGTCTCTGAGCCAACATCTGTGCCAGTCTTCCTCTACTTTATATATGGGATGCTGACACAGCATGGCTGGATGAGGGGTGTGTAGGTCTGCACCCAGGATCTGAACCCATGAAGCGTGGGCAGCCAAAGCAGAGTGCTGGAACCTAACCACTATGTCACTGGACCGGCCCCAGGAAACTGTTTTGATCTGACTCTCAGAACTGTCTTTGCATTTGGGTGAGATCAAAACCTAGCACAAAAGCTTGAGGAATTATTTCAATACCTAGGAATAAGAGATGGTGAAACCATCTGGATTGGTGGACTTGCGGAAAACCTAGAGAGATCAGTCACTCATCAGGTACAAATTTATCTGATACCCCTGGGACAGAAACGCTTTTTCTTCTTCCTTTCACTGGTGTCTTGTCTAATAGAGAAGCAAGAGGGAAAACACTGTTTATCTTAAAAAGAAGCCACGGGTAAGTGGTATCCATAGAACCCCACACTCAGGTCACTCAATCTGTCTCACTGAGATATTTCAGAACAATCCCTAAGGACCAATAGCCAACTTTCTTGCACAATAAGTTATATGATCAAACACTATAAAACCCATGAGTAGCTCTTTCTGCCAACATGCCTGCAGAGTGCCCCATGTGAAAAACTTTCTATGACTAGTTTCTATTACAATCACCTGGGGAGGTCTTCACGCTATGGATTCTTGGGCTCCACTCCAGATGTACTGACACAGAATGTCTGGATGCAGAGCTCAAGATTCAGCACGTCCAAATCTTTCTTCAGGTGGTTCCAACATAACCTGTCCCCAGCCTGACATTTGGGACCCACTTTTATCTGACCGGGACTTCAGAAGCCTATGATGGAAATTGGTAACGTCTTGATATTGGGGCTATTCCTAGGTGAGAGGAAGCAGAGGTACTACTGGCCTTGGGGCCCCAAGACAAGTCCAGCTATGAACACGTCTAATCAACCACCTATATCCTGGGATAGGCCTCTGTTAACTTGACCCAGTCAGCACGTGAGTGCACACAACTGACCTACCTGTCATGGAGATATTTTCCCCTTAAGTGAAAGGAGAAATAGTTGAAGGTTTTGACTGAGACCCACTATGTGGAATAAAATGCCCCAGCCTCATTGCTATATCACATGTGCCTAGAACAGTACCTGGCGCTGAGCAGATGCTCAATAAAGTTTTTGAACAAATGAAGAGATACAGATTGTATTACTTTTTTATTTTTGCATAATAAATTACCATAAACTTAACAGCTTAAAAACAACATACAATTATTATCTCACAGTTTTTGTGGGCTCGGGAATCCAGGCACAGCTTCTCAGGATCCTCTGCTCAGGGTCTCACAAGAATGCAACAGAGGCGTTGGCCAGGCTGCATTCTCATCTAGAGGCTCCATTAAGGGAGAATCTAGTCCCAAATTCACTCAGATTGTTGGCAGAATTTACTTCCTTGCAGCTATAACTGAGGGTCGATTCTCTTGCTGGTTGTCAGGAAGGAGCCACACTCAGCTATTAGAGGCTGTCAACAGTGTCTTGTCCACGGCCCTTCTTCTCCATAATCCCTCTCACAGCATGGCAGCTTAGTTCACAAAACCAGCAAAGGTGAGTCTCTTCCTCCCATCTGCTAAGACAGAGTCTTTTATAAACAAACATAACCCTGAGAGTGACGTCCCATCACTTTTGCCCTATTCCATTGGCTAGTAGCAAGTCACAGGTCCCACCCACACTCAAGGGAAGGAGATTATACAATGGTCTAAATACCAGAAGGCAGGAATTGTTGGAGCTCACATAGCCACGCAGTCAAGGAGCCAAAGAGCCAAGGGAAGATGTAAAGTAGTTTCTCCAGGCCAAAGAGAGGTGCTGTCAAGTGGCTGACAAGAGATAGAATAAAGGTGTAGCTACGTCTCCAAGGAGCAAATGATGTTTCACAAGGTGCTGGAAAGTGCCATGATCAGATTGAAGCTGTCATTCCTTCTATCCACAGAGGAGGAATTATCCACAAGAGGATGAAGCCATTGTTAGGGTCTGCCATTAGATGAATGGTGGACTGCAAAAATAAATGAATTTTCAATTCTCTCCCTCCCTCTCTCTCTCTCTGTTTCTCTCTCTCTGTCCTTCTCTCTCTGTCTCTCTCTCTTTCTCCCCACCAGACAAAATACCCCCAAACTCAGTGACCCATAACAACAATATGTTATTTCTCACTATTCTATGGGTCAGCTGGGCTGAACTAGGAGGGTCGTTTGGCTCCACGTAGTGTCAGCTGGGCTTACTACTGCAACTCTAATTTAGGCTGCAGGATTCGGGATGATATCACTCTCATGTCTAGTCCCCCAGCTGGAATGGCTGGAACACAGGGCCTTCTCTCTCCTCATGGTCATTCACCATCTAGGGCTTCTCTCCTGCAACTTTCGCCATGAACTCTACAGCAGGGGAGCCAAACTTCTATACATGATGCTCAGGTCTCCAAGATGGTGAAAACAGAAGCAGCAAGGCCTATCCATAGCACTGCATGTAGTCACTTCTGCCACACTCTATGGTCAAGATAAGTCACAAATCCAGCCCAGAGTCACTGGTGAGCAGGGAAGGTATTGCACAAGGGGGTGAATGCAGGGAAGGGTTATAGATTGGGGCCATCCCATAACAATCTACTAGAGAGGGAAAATGCAATGCCTTAGCTGGGCCCCATTGCTAGATTACTGGTACCTTACAACACAAGTGCCATTGTTGTTCTTCCGTCACTACAGGCTCCACTTCACTCTTCTGAATCCCAGTTAAGCAGGTTATTGAGTTCCTATTGACAGCCACTCTGGATCTCCTGATATTACAAGTTATAACAGGGTTTATTCACCATGTAGAAGAAATGTTAAAGCCTACACTACCAGAACAAAAGGGCTTCATGAAGGTAGTTGCCATTGATTCTTAGTGAGGGCAGGGCAACAACAGAACATGCTTCCCTAGTCCTCAAAATCTGCAGTTCTCTAAATGCAACAAAAGTATAGGCAGGATTCAGTTGTGACTGAGTGGAACACAAGCATTAGATCTCAGTGATCACCACACAGGCTTAGTTTCTACTAAGGCATCTTGATAGACACCACAGAAAAGCCTCACTGAATATGACCTTATTTGACTTCTCAGTGCCCATTCTGAGACTCTGGGGAAGTCATCGATGAGTGACCAAATGCAGTTGTTTCCAAATGACAGATCAGCGCCAACCAGCATCCTCCTCCCACTGCCTAGGAGAACAGCCAGATGCCAGATAAACCACGTTTGGATTTTTGGGCTTACACGGTGTTAAAGCAGAATAGCAGTTGCAGGGTCAATATGAATTCACATTTCTGTGGGACAACCCCACCTCGTCCACACACTCCAAGACTCTGCCCAATATTCTGGACGTCACCTATTCAAACTACACTGGACAGTGTCAGGCTAAATGACATGGATGTCAACTTTTCACACTGCACTGGACAGAGCCCAGCTAAATGACACAATGTAACCTTTTCACACTACACTGGACAGTAGCAACCTAAATGACCCGACGTCACCTTTTCACACCACAATGGACAGTGCCCAGCTAAATGACCCAGATGGGAATCAAAGAGCAGCAGGAGTCAAAGTTTTTGGCTCTTGATTCTTCTTTACACTCTCAAAAATTAGTGAGGATTCCAAAGATCTTTTGGGGGTTTTATCTATTCATAGTCACCATATTATAAATTTAACACTGGAAAACTTTTACTATTTACTCATTAATTCATTTTAAAATAACAATAATGAACCCATTGTATATTGACATTAATATCATATTTTTATGAAAAATAATCCAATTTTCCAAAACAAAACATCAATATGAAGAATGGCATTGTTTTACATTTTTGAAAATTCCTTTAATTCCTGGCTTAAAAATAGACAGCCAGAGGCCTGGCCCCGTGGCCTAGTAGTTAAGTTCAGCACGCTCCACTTTGGCAGGGCAGGCTTGGTTCCTGGGCGTGGATCTACACCACTCATTGGCAGCCATGCTGTGGCAGCGACCCTCAAGCAAAAAGAGGAAGACTGGCAACAGATATTAGCTCGGCGCAAATCTTTCTCAGGAAAAAAAAAATAGACAGCTGGATTGTCATATCTGCTTTTGCATTGAATTTATTGCACAACATTATTTTGTTGAACTGTATAAAGAAAGTCCAGCCTCCAACAGATATATTGTTGTATAGGTCAGGACCTCAACTACACCCGAAAAGGGTTTGGGGGATCATCAGTGTCCTTGGACGACACTTTGACAACTGCTTTACTAGAGACAAGTAGCGTACTATACAATATTACAAATACCCAAAAAGAAACACACATCTACCTATAATAAGGATGAATAGGGGAGGATAACGAAACAGCTGAACATCAGTTGTCTACGATGTGGTAAAACCATTTAACTCAGGTACTCAAAAGTATCACATAACAATTATATATACATATAATAATTACATATAATATATATTATATATGTATATAGATGATCAATTAAAATGGCAAAAGTAATTTTATTACTTCTTAAATACAGTTATTTGATATGTTTATAAACATAGCTTCCACATGAAGGGAGAATGACAAGCATCCTTGGGGGTGTAAAAGGTGAGAGAATCATTAGAATGGAGACTAGTTCCATCTCTCACATTCCACAAATACATTTTATGAAGGAAACAACACTATTACCTACAAAACAAAACGCTGATAAAGCAGCTATTTCAGCCTGGATGATATACCCATCTTAGAGATGAGAATCAGAGGCACCTGGATGGATGGAACTTACCTCAAACCTACCGTGCATCCTGCCTCCCCCTAGGAAGCAGCCCACAGTGAAGCAGAATACACAAGCTTGGAGGGAGATACTCATGGTTCTGCTACTACCCACTCTTACATCACTATCTGGGCCTCACTATGATCTCTAAAATGAGGATAATCATACCTGCCTGGTAGACTCTTGTGAGGATTAAATGAGTCAATTCAAACAAAGAAATTGTTTTACAAATGGAAACTTTCAATTTGCGCTAGAATATGGTCAACGTGAATATAGAAAGAAGTTAGTTGTCCATCATGGTATCTTAGTTTGTCCACTATGTATAAAAATGGTTATTATTTTAACCCCCTCCAGTATTAAAAGACTAAAAGTTGATCCAATTTATACTGACTTCCTGGGTTCCCCTTACTAGAAAAAATGACTGAGTCGTGTCAAAAATGTTCACTTTCCCCAGGCTTCATTTAGTCCAGTGACAACATGTGCATCTGGAAGGGTTTTCTGTTGTCAGCCCACAGCTCTCTCCACCCCACGCCCAGGTAGGAGCTTCAGAAGATCTTAGCAAGACTGACAGTACATGGGGTGACTTGTCAACAGTGTATGCACTATAGATAAATACATTGGGCTTCATGCTGCTGCTTTGTTCCAGTATATTCATTCCAGCTTGTTTATACTAGCAAAAGTTTGGAGACAAACAGAATATCCTGAATATGGGACTGGTTAGAATACCACCGTATATCCTTACAGTGGAATACTATGCAACCATTAAATAGAATGAGATGCACTCTTGCTACTGGCATGGAATATGTCCAAAATATATTGCTAGTGGGAAAGAGGTAATGGTGTAGTGTGCTGTGTATCGAATGCTACTATTTATGGGGAAAAGGGGGAGATAGACACATCTTATATACATGTCAATCAGCATATAAATGCTTGTTATATATAGATATATAAAGACAGTAAAAGGATACAAGAAAAACTGAATAATTATTGGGACTGGAAATGAAAATTGGGGCCTAATACCAAAAACTAGAGGAAGACACCCTTTTTACTAGATTTGTTCTCCTAATGTTTGAATTTATGTCTTCCATTTGCATGTCCAATGCATCTATATACGTAAACGAAAGAAACAGACTGCCTCACTGTAGCCCTTTTTCAGTTGGGTAAGGAAGGGTCCCTGGTAACAGAAAGTTCAAACAACTAAGTTATGAAATAAAGCTTAAAACTACCATGGTGATGCAGCATAGAGTTGACCTGAAACCCCCACTCTCAGCCAACAGAGAAGCTGAGTGCTACAGACACCCACTCCTTCCTCGTCCTGCCCTCCTTCCGCATGTCCAGCCACCTTCGTAACGGAGAGCTCATGGTACACAGCAGGCTCACATTATTTGAAGCCTATTTGTTTATTCTCCAGCGGTTTTCCTCAGTGACTATAAAAGGCTTTTGAAAGTTCGAGGTCATCTCTAAGAAGGAGCAGGAGGTAATGTTCTTGTCCCTCTGGCCCGCGGGGTCCAGGCGGCGCAGCGCCCCCTGCCGGCCAGGTCGGCGGCGGCCGCGGAAACCGGCCTGAGCCAGCAAAGGCGCTGAGAGCAGAGGTGGGGTTGCCCCGCTCCGCGCCCCCTCCTCTCCTGGCCGAGCCTCGCTCCCGGGCTGTGCCCGAAAGTCTGGGTTTGTTGCTATGAAGGAAGCGGGAGGACCTCCGTGTAGAGCCTCCAGACCCCTCCCTAGGAGCCGGTAACCCGCCCCCGCGGTGGCGGAGCCTCTGGGGGTGAAGGGAACTGAAGCATAACGCGGTGGGCCCTTCCCTCGGGGCCCAGGGTCAGCGCCATCGGAGTTTTGTTAGAGCACACCATGGGCAAATCCGTCCGTGACCCATCCCGGGGTGGGAGCACGGGTCTCCGGAAGTAGACGCCCCCGACCCCGTTACCACCGCGCACGCGCCCAGGCACGCACTGACTCCTCGGCCCTCCTCTCCTCCTTCATTCCCGCCCAGGGGGAGAGCGGGACTTGGGGAGGTGGGGAACCAGCGGAGCCGGGCGCAAGCCCACCACGGGATCTCGCAGCAGCTCCCGCCCTTTCCTGGCAGGAAGGCGCATTTACACGTGGCGGTCACTGAGGGTCGCCGAGGGCGGCCAGCTCCCTCTGGGCTTTCCAGTCAAGGGCCCTCAGCCATCCGAGAGGCTGTGAGAGAGGCCGCGGGCTGGAGTCAGCCAGGGGTGCAGATTCCAGAGAGGAAGCATTAGAAGCAAGGATTGCAGTTCCCCACAGGTAAAGAAGAGTTGATCACCAGCACTTATCATACAGGGCATGGGGTGGTCTTCGCCAGCCCCCAGTAGGCCTCCTGGATGACCAGGGTGGAGATTCAGTCACACAAGCAGCTGGTAAGGGCTGGCCTGGAACCCAAATCAGTCAGTGACCTTCACGTCCCAGGAATATTGTACGGTGGCAATTGGGCCCTTAATTTGGGGAGCCTTATTCAGCAAACATTTCTTGAGTACCTATGTGCTGGGCACTGTTAGAGCATTTTTAAATGGGGTTGTTAAGGTAAGCCTCCTTGATGAGGTGACGTTTAAGCAAAGACTTAAAGGTGGTGTGGTAGTTAGCCTTGCATATATCTAGGGTGAAATGTAAAGCGAGAATGTGCCTAGTGTCTTTCAGGAACAGCAAAAAGGTCAGATACTAGAGAAGAGTGAGTGAGAGGGGGAATAGTAGGGGATTTGTTCTGAAAGGTAAGAGTGTGGGAAGGCAACGCACTTAAGAGCATAAGGACTTTTGTAAGGATTTTAGCTTTTACTCAGAGCGGAATGAAAGAGGTGCTAGAGGGTTCTAAGCAGAGATACATGATCTGAGTTATGTTTTAAAGGGATTTCTCGGGCTGCTGTGTGTGAGGTCAAGGGTAGAAGCAGAGAGTCCAGGTCCAAGGCTTTTATAATAACCCTAGTGGGAAGAAATGGTCTCTCAGACTAGGTGGTGCCAGTGGAGGCAGCGAGAGACGACTGGTTGCTGGATGTGTTTTCAAGGTGACAACGATTGACTTGACTAACAGTTTGGAAGTGTGACAAAAGAAAAAGAAAGGAATCAAGAATAATACCAAAGCTGTTGGCCTCAGAATGGAAGGGATGATGTTACCTTCAACTGAGGTGGGGAATGCTAATGGAGGAGCAGTTTTAAGGGAGGAGTAGGGGAGAAGAAAATTGTTTGCATCTGGGACACGTTAAATTTGAGGTGCTGTTAGACATCCAGTGAAGACGTCAAGCGGACAGTTGGATATACGAGTCTAAAGTTCAGGAGAGAGAGCTGGGCTAAAGGTGTAAATTTGGAAATTGTTGGAGAATCAATGCCTTTTAAAGCCTTGAGACTGTGTGAGGTCACCAAGACATTGTGTGTAGATAGAGAAGAGGACAAATAACTGACCCCTGGGGCTCTCCAAAATCCAGATACCAAGGAGAAGGGGAAGAACTTGCAGAAGAGGCTGAGAATGAAAGCCCTGTGAGGTCATGGAAGAGCCAGGAGACTGTGATGTCCCAGAGACCAAAATGCAGCTTGACATGACTGTGTGCCTTGAGGGCCACAGGACTGATCTCACAATGCTTTTCATCTTTGCTTCTATCACAAGAAGTCCCATTCCCAGGTCAGCCTCATCAAGGAGGAGGGAGTGACCAACTGTGCCTCAAGCTGCTGAGGACAGAGAATCAAGCCTGTTGGGGTGGGGAGGGCTTATTTGAAATGAAGGAGCACCCCATTACCCCTATTGCTGGAGCTGAGGAGTCTGGAGTGTCGACTGAGGAGATTTACAAAGTTCCTGGCCTAGGAGACTGTCTTGTCCAGGAGTGAGTAGGAAGAGGATCCGCATCTGAGTCATGTTTTCCGTCCTAGAAGAGGGAATGAAGAGACAGAAGGCAGGGCATCTGTGTCTCACTTCCCCTGATTTACCAGTCCCTCATTTCCCAGACCCCAGACCCTCAGTACTTCACATTCGCTCCCTTTCTTCTCTCTCCACACTCCTCTAAGGACTCACCTGAGGAATTCACTTTGTCATATCCTCCTTCCTCTTAGGCATCCCGTTTCAGCTCCTCCCTCCTTCCTTTATCCCACTGCCTTGACTCTGCACATTCTCCTGGAGATCTCTACAGGTTGCACAAAGACCCACCCCATTTTTTAAATTGCCACGTAGTACCAATGGAATCCTCATATCAGGGAGCTGTGTGTTTAATTCCCAGTTCTGTCACTAATTTTCTGTTTCAGCTAGACAAAGCATCCCACTGTTCTGGTCCTCAGCTGTTCAATGAAAGACTTGGAACAAAAGAACTCACAAATTCCTTCCAGCTCAGACCCCTATAGTTCTCTGAATTCCTGATAAAGGAGTAGGGGTGTGTGTGTGTGTGTATAGAGGAATGTCTACAGAAAGGGCAATCCACGTTTCTGAATTTTTCTAATATGTAAATCTGATTTTCTTACAAGATTATACCTAAATCCAGAAGAAATAGCCTGATTACCTGAAATAAAATTATTATATTATGTATACATATATGTAGGTATATGTGATGGTTAATTTTATGTGTCAGCTTGACTGAGACACGAGGTACCCAGATGTTTGGTCAAATATTATTCTGGGTGTTTCCATGAGGGTTGTTTTGGATGAAATTAATCCAGTCATGCATTGCATAACGACGTTTTGGTCAACAAGGAACACCGTATACCATGATGGTCCCATAAGATTAGTACCATAAAGCTTAGGTGTATAGTAGGCTATGCCATCTAGATTTGTGTAAATACATTCTATGACGTTTGAATAATGATGAAATCGCCCAACAACCCATTTCTTGAAATGTATCTCCATTATTAAGTGACGCATGACTGTATTTAAATCAACAGACTGAGTAAAGCAGATTGCTCTCCCTGTGTGAGTCGGCCTCATCCAATCAGTTGCAGGCCTGAATAAAAGGAAAAAAAAAGTTGACCCTACCCAAATAAGAGAGAATTCTTCTGCTGGATGGCATTCAAACTGGGACATCGACTTTGTCCTGCCTTCTGACTCAAACTGAAATATTAGCTCTTCCTGGATTTCAAGGGAGACTGCCTTCAAGACTAGAACTACACCATCAGCTCTCCTGGGTCTCCAGCTTGCCAACTCACTCAGGAGATCTTGGGACTCGCCAGCCTCTATAATTGCATGAACCAATTCCTTATATTAAATCTCTTTATATATATTTAGTATATATCCTATTGGTTTTGTTTCTCTGGGGAAACCTGACTAATGCAGCATGTATGTTTATTATTGTTGCCGTTGTTGTTGTTGCTTTAAGATTACCAAGAAAAACATTTATTATATTGCAGGCAACATGCAAATTCCTATCCCTCAGAGCTTTTGTTCAACTGAGCAAGAGAAAAGATCAGCACAGAAGACTGCAGGGTGATCTTACGCCTCTGAGACCATCAAGATGTGAAGACCGGGTAGTTGGCTAACACACTGGGGGATATCCGTCAGTCAGCAAACATTAATGGAGTAGCTCCCATCCCTGGCTATCTCCAACAGGGTTCACCAACCTCTGGTCTAACAGGAAAACGAGAGGCCTAAAACTCAATAAACCTACAAGGAGGCTTTGATGGGTGCTGTAAGGCCTAAAATATCTCAGCATCATTCACAATTTTTATGCCTTAGGGAGTATTGAAGATAAATGCAAGGAGTATTGAAAATAGACAAGGACGCCACCACCTCTTTGATGCACCTATTCCATACCAGGCAATTGGGATTAAGCCTCACGATAATGCTGTCCAGTAGGTAACGCTCTCTATACTTTCTAGTGTTTTGACCTGTGCTCAGGATCCAGGGTGACCACCGTCAGATTTAGTATGTCTGTGCATCGTGGAGAATTACACTGTTCCCCTGGTAGAAAAGAGAAAGCAAGCTGCTTATCTGTGGTCACATGGTTGGTGAATAGCAGAGCTCTGAGTCAAACTCTGATCTGTCTTTTTAAAAAGCCCATGCACTTTAACAGACAACTAAGTTTGTCCTTCTTAAGGGGAGGATGTGAGGCAAGTAGGAGACCGAGGTGGAGGAGAAATGATGCTTTATGCAGGAAAATAGCCCACTTTGGAGGAAGAACATGCCTTGATAATTAAGAGGCTCTGAAAGGCATTCAAGGGAAAGCCCCAACTACTAAGAATATCAGCAGTAATGATTGTTGTTGGGAAACAAGTGGAATAGCTCAAATAGAGAAACCAGACAGCTATGGTGTAGACCCAGGTAAGCCTGACTGTTTATCTCAGGCTTTCCCAGACATCAGGCATTCTCCACCGTGGCTCCTTTCCATCTGTATTATTGATTAATAGTTCCTTTTTATCAACTCACTTTTTCACAGTTTTGTTTTAAGCAATAATACATATGAAACCACAGATTTGATGTATTGATTATTCGTTCACATTAAAATTAACACTTCAAATATTTATCTATGTACTCCCTAACGTCAGTCATCTCACCTGCCACCAGTTGTACACATTTCATACTTTTGCAAACAGCTTTATCTCGAGCTTGAACTCGAAAAATTCTACCTGGAAAAATGCTTTTACAGAAGAACAAAAGACCCAAAGACAGTAGGAAAAATGAAGCCCAGGGTCAAAGATTTGGTCATACTTATCCAAATCTGTTCAAAAGAGAGGCTAAACCAAGCAGGCTCTATATTCTCATCATTAAGGAAGCGTTTCTAATTGCTGGCTAGGACAGTTCCTCGTATTTTTCATAGAGTTCAGGAAAGAAGTCCTCAATATACACGGTAGTTACATTCCCAGAAATTCTTTGTGTTTGAAAACCATGCAAAATGTAAAGAAGTTAGATTAGAGGCTCAGATAATTATAAGCTATTTATTGCCCACATTTTTTTTTTTTTTGTGAGGAAGATCAGCCCTGAGCTAACATCCGTGCTAATCCTCCTCTTTTTGCTGAGGAAGACTGGCTCTGAGCTAACATCTATTGCCAATCCTCCTCCTTTTTTTCCCCCGCTAAAGCCCCAGTAGATAGTTGTACGTCATAGTTGCACGTCCTTCTAGTTGCTGTGTGTGGGACATGGCCTCAGCATGGCCGGAGAACCAGTGCCTCAGTGCACGCCCGGGATCCGAACCTGGGCCACCAGTAGCAGAGTGCGCACACTTAACCACTAAGCCACGGGGCCAGCCCTATTGCCCACATTAATATCCAAGAGGACAGTCATAAGTTGTGTAGGATATGTACTAATTCTTCATTTTTCAGGGCTCTCTTACACATTGTTGCTGTACACTGAGCACATCTGGCCCCTACCCATTAAATGCCAGTACTGGCTCCCTGCCCAATCATTATAGTTACCAAAAATATGTCTAGAAATTTCAAAGCCACAAAGTCACTGAAAACAACTGGTCTAGATGTATGATGAAAATATGTGTAAAATTACTTTTCTTTTGCCATTATGTCATCAAATTGGAATAGCTCCCACTGCATTTCATTTTTTTTCCTTTGTTTTTCTTTTTTTTTTTTTTTTTGGTGAAGATGATTGGCCCTGAGCTAACATCTGTTGCCAATCTTCCTCTTTTTGCTGAGGAAGACTGGCCGTGAGCTAATATCCATGCCCATCGTCCTCCATTTTGTATGTAGGATGCTGCCACAGCATGGCTTGATGAGCAGTGTGTTGGCCCATGCCCGGGATTCGAACCTGCGAACTCCAGGCCGCCGAAGTGGAGTATGTGAACTTAACCACTGCACCACCGTGCCGGCCCCTCCAACTGCGTTTTAGCCACATCCTTACATCCTAGCTGTGTATATTTGATTTCATAAGTCTTTGCTTATTTTTAAGGGACTCTAACAATGTTTAACTGTTCATTAATTCAGCATACACATTTCAAGTTTTACAATGTGTCCGGCCCTCCTCTAGGCACTGGAGATACAAATGTGAATAACAATTTGTGTCCTCCAGAGCTCCAGTCAAAAGAATGGACGCTCACAGACGATTATGATACACAGTGATGTCAGCATCACAGAGTTTTTTGAGACCGAAATGGCTAACATAAATAAAAAGGCCCTGTAAGACAGTGAAGGTAGTTCGTTGCCATTCCCTCTTGAATGATGAAAACTGGCGAGAGAGATCCCTAGGAAGTCTCAACAAGGCCTCCCATACAAAAGCTTTCCTCAGTGAGGCCCAACCACTGACCTACTCCACCGCCCACGTCTGTGTCAGTGGCCATGTGATCCGTTCAGAGCATCCCTCAGGAAGTTATTCCCTCAAATACGTCACTGCAGTCTTTCCTGTACTTTCCTGTTTCATTCCAGAAACTTGATGAGAATGATCAAAATCTGCTTTACTTCAATGGCCTTCAGAGGAGATATATAGGAGGCTCCATACAAGAAGGAGGAAGGCCTCGGCCATCTTGCTGAGCCCAAGAGACCAGGGAGAAACCAGTACACCATTTAACTTTTGAGCTCAGGTTACTTCGTTCCCCCCATTCATCACAACTAAATTAACCTGCACCGTGTTATTATTATGACAGTCCTTCCAGTGGTACCAGCAAGCAGTGTGCATTGTCATTCCCATAGACAGCCGCGGCATTGGGAAAGCTGTGTGTGGGAAGGTGTGGACGGTTGGCATCTCCCTATCAGCAGGTTAAGGGCGGACACTGCAAGAGTACCCAGGGGCTGAAGAAATCGCAAGTGCTGGACACTGAGATGGCTTTGAGCAACCCTGTGGCCAATGTCCTCAACAGTAGTTCTTACCACAATGCAGAAGGCCTTCTCCTGGGACTACATCTTACAAAGTCTTTTGATTACAAATAATGGCATAATGACATTAGCTGATAATTCAGTGGTTACGGTGACACTGATGTGGTCATTAAACTAAATGAAATAACAGACCAAGCTCACATTTACCCGTCTTTTGATGCTAGAGACAAAATCATTCTGATAATCCAGTGTACTTTCATTAACATGGGTTTGTACTGATTCCTGTTTCAAATACACAGGTCCACAGCCCAAGATCTCTCCTGTCAACTTGTCATTTGGATTCAATTTGGAGGCAATGGAGGGCAGTTAAAAATGTGCACAGTGAATCTTTGAAAGAAGAAAGTATCAGAAAATGTGTTGAGGGATGTTCTCTGAACACAATTTAAAGGAATGGTTAAGGATTGGATAGAGTATCATCTAGACCTCTCTCAGGACACGTAACACATCTGATGGCTCGTAAACACAAATGTCTACAGGATCCAGGCAGGTGTCATCACTGAGTGAACAGGCAGGATGGGCGTCAGGAGGGAGGAGTGCATCAGTGAAGACCTCCTGAGCTTTTGAGTAACGGTGGCTGCTACTCAGCGCTAGCTGATAGTTACATTGAGGTAACGGCGGCCACATTTTGGGCTACTTTAAGGCAATCCAGGAATCCAAATTTTCTGTGTGAAAATCCCCGTTTGGAAAGGTTACTACCAACTCCAAAAATTATTTTAAAACACACAACAACAACAAAACCCACTGAATAGGCCAATCAGGGCAGCTCTTGAGCCAGGTATACCCACCAGACTGCAGTGTGTGATTTTTGCCTCATATCTTAAGCACCTGAGTACAGCTGTTTCTACCCATTGAGACTATGGATAAGCATCACAGAGGGGGTACACTATACCTAATTCATGTTTACATCCTCATCACCAAAGAAATGTTTCACACACAATAAATATGAAAAATTGCTTAATAATTGAAGGAATTAAGGAATTCCACAAAACAAGATGACAAAGGAAAGCGCTATTAGCTCTGCATTCAGTCCTGTCCAGACCACAATTCGTGTCCATATTTATATAAGGACATCAACAGTGGCGTGATCGCATTTTCAGGGAACAAGGATATGGAAAGATAGTAAAAAATTATGTGAATTAATTTTGTTGGAAGATGATATTATATCAATTCAAGAGTCTACTTCCACATTTTGTCACCTAGAAGCTGGTCGAGGGATTTAACATCTATCTCTTATACTCAGGCCTTTCCCCACCTTTATGCGTTTTTCCACACCAGTCCCTTTGTCTAGAATGCCCATCCTTTCCCTAATGCCCCAGCAAATGCCTGCTCATCTTCATGATCCTGCTCAGATGGAGCCTCCTCCTGGAAGCCTTCCTGGCCCCATCAGGGAAAGTAACTTCCTTCATCCCTGATCTCCCATAAAACCACATTCATACAAGTGTTATTACTTCTATCACATGTTTAGTTTCTCTATTTTTCCATAAGCTACTTGGGGATCAAGACTACATTTCGTGTATCTTAATATACCCTGTGATTAATACAGTTTCAGGAATAGGGTGCACAGTCCATAAATGCTGGTTTATATGTAAAGATAAAGTTCCCATTTTGCATAAAGAAAAACAAGCACTGGGAATATAACGACAGTTGTGTAGAAAACAGCACAATGTGAAGGAATGCAGGACTCTAGAAACCCCGGTTGGAGTCCTTTATGCAACAGCAGATATGCATTCTTTACGGATTCTACAGAACGACTCCTGTGTCTCCTCAGGTTGTTAGTTGACACGGAGTGGAGGCAATCATCCAGTTCAAGACTAAAAACTAAAAGTAAATCCAATGCAAGTGGAGCAGAGGAAAAGCTCAGAAGAATTTAACAAATTTCTTTACCCTCTGCAGAATTTTGAAAAGCAAGAAACTCAGAGACTCGAGTCTCCAGCATCGGGAGGTCATGATGAGACGGAGAGTGTTTGTGTGAGGAGAAAACAAGGATGTTACTAAAACAGAGAGGAACCTGGGTTCCTCCTTTGCAGACAGCCCTCCCTGGCTCTATTTGTTCGAAGTATAGGCCTCTCTTTATGTAACGTGGCCCTTTGGTGGGCTGGAGTAGGACTAAAAAGAAGGGAGAGAGGCTGCACTGGCCTGTAGAATCTCGGGAGATATTGTTGATGTTGATGCCACGGTACCTTCAGAGCTTGGATAAAGGCATCTTACCAAGTTCAAAATATAAATTTGGAACAAGATTTGTATAAGAAAAGAAGATACCACCTTGCATGACACATTCCACTCCTCTCCTGGTATTAGCCCTTAACACAACGATGGGCACATCTAATGCAGTCAGTAAAGAATTCCACTAATTCAGAAATTTTAAATAATCAAAACTATCTGCATATCATAAATAAGCTGTTTCTCTTCATGATCTTTCAACCTCCAGGGCCCCTCTCTCCCTGCGGTCTCTCTAGCAATGAAGAGCTTTATGAAGACAGTTTATTTTTATCTTTACTGAAGGCAGGGCTATAATGACAATACTTCCATAGCCTCCAAATTCTGCAATTTCCCAAACGCAATAGAGGAAAAGGACTCACTTAATATGGGAATCTTCATGAATCAGGGGAACACAGGATTACATATTAGTGATCACCACATAGGTTTATAGTCTTCTTGGGTGTCCTAGTAAATACTCAAAAAAACCCTCCAGGAATCCAACCTTATTTGAGTCCTTAACGCAACAGCTGCCATTCTGCACCTCTAGGAAAAGTCATTGACCGAGTGACCAAACTCAGATGTTTTTGTTGACAGCTTGGCTCCAACTAACATCCTCCTCCCACTGCCTTGGATAATAGCCTGATAATGGATAACCATGTTTAGATTTTTAGCCCAAAGAGTGGCAGGGCAGAGAGGCAGCAGTAGGAAAGCTATGAAATCAGGCGCCAGTGTGGAACATCCCCTTCCCCTCTGCCTAGGGATGCTATGCTGGATGAAACTGATATATAACCTAACAGCCCCAAAACCCTAATGAAAACACACATTTACTCACATTACAGATGAATGGTATGAGCTAACGAAGGATTTGGATGTAAAGTGTTTTTGTAGAGATAATACCATTTAAATCAGGTAATCGGAAGTGCTGCTTGACAACGACATATGTATGTGGCCCTAAAAATGGCCACAAGTACACATGCTAGTTTACTTAGTATGTTCCAAAAACATGTGTTTCACAGGCAGGGATAATGATAGGGCTCCTTGGGGCTGTAAAGGGTGAGAATCACCAGAATGAAGACCCCCTCCCATCTCTCACATTCTGGAATACGTATTTTACTATGGAAACAACATTAGAATCTAGAAAATAAGCCTGATAATACCGATAGGTTATCCTCGTCAACTTTTCCTATTTTAGAAACAAAGAAACAGCAACAACAAGAAGGAAAGGATTTATCGTAATTGTACTGTGCACCCAGCTCCTCTAAGAGGCAGCTGGAATAAACGGGAACATTCCAGCTTTTGAGGGAGACACTCCTGGTTCTGCCACTACCGTCTGTTAACTGTGTGGGCCTCTGTTTGGTCCTCTTTAAAATGAGAACAGTAGCATTTCTACTTTGTGGGTTGTTGTGAGGATTAAATGAGTCCATTTAAGTAAAGTGCTTACCCCATAGAAGTTGCTTGAAAATGAGAGCTGGCAATCTGCTCTAAAATTTTCTGTATGTGATTAGAAACTAAATTAGTTGTCCTTACTTGTATCTAAGTGTATCTAACACATATAAACAGGTATTACTTTCTCTCTCCGGTATTAAAAGACTTGAACTTTGAAACAATAATGCTGACTTCTATGTGCAGAGATGTTACTGGGCTCTTGTTACAGGGGAATCATTCCGGTAGTCATGTTTATATTCTGGAAAATAATACTCTCCCAGGATTCCTTGGGGTCAGTGACACAGATATGCTTCTGGAAGATTTGGTGTTGCCAACCCATGGCCCCCCCACCCCACCCCATGCAGGAGCTTCAGTATGCCAGGTCCTAGGATCGCTGATAGTGCATGGGAGTGAGCTTGTCAACAGCTAAATACACAGGGTGTGTTGTTGCTGTTTTGTTCCAGGATATACATTCCAGCTTGTTTACAGTAGTAGAAGATTGAAACAAACTATATGCCCCTGAATAAGGGACTGGTTAAAGAAATTATTAAATAGCCATAGAATAGAATACCATGCAGCCACTAACTAGAGTGAGGTACGTCCTTTGCCAAAATATATTCTTAGTAATGAAAAATAAGGTGCAGACGGCTGTGCATAGGATGCTACTATGTGGGAGGTAAAATGGACAAGATACACACAAACATACACAAACCAACATACATACCAATAAGCTTATATATGTGTATAGGCTTATATATTACGTATAGACTGTGAAAGGATACAAAGAAAGTGAATACTTGTTGTTTTTTAAAAGAAACTGGAGCCTAAAAGACAAAGATTAAAGGAAGATATCCTTTTCCAGCATACTATATATGCTTCACTAATGTTTGAATTTATATTTTTACCATATGCATCTACTGTCATATCTGTCTGTCTAGCTGTCTATCTGTCATCTCCTCAAAGAGAACCCTTGCTCTTGGAGCAGAAAAGCGAAGAGCTCTGCTTATACCCTCTCACTCCTCCCCTCCTCCCCCTCCATCTTCGCTGCGCTGTTGGAGGCTCAAGGCACACAGTCGATGCTCATTAGATGTGTCTGCTGCTGCCCTTCTCTCTTTGGAAAAAAGTGTGACTCTCCCAAGGCCACAGATAGAATGAGAGCTTGAGGGCCAGTTTGCTGCGGAAGGGTAAAAATCTTGGGCTTTGGGAGCTAATTCTGCTTTGCGATATTTAAATCTTATATGTTTATTTCTTTGTTGCTCTCCTTAGGGCTCAGAAAGACTTTGAAAAGATAAAGCCGGTCTCAGCCTTGCTAAGTAGAACCAAGAGGGAAAGACCTGGTGCTCTCTGAGCTCGCAGGGAGCAGGCAGCACCGCGCCCCCTGCCGGCCAGTTCGGGGGCGGCGCCTCTGGGCGAGAAGGTGGCGCAGCTGCCAGAAGACAGACGCCGCCAGCCTGGATCAGGATCAGCGCCTCCGGGAGTTTTATTAGAGCAGCTCGTGAACAAATTGGCTCCATGACTCAGAAAGCAGCACCCTAGGGCGGGATCAAGGCTGGCAGAAGTAGATGCTCCCCCCACGCCCCCCCACGCACTGCGCACGCAGCGAAGATTGCCCAGGTGAAAGAGGAACTAAGGAAAAGCTGAAGAAGAGCCGAGTCGCAGCCTAGGATGTCGCAGGGCCCCCTGCACTCATCTGGCAGGAAGGGCAGTTGTGCTGGAGGAAACAGAGTGGCCTTTCTCCCGCGGTCCACCCATGTCTCCTCACCCCACCCCCTACCACGTGAGACGCCCTGAGAGAGCTGGCGGGCTGGGGTCAGTGAGGGGTGCAGATTCCGGGAAGAAGTCGAACGATGGGGAGGACCACAGAAGGCAGTCCAGTTAGGGTGCTGGGATCCCCAGACCGCCGGCAAGGCGTGGTGTCCCGGGACCCAGCCCTCCAGATGAAGGGGCTGGTTCCGCACAGGTCAGGTGATGCTTCGGGACCACACCCTAGACCTGTGAGGTCAGGGGGGCGGGACCCTGGGGAGGCCACGCCCTTGGTGATTGCCAGTTTTCAGAGGCTGAAGTGACAGGTGCCCATTGCAGGATTCTGAGACCTCGGAGGTGGGCGCTGCATGTGTCATTTATCCTTCGGAAGCTCTGGGGAATGAAGGTATTGATGGGCTTGCAGACCCCGGAGACCATTCCCCTGCGCTGCGTCGTCACGTGGCCCTACAGGCTGGACCCGCGCGGGATCCCGGGCCCCTAGTAGTCACACGAGGGCGCTGGAGAAGCTCCGGGCCTGGGAGAAAACAGTCTGGTGTAGCAGCAGAACTGAGGAGGGCCCACATCAGAACCATGTTTTCTGTGAAAGACATGAAGTGGGGATCAGTCCCTTCCTGAGACACGTGTCTTCCCCGCGCCCTAGTCCAGAAGTGTAGTATTGCAAATTCTCTCCACTCTCTACCCGACTTTTTTCTACACTCCCTCTTCTGCTCCATCTCAGAAATTCATTCCATCACACCCTCTTCTCCTTGACCCACCTCCTTCCTTTTCTTCTCTAGAGCTTTTCCTTCCTTTCTTCCCATCCCTCTGCCCTGGCCCAGCACATTTCTAATCATATTTCTTGTGTCTAGGTTCGTTCCAGGAGCTGAGGTGGAGGGAGCTGTCACACGAGAAAAGGGCCACATTCCACCTCCTTCTAGACGCAGGGCAGAGATCCCATCTTATCCCAAAGGATCTGCGCTCCTCACCTCACTGCTCCTCAGTAACTGCCAGAATTTACTTTTCTAAAGGGCTTTAGGGATGACAAAACTTTTTTCATCTGATTCTCACACAACTGTGTGAGTTAAGGCAAGTATTTCTACAATCCTATTTTATAAAGAGAGGACTGACTCTCCGAAAGTTTCAAAGTGAGACAGCTAAGAAGTGAGAAGCAGCCTAGAGTAGTGGCGAGCCCTTCAAATTAAATAAAAATAAATTCCCACCATTAGAAACCTGCTTCATGCCGCAAACTAGGAAAGCATCTCCAGCCTCCTCTCCCTCTTCACTCACTTCACCTGATTCATAAATACCTCACCCGGCCCCTTACCCACTCTTCTCCCCAGGTCCACAGAAGGATCGCCACAGCTCTCTCTACCCCTCCAATGAGAATCTTCACATTCATAGCCTTGTTCCCCTGCGTGCGGCCCCCTGTACTAGGCCCTGGGCTAAGGGCCCCGCAGAGTTAGATGTGGGGATCTGCGGCTGGAGAGGTGTTGAGGGTCTCTCCTCCCAAGTGTATTGTTATAGTGCCCAGCTACAGGGAGGGACAGGGGGCAGTGGGGCTGAATAAGGCGTACTGCCCCCACTTTATCTCCCAGAGGTGAAAGTTGAGACTTTCAGGCCTGACACTCAAAGAGGACCTGCAGCAATGTGTGGGGAGACGGCACAGCAGGAGCCCAGTGGTGCTTGGCGAAATCAAACCCACACGTGGCCTGGAGGGTGAAGACAAGCAAATGGAAGGCAGCCCCAACTCCTGGGCTCCCCAAATAGTCGTCTTCACTCCCTGAGCCTCTTTTTAGCCTCGGATCATATGAGGAAGGGGTCCTCTTATTCTGTTTTAGCCAGAAGAGCAGTGGCTAAGGAGGAACAGAGCCTAACTAGACAGCATAGATCCTTTGGCCAAATGCAACCCAGCCTGAGCAACAAGCCAGCCTCCATCCTGGCTCTGCTCTCCCCAAGCCCTGCTCCCTGAAGTAGCCCTGGGGCTGTAACTAGAAGGGCCTGGGGAAAATAATACTCATAGTTTCCCAGTGAGGAAGGGTCCCCTCAAAGTCAGCTGGAAGGAAGGGAAGAGGGCCTGAGGGGCCGTTGGGGGGTGGGGGGAGCAGGAGCTAAGATCTGAGGGAAAGATCCAGTGCTGATTCTGTGGGCACCACCCTCTCTACTGCCCTCCCAGCTTCCCTGAAGGAGATCCCTGACCCCCTAGCGCTCTTCTCCTTGCACCACCAGAGCCAGAGCTTGGGTCTCAAGACTTTTTGCCACAGTCCACACTCTGGAAGGGCTCTCCAAATGCCTCAGCAGCCTTATGCACTGCAGGCTGGGTCATCCCTCAGACACCCCTGAGAAACAAAGACCCACAGTCTTTGTTTCTCTGTTAGTTGGTTCTTTCAGCCTGACCCCTCAGCCCTGCCTGCCCTCTTTCCTCTTGGATTCAGGGCTTCCCCTGTGATTCAGACTCCACTCTGATCTGCCGTAGGCCCTTTGACGGGAATCGTTACCCCTCGTCTGGAAAATGGAAATAAAAAGATACATATTCACCTATGATGCATGGTCCGTAGCACATGCTAAGTAAAGCTTTACAGAATGGAATGGGGCCGCCCCAAGTGAACGGAGAGAGCCTGAGTCCTAAATCAGGCACCTCCTCTGCATACCTCTTCACAACATGGCAGGGTGATGACAGGGCTTCTCCCTTTTGTAGAGCTCTCCGGAGTCTCCTAGATCCCTGTTCTCGCGTCCACATGGTTCACTCCTGTAGAATCCTTTCTCACATGTGATGCTTACCTGAACACCTTTGGGACCATTGGGGTCACTGCAATTGTGACCCCATTTGACTTGTTCTGTTTGGGCAAGAGACGGAATATAAAAACAAACTTCTTAGTGTTGCCAAACTTTTCTTTCCCCAAGTCCTCTCTTCTAACTTTTCCTTTGGTTAAAATTCCTAAGCTTTCAGTCATGTCTGCTGACCTTCTCTGGCTCTTCTACAGGGTCCTCCACCTCACTCTTGGCAATGCTGGTGAGCGGGAATGAGTCTTTTCCTCTCTGGAGACAGTTAGGATGTGTCCCCATCACTTCCTCCTATACTGTGGCCTGATTTCCCCCCTGCCAAGCCACCAGAGGCCCAGTGCCAGATGACAATGCCATGGAAAAGGGCAGGGACCATGCAGGTACTGCCTATCCTGTGCCCTGTGGCCCCAGCTGCCAGTCTTTCCTACCCAAGGAGTCATCTCTGCTTCCTCTTAGGGGATCAGGGGTCATGAAGTCCTGCCTGGTGCTAAAGGGACCCAGGGAGCACAGCTCGCGCTTGCCAGTCGCTGCCACAGGGGGGTTTGTGGCCAAGGTGGCATGATTTGCCTATGTGTGTCCCAGGAAAGAGAAGGGATGAATATGCACCTCTGGGCAGAAAATAAAAACCAGAGTCAACGAAAAGAAACTAAATGTGTGAAAACTTTTTCTAAAGTCAGCCTGGAGAATGCCTGAATGACTTCCTGAAATCCCCTCCAGGCCTGTCCTCCAGCCATGCTGAACCATGGACAGCCACCTCCAGCTCTGCCTGAACATCCCTCCCCTGGAACTTCGTCTTCTAGGGAGAGTATTATTTATCCTTCCAGGTTCAGTTTGGTGTCATCTCCTGCAGGAAACCTTCCCTGTCCCCTGCCACACACTCCCCAGACCTGCAGTTAGGCCCCTTCCCTGCTCACCTTTGTGTTATTATCATCCAGTTATAGGTATGTTTTCCCCCAGCAGACTGTCAGTTCCTGAAGGGCACAACCTACAACCTCAGTCTCTGACGTCTCTGCCTAGAATGTTATCTGACATATGGAAGGGACTCTATAAATGTTTATAGAATAATAAAATTTGGGATCAATGGAACAAAGGATATGAATATCCTTTTGGCTCCACATTGCAAACTCCCTTTCAAAAGGTTTGCACCTATTTATACTACAATGCCATCTGCTATGCATAGAGTGTAGGTTTCACTGCAAACTTGCTATTTTATTAAGAGAAATTGTGTCCTAATGTTTTAACATGTATATCACTGGCTGGTGAGATTAATAATTTCCCCAATGTTCACTTCACTAATCATAATGCTCTATTGTGGATTATCTCTTTATATCCCAGTAATCTTTTCTAACAGCTTGCCAAAGCTACGCCCGAATTTCTTTCTCCCCCTAAGCAAGGAGCCACAGGCTCCTTGAATGGAGAACTTTTTTCCTAAACTATGTAGATACACATCAACGTGCCCAGAAGGCATTTTACAATCTAGGTTTGCTACAAGGCCTAAAACAGTTAAGATTCTCTACATTACAGACTATTTTCTTGGTGGGAGCTACAGATAAGATATACAGTCCAATAGTTTTCAGCAGATACTTGAAGTTTCTGCAAAAATGCAAGTCCATAAAAATGATCCTTCCTTGCTATCCCTTGAAATTTGCTGAGTCTGTTCTCTAGAACTTCTCCCCTTAAACCTCTAGATGGAGAAGGATATCAGGAGTAGGAGGAAGTGGCATCGTCAGAGCATAGCTCAAGGACATGTCCACACTGAGAACTTCTTAGCCAGCTTTGCGGTCAGTTGGTTATATGTTGTGATATAAATTAGAAGGACAATATCTTTTTCTCTAAAAATGTAGGCTCTAAAAGTCTATCCTTATACCTCCCTGGTATGGGTCTCCTCGTTTACTCTGATGGACAGCTATGGAAAGAATACAAACTATCATACCATGGTGACAATGACTTTTCATTATACATACTAGATAGCATTAGTGAAAACTTATAGATACTATCTCATGCCCCACAATTCGACTTCACACAGTCTCACCAACTATTCAGGTTTTGAGGCCTACTCTAGTTCGTCTCAAAGTTCACATGTACTGCCAGTCCCCATTGTAGGCCACAGCGATTTATTCCTTGATCTCTGAAGAAGCAGGTTTCTTTCAATCTCAACTCTGGGCCCAGTCTTCATGGCTCAAGGAGAAACTACCCTCCTTATGTCCATGCAAAGCCAACTCGAGAGTTTGTCTGTGTTTTGTTTAGAGAACATTTCTAAACTACTCTCTTCGTGGCCAACAGTTCTAAACTTCTCCTGCCCTGAAAGCTTTCTCCCCCTTGTCTGTACCCTAAAGAAACTCTTCTTAAAATTCACCAACTAGAGGGCATCCAAAGAGCCAGCAACTCATCTTTTTCAGGCACTCATTCCATTCACTCAAAAAACATTTGAGCAGGTACTTATTAGGAACCCACTATGACTACGTACCTGACTTTTGCCTAAGTGCCGAAGATACAGCCAGAACTACCCTTAGACCCAGGAAAGAGGGGCCCCTTTCCTGGGCCTCACATTGAAGAAAGTCCCACATGTAACTAATGCAAATATGCAAAATAATAAATTTATTAATGAATACAGAGGTGCCTCTGTCCTCGGGATCCAGTGAAACTCATGATCCTAATCTCTGTTTCATGACCAACCTGGCTCTAACCCAAGGAAAACTTCTTCACATTTCTTCTCCAAGATCCTTAAAAGATGACCACGTCTGAGTGATAAGACTCCTTGTAGATGGTGACTCTACCAGGATAGGAGACAGACACTGCTTCCAGGTGCTGGAAGGATCTGGGCAGCAGAGGCATATGGGTAAAAGAAAAGACTATCTTGTCAAATTCTTCCTCTCAGATAGCGTGGCTGAAATGCATTTTAACATTATGGTGTATCATGGTGCCAAGCATCTCTTTTCTTCTTTCCCTTCGTGTTCCAGAGCAGATTTCTGAAGGTACTCAGAAATTAGCACAATATTGCCAACAGCTGTACAGGGCAGCTGAGGCACATTTTGCAATATTCAACAATTTTACTCATAAATTTATATATATGTAGGTTTGGACAACATGTGTGAAACTTGCCACTAATTCTTTACAATACTTTATGTATCTAGATATTGCTTTAAGAAGTGGTAAAAATCACAATATAAGTTATAGCACTTTAAATGATAAAATTAAAATAATCAATAATATTTTCTGTGGTCATGTTAATTTAACATATGCAACCCCATTCCAATATTAGAAGATGATATGAAATGAATTTACAATTCATTTCCAAAGCTATATATTGCTTTAAAGATTGTACGGACAATACCAATTGCCGTAGCCTTAACAGAGCAAAATGTCTTCAAATTAAAATTAATTTTTAAAAAACTATCTAATAACTATAATGACTAAGAAATATTGGCTAATTTGATATCCATTGCCATCAGAAGAACATAAGTTATGTGAGAATCTAGACTATAATTACAGGACTTTGGAAGGGATGACTTGGAAGGGACACGATTATATAGACATTAGAGAGCTATTTCTGGTACAGAGGGTTTGTATGACTATAGAAAGGAGGCTTGAGGAGAAGTACATTAGACTCTCCATATATTTCTGAGTCGCTGATGCTATCAGCATTGGAGATAATGAGCAGAGGTTGGGAGATTTCAAGCAAGAGTGAGTCATGCACTTCTTGCCTCCTCCCATCCCAGGAGCCCTTGGAGTCCCCTTTAGCCTCCTCTGCTTTCAGCCATCAATACTTTCCTTTCTTCCTATGACCATTTCTTTTCCCTTTTCCCAAGATCCTTACCAACCAGGACCAAAAGCATTTTGAGTTCAAACTACATTGTATCAAGAGCTGGAATAAAGCTAGAGAATGGCTCCATAGAGGGAACATCGGGATCAGGAAAAGGAAACAATATTGGTCATTTTTAAAAGGTACGAACCCCCAGCCAGGAGCCAGAGAGGACTATAAGGGAACAGAAGACAAATGTGATTTCTGAATGAACTTGAAATGAGGAAGGATGGAATAAGAACCACAGGACAGGAGAGAGAGCTGAGTTAGCTGGGAGGTAATGACTACAAGCCAGTCTCAGGAGTGACTTAGGAAGGGAACTGGGACTGGGAAAAGTTAGGAAGCACCATGCCAACCACAGTGAAACACTGTGTCCCCATGGGCTAGACTGGAATCTCTAGGACCGACAAAGAGGTCAGTCAAGGACAGCAAACTCCCTCTCCCTTGCTCCCAGCAGAGAGCATCTCTCTCTACCTAATTCTTGGGTTTCTTGTACACAGACATCTATAGCAGAGAGACACACACAGTCACCACCCATTTCACACACCACCTCCATGACGGGTACATACACACATACTCATATATGTACACATACATGTAATTTTATTCTTCTTCCGAAGATTACCCTGCTAACAGTGTTATCTATGTAGATAAATGTGCTGAGAAGACCTGCTGTCCCTTCCAGAATGTACAGCAGCAGTATTGCCAGGCAATACTCCAACTCCAGCTCCAGTTGGAGTTCTTTGCTGTTTCCTCATGTTTTGCCACAGCTTAAAAACATCAGGGCTTTTAATGATACTCTGTCTGTCCTCATACTAAACTCACATGTTCTTCCTGACATCAAGCTTTGCCTTCATAAGAAAGAATGGCAAGAGACCAAGGGAGAAGTCAATGATGATTCATCTTTTAGAAAAATATTCTTATATCAAAAGTAGAGTTTCCCTGGGTGGTATGTATTACTAATTAGCCTTCTGAAAGACAACAGAAAGAAAATTCCAGTTATGCAGAGAATGAAGTATTTTTCTTGAGAGGTGCTTGGAGAAAAGAAGTGGACTTACCCCATAAAAGTCAGTCAAGAATTCTCTGAGCAAACCCTGGGATTCCAAACATTCCTCCATCAGTATCACCCCACCTGGAGGAGGAGTCCAAAATTCTAGGTGAGTGTGTGGTCCCCACTGCAGCAGGAAGCGGGGTCTTATGGGGCTGGAAAAGACCTCAGAATGTCTGATTTAAGGAGCCAGTATTTTAAAGAACATTTTTATTTTTTCTTATGACAGAAGTGACACATATTCAATACGGAAATGTTAGAAAACAGGAAAAAAATAACAAAAAAAATAGCTGTAATCTGACTAACCAAAGATAAATTCTCTTCATATTTATAAATTTCCAACCAGTATTTTTTCTGCTTACATTTAAAACTAAAATATGTGATCTTATACATCATCTTATGATCTACTTTTTTTGCTCAACAATGTAAAGGGAATGTTTCCCATTCCCATAAACTCTCTCCTAGGGTGTAATTTATAGTGGCAGGATAGTTTTCCATCCTAGAGATGTGCCATCACTTAATTATCCTTTCTCTTATTGCTGAGTATTTCAATTATTTTCCACACTCAGGACAGCAGCCTGAGAGCTGATAACTGTGCTTGAAATTTTGCCCTCAGTGATGGTGACCTTTTCCAATAAGTTGTTTAAGAATATGTGATTACCAGGGTGGGGACTTGTTCTCATTAAAGTTCTTGATCTTTGTTTCAGTTTAGAGTGTTAACAACATAGCTGGAAAAACAAAAATGCATGCTCTTCTAACCGAAGACCTTTATTGATTAATGCATGGGAGGATAGCTGGGCCAGCCTAAAGGCTGCTGCTACTTTACAGATGAAAAAATGACAGTGCAGAAGGAGCAAGAACAACCCCGGTCTCATGATGTGCTCGCTTGACTTCACCTACGTACAGTTTCACTCTTCTAAAACTTCTCTCAAGGTGAACATAAAACAAAATGGATGTACTGTTCCAGGATTTGCCTTTACCCACTTTATACAAATAGTATTTTCAGTTTCTGCCAGATTTCAGAGCTGACAGCCCAGCCTGACTCAGTAATTGGTGTCCTCCAGGGTAGAGATGTTGCTGCAGGCTCCATGGGAAGGGAATACTCTTTGCGTTCTTTTTCCCCCATTGGTGAGGCTCTGCGCTAAGCCACTCACATTCCATCAGCCAGGTTTCCTTTAGGCGATGACAGGGAGCCAGGGATGGACACTCAGTTCCCTCAAAGGAATCTGGCCAGCCCAGGTGTGGTCCTCCGTTGATGGAAAGATTGAGTAATGATAGGAGACTGTTTATAGCTCTAAGACTCATGGGACAAATCAGAGGGATGCCAGTCAACTAATACTGGACATCTGTTGTGATTTGTTAAAGTACTTTTAAAAGATGCCTCATCCCCCACTGAAGCGAATCTGTTTTGACAGAGGGTTTTCACCTTGCTTTGTCAAATTATACACGTTGTTCTTAAGAAATCTCATAAATATGTTTATGTAAATCTTGTTATAGACAAGATTTATTTATAGGTTATTTTTTTTTCTTTGGTGAGGAAGACTGGCCTTGAGCTAACATCTATTGCCAATCTTTCTCTTTTTGCTTGAGGAAGATTGTCCCTGAGCTAACATCTGTGCCAGTCTTCCTCTATTTTGTTTGTGGGATGCCACCACAGTATGGCTTGATGAGCGGTGTGTTGGTCTGCACCTGGCATCCAAACCCGCAAACCCCGGGCCTCCAAAGCGGAGTGTGCGAACTTAACCACTGCACCACTGCACCGGCCCCATAAACTTGTTATTTTTGAGAGAATTTTTAAAGTAGAAAACATATTTATATCTGAAAATTGAGTAACATATACATGTTGTTTGTTTTTGAGAGGAAGTCTGTGGAAGAACTGATGAAGATCTAGGCTCAGGCTCTTGGCTGCAGTAACCCTCAACTCCTGGTAAGAGTCTAAGCATAAAAGCCTGGGCAGCCATACCCTCCTTGAACTTTGAGCACTGAATACAAATCTCCCTGCACTTCTAATGGGGAAAGTTGAATTGGGTTTTCAGCAGAGCATAACCCCCAGTCTTTGAGGGGTCTCCAGCCTACTTGTACAAAATGAGGAAGAAAATCTTTCAGGTGGAGGTCACTGATGCATTAGCTGGGCATCAGTGACAGTCTGGCTCTGAGCCACTGATTGTTCCTGTAGGTTGGTGTGTGTCTGTCCCTTGTGCCCTACCCTATGTATTTGCTAGCTCCCTGCTTAGCTAATTGACAGAAATAAATGTAAATGTGGCATTGATGAAGTGGGTGTATGTATCATAACTATTTTCTCTCAGTATTGCCTATACTTTGAAATCCTGAACCTAAGGGGTTTACATTTAACCTTGAATTATTACTCAAAATAAAACACACATCCTTTCTTCTCATAGTTCTTGGCCAAAATGGCCTGCTGAATCCTTGAAAGCCATAAGAGAGATGTATGGCAACCTATTCTTACTCAACTTGGTCAATCTAGTGAGTCTTTGTCACTCTCAGAGAATTTTCCTGAGAGTAAAATCCACTCTGCTCTCGGACAACTATCACCCTGACCAGGGTCAGGTTTAATTGCATTCCAGCAACACAGAAGTCCAACAAGTAGAAATGCACAACGCCTACTTGTTGAATATCTAATGTGGTCCTCTAATTTATTAACAGGACCTACTAACCTGAAAAAGCACAAAATCTCTATTTTGGAATATATTAATATTTTTATAACTCCCCATTTCTACACTGTACAAAGTACAGTTTACAAAGCTCAGTCAAATACCAGGAACCTAAATATCTAAACATTAGAACGAGTTTCTAATTCAGTTGATAATGACACTGTCTTTAATTACAGGGGGAAAAAAGGATAATGCATCTCACTTGATTCACAGAGAATCGACCTAAAATATACTGAGATGCGTAAAATGAACAGAAAAAGACACAGAATCAATAATCAAAGATAGAAGAAACATTCTTTGGCAAAGGGTGGGGAGCTGTTTTTAGAATTAGATAGAGATCACAGAGTCCCACCATAAGCAGAAGCAACACAAAAACATTGCCTTTTGAAAAATGTCTAAGACATAACAAAAGAGAAGGCATTCTGAAAGTTCCTAAGTACGAAGAGCAGGCCACTAGGAGTAGAATACAGACAACAGTAGTCCAGGGCATTCCACTAAAAAACTAAAAACTACCCTCTGGACACCAAGAAACAAAGGATACTGTGTCCAGTTAACTTTTTATTCTTATGAAAACAATAGAGAGACATTCTTAGGTCACTAATATTTATTTAACTGACATCTCTGAGTGCCTTTGATGTGATAAGCACTGTGCAAAGTGCTGTGTGTATTGTGGTGAACAAAACAGACACCTGCCTGCAGTCTCTAAATTTTGTCCCCACATACCTTGCTTGTGACAATAATTATACAGCATAGGCCAAATATTGAACTGTAAATCTGTGAAGGAGGGTGTGAATGAGGATGCTGCCTATTTATCACAAGTGTTAACCAGGGATATCAGTATCTCTGGGCCTTAGAAATGAGGATTGGATATTTCCCCAACTAGCTCTGAGAGCTATATTTTAACTAAGAAGAGAAAATCCTTCTATTGCAGCAGTCAACTACCCCCAGTGAGAACCCACTTTCATCACCATCATAACCAGGAACATTACAGGGGAAAGAATGGCCTTGCCTTTGGCACCAAGACTATGGCTTGGGACCTCCTATGTGGCTGCATCAGTGGATCAGGTGAGGACAATCATTTATCAAATCTGGGAAAGATAAAAAGCAAACAACGTAAGATGAAAAGGTAGTGCAGGTCATCACCAGATGGCTCTGCTGGCTTGATAAGTAAAATCAAAGTCACAGAGGGTATAACCAAGAAGAATCGCTACTTTAAAATTTCTCTCAAAAATAACAAGTTTATGGGGCCGGTGCAGTGGTGCAGTGGTTAAGTTCGCACACTCCGCTTTGGAGGCCCGGGGTTTGCGGGTTTGGATGCCAGGTGCAGACCAACACACCGCTCATCAAGCCATACTGTGGTGGCATCCCACATACAAAATAGAGGAAGACTGGCACAGATGTTAGCTCAGGGACAATCTTCCTCAAGCAAAAAGAGAAAGATTGGCAACAGATGTTAGCTCAAGGCCAGTCTTCCTCACCAAAGACGGTAAGTGGAGCCATTCCTGCCTCTACTCTTTGGTTGCTGAATCATGTATTCTTCCTATTGGGGACACAGTACTATTCAGAGGTCTCTGGTTTAATAAATACACTGCATCCTGAAATGTGGTACTCCTTCCTTCCAGAATGTTGCCTCTGAGCTGTTGCTTCAGCTGTGTCTTCAGAAAGCCAGTCTGTCTCTCTCCCTACCTCCCTTTGTCCCTCCCTCCTTTCTTTCCCTCCTTCTCCACCTCCTCCTCCTCCTTCTTCTCCTTATTTTCTCTTTCTCTCTCTCTCTGAGCTGGAGCAGCCTGCTCCTTCTCCTTTGTTCTGAAGTAAACACCAATCAACTTTTCCCGTTAGTCCTCTACATTCTTCCAGAGGTCATTGATATTATTGATGTACCTTCAACAGAAATTAGGAGAGTGCTTCTGAACTGTGATTAAATAGAATTTGGTAACAAAAAGAAATGAAGCAGGAGATAAAAAGGATACTATTTGGGATCTTTGATGGCAGAATTTCTTTAATTTCCCAAGAAACTTATTGCAGTTGCTTTACACCTTCATTGTTGAGAGTTTCTCTGAATCTAATTATTAGTTATTTCCCTTTTTCATGAACTCAGTGGAGAAAACCAGTTGGTCATCATCCATCTCCAACCAGATTATCCAAATCTTCCTCAGAGAATCTTTTTTATTTTCCTTTACTTAATTTGGGGGTGGGGGTTATTTCTCTTAATATTGTCTATTTTCTCCACATTTATGTCTGTTTCTTTTAATGTAGAGCCACTAATTGGAAATACTACCCAAGTCAAGGTATGACCAATGCTAACATGGCAGAATTTACGGATTAGGTGTGAAATGGGCTCATCTATGTATTTGGGGAATTGTGACCTGGTCAAATGATTAGACTCAGATCCTCAAACTAGTCTATTCTGCTGACCTTTTCCAAGCATGAAAACAAAGAGGGGTCATTTTATCAACATAATCAACAAATATTGATTAAGCATTTTCAATGCACCAAGAATTGTGTTCACTGTTTTAGATGTCTTGAGGACATCTTTGATCTATGAGGAGGATGGTGTGGAGGTTTTTGTTTTCTTTTGTTTTTATGAACAATACTTTGGATTAAGAACAAAGACACTTAAAATTAGGTCCAAGTCAGCTTTTGAGATGTTGTATTACCAAAGGAAGAGAACAATCCTAATTAGGCCAGTGCTAGAATGAAGGAGGCCACAGCTATGTTGGCAGCTTGATGGGAAAAACAAGACGGACATTCAGAGGCACCACCCAAGTTCTCCTGCTCCTTACTTCTCAGTCTCCACTGCTCAGTCTTACTTGGCCCCAAATATCCCCACTTTCAAGTCTGTCTTGGAAATAAAACATAAATTTATAATAAAAATTAAAATGTGGGGCCAGCCCCGAGGCTTAGCGGTTAAGTGAGCGCGCTCCGCTGCTGGCGGCCCAGGTTCGGATCCCAGGCGCGCACCGACGCACCGCTTCTCTGGCCATGCTGAGGCTGCGTCCCACATACAGCAACTAGAAGGATGTGCAGCTATGACATACAACTATCTACTGGGGCTTTGGGGGAAAAAAATAAATAAATAAAAAAATAAATAAAAATGTGATTATGTCCCTTCAAGTTCCCAAAATACATGATCACATATATGATAACAATATCATAAATATATTGAGCATTTACTTTGGGCCAGACATTAGCTCATGAAATCATCATTCCAATAACCCTATGAGGTAGCAACTATTATTATCTTGCTGTTCTAGAATTCAAATTCAAACTGCCAGATTCCAGGTGCCAAGCATCTTATCCCTATGTTCTGCTACCTCCCTATGACAAAAAATAACATAGCCAATCTTATGCTACAGCTAACCTACAGTGACAGGGATATTTTATTTTGCTAATACTTGAGCCAGCAATTTAAAGTAAAAGCAAAGTGTCACAGACATGAGGCTAAGTGTAGCACTGTGAATCAAAGCGTGGGGAAACAAAATGAAGAAGGTGAACCTGAAAGGGAGGAGAGCAGTGAGTAGGGAATTTACAACAGTTGTCCTAAGCACCCCTCAAGTCTCCTTCCAGAGTATTCAGATTATAAAGCAAAGACCTCCTTTATTAGAATCAAAGCTTAATAACCTAAATGCAAACCAGACATTTAACTCTCCAGATGATACAGTTCCCCATATTCTATCTCATAATTATCATATCTGGACTCTTTCAGTTACAGCAAAGGCAACAACACTTCTATCCTTCCAGCCAACAGATTTCTATCTCAAAAGGTTAAGATATACCAGAGTTGATTAATATGTTTGCTATAGGAATCAACAGGTTACAACACAGTGAGTTTGTTTTAATGCTACACGGTAACTTAACACTTCAGAACATTTAGCATATTGTTCTTAGTTAACTTGCTAACTTGCATTCCAAGGAGCAACAATGTGAGGTAGGACTTATGTTTAAAAGTGAAGCTCAGACTCAGACTGCCTAGGTTTAAACCTAGTTGTCACCTAACAAGCTTTGTGATCTTCGGCGTGATATTTAACCACCTGAGGACTCACTTTTCTCAGCTGCAAAATGGGGTTAACAACAGAATCTACCTCATAGGATTGTGGGGACTAAATGGAGTAATATTGCGTAAAAGTGCGTGCCACAGTATCTGGCACATAATGCTCTAAGTGTCAGCTATTTATCAAAGAGGGCCGGTTTAATATGAAGACAAACTAACATGTAAAAAACATTAACTCTATTAACTATAAATCTCTGTTATCTTCGGTCACCTAAATCTGGTTTTTCATATCTCATCTTTCCGTTACTCCATTCTACTCTTTTCACAAAGGGAAAAAAACTCCAAGGCTTCAGAGTTCTCCGTAGTGAAAGCAAGGAGCTCAGGTAATTATTACACCCAGAAATAGTCTTTGCCTGTCTAAGGCGCCTTTCTAGAGACTCCAGGAAAGGGCCCTTCCCCACCCCGCCCCGCCGCGCCCCGCCCCCTCGATGTCTGGACCCGGAGACCAGTCCCAACGCAGCCGCGACGCCACCTCGCTTGCGACTAGTTACGTGGGAACCGAGGTCCGAGTCCGATCCATGTACAGTTACTCTGCAAGGTGATTTACATATCTATTGTTTATTGGCTACCAGCAAGCACTGGCTCTCTTCATTGGCTAATACTGCCCGGTGCCGCTGTTCCGCAGGGCATGGTCCCCGCGAGGGTCACAGGCACCTACATTTCCGTTTCCGGGTCGCCTCGGGAGCCATGGCGACCGCGTTGGAACTGAAGTATCTGCTGACATTAGGCAGATGGCGCCGCGGCCTTGGAGTACTTCCCCAGTCTCGCGTGAGTGCCTGCTTTTCCCTGTTCTCGGAGGGACGCTGGATCTCTGGGAGGCGCTCTCGGCAGCTCCTCTCTAAGCGAACGCCCAGAACCTTGCCTTCTGCCCCTCGCAGTCAGCTTTCTTTTCCCGGGCTGCAGGCTCTCGCCGCCCTCGTGCCCGGCGTATCCCAGGTGGATAACAAGTCCGATTTTCTGGGGAAGAGGCCCCATCGCCGGCACCCTGGCATCCTGCAGCTGCCGCGCGTGCGGCTGCCGCAAGCCCTGGCTGACGCCGCGCAGTTACTGCTGCTCGGTGAGTGACGGTGGAAAGGGAGGCTCGAGAAGAGGCGGAGACTGGGGCTGCCCGCGAGTGATGCCGCTTTTCATCTTTCGCCCGTAGAGAGGTCTATGCCCAATGTGGAGAAGCAGGTGCAAGCACTGACCAATTATCTCTGGAGCCGGCATTTACCTATAGAGCCAGAGGAGTTGCAAAGACGGGCTGTACATCTTGAGAAAAAATTCTTGGAAAACCCAGGTAGGGCTTAAGAATAAAGAGGCCAAATTGAAATATCGGTGAGAAGTGAAGAGCAAGAAATAATATTACCGTCTCTCAAATAGATACTGCGTTTTCTTGCTTGACTTTCTGGCCAGAGCAGTTATTACAATGACGTCTTATCAAAAGAAGAAAGATTATTTCAGAGATTGCCCTTGGGGCTTTGGTAAAGGTCAGCGAGTGCTTCAGTATCCTGTTGAAATCTAGGTCTTTATTTGTTTCCTCCAAGTCCGCTGGATTAGAACCATCTAAGTTTTTATTCAAGTGAAATAAAGTCCCTGTATGGCTCCCTGTCCAGTACTGGAACCCTCTTCAGGGATAGGAGAATACTAAGTATAATTTGTCAAGTTATTTTCATGATTGTGAGCTCCTTCATATTACAGACCTACTTTTTCTTCGTCTTGTATTCCCTGCACTTCCCACAGTGCCTGGTTCATAGTAGGTGCTCAGTAGATAAAATAGTACTGAACTGAACACGGTCATGAGGCTTAAGATATTCAAGCCCCTTTCCTCCCTATAGGAACATTGAAGACATCACAATCTTAAGTGTGGGAGAAAGGAGGAAATCCACAATATATTGTCCTTATCCAATCCTTTGATTCTTTACCATACTTCCCTTGAATAAAGAACAAAACCTGTGGGATAGGGTTGATGGAGTTGAATAAACTGCTGGTAGAGGTGAAATACTATCTGATGCAATCTGTTGGTGGTGGTAGTCATCGTTATTCTTACCTGAACTTTTTCTCTAGGTTTGGCTTCTCTCCTAAGCTTTGAGGCTTTCCCTGGTGGGAGTTGGGGAGGAATGGGCAGGCAGTATATTCAGATACTGGATCTGAGCCCTGTTCTTCCTAGGTCCTCACTTCCAGTCCTTGTTCTCACCCCAGACTCATCTCAGACAGAGGAGAAACTTTGTGGAGCAGTGCTGCATGCCCTGCGCAGAACTACCTACCACTGGCGAGAACTGAGGTAAGGGGGACTAGAAGGGCTGTAGAAGAAAGAAAAGTTTGACTTCAGAAGGAGAGTTGGGGAAGTACAGTTACACAGTTTAGTGTTTGAAAAAGCTGTCTGGTTTGTAAGGCTCCCCAAGAATCTTCTCTGTTGAGGAGTCAAAGTGTTGAATTGGAAGAGCCCTTTCTAAAGATTTCGTTTCCTAAAAGTCTAGAAGATAGCTATGGGATAGATAGTTATTTTCCAGTGGGTATGACTCTCTGATTTTCCTGGCAGCTACAATGAGGGACTGAGCCTGGTGTACATGGCAGCAAGACTGGATGGTGGCTTTGCAGCAGTCTCCAGGGCATTCCATGAGGTGAAAGTCCCTCAACTTCAACCTGAACCCTTTTACCATCAGTTCCGTGATTCATAAAGTAGTCTCCTGGGGTAGGATTCTTGGGACATTGCATGTCCATTTCTTTCTTTAAAGAGGCCCTCTTTATCCTCTGAAAAGATTTTGTGACCCAAGAAAGATTTAGAATCACTCTTTTAGGAGCTTCCTATCCTATAAAGTATTTACATTGAATCTCAAAACACGTTCACATCGCATCTCCTCTATCGTAGTCCCCTAATTCATATTCACCAAGGCTCTAAATAAGTGTCTATTTACCCTAATGTGGGGTGTTATATATTTCTTCAGATCCGGGCTCGAATTCCAGAGTTCCAACCACAAACCTTGATGGACTTTGGTTCGGGTACTGGTTCTGTCACCTGGTGAGTATCTTTCTCTGTCAATTCTAGCTCTGGAGAGCCATGCCTACACCACTTCAGTATCAAGACACTGTGGAACCAGAGGGAGAATAGGAAAGTTGGGAACTAGAATGTTTCTTGCCTCATGTTAGGCAAGGCGTAAGATTATGGATTAGGGCCAGAGCTTAAAAGAAATGTCAAGTAAAAAAGACGCATGTTTAGAAAGATAAAAAAGGAAAAGAATTTAGTCTAGGGTGTAGGTTTTACATATCATCAAAATTTTTTGCCTACAAGTAGTTTTTTCAGTCTGCCTTTTTTTTTTTAAGGAGTTGTAAACGAAAATTGTTAGTTTTTCCAACTATTTTAACATAACACTCTGTTTCAGCAGGGGTGGGGTTGGAGGTGGAGTGGTCTCTTGTAGGGATGACTCATTGTCATGAGAATTGGCGATTTATATTTTGCCATCTTAGGGCTGCTCATAGTACTTGGGGCCAGAGCCTACGTGAATATATGTGTGTGGACAGCTCAGCTGCCATGTTGGATTTGGCAGAAAAGCTACTGAAAGGTGAGGACAAGGTATAAGAAGGGCTTTTCCAAAGTTGAAGGAGTTAAGAAAGCAAAGGAGTCCTAGAAAGGGTGTTTTATTGGGGAGTAGAGGAGAGGGCTAAAAGTTAAAGATGAATCTGATCTCCTTCCAACATTATGGTCAAGCAGAGGGAGGTGGAGGCCTTTGCTGGACTGTGGATGGGTTGGATAAGATTAACAGGACGGGAGACCCAACATTCTCCCTGCCCTTTTTAATATTTGCTTACCCTATTGCATCTCACTCTCACCTAGCGTTTTTCTTTATTCCCGGGGCCATGTTTCTTGTCAGGATATCACTTCACTTTATACATACCTGTACATTCATAGTTGCCACATCTCTGCTTTCCTCCACAGGTGGTTCTGAATCTGGGGAGCCTTATGTTCCAGGTGTCTTTTTCAGACAGTTTCTACCTGTATCACCCAAGGCAAGTGGCAGCGTGTAGGAGTGCTGAATGTGGAAGTTGGCAGATGGGAAACTGTGGCCTCGGCTTCACAACCCAGCATTGACTCTTAGAAGATAAAAGAAAGACGAAGAAATTTAGGGGATAGAACTTTGTTGTACTCTTGGAAGGAAGAGGTGGTGGGTCTGTCATATGTCTTGTCTCGGTCCTCAGGTACAATTCGATGTGGTGGTCTCAGCCTTTTCCCTAAGTGAACTACCCAGCAAGGCTGACCGCACGGAGGTAGTCCAAACCTTATGGCGCAAGACAAGTCATTTTCTGGTGAGTTGAAATCCCTTTTCCGTTCAAGTTTTAAACGACTTTCATGGTTTTCTTGCCTTTCCATCTCTCCATTAGAGCGTGTCATCATTCTTGACCGTTTTTTTTGCTGCATAGATCCCTTTGTCCCTCTTTTAGGGTCTTCATCCCCATCTTATATATAATGTCTATTTCCCTTCGGAGCCCTACTCCATCTGTGAATGTTCTTAAGGAGCTACTGACATTTATGTTTTCATGTCATTCAGGGCTTCTGCTTATTTTCTCCTTTTGTGCACAGATACTGGTGGAGAATGGAACAAAAGCTGGGCACTGCCTTCTCATGGATGCTCGGGACCTGGTCCTTAAGGTAAGGTTTTTTTCTCCTTTTTTCACACCCCTCCATCCACCTGTCTGTCACGAGTTACTAGTACTCCCTTAAAAACTGAAGGTAATTCTATCATACAGTGAGAAGGGTCACTCAGGATATTAGGCGTATAAAGTCAGTATGATATAGGGTAGTGGTTGGCAAACTAGGATCAAATCTGGCCTGCTACCTGTTTTTGTATGAGCCATGCTTATTTTTGTGTCTGTGTCTATGGGGACTTTCTCACTACAGATGGCAGAGTTGAATAGTTGGGACAGAAACAAATTTTGCCTACTCTCTAGACCTTTAAAAAAGAAGTTTGCCGACCCCTGATCTAGGGCATTGCTGAGCCAAGAACCTTATCTCTTTGGGGCCGTATGAGCCAGTGTATAATCATAAATTTAATTGTCCGGGATTCAGATATTTTTGAGAGTGGAGGTTGCTGACAAGGGAGAGCACCATACTATGTGCCAAGTTCTTGCCTTTCTCCTGCTGCAGAGAAAAAGTTCTTTGTTTGGAGTTTTAGAGAAGCAACCAGCTTAACTCAAAGAACATAGTTAATAATTAACAGAATTGAATGTTAAAGGAGTCCTCAATTTACTGAGTGCAAAGATTGAGTTATGAGAATAGACCCCTCAGGCCCAGCTTAATTTTTCTGATTTCCTTTGATTTCAGGGGAGAGAGAAGTCTCCTTTGGACCCTCGACCTGGTTTTGTCTTTGCCCCCGTGAGTATTACTTCCACCTTTCCCAGCTCACAAAGATGTGACCTCAGCTGTGGGCAGGAAAAGGGAGAGGTGAAGCAAAGCCACCCTCCACTACTTTGTGTCCCTATCCAGTTTTTTTCTCAGTGACTCCCTGGTTCTCCCTACCCCCTGCTCCTGTGCTCCCATATTCCTTACCCTTCTTGACTCTATGACTCTTAGCTTTTCAGTTTTCTGATCTATGATTCTTTTGTCTTACCTCGTGTCTTTTATGTGTCTTCACAGTGTCCTCATGAACTTCCTTGTCCTCAGTTGACAGCATCTAAGCCCCTGGCCTGTAGCTTTTCCCAGGCTTACCATCCCATCCCCTTCAGCTGGGTATGTACCCTGGGAATATTGCGGGAGGGAGAAAATAACCTGGGAAAGCAGGATGAAAAAGAATCAGAGGTGGGAAGAGTTGGAAAATACAGAGAAGAGCCTGGAGATTTTAGGGCCTGAATGTGCATGACTCATAGAATATGAAAAGGGCTGCAGGAATGGGGGTCAATTTTTTTCCCTGTATCTTTTTCCTCCAAACAGTCTCTATATCCTTATCTTAGAACAAGAAGCCAAAGGAGGAAAAGTTCTCAATGGTAATCCTTGCCCGAGGGTCTGCAGAGGAGGCTAATCGCTGGCCCCGTATCACTCAGCCTGTCCTTAAACGGCCACGCCATGTGCATTGTCACCTGTGCTGTCCAGATGGGCATATGCAGCATGCTGTGATCACAGGCCGCCGGCATGGCAGGTAGAGAGGGTGTGACCAAAATTAGTGGGAGGTGGCAAGAACCTGCAGCCCACGTTGACCTCTCTTTTCCACAGGGATTTGTATCGCTGTGCCCGTGTCAGCTCCTGGGGAGATCTTTTACCTGTGACCACGCCGCCTGAGCTTCCTCCGTCCCCTGCTAAAGATCCCCCTGAAAGCTGACAAGGATATGTAACAAAAATTTTCTTCTGTCAGGCCTGCCAAGGCTAAAGCTACCTGGTATCCAGGATGGAAGGGCTGATACTCCTATACATCTGTGTGTGTTTGAGGTTTTAATAAAAATAAAAAGTTTTCAAAGAATGGAAATGGAGGGCCGGCCCCGTGGCTTAGCGGTTAAGTGCGCGCGCTCCGCTACTGGGGGCCTGGGTTCGGATCCTGGGCGTGCACCGAGGCACCGCTTCTCCAGCCATGCTGAGGCCGTGTCCCACATACAGCAACTAGAAGGACGTGCAACTATGAAGTACAACTATCTACTGAGGCTTTGAGGGGTGGGGGTGGGGGGTAGGAGGATAGGCAATAGATGTTAGCTCAGAGCCAGTGTTCCTCAGCAAAAAGAGGAGGATTAGCATGGATGTTAGCTCAGGGATGATCTTCCTCACAAAAAAAAAAAAAAGAATGGAAATGGATCTTGTGAGTCTTAAAAGATATAGAGGTCAGTTGTCATGGCCTATCCTATAACGAAGAGGATCCTGAGATGTTCAATGCCTGTTTCCCCACACAAATCTCAAGCTCACCCTCTCCAGTAAGAACTGCTTCTCCCTGAGACCAGGCTTCCCAAGGAGGTAATCTAGGGTAGTGGGAAAACCACCCCGGCTCTCTGCAAACTGGCTCAACAGGTCTCAGGGTTGTTAGGCAGGCCACCTGGATAGGAGAACCAGCAGCTGCCTCATTCCCTTCCATCTTCCTCAGGGTTCGTCAGCTCCCCTGGAGTTTGCCTAGTATATTTCTCTCAAGAGTTGATCCCCATCAGGACTGAATCTGCCATCTCCACCCCTGTATACACAAGCAGGACCCTTCAGTGTACTTGGTTCATTTCTCAGTTTTCCCTGGGCCCTGCTGTTTCAGAGCTAGAGTGACTCTGTCTTAAAACTCTCAGTCCCTCTCCAGCAATATATATCAGGAAACAGGAACAGTCAAAAGTTGTAATATCGATGTTGTAATACTAGAAACCTCAACTTCCCACTAGACATTTCCTTGCCTGAAGCTATTTTCCTGGGGGGGGCGGGGTTACAGGAAAGGGGAATCCCCTCATCTAGTTCTCACAGCGATGGCAGCACCACCTCTCAGCCCCACCTCCTTACCCACAGGTGGCCCCAAATCCCTTCTGAAAGGGTGCAGTTCAAGTATCAGCATAGCAACCTCTAAGACTTGGGGTGGGGTGGAAAGGATGTGGAAGGCTTAGATCAAATGTCTTGAGTGAGGCAGGACCAGATTGTCCCCAACACAAAACAGCTGGGAAGTAACTACCAGAGACTCTTATTTTGGGTTAGACCAGCCCCAGGCATGAACGAAGACCGTCCACAGCCCTTGGATTAGTCATGGCATTGAAGAGGAGGAGAAGACGTAGAGCATGGGGACTGTGCCTGGCAGGGAGTCTGGAGTTTCTGGTCTCAAGGTTCAGGAAGGCATGAGCCAGGGGAGGGGCCTCCATGCAGGGGGAGGGCGGAACGCTGGGGCAGGGCCCGAGTCAGCTATGCAAGACTGTGCAACCAGAGGCAACACAGAACAGAAAGAGGATCCCAACAGTCTCCTGAAATTCAGGAGAGTGGACATTCCAGCTTTGACCACCTAAGACACCACTCCTCTAAAGATTACGACTCCATTTGTCATTCTGAGGCCTCTGCTTGTCCTGTACCCCAAGGATGGAGCCACTTCTAGGAGTAAAAATTGGTTGCCTGTTTGCCCTGCTGGCTCTCACTCTGGTCTGTGGCCTTATTCCCATCTGCTTCAAATGGTTCCAGATTGATGCAGCCACAGGTATAGCCCACATCTTTGTCCCCATAACCTAAGTCTGACTTCAACCCTATCACGCTATCCTGATACCTTGCCCTGATTCTCTCACCATCCCCAAGCTTGGGATATTGAGTGCTGCTTGTTGCTCTTTAATCACCTTCTTGTATCTCCTTGTTGACAACTGGATTGTAACTCCTGCTTTTTATTAGGTCGTCACCACCGGGTCCTCAGCCTCCTGGGCTGCACTTCTGCTGGTGTTTTCCTGGGAGCAGGGTTCATGCACATGACCGCTGAAGCCCTGGAGGGAATTGAATCAGAGATCCAGCAGTTTGTGATGCAGGTGAGCTGCAGAGATGCTGAGCTATAGGGCTGTGAGTCCAGAACAATGAACAGAACCAAGGGAAGAAAGGGGGAAAAGTGATGGAGCGGGGGACACGGGTGGAATGACGGGGAAGATGACAGCTCTTGGGATGTGTGGAATGATGAAAACAGGTCAGATTGGGCTTCAAGGAAAGCGGTGCCACGGAAGAGACAGGACAGGAAGCTGAGCTGCTCCATCCCCATCTAATTTTTGCTTTTTTCTCCCTAGAACAGGACAGAAAGTAAGAGAAATTCTTCTGATGATGCTGATTCAGCTCAGGTAAGTGTCTCCCACCAGCCCCAACCTCGAGGGTGAGGAGAACCAGAGACTCCTTCCACACCCAGACCATTTTGAGGGGAGTATGTGGGGAATACCAAGAATCCCTTCTGCTCCTCGGCTCAGATGTTGTAGGGGAAGGGAGAAGCCAACCCAATCCTTTTGGGTTTAGGGAATCCCAGAAAAAGCTCTTGCTCTACTCTTCCATTCTTTCCCTGGACCCTTGACTTGCTTCACGTCATTTTCCCATATCTCTAATCCTATTGATATTGTGCCCCTAGTCCCTCTGGCCTTCCTGTTGTTGCATGTCCACATCTACTCTGGGCTTCATTCCTCTCCTGTTTTTATGTTCTATTACCACATTTCGCTTCTCTTCGCTCTCTCAATGCCATGTCCATCCAGTGCACTTCTTCCCTTCCTCTCCCATCTCACAGCCCCTCTTTCTGTTCCTAGATGGAGTATCCCTATGGAGAGCTCGTCATCTCCCTGGGCTTCTTCCTTGTCTTCCTCTTGGAGTCACTGGCATTGCAGTGCTGTCCTGGGGCTGCTGAAGGATCAACAGTGCATGAGGAGGAATGGGGTGGGGCTCATGTCCTTGGACTCCACAGCCATGGGCCTCTGCCCTCACCCTCACGGGGTCCCCTTCGAGCCCTTATCCTCTTGCTCTCACTCTCCTTCCACTCAGTGTTTGAAGGTCTGGCTGTGGGGCTGCAGCCCACCGTAGCCACTACCGTGGAGCTCTGTCTTGCTGTCCTGGCTCACAAGGGGCTCATAGTGTTTGGCGTAGGACTGCGGCTGGTGCGGACAGGCACTGGATCACGATGGGCCGTGTTCTCCATACTGTCATTAGCTCTCATGTCCCCTCTGGGCCTTGCTGTAGGGCTGGCTGTGGCCCAAGGAGACTCTGAAGGGGGGCGAGGCTTAGCACAGGCTGTATTAGAGGGTGTGGCAGCTGGCACCTTCCTGTATGTCACCTTCCTAGAAATTCTGCCCCGAGATCTAGCTGGTCCTGAGGCCCCTCTAGCCAAGTGGGGCTGTGTAGCTGCTGGTTTCGCCTTTATGGCCTTTATTGCCCTGTGGGCCTGAAAGATCCCTGATTTTTCTGATGGACCTATCTAGGATGACCTCCTTCCTACCCACAGGAGACACCTCCCAAATGTCTTTGGCATTCAAACATTTCTTCACTGAGACATTCACTAGGCATCATCCCCATGAACTGGGCCCCAGCGTTTCCCTACATGAGATCCCATTTCTCATCCAGGACTGAGAAAAGGATGTTTAGGTTGACTGCCTATAAATTGAAGAATTGCATAAACACCATCTCCAGATTTGACTCTTGTCCCATTTATGCTACTGTGTGTAATAAATGTCTGCTTCACCCTTCCCCTTCAGCCGTGCTATACTTTGTTTCTCCGGGTTGCTTAGGAGCTTCCTGGTACAGGACGTGGAGGAGTGGGGAGCAGGAAGGGTGATTTTCTTCTGGAATCAGGGCCACTAGCCATTCTGTCAGTTAAGGGCCATGCCCCCGAGGCATGGGAGCATTGCTGAAAGTTCAACAACCTGCTACCACCTTACCCAGAGGTGTTGAGAAACTGAGCCCGAGTTCCAGCATTTAGAGAGAAGACATTTAGAACAGAAACCATGCAGATCTAGATTTTTCCTAGACTAACCACACCCACCCCACTCCCAGTACCTATTATCAGCCACCCACAACATGTCCAACAGACTCTTGAGATCAGGCTAACTGACCTAGATCTATCTGGTTCCTATTTTTCACACTGAGCTCTGTGTGGCCCCAGGGACATTATTGCTCTTCTTTGAGCCTCTGTCTCCTTCCAACTGCCTTGTGCTGAGGGATTAAGGAGCAGTATCTTTAGAGAGGGAGAAAGGCGCCAGATAGATGCTTATGGTGATTACTTGGCCCTACCAGGACTTAGTGGCTTTCTTTTCTGCCTGCTCTACCTGCCAATGTGCCTCTGGCCCCTCCCTACTTGACCATCTGCCTTTCAGTTTGAGTCACCCCTACAATGTGTTACTTTTCTTAAAAACTGCTAAGGACAAATACAAAAACTGATTATCTGGAATTGAGGAGGAGCAGGGTGGCAGTTGGCCAGCTGCTGACCCATGAGATGGAGGAGTAGCTCAGACTTAGTGGAGAAATTGGGAAAGAGAAGGTGTGCCTGTGAGCTCAATTCCTCTCACCAGTTTGCCCTTCTAATATTTTCAGTGTGGAAGCCCAAGTGGCCTTTAGGTAGACAAGGTCTCCTGAGTTTCATTCTCATCTCAGTCTGTGTCCTGTCCATCCCCTCCCCTTCCCCACACATTGAGATAGACAAACCTCCTCACAAGCCCAGCTTACCCACCAGGGATCAGGGAGAAGGCAAGCTTCAGGCAAAACTAAATATAAATGTCTGACACAGGAAATAATTTCCCTGAAGCACCATCCTATTCTGTTTTCCCTTCAGTACTAAATGCACTCACATGTAATACACTCAGAATAGTGCCTGGTGTGTAGGAATAATAATAGAGATTCCACGCTGAGCACCTGCTGTGTCCCAGGCCCTGTGCTATTGCTTTCCCATATGTTATCTCACCTTCCCAACCCTGCCAGATAGATATTATCCCCATTGTAAGTCTAGGGAAGTTCATTCAGAAAAGTTAAATAATGATCACATAGCTATTTCAACCCACAATAACGTGATTCTAAGAAAAGCTCACTATATAGATTTTCTTCTCCTTCCTTACCTTTATCCCCTATCTTATATGTTAGAGTCTCAGAAGTAAGCAGAGACACGTTGGATAATTGAGGCAAGTTTAATAAAGGGACTATGTAGGAAAGTGTGGGCAGGGTTTGGACAGAGCAAATGATGGTGCAATACCCTGGGGCTGAGTAGTAACAATGCTGTCACCTAAGCTGAAGAGAAGGGAGCAGTTACCAAGAGCTAGAGAGGCCAATAAGAGCTGTGGCCGCGGGGAGAGGGATACAACCAACCTGCAGGGACTCGACCATGAGGAAGCCGGAGGAATACCCTCACTCTCCTTCTACTCTTTGGTGTACTGCCAGTGTCTCTTGTTGGCCATAACCAAAAAGAAGCCAAAGGACAAAACTGTCTCTTGCTGCACTGCAGATAGGTCAGCTGCATGAGGGACAGGTCATAAGGAAATCTGAAGGGGCAAACAGAAGACATCCAGCATGCCATTGATTCTCTACTGTTTTCAACTCAAGTGATCTTACCAGGACTTTGGAAGAGATGAATTGACAGGGACACGATTATATAGACATTAGAGAGCTATTTCTGGTACAGAGGGTTTGTATGACTATAGAAAGGAGGCTTGAGGAGAAGTACATTAGACTCTCCATATATTTCTGAGTCACTGATGCTATCAGCATTGGAGATAATGATCAGAGGTTGGGAGATTTCAAGCAAGAGCGAGTCATGCACCTTTTGGCTCCTCCCATCCCAGGAGCCCTTGGAGTCCCCTTCAGCTGCCTCTGCTTTCAGCCATTAATGCTTTCTTTTCTTCCCATGACCATTTCTTTTCCTTTTCCCCGGATCCTTACCAACCAGGACCAAAACCATTTTTAGTTCAAACCATATTGTATCAAGAGGAGGAATAAAGCTAGAGAATGGCTCCATAGAGGGAACGTTGGGATCAGGAAAAGGAACAATCTAGATCATTTTGAAAAGATATGAATCCCAAGCAAGGAGCCAGAGGGGGGTTATAAGGGAGCAGAAGATGAATGTGATTTCTGAATGAGCTTGAAATGAGGAAGGATGGAAGGACAACCACGGGACAGGAGGGAGAGCTGTGTTAGCCAGTGTGTGGTGACTAGAAACCAGTCTCAGGAGTGAACCTTGATTCACTCACCCTTGAGAGATAGGTTGCAACTGAAGAAAATTAGAATCATGAGAGTTAATCGTGAAAAATAAAAATAGGAGGGAAGATACGCAGGATGGGAAAAAAGATAAGAGGAGAATCTTGTTGGAATAGTCAGAAGAGAATTTATGTGGAATGGTTTTCAAGTCTCCTCAACTCCTGTGCCACTTCCCCCACGCCTCATTCTCCATGCCCACACATGTATTTTTTATGTATTTAAACAGAAGAAAAAAACCAGAAAACAGAAGAATGGGACCTCCAACTGCCCTCCCACCTGGAACCAGCTTTCCATTTTTGCACCAATAAATGGTTGTCTGAAGTAACACTTTGGAGCCCCCCCACCTTTCTTTTACTTACAAGCTGAGGCTGGGTTGGATATTGCAGTTCTAAGATGATAGTTTATGTGAAGAAAGGGAGGTGGGGAACAGCAGCAAAGAGAAACCAGAGTTTAGGGACTATCCCCGAGCAGGACAGGAGGATGTTGGTCAGAGACCAGCACACGGGAACCAGATACACCCGAGGACAAAAGCCTAAGAGCTCCAGACTGACTCTTGTGAGACAATTCACGCCACCTCACCCCTCCCCTGAGGGCATTTTCCCATGTCTTGCCTCCCTCACCATAGGAAACAGTCCCTGGCTCCTGGCTCCGGTCTGTTGGAGCACAAAGAATGGCTGCCAGCCAAGTGCCCTGACATCACCCCCACTGACTTGAAGAAGCCCCTGGCCACTAGCAAAGGTGACCCAAAAGGGTTGCAGAAAAGGGTTATGATGCCCCCAAGCCCCAGTCTGTGTGGATGCTTAAAGATGCCAGTTGTAGATCATTTCCTTTTTATTTCAATTTTGTTCTGTTACTATCTTTAGCTTTGTTGAATGTCAAATACAGAATGCATTCTACTTTTACTATATATTTATCCAATTTGGGGAAAATTCTGATGTTGGTGAGAAGAGAGGATGCAAACAACTTACACTGCTCTGGCATCGTTTACCCTGACCACACTCCTAGCCTCTAGTCAGAACTGACTCTCACTTTCCAGTTGGTCCTAAAGTCTCTCTAGAAAGGTGGCCTCTCCTCCTCTGACATTTTCCCTGACTCTTAGAGGAGTGCTCTCTGAAGCTCAGCATCCATCCCTCCTGCTGCAGTCCCACTGTTTTCTGTGTACCTTCAGAGAATCACCCTTTAAAATCTCTTCATGAGTTCCAGAATTCTCAAGCTGCAACCACAAGTCTCTCATCATGTGTTCTTCTAGTTTATTCTCCTTCCCATTGAGCCCTCTCTTCCCATTGAACCCTCACTTAACTATCTTGGGTTTCTTTCCCTGAAGTCAGGGAAACGCATTCCTTGAGAATGAGAGGAAGAGAGAAACAGGAGTCCTAAGCTTGAAGCAGAGACAAAACAGAGAGAGTTTGTGGCTCAGCTTCTATGAAGTCACCCCACCTCTCCTCCGAGCCTCTGAGCTCTGATCTTGAGAATGGGCAGGAGCCACAGACCATGGTATCAGGCCCTTCCTATGTAGCTTAATCTAGAATCAAAAAGAACAATGAGAAACTGAGGAAGGGAACCGGGGCTGGAGAAAGTTAGGAAGAAGCATGCCAACCACAGGGGGGCACTGTGTCCCCATGGGCTAGACTGGAATGTCTAGGACCAACAAAGTTGAGAGGTCAGTCAAGGACAGCAAACCCCCTCTCTCTTGCTCCCAGCAGAGAGCATCTCTCCCTCTACCCAACTCTTGGTTTTCTCATGCAGAGACATCTATAGGAGAGAGACACACAGTCACCACCCATTTCACACACCACCTCCATGACGGGTACATACACACACACTCACATATGTACATGTAAATGTAATTTTCTCCCTCTTCTGAAGATTACCCTGCTAACAGTGTTATCTGTGCAGGCAAACGCGCTGAGAAAACCTGCCTTCCCTTCCATAATGCACAGCAACAGCTATTGGCAGTCAAGGCTGATGCTGGTTGGAGTTCTTTGCCTTTTCCTCATGTTTTGTTTACCTAGGAGCTAGCTGGTCCAATGATTCCAATTATGCCCTTTCTTTCCTTTAGTGTGGCATTTAAGCACTCTTCGCTGCCTGCCCTGCATGTGGTCACCCAACACCCTCGCTATCAATAGCTAGCTCTGTAAGCCTGCTAGTCACCTAAAGCCCCCGCCCCCTTCTGATCCTGGCCTACTGCACTTAAAATAGATTCCATCCTGAGAGAATGATGAAGTCCTCAAAAATCAAGAAACATTCCCTGACCCGCTTCCATGAAATCAGTCTGTCAGCACTGGACATCAAGCTGCATGAGTCCTCAGCTCAGTTTTGAGGAAAGTGTATAATTGCCTGTGGGATTCTATAAAGTAATCTGGCAAATGACCTTGTAATATTCCACCCACAGTACTCTCACCAGTAACACTACAAAGTGAGTACCTTCTCGTTTTTACTTTTTGTGCCCCAAGAGCCCAAGAATCAGCCTGCAACAGCCACAAAATATCTGAAGTCCTCTTGTTAATTATTGTTCATACTTGTTGAAAATCTTCTCAGAAACCACCAATATACTCTGATTAATCCCCCAAATTCTTGGATTCATAGGGGAGAAGGAATTCCTGAGAGGAAATCCTTGTTGCTGTGACTCTCCTGAAGGAGTCTTCAGATTGAGATCAACTAGGAGCAACCCAACCCCTCTAGTAACTGCATGAGGCCTGGTCTACTGATTGTACTGAACCATCTAAAATGGAATCTAGGTGACCCCTAGGGAGCATCCTGCAGGAGGGTGGGTCACAAGATGTCCTTGAGCACTTTAGTCAGCTTTCTGTATTTCCTTCTGTAAGATCAGGATGTTGGTGACATCTCTGAAATCCCATGGCATTTCTCTCCTTCCTAATAAGGAAGGCTTCTAAGACATGAATAGCTCCTCTCTCCCAAAACTTGAAAATACTATCAATATCAAGAATAATACCATTCTACTGGAATAGGGACCAGTGACTATGTAGTCACATTTTATAAGCCCTCTCCCATGGTACATGTCACTTTGAGAAGAGAAGGTGAGAGTTGAAAAGGGAGAGGACAGGAAAAGGGGCATGGGGCAGGCATACCCAGACAAAGAAGAAGAATGATGCTCAGATTCCTCTACAGTTTATTGTTACAGCAGAAGTTGTAGAAGACAGGAGGGCACCCTCCACACATAACACACTGTAGTCAGGTAGCCCTTCCCACCCCTACGCCAAGCCCCAAGCAGCCCTGCCCCAGCTTGGCTCCCTCCCGCCTCCCACTCTAGACACACACTGTCTAGACAGCCACAAAAGTTAGTGTAGCCAGTGGCCCCAGGCCCCTTCCTATTGCCCCAGCTCCGATCCTTCCCGCATACTTGTTCATTGCCCACCACCTCCCGCTCCAACTTCCATTTCACACACTGGATGTTGCTATCACATCCTGAGGACCACTAACCCACAAGTAAGCCTCCCCGGACTCACACTCATTTAGGCCCATAACCTTCAGAGATCTGAAGGGTTAATGAGAGGCCATATCTGCTTTGGTGAATGGAGCCTCAGCCCAAGTCCCCTACCCCTGCAATGGGATAAGTAGGGAGAGTGTGGTGGAGGCACCATGGACAACTACAACAACCTCTTATCCCTTATCTATGGACACCTACATTAGGGAGAGGGGATACATGCCCTCCCCGCCTTAACACCAAAATGAGGGAGAGGGAAAATTTAGGGGTCTGAGTCCCTAAGAGATATTAGGACATCTCTCCCAGGAGCTGAGGGGAATGACAGGTTAGAGGTCAAGGTTAGGGTAGCAATCAAAAGATCAAGGTCATCTCCGCACAAGATCTGCCCATCTTCCCTTGCTCACTCTGGCCCAGTGCCCTATGCACCTCCCAGGTTAGTGCTGGGGGAGGTGAGGGCTGGGTCCCACACCAGAGCAACAAGGGTCTTTCAACAGGAGACCTCCATGGTGTGCCCCGGGGGCCCCGAAGCAAGAGTCCCAGACTCGCTGCTCTGGGACAGGGTGCGAGAACGGGACCGGTTGCCATCGATGGACGCTGCACTGGTCAGGGAGGCTGTGCGAGACCGGGACAGGCGAGTCATGCAGGATGAGGCCACTGTGGAGACAAAAGGATAAGAGGGCAGTCAGAGAGGACAGGGGAAGAGAGGCTGGCAACTCAGAGGTGGGGGCTTGGGTGGAGACGAGAGTTACAAATGGGGCCAGGGGTCAATGAGCTTGATTTGGCAGATGGTCGTAAGTCTAGGAATTAGCCCAAAAGGGTTACTCTCCCTCAGTGTCCATCCCTCCTCCTGTGCAGCAATCCCTTGTCCTCATGATAGCCTCTCACCCCATACTTACTGTAGCCCATGCCTTGCAGAAAGTACTTGAAGGCCTCAGTCAGCTTGCCTGGCTGTGGAAGTAAGAAGAGGAGAGGGAGACAATGAGGTGAGGTTAGAAGCTGAGCTAGAGCCCGAGGCCGTGGCTAGCTGGGGGTGGGGTGTGTGGCACAGTGTACAGTTCATCCCATGGATGGCAGGGGTACTCACTTGAGTCAGCTGGGGCTGACCTCCAGAGTCGGCCATCTGTTCAGGAGAGAGCCACCCAGAAAAAGTGATATGCACATAAATAAAATGAGCCATGCGAGAGGTAGAAAAGGGTCTCTCTTCCCTAGCTTCCTGATTCCAGGCCCTTAGGGGTTTTTTTTTGTTTTTTTACTTCAACCACCCCACTTGCTCCCATGCAGGACCCTGGAGGCCCAGAAGCTGAATCTAGAGAGGATATACGGCTCTGGACAGGGGGCCAGGTCAGGCTGGGCATGGAGTAGGGTTACTGACCTTGAGGAAAGAGGTCTGGGTGGGGTCCAGTTTTGAGTTACATTCCACCTGGAGGAAGTAGGAGGCTGAATGAATGAGGTCACACTCCCTGGGGCCCCTCCCATCCACAGACCCAGGGACACAGAACCCAGTTGCTTTCCCATCAGCCCCCTACCCATTCCCTTCTTACCAGATATCAACCTCTTATTCCCCAAAGTTGCTCTCCCTGTCCCAAAGAGCTTGCCTCTTGGCAAGGGACCCCACTGACCACCAACACTCCAACCCTCCCTCACCCACCCCAAAATTCCCTACTGACCACTGCATCTTCATGGGGTGCTTGGTCTCCTACCACCAGCATGACGGGACACCTAGAGGCATAGTGTCGGGGAGGAAGCGGTGAGCCCTTGGCACTCCCTCACTCACCTCTTCCCAGAAGAGCAGCTGGAAAAATGTCTAGCTCCAAAGAGGGAGCAGCCTTCTGAACCCCACTGACCTCACCAAGAGGATTCAAAAGGGGAAGACCCAGAGGGAGGTGATTTGCCAAATAGGACGGGGTGGGATGTGACAGAAAATTCCCCAGCAAGACTCTCCTTCTTCTAAAGGATATAAGCACCAAGGGCAGATGCAGGGAGAGGCAAAGCTTTATCTCTTAAAGTCTTACTTGAGGGTAATGTCACTTCCACGCCCAAAGTTCAGGTCTCGGCGGCTAGATTGGGGTTAAAAGAGGAGTAGGAATTTTAGGCAGGTGACGCTATCCATCCAGAGATACGCTATCTCCCCCATGAGGAAGCTATCCTCCTCCCCAAAATTATAGTCAAATATTGGTGATTAAAAGTGGGAACGGAAGGGAAAGGTGGCAGGCAGGCCTCAAGCACAATCCCTGGTGAGAGGGCAGCGAAGGGGGAGGAAAGGCATGAGGACAGGAGGTCATTTTACTTCTCAGAATCCAAAAATCCAAGGGAAGTCCACAGGAGAAAGGGGGACAGCTCCTCACAGTTCTTCCCACTGGGTCTGACCTGCAGCTGCCCCAGCTGCACACCAAATCCTGCCCTCCCAGCACACCTCGTACTTCCCAGACCTCCCCTTCCCCCTCCATGCTTCCCCATGCCCCCCTGGTACCGCTTCTACATCTCTCTCACCTGCACACATGCATGCACACACACACACTGGCCACTCACTTGTTGTAGCTGTTCCAGTACAGTTCAATGTTGTCTAGGTTGGGTGCATGTGTAATGATATTTCTATACTTTTGTATCAACTCGGAATTTCCAGACAGCTCTTCCTGAAGGAAAGAAGAGGGAGAAAACTAGGGTTGGGAAGAGAAGCCAACAGTTACTGGATGCAAAGAGGCAAGCCTTCTTCCCTCCCCAGATCCTGTCCCAGCTAAGGAAGTCACCCCAGGCATTCAAGTCCCTGCTGGTCCCCTCTTCTTCCTCCATCTTCCACACCCACTTACCTGGCTGAAAAGATGTCCAAGGATCATCTCCGGAATGGAAGAGGTGAGGCCTGTTAGCTATGAGGAAAGGGCAGGTGAGAAAGCTCGGGACACTACGGGGAGAAGAGACCCAGGCAAAGCAACACAGTTTCTTTCCTGCTCCATCCTCCCCGCCTCCTTAAAGTTCACAGGCCAATCAGTTATGCTGGTAGAGCCTAACAGGACCCATATGAGGGGAACCCCCCACCTAGATCTCAGCACACAGGCCCCTCCAAACCTTGTGGGCTGCCCAATCCATCCAACCCTTGGCATTGGGATCAATGTTGATGAGGACAAGACCCTCGACTGTGTCCGGGTGGGTAAGCTGAGGGGCAGCAGAAGTAAGGGAAGTCAGAGGTAGGGCAGGGCCTTATCCTCTTCCCACTGAGCTCCACCCACTCTTAGCTCCCATGAGGCCTGCCTCCCCACCCTCGGACCCATTTCCTCCCTCCAAACACACACTAGCAAACAATGCTCTCCTAATCAGTCTGCCACGGGCCTTGGACCTGCCCTTCCCTCATCTGGGGGTTTTTATTTCTTACAGCATATCGCGACAGGACGTAGGCTCCAGCTCCCACACCAATTCCAATTATTGTGGAGAAACTGTGAAAGGGAAACATATGTCTAATGGGCCCTGGTGTCCAAAGCTTTTAGTCTCCAAACTCCTCACCCTCCTTCCCAAGTCCACAGGCACACAGGAGGGCCTTCCTTTGGGCGATGCTGACAAGGAATGTGCCAAGAAGCTAAAAATTGACACTGGTAGTCAGTGTAGGTCCCTGAAGTCCGTCCCCAACTCCCTCCTGGAGAGCTAATGTTTTGAAAAGAAACACCCATCCACCAACCAACCAGACACTGTTTTCCTATGTAGCTCTTTGTCCATTCTCCACTTTCAAAGGAGCTAGTTCAACTTGTTCTGCTTTAGTTCCTGGTTCCTCCAGAGGAACTAGGAAGAAGGGAACTTGAAGCAAGATGTAAAAAAAGACACAACTTCAGTGAACAACAGGGAGAATGGAGGAAACAGAGCCAAAGAGGTGACCCAGAGCTGCCCGGGGCCCTGGTGCCCAGGAAAAGCTGAGCCAAGGACAGCGCCCAGGAGTTGTCAGCACTCGTGTGCATACCAAGGAGGCCTCGTCTGCTTTCTCTTCCTTCTCCCATTCTCCCTTACACACAGGGCTCCCACGTCACCAGGTGTAGGTATGGAGGAGTGGGGAGTGGGAGGAAAAGAGACAAGTCTACCTGGTTCCTCAGGGATCGTCACCCCCTCCTTTTCCTCTCTAGTATCCCAATTGGGAAGCCCCTCTTCAGCCTGAGGCAGAGCCACACACAGACCCTGCCTTTTCCTTTCCTCCATCCATTAGGGCTACACGGCTGACTCAAGTCAGTTTTCAAAACCCACCCCATTCCTCTCAACAATCAGGTGAGAGCATAGAGGAGGAAGGATATATCTAGGCCAGAGGCCAAAACTCGCCCAGGAACCATGGTGAACACAGGAGTTCTAAGAGCCACCTTGTGCGGGAAAGAGAACTCTGGTTTGGAGGGGTCCCCAGGCCTCTCACTTTAAGTACTGCAAGATGCAAGGGATCATGTCCGCAAGCTGGTCCAGAGACGGGTACTGATATCTGGGGAAGAGAGGAATGTTAAGGAAATTATCAACCTGCCTCTACTCCTCCCATCTCAGGATGTCTGACTCATCCTCTACCAGAACCTCCACTGCCCCCTCTTTCCTCCTCCCCTGGTCCAATCTTCCCCACACCTGCCCTGTGCCTCAAGGTCTGGTGAGGAGGGAGGGAGCTAATTCTCACCCCAAAGGGAACACAGGAGCCCCCTCTTCCATTCCAGGGGCATCCACATGAACCCGCACGAAGTTCTGAATGATTTCCTGCATATCCCCGAACTGAAACAGCGGCTGGAAGCAAGATTTACCTGAAGAGAATCCCCATCGCCCCAACAGTAGAATCAGACAGGGAAAAGCGTCCCCGAGTCAGAACCCACCCTCTTTCTTTCAGGCCACAGTCAGACTAGGAGAGAACTTCTCCTAGACATGCCACATGGCTCCCTTCCTGCTCATGCTGACCCTGCCCCTTACCCTGGGGTTCACCCTGCCCCCCAGCCTCTTTCCAAAAAGCAGTGGGAGGGGAAGTGAAGGTCCTTACAGTTGAGTCCTACATCATGGTAGGTGAGGATCGCTGGGCGTTTGGGTTTGGGGGTGCCATAGACAGTGAAAGTGACAGAGCCATAAGGTGTCTCCACAGAGTGAGTCTGCAGGAAAACAGGTCACCATCAGGGAGGAGTTGGCTGAGAGGAGAAGAGGCAGAAGGAGCCCCACAAAAGTTGGGGGGTTGAGGTGGGAGGAGGGGCAAAGAGAGGTGAAGGGAACAAAGAATTAGAAATGGGATCAGCAAGAGTTTAGTTTAGGTAAATATGACAGTGGAAGATGATTTAGAGGGTGGAAAAGAATAATGAAAGATTGGAGAACATCAAGGAACTCTGAGAAGGGAGGAGAATGGAAAGAAAGGGGAGAGATGGGAACAGGAAAGGACTGGAATAGAAGGAGAGGAGAAAGAGCCAGGTAGAGCCTTTCTTTCCAGGGGGAGAAGAGAGCCCCTCCTCCCACCCTGGGACTGCCCCCAGATGTTACCTGTCCCTGGTCCAGGAGGATTCGGGCAGCTAACTCAGCCTCCTGGAGAGAGACACACAGACAGAAACACAGAGCCACGCAGAGTCACAGATGGAGAGACAGACACAGATAAAGAGAAGTAGGTAAAGAGACCAAACACAGAAAGAGATGACAAAAAGAGACATGGAGAGGATGAAGGTTAGTGTACTGACAGGACAAAGGCCTGCACTGCCGATTGTGTATGGGGAGAGAGACAGGGGTAGAGGCACAGAAAGTAGGGGTGTGGGTTAGAATGAGATCACCGACTGGGGAAGGCAGGAGGTGAGGGGATGCTTGGAGGTCGGGCCTGGGAGTCAGAGCGTCTCTAACAACCTTGGCCACCTCAGGTGTCTGCCCTGGCAACAGCGGCTTCTCCTCCGTGATCTGCACTTCCCGCAGCTCCGCCATGGTGGCCTGGCAGGGTGAGGAAACACGGAGACTAGAGAGCTTGCTTCCACACCCCACATCTCCTGGAACACCTCACTCCCTTTCTCAGCACAGGACAATGCAGGGTGCAGAGGGCCCCAGATATGAAGACTACTCCAGGACACACACAGTCTTTCCTGCCCCTAGCTCCATGTCCAGGCCACTGAGGAGGAGCGGTTGTGGAGGAGGAATCAGGACAACACTTCTCCTCAGACTGGCCACCCCCACTGCTCCCCGCACACCCACACCTCCGGACCCCCTCCCCTATCTGGATGGAAATATCAGGGTGGGGCCGCAGTGCAGCTCGGGTTTCCCAGGCTATATTTAGGGGCCACCCCACACTCCCAGTTAGGTAGGGAGAGAAACTCCTGGCTCAGTGACTGGGTACTCCAAAAAGACTAAGGGACGGGTAGTGAGAGTTCACAACTGACTGTGACCTTCAACTCAGGCCCCAAGGTCAGCAGCTCAAAGGGAAAGGGGCTAAAAATGACCCGAGTAACATGACCAAAAGGGGAAGGGGGGAAACAAGAAAAGAGGGACAAGGGAAATATGTGTCCAACTGACCCAATGCCTCCCTTCCTCCCAAGACTCTCCCTCCCGACTGTAAATAAATTAGCATACATTCAACATTAGTGGGGCCCAGGAGGAGCAGAGCACCTATGCAGAACTGCGGAAAAAAGAGCCTGCAGCCTGGAGGTGGGGTCACTTACTGGGCTCCTATTGGCTGGATGCAGTGGGGTTAGGGGTCAGGGTTCTCACTCTTCCTGGCTCTGGGGTCTGAGAAAACAAGGCAATGAGGTGAATGACATGGGAGACAGACCCTGGGTCTTTTAGGGACAGAAAGCCTCAGCCAAGTCCTAGACTACCTGGGTGATCAACCCTCCCCAGGTCACTAACCCTCCCCAATCTCTACCTCCGGGGTCCAATGAACATGTCTTTTCTAGGCTTCAACCAGAATCAATACAGGCTGGAGGGGCCTGGGGGAGCAGGTATCAGTCCGGCTGGAGGGAGGAGAGAAGGAAGTGCTGATGTGGAAGAAAGGAGGTGGCTTATGTCAGAACCTCTGGATTCTAGTCCCTGCTCTGCAGCTACCAGAGTGACCTTGGCCCAGTCAGTTAGTACTCTTGGCCTCGATTTCCTATTTGCAAACTAGAAGTGGGGACCAGAGTATCCCCAAGATTTTTTACAGCTCTCGAGTGAAACGAGGATAGCACAGCATGACCATTTCCAACCACCATTCAAAGACAAATTTTTAAAAGCCTCGTGCCTTCACTTCTTTTCTCCACCCAGTCTCCAAGTAGGTCCCGCGAGTGGAGAAAGGGGGAGAGGGCGGTCCCACAATCTCCTCCCAGCCTCCCCAGACGACCCACAAGGGCCGAGCGCCAGCTGGGAAGGGATGGGTACGACGGATGGGACTGACGGGGCCCAGCACCCGGGGCCTGTCCCTACGGGTCCCTATGCTGCCCGTCCGCGTGGGGACCGACACCCTCGCGTGAAGCGCCCTGGACCCTGGGCACAAGCTCGCGCACGCCCCAAACACGCCCTGGCACTAGCGGAGCCTCCGCCTTTGTGCGCAGCAGCCCAGCGCCTCCTCCTTGCCGGCCCTTCCCGCGAGCGGTCGGCTCCGAGGGAGCGGGATCAAAGGGCCCACCCGCCCGCCTGGCGCTCTCCAGGGCCTGCGGCCCCTCGCCTGCCCCTCCCCCTACCTGCTGCCGCCGCGGCCGCTTCCACCTTCACTTGCCTTTGACTCTCCGGCCCGCCCGGGCTTGGGCTCCCCACAGACCCGCCCCCGGCCCGCCCCAGCCCGCCCACGGGCCGACGGCTCCCTGCGGATCCGCCCCAGACCCCCAGTAAACACGCCCCCCCTCACCCCGCCCCACGCTGTCTGCCGCTCAGGGAGGGGCTGTGCGGGGGGCGGAGGGAACTCCAAGGAAAGCAAAGTGCTGGGTGCTCCCAAGCTCCGCGCGCGCTCCGCACAACATCCCCCCCGCCACAGGGAGGCTGTGGGTGTGCGGGAATCCCTTAGTCGTGCGGGGGATCCCCACGCCCGCCCTCAGCAGCGCCCCCACCCGTGACCTGGATCTGCCTGTCGCACTCTGGCTCCTTCCTTCGTCCCCAGACTCAGTGGTGGGGACGGTAGGGGGGAGACGAACCCAGGGTGCTGACACCCCACGATTTCGACTCCACACGCCCGGAAACAGAGAGCTAGGTTAAGGGAGGAGGAGGTGGGCGGGGATCGCCGCTGAGAAGGCGGGGGTCTCGCCCGCTGGGAGGGGCAGGTGTGCCTGCAAGGACTGGGGGTGGGGGGGCCGTCCGAGGCGCAGGAGTTCCCACTCCGGTGCGCCGGCGGTCCTGGTACCTCTTCTCTCTGCTCCGTCCCGACGTCTGCTCTCCGGCTGCTCCCTGAGAAGTTGGAAAACAAGGCGGGGGGAGGGGGGGCGGGGAATGCGGGGGGCCGCTATAAATAGAGGGAGATCGCAGGAAGGGGGGGAGAGGATGGCCAACGGGGACTCCTGGGTCAAGGCCCCAAGGGGGGGCAGAGGAGGGGCCAGGGACCCCCCGGGGGCTCAGACTCTAGAGTAAACAGGCGCGGGGGCGGAGTTAACTCTGCGGGAGTGGAGTAGGGGCTTGGGGAGGACGCAGTGTCCCAGGCTGGGACCCAAGAGACCCTGTGGCTTGGGTGCTAACCCCTCCTACTCCGGCCCAGAGAAGGATGGTGAGACCAGCTCAGCCGGGCTGAATCGCATTGCCCAGGCGCTGATTTCTCAGAGACTGCTGCGTCTCTCTCGGGGCCTGGGTGGGTTTGCCATCCTAGACTCCTCACTCGCTCTGCTCTCCCCCGACCTAGATGCACCTTCCCTGAGCCCCTGAGAGGAAGGCCACCTGGGATGGGATAGTTATGTGGCCAAGGGGATTCGGAGTTGTCTTAGGCAAATGAAAACCAGATTGAATTTCTCCCCACCTGTACCCCTTCCAGCTCCCCTCCCCCAGGGTCCCCACCCCATCCTCCTTCATCCTGGCTCCTGAGTTGCCATTTCGGGGGCTGGGCGCCAGGCCAGTTGGGAACAATGGCCAATGGAACTGGAGCTGCCAAGTGCAACACCAGCACAGACTGCCCCCTCCAAGACCCCCAAATTGCCCTTCCCCCTCCTGCCTGGGAACCACCCCCCACCATCACCCTCACCGCCCACAACCCCCCTCCCGTCCAAGGAACATCAATGCTCCTTTCATCCTCACTTGGCAGCCGTCTATTGGAAAGGAGAGGCCAAGAGGGAGGAGGTGACCCGAGTAGAACTGGTCAGGATCAAACCCAGCTTTCAACAACCCCAAATCCAAAGGACCCCCCTACATCCCCCAATTTGGAGCACCCAAGTTTCCTCTGTTCCCTTCCCCCACTCCCTTCATAATTATTTCCCCAGAAACTGGCACAGAAGTTGGGCACCCTGGCTCCTTGCCTAGTCCCCTCTCCCCTCCGGATGCCAGTTTAACACTCTCCTGGACAAGGAAAAGCCTGCTGGAATTAGGATCACAGATAAAGACGCATAGGAAAGGAGAGAGAGCTCACCAGCCCTACTGGAACTGGGGTAGAGGGAATGCCTAGAGGGAGAACTTTTGCCTGCAGCTTTCTCTGATGTGTCTCAAGTCAGCTTACTTGGAGTGGGGGAGGGAAGGACCTGAGGGTTCCAGCATCTAAATTCGTCTCTGGGTCAGGATGACTCAGGGGGAACCTGATAAGGGGCCTATGCAGGGGGACGGGCAGACAGGAGATGGGAAATTTCCACTGGGATCTGTTTGCTTCCTAGGCCTAGGGGTCTCAGCCTGCTGCAGGCAGAAATGAGGCTGCTTCTGCCCTAAGATAGGGTTCCTCTCTGTCACAGCAGGTCCCAGCCTAGCCCAGGTGTAAGTGGCCCAACAAGAATAATCTCTCTCTTTAACTTCCTTCTCTTGGGCCAGAAGCAGCTTCAAACTATGCCTTCAACTAAGTAACAGTTTTAAGTACCTGCTGTGTGCAAGCCACTGTGAATGCATGGAATTCGTGTGAAGTCTAGTCGCACCCTCTCTAGAAGCTTATGATCAAGTAGTTGAGAGGAGGTGTAAAGACAGGAGACACTAAGAAAAATGATGGATATATATATGATTAATTGTTTAGACAATAAGTCCTAGGGCAATAGTTTCCCACCCTTCTCAAATGGGAGATCAAAGATTCCCATTCCCACGTGATGGCTTTAGTATCTGCTGATGGAAACAAATGATGAATTCAGCAATAGTTTCAAATAAGCTTGTACAGGATTCTGATAATCACAACCTCTATGTATGTAGTAATACCTACATGTGCAAAGCATATTATTTATTCAGTTGACAATCAATCTTCTGTATACATATAGATTCCAGGGGACCTTGCAGACCTCACCCCAGGAGGCTGCAGCCCACAGGCTAGGAACCATTCTCTTAGTGTGATTCAGAGGAGGAAAAGGATTTTGTTCCTAGGGTGAACTACCCTACGAGGAATGCAACCATGGAGTATTTGAGTAGGAGAGAGGGGCATTCTATCTGAAAAGAGAGAGAGCACGAGGGAAAGTTTGAGGGCAGAAATATACAAGTTACTTTGAAGAACTGAATAGTAGCTACTATGTGCAAGGTAGTTCCCATTTATTGTCCCCCAATACTATAAGGTAAGTATTATTGTCCTCACTGTACAGTTGAGGAAACTGAAGCTCAGAGATGTTTAGTGTCCTGCCCAAGGCCAACCAGCTAGTAAATGACATATCTGGGACTCAAATCCCCACCCAGATTCATTTCACTCCAAGGCTGGGCTCTTTCCACTACAGGTAGCCTCTCAGTGTATAGTAATTAGGCCATTATGGCCCCAGATGAAGAATAATGTTGATGAGAGGTGGGTGCTGTTTGGTAAGGTAGATTGGGGCCAAGTGTGAAGGTCCTTGAATGACAGGCCAAAATGTTTGGCACTGAAGATCCATAGAGTGCTCTTGAGCAGGAGTAATGGATAAAAAATAGTTTTGTGAAAATTAATCTGATGGGGGGTAATAGAGATGATTATGGGGTGGGTGGAGGTGAAGCATTCAGACTCAGGAAAGAGGTCATTTAGAAGCCAGAGTAATCAACTAGATATGAGATGAAAAGGACTTGAATAAGTGTGAGAGTAATAAGAAAATGGAAAGAAAGGAATGGATTTGTAAGACAAAGAAAACACATTTATAGGAATTGTTGACTGATTAGATAGGAAGGGGAGGGAAGTCACCAACCCAGTTACTCTATTTTAAGATCCCTGAAGTTCATCCATCTATATGGCTTCTGGCCAGAGAAAAGGCCAAAGAGAAACCTCTGAGGATCATACTTGACTTGCACAGAAACTTCTCTGGAAGATTTTCAGAGTCTGAGACTCACCCTCACTCTGACCTATTTCACCCTGATCTGCCCAGATGTGTTACACTCCAAGGCCTGTGTTCTTTCCATGTTGGGCCCAACGTTGGAAACCATTTAAAGTTCTTACTGAAGTATTGCCAAAGCCAGTGGGATTCTCCATATTGATCACCAACCTGGGCCTGGAGACTAGGAAGGAGGGCAATGTTGGACTGATACCAACCTGTTTTTATTAACCCCTTCCCTGGGCTCTCCTCAGCTTTTGTTGAGGGGCAGAGCATAAGACAGTTTGACCAGGACCCAGAGGACTGGGTCAAGCTGGGCTGAAATAACGAGGGAAGTTTGATCATCTGGAGAGATCAGAAAGTTGGCTACTTGCTTAATGCAGCATGTGAGGTAGGGAAACCAAAGACCCCTCTCCCAAAGACTAGAGCTGTAGCTGAGGCTGGAGGTGATGTCACATAAACACTGCTGAGGTCATAGAAGCTTCCCTTTCCTCCCTCTGTCTCCCCGTTGCCACACAGTCTCCCCAGTCACACACTTAAATACAAAGGCTGGGAAGGGTCGGACACCATCCAGGCACTCTTAGGTACACAAAAGTGATGGGGAAGTGGGTGGTGGTGGTGATTGTTCAGTATGTAGGATCCACACTAGTATCCCCAGTGCTGGGAATGGTAGGTGGGATGGGAGTAAGGGGGAAGAGGGGAGAGAGGAAAGGGGAGGAAGGGGTTTGTTCCTATTGCTGATTCTGATTTTATGTTAACCTCCATCCTCATTACTCCTCAGTCCTCCCTTCCCCTCCTCCCTCACCCCCGAGTCTCCCTCCCTACCACCCTCCCTCACCTCCAGTTGACCATGGCATCAGAAGCAGAGAAAATGTTCCAGCGATTTGCTGTCTTTGGAGAATCATCAAGCAGTGGCACTGAAATGAACAACAAGAACTTCTCCAAGCTGTGCAAAGACTGTGGCATCATGGATGGCAAAACGGTCACCTCCACTGATGTGGACATTGTGTTCAGCAAAGTCAAGTAAGGGACCAAAGATGGGAGTGGGTGTGATGAGGAGAACAAACAAGGTAGTGGACATGGAAGGGTTCACGTGGCAGAACATTTGTAATGGGTCTACTGTGCACCTACTGGGTACCTGGCGCTGTGCTATTCCCTGTCCTCAAGACTCTCAGTGTCAAGAGGCCAAGTCTGAGTGAGGGGAGGGTTGGGCCTTAGAAGGTGATGAGTTCATGTTCCAGAGTTCCTGGATTTCTGTCTGACTGACCAGGGCCAAGAATGCCCGAACCATCACATTTCAACAGTTCCAGGAGGCAATGAAGGAACTGAGCCAGAAGCGGTTCAAGGGGAAGAACCCAGATGAAGCCCTGGAGGACATTTATAAACTCATGGAGGGCAAGGATCCAGCTACCACTGGTGTTACTGTGAGTGACATTTTTCCTCCCTAAACCTAATTTACCATACTTCCCTAAATCCCTGCTGCTCCCATCTCCCCTCCTGCCCTCCCGTGTCCCTCACCCCTGCCTGCTGTGATACTGTAGGGAGACTGTTGGTATTGGAAGACTTTATAGATCATCTAGTCATTTCAGGGGCAAAGAAACTGTGGCCCAGAGAGGGGAAGTGACTCGCCCAAGGTCCACAGCTATTTTAATAGTAAAATTTAGACTCATTCCCAAGTCTCCAGTATCTGAGCCAGGCAACTAGGGCCTGGTGGCTTTTGGGGGACCCTGAGTGCAGAGGACTTGGTGCCTGATCCCCACTCCTCCTCCTGCTCTTATGGAAGGTCTAATCTCTGAATTCCTGCCTCTCGCCCACCCTCTGTTCCCTATTTGTCCCCTCTCTGCTAAAAGCTCTTTCTACTCTAGGTTTCAAATAGGGCCTTCCCAGAAGGAGGGACCTTGCATATTGGGTCTGGGGTTGAAGTTCTTTGGCTGCAGCCTGATCGAAATACTTCCTCTGGAAGCAGAAAAATCCACCCCCCTCCACTCATTCCCACACCACAGACTCCTCCTCCCTGAGGAGTGGATGGCTCTTGTCCCAGTTTCTGCCCACGGCTGCCTCTGGTCCCTGAGAATGCAGCACCGTGCCACTGGGAGAGCAGTAGCTCTGAGCACTCGCAGAATCAAGGGCCGACTTTAGAGAAGGGTGTGACAGTGGAGGGGAAGGAAGAGGGGGATCAGACCCATCATTCTTTGGCTTGCAGAAAACGACGACGGTGGGCAGGGTGAGCCGGCTGACAGACACCAGCAAGTACACGGGCACCCACAAGGAGCGCTTTGATGAGAGTGGCAAAGGCAAGGGCATAGCAGGACGGGAAGACATGACTGACAACTCAGGCTACGTGAGTGGCTATAAGGGTGCTGGCACCTATGATAAGAAGGGCAGCAAGTAGTGACTAGCCTCATCTTGGCCTTGACCCCGCCTCCTCAACACCAGGGAACTGGGGAACAATAAACATCTGTGTGTGCAGCAGCTAATGAGCTCTGTCTTCCACCAAGCTGAGGGACCAGTGGGCCCACTGGTAGAGAAAGAAGAGAAGAGAAAGCCCAAGGTGGCAGGGTTTCCAGCTTGACACCCTTTACGCTACTTAGCTTCATGCCTCTCAACCATAAGTTAGCATTTCCCTCAACAGCTGTTTCTAAGAACAGGAGTGAGGACTATATTTGGAGATGAGATGAACCAGATGTGGAGGCAAAAGTATTTGCTACTTGTGCTCACATAATACTGGTATGCATTCTCCTCTACTTCCTAAAGGGGAGCAGCAAGTCCTGATTTGACATGGTATGACCCAGATATCACCAACTAGACCCTTCCCTGTCCCTCCACCTTCCTCATCTGTGGCAGCCCAGGTTTTGTTGGGTGAGAAATAGAAGTGAGCGAGGGTGGGCCAAGGATCTACTTAGTCTGACACTTATTATGAGTTTGCTCTAGAGCTGGAGGGAAGGGATAATCCATTTTCAACACCCAACCTGGAACTGAGTTTTACCCCACCCCGCCTCCATCATGGTACACATGGAATAGATGAGCCTACTGACTGCTAAGGGTAGTCTAGAAAGATGGCCAGAGGTGGGGCCTGCAGGACTCTGAGAGTAGGAGTTCTGATACTCTCCAGGAGAAAGGAATGAAATCAGGACTGATTTAGATATGTTTTGTCTTTTTATTTTGAAATGATTATAGATTCACAGGAAGATGCAAATATAATACAGACAGGTCCCATGTACTCTTCACCCAGTTTCATCCAATGGTTGTATCTTACATAACTCAGATGTGGTTTTAAAACCTTCTGTGACTACAGCTAGGCCGACCTCACCCCTGTCTTATCAGCGGCAGATCCTGGAGTTTGGAGGCTGTCAGGAGGAGCTTTGAGAAGGAAAGGGATGCAGGAATCTTTAGGGGGATAGGTCAGAGAAGATAACTTGAGACCCCAGTGAGTCAAGGAAGAAAAAGAGGCCAGAGAAAGGAAGACAGAGTGAATAAAGGAGGTTGGGAGTGTGGGGAACAGACTGCACTGGTCTCCATGGTAGAAGGAGGGAGGAAAGGACAGGTTACATGAAGAGAAGATCAGTGATTTCATAGAGAGGAGAAGACTGGGAACTGAGGGGAGTTCTGGGGAAGTGAGGCTAAAATGAGCCTAAGGGTCTCAGGGAGGTTCCTATAGCTAGAGACACCCACTATGTGGGTGAGTGAGTAGAGGGAGTCCTAAGGAAATGGAGAGGCTGAGAAGAGAGGGATGGGGAGTTGAGATGCGGAGCTGGGTGCATGTTGCCATGGTGTGAGCTGAGGCTTCAGGCCTCCATCCAGGATTCAGGATCTGGCCCAGTGGATGGACAGTCACTGCCAACTGGACACAGTCAGCGTCTTGGGTAGGTAAAACTGTCTGTGGGAGAGGGAGGATGATGGGGGAAGGGGAGGTAAACAAGTTGGGACTAGAAGACAGTGTGACTTTGCATGGTGACCAAAGCTCTGGACATTTTTCCTACCCTCCCTAGTCTCTTGGGAGGAGCCTGCCTGCCTTCAAAGTCAGGAAGAAAGCCTTGTACCAAGGATCAGAGTTTGGGGAATGGGGACAGGCTGGTCTGTGGTGTCGATAGGAGGTGGTTCAGAATGAAACCGTCCCTTCCCTAGAAGAGGCCAATGATACCTATAGGTTCAGCATCATACTTTCGAGAACAGAGCAGGTAGAGCCTTTGGTTGGTTAGGGTGCTATTGTAGCGGCAGCTGGTGGGAGGCTGTCTGGATCCCAGAGAGCAGATCGTGACGGGGAAGGAGTCCTGGGTGAGTGTACAGTATTCATTGTAATTCTCACAGAAGCTGTCACTGTACTTGCAGAACTCCCGGACGGCTGTCCAAGGGGCATGTACCACATAGTGGATCTTTGGGCAATACCAGCTTTGCTTGACATCCCGCACATAAGCCATCAGACCATTACAGTAGCCGTGGAAACCCTTTGGATAGTTCACTTTGGGATAGTCAATGTGTAAGGTGCGGAAGTTCTTGATAGCCATCTGCAGCTTGCTGTCCATGGCCAGAGTTGGCTCTAGAACAAGCTGGAGGAACAGGAGCCAGGCCACAGCTGCTGCCATTCTTCCTGCTGGCAGAGTTAAGGTGGTTGGAGGCAGAAGTGGGCTTAGGATGGCTGTCTGCCCCTTCCTGGAGCCTCCAGCGTTCCCCTAGCCTTCCCTCTGTGCCTTCCCCTACACCCCAGAAGCTGGACTCTACCTCAGAGATCTTCCAGCCCAAGTCCTCATGCCCCAGAGAGAGGAGACATTTGCCCAAGGTCACTCAGCTGGTCAGCCGCCTTCAGCCATTCCCCCCTCTCCCTTGGCCCACCTCAGGGTCTCAGCCTCACCCAGTCCATGAGCTGTAACACTTACAGAATAAGAGGTCCAACTGGTCCTTGGGTGAGCGACTCTTCCTGATTATTGCTGGCCCTGGTCAACCCTTCTGGTAAAAAATGCAGAGGGGATAGAAGAAACAGGCTGAGGTACGATTCTCTGACTGCTCCTGAGGAAGGACAGGAGCTGGCAGACGGCAGGGCAGGGGCAGGGATTCTACTTGCCTGAGAGCAAGGACAGCCCAAAGGTGAGAAGAGGCTAGAAAGGTTTCTGGATAAAGACTAGTCTGGGAGGAGGGAGTGTCCCCTGAGTTTGAGGAGTTCCTGTGCTGCGGGGGTTGGATGGGTGGGAGGAAAGAGACATTGCTATCTGGTCTCCTCCTTTCTGGTGTCACCAGAACACTGAGTTCCCATCTTCTTGCCAGAAGTCCCTAAGTTCTTGGGCTTTCTTTGATGTTTTCTCTGGTGCATAGGCCCTGCTCCAGCAGAAAGGTAAGAAGGAAAGTACTGTTGTGTCTCTGAGGAACAAAGTGCTGCTCGTTCCTGACCCTCAGAGAACAGAGGGTCTGCCACTCTCTTATCCCACTCACAGGAGCCCAGGAGGCCACATATACCATACACCACACAAGGGCACCCCACCAGAGTGCTGGGCTGCGAATCAAAGACCTCCACATGGAGTCTCCACAGTCCCCACCATCAACTCCACTCCAGTCACAATCACAGCAATCACACCGACTCTCTCACCTGTGACCTCAGGCCCTAACAGAGTCTGAGCCCTCCTGGAAGTCTATGCATGCTGACCCTGAAGCCTCAGGCTTGTCAGGTTGGATTAGACAGCACAGCCTGGGCTTGAGGGAGTGCAGGCCACCTGAGCCAGCGGATCAGATTTGTAGTTTGTCATGTTGGAAAAAGGTTGGGCTCCTCTCTTTTTCATCAACACCTGCCCCCTTATCAGAACAAAAGAGCTAGCTCCCTACACCTGCCAGCCACAGTCCCTGACTTCACAGGCCTCTCAGCCTTGTCTCCCTGCAGGGTGCCATCCAGGTTGTGGGCCTCCTCTTAGGAGAGCCTACCCCCCTTGTCCTGGAGAGTGGGGTGGGGAGTCAGAACGCAGAACCCTGAGTGCTGCAAGGCCAATGTGTATTTCAGGAGGGGGCACAGAGAGACATATTGGTGTTCCTCATTCATAGGCCCCCTAAACTTGCTCTTTCTGACAGCACAAACTAGAGTCCAAAATTGACCCTACGCTCCCCACAGCTGGCTTCTCCTCCTGTGTTGTCTTTCTTGGTTTCCTCAGTTACCTGCGCACGAAATCTGAGAGTGGTTCTAGACGCCCCCCCTCTCCCTAAGCCCACCTGTTGGGAGGCAGTGGCTGCATGGTGGTTAAGAACAAGGCTTTTGAGTAAAACAGACCAGAAGGTGAATTCTGGCTCTGCTGCTTACAGTGTGTGCACCATCAATCTAAGTTTACTAAACCCCACTATAAGCTTCAATTTCTTTGTCTGTTATTGAGGGTAATATTTTGTACCTTGTGGCAGTATTGGGATTCATTAAGATGTATATTAAGAGCTTTAGCCCAATGCCTGGCACATGGTGAGTACTCAATATGAGCATGACTCATGCAGTAGCAGTCATGCAGCCCTGACAATCTTATCTAAACTTTTCCTAAACCTGTCCCTTCCATTCCTATTTATTTCTCTGCTCAGGCTCTCCCCTCTCCTGGACACCACACACTCTCCAACTCCAGTTGAAGGACATAAAACCTTCCATGACCTGATCCCCCCCATGTCTCCAACTCTATCTCCATCCCTGCCTGCTTCCTCCTTTGTGCCCCACCCCACCTGTATGTCCTTGCTCACAGTCTCCTCTGCCTGAAATGCTGCTTTTCTCCTCCTTCCACCCTTGCCTCCATCAATTCCACTGAGCTAGCTCATGTGAAGACTCAGCCCAGAGATCCTGTTTGAGAAGCCTCTACTTGGAAGACCTCCCCAGGGAAGTGTGCAAGCCAAGCAAGTGAGGGTAAAGCCCACACAGGCAGGTGGCTCATCTGTACCCTTCAGGTTGGTCTACAAGCCAACACCGAGTGGGAGCTCATGCAGGGTGGTGCCTGAGCCTGGCTGACTCATGTCTTTGTTTTTTGTTTTTTGTTTTTGTTTTTGTTTTTTTTTTATGTGAGGAAGATCGGCCCTGAGCTAACATCTGCCAATCCTCCTCTTTTTGCTGAGGAAGACCCGCCCTGGGCTAACATCCATGCCCATCTTCCTCCACTTTATATGGGACACTGCCACAGCATGGCTTGACAAGTGGTGTGTCGGTGCGCGCCCAGGATCCGAACCAGCGAACCCCGGGCCGCCGCAGCGGAGCACGCACACTTAACCACTTGTGCCACCGGGCCAGCCCTCATGTCTTTGTTTTGAGGAAGCCTACCACTTTGTGATCTCTGCCTCAAAGCATGCCATCACTTCCCTGTTTGCTCAAGACTGCAGCTTCCCTGAGAAGAGAAAGGGGTTTTCGTGTCTCTTGGTCTTCCTCTTCCTTCATTCACTGCCCGCCCACCATCACTCACCTCTGCATAAGCAATTACAGAAATGGAACAGCACATGGTCGAGGAAAGAGCTCAGGGCTTGATACAGATAACCTACTGAGCTTCTGTTTCGTCTTCTATAAAATGCGATTAATACCTTCATTACCTCATGAGGCTGCAAGAATAAAATAAGATGGTCAGCATGAAAATGCCTTTTAACCATTAAACAATATATAAAGGGACAACTGGATACGGTCTCCTAGGTTCTACACCAACTCACTTTTTTTCCAACCCACTCAACATTGGCAAAGCCTCTTTTATTCCCCAAATGAGCCAAGTGACCTCCCCCATCCCCACTCTGCCAATCTAGAGCCCTTCTAACACCTGACTTAAAATTCGTCTTCCTGAAGATGAATTACTATTCATCAGTAGTAAGTACTATTACTATTACTAGCCATGACCCATGTTGATTATTTAAAAATATTTTTTAAAAAGTAATTATTAAATACCATCTGAAAAGTGCTACGATAAATGTTGGGGAAAATATAGAGGTAAATAAGATAGTTCCTGTCCAGATTAACAATTCAGTGGAAAAGACACACGTATAAACATTATGTAACAAAGGCTGAGCACAGGACCAGGAAAAGTACTGAGTGCATGCTGGGCCTTGGGGTTCCAACCTGCAATCCTAGTGGTCTGGTCTTTAAAATCCTATCCTAGAGGTGCTGATCCATAGGATTGCTTCATCCACTCTGACATGCTCGCCATAGTTTCATCTGCTCTCTAAGCCTGAGATCTGTGGGATTGTTACTCCATTACACTGGACTTTACATATACAAAAATTACCCGAGAGATGAAGAAACGAAGTTTTAGAGAGGGACAATAACTTGCTCACGGTCGTATGTCTAATTCACTGGTTCTCAATGGGGGGCAATTTGGTCACGTCTAGAGACATTTTTGGTTGTCACAACTGGGAGGTGCTACTGGAATCTAGTGGGTGGTGGTCAGGGATGCTGCTAAACATTCAACATTGCACAAGACAGCTCCCACAACAAAGAATTATCCAGACCAAAATGTAAATAGTGCTGAGGTTGAGAAACCCTGATCTAATGAGAGAATCAGATTTCCTAACAAAGGCTGACTTACTTATACCTTACATATTGCAAAGAGTTGGTAAATATCTAGGACTTAGAAATATTTTTGTTAGATTTTGCTTGTAATGGTGTTGGTTCTTCTACCAGCAAAAGGAGTACTGAGAGTTCACCATTGAAACAACTCTGAGTTAGTTTTCCTGTAAAGGTGACCCTCTGCATGTAGTAATCCACACATAGTCTCCTTCCTCCCCTCTCCAATAGTAAGCATTTCTAGAACAACTGGCTAGGGTGGCCAGTGCAGGAGTAATTCCCTATGATTGAGCAGAATCCCAAGATTTTGCCCTGAGGGAGCTCACCATAATCTCAGTGGCATCACTTTTGCCCTGTCCAACTCAAATTGTCATACTGCTTACCGTGTCATGGACAGTTCCTGGATTGTCCTTGAACCCAAAGGATTGCTTCAGCCATCTCAACCTTCTTGTCATAGCTTCACCTCCACCCCAGGATTGAAGTCCAAGAGCTGCATTGTCAGTTCCTCAATCTGCTAACCAGTGCTGTGGGTGCTAGTGATCCCACCTGGGACTGGGGTCATTCCGGGCAGAGTGAATGCCTTCTATCCCAGAAGTTGAATCAGTTAGGGTCACTTATATGCAAGGCACTGTGCTATATCCTGTGAGAGGTGCAAAAGAAGTGTAATAGATGATCCTTGTCTTCTGGAAATTGACAGTCTAAACTGGAGGAAAATGATAAATACATATGAAGAACTAACTAATGATTCAAGACAGAAAATTATACATCTTGAAGACAGTAAATGTTGTAGGAATTTAGAGGTAAGAAAGATTCCTCTGAATTAGGAGGGTCAGAGCAAGTTTTCAGGGTGGGGGTCATCTTGCAAGCGGTTAAGTGCGCGCGCTCTGCTGCAGCGGCCCCGGGTTCGCCAGTTCGGATCCTGGGCGTGCACAGACACACCGCTTGTCAGGCCGTGCTGTGGCGGCGTCCCATGTAAAGTGGAGGAAGATGGGCATGGATGTTAGCCCAGGGCCAGTCTTCCTCAGCAAAAAGAGGAGGATTGGCAGATGTTAGCTCAGGGCCAATCTTCCTCACAAAAAAAAAAAAAAGATTAGCGTCTAGACATTGGGGCCGGCCCCATGACTTAGCGGTTAAGTGTGCACGCTCCGCTGCTGGCGGCCCAGGTTCGGATCCCGGGCGTGCACCGACGCACCACTTCTCCAGCCATGCTGAGGCCACGTCCCACATACAGCAACTAGAAGGATGTGCAACTATGACATACAACTATCTACTGGGGCTTTGGGGAAAAAGAGGAGGAGAATTGGCAATAGATGTTAGCTCAGAGCCAGTCTTCCTCAGCAAAAAAAAGAGGAGGATTAGCATGGATGTTAGCTCTGGGCTGATCTTCCTCACAAAAAAAGAAAAGAGTTAAGTGGAGATAAAGAGAATTATGAAAGGTATGTTTGAGAAAAGAGAGAAAACCGGTCTGGCTGGAGTTGAGGCACTCAGTGTCAGAAAAGGCAGAGATAAAGTTAGAAAGACAGGTTTGCCAGATTGTGGCAGACCTTGAATATCAGGCTAAGGAATTTATATTTTATTCTGTAGATAAATGGGGAGCTGGCAATGGCTTATGAGTCAGAATGACCTGGTGAGGCCTCTCAACCCCAGGCCAGGTCCCCCTCTCCTACATCCTGGCTTGTCCAAAGCCATTGGTCTGGGAGCCAAGGATTCCAACCTTCTGTCAGGGCCGCCTCCTCCAGACCCACAGCTGTTCCAGGAAAGGTCATGAGAATTCAAAGACCTAAAGTGAGTCCCACATCTGACCCCAACTTGCTGTTTGTTTCACTTTCCCCATCTACAAAACTGAGCCCATTACCTTTATTTATCCGAGGAGCAACAAAATTAGGATAACAGAACTTGGATCTGCTCCTGCTTGAAGGAAACTCTCACGGGCTTTCCATCAGTATCCAGAGGCTGTGTGGAACTCCGGAAGAGAGAGAGGCTGGGCACCAATCCAGGCCCTGCCTTCCTCTCTCCCAGCCCCCCTCATCCCCTCCCAACGCAGGCTAGAGGAAGCAGCAGCTGTTGTCCTGTGGGGAACACAGGCAGAGGTCCACCTGGCACTGCTGGGATTTTCACAACACCCACCCCAACAACTTCAAACACACACACACAGCAGCGATCTGGGGAGAGGTTAGGCCAACAGCAGTGACTATGGCGATAGAATGAGAAGGAGGCTGGGGTGGTTACCTCATATCCCTGGATAGAGGCTGCTGGTGTGAGGGGCTTTCTTCCCTCCCATCTTCTCTCCCACCATTTTGTCTTCTGCTCTCCCGTCTCTAATTTTTCTCTTCTCTCTCCTGCCAGATGCCCCAACCAGTCCTTGGCCTGATGCCTGACTCCTTTTGTTCTCCCTAACCTTGTCCCCCTTCCTCCATCTTTTCCTCTTGCCCCATGAATGCACTGAAGGAAAAATGGCAAAAGTTATCTTACCGAGTGCAGAGGGAAACAGATCTTGGAAGCTGGATAGTTTAAGCAAATAAATAAAGAAACAAAATCACCCACCTTATCCAAACAACAAAGGCAAAGTAAGGGTTTCAGCTTGAATTGTGCAGATGGTAGAGGTTCAACTCTTATACTTCAATTTTTGTGTGCAAACCTAAACCTTTACTCTCTCTTCCCTTTCACCTGAGACAGTAGGGCCGTATTTGTTTTACTTTCATGTAGCACTAAGGTAGCCTTCTGGGGAACCCAGCATAATGGAGTTGAAGAGCAAACTAGGATAATTATAATGACAGGAAAACACAAGAGTGGAGGGCAGTGCAAGTCGTGGTTTGGAAACATCTCACTCTAGAATAATGAGAAGTAAGAAGGAGTCCAGGCTAGGAATTCAAATGAGCTCTTGGCCTTCCACCCACTCCTCCAACCCCAGCCTGCGGGCCAGGGCTGGACTGGCCTGTGCCGATCTGCATTCTCTCCACGGTCTGCTTTAAACCATGAATTTTATCTCCAAACATTTGCATTTCTACAGCAGCAGAGGCAAAATTCTCTATCCAGAAGTTCAAACTGCAAAGATTCAGGCACCCTAACAAAACGGTGAATGTTGTTCCCTCGCCAAGACCTCACTGAGGGCCAACCAGAGGAGCCAGAGCCCTGCCGGAACTTGCTCCTGGTTCTCTGTTGCCATCTAGTGGTAGGTCCCATCTCCAACACCACTTCTGAAGGTCTTTCATCCTGACCCCAGCTGTGGTCTCCAGCGTCTAAAAGGATGTCTCTCTGGCCTCAGAACAAACACTCCATCTTCCTGACTCCAAATCCTAACTTCTGGACCAGAGCACAAACCTTATGATGGAGACGGTTTACGTGACCTGTCTACAGTCACAATCCACACAACAGCCAGGTGATCTTTAAACAGACAGGCCTTTTACTCCTCTGCCTAGAACTCTCCAGGGCTCCCCACTGTGTTCAGAGCAAGAGTCAGTCCTCCTAATGGTCTCTCTGGTTTTCCATGATCTGACCTCTGGCCTCTCTCTGACCCCATCATTCACCTGCTCCAGCCACATGCACTCCTTGCTGTTCCTCCAACACTCTAGGCGTCCGTCTACTTCAGGGCTTTTGCAGTCTGTCCTCCCCACTTGGAGCATTCTTCAAAGCACAAGTTCACTCTCTCACCTTCACGTCTTTGTCCCAGAGTCACCTACTTCAAAGGCCCTGTTTAAAAATCACTGCCTACCAACCTCCATCTTGTCCTACTTTATTCCTTAGCAATTATCACTTTGAGCAAAGTATGTATTTATTTTTTACTGTCTTACCCCCAATAGAATGTAAGCCTCACAAAAGTAGAGATTTTTGTCTCTTTCGTTCACTGATATATCCCAAGCACCTTGGCACACAGTAGGTGCTCAATAAATATTTGAACCTGAACCCGAGATTCTGAGATCACCTACTACTTACAGATGAATCCTGAAAACAAAAACACTGTTCATCTCAGTTTCGCAAGCCTTCCCACCCACCGAGAGTGATGCTTCTCTGTCTCAGTCTCTTAGTTCTCCTGAGAGCCATATGCCAAGCTCCCTGGAGCCCCCAGAGCGGCACTGACCCAAGCTCTCCACACCATGTAGCTCCCACCAGGAACAGAGCCAACAAAGTGAAGGAAGGCCTAAGGCTTGATGCTGAGCAACACCACCACCAACAGCATTTCCAAATTTGGACAATGTTTAAATTTTGCAAATTTCAACAAAGTAGGAAGGGAAAGAGTAAAAGATGAGAGGTGTTGGGTTCCTTCTACAGGTAAAGCCAGCTGGGGCCTGGAGGGGCCCAGGTAAAGCCAGGTGGAACTGGAGGGGCCTGGAGGAATGAATCATTGTAGAATAGCTGAGTTGGGATGGTGCTGGGCGTCGTGACTGTGATGATTCATCCACTTCCCTGTCACCTCCATCTCCTCCAAAAGAAGAGCAGTAAGTCCTGATGACAAGAAACCATACAAAGCAACTTTCTATGCTATTCTATCTCTATCTCAAGTCAGAAAAAGGCAATCTTTACCACCACAGTGATTGGCTCTTCCCAGAATCATGAACCAGAGGAGTATATAGGAGGAGATAAATGACACCTCTCCCTGAAATTCATTTTGGGCTGACACCTGGGTCAGGTGCTTTATTAGAGTCATTAAAACCATGTGACCAGGGGCCATATCTAGTCTTGGAGCGTGAGGATTCAAGCTTCCTCATTGCTGAACATGTTTAGGCAGGTGCACTACTTCCATAGGTATCCACTTATTTGAGACACGTAAATGGAGAGGCATGAACCTGATTCATTTCCTGACCCAGGAGTGCTCCCTAGCCCGCCCCAAACAGAAGCTGTGTAGCCCAGACCAGCTCTTAAGGAGCTAGGCAGTGAGAAGAGGCCCTCAGAAATCCAAGGCCCAGCGGTGGCTAGGTGCATCCTCAACCCACAGAGCAGGAGCCGCAGGGCGAGGACTCGGTGAGGAGGTGAGCCCTGTGGTGGGACATGGCTGAGAAGAGAGGACAGAGAAGGGACAGGTTCTGACCAGGTAAGAATACACTCATGTGAGTGATAAGATGGACAAGGGAGGGACTCAGTGTGGAGGGGATGAGGACACAGATGGGAGGAGAGGAGAGTGATGCTGGGGGATGGAGGCACAAAATGGGGATACCAAGGAGATGGGGATGGGCTCATGGAGGGGATGAGATACAGAGAAAGGGATAGGGACATAGGGACACAAAGGGGGTGGGACTTGAGGGAGAGGAGATAGAACAAAGAGTGGGAGGCAAGAGGGACAGAATGAAGGAAGATAGGGATACAAGGTGAGGTGGTTGGGGCCATTGGGTTAGGGGCTGAGGTCACAGTGGATGTGGGCACATGGAGGGAGAGGAAGGGATGAGACACAGGGTGAGGGAGGAAGGAGGCAGTAGTGAAGGGAGCTGGTGATTAGCTAGAAGGAGCAGGTATAGGAAGGCTAATTTCTCAACTAAACACCACCTGCTCTCTGTCCCCAGCGAGCACAGCCCTCCATTCTGACTGTTCCCCCTAAGAGAGATGGCAGCAGCCAGAGCAGGATTCTGCCGCCTGCTGCTGCTCCTGCTGCTGGGGCTGTGGGTGGCCGAGGTCCCAGTCAGTGCCAAGCCCAGGCACATGACCTCAGCTCAGTGGTTTGAAACTCAGCACGTGCAGCCCAGTCCCCAGGGATGCAACAAGGTGATGGGCAATGTCAACAAGTACACAAAACACTGCAAAGACCTCAACACCTTCCTGCATGAATCCTTCTCCAGTGTGGCCACCACCTGTCAGACCCCCAGCGTAGCCTGCAAGAACCGCCATAAAAACTGCCACCAGAGTCAGAAGCCCATGTCCCTGACCATGTGTAAGCTCACCTCCGGGCGGTACCCAGACTGCAGGTACAAAGAGAAGCAACTGACTGCTCCATACATCGTTGCTTGTGATCCGCCCCATAAAGGGGACTCAGGGCAATTCCAGCTGGTTCCTGTGCACTTGGACAAAGTCCTTTAGTTTCCAGCCTTCCTCACTCTTGGATTGTGCCTTAATTCCCTTTCTAGGCCCCTGCACCACTCCTTCTATGCTCAGAAGGTTATCTTCCCCTCATCTCTTGGGGCCCTTCCAAGCTCAGGCTCTTTTGAGAGGGTGAGGGGGAGCTGAGATCGATACCTCAGTAGGCTAAGCTCCAGAATAGATGGTCTTTCATCTTTTTGTTGCTGTTTTCCCAGAAGCTTATCCCCAAGAGAGGGGCTGAGCAAGCTCAGGGGTGTGGGTTCCCTGGTCTGTGCCTTGTATATCTCTCTCCTGCCCCACCTTATCATGACAGCATGACAAGAAGAGGAAATAAATGAAAAGGGGTGCACAGGATTTATGGACAGAGCTGTTCCTGTTCCTAAACTAGGAATTTTCACCAGCTTTGACGTGGTAGTGAGGTGGCCTGTGTGCAGAGAGGCAGCCGGAAGGAAAGAACACAAAGAAGTACCACTTCATGTTTATATAGCATTTCATGCTTTTCATGCCACATGAGTCCCTTGTGAGATAGACTTGACAGAGATTACTTGCCTACTTTAGGATGAGGAAATTGAGATTTCAGAAAGCTTAACTAAAGAGCTTGTCAAATTGGCTAGTAGCAGAACCTGGACTTGAACCTAGGTCTCCTTCTTCTAAATACAGTGCACTTTGTACTTGACCATCGGACAAAAATGGAGAGACCTCTACAGGGGCAAGAGGAGAACTAGGTAAGAGTTCACCCATGAAGAAATGTACCCAGAGAGCTCTGAAGAGCCTGTTACCCTGTGTTGGCTGCAATAATGGTTATTACCCCTTTAGCCAAGAGACTGTTACGGGGTGCTCCAGGGATCTTAATTCATTCTCTCTCTCTCTCTGCCTCTCTGACTACCCTCCCCCTTCTCCAGCCCACTGTTGTTCTGACCTGGGCCCTGGGCCTGGCTCTGGCTAGATCCCCTTGGCCTGAAGGCATAGGATCAGGGGAGTGTCCCAGCTTCATCTCTCTGCTCCAGGATCACATTTCCCTTGACCTCAAGGGACTTCCGTGGCCCAGAGCCTGCTTGTCACAAACAGGCTGGTGGGAGCTGCCAGAGCTTCCTTCCTCCTGATAATGATCTCTCCTGCCTTGGTGCTTCCCTGGCTTTCCACTCTGGCAGTTGGCCCAGGCTGGAGGGGTTGAGATGTGGAAATGCCATCTTCCTGTCCCCCTGGGCTGCAGATACCATTTCTCCCTCCCTAGTGAGCAGAGCTGGAGAAGCTCTGGTTTTCTGTTGGCTCTATTGTGTTAGCCCCCTCACCCCCACCCAGTATTGCCTGCAGCCCTGACCATCACCAGCAACCTTCTCTCTTCCTTCATCTCACTCCCAGATGAGCTGCGCTACACCCATGCCCACCCCACTTCAGCACCCAGCCAGGTTGTTGCACCTTCCCTCCCCAGCTGGGGAGTCTACTCTCTTCCTGTCCCTCCCCAACACCTCCAGTGCTCCTTGACTCCTTACCAGAGTCAGAGTAAGCTTTGGAGCCAGATAGAATTGGGTGTAAATCTTAGCTCAGCCCTCCCTGGCTACATGACCTCAGCAAACTACTGAACCTCCCTGCAGCTATGTTTCCATATAGCAAAGTGGGAGCCATACCACCTATCCAGTGGGAATGCAGGAAGATTTGGAAATGACATTTATGAAGACTTAGTCAGCCCCAGGCACCGGTAGGCATTCAATCATGACGATTAGTAGTAGCAGTGGCAGTAGCAGTAGCAATACCCCCATCCAGTCATATCCACCCTTGGCAAATAGGCAGACCAAGGCAAATACCCCACTCAGTTCTCCTTGAGGGCTTTCTTCTGCCAGAGTGAGGTTCATGAGCAGGCTAGAGGACAAGTCTGCGGGCAGAGTCCTGCTAGGTGGGCCAGGTGGTTTGAGATGATGAGGAAAGAAGGTAGGGAAAGGGTGATCAAAAGAAAAGAGAGCAGAACCTTGAACAATTCAACCAGAGTGTGGAGCCAATAAGTTGAAGAGTCTTGGAAGTAAAAGGTGCACTAAATATACATTGTGGCCAAATGCCAAATGACAGTGTAAAATCTCTACATCCTGTGGTCTCTATACTATACATTAATTATTCTAAATAGGTGGTTTTCAACTGAGGTGTATAAAAAAGCAAGATACTTAGGGGTAGCTAATGCTTCTTTTCATTTTATTCTTTTTTCACAACTCTTTATATTTTCTTTATTGTTGATTTTTTTATGGATATTATGGCTTTGAAGACATCCTCCTCACAAAATTTTGAAGTGGCTAAAATTATGACTTTAATGCATCTTCTCAAAATGAAAAGAATTTCCGATAGAACTTTTTTTTGAAAGACTCATGACCTACATAGTATTAAATAACTAAAAATTAAACATAATTTAAAAGCAATCTGTGGTGATAGAGGTCAGAATAGCGGTAGTCTTGGGGAGTACTAACTGGGAAAGGGTAAGAGGTAAGCTGGAAATGTCCTTTCTAGGTCTGGATATGTTTACTTTGTGAAAACTCATTGAGTTGTGTACTTATGATTTGTATATTTACTGTATGTAAGTTATACCTCGATAAAAAAAATCCTCCTAAAAAGAATAGTTCTTAAGAATTATTTTATTTAACACGATAAATGCTAATACACCAATCAATTGTACAAAGATTATGATATAATGAAATCATAGATAGAATTATGATATAATCTAATTTCTATTGTTCTGCTCTGTACTATTTCTTAAATTAAATAGTATTTGTACTATTTATTAAATTGTTATAAATACTTTTGGCTCAAAAAGTATATAAGGTTCTTCCTATAGTTATCCAGCTAATATACTCTCCTATTTATATTAACTGTCAACTAATTTTCCTGTTTTTTAACTATGTGAAAATTCTTAATAATAGTTTTGTATATAATTCTTAACAATAGTTTTGTATATAACATAAGCCTTCACAACCATTAATTATTACAGCATTTTTCTTAAAATAGTAAATATGCATTTATACTTCCACTGACTGATACACTTTCTACATTTAAAAAAGTTCATGAGGAAAATTTCACTCCAAGTTACATCTAGAATGCTCAGAAATATTTGAAAGTGACTATTCAGATATTAACAATGAATCCAAAAGACTTGCCTTGTTCTCATTACTGATGCTTTAACTGCTTAGATTTGACAGTCACCCAGTCCTTCACATGATCTTGATCACAGCCAAGTTTAGGGATGCCAAGAATAATGTTGAAATAGGCATTTGGCTATTCAGCCTTCCAAAGGTCAAAGCTGAGCTCCAAAATGAATAACAGGTTTGGGCCAAATACCAAGGCTGGCTGAATCTTGATGCATTCCTACTTAAAACCTGAAGAATAAGAAAAGGAGACAGATTCATTATAAGAGATTTCTGTGGCTGGGAGTGGGAGCTTGGAGAGGGGAGGAGGGTGTGCAGAGGAGTATTGCCCAGTCTTGTGTAGACGGCTTCAAAGAAAATTGTTTTGACTTGGACCTAAGGAGCAGAAATGGAATCCAGTAAAGAAAGTAACCAAAAAACTGGAGCTAGAGAGAGCTAGCTTTCCTAGTAGTGAGACTGAGGTAGATGAGGTAGGAGACTTTTCTACACGACCCTGATTCCCTGATGTTTCCACACTCTGAAGTAAATGATCCATAGACACTATGAAGAGGGCCAGCTGAGTCAGTGTGAAGAGAAGGGTCCTGATCTCAAGGGCAGGTTGTAGGAAGAGGAAATGTCCTTGAGATGAGGACCCTTCTCTACACAATGATTCGGCTGGCCCTCTTCATAGTGTCTACGGCTCTAGGGAATAACCCTAGAGATACAACAGCAGAGAACATACCAGTAGCGACAACATCCAGGGAGCATTCTTGTTGAGAGAGCCTTGGCTCATTTCATCACATTTCTCCCATGCTCCTGCACAAGTGGGCCTCCAAAAGGGCTTCGAAGACGTCAAATCCTCACTCTTTTAAAGTCCTCCTCCTACTCCCATCCTGCCATGGAGGGGTAGAAAGAGCAGCTACAGCTCTTATCAGGATGTTTACCTGTGCAGGGTTCCAAAGCCAGGGAGCTTGGGGGCATCCATAAAGCCAAAGGGGCATGAGAAAGCCCACTAATAAGGCCTTGTAGGAAGTCCATGGTTCGCAAGAGGGGAGGTAAGGAAAGATCTACCCATAATGGAAAAACAAGCTATGGTGGAAAGTCCTCTCAACTTAGGGAGATGGGAATTTCCTCCTTCATATAAAGGTAACCTACTTCACAGGAGTATTAATGTAGATTAAATGTGAGAATATATATAAAGCACTTAGTACAGTAGCTGGCAAGTAGGAAAAGTTTGAGACGTGTTATCATTTATATTTATTACTGCGGAGTCAAATTTGAGTGGCCAAACCTATGATGGATGGAGCAGGCCTGACTTCCTTGACAGAAGAACAAAGGATTTAAACAAAGGAGGCCAAATTCCTCCTCAGCTTCTCCCTGCCAAAAAAAGGTCCTAGCCAAGAGTAAATAAGGTGAGGTTCAAGGTCAGACAAAAAGGACAATATGCACTAATTTCTCTAGGTAAGGTAATCTGGTGTGGGGTGGGGTGGGTGGCAATGCTTTCAATTGGAGCAAAAAAAAAGGCTATCTAGTATTTCTGTTAAGACTACTTTACTTGAGGGGGGCGTTTTCTCATCTCTATGTTCCATGAATCCAAAGATATGAAAAGAAAGCAGAAGATTTAGGGCCACTAACTTTTTTTTTTTTTTTAGTTATTTATTTTCACTCCCAAAGCCCCAGTAGATAGTTGTACGTCATAGTTGCACATCCTTCTAGTTGCCGTATGTGGGACGTGGCCTCAGCATGGCCGGAGAAGCGATGCATCAGTGCGCGCCCGGGCCACCAACAGCGGAGCGCGCGCACTTAACCGCTAAGCCATGGGGCCGGCCCAGGGTCACTAACTTTTGAGTGTGTCTTTCTGGGGCTCCAAAGGGTTCAACTATCACAGCAATTGATGGAAAGAGGGGTCTAATAAAATTTCCAACTTCCCCTCCTGAGACATTTATACTATCCCCTCACCTCCATCATAGAAGACCTCTTATATTATTCTCCATTTCCTAGGGTGTCTTCCATTATTCAAAACCACTGCCAATGCCCATGGCTCATGGTCCGCCACTGCCTTTCAATGGATTGGTTACAGTGGGAAAACATCATAGTTGTTACTTTATGGTCTTCACATAGAAACTTAGTTGAACTTACACATTTAAAACATATACTGACCTGGTGTGAATTAGTACAAATTCTTGCTTGGGCTGTGGCATTTAACACAAGACAGAACTTCACATCTGCATAGCTTTAGGCTCTTTCAGTAGATATTCAGAAAATTATAATGTTACAAGAGATTTTATCTAGTGACCTCAGAGATCATCTAGTCCTGCCTTCTCCATTTTGCAAATGAGAAAAATAAGACCCAGAGGATTTAAACTCCTTGCCCAAGATCGCATGGCTAGTTTCAGTAAGAACACAGGTTTCTTGAACCAGTCCAGTGATATTTCCAAACTGGCATGCTAATTAATGGTCCCAAATGGATTTCCAAGGTCAAACTCACTATACATGGATTTTCCAAGGTCAAACTCACTATATATGGACCGGCAAATCAATCCGCAAATGGACAGATTCCCCGATGTAAGACAAAAGCATGTTCATCCAAAAGAGTGTTTAGTGCCCATGATCCTGACACGTTTACATTTCTGCCTCTCACCTGTGGACCACACCCCCTTCACCTGAATGCTCACATTGTGTCAGTGAGATGGAAAAAAAATGGCACCCAACGACTTGAGGGTAAACTAGTCAAGCATGTCCCTGGACCATGCCGTTGGCTACTGAAGACATAAATAAGGGCATGCAGCAAAAACAAAGGTCTTCACTTCCCATATGCTATTCAGGGCCAAGGTGAAAGCATTGCAGAGATTCCATTTGGTGGACCTCCAGGTGGGCCTGAGACATCCTGAAACATTTTATCTTTGGTAAGGGTCACCATTCTTTACCCTCAAAGTTGGTGCATCCCAGGCTGGGTTTTCACAGTCAACTAGAACCCACAGAGCAATGTTTCTCAGACTTTTCCCTAAAATGGTAGTAATGGCAGAAGAAAATTAATTAAAACACCCGAAGTGGTGCCCAGCAAACATGAGCTTTCTCTGAAGCCTCCTTCTTTCACTTAATTAATATTTATAGAATTGCCATGCGCATAGATGTTTTATACATTATCTTAAAATTTCATTTGTGGTAATAATGGATCCATGTTAGTTTCCTGATTTTGATGGCTGCGCTGCGATTATGTAGGCAAGAGGACTTGTAATTAGGAAATACTCACTTTAGTATTAAGGGGTAATGGGACATCATGTCTGTAACTTATTCTCAAATAGTTCAGAAATGTTAATAATTGGGGAATCCGGGTGAAGCATATAGGGAAGCTCTGTGTGCTATTTCTGAAACACATATAAATTTAAAATTATTTCAAAGCCAAAACATTCTAAATTGTAAAAAAAAATGTAATTTATTTGAATTTTTCAAGATACTCCATCACATAATTTTAGTTTATGTAAAAATAATGCTTTAAATTACTTGCTCTCTCCAAAAAATAGTTTTAGTAAAATTGGAAAAGAAGACATTGTCTTGTGTCTTTGTGTACTCTGCACACGTCTGCATTCAGCCTAAGGTAACAGTACATTGGCCTTAATAAGGTTTTCCTTAACTTGCTCTCCATGGTTTGGTGTCTCTACCCAGGATTTCTCTTTAAGAATTGGGCGAGGAAGATAAGATAGTTAAGTGCTAGGGCAGTAGGAAGGTCCTTCACATGCTAAAAAAAAAAGAGAAAACAGACAGAGAGCATTTGGAATAGTGGCTAGAACAAAGAACCCCCTCAATAAATGTTAGCTATGATTGTTTTTATCATTGTTGTCATCTCTGGGAGGTCCAAATGCTGGACACAGGCTTGTAGTAAGTTAAAGGTTACAAAACACATGTGAGCAGAGCCACATGCCTCAGCTCTGGTTGGGTTGAAGACTCCATCCTCTCCTTCTGGAGGACAGATCCTAGAGTCAGAAACAAAGGGAGACAGTCTACCCACTGAGGCAAGATCATGGGACTGGGGTCCCTGGGAAGGCCCCAAAGAGTTACACAGTAAAGAAAAATGGACCTGGCAGGAGACAGGGACTGGGAACAGAGCCACTGGGAACAGAGTGAGGCTTCCCAGAAGGAGTGTGGCAACTAGATTTCACGTGGTAGAGCTCTGAGGCTCAGAGTTCAGATACCAGGACCCAGGGTATCTCCTGGCCATGGGCCTTCAGAGCCAGGGACTTCTCTTGGAGAAGAATCCCTCTTGGAGAGATTCCCTGTGGAAGCTTCTCACAAGGCTCCTGCCTTGATCTGAGACCAATCTAGCTCCCCTGCCTGGATTGTTGACCAGTTGCCAAGACCTCGGATCCCTGCAAATAGACCAAGGAGCACATTCAGAGAAGCTGGGGCAAGGTAGCCCTGTGGTTCTCCAGAGCTGCTCAGGAGCAGGACGCTGCCCTGCAGTCTTCTCATCCTTCTTGTCTCCTTCTGGGCTTTTCCAGCCTGAGCTTGCCTCTACCCAGTTTCCTAGACTTTCATTCTGTTTGCATTATTCTCTTCTTTTCCCATTTCTCTGTCTCCCAGGGATATTGCTATATATACTCACAAAGTAATTGGGGAGCTAAATATTCATAATCTCAGTCTCATTTTCGAATTAGCATTGCAACAATGATTCACAGCCAGAGCCGGTCAAATGCCAGGACCTCAGGGTAATCTATTGTTAGGAGTAAGTGCTCCTTCCAGTCACCTGTCCTGGTCCCAGGTGGTCCACCATGGATGTGTGAGCGGTTTGGCAGAAAGTTAGCTGAAAATCTTCTATCCTGCACTGAGAGAAACAGAATACTATCAGCAGTCACTTGCCTCCTGAAGCTAATGTTATACCTTCATCCAGTTTGTCTCTGGGTGAATTTTACTTCAAGGCTTCCACATCCCAGCTTGGGTCAGCCTTGGCACCTACGGAAAGGAGCATCCGCAACGGGCAATAGTTCTTCTCACACCCCGTCATAAGTAACTTATCAGAGCCGTGTAGCTTTCAGCTCGTTAGTCACAGCTAACTGTGTCCTTGTGCACAACCTCTACGAATAGATCCCACCATTGCCCTCTGCTGAGGGACCAGGAACCAGCTCTGGGCAATCTCATACAGGACCCAAGCAGAGGACTAGAAAATGTACATCCCACTTCCCACTTAGCCACTGCTGGTCATTTGTAATGGACCTGGCCCCCTGCCCCAGCCCCAATCCTCCAGAATCCACTTCCTCCAAAAGCGTCTGCCTCTCACCACCAGGAGGCTGTTTGGAGGGTGAAGCCTGATGAACCACACTAGGAGTGGCACTTGTAGTTCAAAGGCTACCCTCATGGTGCTGCTGTCCTTCAGGCCAGCAACCCAGATGGATTTTCTGGCACCCTCACCCACCCCTCCTAGGGTATCCTGAAAACTTGGTCTTTCTGGATCATTGCTTATTCTCTACGACCCCTCTTTTGAGCTACCTTCAGGGTCTTCTGTAGGGCCTCTCCTTAAATTCTAGTCTGGCTGCTAGCACTTTGATGCTGCTGCCTTTTTTTTTTTTTTTAAGATCAAATGTTGCTTTTGTTTTGAGGAAGGTTGGCCCTGAACTAACACCTGTTACCAATCTTCCTCCTTTTTTTTTTTTTCTCCCCAAAGCCCCAGCAGATAGTTGTATGTCATAGTTGTACATTCTTCTAGTTGCTCTATGTAGGACGCTGCCTCAGCATGGCTTCATGAGCAGCGCATATGTCCGCGCCCAGGATCCGAACCGGCGAACCCAGGGCTGCCGAAGCGGAACGCGTGAACGTAATCACTAGGCCACTGGGCCAGCCCCCTGATGCTTCTTCTTGTTTCATAAGGTGTTAGAACCAGGGGGCGTTTCAGAAATTATTCAACTGAAATTCTTTATGTTACAAATGATGAGGAGACTGAGAGGACAAGAGTAATGATTCAGTTCAACACACAGTTACTGAGTGTCCCTATGAGCATCAATATGCCTGGCACTATAGAGCTAGAGAAGCCTGAAAGGACTGATTCCCATCCCACGAGTTTGCCGTCTAGTTGGGAAGACTGGATACACATGTAAGAATTAATTAACAAACAAGGTAGTACCCAAATGAGCGGTACCAGGAATTAATGCTGAAGGAGGTTATGTTCAGGACGGATTAGCCTGAGGTAGACTTGTACAGGAAGGTTCAGGCATGTGATCATGATCAAGCTGAGATGATCAAGCTGTGCTTTAAAGGACAGACAATATTTGAGGGAGGGCCCTCAGGGAAGAGGAAAAAACAGAAGTAAAGTTGAAGAGAGCAAAACATGTCCAGGAGACAAAAGGAAAACCAGTCTATTAGAATAGAATTTGATCACTATCAATACACAGGGAAGCAGTGTGGCAGGGAGGAACAGCATAACTTTGGAGCTAGACCTACCTCATTTTCATTCCTTGCCCTGCCACTTACTAAATCTGTGACCTTAACTTCTCCTAGCCTCAGTTTCCTTTTCTGTAAAATGGGGATATAACATGGAACACACAATATTGTTTTGTATATAAAATTGTATATAAAGCATAATGCCTTGGCATACAGTAAGCACTTTTTTAAATGATAGCTGTGATTCTTAACAAAGTACACAGCACTGTGCCAAGCACGTGGTAGATGTTCACTGAATGGTGGTGAGTAGTTTCTCTTTCCGCCTGCTGCTGTTGTACAGCCCTGTGCTGATTTGACCCTTAAGTAGTGTGGTGTGTACTATCGTGGCTGCCTTTAGTAAAGTGGTAAATATTACATTCAAGGCAACTGGCCCTAGAATGTCTGGGGCCATGTTTAATACCACCATAGCATACTAGACACTTGAAGGTTTCATCACATCACATTGAATATTTAAAATATATATTCCTCATTCAATATCATTCTTGCAGAAATGTATCAAATGATTTTAAAAGTTTTACTTCTGAAATTATTTGACTATAAGTAATTTGTGATTGGCACTGTTCCTTTTGCAATTGTGGTACTTGGGAATTCCTGTAAAATGAGAAAATCTAACCTGAGACCGTTTTCCAATGTAATAAACTTATGCATTCCAAATTTCAAAATAAATGAAATCAACTTTGTGTCACTGTGGTAGCACGTAAGTAAATAGTTTAAATTTGATGTTGCAGTTGACTTTTCCTATATTGGAGCCAATATACTTTTCTCTCAGTCTCAAATATAGTGGGCCCTTGAAAACCTCCCAGACCCTCGGCACTGAGCCTCTCATGCTTACTGGATAAGATGGCCCTGCGACTGTGGTGGTTGGGAAGACTTGTGATAAATGACCGGGATCAAATACACAATCAAAAGAACCCCTTCCCCAGGCCTCCAAGAGCGGGGCTGGCCAGCTGCAGGGCCAGCACCTACTTGAGGGAAAGCATGTTGGCAACTTCATTGGATTCAGAGCTTGCACGGTCTGTGGTCAGTCATCTTGGGCAGCACAACATGTGTATGTCAGCCCTTGGCTCCTGCTGCCATCCCCACCCTCTCGCTCCAAAGGCAGGAGGCTTGGGTCTGCAACTGTTAATGAATAATCACTTGATCATCTTTCCATCCCAAGGGGAGAGGCTGGGCCCAGGGCTTGCAAAAGAGAAATGACTTCCTGGGTAAATACATATATATTTGCTCCCTGGGGCCCAAGTCAACTGCCTGCTGGATAATGTTCTACTGGGTTGAAAAATCAATGTTGTGTTAGCTCTGTGGGGAGGAGTGCATGAAGGGATCCCCCCTGTGGAGAGGGTGAGCTCTGCTGGTGAACCAGGCTCTACTTTGGAGGCAGAGGAACGAACATCTCAGAAGTTTCCCATCTGGGAATGCAGATCCTAGGAGTCTCAGTGATTTTTGCCACTTTGAGGAGCATTTTATCTCAAAGGCAGTCAAGTCAAAATCCCAGAGGTCAAGATGCTGAGTGGGGTCCAACATACTGACAGGGACCCGAGGGGCTGTAGCCAGAGCAAGTTCCCTATCTTCAGTTATTTGCTTCCTCCCTTGACAATTGTTGCAATATCCACTTACTGCCAGTATTCTAATTTACTAAATATGTGTGACTTAGTTCAAATAATGCTTTGAAAATGAAACTATGTAACAGCACATTTCAAAGAATACTAGTGTCACTTAACAAATAGAAGTAAAAATAAACACAATGAATATCATCCAATTTTCAAAGATTCTATCCAGATGTGTTTTCCGCTGAAGACTCAGTCTGAGGTTTGTTGCCTCTGTTGAAAAGGAGGGAGAGGGCGGGCCCCGTGGCTTAGTGGTTAAGTGTGCGCGCTCCGCTACTGGCGGCCCGGGTTCGGATCCCGGGCGCACACCCACACACCGCTTCTCCGGCCATGCTAAGGCCGCATTCCCACATACAGCAACTAGAAGGATGTGCAACTATGACATACAACCATCTACTGGGGCTTTGGGGGGAAAAAAAAGGAGGAGGATTGGCAATAGATGTTAGCTCAGAGCCGGTCTTCCTCAGCAAAAAGAGGAGGATTGGCATGGATGTTAGCTAGGGCTGATCTTCCTCACAAAAAACAAAAACAAAACAAAACAAGAGCACAAACAGAGACACACTCACTACGCTCTGCCTGGATGGGGAAACACTTTCTCCCTCCCTTTTCAGCCTGGCTCTAGACCAAAGAGGTGGGTTGAAAGTCAGGAAGCTCCTGGCCCCACTCTGCCAGTCACTTGGTGGCCTTGGGAAGGGCATTTGCTCTTTCAGGAACTCTAGCTCCTTCATCTGTAAAATAAGGAGTTGACTGAGATGATCTCTAAGGACTCTTCTAGCTCTGACGGTCTGTCATTCCAAGACTTTCTCCAACAGGGCAAAATGTCTGCCAGGGAAAAATCCCACCTCATCATGCTGCTTTGCCAGCTGGAGCAGTGATTGCCTTACTGGGGGAGACTGTTCTCACTAGCTTCAGTGAGAAACTGGGCCAGAGAACGGAGAGGAATTAGCCTGACTCCACAACCTTAATATTGATTCTTCCAGGAACACCAGAGCTAGCCTGGGAGAGTGGGGTATGGACCCTTGGCCCATTTTTCTTCCAAAGTGAGTTTCCTTGTGGTCTGACTTCTCAGAGTTTCAAACAAGAAACATGGGAACATGGAAAGAATAGGGGCTTTGGAAGCCGAGAGGCGTTGATTAAAATCCTGTATTTGACACTTTCTAGCTGTGTGATGATGGGCAATTTCCTTAACTTTTCTAAGCCTCAGTTTGCTCATATATATACATATAAAAAATTGTACCTCATAAAACTCTTCTAAGGGATAAACAATATAAGTATTTATTGGAGGCATAAAAAGGTACATTATCAGCTGGGACTGAACAATAAAATGCCAGTGGTGTTCTTAAATATCTGGGGCTGTAGGAGCCCTGCAATAACTGACTTGGGGTCTGAAATTCTTAGAAGGGCTAGCAGGGCTCCCCCACGGTGATCTACTCACCCACCTACCTCTCCCTCTCTTCCATTGTCCCCCTTAGGAGAGATGGCAGCAACCAGAGCAGGATTCTGCTCCCTGCTGCTGGGGCTGTGGGTGGCCGAGGTCCCAGTCAGTGCCAAGCCCAGGCACATAACCTCAGCTCAGTGGTTTGAAACTTAGCACATGCAGCCCAGCCCCCAGGGATGCAACAAGGTGAAGGGCAATGTCAACAAGTACACGAAACACTGCAAAGACCTCAGCACCTTCCTGCATGAACCCTTCTCCAGTGTGGCCACCACTTGTCGGACCCCCAGCATAGCCTGCAAGAATGGCCGTGAGAACTGCCACCAGAGCCAGAAGCCCATGTCCCTGACCACGTGTAAGCTCACCTCCAGGAGGTACCCAGACTGCAGGTACAAAGAGAAGCAACTGGACACGTTCTTCCTTGTGGCCTGTGACCCTCCCCAACAGAAGGATGACCTGAGGTACCAGCTGGTTCCTGTGCACTTGGATAATGCTGTCTAAGGCCAGGTGTGCCCCCCACCCCAAGTTCTGCAGAGTCCTGATGCTGCTGCTGCATTTCCTCCCTGGAATTCTCTACTAATCTTTACCTGCTTTGCAAATACCACTTCCCTCCTACACACCCAACTTCACATACTCTTAATTCTGTAGGGAGTTTTACGGATGCTCCAAATGGTGAGGGACGAGGGGTCCTTCTGTTTTGCCCTTCACTGCTGCTTCTTTTGCTTTGAATGTGACACCATGTGGCCCTTCAAGCATCAAGGATCTCAGCAAGGGTAGATCCAGGTTTTGTGGGGCTTATGGCATATACAATTTTGGAGACCATCTAGAGAAAAAGAATATAAAATTACAAATGCAAAATAAGGGCAGGGCCTTGGGAGGGCTGTGGTTGGACGGTTCGCAGTGATCCCAGGCAGGGGAGACCATCTAAAGAAGGAGGGCAGGAAACTGCGCTGGGGTGACTGCGCTGGGTTCCCTGCATTGGGCAAAGCAGTGTCCGATTTTGCTCCAATAAAAGACTCTGCTCTTCCTGATTCTGTGTTACTGTCCGGGGAAAGTACGGAGGTTTGGAAACCCCTTCTTATCTCTGTGAGGCCTCAGCTTCCCTGCCCTACAGGCAAGAGAGAAGGCAGCAGCCTGAGCAGGTGGACTCGGCCTTCCACGCCCTTGAGAACCACCTGGTGGTCCCACCTTACAGGAAGGGGAGGAGGGAAAGGGACAGCAGGCTGAGACCCGGGATGCCAGTCAGATTTGAGGCTGATCCACTTGCTCGTGCTCAAGCCCTAACCTCACAGGTCACTGATATATCAGACCCAGGGCAGAAGCCCCAGACTTCTGAAGTGAATTTCCCTCCCTTGGGAATTTCAGAATCAGGACCTTCCAAGAATCTTGATCTGGTTCCAATTAGTGCTTCTCTGATTAACTGAGGTGAAGGAGAAGTTTTATGTGGAACCTGCCAGAGACCAAAACTTTCATAAAATACAATAAAATGAATTATGAGAAAAATGAAATAGAACATACAGATATAGAAGACACAAGGCCAAATTTTTTATTATTAGATTCAATTAACATAAAATCACTCTATCAAATTGGTGTAAAAGTGTTTCAACGCTTCCTCTCAATCTCTATACTTATCTCGATAGATACACAGAGAAAAGCATACAGACATTATACCCATATACACACATAAATACCAACATGAGACATACATACGCATACACATACACACACACAGGGACACGTACTCACACATGTGTACGTGGTGCACAACACAAACACACATCCACATGTGCACACACTCAATAGTAAGGCAGCCTCTCTCCTTCCCTCTACCAACTCTGCCTCCTCCACACTCCTTCCTTGCCACATTTAGAAAGAGATGTTCCTACACAGACTAGGGCTCAGAATAAGGAAAGGACTGGTGAAACATGAAGTGGCAGAGAAAGCAGAGAATCCAAGAATTCCCACTCCCAGCCTCCTTCCCTGCTTTCTAGAAGAGATCTAAGGCAGATCTCCTGCTACATACCACACCCACACTATCCTACCCCAAATACAGCTTCCTCCATGGCATCCAGGCGGCCCACCACACCACGCTCTGCCCACCACTATCACTGCCTTTCCCACCCCTGTGCTTCTGACCAAGGAAGGCGTATTGGAAGTGAGAGGAAAACAACTTTCTTCCACCCCTCTGGCGTCTCCCCAGTGTTGTGGGCAGGCTCCACTTCCTCTGTCTGCACCTTAAATGATGGTGTTTCTCAGGATCCTATTCTTAGCTCTCTTTTCTTCTCACACCACACCCTCTTGAGTGCCTTGATACACTTCCATGGCTTCAACTGCCACTTACCTGCTCCCAAAAGCATATCTCAGCTCCGATCTCCCAAGTTCCAGGCACATATATCCATCTACCTAGAGTTACCAGCCCCCTCAGTGTCTTGCAGGCATCTTTTAATAATTTTATTTATTTATTTTTCCCCCAAAGCCCCAGTAGATAGTTGTATGTCATAGCTGCACATCCTTCCAGTTGCTGTACGTGGGATACAGCCTCAGCATGGCCAGAGAAGCAGTGCATCGGTGCACGCCCGGGATCCGAACCCGGGCCGCCAGTAGCGGAGCGCGTGCACTTAACCACTAAGCCACAGGGCCGGCCCCTCTTGCAGGCATCTTTTAAAAAACACTCAGAACTGAGCTCAGATCTGCTGGGCTTCCAGACTTGCCCCTCCTCGTGCAGTCTCTGAGTCTCGGTTAGTGGAAACATCACACCCAATCATTTAAGGTTCTAATCTAAGAGACACCTGTGTCAACTCTTTTTTTGTTTGTTTGCTTCTCCAGCAATTTCCCATCTACCCCAGGTACTGCCTTAAGAGGGCACAAAAGTTCTTGGGTTTTATTTTTTCCAAACATCACTTGGTTCCAAACATGTGCCCAACACACGTTATGGCTTTTGAGGGGGCTGTGATTTGGAGCTGGGAAAACACAACTAAGTTACTGCAATCAAGAATTCATTATCTAGCCTAGGAGGCAAGTGAAAATAATACCTTTGAAATACTATCAAATGATAACAGAAGAGTATAATGAATCAAATGTATTTCATAACATTTTTTTTCCTACCTCCCCTAGAGTTTCATTCATCCTAACCTAAAGTTTGTTCTCTGTTAAATATTAATCTTCCTGTTACACGTCTCTGGCATAATATTAGGTCTGTAATCACAGTCGTGCAACACCAGGAGAGATTTAACCATTCAATATTTGTAAGAATTGTGGCCCCAGAAGCTGGAAAGAGGGTGGAAACAATTTAGAATAGAATGAATCCTTAAATAGATTAGTTATATCCAAACACGTGGTGTAGCAACCTGGGTAGGAGGTTCTGACTTCCGTGTGTAGGTAGAAGAATTAGATGGAGTGTAACTTGAATCTAGGGGCCATGGGCTGTGAAACTGGCCTACTCAGAGAATAATGACACAGCATCCTTAAAACAAAGCTCCGTAGGGCAGTTGGAGGCCTGAGAAGAGCTGCCCGAAAGCCTTGGGGCAAACTCTCTGCTGGCAAAAAATCACTTGGGAAGAGGCTCCCCAGACATCTAGGATGACATAATTATTTCCTAGCGGGTAAGTTAGTTTTCATATCCAGAAAATTTCAAATTAAGGAAAGAGGTATTTAAGAGAATCAAGCTCATGGTATTAATATGTTGTATTAAAAAAATTGTGCATATTTGGTGTTTTAGGTATTTGCAGTGTTTAAGAGAATTTAGTCTGTTACAGTAACAAATTGGCCTTGCAATTCTAATTTAAAATGTGTAATTGATTTAGACGTGTGATTTGAAATAGAACTTTCCTTTAAAATTAGTTTTGGAACATTTAAGAAAACTTACGAATTGAATCACCATATTTATAAATTGTTAGATTTATAAGAGTTTTTTGGGTATTCAGGAATGTCTTGTTGGTTAGCACAGATGACCAAATTGCTTTATAAGGACATGGAATATGTTAAATTTATAAAATAGATTTTTAAATGTTTAAAGGAGTCTTATTAACTATATTTATAAATAGTTCCAAATAGTCATCAAATACAACACTTTAAAGAGACTATTAAAATTTACTTGTTGTAAGTTAAACATAAAAGATTAAGGAAGAACTGGGCTTTTGATTTGCACCTTTAATACAGGGAACATAAATTTTAAAAAGCCAAAGTAGCCCTCTGAATATTCTCTTCTAGGGACATTTAAAAAATTCACATTGACACTGCAAGACCAGTCCATTTTCTGCTCTGTTTTCATCCACATAATGTGCAGTTAGCTGCAGGGATTGTATTTCCTGGTGTTCCCATATCTGTTGGTTTTACTGAGCCTTTAGAAGGGAGGGTGGCCACTGATGATGCAATAGCCCAGGCTCAGGCTCAAGACATACAGCCGGCAGTCGTGGTATTTGAATTGAACCCGGAACTATATCTCTCCTCAGTGCCCTCCTTTCTCTGCACTGTGCTGCCTCCAGGTGGGTCATTCTGCTGACTTGAGGAGGGTCTCCCATTGCATTCTGGAGGAACTCTTATAAATCTATATAAAAAAAACTCATAAATCTAACAATTTATAAATATGGTGATTCAATTGGTAACTTTTCTTAAATGCTCCAAAACTAATTTTAAAGGAAAGTTCTATTTCAGAAAGGGGAACAGGGCTTCCCCGAGACCAGTATGGTGGAGGCAGCGGAATTCAACAAAATATACTCCAAGAAAAAGTAAAACTCAGAGACTATGGTTGAGTCTCCATCTTCAATAGGCTTTTCCTCCTTGGAGTTTTAAGACTACATTTTACCAAGTAAGGTGGCTTTAAAAAAACAAAAACAAAAACCAACAGATGATTATGCAACTGGTTCCTTCAATAAATCAGACTGCTGGCCTGGAAGTATATGTGTATGTGTATGTGTGTGTAAACACACGTATGTTCGTGGCAGGGAGGTGAAGTTATGTTAGTAGAATTAGGAGTGCTATATTCCACCAATTACAGATTCTTTGGGGACCAAAACTCCTCATGTGAAGTATAAATATCTTTTGGCAGAAATAAAAAAACAAGATAATGTAACAATTGCTTGGAATCAAGCACTTAGGTACTGGGTTTGGCTTGGGAGCATTTGGAGGCCTGGCACAGCATATTGAAAATTTTGTAAAAAAAGTCTTAAGAATAGGTGGAATATGGCCAGAGACCTGGAAGTAGACAATGAGCACAGGAAAGGAAATGTCAAGGAACCAGAAGTAAATTTGTACCCACCTGCTCAGCACTTCTGAAGACTGGAGGCTTGGGAAATGGGGGTGGAGGGATGACTTAATGCTGTTGTAATTCCCAGATTGCCTGCCCCTGGACACTCTGGGGGGAGTTTGCCAAGGAGGGCTCCGGCTGCCCCTAGATATACCTGGCACATACTAGGTCTCAACAAGTGTTTGCTTAACAAAATTTGTTTCCAGAGCAAAGGAATGGGGCTAGGAAAATATGTAGATCATAAATCTGGAAAGCTTATCAAACAATTTCTTTTAAAACTCTCTCAATATGCTGAAAATTTTCCAGAGAAGGAGAATTTACCTATGGAGATGGCCTGTGCCATTTTCAGGCAGCTCTAAATATTAAAAATTCCCCTGTATAGAACTTAATCTATATCTTTGTCACTGCAGCAATTCACTGATGCCCTATCACTTTGAGCCATTTAGAATAAATCTAATTTGTCTTCACTCAACCTTTTAAATATTTCAAGAGAGTTTCATGACCCTTGCCCTCCAAATATTGCCTCAGCAGGCAATTACAAGAGCTATAAAATGGCTCCTATGTCTGATCCAACCATGCCACTCAGTAGAATATGATAAATGGGAATAGCTCAAAGTGAGGAGGAGTAAATTTGTGCAAATCTGTTTATACATTTCTTTGTGTAACACAAAAAAGTTATAAAGAATACAAATTCCCCAAAATTGAGAGGGACTAAACAAATGATGGGGCAACTACTTGATGCTTTAACTGAAGCACCAAGTTATCACTTTACCTGAAGACAAATACACAAAATTATATTGATGCATGGAAATATGTATGGGCAATGCTACATGAAGAAAACAGAACATAAAACTGTATTTTCAAATGGGTTACAACTATCTACCAGAGTCTCTGTACATCAATAAAGTCCATAAGTGAATTTGGAGCCTTTCCAGAACTCCCTCTCCAAACTATGCTTCCTCTGGACTCTCCTAGCCCAGTGAACCTACATCCAACCCGGAAGATGTTCCACATTTGCGTTTAATTCTGTCCTGTGTCTCTTCCACTTGCAAATATCAACCAACAGACAAAGAAGCACTTGTGAGGGCTAAGTCTAAGGAGAAAGGAAAACTGAGCAGCGGACCCTAAGCCTCCACCTCCCCACTCCCTCCTGGTTTTCACCTCTCCCTCATTCCCACCACCATTCTTGCTCTGTGGGGCTTTCTGCTCCCCCTACTCTCTTCACCTGGATTGGTGAAATCCTTCACGACCTAGTCAGACACTACCTAGGATACAGCAGTGACAAAATAGACAAGGTCCCTGATTTTATGGAGCTTATTTTTAAATGATATATGGTGGTGAGGGTGGGCCTATTTTGAGAGACAGGAAAGAAACAAATAAATAAATACATAATCAAATAGAGATAGACACTGTGAAGGAAACAAAACAAAATAACATGATTGGGTGGGACAACGGGTGAGAGACCACTTTAGACCAGGTGGGCAGAGAAGACATTTGAGAATGCAACACTGTAGTTAGGACCCAAAAGATGAGAGCCAGCCACTAGAATTGTTAAAAAAAAAAAAGGCCTCTAGACAGAAGGCAAAGAGAGCCAAAGCTCCCAGGTTAGGAATCAGTAAGGCACACTTGAAGGACTGAAAGAAGGCCACTACGGCTAAGGGTCACTAGTGCTTACCACATTGGCGGAGTGGTAAGAGATGAGGCTGGAGCCATGGGCATAAAGGAGTCACGATGCAAATGGGAAGCCATTGAGGGCCAGCCCAGTGGGGCAAGCGGTTAAGTGCGCGCGCTCCGCTGCGGCAGCCCGGGGTTTGCCGGTTCAGATCCCTGGCACGCACCGCTTGGCAAGCCATGCTGTGGCGGCGTCCCATATAAAGTGGAGGAAGATGGGCATGGATGTTAGCCCAGGGCCAGTCTTCCTCAGCAAAAAAGAGGAGGATTGGCAGATGTTAGTTCAGGGCCGATCTTCCTCACAAAAAAAAAAAATGGGAAGCCATTGGAAGGGCTTGATGTGATCTGATTGGAGTTTTTAGAAGATAGCTCTGACCAGGGTGCAGAGAATGGCTTGTCAGGAGGTAAGAGGGGAGCAGGCAGACAACTATGGAACTAATGCACTAGCACAGGCAAGATGTCGGTGGTGTGGACTTTGGTGACACCTAGTTCAGAGAAGACAAGTTGTAAATTTTTAAAGGAATATTACCAATAAAATAAAACCAAAACTAAGGAGGACAGTAAACAAAAAATAGAATTAACATATATATACTACACAGATTTCTTATCCTAAAATAACTAAGATTTGGCCCCCCGTTTCCTTGGAAGGCACAGGTAACAAAAACATGTTCTCTCAAATCTGTCCCTCCCTGTTCCTAAAATCACCCCTGTTGTCCTTCATTAATTCCCCTTACCTTGAGGCATGGGACTGTAGCAGAGTCCTAGTCACTGCTACTCTCCAGGTGGACAAATAGTGGGCAGACTAAAGCCCCAACCTTATGGAGAATGATAGCTCTTGGTGCACATAAGCCAGACAATAAACACTACAGACACAGGTGTTTCTTCCGGCTTCTCTCTTGTTAAGATAACACTACGTCCCCCTAAGAACTACAATGGAAATTTCTTGGGGATTATTTTAACTATTATTTACTCTAGAACAAGTCTAGGGGGCAAAAAAAGCTTTTATTTTCTGACCCACAGGGACATATCTATCACTTTTGGAAACTCTTTCAGCACTGGCTACTACAAAAATAAAGTTAACATTTTTTAACATGACAGCTAGGTGGTGGAAAAGGCAATGTAGGGTTCAAAGCGCTTCTTTTATGGACTTTGACAGTTTAGATGAAGCCCTGAACTTAGTGATTGAGAGTGAAGGCTCTGGAGTCAGACTGCGTGGGTTCAAATCCTGGCTTCTCCACTTACTGTGTAGCTTACAGCAAGTTATTTAACCTCAAGAAGCCAGAATTTCATTTGTAAAATGGGAGTTTAATAAGCCCCAAAGAATCTGACATTGGTGAAATATGGTGAGAACTGTTGGCATATGCAGGAGACAGCTCCTAAGCCTGGGCTACCCCAGCCCCTGATTCCTCCATTAGAATCCTTCTCCTCACATCTCCCAAAAACATACAAATCCACACACTATTGTACAGACACACACACTACCACATACACACACTCTCTTAGGTACGAGCTTTTCTTGAAGGAAGTGGTATTTAACCACTATAAGCATTTATGTCACTCTACTTAATAAAATAAACCTTTCTAATTTAGCACAGATTAAAATCACTCCTGGAAAGGAGTAACTGGATCCCAGATCCTGCATCCAATCCCCCTCACCCTACAGGCTCAAAAATTTTCAATGGCTCCCCTTTTTCCATGGAAGAAAAATGATCTACTCTTTTTTTCCAGGGAGTTATGGACTCCCATAGCCAGCTTAATTCATATTCCACTTCCTAATTGTGGGAACCTTCCAGGCTACCAACTGTTCCCCCAAACAATTTGCTTGAGTATAGGGAATGTAAGACCTGGTAAGAGAGGGTTCAGACTCTTTCTCAACACTGGGAATGGGTGAGCTGGATTTGAAACAAGTGAATAAGACTCATAATATATCCTCTAAGAAAGTTTCCTCAGTGCTGGCCTCTGTAACCACCTACTGGGCAGCATTTACAGAGTGGACACCAGGGGGTAGCAAAATCTCACTCTTCCAGTTCCCAGGCATTAATTGTAAGGAACCTGCCGAGTCTCGGTGACTCGAGGGCCCCATAACCCATTGATGGAAAAGACCTCCAGCTCCCTGCCACTACCTCTGGGGAAGAAAGTCACTGGCGGTTGCTGCCCTAGACTGTTTTTTCTACTCAATGGAGCAGAGGGATCTTCTTGCTTCCAAGGAAGATGAACATTTTCTCTCTCCTCTTTTCCAGACCCAGCAGAGCGGACAAAGTGTGGAGTTTAGCGTTCTGAGGAGGTGAGAGAAGAGCCCATCACCTAGACGACGCCCCTCCTCCCCGCTTCTCCAACGACTGGCCATAGGCTCCGGGCTTCTGGCCTCAAGGGAGTTGCATCCACCGGCAGGACGTTTTCCACCCCCCAGCCGCTGTGGCACATGCCTTCACGCCCCTCTCTGGGGACTATTTGGCTTTCCCATCTCCTCTCAAATGCCCACCCTTTGGAAGTGCTCCCCCAGCCCCTGCGGGGCTTCCCGGTGCCTGCTCAGAGGAGGGGCAAGGCATCTCCCTGCTATGCCTAAGCCTCCCCCAGCTCTCCTGGGAGACCTTCGCAGCGCTTCATTTTCCATCCAGACGCGGTGGAGATGAGTGAGGCTAGCACTTTCTTAACTAATCTACCCCTCTTTGTCTCCTGCGTCAGATAGCCATTCCCATGGCCAGGAGCCCTAGCGGCTCTGGGAGACTCTCTATCGCCACCCCACAAAGTGGAAGGGTCTGGCATCCAGTCTCGAATCATGGGGTCTGACTGGGGGTCTGGTGCCTTCCCTCGGCTAGCCGAAAAGGGAGAGAGAGGGGATGCAGAGGCGAAGAGACAGCGAGGAAAGAACTCAGACAACGTCAGCCACAGGGCACGCCCTACAGGAGGATCCTGATCCCGGGACCCTGCCCCCCTTCAGCCACGATGTCCACCCCCCACCCCACGCCTTCACCGCTCCCTAATTCCCCCCACGCCCCCGCCCTCCCCAGGCCGCACAGAGAAGCCCATTGTCGGAGCCCGAAGGCTCGAGGCCGCAGGAGATGGGAGGGGAAAGAGGAGGGCAGACAAGCCCCTGGAGGGTGGGAGGAATCCCCTGATTTCCCTGCCCTCCGCTCCACCCGAGGAGTGCAGGGGCCTGAGGGTCTCTTCTGAGCCCCAAGTGCTGCCGGAGTCTGGCAACCGAGGGGAGAAGAGGTTCCCAGGCGAGTTAGGGTCGGGAGGCTTCCGGCCGCCAAATGACTCCAGTCCTAGGCTGGGGACCCCAGGGAATTCACGCACGCCTCAGCCACTGAAGTGTCCCTTGCGGAGGCTAAACTGATCCCGCAGGGAGAAGGCGGAGGCGGGAAAAGAGAGGCATCCTCGGCGGGGCGGGCATCCGAGGGTCAGGGTCGGGGCTACCCACTGGAGGGCGGGGCGGAGGAGGAAGAGGGTTGCGGGAGAGCAGAGCAGATCGGCTGGGGCGTCAGGGGAGCGGCGGAGGGGCTTGGCGCGGGAGAGGGAGTCCCGGCAGGGGGTCCCGCGCGGAGGCGGAGGCGGGCACTGAAGGGCGGGGCGGGGAGGGGCGGCCGTCTCGGCCCTCCCTGGCGGGGCCCCGCGGCCTGGGAGCCCGAGCGGGCCGAGCCGCCACCGCGGCCGGAGCTGTCCCCTAGCCAGACCCTGCGAGACGCTAGCGGCGGGAGGGAGGCGGCGGCGCGCCCGGTCCCGCCCGCCCGAGCGTCGGACGCGGCCCCGCGCCGAGCCATGGTGAGTCCCGCGTCGCAACCCCGGTGACCCCTCTGCCTTCGCGCAGCCCGCTCCGGGCCGCCAGCCCCCAGCCTGGTGCCTCCTGCGCCTGCTTTGGACTGTTGAGCGCTCCAGGGGCTCTCCTCCCTCCCATCCCCCTTTCTTTTCTTTGATCTGTCTGTCTGTCTGCCCCACTGTCTGGCTCTGTCCTCACCGAGTATTGATTGCCCTCACCCTTTCTTTCTTCCTCCTCCACCCCTCCCCCATCGTCCCTTTGGTCTCACCCCTAATCCACACACCTCCCCACCCCACCCCCCACCCCCACCGCCCTCCTCTGTCCTGACCCCTGCCTTCCTTTGCAGGATCTTCCCTCCCCCTCTCGGTCCAGCTCTTTACCCGCGGGAGACCCCTGCGGGTTGGTGCTACAGCGGCCCTGGAAGGGGCCCGGCCTCAGGTCATGAGAACTGACCTGCCTGGAACCACCATTTTCCATCCCAGTAGTCCCCAGCCCGGTGAGCCGGGCCCACCCATCCGGCCCTGGGGGACCGGCCACAGCTGTGGTTGGGCTGGGGCCAGGGACATGGCCAAAGAGGGAAATTCCCGCGGAGAGAGGCTGCCCCAGGATAGTGGACAGAGTAGGGAGGGGGGCTCACAGTGCCAGGGGGCGTGACGCTGCCAGAACAGACAAGGGATTGGGGGTGGCGAGGAGTGCCCTGGAGCTCACGCTGCGGGGAACAGAAGCACTGTCTCAGAGCATTCTGGCTGCAGTGGGGAGGGAGACCTGGCAGGAGCTCCCTGCAGGGGGTAGGGGACCCTGGCAGCAGCAACTCAGGACACAGGAAGCAGGAGGGCACTGTTGAGGGGAAGCCCATACCAACCGGAGTGGACAATATCCTGGAAACTTTCACTCCAGAAGTACTCTCTGAAGAATCATTGCAGGTGTGGGCACTGCCAGGGAGAGCGCCCACTGCGGGGGGCAGGAGGGAGAACACGGTCAAGGGGGCGCTCACTGCAGGGAGTGGAGGAGGGGGAGAGGCCCTGCCAGGGGGCGCTCACCGCAGGGAGTGGAGGAGGGGGAGGAGCACTACCGGGGCTGCTCCTCTGCAGAAGGAAGGGCAACCCCTGGCAGGGAGGCTGGAGCAAGAAGAAAGAGGAACTGGGCCAGGGAGAGCTGACTCAGTCTCTCTGGTCTCCTCTTTGGTCCTGGCCGGCCGGAGGCCCGCTCTCTGTGCTCCTGCCCGCCGCCTCCCACCCCAGACCCTCCTCCTGCCGCTGCCGTTTCCTGTGGCTGAGACTCTCGCTCAGCCATGAGCTCACCGCCCCTAATGGGTTGCAGCTGCCTCGCCGCTCAAGCTCTAGCTCCCCCCTCCTGGCCTCGGAGCGGACGGCCCACTCTGCCTCACCCCCGCCCATCTCCACCCTCCCCCACCCGTGCTCACAGCGCTGGCCGGGTCCCCGGAACACTGAGGGGTCTGTCTGCTCGCCCACACACCTTGGGACCCGGTCTCTGTGCTGACGCACTGAATGTCCGTCTGTGGAGTGGCTGCCCTAGCTTCTCAGACGGTCGGGACAGGCGGGCAACTCTGGCTGGCGGGACTCGAAGTAAAATATGCAGTTTTGTCTTCAGGGCAAAGGCAGGGCATGGGGGATGGGGGAAGAGAACTAGATGCTCACTGCGGTGAGCATTCCCTTGCCCATTTACAGCAAAGAAATCTGATAAAATGAACTTCAAAGCCATCTCTAAAGAGACCTGAGTTTGCAAAGGAATAGCTTGAGGGGTGGTTGTTTAGGTTATGGGCTAGAGAAAGATATCGCATTGATTCACTTAGGGAGGCCAGTCAGGAGAAAGTAGGGCTGAGTCTTCTGACACAGTGGCTCCAGGTGGAGGTTGGCAGAGAGGTCCTCCTGGAATCAGATAATACATACAATCAAGGCCTCCTCGTCCCTTTCCCACATGTTCCTTTTGTGACTTTTTCCTCTATCAACTGCCCCCACCAGGGTCTTTGTAACCCAAACCCACAGAGCCACTCTGGGACAGGGGTGCTAGAAAGACTAAGACAGACAGCCCTTCAGTCCCCCTTCTTCCCACCCAATGACCATCTCTAGCGTATGGTTGTTCGTGAGTGCTGGCACTTCCACTTAAGAAGGGGGACTCCAGATAGTAGGCCCTGTGAGGAGGGACTTGCAGGATGGCTGTGTGAAAGCCCCCTACCCTCTAGAGCTCTTAGCCATCAGTAAGTCCCCTGATGAATGGCCCAGGAGCCTGTCTCCTCCTGAGGAGAACCTATGTAATTCACAAGAACCGGGGACAGCCCTGATCAGAGGCATTCACAAAAAATTCTCCCTGGATCTCCAAACCAAAGCCTCAGAGCTCTCATATAGAGTGTCCTGCTAAGCTGTTCACTGACTGGCCCAACCCTACTCCCATCCCGGGCTCCTTCAGCCAGCATTTCCTGCATGCCGTCTCTGTGCACACACTACGTACATGATGGGGGCTCTGGGAGACACAGCCAGCCCCATACCAGTGTGGTCCCCAAAGAGCCATGCTTGGGTGATTTCTAGAGATCTGCAGCCTGGTCTTGTCTCTCCCAGGAGCCTGAGCCAGTGGAGGACTGTGTCCAGAGCACGCTTGCCGCCCTCTACCCGCCCTTTGAGGCGACGGCCCCCACACTGTTGGGCCAGGTGTTCCAGGTGGTGGAGAGGACTTATCGGGAAGATGCACTGAGGTACACGCTGGACTTCCTGGTACCCGCCAAGCATTTGCTTGCCAAGGTCCAGCAGGAAGCCTGTGTGAGTGGCCATGCATCCTGGTTCTATCTCCCCTAAGATCCACCACCTCACTCCAGAGACTAGCCAGACTGACTAATTTCCCCCCACCCACAGACACTGCCTCCCCGACACTGATCTTCCCAGAGGAACCAGCCACTCAGATACTAACACATGCACAGACACTCATCTGCCCCAAATATTGACCCCCTAAGAAACATCAACTCCCAAAGACCCTGACCCTCCAGACACAATTTCAGACATTTCCCCCCTCATAGCAATTTCTCAAGATACTAACTCCCCCAGACATGACTCAACAGAGTCAATTCTGCAGATATAAAGACCTCCTAAGAGTCTCTGACTCCTCCAAGACAATGGCATCTGCTGACCGTGTCTTTGTAATGACTCAGTTCTTACCCTCCCACACATGGAACTAGCTTCCTAGAGAAGGCTTCCCACCACCAGAAAACTAACCAGTCCCAATCCCATCCTCCGCCACATGAACACCCCAAGATATCCCCTCCTGTTCCCCTGGGGTTATAACCCACCAGGCATAAGGCTACTCCTGCCTAGGGTGGTCCCATTCTAACTCCCCTCCTGCTGGTTTCATCAGCAGAGGCCTGAGTGTAGCCTCCCACCTCTCTCCCCAGGCCCAGTACAGTGGTTTCCTCTTCTTCCATGAGGGCTGGCCCCTCTGCTTGCATGAGCAGGTGGTGGTGCAGCTAGCAGCCTTGCCCTGGCAGCTGCTGCGCCCGGGAGACTTCTACCTGCAAGTGGTGCCCTCAGCAGCCCAAGCACCCCGCCTGGCACTCAAGTGCCTGGCCCCAGGGGGTGGGCGGGTGCAGGAGCTGCCTGTGCCCAATGAGGCCTGTGCCTACCTATTCACACCCGAGTGGCTACAAGGCATCAATAAGGACCGGCCAACAGGTCGCCTCAGCACCTGCCTACTGTCTGCGCCCTCTGGGATTCACCGGCTGCCCTGGGCTGAGCTTATCTGCCCACGATTTGTGCATAAAGGGGGCCTCATGGTTGGACATCGACCAAGCACGCTTCCCCCAGAACTGCCCTCCGGACCCCCAGGGCTCCCCAACCCTCCACTCCCTGACGAGGCCCTGGGCACCCGGAGTCCTGGGGATGGGCACAATGCCCCTGTTGAAGGACCTGAGGGCGAGTATGTGGAGCTGCTGGAGGTGACGCTGCCTGCGATGGGGAGCCCCACAGATGCTGAGGGCTCCTCGGGCCTCCCCAGGACCAGGACGGTACCCACCCGAAAGGGTGCTGGAGGAAAGGGCCGGCACCGGAGACACCGGGCGTGGATGCACCAGAAGGGTCTGGGGCCTCGGGACCAGGATGGGTCACGTCCACCTGGTGAGGGGAGCAGCACCGGAGCCTCCCCTGGGTCTCCCCTGGGAGCTGAGGCACTCCCAGAGGCAGCAGCCCTGGAGGTATCTGAGCCCCCAGCAGAGGCGCTGGGGGAAGCCTCTGAATCTTGCCCCCTGAGGCCAGGGGAGATTGGAGGAGGAGCAGGCCAGGGGGCTGAAGGACCGCCTGGCACTCCTCGGAGAACAGGCAAAGGAAACAGGAGAAAGAAGCGAGCTGCAGGCAGAGCCGCTCTTAGCCGAGGAGGGGACAGTGCCCCGCTAAGTCCTGGGGACAATGAAGAGACCAGCCACCAGGAAGCCCTTGTCAGTCTGCCCCCACCAAATGAGCACAAGCTTCTAGGATGCAGCCCGGCTAAGGAGGAGCACAAAGGCTCGGGGAAACCAGGGTCTGAGCCGAAAGAGGAACTCAAACCAGCAGATGAAAAAGAGCCTCGGTCCCCAGAAGCCTGTGGGCCTGCAGAAGAGAGGGCCAGAAAGAGAGAGCAGGAGGGGCCGAGCCTGGTGTCCATGGCAGGTGAGACGACACAGAGGCCAGCAGGGCAAGGGCCAGCATAGGTTGGGCCCAGGGAAGGGGGCTGAAGGAGGAGCAGAGGGGAGGCTGGGAGCAGAACAGCCAGACCCATCCTCACTTCAGGCCCCTTGCTCTGTCTGTGTCTGTGCAGGACCCACAGGTCCAGAAGAGCTCCTGTCTGACCCCCTAACACCACCCCTGGAGACTGTGCAGGAAGCAAAAGGGGACAGCATCTCAGAAGAGGCCCCTGCAGTCTCCATCTCTGATGACCCTGATGTAGCTTGGGACTTGATGGCATCTGGATTCCTTGTCCTGACTGGTCAGTGGACATCAGTGGTTGAAGGGAAAGGAGTGGAGGAAAGAGAAGCAGTCAGGGTGGGCTGCGGAGGGAGGTCGGGTGGGTGGGAGGTAGCCAAGGCCTGCCCCCACCCAGGGTAGCCTGGCCGTTTTGTGTCCTCAGGAGGGGTGGACCAGAGTGGGCGAGCTCTGCTGACCATTACCCCACCGTGCCCTCCTGAGGAGCCCCCACCGTCCCGAGACATGCTGAGCACTGCTCTTCATTACCTCCACTCACTGCTCAGGTAACGAAGCACTGGCACCCTGGACATTAACCTCCTGAGTCATGTGGACCTTGACCTCCTCTCTTCTCAGGACACTGACCTCCTGACCTCTAGGACACCTATTTCTTCAACTCTCAGATTTTCAAGTCATTGACCTCTGACCTTACTGACTCCTGACCTCCAGGATGTCTTCATCAATCCTCAAATCAACTCTGCTGACTTTCTATATCCTAAGACACTACCTAGTTTATCAGGAGGTTGATTCACTCACTCGACAGCTATTTATTAAGCACCAAGAACCTGTTAGACCCCATGCTACATGCTGGCATTGAATTCATATCCTTTCAGCACGTGGAATTCCTAACTTTTTAGACCCTGATCCCGTGACCCAGTAGCCATGTGAATATAGGCTTCTGATCGCTAGGTCCCCATCTCTTGGAGACACATCCCAGACTTTGGCCCTTTGCCCATTGCCTCCCAAACACACCAGGAGCTAACTGCTCCTGAGGACTAGTAACAATAAAACCAGGCCCTGTGCCGCTATCCCCCCAACACACAGACTCATGCACGCATGCACACTGCCTCCTTGGCTCTTTCTGCCCCCACAGGCCTGATCTACAGATAGTGGGGCTGTCCGTCCTGCTGGACCTTCGCAAGGCACCCGCACTGCCTCCAGCACTCATTCCTGTCCTGAGTCAACTTCAGGTAACCAACCCCTTGAGACAGGTAGTTCTCCTGGATCCTGACTCTTCCCTCTTGCCCATTCCAGGCCACCCAATGCCCACAGTTTAAGAATTAGTCTTTCCTTCAGAACTTGGGAGACCCTCCCCTCGTTCAGCGGCTACTGCTTCTCACCCATGATGGCCTTCCAACTGAACTCCATGGATTTCAGGTTTGAGCTCCTCACTCCCACCCAGTCCCCATCAGTGGTGGAGAGAGAAGAAGAGGCGGGCTGGAGCCCCAGGCCAGTCCTTGAATCCCTGGGTGCCTAGGCCAGAAACCCCATGCCTTCACATGTCCACAGGGTGCTGAGTTGCTGTCAGAGAATGATATGAAAAGAGTGGCCAAGCCAGAAGAGCTGCAGTGGGACTTGGGAGGTCACAGGGAGCCCTCTCCCAGCCACTGGGTAGAGACACACCAGGTAAATCTTACCCCCTCTACCTAGGACACTGAGAGCCAGGAATGACCCAGCTGAGGAGATTCTAGGAGAGAGGGCGGACCTGAGACATGACCAAGCAGTTGAGAAAAAGTGGTTTCCCTTCCATTCAATTTAACAAGTATTTATGGCTCACAAACCATGGGCAAAATATTGTGCCTGTACATGGGCTACTGGGGAGATGGGAGGAATATATTAAATAAATTCTTAATATGACATTAAGCAGCATACAATTTTTGGTGGGAGATAAGTCAGAAACAACTGGAGAAGAGTACGAGATAGTGTCACCGGGGTTCTGGAAAGAGCTGAGAGTCAGGAAGGCTGCTGACCTCCTGTATCTCACTCTGGAGATGGTTGGTGCCTTTCTGTACCTGCTCCCCTGCACCAACATCCCGGCCTCAGGATCCTCGCCCACAAAGTACAGCAACTGTGATGTAATCTCTGATTCTATGAATCTAAGTGCTGTGAGTATTCAAGAAAAGAGGTGTCAACGTGATCTGAGCTGAGTAAGGGGGTCTGTAACATGGTCTCTAAGCTGTGTATCAAAGGGGAAGTGAATCTGAACAGGCAGAGAGGAGGGTTTTATAGGGTGAAGAGCCAGTGCAGATGAGGGAAAGGGGAGTCATGTTTACTAAGCTGTGCAGTGTGCCAGGCCCACACTAGGTACTTACCTGGCATCATCTCTTTAAACCTCTCAAAATCTGGTTGTCTTATCTTAAATTTACAGTTGAGGAAACTGAGGTTCAAGGAGGTTTCTGGTCATACAATTAGTAGGTGACAAAGTCAAGAACTGAACCCAGCACTGCTTCCATAAAAGTGTCTGGGGCTGCTCCCCCTCCACCATAGGGCTTAGGCTCCTTATCCAAAACTCTGTCCCTGGACTCCGTCGTTCCTGTGTGTGTGTTTCAGGATGTGGCAAGGCTGTGCCGCCTGTGCCGGGGTGTGCTGGGCTCTGTACGTCAAGCCATTGAGGAGCTGGAGGGAGCAGCAGAGCCGGAGGGAGAGGTGTGAAATGAGCTGGGGTAAAAGGAGATGGGGTGGGGATGGGGATGAGCTGGACTGGGCTGGGCTAGGCACTCTCTGGTGAAACCGCAACTGTCAACTGCTCCTTGCCCCCAGGAGGCGGTAGGAATGCCTGAGCCCCTACAGAAGGTGCTGGCGGATCCCCGGCTGACGGAGCTGCAGAGGGATGGGGGAGCCATCTTGATGAGGCTGCGCTCCACCCACAGCAGCAAGTACGAGGGACGGGTGTGCGGGGGCAGGTGGACGTGCGGAGTGGAGACACAGCAGAGGGTTGCCAATAAACCTTAGCTGCCAGATAATTCTTTCTTTTTTTTTTTTTTGTGAGGAAGATCAGCCCTGAGCTAACATCCTATGCCAATCCTCCTCTTTTTTGCTGAGAAAGATTGGCCCTGGGCTAACATCCATGCCCATCTTCCTCTACTTTATATGGAACGCCACCACAGCATGGCTTGACAAGCAGTGCGTCGGTGTGCACCTGGGATCCGAACCAGCAAACCCCGGGCTGCCAAAGTGGAGTGCACGCACTTAACCGCTGCGCCACTGGGCCGGCCCCCAGATAATTCTTACTGAGCATGTATCTGGACAAGATATCACGCTTTCCCACTTATCTCATAACCCTCACAACGTCCCTAGGTGCTAGTTACGATTACAAATTGGAGGATCAGAAATGTTAAATATCTTGGCCTCGGTTAGTCAGTAAATGGAAGAGTCAGGATTCAAATCCAGACCCATGGTCTGACCCACGATGCTGTGCCACCTCTCATGTTGGGATGCAAGGATGGGATGGAGTGGGGAGGCTTGACAAGGGCAATGGTTCATTACGCCACTCCTTCCCGCTCCTTCCCCAGGCTGGAGGGCCCAGGCCCAGCTACACTGTATCAGGAGGTGGACGAAGCCATTCACCAGCTCGTGCGCCTCTCCAACCTGCACGTGCAACAGCAGGAGCAGCGGCAACGCCTGCACAGACTCCAGAAGGTGAGCCAGGACCCCCTTCGCCTCTCACTCAGCCTGGGGGCCTGGCCTCCAGCACCCCCTTTTCCACTGATACTTACAGTTGATGGTGTTCTCCCAACCTGGCTTGGTTGAATGGCCCTCGCTCCCTCCTCACCTCCCCTGGAGGTTGGTAATGGTCAGTGTGAGATTCAACAAGAGAGAAACAGCATCTCAGCACCAGTGAAGAAGAGAAGCCAGATCTCCCCCTCCCCACTGTTTGATCAAGGATCCTTAGAGATTGTGTGTGTGAGATGCTCGGGTGCCCTGGGAGATTCTGGGAAGAGCTGATTGACTCTGGAGTGCCTACCTCCCTAGCTTAAAAATAATAAGCATCTACTGATACCAGCTCTTTAGCTACACTGCCACCCATGCTCCCTCAACTCCTTATACAATGTCATCCCCCAGACCTGAGGCTGGAAAGGTCCCACCTCCCTCCACCTTGGAAGCAGAGACCAATGGAAGCCCTCAATGCCTTGGGAAGCAGGGCCTCTTTGTGGGGAAGATTCAGGGATAAAGCTGGCTTCTCTGAATCTTGATTCTTCTCTCCCGGGGTTAAGATCTCCATAGAGATTTGCTTCCCACCCTACCATGTCGGGTAGTGGGGGCTTTGAAATCTGATTGTTCCTCGCTAGCCCCAAGCGTGGTGAGTGAACACCTCATGGACCTGCATGTGGTCATCAGGGGAAGGGTCATCTCAGGGTCAGTGTCAAAGGAAGGTGGGGGCAGGGCTCTCTGTTTCCTGGGACTTCTGCGTATTGGCTTCCTCCATCCGGTATCCAAGGGGTTGTATCTCCTACTATTTGTTTGCTTGCTTGCTTATTAGCTGTTTTCCCCCTGTTTAAAAAATGTTAGCACACAGGATGTGGAGTCTAAAGTGCTCATCTTGAGTTCTAGCTCTGCTAGAAGTGGGATTTTGGACAAGTCTTGAAGCGTCTCTGAGTTCCTGAGTCCTCATCCGTAGAATGGGGATGATAATAATGCCTACCTCACTAGGGTGTTAGGAAGATCAAATGAATTCAGCAAAGGACCATAGAACTGTCTATTGTTGCCACTGGTTATTAGGAACATTCTCAGACTTCTCTTCCTCAGGCTGTTTCACCTTAGCTTCCAGCCTTTCTTCAGAGAAAAAATTACCATCCTTTTTGGTTAAATATCCCAGAACCAACATGAGAGTCCCTAGAGCCCCATAATAGGCAACTAGAGCTGTTCACATGCGTGTGTGTGCCCACACACACACACACACCCCTCCTGGGCCATCTCTCCAAGCCTGAGCCCTGGGCCCCCTGCCCACCCATCCCTGGGCTCGGTGAATGTGAAATTTCTCCTGGCCCTCAGTTATCCAAACGATCCTCTTCCCCTCAACCTGCCTCAGGCTCAGTTTTAGAGGCAGTTTGGTTTAGATAAAAGCAGCTTTTATTTCACCTCCAGCCATAGCCCTGGAACCCTAACCCGCTGCCTCAGTGCCTCCTGCCAGCTCAGCTTCCCCTCCATCTGGTGCCGTACCCACTTTCTCACTTGGCCCCTGTGGAAACTACTGCCATTCACTGTCATCATTCCCGCGCATTACAGCTGAGATGAAATGGTGGCCCAGGGCCCTCCGGATTGGGAGGCTGGGGCTGGAACTGGGTCTCAGCTTTCCTTTTCCTTCCCTCTGCACGGGCTCCTTCTCCCTCACGGCCCTGCCTCCCCACCCTGCCTGCCCCAGGTGCTGCAGTGGCTCTCAGGCCCAGGGGAGGAGCAGCTGGTGAGCTTCGCTGTGCCGGGGGACTCCCTGTCTGCCCTGCAGGAGACAGAGCTACGATTTCGAGCTTTCAGTGCTGAGGTTCAGGTAAGAAGGGGGAGAGGAGCAGGTGAGCCAAGACTTGTGAGGAGGAGGGAGAGATCGACTGAGACTGAGAACCAGGTCTGAGGGCATCCTCCCTTCTGCAGGAGCGCCTGGCCCAGGCACGGGAGGCCCTGGCCCTGGAGGAGGACACAGCCTCCCAGAAGGTCCTGGATATTTTTGAACAGCGGCTGGAGCAGGTTGAGAGTGGCCTCCATCGAGCCCTGCGTCTACAGCGCTTCTTCCAGCAGGTAAGTGCAGAGCCTCTTCCTTCTGTGCCCACCATTGCCTTTCTTCTGCCTGGAGAGGCTGATCAGATAGTTGTTAAAAGCAGGGACTCAGGAGGCCATCTCCTTGGCTCTGACACCTACTTTCTGAATGACCTGGGACAAGATACTCAACCTGAGTATGCCTCAGTAGGCACCTACCTCGTAGGGCTGCTGTGAGGATTATATAAGCAATATATAAAAAGCACTTACTACAGAGCCTGCTACTTATAAATTCTATATAAATATTGGCTACTCTTTCACCTAGGCTCCTCTTCTCCATACAGCTCAGAGTGGCATGGTTAGGCAGTGATGCTGGGATAGTGAGGGGATGTGTTCTGAGAGGACTGAGAGGGTGATGGGCGTTGGGAAACCACCAGCGAGGAGGAGGAGGAGCTGCCATTGGGCAGCGTGTGGGAGTGGCGCAGACACTCACTCCTCCTTGTTCCCAACCCCTTTGGCCTTGCAGGCACATGAATGGGTGGATGAAGGTTCCACAAGGCTGGCAGGAGCAGGGCCAGGTCGGGAGGCAGTGCTGGCAGCCCTGGCCCTGCGGCGGGCCCCGGAGCCCAGCGCCGGCACCTTCCAGGAGATGCGGGCCCTGGCCCTGGACCTGGGCAGCCCAGCAGCCCTGCGAGAATGGGGCCGCTGCCGGGCCCGCTGCCAAGAGCTGGAGAGGAGGATTCAGCAACAGCTGGGAGAGGAGGCAAGTCCACGGGGCCACCGGCGACGACGGGCAGACAGCACCAGCAGCGGAGGAGCCCAGCGGGGTCCCCACAGCCCTTCACCCAGCCTCAGCTCCCTGCTGCTCCCCAGCAGCCCTGGACCACGGGCAGCCCCATCCCACTGCTCCCTGGCCCCCTGTGGGGAGGACTGTGAGGAGGAGGGCCCTGAGCTGGCTCCAGAAGCAGAGGGCAGGCCGCCGAGGACCGTGCTCATCCGAGGCCTGGAGGTCACCAGTACCGAGGTGGTAGACAGGACGTGCTCGCCCAGGGAACACGTGCTGCTGGGCCGGGCCGGAGGCCCAGACGGGCCCTGGGGAGTAGGCACCCCCCGGATGGAGCGCAAGCGAAGCATCAGGTGAGAGCCCAGCCCAGTTGGTGCCCAACAGGCAGGCCCACCTGCCCAGCAGGAAAAGAACACGACACTGTTGGGGGTGGTGACTCCCTCCCGCGCCTGAAGCCTCTGCCACTCCATGTTGTCCGTGCAGTGCTCAGCAGCGCCTGGTGTCCGAGCTGATCGCCTGTGAGCAAGAGTACGTGGCCACCTTGAGTGAGCCAGTGTCTCCCCCCGGGCCTGAGCTGACCCCTGAGCTGCGGGGCACCTGGGCCGCCGCCCTCAGTGCCCGGGAGAGGCTTCGCAGCTTCCATCGGACACACTTTCTGCGGGAGCTTCAGGGCTGTGCTGCCCACCCCCTGCGCATCGGGGCCTGCTTCCTTCGCCATGTGAGTGATCCTCTCAAACTTCTTCCAGGTTCTCTTCCTTCACATGTTTCAGCCCCCTCCACGTGGCCCCAACCCCCACCCTCAACCAAAATGTGCAGTCCAAAACTCTGGGGCTGAGTGCTGTTCTCTGGGCCCCTCTGGGTCTACTCAGCCTCTGTGCCCGGCCCTCACTCTCTCCACGGAAGCCTGTCATTCCCTAGGCAGACTGAGTGCTCCCTGGTGGCCTGTCCCTCCTCTGGGCTGCAAAGAGGATGCAGGAGAGGAAAGAGAGAGGCTGGTCTGCAGGGCCTCCGCAGGACGGCTAACCTCTTCCCTCCTGCCACAGGGGGACCAGTTCAGCCTTTACGCCCAGTATGTGAAGCACCGACACAAACTGGAGAACGGTCTGGCTGCACTCGGCCCCCCAACCAAGGTAACTTTTCTCCAACCCTCATGAGAAGGGGAGGGCCATGAAGACCTAAAACCCACCCAACCTCAAAATCTCTCAGAGAAAAAAGCTTTCCTGGATGTGCCCAGGAATGTCACCTACCAATAATCCCCCAGACTTGCTGAGGGCGTGGCAAGCACTGGACTAGGAGCCAGGTGAGCCTGCGTTCTTACCTCGTCCATCTGAGGGACTTTGAGCAAGACTCTTGAGTCCTCTGGGCCATTGTCTCTACATCTAGTAAATGGGGGCAACATTCACTATATCTAACTCACAGAGTGCTCTGAGGATCAAAAGACCACACATCAAAAGATGTGAAAGTTGGGCTGGTCCGGTGGCATAGTGGTTTAAGTTCATGTGCTCCACTTCGGTGGCCTGGGGTTCAAGGTTCAAATCCTGGGCACAGACCTATGCCCCGCTTATCAAGCCATGCTGTGGCAGGCATCCCACATATAAAGTGGAGGAAGATGGGCACGGATGTTAGCCCAGGGCCAATCTTCCTCAGCAAAAAGAGGAGGATTGGCAACAGATGTTAGCTCAGGACTGATCTTCCTCACCAAAAAAAAAACAAAAATGAAGATGTGAAAGTGACTTCAAAAGTAAAAAGCCAGAGAATATAAGGGATTATTTGTATTCCTCTTCCATTCCCCTTCAAGATATAGAGGATGATTGACTCTCTTGCAGGCCTCTTACCTGCTTTCTTTCTGGGGGAAAGAGAGGGGAAAGTAAGGTTTTTCGCCTTCCTTTTGGGTATATCTGGGCTGGATCCCTCAAAAGCCTGAAGTACCACCCACCTTCCCTGCAGAGCTCAGCCTCCACCAGCTCCAGCCCCTCCCCTCATGCCTGCCTGTCTCCTCCCCAACCTAGGGCTCCATGGAAAGTGGCCTTCACTTGCCGCGGGCCCTGCAGCAGCCCCTGGAGCAGCTGGCCCGGTACGGGAGGCTCCTGGAGGAGCTGCTAAGGGAAGCTGGACCTGAACTGAGTTCTGAGCGCCAGGCCCTTGGGGCCGCCGTGCAGCTGCTCCGGGAACAAGAGACGCGTGGCAGAGACCTGCTGGCCGTGGAGGCGGTGCGTGGCTGCGAGGTGAGGCCATGGCTCCAATCACTCCAGCTCAAGCTTCCTAGCCCCGTGGCCTCAGAAGCAGCGTGGGCTGGTGACAAGAGAATTAGATACAAGTTTAGAGGGCCCCAGGCTATAATTTCTAACCAGCTGGATGGCCTTGGTCAAATGACTGAACTTCACTGGGCCTCCATTTCTTCATCTATGAATCAAGAAGCTATGTCCTGCCCAACATCCCATGATCCTACATCTGCCTGTGCTTTCCTATTCCTTTCCTAATTCTTAGCTTTCCCTATCTACCCTGCACTTCGTCCTGCATCTCAACACTCAACACCTACCTTATTCTCCTCTACCTAGTCTCTTTTGAGCCCTGAGGTTCCAGAACAGGTAAGAAACCTACCTTCTCTGGGATAGACCTCTTTCCCCTTCAGTTCTTTGCTGATTCTCTTCCTGGGACAAATAGTGCTTTGGTCCCCAACATGCAAAGGCTTCCCCGTGGGAGGCTGTAAACCCTACTGTGCGGTGTACCTTCCATCTTCAGAAGCAGGGCTGTGCGGGCCGGCCCAGTAGCGCAAGCGGTTAAGTGCGTGCGCTCCGCTGTGGTGGCCCGGGATTCGCTGGTTCGGATCCCAGGCGCGCACCGATGCACCGCTTGTCAAGCCATGCTGTGGCAGTGTCCCATATAAAGTGGAGGAAGATGGGCATGGATGTTAGCCCAGGGCAAGTCTTCCTCAGCAAAAAAAAGAGGAGGATTGGCAGGTGTTAGCTCAGGGCCAATCTTCCTCACAAAAAAAAAAAAGAAGAAGAAGAAGCAGGGCTGTGCTGCTAGGCCAGGTGTGCTGTGCATGGTGACCAGTGGATGGACTCTAGGCCAAGGGCTTCCATGATTTCCTGCCCCTGGCTGAGAACCAGTGTGTTAGGCCCCTTGCCCCATCAATCCCATTTTTACTTTCCATAAAATATACACAAAGGGCTCCAGGGCCAATGACCTTTCCTTTTCCTTTCCCCAGATAGATCTGAAGGAGCAGGGACAGCTCCTACACCGGGACCCCTTCACCGTCATCTGTGGCCGAAAGAAGTGCCTTCGTCATGTCTTTCTCTTTGAGCATCTCCTCCTGTTCAGCAAGCTCAAGGGCTCTGAGGGGGGGTCAGAGACCTTTGTTTACAAGCAGGCCTTTAAGGTACAATGCCTGGAGTGGGAAGGGGGGACAGGACAGGAAGTTGTGCTCTTCTTGAGAACACCAGATGTTCTGGAAATTTAACCCCAACCCAGGTTCAGAATCTGCATCATCTAGAGCAGGCTTTGACCTGTAAGCTACCATCAGGCTAGGGTGTCGGGGTGATAGAAGTCCCTGTCATTGGTCTACCCATGGAGTTTTCCTTATCGTTCATGCAGGAGACTCATGAGGCATTCCAATCCAGAATGGAGGAGGACCTTTCCCATTAAGAACACACATGCCTTTTGAGTTAGGGGTAGTCCCTTTGGGGTGAGGAGAAGGAACATTATACATATAGCTTAACTTGATGGAGTTGAAGAGCCCAAGAGGAGGGAGGCCCTGCTTTACAGAAACAGCCTGGTATCCAGATAAACATCAATGGCGACCTAGAGTCCCAGATCAGGCAGTGTGGCATGATTCTAAGGGTTTCTAGACTTTGTCTCCCTACACTAGTTCCAGCTCTTCAGGCGGGAGTACGGTATAGAGAAAAAAGCCTAGGTTTGGAATAACGTGGACATGGGTTTGCACTCTCTTTCTCTAAGCTGTGATAAGCCCTTGGGCAAGTTGCTTCGTGTCTCTGGGCAATCCCCTTCTGTAAATTATGGTTGTTAGGAAGACTAAATGCAGAGCAGTTGGCACATGGTAGGTGTTGAGCAAACATTTACTGAACATCTACCAGATGCCAGACTAAGTGTAGTGCTTTTCCATGTGGTGCCATCTAGCCAGGACTCACTCCGTCTTCACCCTCTCTCCTCCGCTCTTTCTCAGACTGCTGACATGGGGCTGACAGAAAACATCGGGGACAGCGGGCTCTGCTTCGAGTTGTGGTTTCGGCGGCGGCGTGCACGAGAGGCGTACACTCTGCAGGCAGCCTCACCAGAGATCAAACTCAAGTGGACAAGTTCTATTGCCCAGCTGCTGTGGAGACAGGCGGCCCACAACAAGGGTATCAGGCAGAGCCGGGGGAGGGTGTGCTTGTGGTCAAGGTTGTGGCAGGAGGATAGCTGGGGAGTGTAGAGAGGCTTGGGAAAGCAGGGTGGAGGATGGAGAAAGAAGGAGGACATATGAGAAGATTCAAGATCTGACCTGAGAGAGCTTGCTGAGGTAGGAATTAGTCTACAGGGTACCAACAGGAAAGAGGAAGCAGGCAAATTTCAGGGAAGCAAGAGCAAATGGTTGGGCGAGAGAGAGTGAGAGGAGAGAGAGAGAGTGCGCTCACTGGACCTGGGTTCCAGAACTCACTTGCTCTGTGACCTGGACTAGTTTGTTTTGTTTTGTTGCTGGTTTTTGTTTTGTTTTGTTTTTAACTCCCTGCACCTCATTCCACACATCTGAAAAGGGAAGTAATACCTACATCTTGGTGTGATAGGGAGGATTGAATAGAGTGATATATGTGCAAGCACTTACTGTAAAGGGATGTAAAAATGTGAGTTTGCTCTTAATGCCTAAGATAAAGAAAGTGAGTATTAGAAGACAAGTTGGGTGGCTGGAATGCCAAATGGGCAGGTTGCAACATATAGGAGAGAAGAGACAGATGTCTAGGGAGGAAGTCGAGGACCACCATCACCATCCACGTCATGACAGTCAACAGGAAGAGACACCAGAGGAATGCGAGTTGGGAACGAGCAGAAGGAAGAGTCCCCCATGATGGTGCTAGGGCTGGAGCAGAGGAGGGGCAAAATGAAGTTGGTAACAGGGTCTCTGTTCCCTAGAGCTCCGGGTGCAGCAGATGGTCTCCATGGGCATTGGGAATAAACCCTTCCTGGACATCAAAGCTCTTGGGGAGCGGACACTGAGTGCCCTGCTCACTGGAAGAGGTGAGAGCCAGAGTGCTGGGGGGTGGCCCCCAGAAGTCAAGACCTTGAGAGTGAGGGCACAGTAGGGAGGTGTGGTGGAAAGTGAGGAAGGGTAATGAGTGGATATATCTTCCCAGAAACTCTGGGCTGACTGGGAGGCCCTCCATGAAACTGAGGGTCATTTCAGGGAGCCAGGAGGGCTTTCCCACACCAGCACCCCACCCCCCACCCCCCACTCTCTGCAGCCGCCCGCACCCGGGCCTCCGTGGCCGTGTCATCTTTTGAGCATGCCGGCCCCTCCCTTCCCGGCCTCTCACCGGGAGCCTGCTCCCTGCCTGCCCGCGTCGAGGAGGAGGCCTGGGATCTGGACGTCAAGCAAATTTCCCTGGGTGAGGCACCTCTCAAGGGGTGGCTCCCAAAGCTGGGTCATCGTGGTGATGTTCAGGCTGCTTGCTGCTGAGCGATTCCTTTTTCTAGCCAAGTAGCCCAGTTGCCATGACAACTATGTACAGCTTCCCCATTGCTAAAAGAGCCTTCCATCTGGTTGCTAGGATAATGCTTACAGCAGCCTGTTGCTAAGAAGCACTTCCTCTGTACCTCTCTCTCTAGCTCTCCTTGGGTTTCTATGGAAACTGCCTCAGCTTCCTGTTGTACCCTCCTGGTTCACCACGGCAATCCTTAGTTTCCTGTCGCTTCTTCCCTGGTTGCTCTAATGATGCTGCTGACAATTTCCTGCCTCTTGGTAGGGGGGTTCTCTTGCAACTGGATTGCTATGGTGACTCACAGCTTCCTGTTGCTATGGAGCTTTTTCTTCCCTGATGGAGCAGCTTGGTTACTTAAGGTAATCTAGAGGGGTTCTATACCCTGCTCTCACCCTAGCTTCCCCTCCAGCCCCAGAATCACTTGACTCTTCTGGAGATGTGTCCCCAGGACCAAGAAACAGCCCCAGCCTGCAACCCCCCCACCCTGGGAGCAGCACTCCCACTCTGGCCAGTGGAGGGATCTTAGGGCTATCCCGGCAGGTAAGTCCCTGCAGGAGGGCAGGGAAGGGGTGATTTCGTCTGCCACTTTCTGGGTGGGCTCTTCTGATCATTCAAGCCACGGGAGGCAGGGCAAACCAGTGAGCTCCCAGCAAGGCTACAGGTTGAATATATTCATTATCCAGTCTGCCTCTCTCCTCTCCCTCAGGCCTAGCTGAGAGGCATCCAGGTCAGAAGTGAAAAGGAATCTGTAATAAGGAGCATAGTGCAGGAGTGGATGGGAAGGGGAGAATGCCAACAGCCTGGTTTTGACTTGGATTAAATCAGCAAAATTCAGGAACTTTGGGAGGAAAGAGAGGTGAAGTGACAAGCTTGGGGGAGAGAGAAATATAGGGAAGTGGTCATTTCTTATCCTTTAAATTCACTGCAGTTTCTCTCCCCTCAGAGTCACGCCCGGGCCCTGAGTGACCCCACCACGCCTCTGTGACCTGGGTGAGTCAGTACCCACTCTCTACCACATCCAACACTCCTTCCCTCCTGCGTGTACCATCCTTCCTTCCTTCCCCCAGCCGAAGCTTCTGCCCTCTCCCAACCCATCTCCCTCTTCTCTCCTGGCTTCTAGAGAAGATCCAGAACTTGGCTACAGCCGCTCCTCTTAGCACAGTTTGGGCTGGGATGGCAATGGGACATAGTAGAGGACTGGAAGAGCGTTGAATTCCTTCCCTCTGCTTCCTGGACAGAGGAGGTCAAAGGACCAGCGCGGTTCCCTGCTACCACTATCTCTAGCTCTCCCCAGCCGGGTGCCTTCCTGCCGGAACCGGAGCAGCCACATTTGCTTGCCTTCATACCCTGGAGGTGGAGACATTATCCCTTGTTCAGTTCTTCCCCATGCCGGGCCACTGCATACTCGCAGGACACCGCTCCGTGTCAGCCCGTGTTCTCCACTTCTTCCCAGCCCTGACTCTCCCTCAGAAGACTCATCTTTGCCAGGTCAACTGTAGTCCTTGGTGACTCCATTCTGGGGTGTCACAGGAAGTGGAGCTATGCAAACCATTATAGGAGGGTGGGCGGGGAAGTGCAGGCTTTATATATGTAATTACTGTTATTCTAATACTATTGTCATATTAAATGTATTTACTCACACTCTGTCTCTGAAGAGCTAGAGCAGCCCTCTGGGTTGAGGTGATACTAACTTGAGCACGTCCCCTCACCCAACCCTTAACTAGACAGAAAATAAGACCCAGGTTGCAAGGTACCCTGTACCCCTTCCCAGCCCAAAGCTGGGCCTGGGCCTGGGAGAATGTGCCTCCTCCACAGTGGCTCCCAGAGGCTCAATGCACCCTTTGAAGTGCCTCTTCTCATGCTGCACCCACTTCTTGAGGCTGAGCTGGTCACAGTCGAGCTGGGATCCAGCACAGTCCAGCAGTTCAGACCACAGTGCATGAGAATCCTCTAGGCTACTTGCTAAATGCTAATTCCTGGGCCCCACCCCAGAGCTACTGAAGCGGAAGCCTGGGGGTAAAGCCCAGGATTCTGCATTTTTTATCAAGCTCTTTGGGCAATAACTAAGTGCCTCAAGAGGTGACTATTTCCTGGACAGAATGGCCCAAGGAAGAGGACAGGACATAGGCAGACAGACACAGCGCCCTGTGCCTCAAGACACCTGTTTATTGGGGACACAACTCTGCGACAGGGATGACAGGAATCGTACCAAAAATAGCGACGTCTACAGGGCCCCTGAAGGGGCTAGAAGGGTACAGTGCCCCCCACCCCCACCCATTGTACAAAAATAAACTCTCACGCCTATGGACCAGCAAAGACTGGCAGAGTGGCTCCTCAACAGGGACACAACCCTCTCTGCCAGCCCTGGGACCCCGTTCTTTGATGCTCACTCCTGCCACTTCTAAGGCACTGTGACTCTCCCCTGGGCTGGGTGGGTACTGCCCGCCCACCCTCCTACGCCCTCCGCCCCCTCCACCTCTGGTCCGCCTGGGGCTGGGATGTGGGTCCCATGCTGCCCCCTGCTGGCTGCTCTACCCAACTACCTCTAGCGCTCCCCCGCTCCGGCGGGGTAAGCTCACTAAGCTAACCGCCCCTAAGAGGGCTCCCTACCGTTCTTGCCCCCCCAGCCCCGCCTCTCCCGGTCTCGACAGCCCGGGACCCTCCTCCCCTTCCTGCGGAGGACTAGGAGGAGTCTCTCCCGACGGTGCCCGGGCATAGGGCGGGGACGCATCGGCCTGAGGAGGCCGGCGGCCCCGAGCCCGGCGGCTGTGGTGCACTTGCAGGTGCAAGGCCATGAGCTCGGGGGCTCCAGTGGCGAAAGGGCAGAAGAGGCATCGGTGGAGGGCACCCCCCGGCCCGGCCTCGCTTCCTGGCCCTGCCCGCAAGGACAGGTCCAGGGGCTCGGCCTCACCGCCTCGCCCGTTGCGCAGGGTCCTCCCGGGGCTGGCGGGCTTCCGACGGGACCCCGGCGCGGCGCCGCTCGAAGGAGGCCGGGGGCTCGCCGCGCCCTCCACCCAGGCCGCAGGCTGCGGAGCCAGCTTGGCTCCTGACTGCTGGGCCGAACCCCGCTGGGAAGGGGGCGGCGGCTCCGGGGGCGGCCCGGGGCCAGCCCCGCTCCTCTGCTCCCGGTGGTGGCGCTGCAGGTGATACTTGAGCGAGCCGGACTGGGTGCCCGCGTAGTCGCAGTGCGGACACTTGTAGGGGCGCTCACCTGGAGAGAGGGGGATGAGATAGGGTCACAGAGTCACCACCACTGCCCACCCGCATTTCGCTCCACGTACAGACCTCCTCCGGACCAGGAAAAAACACTGCCTCTCCCAGCCCCTCTGATTTAATAAAGAAGCGTTTCCCAACGCTCTCATCTAGCCAATCGGAAGGTTGCGGAACGTCGTCTCGAAAGGCTAAACGTCTATGGCGTTTCCTGTAGCCCTCTCACCTCTCTTCCTGCCGTCCAGTTCCCTCCCCACCCCGCAGGCTGCCCACCTCACCTGTGTGCACTCGCAGGTGCACTTTGAGGTGATGCGCTGAGCGGAAAGATTTTCCGCAGAAGGGGCAATCCTTGCCGGTGGCGCCCCGGCCCCCTTCAGGCCGGGTCCCTCCAACTAACAGCCCATTCTCTTCTGCAATACACACGTTAAGGGAAGTCAGAGGAGCCCTTTGCCCTATCAGGGTCATGCGCCCCCACACCAACCCAGGACTGGTTCCCCCCTAGGCCCAGGAGGAAATAGTACGTTTGGGGGAACCTGAGGGGTTGGATTTGTTGTGAGTCGAGCTGTGCCCTCAAAAGGTAGTAAAGCCTCCAAGGGAAAAAGAGCGAGAAATAAGAGGCAGGTCCTTTTTAAAAGGACACAGGAGGGGAGTGGGCGTCAGAGTGGGCCCTGGATGCGGGAAACCTAGGAGAGAGGAAACCCCTTACTTACCCTGCGTGGCGGTGGACCTTGCCTGGGCCCCCGCAGCAGGCGCAGAGTGCGGCCCCTCGCCTGGGCGCGGGTGCAGTGAAGCCAGGGGGCCCAGTGCCCTGCTCCGGGACCAGGTCTCCTCCTCCGCCTCCACCACCTCCTCTTCCTCCTCTGGCTCCTCGGCGCGATGCCGGCGAGCCCGGGCCGGGAGAGCAGAGGGTAGTGGGCGGAAGCCTCCGAAGTTGCGGCCAGCCCCCGGCTCAGCGCCCTCACCATTGGGCCGGGCCTCCCCAGCTCGAAGGCTCAGGTAGCCCAGGAGGCTTGGAGGCTCACGGCGCTCAGCCGGGGTGGGCGCCGGGGCCAGGAGGAGCGCGGGGCCCAGCGGCTCATAGGCCAGCAGGCCCAGGTCAGGAGGCTGGGGGACCCGGGCGGGCCCGGAACCAGGCCCCGGGGCACGCAGTGGGCCCAGCTTGCTGGCATGCACTTTCATGTGGTTCTTAAGGAACCAGGGCTCTTTGAAGCAGCGGCCACACACGGGACACGCATGATCGAAGGAGGCCTTGTGCTTGCGCATGTGGCCCTTGAGAAACCAGGACTGCGTAAAACTCTGGCCACACACTTGACAGCGGAACTCCGGAGGCGCAGCGGGCTCCTCGGGAGCGGCAGGAGCGGGGACAGGGGTTGCCTCACGTTCAGGCTCCGCCTCGGGCTCGGGGACCGATCTGGGTTCAGGCTGCGGTGGAGGCTGAGGCTGGGGTGCAGCCGAAGTGGCCGCCAGGGGGCGCTCAGGAGCTCCGTGGGCCGTCAGGCTGTGGTGCAGCAGCTCCTCCTCCTGGCTGGAGCCGAAACTGCACAGGCCGCACTTCCAGGGCCTGTGCAGGATGTGCAGGTGGCGTTCGCGCTCCGCCGCGGTGCGAAACTTGCCTTTGCAGAAAGGGCAACGGAAGGCGGACGACGAAGGAGCCTGGGGCCGCGCAGGGCCCTCAGTGGCAGAGGTGGCCTGCACGCCCCCTGAGCTTCGGGCTCTCCCCAGCCGGGCCTCGCGCAGTAGCGCGCGCTCCTCCAACTCCAGCAACAGGCGCGCGGCAGGGCTACGCGGGCGCTCGGGCTGGTGCGTGCGCAGGTGCGAGCGCAGCAGGGCCCGCTGGGCTGCGCGGTGGCCGCAGTGCGGGCACTGGAAGGCCTGGGCGCCCGGGTGCGCCCGCAGGTGCAAAGCCAGGATGGAGTTGAAGCGGAAGCGCTTCCCGCATACAGGGCAGGGAAAGCGCCGTTCGCCAGTGCGACTCTCAGACCAGCCCACTGCTCCCATCCCTGGAGACCCGGCGCTCACGCCTGGCCCGTTGGAGTAGCGCTGCAGATCCAGTTCGCCGTCGAAGGCCGGCGGCGACGGCGCTAAGTGGCCGCCCGGGGCGCGGGGACGTGAGCCCTGTGGAGAAAGATGTGAGTAGGAGAAAGATGTGAGTAGAGCAAAGGGTAGAGAAGAGAGAGCTGTGGCGGAAGCAAGGGCATGGAGGGCCAGAAGAACCCGAGGGAGGGTGGGTTGGGGCCTGAACCAGGAACACTGGATGTCCATCCCACTCACCGCGGAGAAGTTGGGAGATGAATGGGAATTAAGCTGCTGGGGCCAACGAGATAACTCATAATAATGGGCGGTCAGAGAGAGAGAGAGAGGTGGGAGGGAGGGAGTACAGTTGTAGGTACTTGCAGGTTCAGGCCAGAGCTTCACTCACCTCCATGGACCCCCTTCACATTCTTTGGTTCTGGGGAGTGCAGGGAAGAGGAGGAGGAAAAGCTGCTAGTGAAGGCAACAGGTGCTGCAGAGCTAAAGCAAGAGAGACAGATTTGGAGGAAAAGATGAGCCCTGATTTTCAGCAATGGAAAGTCACCCCCAACGCCAGACCCTTAGCACCTTGTATTCCTGAAACCTATCCTTCCTCCTTCCTTGCATCGTGAGACAGAAGGGTGCTGCTGTCTTCAAAACGTGTACTTGATTTGCCAAGCCCACAAGCCTCCCTGATAATCCAGATTTCTTCCCCCAAATTATTCGTTTGAAATGCCTGGTCCAGAACCACCACCACCACCACCACCCCCTGGCGGTGGGGAAGACCATCACAGTATACCCCTCTCTCATTTAGGCTGGATTGTGCAGCCTGATGAGCAAATGCGGTGGGCTTGCCATGCTCCTCAGTTGTCCAAGTGGGACCAGTTGCTCTCAGACTCCCTAACTGACCAGCCAGCCAAACATCATTCCAGGCTCCACTGTCCTTCCTTCTGCCCTTACCCTGTATTTCCCCCTCATTCTCCCTCCCTCTGCCTGGATTCCTGATCCATTCATTTCCATTCATTACAGAGACTCATTCATGCATGGGAGAGAAACACCTCCCAGCAGCAGAGAGTCTGGAGACAGACAGAGGGGGAGGGGCATGAAGGGGGAGAGAGCCAGAGGGAGAGGGAATGAAGAGAGAGTTGGGGGAGGAGTGGAAGTTCAGGGGCGCTGCTGGCCTGGGGAAGGGGTGAAAAACTGCAAATACCAGATAGGATTCATCCCCATGTTTCAAACCTTGGAGCCTGCAGTTTGATGGGGCATCTCAGCCCCTTTGTCCAGGGCTGTTCCGAAGCAGACTTTCCTCCTCTCTGCAGGGGAGAGGCTCCCTCACACAAGAGGAGGATTACACTGGCTCTGAGCTCAAGAGGCTGGAGTGAGGGACGGGGGGCGGGGCTGGGCCATCTGCACAGATACGGGCTCAGCACATGCTCTGAACAGGAAAGGGTTAAAATTCTCCAGGCTAAAATTCCCTGGGCCTGGGAAGTGCAGAGCTCCAGTTGTGAGGAAGAAGAGCACTGAGAGGAAGACGCTGGGGGTGGGAGTGACACTCCTGATTCTAAGCTGCAGTGGAGGTTAGCATTAGGACTTAGAAGCAACCCCAGAATTAAGATTCATAGAAACAGGCCTAGGAGAATGACCAGAAGTCGTCCAGTCAACCTTCCTGCTTACATATATAATTGTATCCGTTCAAGGCTAGACGAACTTGGGCCTAACCTATTTTTTTGCCTGAGATAGAAAGAATATTTGAGATATAAAGAACTTCCTTACAATAGGCATTGTGAAACTGAAATGGGTTACTGAGAAAGAAAAGGACTCAAGCATTACTTTGCTTAAGGATCTTTAATAGAAGAGAATTGGGCCAGGAGTCAGCCCTGCTTATCAGCAAAGAGAAAAGGCTCTGGAGGTCCAAGGCTTCTTTAATTTTGGACATTTAGTGGATGTGATAAGACTCCATGAAGGGGCAGGTACCTGTTACATGTGGAATGTGGGTTATGGGAATTTTATTAACAGGAGGTTAATTAACAAAGTGTCCTCGTCCAAGGGTCACTAAACAACCTCCACTACGACTTTCAACATTTGTATTTCTGTAGCTCCAAATTAGGGCATCCACTCTCATCTTCTAGATCCTCCAAATAAGCCCCTTTCCTGGGCCCAAGAACCTAGCCGGGCTCAGAGTAGTGTCATGAAAGGTGAATTAGAGTAGGACTGATGGGTGCAAGGCTACTGTGGGCCCAGTCTGACCATTAATAGCCCTTCAACTTTCAGTAAATCAATTAACCTCCCAGTTTACTCATCTGTAAAATAAGGGGGTTGGACTAATTTATACTGATGGTCCCTTCCAGCTCAAAAGTTTTGTGGTTCTGAGTCACAGGACTTTCTGGACCCCAGAGAAATGTGAAAAACAAATGGTCATCCCTTCAGTACCATGGAGAGTGCAGTGGGCTACCAGAGGAGCCACTGTGGCCACCTCAGAACCATAGGTAGAGCTATGAAGTGCCAGAGGGGCTGCATTTGCCATTTTAGCACACAGAGGAGGCACTGAGAAAAGCTAGAGGATTTTTAAAAATTCCTATCTGGGAATCATAGGGAAAAAAAAAAACCGGTACCAGAGGGATTATTTTAGCCTTTTGGATGTCACTGAAAATAGATAGATGTAATAGAAAATAGATGTAACTAGAAGAATTTTAATTAGCTATAAGGAGTGTCCTGACAGTTACAGTTTGTACATCCTGGAATGAGTTACTGAGGCATCGTATTTGGGTCCATCACATTCTGTTGCTCTCCTGGGGATTCCCGGAACATCCTGGTGTACAGCCAATCTGGTATATTCAGAGGAAGCAGATGGTGGGGGAAGAGGGGGGAGGATGGGAATACTGCATGGTCATAGCTGACTAACCTATGGGCACATACTCTGATTCTGAGAAGATTCTAGGGCCCCTAAAACTTCCTGTAGGATAGCAAGCAAAATACCTCATGGGAGGCTGACCTCATACCCAAGGCAAGTAGAGTAGGAATAGGGCAAATCTCCCTCCCTCAAAACAAAACAAAAACAAAAACCCTGTTTTGCACCTAACAGTTTCCAGGATGGCAATACAGTGATAGACAAGGCGGCCCAAATTGAAGCTAATTCCCAAACAGGGAAAGTTTCCCCGGGGGGGCGGCGGGGGGGGGGGGGAGGGCTCAAATCAACAAAACCCACTGAGAGATCCTCCTAGGCCTAGTCAAGATCTCTTGAATCATCTCTACACCAAACCAGGTCCCAGGCGCCTGATCTCATGAGTTTTTCTCAATAGGAGAAAGCACTGACAGGGCCCAAGATCTGTGAACTGGCCTGGAACCCAGGTCATGCCTGTGGGCAATAATCACAGAGTTTTCTAGAGTCAGGCCCTAAACACTATCCACGAGACTTAGCCAGACAGTAGCAGTGACCTACTTTCCACCCCCACTGGGAATCAGGGGCTATCTTGCCCTTATTTGGGTTCTATAGGGATGCAGGGCCAGGGGTAGGGATCAGAAATCTTTCCAAAGCAGCAGGCCAATTACTTTTAGGTGCTAGGAGAGCAGGTGGGGAAGGGGCTGTGGACCATCAAACCTTACTGAGTAGGGAAGGATGGAAGGGTTGGTGAGAAGACTCTTGGAAACAACAGGGACAGGTACATAGAACCATCTGCTGACTGGAGGACCACAAAGATTGTCCCTCAAGCCTTGTAGTTCAAAAGTTTTTAGGGTCAGAGTGTATGGGCTAAGGGTTCAGGACTTCTGAGGTATAGTTGTGACTAGGTTCTGTCTCTGGTCATCTCTGATGCTTGATGCTTTTACCTCTGTTGAGAATCCTACGCCTCCCAAGTCTGCTAACAATTATGATTAACACTGCACTAGATGGGGTTAAAAGGAAAATGAACTTCTTAGGTGGTCTGGGGTCAAGACCACCTTTATCACTCAGACATGCCAGTAGTTCACTTTTATGGTCTCCTCTCCATGGCCCTCTGAAACTCACTGCTCAGGTGGCTCCTCCAAACTGACTCCACACCACAGCTTGCCCACCTTTTAGACTGAGTTCTTGGTAAAGCCTCCTTCCCTCCATCCTCACTGTTCTGAGTTGGGGGCATGGGCCTCAGTCATGGACTCCAAATGTACAGCAGGAGGTGAGAGGAAGGTACACCTGCTCACCTACTGCCGCCCCACCATGGTGAATCTTTTCCCAGAGGCATGTCCCAACTTGACCCCTCTTCTGAAAGTTCTGGAAGACCTGGATTTGGGGGAGGGGGCATGTGGCCAGCCCTAAGTCCCCTAAACTGGAGCTGATCCTAGAAAGGTCAGAGTCTTAGCACCCATATGAACCTCAGTCCTCAGATTAGGGGTGGGGGGCTGGGCAAGAGAGCCTCTGGGAAAATCTCCCTCCCAGAAGTAGGTTGGCCAAGTAGGGCAGGACCTGTGGTCCTGCACAAGAGGTTCTTCCCGCAGCACCCCAGACCCCTCCCGGGGAAGATAAGCCAGAAGGATGATGGGGGGCAGGGTTGGGAGCTTGGGAGGCCAGGGCTCAGCTACCCGGGCCGGGAGAACAAAAGCTGAGTTGCAGCCGCCTCCGCTGCTGCCGCCGGCCGAGCTCTTTGTGACACTTTGTTTGGGACGCAGAGAGGGAAGCACCCCCCATCCTCTCCCCTCCCCCACCCTCGCTCCCGGAGAGTTTGGGTCCCTTCCCCCTCCTCCATCAGCCCTACCTGGGCGGGGGGGCGCTCATCCACTCGGGCTCCCAGATCGGCCACCCCGCACCCCCAGGCCCCTCGCGCCCTGCCTTCGGGCCCCTACAAAGACGCCCACCGCCCCCCCACCCGCGCTGGCCTTTCCCCTTTGGTGTCCGCTTTCCCGGCTCCCCCACCTGGCCCCCCCCCCTCGAGGCCCCCCTAGCTCTCCAGGCTTCCGAGGCCGCCGCCCCCACCCCGCCCCCCCAGGAGCTCTGGGCGAAGGTTGGTTGGGGCCGAGCCGGGGCCCCTCCCCCCCCCCCGCCCCCTGCCCCGGCCCCGGGCCGGGCGCGCGGAGCAGCCCCCCCCTCCGGGAGGGGGGGAGGGGGCCGGGGGCGGGGGCCGGGTGGCGGAGGGGGGGCCGGGAGTGGGGAGCGGCTACTCACGAGCCCCGGGCGGGCGGCGGCGGAGCGGGCGGCGGCGGCGGCGGCGGCGGGCGGCGGGCCGGCGGCGCGGGCGTCAGCGTTACGTGGGGCCGGGGGAGATGCGCCGGGCCCCGGCCCCCCCGCCCCCGGCCCGGCCCCCGCCCCCTCCCCGGTCCCCCGCCCCCGGCCCTGGCCCGCATTGTGTGCGGCGGGAGGCGGCCCGGCCATTAGCATGCGGGGGGCGGCGCGGCGGGGCTGGGAGCCGCGCGGGAGCGGGAGCGGGGCTCTGGCTCCGGGGACAGGGAGCTGGGGACCCCGGGAGCCGCGAGAGGCGGCCGCCAGGGGCGGGGTGCGGGCAGTTTGGAGACGGGGGGCGCTGTCGGAGGGAGGGAGGGAGGGAGGGAGCGGGGGTGGGGCGCACAGACGATTCCAACAGGAGACTGGAAGAGATTTTGAAAGGTCATCTCGTCCTTCCCCCAGCCTCCAAGCAGGACTGCCCCTCCCACCCTAAACCCGGACATACCAGGGAAGGAGTTGGCTCTGCCGCTCTTTCTGCCCCAACATGCACAGACTCGGGAAGTTCTTCCTGGGGTTTTATCTCAAAGCCTCTCCCTTACAATTTCTGTGTCTCTTTTTGGGGAGGAGGAGGGGCGATTATAGAGATAGTTAATGTCTGCCGTATAAGAAACATCATTAAAGTTACTCTTCGGTCCTTTCTGTTCTTGATTAAACAACAATTCCTGCTCCTTCCTCTCGAACTCTCTTTTCCATTCCTTAAGTCACTTTAATGGCTCTTCAGTACAACAAATATATACTGAGTGCTTACTAAGTACCAGGCACTATGCTTGGCGCTGTGGGGGATGAGCAGATGAGGGGGATGTAGTATCCTCCATCAAGGAGATTGTAATCCAGACAGGGACTACACATTTGTGCGTAGTATATTCAGATTTAGTCAATATTTACTGAATGCCTGTTCACATATTTAATGGTATATAATCCTTACAATAACACTCTGAAATATAACTAGTCTGCACTTAAGGTAAGAAAAACGAGCCTAAAGAATGTCTTTCCATTGGCCTACCGGCTCAGGGGTCCTCGGTGCAAGCCTAACATCTGACACTATGTCAGGCCATCACCACCAAATACAGTTAATGCACACGGGGATCCAAGAGGGAGTAGACACACAGCAGTTCCCAGGGTCCCTTTAAATGTGATTCCCACTCCCCAGGAAAGAAGAGTGGACACAGTGCTCCAGTGAGTGTTGGCCCAGCACTGAGCAGGGCAGAAGTGGCTTACAAAGAAAGCTCCTTGCCTCCTAGGACCCTGCCTCCTGGTACTAATTCCCAGAGGTCTTCTGGCTCAGCCTTCTTCTGTCATCAATAATAATAATGATAATAGCCACTAACATTTATTGAGTGCTTTGCCAGGTGCTGGGCTAGGCTGATTCATATGCATTTTCTCTTTTAATATGTACTCAAGGCAACCCCTTGAGACTGGTATTATTAACTTCCCTTTATAGATAGGGAAACAGAATGATTAAGTAACTTGCCCAAGGTCACCCAGGTAGATCTGGGATTTGAACATAAGTCTGGTTGCTTCCTGACCTCAGGCTCTGCACCAAGATGGGCCTTTCCTATTTTTGATCTTTAGAGTATATATGTTCTGCTTCTTACTGTAGAAACAAATGTCCCCAGCTTTGCATCTGAATAAACCCTGTAGTATATGGGCATCAGGCACATCAGTATGACTTCATCAACACCACTAATGGTCATTAAACACCCACCATGAGTCAACCCTTCACAGTCATATTATTAGCCACCGTTTTAACACTCAGTTTGAACAAACTGAGGTTCAAATAGATAGAATAATGTATCCAAGGTCACACAGCTGGGAAAGTGGCAGAGCTGAGATTCCAGTCCAGGTCTGCCTGGCTGCAAGGCCACTTCTATCTCTCAGAAATATTAATTGTTGCAATACTGTCCTTCCCAAGACTGGCCATTTGGGGACCATCTTCTGTACATGTCTAACTGCAGGTTATCACTGAGTCAAAAGCAATCCCCTCTATAAATAGGGCTCCTCATCCACCTAGTCCCATCCAGAGTAAGTCCTTCAAGAAAGGAAGAAGAGAAGAGAAACTGTCCAGAAAGTGAGGGAAGGAAGCCAAGGGAATTAAACCTTGCCTGGTCTTGGGACAAAGCTGCAAGTGGTAATGACAGGGGACCAATCCAGACGGTAATATGGGATTTCCCTAGGGAACAACAAGTAATTTGAGGAGGATGCCAACAGAAGAAGAAAGATTAGATGGAAATGGGGGGAAATTGGGGCCTAGGGTGGTAGTGTCCATGGGGATGAGGTGAGTATTCAGAAGAGGGACCCAGGATGGGTAGAAATGGGGGCAAAAGGAAACGGGAACAGAGCGAGGCAGGGCTGGGAGTCTTGTGGAGTGAACTGAGGCTGGTGTCTACCGACGGCCACTCCCTGGATCCTTAGGCCCTCGTGGGGACCTTTGCCCCACCACACCCCAGTTCTGACAGCGTGTCTCTCCCAGGACAAGTCTGTCATCTGCTCTGAGCTACCAGGCCCTGCCAGGAGCTTCAGGCCCAGCTGTGTCCCATCTCTTTTGGAGGAGCTGCTTCAGACTAGGTAGGTGTGAGGCCCTGAGCTTCAACTCCCTGGATATTGGAAGTGGGCAGAGGGGCAGCTGAAAGAGATGTTGCTGCACGTCCTGTCTCCTGATAGGTGTCATAACGCATTTTTCCTGGCCTAGGACGCACTGAGCTCCGTTGGTCGAGGGAGCCATGGAGGAGAGAGCTGATCAACGAGAGCAGGAGAGACCCAGCCTTCGTCTGGAAAAGCTACAGCACTGGGCAAGGCATAGGTGGAGTGGGCACCTCCTGGTGCTGGCGGTGAGGCCAGGCTGCCCCACCCCAAACTTCAGCATGTCCACTTGTAGCCCAATTCAATTCCATCCATGTTTAGTGAGCACCTACCATGTGCCTAAAACTGTGCTAGGCTCTGAGTGGGAGGAGGGGGGTGGAGGAAGCATAGAATAAACAAGGCAAGACCTTTAATCTCCAAGTAGCTTCCATCATTTGGGGAAAACACATAGGTAAGTAACTAAACTGTGACATGAGGCAGAAAAAAATAATGCCCTCTCCCTTCACTGCCCTTGGTTGAGTACTTTCTGCCACCATGCATTCCTCCCAATTGCTGACCTCTGGAAGAGGAGGGGTTGACAGGAGGGAAGGGAATCCCTGACAGTTCCCCAACTACCCTGCATCCGGCCTCCAGGTGAGCCAGCTATGGCTGGCAGTGGCTGTGGTGCCCTTTGCTGTCTCAGTTGCTTGCTTGAACTCTGCCTGTCATATGGCCACAGCACTGCCACTTGGGCCTGGAGCATTGGTAAGACCCACCACAAGGGAGGATGGAAGGTCCTGGGGGCCCCTCTCTAATGGGGCCAGAGCTCAACACTTGCCTTTCTCACCATTCAGGGTCTCCTCACTGGGATTATTACCCTTGAGCTGCGCAGAGCACCCCGCCTCTGGAAGGTGAGAGGGGAAGAGAATGCAGTACTATTCTCCCACCCCCCAAAACAGACACACACACTCTCAGCCCAGGAAGTGGCTAAGTGTTGACTAATCCTGTCAGATCTCTGCCCCTAACTGGCCTAAAAGATTCAGGAGGGAAAGCAAGAAAGTTAGAGGGCTGATGGCCCTGTTTGGAGGTGGAGGAATAGGAGCTGAGTTTTGTTTTCAGCTAGGCTGCAGGTGGGGCTTGGGGTTCCAATGCGTCCCCTAGGCTGGACAGGGCTGAGCTGGCTCACTGGCAGGTGCGGGCCATGATGATATTCAACACCTTCAATCTGATCTTGGGCTTCATCGCAGTGGTGGTCGAGGTGATGAAGACAGCCTTGGGGCCTGCCTCAACTGCCCCCTCCCAGGTACGGGTGAATAAAGGAGAAGGTGGGAGGATGAGGAGGCAAGAGGAGACGGAGAGAGAAAAGGGCATGGGCAAACAGATGCTGGGTCCTCTGCAGCATCCTCAGCCCTGTCTGCCTACAGCTGGCCGGCTTGCTGGTGCTGGAGCTCAGTGCTGAGGCCTTCACCCTAGGAGGAGTGCTGGTCTCAGCATACTCCCTGTTCCTGCTGAGCCAGAGGAAGCCAGGATGCTGCAGGAGCCAGAGTCAGCACTACCAGGAGCTGCAGGAGGTAATGAGGGCTGGGAGGAGAGTTTGGAGCAGCTAGCTAGCAGCTCATTTTTTCACTGGCTATCCTGGTCAGTGGTACTTCAGGGAAAACAAGGGAACAGGGGGGAAAGGAAGGAGTCCTAGACTGAAACTGATTGGTTTTCTGGCTTTGGACATTTCTCTCCCAGTGGTGGGTAAAAGGGAATTGGGTATCTAAATGGTTGGGGCTAGAAATGTGGGAGAGCATTGGGAAGCTGCCTAAGTAGTGGAAGGGCTACAGGAACATGAGAAGAAATAGGAACATGAGAAGAAATGGCAGAGGAAGAGGAAGTTGCTTCTGTCTGGGATTCCTCCTTTCTCACCCCTACAGTTTGCTCCCCTGACACCTCTGTCTGGTTTTTAGGGTCTCTCTGAGTTGGAGGAAGTTCCTGATTTGGAGGATGGTCCCAGGGTGGCTAGCACAGCAAACGGAACAAATGAGTGAGCTGGCAAGGGGAAGCAGACAGGTGCTGCTCTCCCGCCCTGCGGGAGCATCGTCCAAACTCTCCTGCACCCCACCGCACTGAACTCAGAAGCTAGATGGAGTCCCTTGAGACCTACATGAAGTCCAGCGGAGTGCCTTCGACTTTCACTCACACTAGGCCCCTTTCTAGACTGTAGACCAGAGTCTTCCCTCACCTCACCGCCCTGCAAAGCTGCCCGCTTGCAGGGCATCCTTAAGCCAACTTTGAGCTATGCCCACTTCTTCCCTTCCATCCTTACCCTCCTTCCCCGCCGCCTCCCTATACAACTTCACATCTGCCTCATCTCACTATTTCTCTTCTTTCCACCTTTCACAATCTCATCCTCTCCAAGCCCGGTTCCTGGAAACGCCTACTCTCTGAAATCAATTCATGGGTGCTTTAGTTCTCTCCCTTGGATCCTTTCTACTGTAACGGAGACTACAAGTCCCAGGAGGCCCCGCTGCCCCGTAGCCTGCTGGGAAATAAAGGGCCTTCCCTCCGCGGTGGGGGCGCTGTGCATCTGCTGAGTGACGCGAGGCGCTGGAAGTTGGGGCCTAGCCGAGTTTCCTCGGACGCGACCACTGGCCTCGTGTGTAGGGAGGAGCGGGGCGGGTTATTGTGCGTGGGGGCGCGCCATCCCAACCTCGGCAACTGAGAGCTCACTGTGGGCCCCCACCCTTCCCTCTGGCAGCTTCGGAGACTGGCAGGGGCTGGAGGCTGGCCCTCTGCAGAGCTGGGGTTTCCCAGATGCTGTCGCCGCGCCCCCACCCACCGTGCCGAGGTCCAAAGTCCTGAGACTTGGAGCGCGCGCGAGAAAGGGGTTGGAGATGATGAGTCAGAAGCCTAGGGCCCTTCTCGTCCCCCTCCCCCGAGGCCTGGGCGCCTGAGGAGGACAGGCTCGCGGGGCAGAAGGGTGGACCGGGCAGGAAGAGGGAGGGACGCGGCGACCCGACCCAAAACTTTCCCGCCTCTTGCGAGCACGCGGGTGTAACGAGCCCGCGTTGCCGCCACCCTTTCTCTCCAAGGCGGGAGCGGGACTGCGCAGGCTCGGCCTCTCGGCAGCCCCGCCGAGACCTTTGATCCCCCTGCAGTCCGGTTCCTGAAGTCTGGTTGCGCTCAACCCCCACCATTTATGACCTTTGCAAGTGTGCAAAGATGACAAGCTCAGGTGGGCTGGAGAAAAGCCCAGGAAAACTGGGAGACCCAGTAGCAGCAGCCGGGCAAGTTACTAGCCGCTAGAGAAACTAGAAATTGACCAGAGCTGGAGTACTGAGAGAACTCACCCCAAAGTCACATAGTGCCCAGGATGGGTGTGCGCCTCACACTCATTTTTGTTCCCACTTGAGAAGGCTTCTTTCCCTAGAGAATGCTGCTTCTCCGGGCTCAGCCAAGCCCAGGCACCAGTGAGGAAAGAGCGCAGCCTGGCTGCCTGGCCCTGACATTGCAGTGGTGCCAGCGGCAGCCCCTTTCTGTTTGTGACACCTTGGGAGTGGTAATAGTCGCCCTATGACAAGGGTGTGTGAGTACTAGTGGGTGGAGACAATTCTAGGATTAGGCTCTGGAATGGAGAACACAAGATCTGGGCCTCCCCCTTCCCCTCCTCCTTCCAATCTATCTGCCATAATGGAGAGCTCAAGTGTGAAGGACTCAGAAAATAATTTTCTTCAAAATCAGAAGGTGGTAGTAGATGTGGGGGGAGGGGCAGGGAATCAATAATTTGCTCTCACCCTCTTCCAGAGAAGAGCAAGAGCCTTTAGCGTTATGATCAGAAGTCTAGGATTTGCATTCTAGTTCTTGGAGAAGTTCAATGACCATGCAAGTGAACCTTGTGTCAGTCAGGTTCGGCTAGGCTATATTGTGTAACAGTGCCCAAATCTCAATGGCTTAAAATCACAAAGGCTTATCTCTCACACTGCATGTCTAGGGTAGTCTGGCAGAGGGCTCTACTCGTTATAAGTTATTCAGGTACCCAAGCCATGGAGCACCACCATTTTGAGATCCTACCATGTCGCCATGAGGCTTAGAGCACCCCCCCACCCCCACCCCAGCCATGTGAAGTAAGAGTGAAGAATTGTTCATGGGCTCTTAAATGCTCTGCCCCAAAGGGACACATATCACTTCCATTCACATTTCGGTGGCCAAAGCAAGTCATATAGCCACACTCAACTTCAAGACAGCTAGAAGGGCAATCTTTTCATATGCCTGGAAGGAGAAGGAAAGCAGAAATACTTCATTAAAAGAAGAAGAGTTCATCATTTGTGGTGATTCTCGAACAGCTTAGCAGTTGGAACTCATCCATTCCAGCAGTTATGCCCATATCTACTTTTTGGTTTTGTTCCATGAACCACTAAATCAAGTTCTTAATAGAAACTTTTCCCAAAAAAATAATAGGCCTGGGAATCAAGAAAACTAGATTCTGGTTTTGTTGTGTAAGTTTGGGCAAGTCAAACGTCCCTGAACTACATTTTGATTACATGGAGATTATAATCATAGTATTTATCCTCTCTACCTTACTGGAGTATCAAGGCTAAAATAAAATCACACATTTCGTTTGGAAAGGAAAAATACTTTAAAACTATAAAGTGCTTCAGAGGTTGAAAATAAATTGCCTATGGGGACAAGGAGTAGTGTAAATGAATAAAGCAGATTGGGTATGTATGACGTAATAGAGAGTGGTGGGGACTGTGGCAAACTAGAGAGCACACATTCTATTTAAAGACTTTGGGCCGGCCCTGTGGCTTAGTGGTTAAGTGCTCGTGCTCCGCTGCTGGCGGCCTGGGTTCGGATCCCGGACGCGCACCGCTTCTCCGGCCATGCTGAGGCCGTGTCCCGCATACAGCAACTAGAAGGATGTGCAGCTGTGACATACAACTATCTACTGGGGCTTTGGGGGGAAAAGATAAATAAATAAAATCTAAAGACTTTACCCACACTCAACTCCATCCAATTATTGCCACGTGGGACTGTGGGCCTGGTATTGCCATAGTTCCAATTTTCCTGTAAAAGTCAGAAATTCTGACTTTTTAAATGTGAAATCTTCTGATTTTAAAATGTTAATAACTAACTTTTTAAGAATTGAGAACCAGATTCAGCCTATAGTCCTTCAATTATAGTCTCTCCGTTATACAAACAGATGGTAGGAATTTGGGTTTGGGATGTGCAATACGGTTCTCATAAGCCTTCGAGATGTCTTCTGAAATTCAAGAATCTTGGAGAGGTTTAACATTACATTCTTAAAACCTTTTTTATCACATCCCTCCACCGCATTCATTCTCAGGGAGAGGGCATTTTGCCCCCCAGGGATTATTTGGCAATGTCTAGAGACATTTTTGGTAGTAACAACTGGGGTGGGGGGGAGATGTAATGAAAGGAGCATTAGATGAGAAGTCAGAGGATTGGAGATTTAGTCCCAATGCTATTGATGCCCCTTTCCTGTGCATTATCCTCTCCTAGCTGTAAGTAAAAACTGCCTGAGGACTGTCCTGTGATCCTCATTATTCCCGCACCACGCTCCCCATTGCTGGAGTCCCCAGCTGCTCCATGAAAGCATTCTGCTTTGCTGCAATGCTTCCCAGCAACCACTGTATCTGCCCCTTTCTTCATCAGTTTGGCAGCTTCTGTGGAAGTCACTCATATTTTACTTGAACTGCTGCCCTCTGGGACTTCACAGAAAGAAATGACTGGACAATGTTCCTCCTGACGTCAGTTTTTAAAGGCCTTGACCCCTATCCCTTGCTTTAAGCATTGGAGAAATATCCGATTCATATGTGGCTTCATATGCAGCTGAATTCTGTGGTGGTTGGGACATGTTGATAATTTTACCCTCGTTTCTTTGAAATTCAGTCATTTATTCTGGCCTTAAATACATGATTATAGGCAACGGACGGTATTTCCCAAAAGAAATATCCGCTTTGCAAATGATTCTGGTTTTGTGTCCTGGGCTGTGTCCTCTGCTGCCATCTCGTGGCCTCTCTTCTCGGCTGCCCGGGTCCAGGTCTCACAAAGAGCCTTCCCGCGAGGTAATGGCGTGTGGCAGTGGCTAAATTGGAGAAAAAATCTCCTCTGCACGCTGCCGGGCGCTCCCCGAATCCTTCCCCTGCAATGAGTGCACCAGGGCAGCCGCGCGCGCGGCTGCACCTCGCGAGGAGGCGGGAGGCGCGGGGCCCTTCCGGGTCATCCTCACCCCCTTGGGCCTCTATGTCTGTCTGTTATGCAATCCTGGACACGAGCCACAGAAATCAGTGAACTAACTACCGGGGAGTAATCGGAGCTGACCTCGCCTGCTTGGCCTGATGAATGCTCCGCAGCCTCTCGCCACACGCCACCTGGGGCTGGGATCTTTTTTTTTTTTTTAATTTTTTGTTTAATCTCAGTGAGAAGAGAAGATTCCCTCGTTGGGTTTCTGGATTTCGTTTTCTTGTCTGGGACCATTTCGTGTTGCTGTGTCAACGCCCTTCATCTCGGTTTGCCCAGCCGGTGCTGCCTCAAGTTCGGTATTGGACTGATGGGTTAAGCAGAACAGTGGCAGTGTTTCCTATAAATATGGCGGGATCTGTGCGCTGTAGCGATCAGAGGTCCATCTCCAGGGGACAGGGAGTCTGGGAGACTGCCGTGAGCTGGGTTACTGGCCACTGGGCAGTGACTCCGTGCAGGAGGGAAGGCAGGAAAACATTTTTACTTGGCGCCAATTTTTTTTCATTATAATAATGTGTTAAAAACCTTCCAATTGCTAAAGCAAATTTGTAGAACTATCCTTCAGTTGTTAGCTCCTCGTGTGTGCTTTCCATATGTTTAGTTTTTTATGGAGAGCCCTGAATCTACTATGCCCTCATTACGCCTAACCCCAGAAGAGGAGGGGGAAGAGGAAGAGGAAGGAAGAGGAGCGGAAGGAGGAAGAGGAGAAGAAGAAACTGCTGCCTTAGTGTTTGTTTTCACCTGCTTTCTCTGTATGAAAATTCAGGGGAAAGGGGGGCCTGCCTGGTGGTGTAGTGGTTAAGTTCTCCGGGTCTGCTTCGGAGGCCCAGGGTTGGCTGGTTCTGATCCTGGGTGTGGACCTACTCAACACTCCTGAGGCCTTGCTGAGGTAGCCTCCCACATAGAAGAGCTATAACTCTTCAACTATGATACACAACTATGTGCTGGGGCTTTGGGGAGAAAAAAGAAAAAAAAATTGGGGGGAAAGGGCCTCCTTGTATAATTTCCTAGGGCCTCAAGCCAGGGACTGGCTGCTACTAAGCTGGTGTGTGTTGCTTCTAAGCTGGTGTGTGTTGCTTCTCTTTAAAATTCAGATGCTGTTTACTTAATAGGAGCATCTTCTGTTTCTTTTGTTTTTCCTTCTTTGCCTGTGTTTTTTCTGCCTTATTTCATTTATATTTTATGTTGCGTGTTATTCTTGATTCTACTTATCATCTGAATCTTTGGTTTCTTTTTCTTATCAGACACTTTTCCTGTATTCTGTCCAGAGTGAATGAGTTGTCTTTGTTGATCCCTGTCTGTTTTTCCTTGCCTTTGTAAAATTTTCTTGTTTAAAATGCTTTTCCTCAAGTCCAAGCTCCCAAAATATAATTTCATTTGTTTGGCATCTTTATAATTTTGTGCTCCCTTTATGTGTAAAGAAAATGCTGTGCATTTTTAAAGAAAATCTTATGGTTTCGGTAAAGCGAGAAGACTCAAAGTCATGGCATAGAAGAAACAGGATTGATGTCTTTATAAATCTCAAAGATAATTATGATGAAGAGAAACTGTTCTTTGTGAAACGAAGAAGTGAATTTGGGTCCAATGGTTACTTGTTACGGAGAGGCCGATTTTAGACCAAAAAAGGGAAGAAACTGAACACCTTTCCAAAGATGAGCTGCTTTGAGTTGGGCTCTCAAACTCTGGATGTGTTAGAGGTGTTTTGTGCAATGCACTTCTTCTGCACTGATAGGTTGTTGAAGCAAGTATTCAAATATCAGCTGGATGGTTGGAGTAGATGACCTTTAATTTCTTCTCCAAGACTAGGATTTGGTTTCTCAGCAGTGGTGGTGTTTTTTAATTGACCCGTCCATACTCTCTAATCGGAATGACTGGCCCTAGGCAAAATTGTAAAGTATTCTTCTAGTCCCTAGAAGAGAGTTCATCAACCATGGCACTACTGACATTTGGGCCAGATCATTCTTTGTTTTGGAAGACTGTCCCAGGCATTGTAGACTGGTTAGCAGCATCCCTGGCCTCTAACCACCAGATACCAGTAGCACCCCTCCCCCAAGTTGTGACAACCAAAAATGTCTCCAGACGTTGTCAAATGTCCCCTGGGGAGCAAAATAGCCCCCTCCTTGAAAACCAATGCCCTAGAGAGAAATGATAAGAAAGATTTCAAGAACTTCTTTATGTCTAATTTCTCCAAGATTCTTGTATTTAAAGAGACGTACAAAGACCTACAAGAAGCTTATTGCACATCCAAAACCGAAAATCCTCCCCTTGTATCTGCCCCCTACTCCCTCTTCTGAATTTTCAGTCTTATCTGGTGTTATCATTTGGACACACAAGCTGAATGCTAAATTTCTCTCCCTTGTTTCCTATAGCCAAATACTCATCACATTCTATAGATGTTCCTGCTGCTCTCAAATCGTCCTCTTCTCATCACCACCACTCCTGCCCCAGTGCAGGCTCTCATCTAGATCACAGAAAAAGCTTTCTAAATAGTTTCTATGCCTCCAGGCTTGTCCTCCTCAGATACATCTTCCACATAGCCACATAAATGTGACCATGTAGCTTCCCTGCTTGAAAGCCCTCCAGTCGTCCCCATCACCTATAAGATCAAGTCCAAGCTTTTTAAAATGGTTCAGTGACCCCTGTGATCTGGCCCCTGGCTGCCTTTCCAGTGTCATCTCCCACATCCCCTCCCTTGCACTTTACTCTTCAGTGACAGCAATCTGAGGAAGGTGGCATGGGCAAGCAGCCTTAAAATTTTTTTAAATTATTAATTAATATGTATGATAAACACTTTCACCCCATCTTTGAGCTTCACGCTCTCCCTCTTCCTCTTTTTTTCTTTTTGATTAGCCCAAGGATGATGATGATGACAGCTCTGACTCATGGTGGGCTGGGTGGAGGTCAGGGCTGTTTGTTGTGCACATTAGTGAGAAGTCAGAACAATGAAAACACTAGTGGGAAGTCAAAGCCATATCACGTCAAAATAGCTAAGTCAAAACATCTGACTTTGGCACATATATTTCTTACTTCCATACCTTATTCAAGCTCTAGTATCTCGTCCTGCCCCCAAACCAGCCCTTTGTATTGCTAACTGCTCCTGATCCTTTATGACTCACCTCTGTCCTCGCCTACTTTCCTGGCCTCTCCCACCACCGCCAAGACTGTACTCTTCAATGCTCCCTTAGTGCTGTATACATAGTTCTATACTTACAAGATTTTATTATGAGGCGGTCAGAATACGCCACCCCGAAATATGCCAATTTAGCATAAGGATTGTTTTGAGCTGAAGGCAAATAAGAAGCAGCAAACTCAGAAAGAGCTCTCTACCCTCCCCCATCTGCCTAAAAGTAGGACATAAATTTCCCTTTGGGAAGGTCTTCCCCCTCCCCGCTCCTGTAGCAGGAGGAGTTATCACCATCATCACTGCAGACAGAGAGTCAGCACCGTGAAGGGTCTGCACAAGCAAACCTCACTAAAATAGCCCTGATCCTCCATCAATTCTCCCATATATTTACTTTCCCACAATTTACCACCCCTAGAAGCCCAGACCCGTTTCCCTTTGCCTTGTGACTTCTCCACAATTTCTTACCCTTTGTTAAAATGGTATATAATCCCCTGTGTCTAATCACCTCTCTGGGCCTTCATTTCTTTTCTATGGAGGCCCTTTGTGCACATAGAAATTAAAATATTAACATCAAATAAAATTTGTATGCCTTTTCTCCTGTTAATTTGGCTTCTGTCAATTTACTTTGCAAGCTCCAGCTACTAAACCTAAGAGGATAGAGAAAAGGATTTTTTCCTCCCCTACAATTGAAATTATCATTTATGTGCCCATCTCTGAGGCAAGAACTGTGTTTTGTTCATCTTTATAACTCCAGAACCTAGCCAAGTGAATGGCATATAGGAGACATTCAATAAGTGTCTACCGAATGAATGCATAAATAGACTAAGTCAGAAGGACACTTACAAGGCATTCTACTCAGCATAGAAACTCTTGTGCAACATCCTGACAGACATTCAGTCTCAGCTAAAACATTAACAGTAATGGTGCCACTGGAGAAAATCGCTCAACCACGGCAGCTGGTGCCACAACAGATTCATCATCTCAAACTGCAACTAGATCCTAAAGGCTACACAATAATACTGCTATTGGAGCCCTCAGTTTCCACAGCTGCAACTTCAAGTTTGTTACCTTGTTCTCAATAGTCATTCCAAAGTGCATCTGGAAGAATAAAGAAATGATAATAATGGAAGGAAGGAAGGAAGGAAGGAAGGAAGGAGGAAGGGTGGGAGTACTCTTACTCTAACAAGAAGAGTAATAAGGTGAGACTTGCTCTATCAGCTATTAATGTATATTAAAGATAAAAAAACTAAGACAGCATGGTATCGGCACCAGAATAGACAGATAGATGAATGGAACAGAACAGAGAGTCAAAAAGAAGCTCAAGAGCTGGCCCCGTGGCTTAGCGGTTAAGTGCATGCGCTCCGCTTCTGGTGGCCCAGGTTCGGATCCCGGGCGTGCACCGACGCACTGCTTCTCCAGCTATGCTGAGGCCGCGTCCCACATACAGCAACTAGAAGGATGTGCAACTATGACATACAGCTAACTACTGGGGATTTGGGGGAAAAAATAAAGGAGGAGGATTGGCAACAGATGTTAGCTCAGAGCAGGTCTTCCTCAGCAAAAAAAGAGGAGGATTAGCACGGATGTTAGCTCAGGGCTGATCTTCCTCACAAAAAAAAAGAAAAGAAGCAGCTCAAAGGCCAGCCTGGTGGCATAGCCATTAAGTTCGGCATGCTCTGCTTCTGCTGCTCGGGTTCACGGGTGGGGATCCCAGGCATGGACCTACACAACTCATCAGCCATGCTCTAGCAGCGACCCGCATACAAAATAGGGGAAGATTGGCACAGATGTTAGCCCAGGGCCAATCTTCCTCACCAAAAACAAAAACAAAACAAAAAAACTCAAGTATCTACAAAAATTTAACATATTTTAATAGCATTATTTCTTATCATTCAGTTAATTACAAACTGATTTTTTCAATAGATGTTGGAACAACTTCATAACTATTTGCAAATAAATTAAGTTACACTTCTCTTACACACCATACACCAAAATAAGTTCTAGATGATTAAAGACTTAAGTGGAAAAATCAGAACCATAACAATATGGGAAAAAATATGGGTAAATATTTATATAATCTGGGGAAGATGAGATCTTTCTAAGTATAACATTAGCGGCAGAGACGATAAAGAAAAAGATTGAGAGATTTTATATTAAAAATTTTAAACTTTCTAAGCAAAAAGATCACAATAAAGGTAAAGTTCAAATGAAAAGTTAAGGCTGACAAAGAGTAACATATGGCTAAAAGATTGTTAGCATAACATTGAAAAGAAGAGAAAAATTGGTAAAGACAAAACCGCCAATTTACCAAAAAGAAAGAAATTTAAATGCCCAATAAATCTATGAAAGATGATTTACACTCATAGTAGTTGAATAAATGCAATTTAAAACAATAAGATGCCATTTTGGACCAATCACATTAACAATTTTAAATACATAAAGTTCATTATTGATGACTATGCAAGGAAACTGGTACTTTCTTATACCTCTGATAGAACTGTAAATTGGTACAATGGTAATGAAAAGCAATTTAACAACTTGTACCTACAGGTTAATAATTGCCTACACTTGGCCCAGCAATTCTTTTTTTTTCCTTCTTTTTTTGAGGTAACATTATTTTATAACAGTATATAAATTTCAGGTGTACATCATTAGACTTCGACTTCTGTATAGACTATATCTATACACCACCAAAAATCTAGTTTCCATCTGTGACCAAAACAAATATGCCCTTTTACCCCTTTTGCTCCTCCCTCCCCCCTTCCCCTCTGGTAAACATGCATCCAATCTCTGTCTCTATGTGTTTGTTTGTTGTTGTTGTTGTTGTTTCATCTTCCACATATGAGTGAAATCATACAGGTTTGGCTGTCTCTGTCTAACTTACTTTGTTTAGCATAATACCCTCAAGGTCCATCCATGTTGTCACAGGTGGCAAGGTTTCATCTTTCTTATGGCTGAGTAGTATTCCATTATGTAAATATACCACATCTTCTTTATCCATTCACCCACTGATGGGCACTAAGGTTGTTTCCAAGTCTTGGCTATTGTGAATAACGCTGCAATGAACATAGGGGTGCAAATATCTTTTTGCATTTGTGTTTTCATGTTCTTTGGATAAATACCCAGAAGTGGAATAGTTCTATTCTAATTTTTCTACAATAATCCTGGATTACTTAAGTCTTTTTAAAAATATGTTGTAGAATAGTATTTAATGAAATAGAGGAAATACTAATCATATATTCATATATTATTAAACCAAAACAGTATATTGAATAATCCCAATTTTATTGTAAAAATACACAAATTATATAGAAAAAGACTGACTGGAAGTATATATGCCAACATATTAATGATTATATTTCAGTGGGGTGATTATAGGTGAATTTTTTTTTTTTTTGCGGGAGATTCTCCCTGAGCTAACATCTGTCACCAATCTTCCTCTTTTTACTTGAGGAAGATTGGCCCTGAGCTAACATCTGTTGCCATTCTTCCTCTTTATTTTCTTTTTTCTTTTTTTTTTTTTTTGGTGAGGAAGATTGGCCCTAACATCTGTTGCCAATCTTCCTCTTTTTTTTTTTTTTGGTGAGGAAGATTTATTTTTTTTTTGTGAGGAAGATCAGCTCCGTGCTAATAGCTGCCAATCCTCCTCTTTTTTTGCTGAGGAAGACTGGACCTGGGCTAACATCCGTGCCCATCTTCCTCCACTTTATATGGGATGCTGCCACAGCATGGCTTGCCAAGCGGTGCACCGGTGTGCGCCCAGGATCCAAACCAGGGAACCGTGGGCCACTGCAGCCTAGCACACGCACTTAACCGCTTGCGCCACCGGGCCGCCCCTTGGTAAGGAAGATTAGCCCTGAGCTAACATCTGTGCCAATCTTTCTCTATTTTGTATATGGGTTGCTGCTACAGCATGGCTGACGAGTGGTGTAGGTCTGCGCCCAGGATCCGAACCTGCAAACCTGGGCCACCGAAGTGGAGTGGAGTGCACTGAACTTAACCACTACACCATGGGGCCAGCCCTCATATTTAAATGTCCTCAACCTAGAGCTCCAGTTCCCCAATCTTCCTCCCCAGAGACAATTTATAGATCCTCCCAGAAACTGTCTAGGCGCACACAGTATAACTGCAAATAGGAGGATGCTGTACACACTGCTTTGCATCTTGCTTTTTTTTTTCTTTTTGGTGAGGAAGATTGGCCCTGAGCTAACATCTGTGCGCATCTTTCTCTATTTTGGATGTGGGTCACCACCACAGCATGGCTTGACGTGTGGTATAGGTTTGCGCCCGGAATCCAAACCCACAAACCCCAGGCCGCTGAAGCAGAGGGTGCGAACTCAACCACTCTGCCACTGGGCAAGCCCCCTAGGTGAATTTTATTTACTTTTTAAAAAAATACATTTTCAAAATTCCTCCGGTGAATATAGACTACTTTCATAATTTAGGTTTTAAGTATTTCTTAAAATTTTCCTTATACTGAGCCCAAAAATCTTCTTACTTGTTAAATGAAACTGTTAGTTGGGGAAAAATTGAAAGACAGAGTTTTAAAGGTAAATAACACCAAAGAATCTGGAAACTATTAAAATGAAGGAAGAGGAAGAGAATGATCAGAGAGACCAGTAAGCATGTGATTAGAAAGAAAAAAATCTCTTACACAGCTGACTAACAGAGTCAAAGATGTTATTGTTGTAGGGGAGAAGTACCTCTCAAAAAGGGAAAGGAGAACAAAGAAAAGAGAGTGAGGATGCAACAAAATCATATTGAGAGGTACAGACTCGAAGTGGCTTTTGCAATAGATTGTAACAAACAATGCCAGCGAGTTTAAAAAGAACTCAGGGAAGGAATTAGAAAACTGGTGTCCAAACCTGTGACCTCTGACTACAGCTGGCTGCGAGGTTGCAGGACAGATGGGCTGCAAATGCGGTTTGTGTTTATGAAAAGGCCTTCAGAAGGGGCCTGAGAAAACAGCAGTTATGAGCAACCGTAGCATTTATAATAATAATAATAATAATAATGATACCTTCATTTCTAATAATATTTACATGTACCTTTGTCATGCTTACTGTGTTCTTGACACTGCTTTAAGCACTTTTAGTGTTTTAACTAATGTAATCCTCACAACACCCCTAAGAAGAAGGCATTATTATCCCTGTTTTACAGATAAGGAAAATTAAGCACAGGAAGGTTAAGTAATGTCACACAGCTGGTAATGAAAGAGCCAATTCACTATGGACAGCTAATTTTCGACAAAGGAGCCAAGAACATACAATGGAGAAAGTAAAGTCTCTTCAACAAATGGTGTTGGGAAAACTGGACAGCCACATGTAAAAGAATGAAAGTAGACCATTATCTTACACCATACATAAAAATTAACTCAAAATGGATTAAAGACTTGAATGTAAGACCTGAAACCATGAAACTTCTAGAAGAAAGCATACGCAGTACACCCTTCGACATTGGTCTTAGCAACATATTTTCAAGCACCATGTCTGACCGGGCAAGAGAAATAATAGAAAAAATAAACAAATGGGACTACATCAAACTAAAAAACTTCTGCACAGCAAAGGAAACCATCAACAAAACGAAAAGACAACCTAAAAATTAGGATATTTGCAAACCATATATATGATAAGGGGTTAATCTCCAAAATATATAAACAGCTCATACATCTCAACAACAAAAAAACTAACAACCCAATTAAAAAATGGGCAAAAGACCTGAACAGACGTTTCTCCAAAAAAGATATACAGATGGCCCACAGGCACATGGAAAGATGTTCAACATCATTAACTATCAGGGAAATGCAAATCAAAACCACAATGAGATATCACCTCACCCCGTCAGAATGGCTATAATTAACAAGACAGGAAACAACAAGTGTTGGAGACGATGTGGAGAGAAGGGAACTCTCATACACTGCTGGTGGGAATGCAAATTGGTGCAGCCACTATGGAAAACAGTATAGAGATTCCTCAAAACTTAAGGATAGAACTACCATACGATCCAGCTATTCCACTGCTGGGTATTTACCCAAAGAACGTGAAAACATCAATGTGTAAAGATACATGCGCCCCTGTGTTCATTGCAGTGTTATTCACAATAGCCAAGACTTGGAAGCAACCTAAGTTCCCATCAAGGGATGAATGGATGAAGAAGATGTGGTATATATACACAATGGAATACTACGCAGCCCTAAGAAACGACGAAATCCAGCCATTTGTGACAACATGGGTGGACATTGAGGGTATTGTGCTAAGTGAAATAAGTTAGAGGGAGAAGGTCAAATACCGTATGATCTCACTCATAAGTAGTAGATGAAAACAACAACAAACAAACACATAGTGACAGAGATTGGATGGGTGGTTACCAGAGGGGAGGAGTGGAGGGAGGAGGGTGAAAGGGATGATTAGGCACATGTGTGTGGTGATGGATTGTAATTAGTATTTGGGTGGTGAACACGAGAACATCATGTAATCTATGCAGAAACAGAAGTGTAATGATGTACACCTGAAATTTATACAATGTTATAAACCAATGTTACTGCAATAAAAAAATTAAAAAAAGAAAAAAAGAGCTAATTCATATCCAGGAGTCCTTACTCTAGATTTCATGTACTTAGCCAGTATGTTACACCACCTCTGTGGCCAAAATAGCCCCTCCAGCAGTGGTTCACAAAGGATAGTCCTTTCAGGATCTCCAGGGGCTCAAAACTATTTTCATAATAATACTAAGGGTTTTTTTTTTTTTTTGGTGGTGTTTTGGGGTTTTTTTTTGCCTTTTTCATTTTCATTCTCTTATGAGTATACATATGAGTTTTCCAGAGGCTACAGGAAGTATGATGACATCATCACTTTAATGGCTAATAGAAAATGTGTTTGTATATGCTGGTGTTTTCTAGGATTTTCTAAGGCAAGCTGTTTGGGGTCCTGAAACCAAAAAGTTTGAGAACCATTGCCCTAAGGTAAAGGGAACATGGTTTCTGAAGGAATAATCAAGACTGATGCCAGAATTCATTCATTCATTCATTCATTCATTTAATAATTATTGAGCACTACATTCCAGGTACTGTGCCAGGTGTGGGGATGACAGTGTTGGACAAAAGTCGCATGGTCCCTTGACTCATGGGTTTACTGTAATGGTCCTAAAATATTAAGGTGCATGGAAATCCCTTGGTAAACTAACTGCAAATTCTGAGGTTCTACCCCGAGAAATGTAGATTCATTTTTGGGGAGATGGGACTCAGGCATTTACGTCTTTTTAACAGTCTGTTAAGTTGATTCTGCAGCGAAAGTTCCACTAACCACACATTGAGAAACACTGGTCTAGTGGTTGTTTAGCCTGAGGAGAAAACTTGGGGAGATGACAGTGACCACCGTATATAAAGACCTTTGTGACTCCAGAGAGCAAAATAGATACCAGTCAGTGGAATCTCACCTGGAGGCAGGTTTCCATGTAACATTAGGTAGGAATAGTCATTCGGATGAGGCAGAGTTCCCAATCAACTGCAAGTTTTGAGTCTGGTAGACAGCCATACCACCGACACTGTCATAAGGATTCTCACATTGGGTGTGACGTTTTTCAATGTGATCTCTAAGCATGAGGGAATTTTACAAGAACCAAAAAGGAGAGTTCATAAAAGTGGTAACTGGTTTAGTGCACTATTTTGACCACTTATTTTCTCCAACAAACTATGTCAACTCAGATGATATTACAAATTCCAAAGTGACCACTTAGGCTAGGACAGACTACAAGGCCTGGCCAAAGTTCGAGAACTTTGAGGATGAAAGGATGAGGACTTTGAGAAGGAGGAAAAAGTGGAAGCAGTTTCCCAGACCTTCCCTTGTTCCTCATGGGGCGGCACCCAAAGTTCGGTGACTTCAGCAGTAAGGGCCAAGAGCAGACCTTTCTTCCATTTTGGATCTTGGGAGAGGGTGCCTGTCAGGCTTCATCACCCAACTAACACCTGAGCTCCAGGTTCATATATTCTTTCTGTGCCACAGAAATATAACCTAGTTATGAAACCCGTATGAAGCATTCCATATAACTTATTACTTCCAAGTTTCATTTCTGGCTAATTAGGCCTACTGGAGATTTCAGTGCAGCAAACCTAGCCACGGCCTATATATTGTATGTGGTCTACATGCATGCACATTAACCCTTGGAAGCAAACATTCGTATCCCCATTTTACGGATGAAGTATAATTAATTTTATGACTTACTTCATATTTCGCTGAGAAAATAGAAGAATCCAATTGAAAACTACTTCATTTTCCTCACCAAAATACCAAACTACCTGGGCCTTACCTGTCTTCTTTGTCTCCTGTTACAGCGCACAAACTGTTCTCATGACCACCTAAGGCCAGTCCCCTCATTTGTGTACTGGACTCCAATCCCTTTTCCTTATTCACAGGCTTTGCTCCTCTAATTCTACCCTCTCTCTTCTACATCATCAATTTCTTCCTCTATAGAATTATTCCTGTCAGCCTACAACTATGTTATAGTATCTCCCATCTGTTTAAAAAAAGTTTGTTTCTGTCATGACATTGCCCCTTTGCTCTCCTATGTCAGCATGAATTAGGTTTAGTCACATATAACAGAAAACCCAAATTAAAGTAGTATATATAAGATTAGGGTTTGTTTTCTTTTATGTAAAGGAGGATCAGAGGTAGATATTATAGTTCCATAATGTCGCTAGGGAGCCAGATTCCTTCTGTTTTCCTGCTCTGCCATCTTTAGCACAAAACTTCCATCCCCAAGGTCACCTCATGATCTAATATGGCTACAGTAGCTCCAGCCATTTTATCTATGTTCCAGGCAAGAAGGAGAAAGTTGGAGGGAGAGGAAAGAAGTAAATCTCAGGCTTTTCCCCACATTACTGTACTGAAAATGCTTTTGTCAAGTTTATCAATTATATCCATCTTTTCAAATCTCATATTAAATTCTCTGTTCTCATCTTATTGAACTGTTGGCAATATGTGACATACTGACCCCTACTTACTTTCAAAACAATGCTTTCATCTGGCATCAGAGACTCCACATTCTCCTGGTTTCTTTGTACTTCATCAGCTGCTGCTTCTTAGTTTCCTTTGCTGGATCCTCTCTCTCTTTCCCGTCTCTAAATATCAGTTGCCTCGGGCTTTATTTCTTGGTCTTGTTCTTTATATATATTATTTCCCTAATGATCTCATCCAGTCCCATGACGTTAAATACTCTCTTATATACTGCTGATCCCATAAGTTTGTGTCTCCAGACATGACCTCTGTCCCGAACCCCAGACTCATATATATAACCTACATGGTTGTCTAATAGGGATCTCAAATGTAGCATGACCAAACCAGAACTTTTAATTCCTACTCTAAAAAAAAAAAAAAAAAAAAAAAAAAAAACCAAACTTCTCACTCAGTCTTTCCCATCTCCATTAATGGCACCACCGTTCACACAATTGTTCTGGCCAAAAACCTAGCAGTCACCCTTGATTACTTTATTTTTCTCCCCTTCCTTATCCAGTCCTTTAGTAAGTCCTGTCAACTTTATGTCCAAAATATATCCCCAATACCCAAACCTCTTATACCTCCAATATTCTTCCATCATCGTCTCACCTCTAGTTTATTATAATAACCTCCTAACCTTTTCCTTTCTTCCAGGCTTGTTCCCACTAATGGTTAGGGTTAATAGTTACAAACAGAAATTTAACTGGCTGAAAAAGAAAAAATTTGAAGGTGGGTCCAGCCCAGCGGCATAGTGGTTAAGTTCGCACGCTCCGCTTCGGTGGCCCAGGATTCGCAGGTTCAGCTCCTGGGCGAGGACCTACGGACTGCTTATCAAGCCATGCTGTGGCAGGCATCCCACATATAAAATACAGGAAGATGGGCACAGATGTCAGCTCAGGGCCAATTTTTCTCAGGAAAAAGAGGAGGCTTGGCAACGGGGGTTAGCTCAGGGCTAATCTTGAAAGGAAGGGAGGAAGGGAGGGAGGGAGGGAGAGAGAAAGAGAGAGAGAGAGAGAGAAAGAGAGAAAGAGAGAAAGAGAGAAAGAGAGAAAGAAGAAAGAAAGAAAGAAAGAAAGAAAGAAAGAAAGAAAGAAAGAAAGAGAGAAAGAGAGAAAGAGAGAAAGAAAAGAAAGAAAGAAAGAAAAAGAAAGAAAGAATCTGAAGGAATATTGGCAGGGAATTTGGAGGCAAACTGGTAGCATGGATAACAGAATATAGTGGATAAAATCATGGAGTATTGTGCAGTTGTTTAAAGCAATGTATTGGAGCTGCTTGATACAACCCCCATGGATTCCATTCTCAATGGTCTAGGATGCTGCTAGTTTCACTGCGAAGGGGCAGGCAATGACTGTCTGTCTCAAAGCAACTCTACAGAAAGGCAAGAGCAGAACATGAAGAAGCTTTTCTCCACCTACTCTCTCACGGCTGCCCTCCCTCTACCCAAAGCACAGCCTCCCCCACACTCTCTTACTCTCCTCCCCACGCATCTTCTCCCGCCCCTTCCCACACACTCTAGTTCAAGACAGACCCTAGTTTCCCCCGGGGTTTCTCGCAGAGATAGTGATCATGGTGGTTCATTCCTGGATTCTATGCTTCTCTCTTACTTTATATTTTCTCCAGGACTAATTTTGGAGGAAGGAGCCAGCGACCTGAGCTAATTTGCCATCCTAGCAGTTGCTGGTGTGTTCTAGTTCTTGGCAAGTTCCTGCAGTTATTGGAGGAGGTTATCGCATTGTTATTGATAAGAGGGGTTGGCCTAGGAATATTTTTAACCCCAAAATTGCACAACTTATAGCAGGCTGATTTACTGTCACTGATGCAATAATTACAACCCTGGTAAGGAATCTGGAATGCATTGTGGGTTAAGATTCATCTTAATTAACTCAACAAATACTTGGTGGTTATTATAAGGCAGGCATGGTGTTATGCGATAGACATAAAAATGAACAGAAACTGTCCCTGCCCTCTAGTGGAGAATGAGAGAAATTGTTTTATTATAATTATAATATCGTAAATCAAGACAATTGCATACCTTAGTAGAAGTATGCACAAGGTTATTAGGATCCTTGGCAAGAGGAGGCTTCACAGAAAGATAACATTTGAGCAGAGAACTTGAAGAATGTGTAGGAATTTTCAAAGAAAGCACCAGAAGAAAAGTGTTATTGGCAAAGAGTACAGTATGAGGCAAAGAAAAAAGGCTTGAGGAAGCATGGTGTACTCTGGGAAATACAAATAGATCAATATTTCTAGAGCATAAGCTGTGAATGGAAACAGGCACTCTAATTCATTGCTAATAGGTGTGTAAATTGGTTCAACTTTTTAGGAAGGCCATTTAGCAATAACTATCAAAATTTAAAATGCATTGACTTTTTGGTCAGGAATTGTATATCCTCCAGCATTGTTTGTAACAGCAAAAGATTTGAAACAACCTAAATATTCATGAAAGAGGAGCTGGTAAAATAGATGATGGGATGTCCAAATAATGGAAGAGTCTGCAGTTATAAAAAAGAACAAGGCAGAGCCAGCTCTGGTGGTCTAGTGGTTAAGATTTGGCACTCAACACCGTGGCCCAGGTTCATTTCCCAATTGCGGAACCACACCACCCATCTGTGAGTTGTCATACTGTGGCAGCGGCTCACATAGAGAACTAAACTAACAACTAGGATATACAACCATGCACTGAATCTTTAAAAAAAATAGAAAAAAGAACAAGGCAGATTTACAGGTACTAATATGGACTAGTTTTAAAGACATATATATTGTTAAATGAAAAAATCTGCATGCTGAACACTGTGCATACAATATTATCACTTATATGTGTGTGTTGGGGGGGTGATTTCCCATAGATGCATAGACTATCTCTAGATGGGTTCACAAGGAACAGGTAACAGCAACTGCCCCCTGAAGATAGGAACTGGGGATCTGGACTGGGAGGCAGTGACAGACAGATTCTAAAATGGTCCCCAATCATCCCTGCCTCCTGATATTCATGCCCATGTGTAATCTATTCCTCGTGGAGTTTGGATAGGATCTGTGACTTGTTTCTAGACAATAGAATACAACAAAAGTGATGGATGTCACTACTGTGATTATGTTAAATAAGATTGTAACTTGCATCTTGCTAGCAGACTCAACTGAAGCTCACCCTTGCTGGATTTCATGAAGTAAACTGCCATACAGAGAGGTCCACATGCCAAGGAACTGAGGATGGCCTTTGGCTGGTAGCCCACAAGCGCAAGGAATTGAATCCTGCCAACGATGACATTAGCTTGCAAATGTATCCTTCCGCAGTTGAGCCTCAAATGAGACTCCAGTCCTGGCTGACACCTTGACTGCAGCCTTGTGAGACCCTAAAGCAGAGGATCCAGATGGGTCATACTCAGATTCCTGACACACAGAAAATGAGATAATAACTGTGTGTTGTTTTAAGCTTCTAAGTTCATAGTAATTCATTAACACAGCAATAGATAACTAATATAGAACCTGACATTTTTCTTGTAATACATTTTTTTTTGTTGTTTTTTGGTGAGGAAGATTGGCCCTGAGCTAACATCTGTTGCCAATCCTCCTCTTTTTGCTTGAGGAAGACTGTTGCTGAGCTAACATCTGTGCCAATCTCCCTCTATTTTGTATGTGGGATGCTGCCACAGCATGGCTTTATGAGCCATATGTAGGTCTGTACCCAGGATCCACACCTGCAAACCCTGGGCCACTGAAGCAGAGCACGTGAACTTAACCACTACGCCACTGGGCTGGCCCCTTTTGTAATACATTTTTAGTGCTTTTACCCATATGCCTGTAAAACCTACTTAAACACAATAAATGTATTCATCAATTCATAAATAATAAATAGATCAATAAACCAATCAATAAAATAATCTTGAATAATATTTTAATATGTTTATTAAGAACTAATTATATCAGACGACTTCTGGAATGATGGCAGGAGAAGCTCCACAGATTTGCTCCCCAGTGAAACAACCATCACTGGTAAAAATCATAAAACAAACAAACACAGTTTCTAGAAATTGTCACAAGGGCATACAGCAAATGAATTGAATTGAAAATTTACATTTAATTGAAAAAAGAATGTGGTGGCCATATATGACAAGCCCGCAGCTAACAAATGTACTTAATGTTGAAAGGTTAAAAACTTTTCCTGCTAAGATCTGGAACAAAACAAGGGTGCCCACTCTCACCACTCCTATTCAATATGGTACTGGAAGTCCTAGCCAAGGCAATCAGGCAAGAGAAAAAAGGAATCAGAATTGGAAAGGAAGAAGTAAAATTGTCCCTATTTGCAGATGACATGATTTTACATGTAGAAAATCCTAAAGACTCCACCAAAAAACTGTTAGATCTAATCAATGAATTCAGTGAAGTTTCAGAATACAAAGTTAACATGCAAAAATCAGTAGGGTTCCTATACACTAACAATGAATTATCTGAAAAAAGAAATAAAGAAAATGATCCCATTTACAATAGCATCAAAAACGATTGTAAAAAGCAAAAGGAAAAAGAGTATGGGGAATTTCAAGGCTGAGGATCAAAAACAATGTAGATTTAGATTGTAAGCCATTAAAAGGAGCTGGTAGCTCCATGAAAAGAACAAGTTAAACTGTAGGCCAGCTAGTTTACCAGAGAGAGCCAAGAAAAGAGACAGCTACGAAAAGCCCTGAGAACAAACCTCAAAGACTAGCCTCAAAAACCACCCCTACAGACAACTACAGCAAAGTCGCAGGGTACAAAATCAATTTACAAAAATCAGTTGCTTTTCTGTATGCTAATAACGAACTAACAGAAAGAGAGCTCAAAAAGATAATACCACTTACAATTGCATCAAAAAGAATAAAATATCTGGGAATAACTCTTACCAAGGAGGTGAAAGACCTATACTATGAAAACTACAAGACATTTTTGAAAGAAATCAATGATGACATAAAGAAATGTAAAGACATCCCATGCACATGGATTAGAAGAATAAACATAGTTAAAATGTCTATATTACCTAAAGGAATCTACAGATTCAATGCAATCCCAATCAGAATCCCAATGACATTCTTCACAAAATAGAAAAAAGAATACTAAAATTCATATGGGGCAACAAAAGACCCCGAATAGCTAAAGCAATCCTAAGAAAAAAGAACACAGCAGGAGGCATCACAATCCCTGACTTCAAAACATACTACAAAGCAATAGTAATCAAAACAGCATGGTACTGGTACAAAAACAGACACACAGATCAATGGAACAGAATTGAAAGCCCAGAAATAAAACCACACACATACGGACAGCTAATTTTCGACAAAGGAGCTAAGAACATACAATGAAGAAAGGAAAGTCTCTTCAATAAATGGTGTTGGGAAAACTGGACAGCCACAAGCAAAAGAATGAAAGTGGACCATCTGCTATGACCATTCACAAAAATTAACTCAAAATGGATCAAAGACCTGAAGGTGAGACCTGAAACTATAAAACTCATAGAAGAAAATAGAGGCAACACACTATTTGACATTGGTCATAAAGGAATCTTTTTGGATGACATGCCTACCCAGACTAGGGAAACTAAAGAAAAAATGAGCAAGTGGGACTTTATCAGATTAAAGAGCTTCTACAAGACAAATGAAACCAGAATTGAGATGAACAGACAACACACCAGCTGGGAGAGAATATTTGCAAAACATACATCTGACAAGGGGTTGATCTCCATAATATATAAAGAACTCACACAACTGAACAACAAAAAAACAAACAACCCGATCAAAAAATGGGCAGAGGAAATGAACAGACACTTCTCCAAAGAAGATATACAGATGGCCAATAGGCACATGAAAAGATGTTCAACATCACTAATCATCAGGGAAATGCAAATGAAAACAACACTAACATATCACCTCATGCCTGTTAGAATGGCTATAATCACCAAGACAAAAAAACAACAAATGTTGGAGAGGATGTGGAGAAACAGGAACCCTCATACACAGCGGGAATGCAAACTGATGCAGCCTCTATGGAAAACGGTATGGAGATTCCTCAAAGAATTAAAAATAGGGATGCCCTATGGTGAGCTATCCCACTACTGGGAATCTATCCAACTAACCTGAAATCAACAATCCAAAGAGGCTTATGCACCCCTATGTTCATTGCAGCATTATTCACTATAGCCAAGAAGTGGAAGCCACCTAAGTGTCCCTCGACTGACAATTGGATCAAGAAAACGTGGTATATATATACAATGGAATACTACTCAGCCATAAAAAATGACAAAATCATCCAATTTGCAACAACATGGATGGGCATGGAGGGTATTATGTTAAGTGAAGTAAGCCAGAAAGAGAAAGACAAACACTGTATGATCTCACTCATATGTGGAATATAAACCAACACATGGACAGAGAAAACTGTATTGTGGTTTCCAGGGGCAATGGGGGTGGGGGGTGGGCACAAAGGGTGAAGGGAGACATATATATGGTGATGGACAAACAAAAATGTACAACCCAAAATTTCATAATGTTAAAAACTATTAAAACATCAATAAAAAAAATAAATTAAAAAAAACCCACCCCTACAAAGAGGCTTGAATTTAATTGGCTGGAAGAATTTATGCCAGAGGGAATTATCAAAAACAATAAGGCAATCAGCCACCAATTAGTGAACCCTAAGAGCTTGGGCATGATACAGAGGCAGACAGCTTAATCGAGATATCAGGGAAATAGTCAAAAAGAGCCCTGCTAAAACTACTGTCATCCCAGGGTGATTATACACGTTCCCAAGGCTGCACCCTTCAAGGAGTGATATCAGAGGCTGCATGCTGTGGAGGAAACAGACATCCTTAAAATAATCCAGCCAAGTCACTAAATAAATAAACAAACAACAACAAACCCTGGATGGGGAGGGTGAAATTAATATCCAGAATTGCTATAATATATCATCTAAAATGTCCAGATTTCAACAAAAAAATTATGAGAAATGCAAAGAAAAGGAAAGTATGACCCATACACAGGGGGGTAAAAAGGCAACAGAAACTGCTTGTGAAAGGGCCCAGATATTGGACATAGCAGCCAAAGACTTAGTAGCAGCTTTGTAAATATATTCAATGAACTAAAGGAAATCATGGTTAAAGAAGGAAAATATGATGACAATTTCTCATCAAACAGAGAATATAAATAAAGAGATAGAAATTACAAAAAAGAATCAAATGGAAATTCTGAAATTGAAAAGTAAAGTAATTGAAATAAAAAATTCACCAGAGGAGCCCAACAGTACATTTAAACTAGCAGAAGAAAGAATCAGTGACTTGAAGATAGAATGACGGAGACTTTGCAATCCAAAGAACAGAGAGAAAAAAAGAATGAAGAAAAATGAACAGAGACTCAGAAAATGTGAGGCACCCTTAAGGACACGAGCATACACGCAGCTGAAGCACGAAAAGAAGAGTGAGGGAATAAAGAATAAAAAAATTGAAAGAAATAATGGCTTGAAAATTCTCAAATTTGATGAAAATATTAATCTACACACCCAAGAAGTTTAATGAACCACAAGTAGGATAAACTCAAAAAGATCCACAAATAAACATATCATAGTTAATCTGTTGAAAGACAAAGAGAGAATCTTGAAAACAGCAAGAGAAAAGTAAATCGTCACATGCCAGGAAGGCTCAATGAGATGAACAGCTGCCTTCCGATCAGAAACAATGGAGGCCAGGAGGCAGGGCATGACCTATTCAAAGTAACCAAAAGGGAAAAAACCACAACCAAGAATCTTATGTCCCCAAAACTACCTTTCAAAAATGAAGGCAAGGGGGCCAGCCTGGTGGCATAGTGGTTAAGTGCGCATGCTCCACTTTGGTGGCCCGGGGTTCACAGGTTTGGATCCCAGGTGCACGCCAATGCACCACTTGTCAAGCCATGCTGTGGCGGCATCCCATATAAAGTAGAGGAAGATGGGCACAGATGTTAGCCCAGGGCCAGTCTTCCTCAGCAAAAAGAGGAGGATTGGCGTCGGATGTTAGCTCAGGGCTAATCTTCCTCCCCGCCCAAAAAAAAATGAAGGCAAGATTGGGGCTGGCCTTGTGGCATAGTGGTTAAGTTCCTGTGCTCTGCTTCAGCGGCCCCAGGGTTTGCAGGTTCAGATCCCGGGTGCAGACCTAACACCGCTCATCAAGCCATGCTGCGGGGGCATCCCACATACAAAATAGAGGAAGATTGACACAGATGTTAGCTCAGGGGCAATCTTCCTCAAGCAAAAAGAGGAAGATTGGCAACAGATATTAGCTCAGGACCAATTTTCCTCACAAAAAAAAAAAAATGAAGGCAAGATAAAGTACATTTCCAGAAAAACAAAAACGGAGAGAATTTGTTGCTTGTAGACCTACTTACAAGAAATACAAAGGAGAATTTCAGACTGAAAGCGATTGACCATGGATAGTAATTCAAATCCACATGAAAAAACTAAAAGCACCAGTAAAGGTAATCATGCACTTATAAAAGAAAGTGTAAACGCATATTTCTTTGCCTTCCTTCTCTTAACTGATTTTCAAAGCAAACATAAAAAACAATATGTATATAGTTGTATTGTTTGGCTAATAAAATATAGAAATGTAATATATTTGAGAATTATAGCACAAAGGAGGTGGATGGGAGCTAAGCTACATTGGAGTAAAGAAAGAACACTATATGGTAACTCAAATACACAGGAACAGATTAAGAGAACCTGAAATGGTAAATAAGAAGGTTGATATAACAAACTCTATGAAGATATACCTGCTGTCTTTTCTCTAAGCTTCTTTAAAAGACATTAAATTATATAAAGTAACAATTATAACACCGTATTATTGGGTTTCTCCCATATCCAGATATAATATGTATAATACTAATTTTTATTCACTTCTACATATTATATTTATTTTCAAAAATTTCTACTATTAATATGCATTATTCTTATCATCTAAAAAGTAAGTCTAAGTGGAAAATGAAAGATTTACTTAACAAATGTTATTGGGATAAGTGGATAGACATTTGTGAAAAAAATTGACTCTCACTTTAGGCTGTACAATAATAATTATCTCAGGTGATTTTAAAAGTTAATTTAAAAATAAAAAGTATACAAAAACTGGAAGGTAATTAAATTAAATGTAATTAAGGAAGACTCTCCAACACTACCATATGATGCACAATCTGAATTGAAATTAAGAAAACAATTTTGTTCACAGTAGCATCAAAAAGAATAAAATACTTGGGAATAAATTTAGCAAATGAAGTGCAAAACTTATACTCTGAAAACTATAAAACGTTCAATGAAATTAAAGAAGATCTAAGTCAAATGGGAAAACATCATATGTTCATGGATCAGAGGACATAATATTGGGACAATGGCAATACTTAAACTGATCTACAGACTCAACACAATCCCTAACAGAATCCCAGCCGACTTCTTTGAGAAACTGAAAAGCTGATTCAAAAATTCATTTGGAATTGCAAGTGACCCAGAATAGCCAAAACAATCTTGAAAAAGAACAAAGTAGGAGGACTCACATTTCCCAATTTCAAAACTTACTACAAAGCAACAGTAATCAAGACAATGTGGTACTAGCATAAGGATACACAAACAGATGAACAGAATAGAATTGAGAGTCTGGAAATAAACTCAAACATCCATGGTCAAATAATTTTTGACAAGGGTACTAAGACCATTCAATGGGGGGAATAGTCTTTTCAACAAATGGTGCTGGAACAACTGGATAGCTACATGCAAAAGAATGAAGTTTGACTTCACCTTTCCCTCACATCATATATAAAAAGTAACTCAAAATGGATCAAAGACCTAAATGTAAGAGTTCTGAATCATCCTTCTTTTTCCAAGAGAAATACTACATTTGTAGCTTTATTATCCTGCCTCGTGACCATAGAAGTTTGTGGGCCCCAAGGGCTCTTTCCATTTGAACAGTCTCTGTTTCTTTTAGTCCAAGAGACAGTCCTTCCACCAATATAATCCTTTCAAAGCTTTGTGGGGTTCCTATGAATCTTGTCTGGGTTCATTCTATTAGTCAAAACCCATACTCACGAAGCTCTTTAAGACAGGCCATTCTCCAGCTTGGGCTGTGAGTCAGGGTGCTGTGGGACATCCTTAAGATTCTTTAAAGCCTTTTCTTTTCTGGTTGAGACAGTCTATGAAGCACTTACTAAAGTCTTAATAAAAAGTTTCTCACCATACCCTTGAGATTATCTTTACTCTGAGGCCTTTATTTTTTGTCTTTTTGTGTTTGTTTTTTCGTTTTACTTTGAGAAACCTTTTACCATCTAACTCTATTGGGAAAGAGAAACAGTTTTAATTTTGATCCTAGCAAGCCCTAGCTACTTGATATTGCCTCTAAATTTTGCATGCCAAACAGTTCTTTTTTATTTCTTCTCTTTCTAGCCATATCTCTAGAGCATTTTTCTTAGTATATGTAGCCAAAAGAAACCACTTGGCACTCTGAACATTCTTGAAAATCTTTGCCAGATGCCCCAGTCCATTAAGTACATTACGGACATTCTATTTTCCACGTTACCAGAGGCAACAGTTTCACTAAACTTCCCACCATCACATAATGTAAGTCATATTTTCTCCATCTCCAGTAACATTTTCCTCACTGTCCTTCAAACTCTCACTAACAGTCTCTTCTAGGCCCTTCCAGCTTCTGCCCACTGCCCAGTAACAAAGCCAATACCACATGTTTCTGTTAAGGCAGCACCCTACTCTCAGGTGCCAAATTCTATTCTTGTTAACTACTGCTGTGTAACAAGCTGCCCCAAAACTTTCTAGTGGCTTTAAACAACCATTTTATTATATCTCAAAATTTCAGAGGTCAGGAATTCAAGCAGGGCTCGATTGGGTTGTTCTTTTTTTCCCATGTGACAACAGAGGTTACTCCATGGTATTCAGCTGGGCTGGTCTGGGCTGGTCACTCACATGTCTGGCACTTTGGCAGAGGTGGCTAGAAGGCTGAGCTCAGCTGACTTTCAGTTGGAGTAACCACATGTGGCCTCTCTAGCATCGCAATTTCTAGGTAGCCACACTTCTATTATGCAGCTCAGGGCTCCCACGGAGAGTGTTCCAAGACAGCTGCACCAAAGGGCAAGGCTTCTTATGACTTCGGCTCAAAATCCCCAGAATCTGCTACACTCTATTGATCAAACAAGACTCTGAGGCCAGCCCAGATTCAAGGTAAAGAGAGTTAGGATCCATCTCTTATTGAGAGAAGTAGAAAAGAATCTGTGGCCCTCCTTTAACATCTTGATTGAAGTATAATTGACACACAATAAACTGCATGTATTTAAAGTGTAAAATTTAGTAAGTTTTGACATACGTGTACAGCCATGAAATGATCACCACTATCATGATAATAAACATATCCATCACCTCCCAAAGTTTTCTGGTGCCCAATTGTAATCCTCGCTCTTTCCCCTCCTGCCTCTCCCCAGTTCCACCACCACCATCCTCAACCTGTCTGTTCTGATCTCTGTCATTATAGATTATTTTTCATTTTCTAGAATTTTTTATAAATCGAAATATACAATCTAAACTTTTTTTTTTTTTTCACTTGGCATAATTACTTTGAGATTCATACATGTTGTAGCATGTGACAATAGTTCATTTGTTTTATTGCTGAGCAGTATTCCGTTGTATGGACCACAGTTTTTTTCCCATTTATCTGTTGATGGACATTTGGGTTATTTCTAGTTTCTGAGTATTACAAATAGAGCTGCTAAGAACATTTGTGTACAAGTCTTCGTATAGATATATGCTTTCATTTCTCTTAGTGGAATAGAATAGTTGTACCATATGGTAGGTGTATATTTAACATTTTGTGAAACTACTCAAATGTTTTCCAGTGTGGTTTTGCTACTTTACATTCCCACCAGTAGTGTAGGAGAGTTCCAGGTGCTCCACATCCTCACCAACAATACTTGGTATGGTCAATTTTGTTAATTTTACTTATTTTATTAGGGTTTTAGAGGTATCTCATTGTGACTTTAATTTGCATTTTCTTAATGACTAATCATGTTTAACATCTTGTCATGTGCTTTTTTGCCTCTTTTATATGACTTGGTGAAGTGTCTGTTCAAATCTTTCGCCATTTTTCTTATTGAGCTGTTGTTTTTTTCTTGAGTTTTGAGAGTTCTTTATATATTCTGGATACAAGTGCTTTATCAGATATACGACCAAAAATATTTTCTCTCAGCCTTTGGCTTATCTTTTCACTATCTCAAGTGTCTTTTGATGTGTTTTAGTTTGAATGAGGTCCTACTTATTAATTTGTTCTTTTATGGATTGTGTTTTTTGTGTCATATTCAAGAAATCTTTGGTTACCCCAAGGTCACAAAGGTTTTCTCCTATGTTTTCTCTTAGAAATGTTATAGTTTTAGGTTTCACAGGTAAGTCTATGATCCATTCTTATTTTTACACCCTGTAAGGTATGAATCAAAGTTCATTTTTATTCATATGGATAACCAAATATTCCTACACCATTTGTTGTTGAAAAGACTATCCTTTCTCACTGAATTGCTTGGCACCTTTGTCAAAATTCAGCAATCCATATATTTTTGTGTCTATTTCTGGACTCTCTATTCTGTTTCATTGATTCATTTATCTGTCTTTACCAAAGCAATAGAACACTGTCTTGATTACTGTAGCTTTATAATAACTCTTGAAATCAGGTAGTGTTAGACCTCAACTTTGTTCTTTTTTTTCAAAATTGCTTTGCTCTTCTATGACCTTTGTATTTTCACATAAATTTTAGAATCAATTTATCAATATCTATAAAAATCCTGCCAGGATTTTGATTGGGATTTCATTGAATCCAAATATCAATTTGGGGAGTATTCACATCTTAACAATATTAAATCTTGTAAGCAATGAGCATGGTATATATTTCAATTTATTTAGACCTTGTTTAATTTATCTGAGTAGTATTTTTTTTTTAATTTTTTGTTTATTGCAGTAACATTGGTTTATAACATTGTAGAAATTTCAGGTGTACATCACTGTACTTCTATTTCTGCATAGATTACATCATGTTCACCACCAAAATACTAATTACAACCCATCACCACACACATGTACCGAATTATCCCTTTCACCCTCCTCCCTCCCCCCTTCCCCTCTGGTAACCACCAATCCAATCTCTGTCCCTATGTGTTTGTTTATTGTTGTTATTATCTACTACTTAATGAAGGAAATCATGCGGTATTTGACCTTCTCCCTCTGACTTATTTCACTTTGCATTATACCCTCAATGTCCATCCATGATGTCACAAAGGGCTGGATTTCATCGTTTCTTATGGCTGAGTAGTATTCCATTGTGTATATATACCACAGCTTCTTTATCCATTCGTCCCTTGATGGGCACTTAGGTTGCTTCCAAGTCTTGGCTATTGTGAATAAGGCTGCAATGAACACATGGGTGCATGTACCTTTACAAATTGGTGTTTTCAAGTTCTTTGGATAAATACCCAGCAGTGGGATGGCTGGATCATATGGTAGTTCTATCCTTGATTTTTTGAGGAATCTCCATACTGTTTTCCATAGTGGCTGCACCAGTTTGCACTCCCACCAGCAGGGTATGAGAGTTCCCTTCTCTCCACATCCTCTCCAACACATGTTGTTTCCTGTCTTGTTAATTATAGCCATTCTGACGGGCGTGAGGTGATATCTCATTGTAGTTTTGATTTGCATTTCCCTGATAGTTAATGATTTTGAACATCTTTTCATGTGTCTGTTGGCCATCTGTATATCTTCTTTGGAGAAATGTCTGTTCAGGTCCTTTGCCCATTTTTTAATTGGGTTGGTAGTTTTTGTTGGTAAGATGCATGAGTTCTTTATATATTTTGGAGATTAAGCCCTTATCAGAAGTATGGTTTGCAAATATCTTCTCCCAATTGTTAGGTTGTCTTTTCGTTTTGTTGATGGTTTCCTTTGCTGTGCAGAAGCTTTTTAGTTTGATGTAGTCCCATTTGTTTATTTTTTCTATTGTTTCTCTTGCCCGGTCAGACATGGTGTTTGAGAGGATGTTGCTAAGACTGATGTCGAAGAGCGTACTGCCTATGTTTTCTTCTAGAAGTTTCACAGTTTCAGGTCTTACATTCAAGTCTTTAATCCATTTGGAGTTAATTTTTGTGTATGGTGTAAGGTAAGGGTCTACTTTCACATTTTTGCATATGGCTATCCAGTTTTCCCAACACCATTTGTTGAAGAGACTTTCTTTTCCCCATTGTATGTTCTTGGCTCCTTTGTCAAAGATTAGCTGTCCATAGATGTGTGGGTTTATTTCTGGGCTTTCGATTCTATTCCATTGATCTGTGTGTCTGTTTTTGTGCCAGTACCATGCTGTTTTGGTTACTATAGCTTTGTAGTATATTTTGAAATCAGGGAGTGTGATACCTCCAGCTTTGTTCTTTTTTCTCAGGATTCCTTTAGCTATTCGGGGTCTTTTGTTGTTCCATATAAATTTTAGGATTCTTTGTTCTATTTCTGTGAAAAATGTTGTTGGAACATTGATAGGGATTGCATTGAATCTATAGATGGCTTTAGGAAGTATGGACATCTTAGCTATGTTAATTCTTCCAATCCAAGAGCACGGAATATCTTTCCATTTCTTTGTGTCTTCTTCAATTTCTTTCAGAAATGTTTTATAGTTTTCGGTGTACAGATCTTTCACCTCTTTGGTTAAGTTTATTCCTAGGTATTTTATTCTTTTTGTTGCAATTGTAAATGGGATGGTATTCTTAATTTCTCTTTCTGCTACTTCGCTGTTGGTGTACAGAAATGCAACTGATTTTTGTATGTTGATTTTGTATCCTGCAACTTTACCATATTCGTTTATTACTTCTAAAAGTTTTCTGGTGGATTCTTTGGGGTTTTCTATATATAAAATCATGTCATCTGCAAATAGTGACAGTTTCACTTCTTCCTTTCCAATTTGGATCCCTTTTATTTCTTTCTCTTGCCTGATTGCTCTGGCTAGGACTTCCAGTACTATGTTAAATAGGAGTGGTGACAGTGGGCATCCTTGTCTGGTTCCTGTTCTTAGAGGGATGGCTTTCAGTTTTTCACCATTGAGGATGATATTAGCTGTGGGTTTCTCATATATGGTCTTTATTATGTTGAGGTACTTTCCTTCTATACCCATTTTATTCAGAGTTTTTATCATAAATGGATGCTGTATCTTGTCAAATGCTTTCTCTGCATCTATTGTGATGATCATGTGATTTTTATTCTTCATTTTATTAATGTGGTGTATTACATTGATTGATTTGCGAATGTTAAACCATCCCTGCATCCCTGGAATAAATCCCACTTGATCATGGTGTATAATCTTTTTAACGTATTGTTGTATTCGATTTGCTAGTATTTTATTGAGGATTTTTGCATCGATGTTCATCAGTGATATTGGCCTGTAATTTTCTTTTTTGTGTTGTCCTTGTCTGGTTTTGGTATCAGGGTAATGTCAGCTTCAGTAGAATGAGTTAGGAGCTTCCCCACTCCTCAATTTTTGGAAGAGTTTGAGAAGGATAGGTATTAAGTCTTCTTTGAATGTTTGGTAGAATTCACCAGGGAAGCCGTCTGGTCCTGGACTTTTATTTTTGGGGAGGTTTGTGATTACTGTTTCGATCTCCTTACTGGTGATTGGTCTATTCAAATTCTCTACTTCTTCTTGATCCAGTTTTGGAAGGTTGTATGATTCTAAGAATTTATCCATTTCTTCCAGATTGTCGAATTGGTTGGCATATAGCTTTTCATAGTATTCTCTTATAATCTTTTGTATTTCTGAGGTGTCTGTTGTAACCTCTCCTCTTTCATTTCTGATTTTACTTATTTGTGCCTTCTTTTTTTCTTGGTGAGTCTAGCTAAAGGTTTGTCAATTTTGTTGATCTTTTCAAAGAACCAGCTCTTGGTTTTATTAATTTTTTCTATTGTTTTTTTGGTCTCTATTTCATTTATTTCTGCTCTGACTTTTATTATTTCCCTTCTTCTACTGATTTTAGGCTTTGTTTGTTCTTCTTTTTCCAGTTCCTTCAGGTGCATTGTTAGATTGTTTATTTGAGATTTTTCTTGTTTGTTGAGATAGGCCTGTATCGCTATAAACTTCCCTCTTAGATCTGCTTTTGCTGTATCCCATAAATTCTGGCATGTCATATTTTCATTTTCATTTGTCTCCAGGTATTTTTTGATTTCTTCTTTGATTTCTTTGTTAACCCAGTCGTTGTTCAGTAGCATTTTGTTTAATCTCCACGTATTTGTGGCTTTTCTGATTTTCTTCCTATAGTTGATTTCTAGTTTCATACCGTTGTGGTCAGAAAAGATGCTTGGTATTATTTCAATCTTCTTAAATTTATGGAGACTTGTTTTGTGGCCTAATATGTGATCAATCCTGGAGAATGTTCCATGTGCCTTTGAAAAGAACGTGTATTCTTCGGTTTTTGGATGGAATGCTCTGTATATATCTACTAGGTCTATCTGTTGTAGTGTGTCGTTTAAGGCCAATGTTTCTTTATTGATCTTCTGTTTGGATGATCTATCCGTTGGTGTAAGTGGAGTGTTCAAGTCCTCTACTATTATTGTGTTACTGTATATTTCTGTTTTTATGTCTGTTAATAATTGCTTTATATATTTAGGTGCACCTACATTGGGTGCGTAGATATTTACAAGTGTTATATCCTCTTGTTGGATTGTTCCCTTGATCATTATGTAATGCCCTTCTTTGTCTCTTTTTACAGTTTTTGTTTGAAAGTCTATTTTGTCTGATATGAGTACTGCTACCCCAGCTTTCTTTTCATTGCCATTTGCGTGGAGTATCTTTTTCCATCCCTTCACTTTCAGTTTGTGAGTGTCTTTAGGTCTGAAGTGTGTCTCTTGTATGCAGCATATATATGGGTCTTGTTTTTTTATCCAGTCAGCCACCCTATGCCTTTTAATTGGAGCATTTAGTCCATTGACGTTTAGAGGAGCTATTGATAAGTATGTACTTACTGCCATTTTTTAGCTTTTTTTCTCAGTGTTTTAGTAGTCCTTCTCTGTTCCTTTCTTCTTCTATACAGAATTGATGGTCTCTTTAGTTTGACCTCTGTCTGAAAGCTGTACTCTTTAACTCCCCTCCTCCCTCATGTTTTTGATATCATATCTAACCTCTTTGTTGTGCATTTGTATCCATTACATTCTAATCATGGAAATAGATAATTTTTCCTATTTGTGGACTTTTCTTTTCCCCTTAAATCAGTCCCTTTAACATTTCTTGTAGCACTGGTTTCTTGGTGACAAACTCCTTTAATTTTTGCTTATCTGGGAAAATTTTGATCTCTCCTTCCATTTTGAATGATAACCTTGCTGGGTAGAGTATTCTTGGCTGTAAGTTTTTTCCTTTTAGCACTTTAAATATATCGTGCCATTCTCTTCTAGCCTGTAAGGTTTCTGCAGAGAAGTCAGCTGATAGCCTTATGGGGTTTCCTTTGTACGTAACTTGACATTCTCTTGCGGCTTTTAGGATTCTCTCTTTATCTTTAATTCTGGACATTTTGATTATGATGTGTCTTGGTGTGGGTCTCTTTGGGTTTATCTTGTTTGGGGCTCTCTGTGCTTCCTGTACCTGGATGTCTGTTTCCTTCCTTAGGTTAGGGAAGTTTTCATCTATTATTTCTTGAAATAGATTCTCTGACCCCTTGTCTTGCTCTTCTCCTTCCGGGACACCTATAACACGGATGTTAGTGCGCTTGATGTTGTCCCAGAGGTCCCTTAGACTGTCCTCAGCTTTTTAATTCTTTTCTCTTTTACCCGTTCACCTCGGGTAATTTCTTCTAGTCTTTCTTCCAGCTCGCAGATCCGTTCTTCTGTATCCTCTACTCTGCTTTTGAGTCCCTCTAGTGAATTTTTCATTTCCAGTATTGTATTCTTCATTTCTGATTGGTTCTTTTTTATATCTTCCATTTCTTTGTTGACATTCTCACTGAGTTCATCTATTCTTCTCCCCAGATCAGTGAGCATCCTTAACACTCTTAGTTTGAACTCTCTGTTGGGTAGGTTGCTCATTTCTGTTTCACTTAGTTCCTTTTCTGGGGTTTTGTCCTGTTCCCTTACTTGGAATGTATTCTTTTGCCTCTTCATTTTGCCTCTTTCCCTGTGCTTGTGTCTATGTATTAGGTAGGTCAGCTACGTCTCCTGCTCTTGGATAGGGGACCTTATGTAAGTGATGGCTTAGGAGGCTTCCAGTGTGCTTCCCTCAGTTCTCAATGTTCCAGGGGTGACCCCTATGTGGGCTACGTGTATCCTTCTGTTGTGGCCTGTTTGCTCTCCCTGTAGGCGCCCAGGGAGGCTGAGTTATGCTTCTGGCCAGCTGTTGTAATGCTCAGCTGCTTGTAGTTGTTGTGGGCCCTTCAGTCTCTTTATCAGGTGTGGGGATCCCCAGCACAGTTGGCTGCAAGTTCTAATACCACATTTGTGTTGCAGTATTTCTTTTAAGTGATTAGGCCCCCACCGTGGCAGGTTGTTAGGCTCAGGGCCTTACAATTGCTGTAAGCCTCTAGCCTATTAGATCTCTTGTCAGCTCTCTGAGGATTGCAGCTGGGTGGGGCTGGCCTCAGGCACAGGAGCACCCAATTGTTTCAGGTTTTGGAAGGTGGAGCAAACCTCCTATGTGGGTCTTTGAGAAGTACAAGTCTTCTGCAGCTGACAAGCCCTGTTGCCCACAGGTCCACACACACAGTCAACACAGTCCTGCCCCGTGTGAGCGCCCCGACCTCCCCAAGCGGACCCAGTCTCTCAACGGCGGGAGCCCCACACACTCTGCCACCGCCCCACACTCTCCACCCGCTCCTTGTGCACACCCTGCCCTGCTCAAGTCGGCTCAGTTGCCAGGCTGCAGAGAATCCAGTCACCAATCTATGCAGGCCCACAAGTTGCGTGAGGGCTTGTTGTTGGGTGGGGCCAGTCTCTAGGGTGGGCTGGCTGCCCTGGCTGAGCTGGATTAAATCGGTGCTCTAGCGGGTGGGGCAGACCCTGGGCTAGCAGGCCTCAGGGAGAACTCCAATGGCGTCTGTGTCAGCACGCTCACACCAGGCCACAACAATGGCCGCCGCCAATGTCCCAGTCCCTGGAGAGGTCTCACCCCTCACCGAGATGCACTCAGGGCCTATTAGGTGAGTCTCTTGTCACCAAAGCACTGTACACCTTTCTTTCTGGTGATTTTAGGGTGCTTCCTGAAACGGGTGAGTTTGCACGCGGGCCCTTTAAGAGCCAGTTTTAGTTTCTTTGTGAACCGGGTTTTCTGGGGGTGCTCCCCAATGTTTTAGTAGCAGGCACAGTCAGATATTATGCCTCTGGTCTCGATTGTGCTGGATCCACAATATGCCCACAGCGGGGGTGCTCCCCGGCTCAGGGCCCCGCGCCTCCAGGGAGGCTGCGTACCTGTGAGCTGCTCCCGGCAGCCGTGAAGCTGGCGGCTTGTGAAGGCGGCGTTTTTCCTCTCCGGAAGGGAGTCTCTGCCTCTTCCACCTCAGTTAGGATTGTCCGTTGTTGCAGGAGTTCCTCTTATCCAGTTTTCAGTTCTGTCTCAGGGGTAATTTTTCCACGAGTCGTTGTAAATTGGCTGTGTCCACGGGAGGGGGTGAGTTCCGAGTCTGCTTACGCCGCCATCTTGACTCCTCTCTCCATCTGAGTAGTATTTTGTAGTTTTCAATGTACGGATCTTTTATGTGTTTTGTCAGATAAAAATCAATTGATCATGAATTCAAAGGTTTATTTCTGGATTCTCAATTCTGCTCCATTAATCTACATGCCTATCCTTACGCCACTACGCCACTATTTTAACTACTATAGCTGTATAGGAAGTTTTAAAATTGGGTATGTATTCCTCCAAATTTATTCTTCTTTTCAAAATTGTTTTGGGTATTTGAGTTCTTTGCATTTGCATAAATCTTAGGATCAGCTTGTCAATTTTTAAAGAAAAACCCTGCTGAGGCTTTCCTAGGGCTTGCACTGAATCTGTAGATCAATTTGGGAATTACTGCCATGTTAATGCTCCTGGTTATTCCAATCCACACACATGGAATGCCTACATCTATTTAGATCTTTTCTAATTTCTCTCAGCAAGGTTTTGTGATTTTCAATGTACTTGTCTTGCATTTATTTTGTTCAATTTATTCCTAAGCATTTAATTCTTTTTGGCACTATTTGAAAGAATTGTTTTCTTAGTTTCATTTTTGGGCTTTTCCTTGCTAATATATAAAAGTACTTCTATACTGATTTTGTATCCTGTAACTTTGCTGAACTTGTTTATTAGTTCCAGTAGGTTTTTAAAATAAATTCCTTAGAATTTTCTACATTTAGGATCTTGCCTCTACAAATAAAGACAATTTTTCTTCTCCCTTTATAATCTAGGTGCTTTTTTTCTTGTATTAATGCACTGGCTACAACCTCCAGTACAATGTTAAACAGAAGTGGCAATAGTAGATATCTTTGCCTTGTTCCTGATAGTAAGGGGAAAGCATTCTTTCACCATTAAGTATGATATTAGCTGTAGGTATTTCATAAATGCCTCAGATCAGGAAGTTGAAAAAAAATTTGCTATTGGGTTGAAGTATAAATCATAATAAGAACTAAAATATACACAGAACTTGATAGTGAAAATACTATATTTCAAAACTTGCAGGATGCAGGTTAAATGGCACTTAAGAAATTTGTCTTAAATGCTTATATTCAAAAGAAGAATGAAAAAATTAATGAGCTAATCAAATAATATGATTTTTTTAATTTAGAAAACTAATGCTAAACAGTACTATCCTTAACCTGATAAAGTTTTTCTACAAAAAACCTAGATCAAACATCATATTTAATAGTCAAATTATTAAAAAGCATTCCCTTTAAACCAAGAATAAGACAGAGGTGTCTTCCTTCAACATTTCTATTCAATATTGTGCTGAAGTTCCAAATCAATGCAGTAAAGCAAGAAAAAGAAGTTTTTAAGTATAAGGATTAGAAAGGAAGATGATAACATATTATCTGATTATCTCCGTTAAAATACCCCCAATCTACAGATAAAATTTTGTATTAATAAAGAAAGTTTAGCAATTATTTGGACAAAAAATAAATACACAAAAGACAATTTTACTTCTGTACATGAGCAACAAATACCCAGGTAATGTTATTTTTTAAAATACTATTTATAAGGTACATAGATATGCAAAAATATGAGGTCCCTAGATATGCAGAAAATATTAACAAAATTATGAAATTCTAATGAGACATTAAAGAAAACCTAAATAAATACAGGGATGTACCATGTTCGTGGATAGGAAGATTCAATATCATAAAGATATGAATTCTCCCAAACTTGTCTATATATTCAGTACAATTCCAATAAAAATTCCAACAAGATTTTTCATAGAACTTGGCAGGCTAATAAATTTTAAAATTAAGAAAAAAAAAGCAAAAGGTCAAGAATTACCAAGATACACCTAAAGAGAAAGACCTAGGCTACAGGCCAGGTGATGGGGGTGGGGAATATGCCCCACAAGATACGGACTTATTGTAAAGATATACTAACTAAGACAGTGTGCTATCAGTGCAGAGAAATACAAATGCACCAATGAAATAGAATAGGGAATGCACGGGGGCTGGCCCCGTGGCTTAGCAGTTAAGTGCGCGCGCTCCACTACTGGCGTCCGGGTTGGGATCCCGGGTGCGCACCAATGCACTGCTTGTCCGGCCATACTGAGGCTGTGTCCCACATAGAGCAACTAAAAGGATGTGCAACTATGACATACAACTATCTACCGGGGCTTTGGGGAAAAAAAAAGGAGGAGGATTGGCAATAGATGTTAGCTCAGAGCTGGTCTTCCTCAGCAAAAAGAGGAGGATTAGCATGGATGTTAGCTCAGGGCTGATCTTCCTCACAAAAAAAAAAGAATAGATGGGCCGGCCCTGTGGCTTGGTGGTTAAGTGCGCGCGCTGCGATGCTGGTGGCCCGGGGTTCGGATCCCGGGTGCGCATCGAGGCACCACTTCTCTGTTCATCCTGAGGCCGAGTCCCGCATACAGCAACTGGAAGGATGTGCAGCTACGACATACAACTATCCACTGGGGCTTTGGGGGGAAAAATAAAAAAATAAATAAAATCTTTAAAAAAAAAAAAAAAAGAATAGAGAATGCAAAAAGGGACTCACGCATGTGTGGAAACTTTATTTATGACAGAAGTGGCACTACAGATCAGCAGGATATTGAGTGCCTATGCAAGAAATGGTTCTGGGACAACTGGAAGAAAAAAGAAATTTAATCCCAACCTAACACCAAAACAAATGTGAAGGCAAAACTTTTAAAAACATTTAGAAGAAAGCATAGACTATCTTTATGATCTTACAGTTGGGAAGAATTCTTAAGACACACATTAAAAAAATTCACACCAGAAAGGAAAGAACTGATAAATCTGCTGATATTAAAATTCAGACCTTCTATTAATCAGCACATCATAAAGAAAGTAAAAATAAATAACATTTTAAAATGACATAAACTAGGTAAAGATATTTGCCACACATTTAACCAACAAAAGATTAATTTTCAGCATACAAAAAAAATACAGATCAAAAAGAAAAAGACATGAATTATGAATAAGCACCCCTAGAAGATAAAGCAAGAATGGCTCCTAGTAGATTGGTAATATTGTCTCTTTAGCTGGATTGTGAGTGATTGCATTTTATTTTTAATCATTGTATGATAGATAGATACATAGATAGATACATAGATAGATACATAGATACATAGATACATAGATGAAAAATACATTTAAAATATTCTTTCATAGATTTTCAATATTTAATAACAACTGCTTGACAAAAGAAAAACAAAATAAATAAAAAGAAAGAAGAAAGAAGGAATTAATAAAAAAAACCCTGAAATTAATAAAATGAGAAACTGACACATTACAGTAATAAGAAGAAGAACCACAAAACAGAATGTGTTAAAAGGTTAATAAAGTCCTCTGTCAAGCATTACTAAAGAAAATAAAAGAAAACAAACAAAAATATGAAGAATGTATAAGGCAATATAATCACAGATACAAACAAAAGAAAGAAAAGTAGCTACTACTTACGGAAGAGTTACTGTATGCCAGCCACTGTTTTAGATACTATGTCATTTAATTTTCACAAGTATCACAAGTATTATGTCATTTAATTTTCACAACAGTTCCAGACATGAGATAGGTTTTATTGTTATCCCTATTTCCCAGATGAAAAAAACTATAGCACAGAGAGCTAAAAGGACTTCCCCAAGGTTACATAGCTAGTGAGTGAATTAGAATCTAGGCAGCCTAGCACTTCAGTATATGTCTTTAATCATTCCTCAAGATTGCCTTCCTTCAAATGTTCATCTCATAGAATTTTAGAGTCCAGAAGACCCTTCCAGACCACTTAATGCATTTCTCTCATTTTACAGAAGAGGATTTGTTTTTCTTACATTGTCCTAAAAATGGAACAAACTATCTGGAGAGACCCAGAGGAGTCAGTGTAGATGGTGCTGACCTAGAGAACAAGCACAAAAATTATAAGAGAACATTATGTGCAACTCATGGCAATAAATTTGAAAATCTAGAGGAAGGAAATAATTTTTAAGTGAAACACAAATGATCAAATTGAATTAATAATCAGGAAAAAAAACCCAAAATTAAACCAATAATCATAAAAAATTGGAAAGGTATTTAAATATTTACCTTTCAAAAAGACACCAGTCTCAGATGGTTTTAGAGCTGAGTATATATCATTTTTAAATAACATATATTCCTATCTTATTTAAATTATTCCACACTATAGGAAAAGAAAGAATTTAAACACATTTTATAAATCTAGTTTACTCTTAATACTAAAACATAATAAAGATGATACAAAATGACAACAGACCAGCTTTATCTTTGAATATAGATGCCAAGAGTCTAAATAAAATCTTTGCAAATCAAACCCAATAGTCTATTAAAAGAAAATCAGTTCATGACCAAGTAGAATTCCAGGAAACAAAATGGTTTAACATTAGGAAATCTGTGTCTTCAATTCACCACGGGAACAAAATTAAGGAGGAAGATCACATCATTATATCAAGAATCATTAAAAAGTATTTGATAAAAAGTCAGCAGCCATTTCTAATAACAGTTAATGTTTATTAAGTGTTTTCTATGCGCCAGGCATTGTTCTAAGTGCTTTGCTTGCATTAACTTACTTAATTCTCCTAACAACAACTGTATTGCTGCAATTATTATTATTATTCCTATTTTATGAAAGAGAAAACTGAAACTCAGAGAGATTGAATAACGTCACACATAAAGGAAATGATGGAGCTAGTATGTGAACCAAGGGGGAGTGGCTGTACAGCCCACATCCTTATCAGCTATACACTGCCTCTAATAAAATCTCTAGTTAGCACTAAGAGGAAATAGGTATACCTAAATATGATCAACATTAAATACTAAAGGCTAACAGTAAACTTTACAATAAAAGGTGAAATTTCCATGGAAATTCAGGAACAAGTTCAGTGTCAGGGTCTTTGTGAGGGTGTGTCAATATGTAACACCATTCTTCCCCTCCTGATTCTAAACAATTTGGAAAAAGGATAAAATATGATCAGATAGGAAGCAAAACATCAATTGCATTACTGTTAAAGGCTAGATGAGGGCACATGGATTGCACCTGTGGGAAAATGGTCTTTATGAAACTGGACTCCAGAGTTAAGACTCTTTGCTGAACCAGTCGTGGATGCGCTGGACCAAGGCAGGTATCTGCTTGTGAGGGGACCAGCCAAGCATGCCTGGTTTATTTTTCTCAAGTTTATCAATGAGGGCACAGAGCTCAGGAATATCATGCTTGATTGAGCTCCCTCTACATAATTCCTCTTATTTAAAAAGATTTAATTTAATTCAATCACAACTTATAAATTAGCAAGAACAGAACACTAACAGGGACAACAAGCCTTTGAGAAAGGCGGAACATTCCTCATCTCACTTGGTGAGAACTTAGGGGCTGATGTAAAGGAAAAGGTGAGGGAACACGCAAATGTCTATTATGTGCTGAGTGATTTACCTGCAATATCTAATTGAATACTTAATTTAAAACTCACACCAATTAAAAGATGAGGTATCTGTGACTTAGAAAAGCTGAGTAATTTGCCCAAGTTTATTCAGTTTGAAAGTGACCAAGTGGCTATTTGGCCAGGCAAAAAGTCAACGAAGACAATGAAACATTATGTGAAGGTTGTCATAAAGTTGTTGTTCAGTGTCATTCAAATAATTAGACAACCAAAAAAATTTTTAAGCCATGTAGTCAGTTTTTATAAAGAAGAGATTGTAAAGAATGGGGAGGATTTCCCCAAGCAGACAAGGACTTCGAATTAGTTAAGGGGAGAACTTTATTATGAAGAATATAAATGTCAGTTTCTAATAATAGAATAAAATATTCACAAACATGGAATTATGAACGTAGCATCTGAACAAAGGCATAACTAAATCTTGCCAATAGGTCCAATTATGCAAAAAGCAGACACTCCCTTCTCACTTCTTTTACTCTCCATGACACTCTCAATTCTTTCTGCGGCACGTAGATGCAGAAGCACCTGTAGACCAGAGAGCATGCCCAGTACTCATGGGGACGAGCATGGCAATGTGCTCAGGTTAGTACCACACAAGGTAAATTTCCCTCAGCTCTCTAAAGACACATTGGTAATGAGTTGAGAAGATCATTCCATTATTTTCCTGCCCAAAACCTTTCTTAAAGCTTCTTTCACATCCTTGTTTCTCAAAGAGTAGATAAGGGGGTTCAGCATTGGGATCACCACTGTGTAGATTACAGCAACCGTGCGGTCTTGGGTCAGGGAGTAGCTGGACCTGGGGCGCAGGTACATAAAAAGTGTTGTGCCATAGAAGAGGCACACTATAGCGAGGTGGGAAGCACAGGTGGAAAAGGCCTTGAATCTGCCCTGGGCTGAGTTCATTCTCAGGATGGCGATGAGAATTAAGAGGTAGGAGACCAAGATGGTTAGAGTGCAGCTCAAAAGGTTGAAACCAGCAAAAATGAAAAGCAGGATTTCACATAGCAAGGAGTCCACACAGGATAGAGACAAGATGGGCGGGCCATCACAGAAGAAGTGAGTGACCACATGAGCACCACAGAATTTCAGACTGAAGATGCAGCTTGTGTGGATAAGAGAATTGAGAAATCCTGCACCGTAGGAGCCTACGATCAGAAAGGCACAGATCTCAGGAGACATGGTGATTGGGTAGAGCAGGGGGTTACAAATAGCAGCATAGCGGTCGTAGGCCATGGCAGCAATGAGATAGCACTCACTGGTGGCAAAGCCCGCATAGAAGAACATCTGAGCCATGCAGCCAAGATAGGAGATCACCTTCCTCTTGGCCAAGAAGTTCACCAGGGTCTGGGGGACAACCGTGGAGGAGTAGCAGAAATCCAAGAAGGAGAGGCTCTTCAGAAGGGAGTACATGGGTGTGTGCAGGGTGGCACTCACGTGGATCAGAAGGAACATGATCAGATTCCCCAGCAGAGTGATGGTGTACGTGCCCAGGAACACCACGAAGAGCAGCATCTGGAGCTGGGAGTCACTGGTCAGGCCCAAGAGCTCAAACTCAATCCCTCGGCTGAGGTTTGCCTCTCTCATATTTCTCCAGTGCTCTGGGGTGGAAAGAGGGGACCACTAGAAATGAGGTGGAACACCCAGGGGGTCTCACTGGGTTTAGTTCTGCCCTAAGGACAGCCTTATGAAGGTTAGTCTCACTGAGGAAGTCCGGCTTTGTAGATGGAACTCCGTCATAGAGAAGGTCTTCTCTACTTGGTTGGTTAGTTAATTAGGAAGCCTCACTTGAGCAGCGATGGAAAATATAAAAGAAATGTACACAGTTTGTTCCCTCAGAGATCTTTAAAAAATGCTAAATAATGAAATAGTTACTTACCAAATATTTAGTGACAGTCTTTCATATGCTTAGTTCTGTGTTCCCCGCTTCAGGAATTCAAGAGTGTCTGACCTCAGGAAGCTTATATTCTAGAAAGAGTACATTTCATGTTTAAGAACACAGGGTCTGGCATCAGAATGCCAAAGTTCCAAGCTGGGACCTCACCACTAACTAGGTGTGTAACCTTGGGAATGTTACTTAACGTCTCTGAGTCTCAGTTTTTCTCATCTGTACAATAGAGAAAATAGCACTAATCTCAAAAGATTGTTGTAAAAATTCAACAAGTTAATTCATGTCAAACACTTGAACAAAGCCTGGCACATTGAGAAAGTTCAAAGAATGTTAGTTTTGATTATTCTTATTAGGTAGATGGACCTAACACATAACTAAACCCCATAAATAAAATAAAACAAGGACAAAATTTGGCAAGCAACCTACCACCGAACAATATGACAGAGATACATGTGCTAAGTCGGAGTGACTAAACACGCCTTCAGAGGATCCTGAATGTTCAGATGAGTTGAAGGTGGTTCATTAGCTTAGCTATAAAATTGTCTCTTTGAACTTGGCACAGGCCAGGCACTACTATGGGTTCTAAAGGTGATGAGGGTTGGGGATGGGGAGAGATGGGGATGGTGTAGGGCTGTAAAGAGCAAACTGAGACCTTGCACTCAGCAGCATTGGCCAAGGGGAAAGTGCCACATATCCTTCACGAAGGCACCAGTCATTTCCAGTGAATAGAATCACCCAGGACCCAAGGGCTGTCGGGGCCAGTGGGGAAGGAACAGCCCCTCCCTGGGACTGGGGCTTTGTAAAAAGGCCTTTTCTATTCAGAGAATGAACAAGGCCATGGATACATTACCTAAACATTACACTCTTCTTCTCCATTGGCTGTTTGGCCACCCATGTTCCTGAATTACATCTGGGTCCCGGAGTCTGTTAAATACCCTGGGAGGACTCTCAGTTGCAAAGACTTTGAAGCCAGGATATGTGATTGAGGTAGGACAGAAAAGGGCAAAAGTGAGCTCCCTCTTCCTGCCCTGAGGAGAGTAAATGAATAACACAGCTGTAAGAGATGTTGGGAGGATTCAGGAAAGGAAAGAACTGCATTGAACAGGCAAAGATTGTAGTTCATCCCACTGGCAGAGTTTCCAGAATCAGCAAACTGCCAGGGCAGGGGAAGACTCTGACATATGGATAACTAAATTTAGCTGTCAAGTAGGTAATTAAGGCACTATGGCTGTTGATAGAACACTGTGAGTGGTGACAAGAATAAAGCATTGTAATGCCCAGAGAGGTAACATGCCCTAATAAAGTTGAGACACTCAAAATATAAGAGGGCAAATTTGAACACAGAACAATGGTAACTTCTTTTAGAGCATGTGGAGCGTAACTCTGATTCATTTGATGTTACTGAAATGTAACATTCAGCCATTCTTAACTCAACATCTTCTAGTTTATAATAAACCCTGTTACTGTAGGAATATGGGCAGCCCTAGATTTGGGTTACAAATGTCATCAGCCCCATTGGCGTCAAAAGCCAACTCAGCTTCAAGGCAAATTACAAGGACTTCAGAGAAATGACTGTAAAAATTCCAGGAGGGAATAACTTATAAGAACTTTAAAGAAGTTGAGGAATTGTTGTTAATTGTAGAGTAGAACTTCTTGAGACCCAGCTTCACATCTTCTTTCCTCAATAGACTGTTTCAGTGTGGGTAATGGGCCTGCAAGTATCTCTCTGATTAAAAGAATGGACAAAAGCAGAGAAAAGTAGGAATGTGGCCATTGCTCAGGATAGTGTAGATGAGGTGAAGAGGAGGGAGGGGATGGGGTAGGCCAGGAGTAATACAGTAGATAGCTGATCAGAGCCTCCAGATTTATTACTTGCTTTAAATCTACTCTCTCTTTCTCTTCTCCTCCCCTTTCCTGTCTCATCTCTCTTCTCCAATTTGCACTAAATTCAGAACTGTTCAGAACATACTGAGTTAGTCAAGCAAGAGATTGTGGAGAAATTGACATCTCTGACAGTTTTTCAAAGGATGCTGGAATAACCACTATTTCTGCTGGCTGCAGTTTCTACCTCTGAATGAAAACTAGCAAGAAAACTTGAGTAGTCTTTTTTTTTCTTTTGTGAGGAAGACCAGCCCTGAGCTAACATCGTTGCCAATCCTCCTCTTTTTGCTGAGGAAGATTGGCCCTGGGCTAACATCTGTTCCCATCTTCCTCCACTTTATATGGGACGCCACCACAGCATGGCTTGACAAGCGGTGCGTCAGTGCACGCCCGGGATCCGAACCTGCGAACCCTGGGCCACCGAAACGGAGTGTGCGCACTTAACCACTACACCACTGGGCTGGTCCCTGGGGTAGTCTTATCATATGGAATGGATTGGGGAGTGGAGTGTCTAGGAGTGAGAGCAGGTGCCCGGGGGCTGTAGACGAGGGAGGAGTAGGCAAGGGGCTTTATTTATACTTGCCTCTTTGCCCTCCTCCCTGGGATAGCAGAGTGAACATACAGAGAGCGGGCAGCCAAAGGAAGCAGCCAGTGTCTCTTTGAGCAACAGTGATCCCAAACAATGGTTCTTAAACATTAAGGTGCCCTGCCCAAGGTTCACAGGAGAAGCTTGTTGTATGTGCAGAATCCAGGTCCCAACCTCAGAAAATTTGATTCAATAAATCTATAGCCAGGCCCAAAAATCTGATGATTCTGGAACAGGTGGTCCCCGAACCACACTTTGAGAAACACTAAACCCTGAGGTACCTTCATGAGCAGACACATCTTCCTCCTGAGCCACATATAAGTATCCTTTTCTTTTCTTTTCTTCTCTTTTCTTTTCTTTTGTGAGGAAGATCAGCCCTGAGCTAACATCCGTGCTAATCCTCCTCTTTTTGCTGAGGAAGACCAGCTCTGAGCTAACATCTATTGCCAATCCTCCTCCTTTTTTTTGTCTCTCCCCAAAGCCCCAGCAGATAGTTGTATGTCATAGTTGCACATCCTTCTAGTTGCTGTATGTGGGACGCAGCCTCAGCACGGCCGGAGAAGCGGTGCCTCGGTGCACGCCTGAGATCCGAACCCAGGCCGCCAGTAGCGGAGCGCACGCACTTAACCGCCAAGCCACGGGGCCAGCCCTATAAGTATCCTTTTCTAAGTTACTAGAATTCTCTGTGCCCCAGAAAATTCCTGTGGATGGGATGGTTGTCCTGGACATTTTCTTTCTTCCAGAATACATATCAGTAGTTAACAATTTCCAGAAATCTGAGTATTACCTGATGATAATCAAACACTAAAGAATTTCCTCCTTCAAAGTTCGTTGAGATGTTCTTAAGCAAAACCTTTAATTCCAGCAAAGCACATGGCTTGATGGCAGAGCTGTTGCTCTGGGGGTCAGAACACAAGCCTTCAGTAGAAAAACAGTAAAGACAAAGCCAGACTCATTGGGTCCCTAGACTGAGTCTGGGGATCAGAGCCTGCTACTGACTTTAACCTCTCACGTGGGGAGCGGAACGAGGCATCCCCACTCCCTGACAGGTCCTCACAACTGATCCTGTACTGGCAGGAGACAACCCCAGAGCCATGTTTTCCCCTGGGCAGCCCATCAGCTCACAACTGGGGAGGACAATGTGTTCACTGATGAGAGTATAGGAGGCAGGTGAGGAAGTGAGAATAATTGGCCCCATGTAGACCATTAACATGTTTGCAAAGTTCCTAGACTCTCCAAGAGTCTCTACCCCTGAGGAATCAGGTGACTGGGAAACTGGAAATGAAAGGAATGGGTCCACACTAGATCCCTGTCAATATGCTGATCATTATCCCCAAAGGACTTCTCTACCTTAACACCAAATTTAACTCTTAAGTGATTATTATCTGTATTTCCTCTACACTGGAAAACCAAGTTTTCCGTTTTTCTTTCTTTTATGCCAGTTACCCAATGTACACTGTAACCTAGATTACAGCTGAGAATCTCCCTGCCCATGAAGATGATAGTAAAATTAGTGATATGTGATTTAGTTTCCAAATATTTGGGGATTTTCTAGGCAGCTTTCTGTTATTGATTTCTAATTTTAATAGCATATAGTCAGAGAACTTTGTATGATTGGAATGCTTTCACTTTCAAATTTATTGAGACTTGTTTTATGGCCCAGAATACGGTCTATCTTGGTGAATGTTCCATGCCCCCTTGAAAAGAATGTGTATTCTGCTGTTGTTAGTTTGAGTGGTCTGTAATAGTCAATCAGGTTACATTGCTTGATAGTGTTGTTCAAGTCAACTATAGCCTTTCTTTTTTTTTTTTTTTATGAGGAAGATCAGCCCTGAGCTAACATCCATGCCAATCCTCCTCTTTTATTTGCTGAGGAAGACCGGCCCTGAGCTAACATCTATTGCCAATCTTCCTCCTTTTTTTCCCCCTTTTCCCCAAAGCCCCAGTAGGTAGTTGTATGTCATAGTTGCACATCCCTTTAGTTGCTGTATGTGGGATGCCGCCTCAGCATGGCTGGAGAAGTGGTGCGTCGGTGCGTGCCCGGGCTCCGAACCCGGGCCACCAGTAGCAGAGCGTGCACACTTAACCGCTAAGCCATGGAGCTGGCCCCTACTATATCCTTTCTAATTTTCTGCCTACTTGTCCTATTAAGTATCGAAAAAGGAGAATATTGAAATCCCTAACTGTGATCATGAACTTACTTATTTCTCCTCACAGTTCTTCTGTTTTTGCTTCATGTATTTTGAAGTTCCATTATGAGGTGCATAAACATTTAAGATTATGTCCTCTTAATAAATTTACCCCCTTATCATTATAAAATGGCCTTTTTTATGCCTGATAATATTTTTTTCTCTGAAGTATACTTTGTCTGATATTAATACTGTCACTACAGTTTTATTTTGATTACTGTTAGCATGGTATATCTTTTTCCATCCCTTTACTCTTAACCCCTTATTTCAACTTTTCTGTGCCATTATCTTTGCAGAATTTCCCCAACCAGATATGAAATTGGGTCTTCTAGGATGATGATATGCCTGGGAAATTTATTTAAGATGTATCTTGTCACACAGTAAGCATTCAGGAATGTTTTGGGGCTTTATCAGAAGAGCTGGTATGGGCTATGCAGAAATCAAACAAACCCTGTGAAAGGCAACTTTGTGAAGGATGAGACGGGATCCTCACTCCAATCAGCTGAATGCCTTTGTAGAGACCTGACAGCCAGGGATAATTCTCACACTGATAGAGTGCTGCTGTGTTGTCTTCTCTATGCAGGTATCTTTATTCAGCTAATTTCTCATATCCTTTACTTACAGTAAATGAATTTGTGTCCTTTATTTGTGTCTGTTAGCTCGTTTCACATTAAATCACTTTGGAAACCAACACTCAAAGTTTCTGGTGTGGCTTTTATAAACAGCATATATCTGGAATTTTCTTTTTTAATCAATCAGAATATCTCTATTTTTACATAGGTGACATTTTTGAGTTTTGGTTTTTTTGCTTTTCTTTTTTTTTTAAAAAAATTTTTTTTGGGCTTTCTAATATATTGCACTTATTTTTACATCTCACTTTGATTTTTTCGTTTATTACACTTTTTCCAATTTTCTTCCCTCCCCCACCCTCTGACTTTGTTCCTTTTTCCTTTTGGATTGTTTTCTTTGTTTTTCAATGCACATTTTTTTCCTTCTACTGATTCCTCTATTTCTATTAGTAGCTACCCTTAAACATTTAACAATCATATTTAATTTAATAAAGTCTATCAAATATGCTTAAATCCATGAGTTCATAATGATATTTAAATAAATTAATTGGTCACTGAATTAGTTATCTATTGCTATACAACAAACTATCCCAAAATTTAGCAGTTTGAATCAATAAACATTCATTATCTCATACCGCTTGGAAGTGGACATGCTTTAATTTTTATAATGTCCTACTGGTCACACAGGTCAGCCCTATTCACTGTGGGAGTGGACTACACAAGGGCATCAATACCAGGAGCTGAGACTCATTGGGGCCATCTTGAAGACTGGCTATCATAGTCTGCTCTCTGGCCCTCACCGATTCATGTCCACTTTACATGCAAAATATACTTACCCCCTCCCAAGACACCCAAAGGTCACATCCCATTACAGTATCAGCCCAAGGTCCATGATCACATCATCTAAATCAGGGACAGGTGTGGATGAAACTCATCAGGTATGGGTCCTTACATAGAGTTTCTTGAGTACAATTCTTCTCAATCGTAAGACTGGTGAGCTAAACACACAAGTTATATCTGGCTTCTACACACACAACATATGATGGCAGGACAGGTATAGGATAACCACTACAGAAAAAAATGAGGGGAAAGGGAAGGTAGACACATGAGAGTCATTGGGTCATATAAATTCTGAAATCTAGTAGGGCACTTGTTAGCAAATCCTTGATTAGGATTAAAGTCCTGGGAACAATTCTCTGTAGCTCTTGGCTCCATCTCTGAGATCATGATTCTGCCCACTAAACTATCCTTCATTTTATAGGAAAGATAGCCTGTGTTTATAGCTGAGTAGTTTTCTCATCTTGCCTTCTGTCTGAAGAAGTTTGGAGTTTGAAAGTCTTCTTTTAACTTTCTACTGTCTTACAGTTCAAGCTGGTGATAGTTCTGCCACTATAATACTCTTAAAAATTTTGAGGGCCTTCTATGAATCTTATTAGGATTTATTCCACTAGATAAAAATCACATTAACAAATCTCTTTGAGATAATTCTCTACCTTGAGCCTCTGCTGAGACTGCTGAGGGACAACACTGTTAAGCTTCCAAGAAGTCTTATATTTTGACTGAACTATCCTCTGAGGCACCACCTTGGATATTTCTCAGGTCTTAACAAAAGACTTTACTGTCACCCTCAGCTTCATCTTTAGACAATGTTTTTCTGAGAATGCCCTAAATTTGATCTTTCCCACTTGCCATTTGTTAGTGTCAGCATTATTTGCCATTTGGAGAGCCTGGGAATTTTCTGACCCAAGAATTCTTGCTCCTTCTTGTTTAACAATCCTTCCTATAGCTTATCTTTCCCCTCTTACATTTTACTCTAAGAAGCTAAAAAGAATAAGGCAGCACTTTTAACACCCTTCCTGAAAACCTCCTTAGATAGATCTTCCATTTCATTAGGTACATTTTCTACCATCTAGATTACTGCAGGCAATAGTGTTGCTAAACTTTCTGCCTCTGCATAACAAAGATGCTCTTTTCTCCAGTTTCCAATAACACTTTCTTCATGTTTCTTTACGTCCACACTGGCAGCCTTCTCAAAGGCTATCAGAATTTTGCTAACAGTCTCTTCAAGGCCTTTTAGGCTTTCCCTGATTCTTTCCTCCAGGTTCTTCCAGCTTCCTCCCACTGTCAAGGCCACTCTAACGTTTCAGGATTTTGCTGGGGCAACGCCTCATTTCCATGTACCGAAATCTGTATCAGTTGTCTATTGCTGTGTAACAAATTTCTCTAAAATTTAACAGCTTAAAAGAATAATAAATATTTAATACTTCATGTGATTTCTGTGGGTTAGAAATTTGAGAGACTTTGGTTTTCTCATGGAGTTGCAGTTAAGATGTCAACTGGGGCTGCAATCAACTGAAGGCTTAGATGATCTGCTTACAAGATAGTTCACTCACATGACTGCTGTTGATGCTAACTGTTATCAGGAGGCCTCAGTTCTTCTCCACATGGATCTATCCACAGGACTGTTTGAGCATCCTCATGACATGATGACTGCCTCCCTGCAGAAGTGAACAAAAAAGAAACAGCAAAGGGGAAGCCACAATGTATTTTAAGACCTGAGAAGTCTCAGAAAGCACACATCATTATTTTCATGATATCCTATTAGTTACCCAGGTCAACCCTACTCAAGGCTGAGGAGGGTCACTAGAGCCTGGCTATCAGAGTCAGACTTAGAAGATAAGAGGAAATCAATTCAATATCTTTAAAATTAGTATATAAAGGGATAGAATCAAACACTTATCCTGCATTTCCTAAGTGAACTGCGTCTAAAATATAAGAACAAAGAAATGTTGAAAGGAAAAGAATGAAAAATATATATTTCATACATACTTTAACCAAAAGAAAGCTGGTTTAGCTATGCTAGCATCAGTTAAAGTAGACATTAAGGGAAAGAGCATTTCTAGAGAGTAGGGACATTTCATAATGATAAAAGGGCCAATCCAACAGGAGGATGTAATAATCCTAAAATCATATGCATTTAATAACACAACTTCAAATATGTATAAAGGGAAACATGACAGAACATAAAGGAGAAACAGATAAAATTACAATCATAGTTGGAGACTTTAACACATCTCTCTCAGAAAATGATGGGACAATCTGACACAAAAAATCAGCAAAGATATAAAGGATATGAACAAACAACTATACAATTGACATAATTGACATATATAGAACGCTGCATCCAAATGCCACAGAATACACATTCTTTTCAAGTATATGTGGATATTTACCAAAATGGAACATATGCATGGCAATAAAGCAAGTCTCAACAAATTTCAAAAGATTGAAATTACACAGAATTTGTTCTTTGAATGGTATGGAATTGAGCTATAAGTCAACAGAAAGATAACTATAAAATCTTGCTTAGAAATTCAGCAATACACTTAAGAAATTAAGCAACAGACTTCTAAATAACCCGAGTCAAAAAAGAAATCAGAATGGTAATGACATAACACAAAGATCAAAAAGATAAGAGAACATTATGAGCAATATTATGCTAAGAAATTTGCAATTTAATTAAAATAGAAAAAAGGGCCGGCCCCGTGGCTTAGCGGTTAAGTGTGCGCACTCTGCTGCTGGTGGCCCAGGTTCAGATCCCGGGCGCGCACAGCCGCACTGCTTCTCCCGCCATGCTGAGGCCGCGTCTCACATACAGCAACTAGAAGGATGTGCAGCTATGACATACAACTATCTACTGGGGCTTTGGGGGAAAAATAATAAATGAATAAATAAATAAATTATAAAAAAAAGAAAAAGAAAAAAATCTTATAAATCATAACTTACCAAAATAAAGAGAAAATAGATAATCTGAATAGTCCTATAGCTAACAAAAATTTAAATCCCTTATTTAAAAATTTCCTGCAAAGAAAACTCTAGGCCCAGATGGCTTCATCAGTAAAATTTCCCAAACATTTAAAGAATAAATACTATCTATATGACACAAAAACTTCTAGGGGATAGAAAAAGAGGAAATACTGCCCAATTTATTATAAGAGGCCAGCATAACCCTGATACCCCAACCTGGAAACAACACTACAAGAAAAGAACCTAGAGGTCAGTGTCTCTCATGAACAGGGATACAAAAATCCTAAATAAAATATTAGCAAAACAAATCCAGCATTATATAAAAAGGGTAAATATTACATCAAGCTGATTTTATTCCAAGAATGCAAAGTTGATTTAACACTCAAAATAAAGGATAAAAATTATGATTGTCAAAATTGATGGAGAGTAAGCAATTGATAAAATTCCAGACCCACTCATGATTTTTAAAAATCTTTGCAAACTAGTGATGAAAAAGAATTTCCTTAATCTAACAAGAGGTAACTACAAAACCCTTACAGCAAACATCATATCTATTGGCTTTATTAAATCCAATAAATATGAAAAGCTTTCCTCCTGAGATCAGAAATGAGGTAGGGTCATCCTCTATCACTATTTTGATTCAACACTGAACTGGACAATTCTATTCAAGAGTGTATAATAAGGCAAGAGGAAGAAATAAGAGGTATACAAAAAGATGAAACAAAACTTTCATTATTCACCGACAACATGATTGTATACATAGAAAATCCAAAATGAATCTACAAAATTAATAAGTAAATTTAGAAAGGAGCTGAATACAAAGTCAATATATATAAAATAAATATTGGAAAAATGATTAGAAAATAAAACATCTTAAATGATAGCATTTGTATCAGTGTACAAAATAAATGAATTCTAATAAAAGATGTTCAAATTTCTATACTAAAAGCTACTAAATAATATTAAAACAATTAAAGAAGACCTAAATAAATAGTTATTTTATTTTCATAGATTGGAAGACTCAAAATTATAAAGATTTATTCAATTTTGATTCATAGATTGCATTCTATCCCACTCAAAATCCCAGCAGTTTGTCTTTGGATATTACAAGCTGATTTAAAAACTATACGATATTTTTTTTTAAAAGGCCCTCCCCAAATCCTCTCTTTAGCCAAAGAACTGGCAAAGGGGTGGCCTAGTAGGATAGAAAACTTTTTGACAATATTCACACTACTCCAGCAAAACACCATGGAAAAACTATAGTCAGTGGAGCCAAATATAGAGCTTAGACTTCCACCCCACCTAGCAGTAATGAAGTACCATTCTCTCTCCTTGCAGTGTCAGCTGAAGCTAAATGGAGAGTCTGGACTTCCATCCCTGCCTGACAGTAACACAGTGCCCTCCTGGATACCCATGGTGTCAGCGGAGGCTGAATCAGGAATCTAAATTTTTACCTCTATCCAGCAGTAATGAGGCATCTTTCTCCATGTCAGCAGAGGCTGAATGGGGATCACTCCACCCCCACCCAGTGGTAAAAAGAGATGTCCTCTCTTCCCCCAACACCAAGATGTCAGTAGAGGCCTGCTAAAATACAAGATTTAAACAAGACCCAGAAAATAATGAAATAATACCCAGTATGTCCCAGATACAATAAAAAAATCACTTGTCATGCCAAGAATCAAGGAAAACCTCAAATTCCATGAGGCCACAGTTATGAACACCAAGACGACATAGATATTGGAATTATCTGACAAAAATTTTAAAGCAGCCATCATAAAAATGCTTCAATGAGCAATTATGAAATGCTTAGCACAAGTAAAAGAATAGAAAAATCTCAGCAAAGAAATAGAAGACATAAATAAGAACCAAATGAAAATTTTAGAACTTAAAAATACAATAACTGAAATTTAAAACTAACTGGATGGGCTAAATAGTACAATGGAGATGAAAGAGGAAAGAATATGTAGATGTGAAGATAGAACAATAGAAATTACCCTATCAGGACAAGAAACACAGAGAAAAGAGACTGAAAAAAATTATCAGGTACTTGTAGGGCAATAATAAAAGGTCTAATATTTGTATGATCAGACTCCCAGAAGAAGAGACAGAGGATGGGGATAAATTTTTTTAAAAAATAATGGCTCAATTTCCCCAAAATTTGGTGACAGGCATAAACCTACAGATTCAAGAAGCCTGGTAAATACCTAACAAGATGAACTCGAAGAAATCCACACCCAAAACATCACAATCAAACCTCTGAAAACAAAGAATGAAGAAAACATCTTCAAAGCAGCAAGAGAAAAAAGATGTATTACCTATAGGGGAACAATAATTCAAATGACAGAAGACTTTTCATAAGAAATCATGGAGGCGAGAAAGAAATGGTACATTTATCAAATGCTGAAAGAATGGTCAACCCTGAATTCTATATCCAGGGAAAATATCCTTCAGGAAGGAAAGTTAAATAAAAACATTTTCAGGGGCCAGCCCGGTGGCACAAGCGGTTAAGTGCGCGTGCTCCGCTGCGGTGGCCTGGGGTTCGCCAGTTCAGATCCCGAGTGCTCACCCACGCACTGCTTGTTAAGCCATGCTGTGGCAGCGTCCCATATAAAGTAGAGGAAGATGGGCACAGATGCTAGCCCAGGGCCAGTCTTCCTCAGCAAAAAGAAAAGAGGAGGATTGGCAACAGATCTTAGCTCAGGGCTGGTCTTCCTCACCAAAAAAAAAACACAAAAATTCAAGTGAAGGAAAACTAAGAATTTTTGCCAAGCAACCTACCCTAAAAAGAATGGCCAAATGAAGTTCTTGAAACAGAAAGGAAATGATAAAGGAAGAAATCTTGGAACATTAGTAATGAAAAATGGACAACAGAAAGAGTAAAAATATGGTTTAACATAATACACTACCCTCCTTTTGAGTTTTTAAAAAATTCTCTTTGATGGTGGAAGCAAAAATAAAATTGTCTGATGTAACCACATCAGTATAGGTAGAGGAAACATTTAAGACAATTATATTATGAAGGAGGGAGGTAAAGGGATCCAAATAAGGTAGTTTCCAAAATTTCACTCAAAGCGGTAAAATAAAAGCAGTAGACTGTGATCTGTTTTGTATGTATTATGTAATATATAGAGCAACCACTGAAAACAACTTTAAAATTTTAGAGATAAACTAAAAAACACTAAGAATACTATCAACAGGGCCGGCCCTGTGGCTTGGTGGTTAAGTGCGCGCGCTGCGATGCTGGTGGCCCGGGTTCGGATCCCGGGTGCGCACCGAGGCACCACTTCTCCGTCCATCCTGAGGCCGAGTCCCACATACAGCAACTAGAAGGATGTGCAGCTATGACATACAACTATCTACTGGGGCTTTGGGGGGAAAAATAAAATAAATAAAATCTTTAAAAAAAAAAAAGAATACTATCAACAGAGCAAAAACACAACCTATAAAATGGGAGAAAATATTTGAATATCTTACAGCTCATAAAGAATTGATATACAGAATATATAAAGGACTCCTATAACCCAACAATAATAAAACAAACAACCTGATTTAAAAATGGGAAAGGACTTAAATAGACATTACTCCAAAGAAGACATACAAATGGCCAATAAGCACAGGAAAAAATGCTCAACATCACTAATCATAAGGAAATGCAAATCAAAACCGTATTGAAATACTACTTCACATCTCTTAGGATGGATGTCACTTAAAAAAAAAAGGAAAAAAAGAAAATAACGAGTGTTGGTGAGGATGTGGAGACATTTGAACATTCGTGCATTGCTGGTGGGAATTTAAAATGGTGCAGCCACTGTGAAAAATGGTGTGGCAATTCCTCAAAAAATTAAACAAAGAATTACCAAATGATCCAGCAATTCCACTTTAAAGTATATACCACAAAGAAGTGAAAGTAGAGACCTGAATAGATATTTGTATATCCATGTTCATAGCAGCATTATTCACAATAGTCATTAGGTAGAAGGAACCCAGTGTCCACTGACAGATGAATAGATAAACAAAATGTGATATATGTATATATATATGTGATATAATAAAAAATAAATATTTGGACTTTGTCCCTAGCTCCTAGCACAGAGCTCTTAAAACCCTTGGAATCTCCTAAGTGAAAAGAGTGTCTCTCGTATGCTAAAAGGGTTACTCATGGGGGGAGGGGACCTAGATAGCTTCAGGATGGGGGCTGGTTGTCAGAAAAACTAATAAAGTGATTAGAGAGTTAGAACTTTCAGCTCCACCACCCAACCCTTGGGAAGGCAAGAGGAGCTGGAGATTGAATTCAATCATCAGTGGTCTGTGATTTAATCATTCATGCCTATATAATAAAACCTCCATAAAAATCTCCATAAACAACAGGGTTCAGTGAGTTTCCAGGTTGGTGAACACATCGATGTGCTGGGAGAGTGGCGTACCTGGTGAGGGCATAGAAGCTCTGCAACACTCTCCCTCCCAAACTTTGCCCTCTGCATCTCTTCCATTTGGCTGTGCCTGAGTTGTATCTTTCATAATAAATCTGTAATAGTAAGGATAGCACTTTCCTGAATTCTGTGAGTCATTCTAGTGTATTATTGAACCTGAGGTGGGAGGTGAGGGTTGTGAGAATCCCCAAATTTGTAGTCAGCTGGGTAGAGCATGGGTAATTTGGGCACCCCATTTGCAGCTGGTGTCTAAAATTGGGGAAGTCTTGTGGAACTGAGTCCTTAACCTGTGGGGTCTACACTAACTCCAGGAGTTAGTGTCAGAATTGAATTGAATTGTTGGACACTCAGTTGGTATTGAAAGAAATCAGAATGAATTGGTTGGTGCTGGAAAAACACACACACATATTTAGTGTCAGAAAATACCACACAACATATAATGGAATATTATTCAGCCTTAAAAAGGAAGGAAATTCTGATGCATGCTACAACATAGATGAAACTTGAAGACATTATTCTAAGTGAAATAAGCCAGTCACAAAAGAAAAAATATTGTATGATTCTATTCATCTGAGGTACCTAGAGTAGTCAAATTCATAATAGAGACAGAAAGTGGAATGGTGGTTGCCAGGGGCTATGGGGAGGGAGAAACCAGGGGATGGTATTTAATGAGTGGAGTTTAAATTGGGGAAGATGAAAAAGATCTTGAGATGGATGGTGGTGATGGTTGCACAACAGTTTGAACATACTTAATGCCACAGAACTATATGCTTAAAAAATGGTTAAAGTGGTAAATTTTATCTTATGCATATTTTGACACAATTTTTTAAAAAGACTATTTTATAAAATTAACCAAATTACCCCCCAAAAATCCCCACTACAACTAAATCAAGATGGAATTCTAAAAAGTGTACAAGTAACCCAAAGGAAGTCAGGAAAAGGTGGGGGGACAAAATACAGAGGAAACAAACAGAAAATAAATAATAAAATGACAGACTAAAGCTCTAACATACCAATAATAACATTAAATGTAAATGGCCTAATGGACCAAGAAGACATAGCAATCCTAAATATGTATGGACCAAATAACAGATGTTCAAATGCATGAAGCAAAAACTGATAGAACTGAAAGAAATAGATAACTCCACAATTTTAGTTCAAAACTTCAATATCCCTCTCTAAACAATGTATATAACTACTAGATTAGAAACAAAGATATGGAAAACCTAGACAACACCATCAACCAACAGGATCTAATTGAAATATATACAACACTTTACCATACAACACAACCAAATACGCATACTTTTTAAGCATCCATGGAACATCTACTAAGATGGACCATAACCTGGGTCATAAAACAAACCTCAGTAACTTTTAAAGAACTGAAATAATACAGAACATGTTCTCTGATCATAATGGCAACAAACTAGAAATCAATAATAACAGAATGATAATAGGAAAATACGCAAACACTTGAACATTAAGCAACACAAATCTAACACTTGAACATTAAGCAACACAAATCTTCTTGGATGAAGAAAGAAGTCTCCAGGGGAATAAAAATTACATTGAATCAATAAAAGTGAAAATACAACACATCAAAATTTGTGGGACACAGCTAAAGCAGAACACAAAGGGAAATTTACAGCAGTGAATACTTACACCTCAAGAAACTAGAAAAACAGCAAAACAATCCAAAGCAAGCAGAAAAAGCTAACAATAAATATGAGAAGAAATTGAAAATAGAAAAATTGAACAAAAAAGTGACTCTTTGAACAGATCAACAACCTTGATAAACCTCCAGCAACACTGACAAACAAACAAAAAAATGATAGAAGACACAAATTACCAATATCCAGAATGAAACAGAGTGCTATCTCTGGACATCACTATAGAGCCCACAGACATTAAAGGGTTAGTAAGAGAACAGGTCAAACAACTCTACACACATAAATTCACCAACTTAGATAAAATAAACAATTCATAAAATATCAAAAACTACTAAAACCACCCAATACCTCTAGATAATAGATAACTGAGTTCCTAGTTTAAAAATCCTTAAAAATAAATCTTTAGGTCTAGATGGTTTCAGTGGATAATTCTACAAAACGTTTAAATAAGAATTTACACCAATTCTACATAATCTCTTCAAGAAAATAGAAGAAAGAAACCTTTCCAATTCATTTTATGAGGCCAGTCTTACCATGATACCAAAAAAAAAAAAAAAAAAAAAACCCAGCAGAAAAAGACCATGCTAAAAAAAAAATCCTCATGAATACAGACACAAAAGTCTTCAACAAAATATTAGCAAACAGAATCTAATCATGTATAAAAAGAATTATGCATCATGACTAAGTGGGGTTAATTCTGGGAATGAAGATTGGTTCAATATTTGGAAAGCAATCACTGGAATCCACCATATCAATAGGCTAAAGAAGAAAGTCACACAACATTACCAATTGATGCACAAAAAGCACTTTACAAAATTCAACACTCATTAAAAAAAAAAAAAAAAAAAACTCTTAGCAAGTTAGGAATAGGGAAAAATGACCTCAACCTGATAAAGAGCATTTGCAAAAAACCTACAGCTGACATCATAGTTATGGTAAAAGACTGAATACTTTCCCCCTTAAAATTGGGAACAAAGTGAAAATGTCTGCTCTTACCACCCTTACACATCATAGTACTGGAGATCCTACTCAGTGCAAGAATGCAAGAAAAGGAAACAAAAGGCATATGTATTAGAAAGGAAGAAATATAACTCTCTCTCTTTGCAGATGAAATAACAGACATTGTCTAGGCAGATGAATCTACAAAATCCTGAATGAATTGAGAAAATTCATTTCTCAATGAAGCTACAAAAACCCTCACAAAACTCCTAGAACAAGAAGAGTTCAGTAAGCTTGCAAGATACAAGATCAAGATATAAAAATGAATTATATTCCTATATACTAGTAAATGAATGTGTAGAAACTGAAATTAAAACACAACACCGTTTGCAATTTCTCCAAAATACTTAGGTGTAAATCTAGCAAAACCTACACAGGATCTGTATGCTCAAAACTACAAAACCTTGATGAAAGAAATAAAAAATCTCAATAAATGGAAAGACATACCACATTCATGGATTGGAGGACTCAACATGGTAAAGATGTCAATTCTCCTCAAATTGATCTATAAACTTAACATATTTCCTATCATAATCCAAGTAAGATTTTTTTGTTTTTGTTTTGTTTTGTGTTTTTTGAGGAAGATTAGCCCTGAGCTAACATCCGTTGCCAATCCTCTTTTTTTTTTGCTGAGGAAGATTGGCCCTGGGCTAACATCCATGCCCATCTTCCTCTACTTTTCTTGGGACGCCACAACAGCATGGCTTGACAAGAAGTGCATCGGTGCGCACCTGGGATCCGAACCTGCGAACCCTGGGTCGCCACAGCAGGGTGTGTGCACTTAACCGCTGCACAACCAGGCCGGCCCCTCAAGTAAGGTTTTTTTTACATATAGACAAGCATATTCTGAAATTTATAAGGAAATGCAAAGGAAATAACTAAAACAAGTTTGAAAAATATAATAAAGTGGAAGGAATCATTCTACCCAATTTCAAGACTTTCTATATAGCTACAGTTAACAAAAGTATGGTATGGACAGATGGATAAATACATTCATCAAAGGAACAAAATAGAGAACCCAGAAATAGACCACATGTGTGTTCAATTGATTTTTGACAAGGTGCAAAAGCAGTTCAGTAGAGAAAGGATAGTCTCTTCAACAAATGGAGCAATTGAACAGCTGTAGGTAGAAACAAATAACAAGAAAACCTCAATCTAAACCTCACATTTTATACAAAAAATAACTTAAAATGGATCATAGATTTAAACGTAAAAGATAAAACTATAAAAACTTTTTAGAGCAAACATAGGAGAAAATCATCAGGACCTAGGTCTTGGTGAAAGTCCTAAGTCCTTAGAAATAATACTAAAAGCATGATCCATAAAAGAAAAAAACTGATCAATTGGACTTCATCAAAATTAAAAACTTTTGCTCTACAAAAGGCTCTGTTAAGATGAAAAGACAAGCTACAGACTGGGAGAAAATATTTGCAAACCATCTGACAAAGCACTTATATCTAGAATATACAAAGAACTCTCAAAACTCAGCAGTTTAAAAAGAATCCAATTATAAAATGTACAAACGGCATGAACAGACATTTCATCAAAGAGGATATATGGATAGCAGATAAGCACATGAATAGATGGTCAACATCATTAGCGATTAGAGAAACGCAAACAAACAAAAGCCACACACACAAAAAAACAAAATAAAAAACAACTACTTATTATAGTTGTTTTATAAGTATTATAAGTATACTATAATAATACTTATTATAAAAGTGAAAACAAAAACTAGTGACAACCCCAAATCCTAGCAAGAAAGCAGAGAAACTGGATCTCTTACATATGGTTGGTGGGAATGTAAAATAATACAGCAACTCTGGGAAACAGTTTGGCAGTTTTTTATAAAATAAAATATATACTTACCATACTACTCACCAATCACCACAGTCCTGAGTTTTTATCCCAGAGAAATGAAAATTTATGTCCACAAAAACTCACACAAATACTCAAAGCAACTTTATTTGTAATAGCCCAAAACTGGAAACATCCCAAATGTCCTTCAACAGATGAATGGTTAAACAAACTGGTACATCCACAGCAATAAAAAGCAACAAAAAGGAACATGTAACAACTTGGATGGAATTCAAGGGCATTATGCTGTGGGGTGGGGGAGCCATTCTCAAAAGGTTACATACTGTATGATGCCATTTATATAACTTCTTGAAATGGCAAAATTATAGTGATGAAGAACAGATTATTGGTTTGCAGGGGTTAGGGACAGTAGTGGGAGGATGGGGGATGTGGTGTGACAATAAATAGTACAAGAGTTTCTCTGTGGTGATGGGACAGTTCCACATATTGATTGTGGGGTGGTTACATGCATTTATACATATGATAAAATTGTGCAGAACCACACACACGCGCATGCACGCGCGCACACACACGAGTGCATGTAAAAACTGGTGAAATCTGAATAAGGTCTGGAGTTTAATAGTAATGTACTAGCGTTGGTTTCTTAGTTTTGACAAATGTACCATGGTAGTGTTAAAATGTTAACATTGGGAGAAACTGGACGAGGAGTATACAAGCAGCGCTCTGTACTGTCTTTGCAACTTTTCTGTAAACCTAACATTATTCTAACATTAAAAGCTTATTAAAAAAAGGAAAACAAAATTTTTTTCATGTGACATCACTGTACACCTACCAGAACGGCTAAAATTAGAGAGAAAATAGCAGGTAGGCAAGGGTGTGGTGTAATACTCTTTTACCCCAGTAATTTCATTCTTAGTTTTATACCCAACAGAAATAGATACATATGTTCAAAAAAAGACATGCTCTAGAATGTTCATAGCAGCTTTATTCATAATCATCGAAATTGAAAACAGCCCAAATGCTATTCATAGAATGAGTAAGTTGCAATATATCTATACAATGTAATACTATCAAACAGTATGAATGAGCAAACTACAACATGCAACAATATAGATGAATTGCACAGACATATGTTGAATCAAAGAAGCCAGACACAAAAGACTACATAATATATTATTCCATCTATTTAAAGTTCAAAAACAGGCAAAATGAATTTATGGTGTGGGGATAACAGATGTCCCTGGAATGCGGGCAGAGTGACAGGAAGAGGGCATGCATGCATGAGGCTTCTGTAGTGCTGGTGATTTTCCAATTCTTGATTTCTTGCTATTTTGTGCATGTATGTGTTCAGTGTGTGAAAGCAACAGCTGTACACGATTTGTGCACTTTTCTGTATGTATATTACATTTCAATCAAAAGTTTACCAAAAAGAAAACAAAGATAAAGTGAGATACTACTACACACATTAAAAAACCTAAAATTAAAAGGACTGTGCTGGCAAGGATGTGAAGCAACTGAAATTTTCATTTACAGCTAGTGAGAATATAAATTAGTACAATCACTTTGGAAAAGCATTTGGCAATATCTATTAAAGCTGAATATATACATACTTTATGACTCAACAACTCCACTTGATTATATACGCAACAGAAATGTGTACAAATGTGTTCTCAAAAGACATGTACAAGAATGTTCATAGCAGTATTATCCCCCAGTGGAAACAATCCAAATGTCCTTCAATGTTGCTGGAGCCTTGTAAGATCAGTTACAGCCCAGAATTGGAGGCAAGTTAACCTCCTTGTGGCATCCCTCAGTCTATGGGGAACAGGAGCCAGTTGATAAATATTCTAGCCTCCTGTTCTCCCATCCTGCAGACAATTCTGGGAAGCATTATGTATCCAATCTCTATAACACACCTTTATATTGGCTTTTCCTCCTTAACTGTCTTACTCTTCCCACTTCCTCATTCCTGTCTCCTGGAATCATCCCCCAAATATGCTACTGCACGCAAGTGTTTCTCTCAGGGGAGCCCAAACTTCAACAATACAATACTAGTCCATCTACACATAGTTCAAAAACAGACAAAACCTATATGTGGTGATAGAAGTCATAGTAGTGGTTACCTAATGAGGTAACGATTGGAGGGGCATGAAGGAGGTTTCTGGGGTGCTGATAATGTCCCACATCCTGATCAAGGTGGTGTTTAAACAGGCACGTTCACTTTGTAAATCTTCATCAAGCTATATGCTTAGAATGTATGCATATTATAGCATATATGTGTACTTTAATTTAAAAAGTAAAGAATTCAGGTGTTGAGGAGTAGGAGAGCTGCTCCCTAAGGGGAGTGGGCTTGTAAGGGAAATTGGACTTAAAGGTATTGAAAGGTTAACTGCAATGAGCACATCCACCTTTTGTGAATAATGTCCTTTCTCTCTCATCCTTGGCATCAGACACAGATTATTGAGGGGTTTGTTGGAGGCTGACATTGGTAGAGGATTGTGAAACATTACAGTGAAAGCAGGGGCACTGAAATTCACCTGTAAGAATACACTCCCCTTGAGACAGGCACAAGGCATTATAACATTCCAAGGCAGGTGTATTGTGAGGAGTCAGTTCTTCACCCTTGCTTGGCATTCCTGCTGCCTGTTTCCAAGACTGTCTCACCCAGGCTAACCCTCCCCCACTTCTTCCTTTCCCTTTCCCATTCATTCATTCATTCAACATATATTTATGTTTCAGACACTATGTTAATTAAGCACGTGGGATATATTGGTGAACAGTAATAGATGTGGTTCCTGCTTTCACTGAGTTCCACTCTAAGAAAAAAAACATATTAATCAAATAATCATACAAATTGATGTGTGACTGTAATTAGCACTACAAAGAAGATATTCCTGGTTCTATGAAAGCATATTGGCCTACTTAAGACAGGCAGGAGAGGATTCCTGGAGGAAGCAACATTTGAGCTGAACTCTAAGGATGAATAGAAGTTAACTAGGGAACCAAATGGGCAAAGGTGGAAGAGGAGAGCATGGGGAGTAGGAGGCATGAAGAACAGTCCAATTTGGTTGGAGCACAGAAAGTGAGGGAGCATAAGGTAGAGGCTGGACAGATGGGCAAGAGAAGACCATTTATGGCCATGTACACTGTGTTAAGCAGCTTAGCCATTATCCTAAGGGCAAGTAAAGCCAGAAGGGTTTTAAGCCAAGAAGTGCCATGATTGTGTGTATTTTTAAAAGATCACTATGGCTGTTGTATAGAGAAGTGATTGAAAAAGGATCATGGTGGATGTGGGTACACAGGATGGTATTGCAGTAGTCCAGGAGCAAGGCGATGGTAGCTTGGACTGGGATGGTGGCAGTCAAGACGGAGAGAAATAATACAATTGAACAGATATTTAGGAGGCACATGAGTTTCAATAGTAGCTATAAAATATGGTGTGTCAACTTTATTTCTGAACAGAGCAAGTATAATCATGTGTTATCAGCTAGATACAGGAGTATGCATTTTATTACCCTTGGTTGTTATTTTTGTTTCACTAGAACATTTCTTAGGAAAAAAGGTGTGTGGCCATGCTGCAACTGAATGGTGCCTGGGATATTCTGAAGCTGCTAAATACAAATATTGCTCAAGGAGAGAACTGAAGTTTGCCATCAAGTTGCCAAAGGCAGAGGTTGGCGGGGAGGGCACAGCTATGGGATTGCCAATGAAAAAAACAGCAAAAGGGCATTGCAAGGTACACAGGGCAGACAGAAGGCTGCCATCTTGGTGAAAAAAGTTAAAACAGCACTCTTCAGATATACCAAAGCTAAGACAAAGCTTCCCAAGGTCTGTAGAGATCTAGGGAAAATGAACCTTTGAGTCATTTGCATGAAGACTGCAGATCCCTTGGCAAAGCGAGGTTGGGGTGGTTAATATTTGAAGAAAAAAATATGTATCCTTACACCCAGGTGGGTGCTTAAGAGGACAAGACAGCATAAACTTCAGAGGAGTGCTGCCAAGTGCCTGATCCACAGGCTGAGGGGGAGACAGCAGGACCCTGGGTATGTACCCACGTAGTTGCTGGGCCCCACCTGGAGAATGGATCAGGACTGTATGCTCAGGTGAGTGGGAATGAAAACACTGACAGCAAACACTGAGGCCACCTCCAGAGGCAGTCAGATTATAGTGAGAAAGTGAGGATGCTGCTAGACTTCCCCTGGGGGAGCAGATTCTACCAAGGGCTGCTCCTCCCTTTGCCCAAGTCAGAGAGGGCTGGAACACCTTTAGCTGGAAAAACGCTGACGGTCTGTCCACGATGGACGACCTGGCAGACACAAGCAGACTACCGCCAACACTTCCAGCAGTTATGCAGAAAACTTTCTGGCAACTAAACCCCAGTGGCTCCTGGGACCTTGGGAATGACCCAGCTGCTGCTACAGAACAGCTTTTGTGGAGAATGCATAGAAAGTTCTGGGAAAAGGAGACGTTTGGCTGTATAAGAAAACTAACAAAAAGTGGAAACACAGGTTCCAACTAGGGAGAGGAATACTTTGGGTGAGGTTGAGCTGCCAGTTGGCTCCAGCTAGCTACTTAGCAGACCACCTGGCCTCACTATAAGCCCTCTGGTTGGGGTAATTTCCTGCAGTAGGGCCAAGAGAGGCTTTGAAGTATCTCATTCATACTTCTCTGGAGCAAGTATCCTTTATGGCACAGACAAAACAGGCAAAAAAAATGCATCAGACACCAAGACTTTATGGTCCATAGGAAGATTTCTAAGTCTTAATGGGTACTAGTAAGCTGTTAACCAAGGACCAAGCTGGAAATGAGTGGGATTCTTCCGAGTCACTGAACTTAACAGGTAGATTTTGTTTTTTTTTCCCCTTAGGTCCCAAATTCACACCAGAAATTCATTATTGTGGCTTGTGTGGGTCTGTAACGGTTACTCAATCTGTGTCACTGAACCACTTTCACATTATTAAGTCCTTTTGGGAAAGTCCAGTCTTTCTTTTTGAGGACACTCTTGCAACGACACTGCCAGGCGCTTCTAATGGGCCAGGAAGGCATCAAGGTACGGGCCACAGTAGGGTAATCAAGAGTAACGTCCTGAGGCAGCTCTGATGGCCTAGCGATTCAAGTTCGGTGCTCACTCCTTCCGTGGCCCAGGTTCGCTTTCCAGCCATGGAACCACACCACCTGTCTGTCAGCTGCCATGCTGTGGTGGTGGTTCACACAGAACTAGAATGACTTACAACTAGCATATACAACCATGTACTGGGGCTTTGAGGAGCAAGAAAAAAAGACAGCTCAGGGCAAATCAAAAAAAAAAAAAAAGGAGTAATGTCCTGAGAAAGAGTGATTTTTACACGATTTTTGTAATGTTTATGTTGTTTGAGGTAGAACTGGTTTAGAATACGGGTTCTAGGTGCCCCACAAAGAACTAAGGAAAACAGGTGGGATACTGTCTTCTCCGTATCCTTGCCACATTTCCAAAGCCCAACCATGTTGCATAAAGCAGCAGCATTTCAGCTCTTAGCAAGGCATTTTTCAATGTGCTTTATTGCGACAGTTAGGTCTATGAACCACTCTAGTACTCAGTGCACAGAATGGAGAAAAATGGTAAGGATATTTTTCCTCTTTTGTTAAGAGAGAAGGTGCTGGGATCCTAGAGTCTGTTACCATAGTTTGGAAATAGTTTCGTCACTTTCTAGGATTAAGGATGTGAATTTAAAGACACCATTTCCTCTCCTAAGGTCCAAAATTCATGGATGTTAGGTCAGATTGTAGGCCGAAATGTTGACTCAACCATTTAGTAACTATGGGGCTTTAAACAAGACACTTAATCTCTCTCAAACTCTTTGAAACATGGGAATTACTACTTCCATACACGTGTAATAGAATTGTGTGAGAATCAATTAAGATTGGTATATGTTAAATGCTTGCCCAGCATAATGCTGGAGGCACATAAAACCTTCTGTAAATGGTAATATTTGCACTGAGGCTTCGGCACCCAAGTGACAAGATGGGTTCCCACTTAGAAATGTTTTACCCTGCAAGAGGCATTGCTAAATGAAGGTGTGAGCAACATGGACTAGGCTTGCAGTTGTAGATGTTCTCATACTAGGTAAGTCTTCAATGTTAGGGTCTAGGACCTACAGATATATATTTTCAATGGACTCAGGACATGAAACATCTTGGAAACAGTGACATTTGTTCATTTAAGTTTGAGTTAGTACTCAGTATCCGTACTTGTTTAGAAATTGCTCAGTATTCTCTAGTACTACACTATCCAATGAGGTAGCCATAGGCTACATGTGGCTATTTAAATTTAAATTAAAAATAGAATTCAAAATCCAACTCCTCAGTTCACACTAGCCACATTTCAAGGGCTCAGGAGCCACAGGGCTATCATATTGGTCAATGCATTATGAAACATTTCCAACATCACAGAAAAGTTCTATTGACAGTGTAGTTTTATGAGTGATGGGCAAATCAAGTTTGGCTTACTTTAACAAGCTTTCTGGCAACCTCAGAGAACAAGCATTTTTTAACTCAACCCTTGCTTTTCTCTCAACCCAGATGCCTCCCTAGGTGCTTTCTATATCTTGGTCATAGATTTCAATACAGGTGACACCCTCACCCTTTCACCAGATGCTTTTAAGTATACCACCATGCTTTCCTCTTTTACTGCAACTGCGAATACTCATCTTAACCCCCTCAACAGTGGCCTTCTTGTACTATCTTCCTCAATAGCCAGTCACCCAGAGACACCCTCTCTGAAAGCTTTATCCTTTCATAATCCTTCCCTTCCACCTTATTTACCATGGAAAGGGCGCTTTCTGCCTCTTGGTGTAGTGGCTGCCCATGCTGGTAGCAAACTGAAATTAAGGCAGCTTGAAATATACTGATGACAGAGCCCCAATCGCAGAGATTTAATTGGTCTGAAGTGGGTATCCGGGCAATGGGATTTTTAAAAGCTCCCTTGGTAATTTTAATGCACAACCAAGGCTGAAAACCACTTGACAACTATTTTGGTAATATACTAATAATTTACTCTAATTACATTTTTTAGGTTTGTGAAAGGCCTATAGGGGTTATTTTTGCACAAGCCAATTTTTGTCAGACCTTCAGAACATCTTATTTTTCTCAACCTCTTTTATTCCTGTGTGACACCTTAAAAAATAATCTGGCGTGCTCAGGACTGGAACTGAGAGCAACATGCCTTCTTATCCCCATTCACCTTGGGCTTCAACTCCTTCCTGTTAACTGCTTTGTCTTTTTGGCATTCACCCCATTACACTATCCCTTCTCTCTTTCTGTAATGTTTTGGAATTCTAATTTAAGCAGGGGGGAAGTCCCACCCTAGCTCACAGCAGAGCTCTAACTCTTGAATACTCTCTGGACAGGTTCTGCTTTTCATAATTGTGGTTTAAAAAAATTTTTTTTTATTAATTTGAAAGTTACTAATACAACCACATATTGTTTTGAGGCTTTCTCCTTGATTTACTTTATTAGAATTAATTTGACTAACACAAATTTAAACTTTCCAACAGTCCTAATTTAGTCTCTTCTCTATAAACATTTGTAATTCTGTCACCTAAGTCAGGTATACATCTATAGCCAGCTTTTTCTCTACCTGGCCAAATTTTTACTTTATCCCAAGGTCTTTCCAAACACTAAAAATTCTCCAACATAGTGTCCCTTATTAATCAAATAAACACCATAGTATGATACCTGTTCTCTGTGAAATATAGCATTGATGTAGCCAAGTGGGATTCTTTAAAGTTACTTAGTAATCCATACTCTGCATATTATATGTAACTCATTTACTGATCACTCTCATTTCTCTGTCATATCTGGGTCTACTCGAGTTTCAGGTAACTTTTTCTTTGATCTCTCTAAATTCAGCATTTTCTTGGTCAAGGTCATCTGAACTAGGGTCCAGAAATTCAAACCCCATGTGACACTGGTGCAACTGAATTTTCCTCATATTAAATAAAAAGGCTGATTGTCAGTAGGACAGTTTATGTGGCCAAGTCCTTCTTTCTCCCAGGCCACAATCAATACTGATGCCTTCTGGCTCTCTCCTGAAACTAAAATCAGTGCATCAGTGGTCAGTCAATATCATAGGCTAGCCATACGTTCTCAGGACAAAGTACATCTTTTGACTGATCTCATCAAACATACAGCTATTTCCTATTCTCCCACATACCCCCTCATTTCATCTAGATTACCTAAAAACACTAGTGCTTGTGAAGTATTGTCTGTCATCTGTTGTTTCTTTATTTTTCATATCATACCCCTGGGCTTTGCTTCCCCTAGCTACTTATTCTTTTGAATAAACATACTGCTGCTAAGTTGTGCAGTAGATTCCTTTATGGGCATTTTATAGTTACCATATGGCTCAAATGTTACTTTTGTTCTACTCCTTCCATTATATTCTCAATCCTCATTTGACTTGTTCATTCCCTTCCAATTTAGCATAATCTTATTGTTCCAGTTTGTATTCTTTTCCTTTTCTGTCATACCTAGTTCCCTATAAAACAGACGCTTTAAAACACACACTGACTGGTTTAAGATGCAAATCCTTGCAGGGTTAAGATGCTGCGGTAACATCTGAAGTGAAATCTAGTGGGAACCCTCCTTTCAAGCATTCCAAATTTGTCATCCATTCCAACCTGACAGCTTTAAGTTAGCTCCTTTCACCGAGGAGATGGCAGCAAATTAGAAAGTACCCTAGCCAGTGAGCTCCAAAGAAAAGTTTCCATTAAAAATTATACAGCATCAGAAAGAAATGTTTCAAAGGGATTTTTTAAATCATCTACCTTCTCATTTGCTTTCCAATATTCACTGGAAACTGCACTCTTATAAGCCTCCAGGCTATTTTCTTAGATTTCATGAATATTGAGAGAAAACCCATTGTCCTGAATTTTATATCCAATAAATACACCACCCTTTTTTACATCTTACTTCCACTGAATAGTGTAAGGACCTTGTTTTTGAGATTATCAAGTTACCCAGAATTCCCTCTAAACAATTATTACCTGACTCCAAAATTGTCAAGCCTTTCACCCTTACCTGCACTACCAAGCCTAATGCTCTGCCTCTGTAATTTCTATTGAATCTACTCCAATCTCATTTTCTGGGGCCCAGGGTTAAGTAACATAACAGTGACTATAAGCCTACCATCTGATCAATGGTCCTTAAGAACCCCAGCCTCTTTTTAAAAAAGCCTGTAGCATCTGCATTTGATCAGATTTCGAAAGACAAGTAACTACACGCTATTTCTATCATGTTTCCTTTACTTTGCTATAGTTTTGGCCTAGGAGCCTGAATTTCAATGTATTAAAAGAGTATACCTGTGATTATACAAGCCTAGAGTACTGTTCTCTTAGTTACATATAGATATTTAATTCATAGTAGCCTGAGACCTGGAGTGTGAAATGACCGTTCCCCATCAAGACAAACTAGAGATATCTTGGTATTTTATCAATAACCCTATGTGTGTGTTTATATAGATTTTCTAAGAGCATATGATCATTTCTCTAGCTATTAAAAAGCGTTTTCCAGTTTCTGCCAACACTTGGTTTCATATGGAAGTAAGAGTAAACACTTTCCGGCCTGGACTAATTGGTCCAGTATCTTTTAAATACTGATGGCTAACATTATAATCTTAAATAGGTATTATTAGCATTTTAGAACTTTGACCCTTTCCTATAAGCATCTAGTTTATATTCTTGTCATGAGTTACAAGCTAAAAGTGAGTTTGTGTAACATGTAAGATCACATAAGACCAGAAAACAGGGTGGGTAGATAGAACCATTTTTGACCAAATTAACACACAAAAGCTACTTTTATACTGTGGATCTGGGATCCAAGTGTAGTCCATAGTTCAGCCTCTTCCTTCTATGCTGCTTTGTTACCTGTTATATAAAATGATTTACGAGATCCTTATAAATAGGATATGACTTCTGCCTATAGTAGGCTAAATACCTTTGCTGCATGCTGTGAAACAGCAACAATGTTCTGGGGAATCCAAGATTTGTGTGAATGATAATAGTTCAAATTAACCATGTTTTTGTCCTGCTCTGGTAGAAAAACTGAAGTAAAAAACATAAACTGGACCTTTCAGGACTAGGCAAGCATCACAAATCTGGAAGCTGTTTCACAAAACCCTCCTCAGAAGTTTGAGTGCTAACTAGTACCATGCCTAAAAATCACTGCTATTAATCAAGTTGGGGGGCGGGGGGAGGAGCAAAAATTAGTTCATATGGATTTAACTAACTGAAAGTAAAATAAGTGTATAACCCCATGTTCTCAGTTACTTGGGAAGGCACTGACTACAGAAGACCAGAAAAGAGCTTTCCTATTTTCAGTAATATTGAGGCATGGACTTGGAATCCAGAAGATAACTGGGGCTATAAATAGCAATTAAAAGAAGAAAATAGAAGTTTTGTTCTCCAGTTGTTTCAATTTTCCTAAAATCCTGACACGTTTGAACCTCTTCTATTTAAGGATAAAACAACTTAGCACACAACAAAAGTCTCAAAAAGGGTGCCAACTGGACCACAAAGCATTGATGAAAAGGCCTAAGTAGTTCCTGAACTTTTTCATTTGGATATAAAAGCCATTCTGCAAAAGAATCTCCACTCCACATCAGTTACTTATCTCTTAATGCAACACCCACCCAAACGAAATATAATTTGAATAATGTATGTTGTTATGCATGATTATGACTCAAAGAAAAATATATCTATTACATTCTAGCGGGTTTTGTGGAGGCCGCCGTGAAACGAAGAATTTGAAGTAAACAATTATAAAATACAAAAATAAAAAACCAGGGTTTTTTTTTCTCCAAATTCCTGGTTTAATAAGGACTTGTTTATTTTGAGAAAAAAAGGTCCCAAACATCAGGCTGTTCACAAAAATAACCCACAGTATCAACTTTAGAAAACAAATCTTAAGACTATTACACTAATTATTTTTCTAGAGGATGCATTTGACATGCCAACTCTCATTCACAAAAATACATTGTTACATTTGTGTTGAAGAGCCACCACATAGCACTCTTATGTGGGGTATAACACACATACCTCTAACTCAAAGCTGCTCTCATGGTGCTACTCAACTAATGAGATTGCCTTTGCAGTTAGGGAAGCAACTACTGAACTCATGTATGAATGGAAAGAACTGTACTCCCTGCATAACAAGAGATTATTTTGGAGACAGTTGATAAAAACCATACATCCTTTTTATTGTTAAGTCATAAAGAGGTATCAAAATTAAAAGCAAAAATTACAGGGTAAGACTTAACATAACTACTAGGAGCGTCAAAGGAAGTGAAAATGGGACTAGGCGCAGGGCAATATGAATTAATGAACATGGGAAGGACAAGGATGGGGAGAACAGTGAGCATGTGCTGAAGATACTAGGGGAGAGGATCTGGTGAAAATTTTGATCTTAGACAAGCGCCTAGGTAAAGAAATAATGGGATAAGATTTCTAAACCCCACTATGTGCTTAAGAGTCATCCTCGCCATTGGCGCTGTCTCTGTCATCCTCTCCTTCCTCAGCCTCTTTTTCATCATCCTTGATCAACTCCAGCTGTGAGAAACAGACACAAATAGGATGGAGTTAGAGGCACTCCATGTGTCCCTGATCCCCCCTCCACCACCTCTTTCTTTCCTTTCCCGTGGTTTTCACCTGGTCATCCCCCCGATCTTCATTATCATCATCATCCAGTAGGTCCCCCTCCTCAGCAGAGTCATCTGCACCCCCCTCAGACTCCATCTTCACATTAGTCTCATCTTTCTTCAGGGAGCTGCTGCTCTGCTCCTCTTCTGACTTATCATTCTTCATCTCTACTGGGGATGAGAAGGACAAGTCTGTCTAGGGGCAAGTAATGTCCACAGGACGTAGACAATCCCCACTAATGATCATAGAACTGCAGCACAAGTCTAAATCCTCCCACACAAATGCCCTTCCCAATTCAAACTCCCCAAGTTTCATAATCAATTGCCTTATATCCCACTATTCCAACATATACTTTCAACTATCTTAGGTAACTAACCCAACTTTACACCCAACAAGCAGCAGCACCATTTACCTGCTTGTTTGCTCTGCTCCTTTTCAATTTTTTCCAGGCTTTCCAGTAGAGTATCCACCTTTTGTTTGATTTGGGTCAACTCCTTCTTAATGGCCTGAAGGTCATCTCCTTTCACTTTAATACAAACAAAACCCAGGTCAGAATCAAATGTACCAGAAGCTACCAGTTACCGAACACATTCCCACTAGACTATACACCAGTAGCCAATATCTTTAGGGAGAAATGGAGCCAGTACCAGACTGTCCCAGTAATGAGGATCTTTGATTTTTTAGTTAGTAGCTAAAAACTGAACCTAATGTGCCTACTCCCTTAGTAGTAGCACTCTGACTTTTGTAAAGACCTCAATTCTATTTTTAAGCACTTTCTGTACTGCTTTGCTGACTTGAATTATTTCATGAATTTAACAAGGTGCCTCAACTCCCTAAAGTCTAATGACTTTTTTCAAATGACCAAAGTCTTAGGGATAGAAGGCAGTCAAGAGTTGGCCCCTTAATCACTATCTTCTCCTTTTCCATTATTTTGATTATGCAAAGCCATTTGTACCAAAACTGATAATTATTAACTACATTAATTTCTCTCTTTCAACACACAAGAAATATCAGAATCACAAAGCTGCAATAATACATACACTTTCCAGACTTGGAAGAAGATCCTCGCTGTCCACTCTTAGAATTGAAGCCACTTTTGCCCCTTCGTGAGGTGTTTCCTGATACACGCTGGCGTTTCGAGGGCACTACAGCCCGAGCAATGGGAGGAGGAGGAGGAACACGTGCTGGGTAACTGTACATCCTATCGGATAAAGGAAAAGAGAATGCCTTCACAACCAAAATTAAGTCAGCAAGATCCAAACAACAGTGACCTTATAAAATAATAAATTAATGTTCACTGTCTCTCAATTAGTCACTTTTTGCTAAGTTAATTTCATCCAAAAGGTCAGTGAAAACCTTCATTCTTTGGTATTTTTTAATACTGCAGTTATCTTTCTTGAAGAAAATACTACAGATACACACATATCCAAAGACATGGTTGGCTGGCCTTCCGCACCAGACACAAAAGGTTCCTTCATAACTATGGCAGTATTAATAGAGCACTACTTTTTAAAATGAATGGCCTTTATATCTTGATCTTATTCTTTTCATATATATGCTACAATCAACAATTCATATAAAGCCAAATAAAGTACCCACAGAAAGGGACTGCAATTAAGTTTGCAAAGAGATATTTATTGTTAGCTAAATTCCTGAAATTTTCACCCACAGAAAGATAAAAATCACTACTAGTTAGCAATATTAGGTTGAACCAGATAAAATTGCCAGTGTTAACCACTGTTGCCCTATAAAAACAGCCATGTCTTATGTGTTAGCTGGGTGTAAAACACCACTAGCAATTCTAACAACACTTAAGCATAAGCTCCACTCAAAGCTCCAACAGGGCAGAGAATATTGTCTATCTTGTTCATCATTCACTAGTGCCTAACTAAATCCATTGCCCAGCACACATTTAGCTCCCAAAAATCACTGGTTGTTCAACTGCTGCTTCCATTGGATAAGTATCCCAGTGATTGCTAAAGATACACCAAAATAATAGCTTGGTATTGACTCTTACGTTTGTAAAGAGAAAATTCAAAACACAACAAAAAACTTCTACATGGACATCGGTTCTAGAAAACTGTCTACATTCTTCCATGTTGTTATTTTTACAAGACCCTATAGCAGCATAAGTAGGTAAGACACACCAGAAGGGACAAAAAATCTCATAATTCCAGTTCAGCACCTTTTTAGCAACTAATTTAACACCGAGGCCCAGGTATTCTTCTATAAAAAACAACCTACCAACTGCTGCTCTGCCTAACTTCAAAGGCTTTAATGGAACAAATGTCACGTATTAAACAGCTTTGAAATTTTATAATTCATATACAATATGATGACTCCCTCTTATATATCTCATTAATTAGTAGCTAGTCTTCTCTGAATTTATAACATAGTCTCCAATCCCATAGTTTCTTGGGTAGCGAAAACATTGATTTTAGGCTCTCATAGATAACTCTCTTTTGCTTAACCCAACTTAATCTAAAATGTTTCCATCCTATTCTAACAAGGTAATATTTTATCTTTGCCTAGGAGTGACTATGACAGGAACATTTTCCTAAATTAACAAAGAGGAAATGCACACTGCCAGACAAGTGAGGGAATGATTTCCTAATCTTCACTTAAGCAGCTTTTAGTCATTGACCACTAACACTCTCCTCCTTCAAGCACAGTAGTTACTGATTTGCCATGTACCAAAGAATCAATGATGTAGTAAAAGTTACAAAAGCACTCACATTATGTTTTGTTTTAAGCTTCAATAAGGAATACTTTCAAAAGTTTGAGGCCCAGGAAAGAAGAAAATTTATGATTCAGAAAGCAGGAAGGCCTTAGCGTTTCTACAGAGGTTTCTTCTCAGTTGACAAGTACTAACTGAACTATTACTTAGTGAGTTTTAATCTATTTATGGAAATCAATGTGAACAAAGATACTTAGTAACTTTTTATTATCACTACTATCTTGCATTTTTACATAAAGCCTTTCATCTTTTGGCCCAATATTTTCGAAAGTATAATGATTCAGAAACTATTCTCCTTCATGCAAGATAATGATACTTTTGAAACAATTTCTGGAGGTACACAAAAGTGAGTTATCCATATCTTTGGGCATGAAATAGCTCATGCCTCAGCCCTGCTGGACTGAGAGATCTAACCTACCTGCCAACTCACTCACTCTCACTTGTACCAGTCTCTAAACCAATGAGCTTCTATATTTCATGGCACTGGAATTTCCTTTTGAACCATACTATTTCATCTGACCCAGGTAAGATGGTCGCCATAATGAAAATGAGACAAGAAATGCAGTTTGTTTTAAATCTATCTATGTAATGATCCCAAGGACACAAATGGGAGTCAAATGCTGTAATTCTTGGAAGAAGAATGTATTTCAAAAGGTCAACCGGCAATGCTGAAGTGCTTTTAGTGCCACAGAACTTTGCTGCTGCTCAAGCAAAAATGGACTCTTGAAAAAACTCTCAAAGATTCCTCTAAGGGAAGTTTAAATAGACCTTGCCTTGAAAAATGTTGAAGTGATGACTGCGAAATCATAAGGAGGAGAAAACACGAAGAGAAAACCATACCTACTGTAATAACCCTTAAGGTCAAAGGGATAACAGAGCAGCTTCAAGAAACAGCTACAAATTAAATAACCATTTTCCCCACGGGAAAGCTATACAGTAAATCACCTGGGGCAACAACAGCTGCTGATCCCCTACTGAGAAAGCCCAAGTCATTAAAAGAATTATGACCGCACCCTGAATCAGAAATCTGGACACTCCATGTTGATATAAAATCTACTCAGAATAAAAGGTAATTAAGAACACCATTTTAAAGATATGAAAACATTTCTGGACACACATTAGCTAGCTAATTATCTGAACAGATAAGACAAGGAATCTCTATCTTAATCTCCAAGCTAAAACAGAAGCATTACAAGGCATTTATTAAATATACAGGTTTTTCCAAGGAAAGCCTCAAACGACTCAATGTAACACACAGTGATCTTCTTTGGGTCTCAGAACCCCTGATTAGGGCGAGCCCCGTGGTTTAGCGGTTAAGTGCGCGCACTCCACTACTGGCGGCCCGGGTTCGGATCCCGGGCGTGCACCGATGCACGGCTTCTCCGGCCATGCTGAGGCCGCGTCCCACATACAGCAACTAGAAGGATGTGCAACTATGACATACAACTATCTACTGCAGCTTTGGGGGAAAAAAAAGAGGAAGACTGGCAATAGATGTTAGCTCAGAGCAGGTCTTCCTCAGCAAAAACAGGAGGATTAGCATAGATGTTAGCTCAGGGTTGCTCTTCCTCACCAAAAAAAAAAACCCCAAAAAGACCATGATTAATAATAATACATTTCAATCACTACCAAAGTAGAAACAACTAGAATTAACGTAGTAAAAATTTATATTCTCCTGAATATATTCATTTAATGTACCATCACTGTTTCCTCTCTTAGTGTCAGGAGGCATTTTCTTCTGCTTCAGTAGTTTTTATCTACAATGGAAAATTTTCAGGATGAAGTTTCTTCCTGGTGCCTTTGATTTTCCTAGAAAAGGGACTGGTTTTACAGGCTACTATGTTTGGGCATTAGAATGTCTGAGAATCCCTGAAATTGTCTGTTAAAATTCTGTGAATGTACCTATTCACAAAGTTAAAAACCACTGACACAAAAAATGAGGAATAGTCTACTCTATTTGAGCTGATCAGGACCAAATGTAGAATAGTATGTGCTCATTTCTGAGAAACATGCTTTATATTTAGAGAGGTACACAGAAAAATATGTGCAAATTCACAGTAAGATTCAAAAGGAAACATTTTAAGACAGTAAAGATGAAGATCTCAATGAGTAAATATCAGTAAAACATATCTGTGGGATATAACCTAGAGGAAACCATGGAAAACAATGTGAGAACTGCAAAATTTATGTATGGAGTTTAAGAACCAAAAGAGCAGGATTTTTCCATTCTAGCTCCAGTAATTACTAGTTAAATGAACTCCCAATTGATGATAGATACCTGCCTCAAACTGTGTAGCCACCAGGACTCTATACAGATAAAACTGTTTAAGAATCAAGGCTTTCAATAACTGGTATCTTTGAACATTATGAAATGTATTTATGGATATTTGTTTCCCACTCTTCATAAAATCCTCTGTGAAAGAATATTTGAATGATTTAGACAACTATTTTCCAGTCTTTTAAAAAATTACCATAACTTTTTCACTGGACTGTAGATATAGTATAACCCCTCAGTAGTTTTTACATCTTGTTATCCTTTTTTTTTTTAAAGGAAGATTAGCCCTGAGCTAAAATCCGTCGCCAATCCTCCTCTTTTTGCTGAGGAAGACTGGCCCTGGGCTAACTTCCGTGCCCATCTTCCTCTACTTTACATGGGACACCAGCACAGCATGGCTTGACAAGTGGTGTGTTGGTCCGAGCCTGGGATCCAAGCCGGAGAACCCTGAGCCCCTAAAGCGGAGCACGGGAACTTAACCGCTAAGCCAGTGGGTTGACCCCTTGTTACCCTTTTTTAATGTGGTAATTAACACAATGAAATTATTTTAAATGTAGTATTAAAGATTATGGTACAGAATTCATTTTAACATATAAACATACTAAAAACCAAAAAATTTTCAAGTTCACCCTAATGTAATTTAAGTGTATTTATTGCTTTAACTCTCAAAGCTTTATTTTATGTAAGTGAGTAGGCTACTGACTTTGCTTTCATTATCTAAGAAAAAATGTGCTCGGGCCGGCCCCGTGGCTTAACGATTAAGTGCACGAGCTCCGCTGCTGGCGGCCCGGGTTCAGATCCTGGGCGCGCACTGACACACTGATTCTCCAGCTATGCTGAGGCCGCGTCCCACATACAGCAACTAGAAGGATGTGCAGCTATGACCATACAACTATCTACTGGGGCTTTGGGGGGAAAAAATAATAATATAAATAAAAAAAACTAAAAAAAAAGAAAAAATGTGCTAAAAATGACTGTGTAACATGTTTAATTCAGGTTTAAGTTAAAACGAAACTACGTCATCTCAAAAACTTAACCCCCAAAACCTGTTTTCATGATGTACTTGGAATTCTTACTTTTGTGCCTAAAAATAAGTCAACTAGCTGAAGTATCATAATTTGTGTTTACGTTCTACATAAAGAGACCACTTCTAAATGCTATTTGTAGTCACCCCTCCACAAAAACGTTGCCCTGGTGAGTCTGGGAGAAGCCAAACTGGATACAACTGTTAACTTTCACTTGTTTTGCTAATACAGTTTACGGATGGAGTGCCGATTACCAAGATAAATTTGCATAGTTGCACTTTATGTTCCTTAACTTTCTTCATGTTAGCTTTATCCAATGGCTGTCCATTAAAGATCAGATTATCTGTATGAAAGTCGAAATTAAAAACTGCCAACAGTTCTCACCTAAATGATAAAGGGACTAAATGATAAACCAGTATGCTGTACAGGATCATTCAATATATAGTGGCACTCAACTATTAAATTTTAAAGAAAAAAGAATTTTGTTAACTACAAAAAAAAGAAGAAACACAGCTTATTATCATTTCTGTGGTTAAGAACCTTGCCTAAAGAACAAAGATTGAGGTTGAGGAACACCACACCACATGCATTCCTACTTACGAAGAGCAGGAATCAATAGACCCTATATATGTAGAACCAATGGTTTTGCAATCTTCTTTCAGAAAAAATTGCTGATATCAGTATTTAGGGGTATTTTTTACAAATTCCAAGATACACTTGATTGAAAATTGCATTACTGACTTATTTACAACACCTCTGCAAGACAGGAAAAAAATATTAAATGTACATACTCATATTAAGATGTACCCTAATTTACAAATTTTAAAGTATGAAAAGGCTGCACCTTAAAATTAAGAAAATATAGTGACTTGTATTGATGGATTCATTGGGAAGCTAGGTTAACACAAAACTAGACGTTTCATGGGAAGACAATTTGAAAATTCACCTGAAAACATTCTAAATGAAAAATAATCTGGGCAATACTATGCAGGTTACTTTGAGTCTTAGATCAATTCTCTCAGAAGCAAGACTAGACCCAAGACTATGTTAAGAAAAAAAAATTTTTAATCCTTGGCATTGCTTCTGTTTATAAAGCTTTCCATCCAGGTGATAATCTTTTCTAGACTCCTCAATCTCAAAAGAATTATAACATTACTCATTTGTCATGATGTTCTCAACACACATACTCCTAAATGTCATTTTGGATCTTTTCTCAAGATAATGTCTTAAACTGTTGGTGTGGTCCAATTTCTGTTTTTAAAAAAGCTGAAATTATATAACAGTATTATGAAGAATATTGTTTATAGACCATATGTTAAAAACACACAAGCCCATTCATTCCTCTATTCTCATTTACCAAGCCAGGTCGGAAGAGTACACTTCTCTCCTTCCACTTAATAAAATTTCTTTTAAGGAGTTGTCTGAGAAAACATTTGTGGTTGCCAGGAAACAGGTGGAGGGAGGATTTGACTACAAAGAAATTCATGGTGAATTTTTGGGAGGTCTGGACCTATCTTGATTGTACTGGTAGATACATGGCTATGCATGTCAAAACTACACAGAAAGAGTAAATTCTACTGAATATAAAAAGCTTTTCTAGGGGCCGGCCCCGTGGCTTAGCGGTTAAGCGGGCACACTCCGCTACTGGCGGCCCGGGTTAGGATCCCGGGCGTGCACCGATGCACCGCTTCTCTGGCCATGCTGAGGCCGCGTCCCACATACAGCAACTAGAAGGATGTGCAACTATGACATACAACTATCTACTGGGGCTTTGGGGGTGGGGGCGGGGATGTTAGCTCAGAGCTGGTCTTCCTCAGCAAAAGGAGGAGGATTAGCACGGATGTTAGCTCTGGGCTGATCTTCCTCACAAAAAAAAAAAAAAAGAAGGTTTTCTATGCTATCTCCAATTTCTATCTTTCCACTCTTTCTTGAATCTCCTTGTAAAGTTTCTGCCCCTACCATTATCAAAACCTACCCTTGTCAAAGTCACCAGTGATCTCCACTTGCTAAATCAAACGGACATTTCTAAATCCTATTACTTGAACTACCAATAACATTTGTCAGTTCATCCCTCTAGTCTTTGGATACATATTCATACAGCTTCCAGGACACTTCATGATTCTGATTTCTCTCCAATTTTTTTCTTTGTGGCATTCTCAATCACCTTTGCTCATTCCTCAACAGCCCAGTCTTTAGAAGTTGCAGTTCTCCAGGGATCTCTATTTTCTATCTCCACTCATCCAGCATCATGGTTTTACTGACCTATAAGCAGAAGACCGCTGTAGCCCCATGTAAACAACTGTCTTAACATCTCTCAAAGCGGATGTCTAATAAGGAGCTTAAATTAACATCTCCACACTGATCTGTGAATAGTTACCCCTCACCCTAGTTCCTCCTATGGTCTTCCCCACCACTCTTTCTGTAAATTCCAAGTCTCTAGTTGTCCAGGACAAAACTTGGGTGACGTCTTTGATTCCTCTCTCAGCCCTCACATTGATCTGTAAAAGCAAATCTGTCTGCATTAACTTCAAAATTCAACTACTTCTCATCACTCCCATTTGCCACTGCCCTGATCCTTCCGCAAATGACTGCTTGCCTACATAATTCCAAGGGTCACTTATTATCTATTCTCAGAGAAATCTTGTTAAAATATAAATAAGATCTTTTTACTCCTCTGCTCAAAACTCTCCAATGGCTTCCCACGTCATTCAAAGGAAAAATTAAACATATACAATGCCTTAACATGCTCTATATGATGTATTCAACCCATCCATCTTCCCTGAGGTCATGTATTTTCCACTATAGTACCCCTGCTGCACACAACAATGCCTCGTAGTACCATCTTGACAAGTATCTGTTGAGAAAATAAGTGCCTTTCCTAAACTGGCCTCTAGGAAAGAATTTACCACAAATCACATTATCAGCAATAACAAACCAAACCTATCCTTTTGGTTGGAAAGCCAGGAGGACAGGTCTGTCTTTTTTGTTAGCTTTATAAAGACTATTAGAGCTTTTCCCTAAGAATATAAGACAAAAGTTGAATATAATAATCTACCACAAAATTTAATCCTTTTTCAAGCTATTTATTACAAAATAAGAATCGTATCTTGTGCCTATAATGGATGTGATTTGAGACTGTCATGTCATGCTTGCTTTAAGGAAATCACAAACACAAATTTCCATGAGTTTATCCTATCTTATTTTTTGTACCTTATTAATCTGTTCCCCTTGCTGAACTCCACTGATCTCACAGTAATAACACATTTATCACTGTAAGCTAAAAAAGGTCCTGGAAAAAAGTTTATCTGCCTGAACAAGTCTACTTCTATTTGGTGGACTTTGTTTCTTGTTCCTAGATTACAGTTCTTAAAAGGTATCAAAGTGTAATCTTATCCTGTTTATCAAAAGGGTATCTTCTCCTTCTTTCCTCGAAAAATAACATTAGTGTCCTGGATATTCTTTGAATACTCCTTGTCAGCTTTGTTCCAAAACTGCAGTATGGGTTCTAATTTCCTGCCTAAAGAACAGTCTTTAGTCATTACAATTATCATACTAAACACTACTCAAAATTCATTCGACCCAGTAAGACTTACTGTGCAGCATTCTACACCTGCGCTGTCCAACTGAATAACGACTAGCCACATATGGCTATTTAAATTAAATTGAAAATTCACTTCCTTAGTCCTACCAGCCACATTTCAAGTGCTAAACAGCAATATCTGGCTAATGTCTACCACACCAGCAGTACAGTTATAGAAAGAATATTTATATCATCACAGAAAGTTCTACTGAAAAGCACTGTTCTAGTTTGTTGCTTCCAGAGACATTTACCTACTGCCTATATATAATGTCCAAAGAGAGCCTAAAATTCTGCAATTTTTTCAGTTCTATAACGAAACCATAATCCTTACAAACCAGCTAAATGTCCTTAGTATAAGTTGATAGTTACACATCTCCTATAATCATAAAGCAGAATGGTGAAGCTACAAAAAACTGCAAACAGTAACAAAGATGAAAAATGTCAATATCAGATATTACATCCAGAATATATGAAGAAGCCTTACAACTCAGTAACAAAGAGCAACCCAATATACGGGGTCGGCTTGGTAGCGCAAGCGGTTATGTGCGCGCTCCGCTGCGGCGGCCCAGGGTTCACCGGTTCGGATCCTAGGCGCACACAGAAGCACCACTTGTCAAGCCATGCTGTGGCAGGCGTCCCATATAAAGTGGAGGAAGATGGGCATGGATGCTAGCCCAGGGCCAGTCTTCCTCAGCAAAAAGAGGAGGACTGGCAGATCTGCTCAGGGCAGATCTTCCTCACAAAAAAAAAAAAAAAAGCAACCCAATATAAAGATGGGGAAAGATTCTGAATACATTTCTCCAAAGATAAACAAATAGCAATATAAGCACATGAATACTCAGCATCATTAGTTTTTAAGAAAATGCAAATCAAAACCACAATGGGATAACATTACTTACCCTCGAAATAGAATGGCTTAAATAACAAAGACATAATAAAACAAATGTTGGTAAGGGTGTGGAAAAAGAAATTGGAATCCTTATACATGGCTGATGGGAATGTGAAACGGTACAGCCACTTGGGAAGATAGCATGGCAGTTCCTCAAAAGATTAAACTTAGAATTATCATAAGACTCAGTATTCTATTCCTAGGTACACAGCCAAGAAAAATGAAAACATATGCCCATGCAAAAACGTATATGCAAATGTTTACAGCAGCATTATTCAAAATGTGGAAACATCTCAAACTGATGAATGGATAAACAAAATGTGGTACCATCCATACAACGGAATATAATTCAACAATAGAAAGAAAGGAGGTAAAATACATGGTACAACATGGATGAACTGTGAAATATTCTAAGTGAAAGAAATCAGTCACAAAAAACCAACATACTGTATGATTCCATTGATATGAAATGTCCAGAACAGGCAAATCTATAGATAGAAAGTGGATTAATGGTTGCTAGGCCTGGGGACAGAGGAAAAATAAAGAATGATAGCTAATAAGTAAGGTGTCTATTTTTGGTGTGATGGGATATTCTAAAATTAGATTATAGTCACGGCTGTACAACTCTGAATACACTAAATTGAACTATACACTTTAAAATGAATTTTACAGTATGTGAAATACATCTCAATAAAGCTAAGTTTTAAAAAAGGAAAAAAAAGGGCCAGCCCAGTGGCGTAGTGGTGGATTTGCACGCTCTGTTTCAGAGGCCCGGGGTTCGCAGGTTCAAATCCCAGGCGTGGACTGACACACTGCTCATCGACCCATGCTGTGGCAGCGTCCCACATGCAAAATAGAGGAAGATGGGCATGGATGTTATGTCAGGGCCAATCTTTCTCACCAAAAAAAAAAAAATTAACAAGGACCTTGACGAAGTCTACCTGGATGAAGAATGTCCTGAAGTAGATTCCTAAAACAGCACAGGCTACCTTTGGATTAGGTAATAATATAACCAGAACACCACTTAACTCAGAGCAATATACCAAGTTTTCTGATCCAGACTCAAGTGATTCCCTTTCAAAGAAATGTCTCGCACCTAACTCAACAGGAGTCCAGGACACAACAAAAATAAGACAGCAGCCCCAAATGAATGCTAAGTAAAATAAAGAATATATTGCTGTCAAAAATTTAAGTCCAATGACATCTGGCTTATCTTGAAAGTACTAATCTATGCCCTCATCTAAAATCTTCCTGGCAACTATAACATGATCAGATTCCCAGAAGAAAGATACAACCAACAGAGGAGCTCTGAGCAAATGCAAAACTTCACCTTACGCATAAAATGACAACTAAAGTGGCATCTCTTAACTTTTCCAAGTAGCCAAGAACCCTCTAGCTCTCTCAATCACATGCCTTTCCAAGCAGATGGTCTCACTCAATTCTCCAAAACTTGAAAATCTAAATATTTCATGTACTTTCCTTTTAAACACATATACAACGCTCATGTGTCATGTCCAGTGTTGCTCAGGAATATCAGAAAAATGGAAAAGGAGGGAGGCAAGATGACAGTTCCTCTAACCCAATGGGATGGTGGGAGGGGTGGAGGGGGCTGGGTTCTTCAATCCATATTCTATGTTTTTTGATTTGTTAATCCAAAACCTAAAACTTTGTGTGCCAGGAACAAAATAAGGACTCAAAATATTAGTTTAAGGAATATGATGGTTAGCCTCTCACTTATCTTACATTTCAATGGAGACTCCCCAACACTGTATTTCACCTCAACTACTTTTCTCCACTGTCTACCAGGATACCTTCCTGGAAAATATCTGTAGGGTAAGCATCAACAACAAAACTGCTTGTTTCCCAAAATTCTAACAACTAAAACCCTCCAATCTCCCTCCATGTAACCTTTAATGGCATTATCCTAGTCATAAAAGATAAAATCTCAGATATACTTGACTAGTCTTTCCCTACAAAACATCTACTCTTGTAACTTTAACCCAACAAACCACCCCAAGACCATTCTACCTCAGAAATTTCTCTACCGTCTCTCCATTCCAATGTTAACTACTTAACTCATGTCTTTTTCCCTCCAGTTTCTCTTTTCTAACCATGGGGCTATTTCTAAAATATCTCTGCCTACCGGACACAACTCCCTAATGTGCCATACAAAGCCTTTTACAACCAACATTTTTTCCAATTACAGGTGGCTGCTTCCCCACATACACCAGGGATATTAACAACTCTGTATCTTTATTAGAGCTATACCCTATCTGCCTAAAAACCTCATACTTAATATCAAAGTCAAGTTCAAATATACCCCTGGGTGAAACTACTTGGGGCTCTTTAAATCTTACAGGAGAGCTTATAGCCCCAAAGGGCAACACAATTCCTCTTTCTATGAGACAATCCTGTTCAACGCAGGACATATAGCAACCTCTATTAATTTCACAGCACTTTCCTCACTGTATAATATAGTGCTTATCATATATGTGTTGTATTTAATCTGTAAGTTGATGTTAACTCATTCCTCTATTCATGGTACACATATATTTAGATACGGAATAGTAACAGCACTCTGAAAAATCTCCAGTGAAAGAATTTTTACAGTCCACTCATACACTTTGCTTAATTATTCATGTACCATATGCAACGTGTGATAAGTTATTTATTATCAAGTCCTCAAAGACCACGGAACTAAAACCAGGGTCATTTTGAGCCACATCTTTTGCTTACCAGGTGTTTACCATGTCTCCACTATCATACTATAGCCTATTATCAAACCAGACTACTAAGCACTTGATGTTTCCTGTGTTCCCAAGTTCTCTATAGAATGACTGAGAAAGAATTACTTGGTTGTCCGTAACTGAGTCATGTTTCTTTTATTTAAATTGAGATATGATTTACATACTATAAAATAAACCTTTGAATGTGTACAACTCAGTAATTTTTAGTATATCACAAACTACTGCAACCATCACCACTACGTAATTCCAGAGCATTTTCTTGTAAGAAAAAGAAAGTGGGACTACAATTGATTCAATCTACAGAAAGTCTATCTGAAAGCTTTTTCTGAAAATGGATATGGTTTTATACTTAAGAAAATACTGTAAATATCTGTGGTGCAAATCAGAAAACTCTTATAAATCAAGTCTGATTATAATAATGCCAGGTTAGCTGTGACAAACATGAATTCCACGTATATGTAAGCCTACCTAAGAACTTTCAGATCTACTTTTAGTATATGTATTCCCATCTTCTTGCCTGAAAGATTCCTCAAAAATTATAGCTTTAAGGCCTGTGTTATCTCCAACAATGTGCTATTTTTATTACAACACTTTTGGCATGACAGCACATGCTACCTTCTAATGATCAACAATTTCAAAAGTGAATTACTTAAAATCAATGTAGAAACAGATTTTAATAAATTAGAGCAATTAATTTAAGAAGAAAAAAAAAATCACTACAAAGTATTTCAAAGAAACTGCTCACACAAGAAGTCCTCCAGCAAGAACTGCTCCAGCAACAATTTTCCTAGAAGCAACTTCTCAACAGGACACAACTGAAACTAGATCTTTGTCAGGAGCTTACAGGTTATCAGACTTTCAACATCAACAAATAATGTGTTTTGCACACATGGATGACTTATGCAACTCCCCTAGTTTTTACACACTGCCCCCACCATGAATAGTCATCCTAAAACAAAAAGCTGCTTCTGGGCTTATATTCCTACTAGGGAAAAAAAATATGTGTTGCTTAATGAATCTTTGGGTAATTATAACCTACATATGAGAGTTTATAGCATTATTCAAAACAAAGTTGACAGTGTATCTGATGTTAGATATTAATAAATCTATCTAAAATAGTAGTTTCACAGACACTGGAAATTTATGTTAAACTCATCTAAGAACTTCCAACACCTACAACATTAGGAATGGCCTTAAGAACCAATAAAAAGACAGGCCTAATTTATGAAAAAGGTAAGGAAAAAACCTAATAATCATTTGGATTTTTCATCATTAAAATGTAAAATCTAACCACTGAAATAGAGAATACTACAATATTAACAAATATATTTAGTTAACTTTGGAGGAATAGCACTATTCCTGGTAGTCCTATTTAAATACTCAGAATCTAAAATTCTACAAGAACAAGATGGCAACAGCAAAAACTTGCACTAAAACTGCTTCCAAACTAAGGCAATCTTTAATGATCACAGGTAACAGTTCTGAACTTTTTTCCCCCACCCCCTGCCCAATGAAAAACATTAACCTTACTGTAGTGCAGGTGGCAGCATTAAGCCTACAAAATCCAATCCTCTGCAGTCTCCTTCTCAGAAGACAGCATATTAAAATATAAGTGGCTCATTTAAGTTTTTATGGCATGATTATCCTCTAATTTTAAAGGTAAAGTATTTACGCTCTTTGAGATTTGATTACTAACACATCCATGAAAACCCAAACAAAAATACAACTCACCCTAATTCTAACAATAACAAAATACTGTTCATCACCTATTTCCTATGTTTCTCCTTACAAAACACCAAATGACGACAATCTTTAAATTTCTTTCAAAAGTCAGGCTAATGATGATTAAAGTGCATAACACCTTTATGAAGGATTCATATACAGTAATAATGTATGTCAGTGTTAACAGGGCTAATATAATATTAATCCAGAAGTGTAATTTTCCGTAACTTTAGCATATAAGAAATCTTTGGAGGGCCCGGCCCAGAGGTGTAGCGGTTAAGTGCATGCGCTCTGCTGTGGCAGCCCCGGGTTCAGATCCCAGGTGCACACCGACGCACAGCTTGTCACGCCATGCTGTGGCAGCATATAAAGTGGAGGAAGATGGGCACGGGTGATAGCCCAGGGCCAGTCTTTCTCAGCAAAAAGAGAAAGATTGGCGACAGATGTTAGCTCAGGGCTAATCTTTCTCACAATAAATAAATAAATAAATAATTGAAGAGCATATTAATAAAGATGGACTTTTAAGAAAAAAGGAATCTTTGGAGATTTTAATAATAAACAGGAAACATAAAAACTAAGAAATTATATTATAAATGATCCCAAAATATTCATGGCAACTCTACTACTAGGTATTATCACCTCCATCTCAGAAAACTGAGATTACACATATGACTTTGGTCATAACCTTCTTTGCTAAGTAACAAGTCTTTGGATTCCTAAATCATTCTTTTCTCTGCTCCATATCAGTTGCCTCCCTACCATAATACACAACAGGTAGTAGGACTCAAGATCCCAGAAAGCTGGATAATAGAGAAACGATCTAAAGAAACACCAAATTTATGTCCTGAATCATTTATGTGACTTTCATGTTCTTAAGGGTTATGACTGAAGTGACTAAGCAGACACTGATTTAACCCCCATTTCCACAGGAAGACTCAGAACTTTCAGCAAATCTCAGAGCCAACTTCCCATCTTCTTTTAACAGAGAATCCAACATAGCTCCTTTAGGATCACTATGTTACTAACTAGGATAATAACAAAAATCTTAACCTTGTGAATAAAGTATCTTCAGAATGACTTCTGAGAGGAAACCAGTACCATTTTCCCGAGTAGTTTTTCCATTCTTGACTAAACATGTTCATTTTCCCACCAAAGACTTTAGTACTACCCTTCAGCTACTAGCTGGTTGCTCCATTAATCATCAGAAGTCTTTTTCTACTGGCTGAGATTAGAATGGAAGGGGAAAGATATAACTTTTCACTGACATTCTATAATATCAACAATATATCAGATAATAACTAAAGGCACTCTTTTGCCTCTTGAAAAACTGAAGAAGCCAACAGTGGTGTTACCACCAATTTTTAGGACCAAATACCAGGGGTAAGAAATTTGAAGATATTTCTGCAAACATGTAAATTTGGTCACTATTCCTTGCTGTATCTATTATTTTTTTTTAATAATTTTTATTTATTTATTTATTTTCCCCCAAAGCCCCAGTAGGTAGTTGTACATCATAGTTTCACATCCTTCTAGTTGCTGTACGTGGGACGCGGCCTCAGCATGGCCGGAGAAGCGGTGCATCAGTGCGCGCCCGGGATCCGAACCCGGGCCGCCAGCAGCGGAGCGCGTGCACCCAACTGCTAAGCCACGGGGCTGGCCCATGCTGTATCTCTTTTTCAATTAACCCTTTCGAAATTCCTCACTTAAAACAATTTTTTCCAAATGTATTTACAGTAAGATGATAGGGATGGTCCAAGTTGCGCTGTCTCACCAAGACAACTAAAAGTAAAACCTTAGAGGACTAACTCATGAAGATAGACTTCTACACTGTTACAATGTTCTGTACACTCAAAACAGGGGGTTTCTTATGCTAGAGTCCATGATACCCCAGAAATTATATCAAAAATATTAGTGTATTAGAATTATTCTAAAAGGAGCCCTACCAAAGAAATAGGATAAGAATCACGGAAATAAAATCACTTCTTCGTTCTTTGTTATCAATGATTCTCAACCCTGCCTGGACATTCGAATTCCTTGGGAAGCTTTAAAAAAAAATACACCAGTACTCAAGCGTCTACTTAGACCAGCTGTATAAGAATCCCCACAGGTGTAGCTGGGCATGAATGTTTTTTTAAATGTGGCCAAGAAATTCCTATGTGCAGAAAGAGTAAAGGACAAGTGCCTCAGACAAACTCACTAGGTTTCAGTGCCTTCAAGTCACTCAACCAGTGACCATGTTTTCAGCAGTAGAGATGCCCAAACCTGTTCTCTCAACTGTAAGGTCTTCTATTTTAATATTTTCAAAGTACAAAAATCATTACAGTTTTCAAAATATGTGTTCAAACATAAAAATCTGAAAAAATCTCTAAGGGCAAATGAAATAACCATTTTGATGATGCATATAGGAGACTCAAATCACACAACCTTTATACAGCATTCAAGGACCTCTACAATGTAGATTCAAACTATTTTTCCAGTCTTATTCTTCTGGTCTTTTGATGACTAGCTACTATAGTCTAAGTGGTATTTCTCAAACACATCAAGTGTACACAATCAGGTCTTTGCTCATACCATTTACTGGCTGACTTGATTCCTTTACCCAACTCCCTTGGCATGATTGATCAACTCAGTTCAGATATTTCTCCTCTGTGAAACATTCCCAAATCAAGCTATTACTTCCATTCCAAAAGCAGAGATTGATCTAATTGGAATTCTTATATACATATTAATAACATAAAAATATGAATGATTAGAATACTGGAATTCTAAGATGAAAATCTGTACTGATTTCTTATCAAATCCAATGTATGAGTATGTTCCATATACTTCCATAATAACGCATAATTTAAAAAGTAGCAAACCAAATAAAACGAATGTTTCTTTAACGGGCATAAAGACTAACGTTATCAGAATGCCAATGGGATACTAATATTTTTTGCATTTCATGCCATTCTGATAACGAATTCCTACATCATGTCTAAATCCACGTTCAAAGCCATCCACAACCTAGCCCTATCCACATATCTTCCAATTTTCAATTTTATTTCTCATGACTCTCCAACAAATATTAATTCTGTTCGGAAGGCACACGAAGAAATCATGATTATTCCAACCTCCTTGCCTTTCAGAATCATTATCACCACCATCCCCAATCTTATTGTTTTGTTTTAGTTTGTTTACTTAGTTCTAGTTTGTTATTACTTTTGTTATTAGTTTGTCTGCTCAAAGGAGACTAAAAGATTTTTAAGGTTAGGGATCATTTTTTAGTTTTGCTGTAATCCCCTACAACGAAAAGCCAAAGTGACAAGATACAATAGGGAAATAATGAAGAGACCATGGAACCACTAATTAAGTCCCATTTCATCATTAGGCAAGTCCTTACTTTTATTTGGCATACAAGTTAAAACAAAAAGAAAACTGACTTGTTTCAAGAAAAACCATTAGTCCAGAAAATAGTAGCTATATCTCCATATGCCCTGACAATATACAAACCGATTCTTTGAAATCAACAGAAATGTCATCCTACCTCGTCTACCTCTGACGATATGTGGGAAGATATTTTCTGTTTTGGCAAAAAAGGGGGACTTGGTATGAAAACATGTTTATTATTCATTACTACAAAAGGGAATATTCATTGCTACAAAGCAAAAAATAAAATGGTTCTTACTACATGTTTTACCAGAAGAGACAAAACAAAAACACCTTTAACATACCTGTCATAATAATCCCGTTGAAAGTCATAGTCCAAGTCAAAAGAGGAGCTGAAAAATAAATACCAAAGAGGATTAATTTGGAGCTGTTAACGTAAATTCACAACAGCAGATGGGAAAAACAAAAACACAAACCCATGCCAAACCAACCACAACAAATAGATCAACAGATTACCATGGAATAATCCCCAATCATCCAAACAATAAATCACTAAATTCCAATCATCTTCGGCCACTGGACATGCAGTGGCCAAATTGCAAATTTAGGCAAAAGTTTGCTAAAATTTCAACACACAACATAACAGCTAAAATAAGAACACTGAAAAATACAACAGTAAACTAAACATTCTTATGCCACCCTCCTTCCCTTTCTTACTCCCCACCTTCATTAGAAGATTTTAACTCCTCTTGAAGGATTTTAATTTATGCTATAAATACCAAACTACTCTTTAACAGTAAAAATCTCAGGGAATTATAATAATTCTCTGGGAAACAGGTGAAAAGGAGGTATACTAACACAAAATTAATAAAGCATTACTTTTACATAGCTAAAACACACTACAGTTAACCCTCCCCACATCCAGAAAACAGATAGAGAAGATGCCCACTGATGGACACAATGTAGTTATAAATAATAAAGTTCCGGACCTGAGTAGAGGGGACGGAGAAGGGTGTTCTGGTACTGACCCGTACATCTCCGCTGCAGATCGTTTCACACCTGCTTTTCCTCGGTTCACTTTTGGCTCTGCAGCCAGATTAATATCTGAAAAAACAAACCCCAGAATTTTAATTACAATTTGGGGGCGGGGGAGCGGTGGATCTCAAGCTATAGCTTTTAAAAGTGTACAGTCATATAAATCAACAAAGGTCTAATGATGTATCTCATCCTTCCTTACAGAAAAAAGGCACAAGACTCTTTATGACATTAGGCCTTAATCTCTCATTCCTTTGTCCTATGTTCTACACAAAAAAAGTGTTCATTATTCCTAACACATTAAGTTTGTCTTTGGTACCTTTCACCATCAGCTCCAACGTCAATGAAACTCTCACCATTCAGAGCACCCAATCCACTCACTCAGTTACTATCATAGGAGAAAAGTATCAATGCCTAACAGTTGCCTTTTCAAGAATGATTCTGTGCATTTTAAATTAGCATAGGAAAATATATTAGGAATGAGTCAATGACCACAGAGATACAAAATATATGGCAATTCATGAATTAATGATTGAAGTATAGCACCCTCAAATTATCCCCAATTTTTGATTTGTAAGGGGACAAATTTTTGTTCCCCTTACAAATAGAATCAGCTATTAAGCTGCATTAAAAATGCTGAAGAAATGTTATGCAGACAGTGAATTTCTTATAAATAACATTTACATGCACGCACACACACACACACACCAAGAAAAGGAAAATAAAGGAGCAAAGGAAAACAAACTCCTAATTTCCAAAATCAACATAATTTTATTTTTTTTTGTGAGGAAGATCAGCCCTGAGCTAACATCTATTGCCAATCCTCCTCCTTTTTTTTCCCCAAAGCCCCAGTAGATAGTTATATGTCATAGTTGCACATCCTTCTACTTGCTGTATGTGGGACACGGCCTCAGCACGGCCGGAGAAGCGGTGCGTCAGTGCACGCCCGGGATCCGAACCCAGGCCGCCAGTAGCGGAGCACACGCACTTAACCGCTAAGCCACGGGGCCGGCCCTCAACATAATTTTTAAAATGCCTATTCCAGAGTGGCCGGCTACTTACCCTGCCACCCAGGGCCTACCAAACTAAAGAGTTCATGTTGTCCCTCTTGTTCTAACAAAAGAACCCGTATCCCAAAAACCAATTGCTAAAAGCTAGCTCTCCAAAACTCAGTTCATCAAATGATCAATTGAAACAGATTTTTAGTACACTATTTGCTAAATATCCTTTATGAATAATCTTCAGAGTTCTTGGTTCACTGAACATTTCTAATTTTTACATCTAATGTTTATAACAACTTTCTTTTGACTCTGGAGTCATATACGCTTGTATAAAACTAAACATATAACTAAATTTTTTGAGAAGCAATTTTAAAATGTTAAGACAAAATGTAACAATACAACTAAACTACGTATCAAGTGGATTATACAACCTTATAGAAGAACTATTTCATGTGATTCTATAGTACCAAGTCAGTATCCAGAATAAAATATATATTAATAAAAGAGAGGCTCAAGTCTAAAATTGCATTTAATAATCTTAATTTTGGTAAAAATACAGGTATGGTTATTTTGAAACTATGGCACAAAGCACACATAAAATGGTATGTTTTGTTTTCTTGAAAAATTACTGCCCCCTATTCTGCCCACTGAAACTAGCCAGAAGCAATTAAAATTCAATATAAACACTTCTAGTGTACAGACAGTGGTTTCTAAATAATTCCCATCAAAAGGAGCCAAGGCTTTGAGGAAAAAGTGGCAAATTCCAGGTTTAGGTCAAGCAATATATACCAGATGACATGCAGTATTTTGTGGCGCCAGAAAACACAGAAGTAATGCAATATTACAAGAGTAAGGTCTCAAGGACACAGGAACACTCTTGATGGTGATCCACTGGCCAAAGACAAAGTATTTTGAGATCCAAAGAATGATATGCAATGGACTAAAACTAAACAAAAGCAATGATTATATTTAAAGGCTTCTACAGTATCAATTAATTACACCAAAATTTGAAAAAGATTTATCCTGCCTTTCAAATGTGAACAGTATTTCAGAAAAATCAATTAATGAGAGAAGCTGTTCATTTTAGAAAAATTAACACGTAACAAATGCAGAAAGCATTAGAAAACTAGTATTTCTTTTGCAACCCCTAACGAAATACCTAAGCAACAATTATCAGTGGATGATCACCGTAAGGTGAAAAATTAATGGGGAACTTTATCACAGATGGGTCAGGATGTAAAACCCGAACCCACAAATTATTCTTATCATTAAAAACAGCAAAACCATGTTAGGCCACCTGATGTGATACAACATGAAGTACATAACACTATCCATGATGTATTTTCACCAAAATAAATAGACTCTGAATTGAATCAAGCCTCTAGATCTACACAGTACAAGACAGTAAGCTGTTAGCCACAAGGGGCTATTGAGCATTTGAAATGTTTTTAGTCTGAATTCAGATGTGTTTTAAGTGAGGTATACACACTGGATTTCAAAGACTTCGTGTGAAGAAATAATATAAAATACCCCAATCATATTTTTAGATGATCACATATTGAAATGACAATATTTGGGGTATACCGGGTTAAATAAAATATATTAAAATTAATTTCACCCATTTCTTTTTACTTCTTTTAATATAGCTATTCATAAATTTAAAATTACCTGTATGGCTCACATTACATTTCTATTGGACAGCACTGCTCTAGATCTACCAGTATTACACAAAATAGGGGTAGAAAAAAACAAATGACATCACAAGGAAGCAATCAGCACACAGTGTGGGAAATACTAAAGATTTCTTCAACAAACTAAATGTCATGAATTTTTAAAATGAGAAAGGAAGGGATGGGGAAACTCAGATTTAAAGACATCTAAGAGGCAACTAATCAAATGCATATGTGGACATGGATTGAATTGATTTGAATAAAGCTAAGTTATAAAAAAGTTTGATAATTACTATAAATTATATCATATAATTTACAATCATCAGTGTGGTTGGTTTACATTTTGTTAAAAGCCCTTGTTTGCTAGATATATGCTGAAGTCTCAAAAATACTCCTAAAATTAGGGGAAAAAACAGAAAAGAAACATAGATAGAAACAAGATTAGTCAAATATTGATATCTGTTGAGCTAGGTGAGATGTACATAACACACAGGTTCATTACATTCTTCTCTCCACTTTTGTTAGAAAATTTTCCCCACAGTTAACAACTAACAAGGTGAATAAAAAACCTGATTTCATTTTAAACCTCTCACAAAACTCCCATTTTAGTTCATTTTTCCCACAGCCATTTTATAGACGTCCAAGTTTTATATATTCTGAGTTTTCCTGTACTTTGGGTGTAGGACAAATGGGTATGCGAAAATTTCTCATGTATTCTCAATTACAACTGCCCTACTCTACGTATCTTAAATGTCAAGCAAGTATTGACATGTATCTTAAATGTCAAGGTTCTCCAATCTCCAATATTTTTCCTTCCCAATCCATTGGGATTCGGACTTTAAAAATTAGCATTTGAGAAGTGTTTATATATGAGATACAAATTACACAAAATTTTTATTCTAGAATGACAGAGTTATAATGAAATAATCACTGAGGAACCTTAACCAAACGTCCAAAATAGTCTCAAAAGCTGTTGAGACTTTTCTACACAACGTGATTTGTTGTCAACATTTATTAAATGTTATAATCATTATGAAATGCTGAAGTTTTGGGGAGCTGTGTTATGGGGAAATACCAACATGAAACATTTAAGGGGAAAAAAATCCACTCCAATCTAAAGAGAGGAATCCAGGGAGGAAATGAAGCATAAGTTGGACTTTAAATCTGTTGTACAGTACACATTGTAAGAAATCGAATAGGGGCTGGCCGGGCTGCGCAGCAGTTAAGTGTGCGTGCTCCGCTGCAGCAGCCCAGGGTTCGCAGGTTTGGATCCCGGGTGTGCACCGATGCACCACGTGTTAAAGCCATGCTGTGGCAGCATCCCACGTAAAGTAGAGAAAGATGGGCACGGATGTCAGCCCAGGGCCAATCCTCCTCAAGAAAAAAGGGGAGGATTGGCATCGGATGTTAGCTCAGGGCTAATGTTCTTCACAGAAAAGAAAAAAAAAAAGAAAGAAATTGAATAAAAACTCCTGAAAATGCTGAAAACAAAATGAAAATTTAACTAAACCACCACAGGAATCTTTCAAAAACTAAAAAATCTCATTTAATTATGAATTGCAATAACCTTTACAAATCTAAAGTAAATAATTTGTTAATTTGGTAAATACAATATATTATCCACAACGGCACTAGCCATTCTACAGCACACGACACCTGTGTGCTTATTCTTTTTTATTCATAAAAAGCAAAAAGAAATTGACTTGTCTTACAAACCCTTCAGCTTCCCTACTATTCACACCAAAGAAAATATAAGCTATATCAAATTACTACAACTCTGACAGCAAATCCTAGAAATTGATAAGCAATCAGAAAACTGTTCAAGGAGATGAAATTCTACAATCACCAGGAACATACTCGTGCTCCAGAAGTCTTAATATAAAATTTTAATGAGAGCTTCTCAAGTTTAAAACATAAACTATTATGTTTTATTGTTTATGTTTATTGTTTATGTTTATTGTTGTTATGTTTAATGTTGAGAACTATTATGTTCTCAACATTTGAAGACACCAAATCACAAAGGAGACCCCTATTGGTGGAACATCTAAAACAACATAACCAGAGTTTATGCTGCTAAAACAGATGTAACACGCTGGACTTATACTAAAAGCTTCTGATGAATCAGCTCAATTAATCCTCTCAATTTATCTAAATTCTCTTAACAACTCCAAAGTACTGTTATCTCAGGCAAGAATAGAGAATAAATTCACTGAGGTACTATTATCTCAATTTTAACAGATGAGAAAATTTAAGGTTCAGCCAAGCTACGTAGGGCTGCCCAACACACAGTGGTTAAGTCCCAAGGCAGAGCCAAGCAATCTGACTTCAGAGCCCGAGTGATTAAGCTATTCAGTACTACCATGTTTACAATCCACGGCTGGTCGAATCCTTGGATGTGGAATCCATGGATGCAGAAGGCCAACTAAGGGACTTGAGCATCCAAGGATTTTGGTATCTGCAGGAGGTCCCAGAACCAATCGCCTGTGGATACCAAGGGATGACTGTATTGTCTTCCCCCAGTCCACTGTGAACAGTAGGACACAGCCATCTAGGCAGCAACTGTACCTTATGAAATATCTTTCCTACCTCCCCTACCTTACTCAAAACTGCCAACTGAGGGTTATCCAGTCTCTACTACACAAAACAATACAATAAACAAAAAATCCTTATTTAGCCTATTATACCTATAAACCTAACATAATTTTATTAGGCTTAAGTCAGTCACAAATGTATTCAGAACACCTCAAACAAAATGTTAGCTTTATGGAAAGAGAGGGAGAGCAAGAGAAACATGAACAGAGAAAAACTCTCAGATCTGAATTGCATAATCAACAAAAAAATTAGTTCAACCCAAATCTTACCTAAAACCTGGCCAGCAATCATTCTGCCATCCTCTCCTGCCACAGCCGCACGGGCATTTCTCTCATTAACATATTGAACGAAGGCAAAGCCCTTATGAACAGAGCAACCCACGATTTTGCCATATTTCGAGAAGATCGCCTCCACATCAGATTTCTTGACCACAAGAGTATTGAGATTCCCAATGAATACACGGGAGTTCATGGAGCGAGGATCTGTCTTGTTGGTAACGTTGCTGGCCATTGTCTTTGATGATAAAGTTTCTCACACAGCTGAAAAACTGGAAGGAAAAAAAATGCATTCGTGTCAAAAGATGCTAAAAACAAAACATTCCTTGATAAAACTGTTTCTACTCTTATTTTGAACCAGTGACTACCCAGAGTTATCAGTCAATTAAAGGGATCTCATAGCACCAAGTATATTACTATTCAGAGACTAGAGCCCCTGAATATATCCTTACAGAAATTCAACAACTTCTTCTTTAGTCTATTCCAGTAGCACTAGACTGTTATCTCAAGGGGGGAAAATCCTCTTCACAGACTACTGGCAACACCATCTTTTTGGACATTATTAATTTCAAGTGACCCCTCTCTGTTTTAAAAGTCCTCAAGCAAATTAGAACTCCCTAAGCTCTCTACTACCATTTTCTCCTTATGTTTTTCACCTTCCCAGTCAAGGAATGAAACTTAATCATTCCTTGCCATCTATCAATAACTTCTTGCACATTGCTTTTACACTAAAATGAGTCTCATTCACCCAAAGATATATGAAACTCCAAATTCTGTCTACAAACCGCTCTTTACCTAGATGAATGTGGACAACTGACACTCTATCCTTCAAGTATAATTAACCTTATTACACAAAAGCAATAAACAGAACCAATTCATTCAGTCTGAAAATATTTATTTCCAGGGACTTCAATTGACTTATAATATGCCATAAATACCTTAAGTATCAATAGCATCTTTTTATAGAATGCAATGATTCTTCATTTTTTATGTGATAACCTACAAAATATAACTGGGATATTTAATAATACTCGATGGTGATGATGATAAAATTACCAAGTAGAACACTGCATCAATCAAAAGACCAGGAGAACTAAGGAAGAGAATACAACTTTCCTCAGAATGTTTCAAAACAAAAAATACCTTTATGTATGTTATAGAGGCTCAATCCTATTATCTTTACATTTAGATTCATGATATCATCACCTCAGGTCTTCTTTAAGTGAAAATGTTTTGACATTCTTTTAGCTTTTCTGTCAGTCTGCTGCCCCCTCCCACCCCAAACACCAAACTTCAACAGAATTTAAGACGAACCCATCTTAGATTTATACATTCTTAAGATTAATTTATTTCCCATTCACCCTTTGAAAGGTACTGAAGAACCTCAAATCAAAAGATACTTGTGTCTAGTATCTGTTATCTTTCCAATCCTCAAGAGAATCATGACAAATTAATTCTCATAGATTATGTAAAAGTGTCTTTTACATATATACGTATGTAACAACAGGCAATATAACATCATTTATCCATGACCACTACCATTCTGACCCTTAAAACAACTAGACATTTCACAAGCAGTGCTGTAACAACTGCTTTTCCCTTCTCGTCTTTCTGAAATTCAAGAAACAGTCTGTCTTTATTTTGATTTCTAAATTATATCTTTATAAACAGTAGTTCTTACTCATTTGTTTTTTGACTAAGCAATGAAAATTTACCAAACAGCAGCCACTGAGGATCACCGACAGCCTTTCTAACTCTAAGTGTGAGTGCCAGAAAGCCTTAGAACACCAAGAGAAATTAAAACAGAAACCTACTAAAAGGCCTAACTGGTTTCAAATATTACTGCCGGCTATTAAAGTTTGCTATTATTATAAGTGGGGACATATGCCAGTTTTCAGCAAATAATCAATATACCAATAGGAAATACAGGTAAAATCTCCCTGAATTTAATGATAAGAAATTACCTGTGGGAGTCAAGAGGATGGTTCTACATGCCACCACCATACTGGCCATGAAGGGAAAACAACAACAGACATTAAACTAACATCCCCTTCAAGTATACTACTTTGAACCACAGAATAGAAATGGATTTAAACGACTATTTTCTCAATTTTCATTAAGGATGGTACATAGCTAGTGCCAATCTAGACGTACAGAAGAGAATTCACTACATACAAAGAATGCCTTAGGGTACCAGGGCTTAATTCTCTCAAGGGAACCCATATGAAAAGGCTGGTAGAGAAACATCCAGGTATACAAATGAAAAGGTGCTAACAATGGTTGTCATCTGAGTTTCAACATATAATTTTCTCATTTTCTTTGATTATGTGTGGTTTATGAGTTCGCTAAAAAAATCATGAATTGTTAATAGAAAAATAATATAATGACCTCCACTTCAAAAGCTTGGCTAAGGTCAATGGAATAGCTTTCAATGCCCTAAGTATGGGCATTCAATCAAGATTAAGTCAAGGATTTAATCAAGATATGAGCAAGTCAAGACAGATGAACCCACAAAGATCCATTATCTCACCCCTAGCAACACATCCTCCAAAGGACCATTATCTCACCCCTAGCAACACATCCTCCAAAGGAATTAATAAAGAGTTACTACAAATTAACACATTTTTCATCAAACATTTATTGAGTACTGTATCTGCTAAGTAGGAGGCACCACGGCTACTTCAGGGGGCAAATAGGAACAGATATGATCCTCAGAGTTTCCATTCTACTGGTACCGCTGCTTAAAATTTTACTCAAGAGGGAACAGATTTCCCAAAGCTTCAGAAATAACCAAATGATTTCAGGTCACACTTCACCCTACCTCTGATCGTTAAGGTAGCTTACCAGTGAAACTTCTGTTAGGGTAAGAAAAACGGTCAATACTCTAGATGCAAAGAAACTACTGGAAAAGAACTGGGATTACTGGAAGAAAGCAGCAACGGCGGAGCATAGTTTTTTAATCTTTCTGAATCTCTACATAAAAACAAGCCAAAAACCCATGAGCAGCATTTACAACAAATGGTGTCAAGATATCCCAATCAAAACTATAAAATGCAAGCTGGTAAGGGCAAGCCAACAGCCAACAAGTATGGTATCTATCACTGACTGTGAGAGAAGCAAAAAGCAGCAACAGAAAGTCTAAAAGACCTAGAAATTTAAGAATCCCAAAGTATCCAGCTGTTATTTACTAGAAATCAAAGGAAACTAGTTTTAAGAATAGTTGACACATGGAGGGTTTTGCCTGCTCCAGTAGTGAGTAAAAGGGAATGCAGTAAAAAAGTCTGAAAGTGCTAGAGCAGCTTAGCCTCTATAAAATCTCAAAACTCAGAAGCCCTATGTGCACCATTCCATTCTCAATCCCTTTCCTCCCCCCAAAAGCAACTACTACTCTAACTTTGTAGTAATCACTTTTCTTTTAAAATAATTCTATCAGCTATATGTGTATCCCTACACGGTACAGTCTTACCTATTAAAATCAATGTGATGTGTCTTTAAGGCTCTTTTTAGGTAAGTTCCCCTTCCATCCCTTTAACTTAAAATGTATCTGTTGAAGAATCCAGGGCATTTGAACTGCAGTTTCCCAGTCTGGATTTTCCAGAATTTCATATTTTTAGTACAATTCCGCATTCTTCTGTCCTACAAATTCCCTGAAATTGGAAGCTGCGACCAAAGGCTTGATGAGATTCATGTATGACCCTTTTGAAAGACTACCTACATAGGAAGCATTGTCTTTTTGTGATGTTATTAATGTTTAAATTCTACCATATCTCTTTAGGTATTACAGTGTTTCAGGCTTATCTCAATATATTACTTAGAAAGAACTCATGAGAATAGTTTCTCAGTTTTTGCATTGTTACTAACAGTTTGCCTGTGCCCTTTATACTTCTAAGACAGTTTTGCTGGGTATAAAATCATTGGACCATATTGTCTTTCCTTAAATATGTTACTCCACTTACTTCTGGACTGTCACAGGGATCAATATCAAGTGTAAACCTTGCTGGCAAAGTTCTATTTTTCTCAACTTCAGTAGTAGTTACAAGGATTTTTGCTTTTTAATAACTCATTAAGGTATTTTTTTTTTAAGACTAATAGAAATGGAATAGATCTAAATGAGTACATTTGAGGCTATCTCAAGGGTCATAAAGGTTTACACTGTGGGATAATCTACCCTTATAGGAACAGGTTAATTTCTCCTAGCTTTTTAACAACAAGTGCTAGGGAAGGAAGAAACAGGAGGGTCTGCTCCGACCAGCTTTAAAATCAGATCCCAATGGTATAGTCTTAAATAAATAAGGGCCAGGGCCGGCTCTGTGGCTTAGCGGTTAAGTGCGCGCGCTCTGATGCTGGCGGCCCGGGTTCGGATCCCGGGCGCGCCCCGAGGCACCACTTCTCCGTCCAACGCGAGGCCGAGTCCCACGTACAGCAACTAGAAGGATGTGAACCTATGACATACAACTATCTACTGCGGCTTTGGGGGGAAAAAAATGAATAAATAAAATCTTTAAAAAATAAATAAATAAATAAATAAATAAATAAGGGCCAAGCCCCAGTGGCCTAGCAGTTAAGTTCAGCACATTCTGCTTCAGCAGCTCAGGTTCAGTTCTCGGGCGTGGACTTATGCCATGCTGTGACAGCAGCCCACATACAAAACAGAGGAAGACTGACAACAGATGTTAGCTCAGGGCGAATCTTCCTCAGCAAAAAAAATAAAAAATAAAAAAAATAAAGAAAAAGAAAGAAAGAAATCAGATTTCAAGTGTAAAACCAAGTCAAAGAAGGAATGGGTCAATTTTTGCTTTTCACCTTATTCAGATCTATAGCATTTAGTTATATTCTACACGCATTTTTGTAAAACAGATTTTTAACAACTCAGTATTCTAATTACCAGCAATGTAAGTCTTTAGAAAATTTACAGATCATGTTAAATGATGTGGGAACTATGATAAAATGTTTAAGTCAAAAAGCAGTACATACAATTGTATAATACATAACAGAAGGCATATATAAACAATCCACATAAAAATTATGTGCTTAGAAATATTTTAAGAATGTTGTTCTGTGGGTACTCTGCCTTTGGTTAATCTTTATTATCACTTTCATAGTTCTCCTGTATTGTCCAAATTTTCTACAACAAACAAGTTTTTTTTTTTTTTGGCAGGAAAAAGTCATTTTTAAAAATCAAGCACCTAATTCCTTAATCAGGAAATGCATTTGAGAAAAATAAAAGGTCAGTCACATCAATAATAACAATCTAGGTCTTAAAACATTTGTTTTATAAAACCATTCAAATGTTTTGAGAACATCAAATGTACTAATACACGTACTAGTGGTCTAATAATGGTGTTAAACAACGAAGTGATGTTAATCTACATGAACTAGTATTTACTTTAATTATCTATTCTAGTATCTTAATGGAGAATAATGTCCAGCTCATGGACTACAGTTTATAAATTCCAACTTATTCCACTTTTTGAAATCAAAGTTTCTGGCACATCTTAAACACTCCATAATTCCTCAAAGACTAAAGTAGCCTAGTCATATCTTCTAAAAGTTTTCTCAACAAAATCATTTTTAACTCAAATTCATTCTTTCTTAAACTCAACATTGAATACTACAGAAGATCTAAGTAAATAAAAGTACATAGAATAAAAAAAACACAGAATCAGTTTCTTCCCTAAAATTGGTTTCAAACAGTAAAACCAACAGGGAAAAGATTTCTGAAAGGGATGATGTTCCCTGGTTACTCTGTATCCTGTTTATTAATTCACTAGTAGAGATCAAGTGGATCTGGTTTCCAGAAAAGCAGAATTCCAGCACAGTACAGACAACAGAAAAAAGATGTTGTTTTCCTAGAGGTTACTGGGTGGTAGTACTCAAATCTCTAGCCCACGGATGTATGCGCATGTATATGTTTCCACGTTTTTTTAATCCCAGGTTCTTACTCCCATGATTTTTATCGTCAAAGGATCACTAAGCCTTGTCTTTATCCTGCTGAGAAAAAGTCAAAACCAGGAATATTGAGTTACTTTTACTGCCTTATTACACCAAAGGATCTGTGTCTGATCTTATGCTGTACGTTGAAGCATAAGATGATACAAAAAAAGCAACAAGAGATTTTAGCGGCACTGTGAAGGACAAGAAATGGTTAAGATTTGTAGACACAGAAATGTGTTTCTTAAAAAAAAAAAAAAAGAAATGTGTTTCTATTCCCACTTCTACCATCCCAGTCACATCCTAGCACCAAAATAAATAAATAAATAAAATCTACATCTGGCTGGTATGCAAGCAAACGTCAATTTTATTTCCAACTGTTCATTCTCAAGTTTGAGCTGGTATCATGACTCTGCCCTCTTAAGAGAGGCAAACCTAGCTTGTATTGTCAATATGGGTAAAAATTCGGGTAATGTCTTTAACTACTACTCCATTTCTCTTAAGTTCACATATTTCAAGTAAATTCTGCTGGGAAGAGGTATAACAAGGTGAGAAAGGCAGATTGCACTATCTGATGATTACGAGATCCAGAAACATAGGTTATGAAGGTCCTGGAATTTTGCTGTGCTAAAATCAATTTATAACTGGTTATAATTTATAATCAATCCTTCAGCCCCCTTGCCTTTATGTCTTGGGCACTAGAACTGCACCTTTAGTGGAAAGGGATCGGGAGGCTGGAAGATAAATACTTGACAAAACAATGCCACGCATTCAGACTGTGTTCAGTATCTTACCTAGGCATGTTTACTTAAGAAAGAAGGTAAAAAACCTCCCAAAAATACAGCAGAAAATAAGTAAACAAGCCACAAGATGTTTCTACTGATCATTTCAGCCAGTCCTATACCTGTTCACCCTATTTACATAGGCTACTCACATTATACTCACTCATATCACATTATCCATTGGTCCAGAAAAAATAAATCAAAAATGGCATCAGTATGGCTTATTAGATGTCAAATCATACTAACTAGAGAACAAAGGAAATAAACTACCTCAGATTAGGAATTCAGAAACCTGCCTTGGAATTTTCTTTATTACTATCCCTTAAAACCTAAACTAGCCCCTACGTTCAATTCAAATTAGATCCAACTGCCATACGCCTAATATGCTATTTCCTAACTTTCTTTGAAGAATTTTAAAGACGAAGTGTCACTAGATGGCAGCAATGAGTTAGCACATTTTTAAAAAGATGACTAAATCTTCTTGAGTCCCAAGATTTTCTATTTCACACTGTCTTGCACAATTTCTTGTCAACGGTTTCTCAGTATCTTTTGGATACTGAGATTTCTCTGCCTATTTGGAGCATCATCTGGCCTAAGCTATTTTCCTTTAACAAACTTAAGCTCCTGTTTTGCCCTTTTAGGTACCCTTTCCCACGCTACTTACATATTACTCTATCTGGTCCCCCTTCTTTGTTATGTTCCTCTTATGTAATTTTACTGCATTCATCAACTATTTCCTTCTGGCCTCTTCACAGGCCAACAATGAACTGCCCTTGTGTCTACAGAAAGAACAATGTACTTTAATTTGTTCCATCCCCAAAACTTATTCTTCATCAACATATAGACAATCTCAAAGTAAAGACTATCAAGTAAAGACGATTAGCACAAGAAAATAACATGTGGAGGTATTTTTAGAACATTTTCAGGCCATGAAAACACAAAGTTGGCCATTTTAGATAAATTATGCTAATTTCTATGTCTAAGAATTAAAACTAAGAGAATACTCAAGATATTATAAATAAAAGGGGGAAATGGATAATTCAGCAAATGTACCACGTAGCCATCTAAAAACAAAAATTGAGGACCAATCTTACTCTGTATACCAAAATAAATTATAGATAGATCAAAATTTTAATGTAAAGAACTACATATGCAATTGTCAAAACCTAAATAAGACAAGCAGCCAGCCCTGATGGCCTACTGGTTAAGATTTGGTGCTGTGGCCCGTGTTTGTTTCCTCGTCAAGGAACCACAGCACCCATATGTTGGTTGTCACCGTAGCAGCTGTGTGCTGCTGTGATGCTGAAAACTATGCCACCAGTATTTTAAATACCAGCAGGGTTGCCGGGACAGGATTCAGCAGACCTTTCAAACTAAGAAAGACTAGGAAGAAGGACCTAGCCACCCATCTCCAAAAAAAATTGACCAGGGCCAGCCCTGTGGCTTGGCGGTTAAGTGCACGTGCTCCGCTCCTGGTGGCTCGGGTTCGGATCCCGGGCGCGCAACGAAGCACCACTTCGCCAGCCATGCTGAGGCCGCATCCCACATACAGCAACTAGAAGGATGTGCAACTATGACACACAACTATCTACTGGGGCTTTGGGTGGGGGAATAAATAAATAAATAAAATTAAAAAAAAAAAATTGACCATCAAAATCCTATGAATAGGGCTGGCCCCGTGGCTTAGCGGTTAAGTGCACGTGCTCCGCTGCTGTCGGCCCGGAGTTCAGATTCTGGGCGTGCACCGACGCACTGCTTCTCTGGCCATGCTGAGGCCGCGTCCCATGTACAGCAACTAGAAGGATGTGCAGCTATGACATACAACTATCTACTGGGGCTTTGGGGTAAAAAAATAAATAAATAAAATTATTAAAAAAAAAAAAATCCTATGAATAGCAGCAGAGCATTACCTGATACAGCACCAGAATATGAGAGCATGGCACAGACAGACTGGGCAGGCTTCCACTCCGCTGGATAAAGGGTCACTAGGAAGTGGAATCAACTCGATGGTACTAATGACAACAAAAGACAAAACTCAACAGTCCCCAAAAGAAGTATGAATAAGAAAAGAAAAAAAAGGGCAGGAAATCAAAAACAAATCATAAATTTGAAAAACTGTTTTAAGAAAAACACTGAAATTTGAAAAATTTAAAGATACCACTTTTTTAGACTTAATTTGGTGAAGACTGATTACAGCAACATAATAATTGATTCAGACAACTGCCAATGTATGCTAAAAGCACAGGATGAAAGCTGGGTGGGAAACAGGATTTATGTGACCTCAAAGTATTACCCAAGAGATTACTCACTGATTATAAAGGGGAAAATGTACCTTTACAATGGAGACATGGAGGTCACCACAAACCAAGTGATCTGACATTATATGCCTCCTGATGCGACAAAATAAGAAACATACATCACCTATGCGATAATCTTGGTAAAAATATCTGACTTCAATCTATACATAGAGAAACAATCAGACAATTTCAAGTTTGTGGGGACATCACACAACACAACTGGTTGGGAGTCCTCAAAAAAATGCAGGGGGTCTTTTCTAGACTAAGAAAGCAAAAGTAGGGTTTTCTAGACTAAGAAAGCAATGTGTGAACCCTTGATTGGACACTGGATTGGGTAAGAGACATTTTTTGTGACTAGAGAATTTTAATACAGACTGTATACGATATAAAATTGAATGTTAACTTTCATAATTATTTTGATGCTATAAATTATCTTTATTTTTGGGAGATACAGCCACGTTGAAGTTCCTAAGTTAAGTACCATGCCTATAATTTTAAAACCATTCAGGAGGGGAAAAAAAGCACATAGAGCAAACATGGCAATCTAGATAGCTGCCACCAGAAAAAGAACATGGAGCCTGAAACATGGATGCCGTATTTTCCATATGTACATATTACCTGTTCAAAAGCTTTAAGATCCTATTACAGCAAATGGAAAAAATGATACATACCAGGTCACACACTTCAGCAAGTTCCCAGAAAATAGCAAAACTATATATTTTTTTCTGTCAGATTTGCTACTATAAGAATAATCATCCAATGGGGTGGAGGAGGGAACTGGCACTTCCACTGCTATAACTAAGTAATCCAATATAAGTTTCTGTAGGTTCATTTGAAAATTCCTAATTAAAGATAAACGCTAAGCAATGGGTAGGTCCATATTTGTATTAAGCAACTGATGATGTTAAATAAATTTCAGATCATCCTATGTTTGGAATTGAAAGAGAGAAACTTTGACCATTTATAATTTTTTAAATCTCTGTGACAAAAAATAGTAGACAGCCACTTACCAAAAACATGTAGAAAACTAAATGGAAAATGTTTGTAACACAGAGGCTCTGAAACAATATATGGTAATGATTACATATTGGTAAAAACTTTTTATAAATATATAAAATATATACTATAAAAATATAAAAAACATATATAGATGTATAGGTACATCTATAGCTATGAGACAGAAAAATAGACCAAAACATCAATTTTTTTTTTTTTGTGAGGAAGATCAGCCCTGAGCTAACGTCCATGCCAATCCTGCTTCTGTTTGCATGAGCTAACATCCATGCCTATCTTCCTCCACTTTATGTGGGATGCCGCCACAGCATGGCCTGACAAGCTGTGCGTCGATGCGCACCTGGGATCGGAACCCAAGCTGCCAGCAGCAGAGCACGCACACTTAACTGCTACGCCACGGGGCCGGCCCCAAAATATTAATAGTGGTTCTATCTTTGAGTGCTGATGCTGTTAAGTAAATATTTTCTTTATCTGCATGTTTCCTTTAAGTTATCTTTAATAAGCATTTTTACAATAAAAATGACTGTTCCTGTTAAAGTATAAATGGATAAACGTAATGCAACAGAAAAATTAAAAATGAAGGTCTTTAAGAAATTTTCCCTGAATCTCAATGACTAAAAACTAAATCATGTAGTTCAATACCCCCAAAATTCTTCAGAGGATGTTAAATTCCCTTATAACATACTTAGCTAACTCACCAATGATCAAGCCTCTTGAACGGCCACCAAAGTCAAGGAATTCACAACCTGAAGACATTCATTTCTAAAACTTAATTGGCTCTTAACTAATTTCTTGCCTTAGCTCTTCTCTTTAAGGTCCATTCATTAGCAATCAAATTGTTTTTTCTTTGACTTAAAACATCATATTCAAATTGTTCCCTATCCTGACATCTATAAAAATAAGAAATACATGTATTATAACAAATGTATTATAATAAATACAACTTAATCTGTCAATGTCCCTTTGAACAGAGTAGTCCAATTTGGTTGCTCTTACCATAGTGGAACTCCGGATGCTAGCCAGATGCTATTATTTCTGCTAGCTTTGGCACTGTAAACACATGCAGAATTCACTGTTAAGTACAATCCCTAATTCTTACTTATTAATATAATGCTAACTTCCCATATTCGGACAACTATTTTGTTGGGTTTCTTTAACATTAAGTGTAGGGCTTTACATTTCATTTACTGTTTCATCCTCTTATATTTACTTCATAGTCCCTGGTTCCACCTTGAAGAAAATTTCAGACTGATTTTGTTGTGTGAAGTATTAACAATCTCTCCCAATTATATACCCTTCACTGATCTGTTCAACAGACACTAAGGAGTCTCACCCAAGCCATTTAAAAAAGATTAATAAGATTAATACAATTTTCCTCGAATAGCAAAAGTTGTTTTCATGTTATATATTAGTTTTGGAACAATGATAATTAGTAAAGTCAATTTCAACTGAGAAACCCTTCTGCATATTTTCTGTACACTGAAAAGCTCTAGCCTGGTTTAGTTTTGAGCAGGACCTGGGTTAACAACTTAAAAAACTGTAAATCAAAGTTTAGGTAAAGCCTATCTCAAAAAAAAGAAAAAAAACAAACAACTGAAAAGGTAGATACAAAAGTGCCTGTCTCCACAACAGTGACTAAGCTTCAGATTAGAATAAAACATAAAAATACAAAACATCCCCCAACTAAAACATAACATAAATAAAAAAACTGATGCATGTCTGCAATACATATTTATCCACAATAATTCAAGTCCTTAATACTGTATATAAAAATTTATGAAAATAATACATAAATACATCCTAAAGGCTGAGAACTCGGAGGCTTTGGGGTCAGACAGATCTGTTTTAACTTCAAGCTCAATCACTTACAAATGGTGTACACTTCCCTTCCTGAAGCCAGTCCCCTCAAAAACCAGATTCAACTGTAAAATGAGTACCACTGATAGTATCTGTCTCATTAGGAATGGTCTGAGATGTAAATGAAGGTACAGAAAACACTGAACATGGTGCCAGGCACATAGCAAGTGTTGCTGTTGCAGCTGCTGCTACTACTACTTCATTTACTATTACTGGTACATACCAGCAGAAAAATAGGCCAAGGACACAAACAGGTGATTAACAAATAATAAAAAAGGTCTATGGAGATTTAAAAAAATTCAACATCACTATAAAGGAAATATAAATTAAACCAAAAACCATACTTCACCTACCAAACAAGCAAAAACATTTTAAATTGAAATGGTCGTTCTCATACATTATTTCTGGCAGGATGAACAGTATCATATTTTCAGAGGACAAACGGACTATTTTATCAAAAGCCTTAAAACTGTGCATATTCTTTGACTCAATAATCTCACTTTTGAGACCTTGTCTGAAGAAAACAAGGATGTGGACATATTAACAGCGACACATTAGAAAACAAGTGCACAGGGCCAGCCCCGTGGCTTAGTGGTTAAGTGTGCGCGCTCCACTACTGGCGGCCCAGGGTTCGGATCCCGGGCGCACACCGACACACCGCTTCTCTGGCCACGCTGAGGCCGCGTCTCACATACAGCAACTAGAAGGATGTGCAGCTATGACATACAACTATCTACTGGGGCTTTGGGGGGAAAAATAAATAAAGTTTATAAAAAAAAAAAAAAAGAGGGCAGGGCCGGCCCGGTGGCTTAGAGGTTAAGTGCACGCGCTCCGCTGCTGGCGGCCCGGGTTCGGATCCCGGGCGTGCACCGACGCACCGCTTCTCCGGCCATGCGGAGGCCGCGTCCCACATACAGCAACTAGAAGGATGTGCAGCTATGACATACAACTATCTGCTGGGGCTTTGGGGGAAAAAATAAATAAATAAAATCTTTAAAAAAAAGAAAACAAGTGCACATATTAACAGCGACACATTAGAAAAACAAGTGCATAACAATCTGCGACAGGCTAGATGCATTTCAGTATATCAATCCAACTGAACACAAGCAACAATAACTTTAAAATGACAATGTATTGACATTGAGATGTTCAAGATGTTATGGAGCATATGCAATATACAAGTCATCTAGAAGACTGTACACTAAAGCCTTACACATCTCAGGATGTGGTAGGGTTGTAAGGTTTTTAAGTATTCTTTTTTCCTAGTTTTTCTTTAATAACATATTACTTTTATAATTTTTTCACTCTGCAAAGATAGCTTAATGCTACCATGGAATATAATGATTATGATATACAGCTTGGCCTACAGTCAGCAAAGCTTTTCTATAAACCCCTAAACAGAAGTTGGAAAAGCTGAGCACTTCTCTTCCTCAAGAACAATTCAGAACAATATAAAATCAAGGAAATGGGCATCTCTAGAGCACCAAAATTTTCACGGGATATTGTGTCCCATAATTTGCAGTCTTCTCATTCACTGGTAGTCCAACAGATACAGGTATTTCTCTCTATATTCTCAACCTTCATAATCAACTGTGACATTATTAAATGCTAGTTGTCTGTTTCTATGAGGGTTACATCAGACTTAAGGAAAAGAAAAAAGCAGCATTTTAGAACCCATCATTTTATTAACTAGAGCAGCTTCTACGTCGTAAAACTCCCTATCAACAAACATTTATTTTCTCTGGGAATATTTTAAGCCATTTGGAAAAAAGGTTCTCGAAATCTACAAGTATCAAATAATCATTAAGAATATGTAAAAGAATACTTTTCACAGAAGAATTAAGATCAACATTTCAAAATTACTTCAGTAAGGTCAATAAATCTTGATTGGGAACTAAAATAATCAGACATGCAATACACAAAAATAATGAAAAAACAAAAAATACAGAAAGGACTTATTTCTAATATTCTAAAAACTACGTGAATACGAGCAATAAAATGATTAGTACATAAACCCCTGGTTAGAAGAGACTCTACGAGCCGGCCCTGTGGCTTAGCGGTTGGGTGCGGACGCTCAGCTACTGGCGGCCCGGGTTCGCATTTCGGGCACGCACCGACGCGCCGCTTCTCCGGCCACGCTGAGGCTGCGTTCCCACATACAGCAACTAGAAGGATGTGCAACTATGACATACAGCTATCTACTGGGGCTTATGGAGGAAAAAGAGGAGGAGGACTGGCAATAGATGTTAGCTCAGAGCTGGTCTTCCTCAGCAAAAAGTTCAGAAGGATTAGCATGGATGTTAGCTCAGGGCTGATCTTCCTCACAAAAAAAAAAAAAAAAAAAAAAGAGAAGAGACTCTATACTTAGATTTATGCTTCAGAATTTAGGTGTCTTTGGGCCAGCCCTGGTGGCCCAGCAGTTAAGTTTGGCGCACTCTGCTTCGGCAGCCCAAGTTCGGTTCCTGGGCACAGACCTACACCACTCCTCGGTGGCCATGCTGTGGCGGCGACCCACATACAAAACAGAGGAAGACTGGCAACAGATGTTAGCTCACAGTGAATCTTCCTCAGAGAAAAAAAAAAAAAAAAAAAAAAAAGAATTTAGGGATCTTTGTCTTAAATCAGCAATTTCCTTTCAATGGTTCAGCAAAAAACACTGAAAAAGGAAACACGGCAATCTAGTTGGAAAGTACATAAGAATTCATTACACTGTTTTCTATGTTTGAATATTTTCTTTAAAAAGTTGGGGAAAAGGAAAAAGGTCATATACCTATTATAGTCACAGATCTACCCTGATCCGCAAAATTATGTGTTTTAAATGTGAATCTTCTCAGCTATCATTTATCACCAAGAAATAATTATAGATTGTTCACCTCATATCAGATATATGACCTAAGAGGTCAGATAATTCAAAATACACATATTTAGGATGGCACGTATTTCTGATTACTAGCTTAAGTGGCAGCACCATTCATCCAGCCTGCCTGTTTGAAATTACTTGATTCTATCTACAATTTGGGGAGAGTCATTAGTTCGAATTTTGCACATAAAATGGTCATTTTTTACATTGTACTATTTCAAATTTACATAATATGTGGCTACACTGTGATTCTCAACTTTTCCCCCAAACATCAAAAACACTCTTGCCAGAAAGTCCACCAAAAATTTCTAGTTCCCAAGCAGGCAATAAAAAGCAGTGAAAGCAGCCCACACCAGTGCTTCTGTTTAATGTGCCTCTGATAGTTCTATAATAGGGTGTGAAATTCTGTATTTCTATGAAACTTCTAGATGCTGCTGCTGCTGCTGCTGCTGAATATATTCAGACCATATTCTGAATAGCAAGGGTCAACAATATTTATTCACAAGACTTGATTTCCTTATTATCTTGCAGAAAGCTTCAATTTTATCAGTGAACTCAAACTGAGCACTGAATGCCAACAAAGTATACTTTAAGTCTACCACTGTCCCTTGGAGACACGTGTTTGGAAAATCAGGATTTTTCAAGTTTTACAAAGGTAATACTGTGCTTTTTGGCTATATAACATCCCAGTGAGATCTGGGGAATCACCTAGCTATCAAATCAAATAATATTAATATTTTTGCAGTAATAAATATGCATAGTCACTAAGGGTAACACATAGACTATAATCTCATGTCAACTGAGGTTAGGTTTTGTCACCAAATGAGTTTGTCAAACTAATGAAAAATTCTATTGTCACATTTATAAACTTCTGAATTGTGAGGGCCGGCCCCGTGGCTTAGCAGTTAAACGCGCGCGCTCCGCTGCTGGCGGCCCGGGTTCAGATCCCGGGCACGCACCGATGCACCGCTTCTCCGGCCATGCTGAGGCTGTGTCCCACATACAGCAACTAGAAGGATGTGCAGCTATGACATACAACTATCTATTGGGGCTTTGGGGGGAAGAAAAATAAATAAATAAAATCTTAAACTTCTGAATTGTGAATAAAAGATTTTGGACCACTACCACAAAATAATATTTTATAAAAATTTTTAATAAATCTGACAAAGTTACTACAACATTCTCCATCACCCAGACCTAAGCAGCTAAAACATAGGATTATACCTAAATTTGAGAATTTGACAGTAAAATACTATAAAATATAGTGGAATCCCATCTTTTGTTATCCTGAACTCAATTTTATCAACAATATGAGGATAACCATGCCAAGATTCTCTCTCAAAATATTTTTTAAACTTATTTCTAACAAACAGAACTTTTCATATTCCGGAAAGGACTAAGCAAAGAACAATCATCCAGGTGCTGGCCCGGTGGTGTAGCAGTTAAGTTCGTGGGCTCTGCTTTGGCAGTCTGGGGTTCACAGGTTCAGATCCCAGGCGTGGACCTATGCACCGCTCATCAAGCCATACTGTGGTGGCATCCCATATGCAAAACAGAGGAAGATGGGCACAGATGTCAGCTCAGGGCTGATCTTCCTCACCAAAAAAAAAAAAAAAAAAAAAAAAAAAAAATCATCCCTGTTACCACTCCCATAGAAATCTAACACAACTGGGGAATGCCTGCTCAGTTCTCAGAGGAGTATTTCAGGGTCTTAAAACATATTTAACTTCTTAAATGTTTTTTGTGCAATAATGACTGTGGTTATTTAAGTCCTTATCTTTTAAAAGTACATATTGAAATGTCTACAGATGAAATATATCAAAGATTTACTTCAAAATAACATGACGGGGAGAGGGGTGGATGCAGGTACAGATGAAACAAGATTACCCAAAGATTGTTAAAGCTAGACAAGTTTGTGGACACTAATCATATTGTTTTCTCTTTTGTGTATGTTTGAAAATTTTTCACAAGAAAATTAAGATAACGCCAAATATATGCATACACGTATCTGAGAATAAAAATTACATGCGAATCTCAAACTATGCACAGAAATATAGTCAACATGGTAGCAATTTTTCACTCAGCAAATCCACAACTCTACTCATCAATTTATATACTTATCAAACACTATGGACACTGAATTTCAGGGTCAAACTCTAAAATATAAGCAAAAGATTCAAGTAAATCACTGAACTGGAAATCATTAGCAGTCTCTTACACTGCCAGTAAGCAGATAAACTGTCAAACTTTTTGGAGAGCAACCTAGATTGAAAAGTTTTTAAAACATGTATGCTCTTGAATGACTGTACTTCTTGGGCTTAATTCTAAGAAAATAATTAAGAATATTTATAAAATTTTAGTTATAAGACTGCGCAACTGTTTATAAAACTTGTTTCTAAGAGGGGAAAAACCCTAAGGGTTCAACAATAGAGTACTGATTACGTAAAATACTGTACAAGTATGCAATGTAATACTATAAGCTATTAACTTTTTTAGGAGCTCTGTATCTACTAACACCTTATGTTAATTTTATGTTCATGTTAGGTAAAAAAACAAAAATAAACCACTACGACCTAAATGTATGTGCTGTACGTACGACATGACTTTTTGAAAAGCCTACAGTATAAGCAAAAAAAGCCTGGAAGGACACACCAAAACTTTTATTTTTGGAAGGTTTAAGTATGTCTTTTTTTTTTGGCTGGTTTGCGTTTTCTAAATGTTATATGTGCATGCACTGCTTACTTAATTTAGATTAAAGGTAAAATAAAGATGGGGTACCTTTTTTTAACGATCCACATCAATCTTAAATCATGTGATTAGTCTTCCTTCTTAATTGCAACAAAACTACATCTTAAACAGCACAAATAACTGCATAATACCAACAAGAGAAGCCAAAAAACTTCAAGGACAACAACAAGGAAAAAGTTTTCTTTGGAAAGCAATAACGTTGTTGAAGTTAACACCAAAACCACTTAGGTGAAGATAACTAGGTTTAAAGGATTAATATAAGGAATGAAAGTGTACTATGAATAGTCACATCATTTTCAGAATACAGAATTTTAGTAAGAGGGCTAGGGGAAAAATTTCATTTAACATATATTCTATTAAACTATTCCTAAATGTTATTCTGGACTAGCCAGAAAAGCCTAAGCCTGGTTCAATGAATTCCCAAACAGCTGTCAGTTCTGAAATCAACTCAAAAGCCAAAAGTTAATCTAAATGGGGAAACAGGAAGAATATTTCAGACTGGTGAAATTGGAATCACATGAGGTAGAAAGAAAAAATCCAGATAGCCTCTAATCTGTTATGGTTACCTCTTAAAAACAGCTACGCATTCTCACTGGAAAAAAATTTTTTAAAGATATAGTTCCTCCAAATTTTGATTATAGCCCCATCATTCACAACACAGCAGCCTATACCCTCAAAAGCTAACCTGACTCACTTCATCACAGCCAAACCTATTTTAAGGCTGTTTTTTCAACTTTATGAAAACTCCTTACTGAACCCCTACTAGACAGGCTGTAGTTACGCTATTTACAATTAGAAGCAAAATACTGTGTTGCTTATTATAATACCCAGTCTTTAAGAACACAGAGCAAAAGTTTCCTTCCAAACTTCCTAAATCCCTCTCCCTTCCCCAGAAGTAATGAATGTTTCACATGTATCTTTCCAGATATTTCTCTATACCTTTACATAGCAGAATATAAAGTTCACTAATACAAGAGCTGGTGAAAAGTACTAAAGAGTATGTAGAGGGGGAGAGCTTGGAGGGCTAAGTGAGGGAAGACAACACTGAGGTGGTAGCTTTTGAGTAAGAACCTAAATGAATTGAGGAACCTAACCTTATGAAAGTCGGGGGGAAGAAAATTCCAAGGAAAGATTTTGAGGTAGGAATATCTAGTGTGTTCAAGACACAGTAAGGCAGCCAGTGTGGCTGGAGAAGAGTACACTATTAGTAAGGGAAGAGGAGCACCACAGATCATGTAGGGTGCCTTGTAAATCACAGTAAAATTTTGACTTTAACACTGAAATAGGCAGCTATTAGGTGAGTTTCAAGCAGAAACTCTTTCAGGCAATGTATTTCACATATTGTTATTATTATTATTTTTTCTTGTGAGGAAGATTAGCCCTGAGCTAACATCTGTTGCCAATCCTCCTCTTTTTGCTGAGGAAGACTGGCCCTGCACTAACATCCATGCCCATCTTTCTCTACTTTGTATGTGGGACGCCTGCCACAGCATGGCTTGATAAGCGGTGCATAGGTCCACACCGGGGATCCAAACCTGCAAACCCCAGGCCGCCGAAGCAGAGCGCACGAACTCAACCACTACGCCACTGGGCCAGCCCCACACATTACATTTTAATAGAATCAATCCAGCTACCACAAACTGGTGAGGAGGGGGAAAAGAAACACAAATCCATTGCAGTAAAGGACAAGAGACAACAATGCTTGACACTGGACTAAGCGATGGCAGTATGGGTGGTGAATTCTTGCTATATTTTATTTTTTTGTTTTGGATGTTTTTACTTATTTTATGGGAAGAACGGGAAAGCATACAAATGGGAAGAGTTTGATAAAGTCAGTTATAACAATGGGATACAGAAGGACCTCTGCTCTAGAAGGAGGCTATAAAATAACAAGAAAGAAAGCTATTTTGTTTGGTTAGTATGTTTCTTCCATGAGGCCGTATAATGGACAACTTTTCAAAGTTTCTGCCATAATTATGGTTGGGGAATAACGAGCTGATTCTTCCTTTTGTTCCTGAAGCCCCTAATAGGCCCTGAGTGCATCTCGGCGAGGGGCGAGACCTCTCCAGGGACCGGGACACCGGCGGCGGCCACCGCCGCGGCCCGGCGTGGGCGCGCCGACACAGACACCACTGGAGCTCTCCCCGAGGCCTGCCAGCCCAGGGTCTCTCTTGCTATATTTTAAAGGAATAGCTGACAGTATTTTCTGCAAGCCCAAAGGCGAGGTATGAGAGGATAAAAAAAGTCAAGGATGGCTAACCTAAGTCTGAGCTAAATGACATGAAAACTGGAGTTTCAGTAACTGAAACGGGCAACGCTGCAGAAGAAACCGGTTTGAGAGAATAGCAGGAGCCCAATTTTGGACTTTTAAGTTGATATACTAACATTTAAGGGAGTTGTCAGGTAGGTAACTAGATAAATGGGTATGTCATTCAAAAGAGAAGTCCAGGCTAGTGATGTAAGTCTAGGAATCAGCTTATAGATGCTATATAAAATCACATGACTGAATGAAATACTCCAGGGAGTGTGAACAGAAAAGGGAAGTAGAAGGACAGAACCAGAGAGCACTCCAACACAGTGGGAAAAGAACAGCCAAAAAAACACAAAACGCTGGAAACTAAGTAAAACAAGTTTCAAGGAGGAAAGTGGCTCAACTGGTTAAATCACACCAGTAGGTCATGTCATGTGTGATGAAGATTGAAAAAGGACCGCTGCATTTAGCAACACACCACTCGGGTGTGTATTTTTTAAAACCATAAATATAATTATTTCCTTTTTTCCCAACTAAAACTCACCTTTAAAATGTGTTTAACTTCCCTAAAAGAATGTTGACACATCCAAAGATTCTATAAAATTATACCACAAAAGCTACATCTACCTAAATAATTTATTACCTTGGACACTTCTTCATGCCATTTAACATGTTGTGAATTAAACAATAAAATGTATAATGATGATATTTAGTTTAAAACTCTTTAAAAAGAGAAGTCCAAAGCAGTTTTTCTTTTTTTCGCACTTTAACCAAATTAAAGATTTGTTTTTTTAGAATACTTCACATGTCACCAAAGTATAGACAGTCTAGTATGATTACGAGTTGAAATCTGCTGGCTTAACTGCCTGGGTTGAATCCACGCTTCACCATTTATTAGGTACATCTAACTTTGGGCAAATTATTTAAATTCTGTGCTTCAACATTCTTATCTCCAAAATGTGAATGATCAGGATTAAATAACACAAAAACGTTAACAATGGTGGACACATGATAAAGTGTCCAGATTACTACTTCCAAAAGGAAGAAATTCAGGTTCTACCTCTTCATTTTTCCTTTCAAACAGGAAAGCGATTATATCACAGTCAGCCCAACAGGGGTGGTATAGAACTAACTAGTAACTTCCTAGACCCTGACTAACCTATCTCTTAAACTAATTACATTTGTTCATTAATACACACAAAGAAAACTCATTTGAAAAACCAGGGCAAGTACCCTCAGGGCTGGCACTACTACTTTCTTCAACAGATAGTGGCCTACTCTACTATGTCTTCTAACTTACTGTCCCATTTGCACTTAGTCCTCACTACTCACATTCCCCACACAACAGCCAGAAGGAAATTCCGGAGAAAGGAGTGGGATCTCTCCAATCTCCAAAGTCCTTCCACAGCTTCTTATTGTGCCCAAGATAATCTAGATCTTAAACATGGCCCTAAAAGGACCTGTATATTATGCTTGGTACTTGCCTACCTCTCCAACTTTGTCTCTTATTCTATGCATTCTTGGTGACTATTCCCCAGGACTATTTCTTGCTCTGAGGCTAATTTTTTCCCCCATTACCTGTGCTTTCAGGTATTTTCAGTTCTTTTAAGGTCTCTTCACTGGCAGCGCCCTCCTACTTGCATATTCTAAAACTGGTTCTCCTACTATCATCTCATCCTGTTCTTTTCCTTCACGGATCTAAATTGTGAAAGTACTATTTGTTTACTTTCTTTCTCCTCTCTTTGGTCTGTAACACTCGAGAGAGCAGGAGACACTGTATTTTGTTCATCCCTATATGCCCAAGCCTAAAGGTGGTTTTCAGAAGAAGCACTCAAACGTGTAATGAATAAATCTCTCTTTGAATGTTCTATGAGCATCTCAATGTTTAAATTGCTGTTTCTCCTACTCTCGACCCTAACCTGCTCCCTTTGTTTACCCAACATCTATCCCCATCCCAGAAGCTAGAAACCTGGGAGTCATACCAAAGCCCTCACTCAAATTTAGGAGGGTTTGCCACCAGCAAACCCTCCTAAATTTACCGCCTCCTCTCTAATGCCAATACCATTGCTTTTGACCAGGCCAAGCCATTATTCTTCCTTGTATTTTAATATCTTCCTTATTTATCTTCTGCTTCGAATCTCATTCTTCTCTAAGCCATTTCCACAAGGCTAACAGAACGACATTTCTAAAAATGAAAATCTGCTGTCACTCCACAGTTTAGAATCTTTCAATAGCTCCCCTTTGGTTTTGGGATAAAATAACTCCTTGGCATGGCATTAATTTTTTATAATCTGGCCTTAACTCTCTAAGATTCAGTTCAGCTCTCCTTCTCTTACAAGCATTTCCTGACCTCTTAAAAGAGACAATTAAGTACCCATTTTTGCATGCTTCTATAGGTTCTGTGCTTACCTCTAATCACATAGTGACATTATCTCATTCATCTGTTTCCCTCACGAGGTTATGAGTCCCTGAAGAACTATTATACCTTTCTGTCGCCCCAAAACTAGAGAAACGTGATCTACAAAATAATGGATTTGTAGAGTTAACAAATAAGGAATAAACTGAGCCTATAGCGAACAGCAGCCACACAATGACAGAGAGCAACAGAGAGATAGAAATAGCTTTCATACAACAGAAGGCATCAGTAAAACCTGGACCTATAAAAGCAAAATTCCCATTCCTCTACCAGATAACCTCAGGACATTGTACTTAACTTTCTCCCATTCTGTTTCCTGTTCACTTTAACTAGATTTAGTACTTTCAGTATGAGAAAGGGAAGGGGTCAAGTATGTAATCTACCCTAGTATCACAGCACTGAATATGCCTTTAAACATCATTCTGCTTTATCCCCCAGCTCAAAATCTATTAAAGCAACTCTAAAGTGAGTTATCAAAATATTCCACTGTTGTCGGTAAAACACTACAAGTTGCTAAAATTCTTAACTCTTTGGCTATCCACATCCTTACTAATCTCTGCATTATTCTTGTCAATAAACCAGCTTCGTTCCTTCCTATCACTCTTGGGAACACACTGGATTCCCCAGTTATCTAGCTGTGCCACAAGTCGTCACTGAAAAAGAGGTCACCCCTAGATCTTTCCTGATTTGAATACAGAGATTAAACCAATTTCCTTACTTTCTGAGGTTAAAAAGCCTGGGGCCAGCCCAGTGGCATGGTGTTTAAGTTCACGTGCTCTGCTTTGGCAGCCCAGGGTCGGTTCGGTTCGGATCCCAGGCGCAGCCCTACACGCTGCTCATTAAGTCATGCTGTGGCAGCATCCCACATACAAAACAGAGGAAGACTGGCACAGATGTTAGCTCAGGGTAAATCTTCCTCAAGCAAAAAGAGGAAGACTGGCAACAGATGTTAGCTCAGGGCCAATCTTCCTCACCAAAAAAATGCCTAATTATCCTTTTCTTTTTTAAAAATCTTCCAGTGAAATAGCATTTTAATATTACAGCATGTTTCTTGTAGTTTGACTCATGTTAAATTTTAATGATAAAAACACTCTAACTAGAATACAACCCAAAATTTTTGTCACAAACTCAAGGAAGATTACTCTAAATGACAAAATTTCTAAGTGGTAATAATCTAAAAAGGACCACCTGATATGTCTTTGTCTTGGTGCTAACCATTAAAACAAGCCATTTTCATTCTAAAGTATATGTAAAATTTCAGCTGCTCTTTTCAATTATCAAAAATTCTGAATCAGTCCGAGTTAATTAGAGACTCATAATTCTATTACTTTCTAAAAAACTGAGGTGGCCTCCCTTAGGAAACATCCTTTGAGATACACAAAAGCCTTACCCCAAACATTTACAGAAGCTATCATCTACTCCACATCAACTAAACTTAAACGGGTGTACTTCCTAGTCTTTGTAATGAAACCAAGTGGACCTCACACCTCTTACCATCACCCAGGAAGGGTGTGCATCTGTTCCGAAGGCCCCCCTGGCTCCAGGTCATCCTGGCTGCTGCTGCTCCAGGCTGGGCATCCATGTTGCTGCAGCTTGTGGTTTGTGAGGGGTAGTGTACAGGAAAAGCAGGATGGGATTTCAAGGGAAACAGGAGGAAGATGGCTTTCTGGGAAAATGCCATCACCATCATAGGTGTTAAGTAGTACCACACACATTTTATTGCAGCACAGTTTAAAAATTTAACAAATGAAAGATTAAAAATAAAAAAAACAAAAATAAAAAAATTAAAAATACAGACGTCGAGAGATGCTCTAAAACAGTTAAGTTAAAGATCAGGAAAAATAAGGTCACAGACTTAACAGCCAGTAAAATTCTTTCACGTGGGGAAGGGGATGAGGGCAAGGGTGGGGTTGGGAGAGAAAAGGTTTATGTGATCAATCTACTTAAAAATGCTAATGCCTTCACTTTCTCTCCCAAGGTGCAAAACTCCAAAGTCATTCAGGAGGCCGGAGAAATTCTTATGAACATTCAGAAAAACTCGATTTTAATCCGGTTAAAAATCATCAGTGTTATTATCATCATCATCATCACCATCATAAGTATAATAATAAATAATAATAGTAACTAGTAACAACAATAAAAAGGAAATCAGCGGAAAGTCAGGAAAAATGTAAAAAAAAAATTGGAATAACTTACTGTAGCTGAAGATCAAAAAAATCTCACTGTAAAAAAACAAAAATAAAAATAGCCCAGATTAGAAAAACGGGAGGTGCAAAAATGTTAAGTCAGTAAAGTTCATTTCTTTTCTCTTTCCAAAAGCAGTTTCCACAAAAACCGCAAGGGTAAAGTTCTCAGTAGCAGACAAGCAAAGCCCTTTCCACATCATCAATCAATCTTAAAAATACACGAGGAAGTAGAGAGGTCAGTTTATGAGAGGCTAAAAGGTTCCTCCTCCTCTAACCCAACTGCTGCAGAAAAAATAGAAATAGAAATTTTAAAAATTACATCTTAAATCCAGGTCCCGTGTTTGGAAACAATTAAAAAAAAAACACCTGTAAATTTGCTGTAGTGCACACCAAGTTGCGTCATTATGTTTAAAATGTCTTTATAAAATCAGTTTTGGAATGGGAATGTGTGTGTTCTGGAAGGGTGGGGAAGGGAGGTTAAAAATCAAAGCTGAGCTCCAGTGAGTAGGGATGGGGTTCGCCTTGCTGCCCTGTGAAAGGAGAAGGGACAGATTGAGTCAGAGTTCCTCAGAAATGTTGTGCCCTAAACCCCCAAGACAGAAATATCTGTCCATTGCATCTAACACATTTTGGTAATGCATAACATTCCACTGGGATGGGGAGAGCCTCTCATCACCTCTACCAGTGACTGTCCTTACAATGCTTTAACATCAGTAGGTGACTAAAATTAACTAAATACGCCCCTGTATGTCCTTAGAGTCTCAAAAAAAGGTCTACATTCTAACATTCATCTTGATAATCAGCAGTCTGGGCAAAGAAAATACAGAAAAACCAGGCTGACAGAGATGAAGAAGTGAGCAAATGTCAAATATCAAGAATATGAAGGTAAGGAGATTGATGTGTTCTAAATTTTAAGTCCATGTAGTTTTTCCTATGATATAGATTGAAGAATGGCCTACCATGAAGATACATAGTAGAGATAACATCTATTCTGAAAACCAATGAGTGATCAAACCACATGACCCGATAGGTTCAACAGTAAGGGAGAAAGATGCTTTAAATAAGGAGCACATTATTCCACTCACTGACAGAATGAAAAACCACAGATGAAAGAAAAAAAGATTATGGCAGCTACTGAATATTTAATGTCATAAAACAGGTGAGAAATAAAAGTATGTTTCTTAAGGAACGTGTCCCCATGGCCCCACTGTTTATTAAGTAGTATATATAGCTAATTCCAAGATATGAATTATAAGATCTGATACATAACACCACACTGAATAACTACATGTTGGACTGGCTGTTTCATCAGCAAAAACAAGATCTGCAATTAGATTATAGGTCTCTGAGTAAATAAGAATGAAGTGGTTGCACTCACACTTCAATATTCAGCCATGACATTTTATTTTCCTTTACAAATGTCAGTAAAATGAAAAATCATAAGCTGAGCTTTTTAAAAGTGTTCCTTGAGTCAATTACGTATGAATGATGACAACAGAATAGGTATTATAACTCTAAAATTTTAATTTTAAATTTTTAAAAATTTAAATACAGGGGTCAGCCCCATGCCCTAGAAGTTAAGTTCAGCATGCTCCACTTGGGCAGGCCAGGTTTGCAGGTTCAGATCCCAGGCGTGGACCTACACCTCTTGTCAGTCATGCTGTGGCGGCAACTCACATACAAAATAGAAGACTGGCACTGATGTTAGCTCAGGGCAAATCTTCCTCAAGCAAAATGAGGAAGATTAGCAATGGATATTAGCTCAGGGCGAATCTTCCTCAGCAAAAAAATAAAATAAAATAAATGCAGACCAATTTAGGCATGACATATAAGTTACTTTTACACTTGGATTGATGTGTTAAATTGTACAAATGTGTAACTGAAGAAAAGGTCATAGAAAACGTACAATCATTTCAATGTTATCTTCTTCAAGTCAGCGTTTGTGATGTATCGTTATGGTGAAACATTCAATTTTCTTATTTGGAGTCACAGCCTGAAACCGGTACTCAAAATTTTCAGGATATATTACATAACTTCGTGGCTCATCTACAAACAAATTCTCTGCACTTGTCACAAGACAGTAAGCTTAAAAAAAGGCAATTACCATGAAAAGAAAGCATTTATATCTTTCAAAGTGAAGATGTTTCTTAAAAAGAGTCAGTTAATATGAAAAGCATTTACATCTTTCAAAGTGAAGATGTCTCCCAAGACGTTACGTTAAATTGATGAGCTATCACTCATAAACAAAGACCAAACAACTTTAGCACCTAACGGTAAAGCTTTGCAATCAACAGTATACTTAGATTAAACTGTCAAATCTCTGGGAGGTTCCGATTCCTCTTCGAAAGGGGTATTCTCAAAGTGAGGTCTGCCAACCAGCATCACTTGGCACTTAATTAGAAATGCAAATTCTTGGGGCACAACCCAGACTCAATCAGAAACTGGTGGAGAGCCCAGCAATCTGTTTTAAATAGCCCTCTTGCTGATTCTGATGTCAGCTCATGTTCAAGAACCACTGTGAAGAGTTTAAGATTGATATAAAATAAATCCAAGAACATTATAACCTATCATAATAAACGCACCAAGAGGATAAAAAAATCCTATAGTAATCCTTCTTCCCTTTATAAATCCCAAATTTCCAATATCTAAGAAAATCCATGTAGTTATGCTACATCTAATAGCTCTGGTTCTCACCATGGTCAACTCTCTAGTAAACCTAATACCTACAAAACCATAATCTTCCCTGATCCCAATGAGAATGAATGAGTATACATATCAAGTATGAGCAAATACTATTCCCCAAAAACTACTACTAATAAAATTACTTGAAGACTAAAATACTGATATTAAGGCAGTTAACAAAAATTACTATTATAAAAAAACTGCTTTTAATAATAAAATTATTTCTGTATACTTTTCAGCCTCCCAGCAACAAATAACTTGAGTTACAGAAATCAGAAGTTAACAAAGGTAACCAGTCTAAACCCCCTCATAAGTATAAAACTGAAACCCAGAAAGTTTAACTGATTTGCCTGACACAGCTAATAACCAGCAGGGGCTAAAATCCAGTTCTCTTAACTCCTAGGCCAAAATTCTTTCAACTGTCACACTCCCCAACTTACATCCTACACATTCACCAGTTAATATAATTAATCTTAAAGATTAGAATAACTAGCTGTTTTGGAGTTTATTCCTTGCTTGTTTCTAACAGCAATTCCATCCAAAACAAAGGTCGCATGCTATGTGAAACCCTCTAGAGACCTAATTACAAATACATGGTATGTTTAATTCTCTACAGAAGGAATAGCAAACAGGACACCAAGCATTCCCCTGGCATGAGTATGGGAAACACAAAAAGGTCAGAAGACGTGCAACTTAGTCATCCTACTTAAATCCTTCCTCTCCAGCCAACATGAAAATGTTACTAATGCCTACCTATTTGAAAACACATCTAGAATTGTTTCAGATATTAAGCCTGTGGCCACATCATTCCAGATGAATATTACCTCAAAGGAACTGTTACCTTGGTACATGCCGATCTCAAGGAACCCATAATTCTAACACCTTAAGGCAAAAAAAAGTGCCCTTCAAATAATTTCAACTCTTATCAATTGTTCTTAAACATTAATTCCTTACATTTCTCTTTATTTGCCAGCAGTATTTTTATTAAGTCTATGATTTCCTGAATTAACCAATCACTGCTCTTACCCCATTTCTAACAGTTCTGCAGAGGGATAAACTTTAATTTTAAGCCCATATAATAATATATATGTTTAGGCTTAAAAAAATATAAAGGCAACGCCTTTAATCCCTATCACAGTATCTACACAGTGAGGGATCAACACATGCATAGCTATCTATAATAAGACTACTTTTATTTTCTATCAAGTAGACTTGTTTCCTAAGGGATGAATTTATCCTGCAGTGTTGGTTTAAACTGTGCTTAATAACATAAGTTTTTGTGAGAATTAACACACTAAGAAAAATAAAACCAATGAAATCTTACACCAGAATAAAAAAAGCGATTTCTCAGAAAAGTGAAAGGGGTGCTATTTAGAAACCTATGTAATTTTTATAAGCTTAGCAAAAATTTTTAATCATGTTTCAGGACCTTGCAAATACTAGGCACTATAATACGTGCCTAAAACTATTTAGTCATGCATTTTTGTTAAAGTTTAGATGGTCTGGAAAATTAATATGAGAATACCCTGAAAGTCAAATTTTAAGTTTATCAGGACGTTACATTAATAACAAACGCAATTCTCGTAAATATTTTTCCCAAGTGCAGTTTGGGAATTTCCAGTTACCGCTAGCGGTTGCTGTAACTAGGACCTCGTAAACATTCAGATAGTATACTACTTTTAGCACCTAGTATTCCAATAGATGGGTAAAACCACTTGACTATCCTATGTGGTCAAATTCCTTACCAGTTTCACTGATTTAATACGACCCTGGCAACCAACACTCTTACGCCTCAGTTTGTCTGAGAAAGATAGTAATACCTACCTCAAGCAAAGTTCCACTAACTTATATATTTCAAGTGATTTGTAACCTGCAGATAAAAAGTAAGCCAGCTTTAATTATTACTGTTAATATGTAAATGAGATTACAATATTTTTTAAAAATAGAATTGAAAATAACCATTTCGAGGTCCATCTTTTGCTCAGGGAGGAATAAAATAAAAAGCAACAAAATATTAAATCTATTGTTATAATATTCGTTATTCTTACGCCCTGCGGTACGCTCCAGGATTTACAGGCCTGCGGCACAATATGTACTCTGCAACCCTCCCCCAACCCCCGCCCAATTTTTAAATTTAACAGGAAACAGCGGTACTACATTAACTTCAACTATATCAATGCGCATCTCGATCTTTCCTTCCACGATCTCTCTTGGAGTCCTCATGGTTGTAGAAAAGGAAAGGAAAGCAGCCGTTAACACAGGGAGCGAAAAAGAAAAAGGACGTTTTCCCTGCGGATCGTGGCCTAGAGAACACTAGGCTAAATCTACGCAAGCGCTGAGACCTACAAAACTCTCTCCAGCATAAGACACAATCCCCCAGTGCCAACAGAATAAACCGGGGCCTGGTTACTCTACCGAGGGGAAGGTTCCCTCGTCTCCTCTCCCGCACACTCTCGCGCTCCCCGAGGAACCCAACGCCTCCCCTGCTTCCGCCCCGTCTACTTACCAGGAGGGGGAAGGGAGAAGAGATTCGATTCTGAATCTCCTACCCCCGGGTTCTACGTGAAGAAGCCGACTGCTGCTCGAGGTCGGCAACGCGGCCGCAACCGGTTCGTCTCTTCACAAAATGGCCCCCGAGCCTCCTCTGCCGCCGAGGAGAAGGCCTAGCCCCCGCCCCACTTCTAGGAATCTTCCTATTGGCTGCGACTTTTCTCGCTCCCGCTTCTAATTAGACAGTTCTACCGCTCTTCACGATTCTGCCCAATCACAACCAGTAGTGGGTTAGACTAAGCAAGAGAATTTCCACATGCGTGAGAGAAGCTAATTTGTAACTGGTTATTTTTCCTGTCATTTATCGCCTGAGAAATGCTTATTGGCCACTGTACCTGACGAAGCGCTGGGTAGAAGCTCGCCTTTGTATCGCGCACCACTTCACATCCGGGTATCTGGAAGGTCTGATTGCCGGCCACGGTGTCCTATCTCTGCTCTTTAGAGTGCCTAATAGAAGGCCCGCCCAGATCTCGGAATTCCCGCGGCGCGGGGGCGGGGAAGGAGTCAGGGGTTTTGTTTGGTAGCAGGCCTTGAGGCTCTGCCCCAGCCCCGGGCCTAGGAAAAATGAGACGCGCGGAGTGAATCCACCGTCGTGCGCTGTGGATAAAGAAAGGACTTTTCTTGGAGTGGGGAGGGAGCAGTGAAGACTAGGCCTAGTCTTGTGTGTAGAAAACTAACCTGCCCTGCCGTTTTTCCAACCCTAGATCCCTTCTCGGTTCTAGACTCAAATGTCAGCTCCCTCCTGGACAACTCCACTTCATAGCCTGTCAGGCCCTTCTTCAGAAAATCCATGTGTCACCCAAACCAACTGACTTCCTAATTCTTCTCCACTACAAAAAGTAAAGAAAGTCTAAATTCCAATCTTGGAATGCTACAGCGCCCATCCTCTGGCCCAAGTCATCTCACTTACTAATACCCTACATGCCCACTAAATAGGTTTCCCCCTCTGTCTCTCTCCCCACACAATCTGGTCCCTTAATTCTTTTCATCCTGAAATGGCGTGTTTCCCATCTACTCGTTTGGGTCGTCGCCTGCCAGGCTCTCTCGTTGTATTAGCAGCCATGCACGCAATGGAATAGGACCAGCTCTACTAAGAATGAGGCAGATTTCTCTGTGCCATTAGGGAAAGCAAAGTGCAAAACACTATCTAGATGATGTGATTCCATCTGTATGTAATACGTAAGGGATATAAGTGTATGTGAATGCAATTTTATGTATTAGTTTTGAATTAATTCTGAATTCCAGAGAGATTCACGAGGGAGCTGGCTGTTACCTGTCAAATGACAAAACTAAAACAATTTAATAACGAATTTGATGTCCTTTATTCAAGGGAAAACAATCCATGGATTGGGAGAAGGCAGTGCCTCACAAGCAGTGGAGCACTCTTCCCGAGGGCAGGAGCCAGGTTCATGTAGCATCAGAAGCCTCACGGCGGAAACAGGCGGAAACAGCATTATCGGCTGGGCTTGCGTATCTGACCTTATTTAGAAAGATCAAGGAACACGGAAATAAATACAGTACATAGCCCAGAGCTGGCTTGGTATTTGAGGATTGGATATACTGCGTTTCTGGTCAACTGGAGCGTTTACAGGAACATGAAAGTTCGGTTTGCTGACGTGACACCCAGCATGAGAGTCTCCATCTTGGGCCTAGAAATTTATTTCAACATACCTTTGGGGAGCGAACCTTCTACCTTTTTCGATGGTATGCCTTTCTATACTGTTTGAATTTTTTGCCATATGCATGTATTGCTTCAAGCTAATTTAAAAAGCAAAAACAGAAAGCGTGTAAGAAAAAATATACTAAAATGTTAGTAGTGGTTCTCTCCTGGTGGGACAATTACATGTGCTTTTTTTTTTCACTTCCTTGTGCTTTTCTATATTTTCCAAATCGTCGACTTTGAACAAGAAATCAGAGAGAGAACATTCTCCAAGTGCTTGAAGCCTCAGCTCAATTGCCCACATTGCAATTTATTTAAAACTACTTCAGAGCACTGTGGTTAATTTTACACTCGTCTATTCTCCGCTCCTGGATGGTAAGTTTTTTGATGGCAGAGTTTAATTTTTATTCCTCTCTGTATTCCCCTTGCTTACTACATATCACAGGGCCTTAAACAGAGATTGTTTTAAATTTGTATTAAATTAATTAATTATTAACTTTTATTTGTCAGGGGAAATTGCTATTTTCCCAGGACAAACAAGTACACTGTCCTTTCTTTATTATATATTTTGTATAGCACTTAACTCAGAGGGACCCGGAGACTGTGAGGCTTGGTCTACGTGTAATTCATGTAATTCTTGACTTAAGTAAACACAAATAAACACTAACATGTTTTATTACTCATTGTTCTCATAGAATAAAAATGTCTATAAAATGTCAATGAAAACCACTTACTTCATTTTACCAGAAATCAGTTTTACTGCATGATCATTGTCATGACCTACTTATTAACCAGCACTGTATTTGGTGCAAGAGAAGTACTTAAGAGACAGCATTTATGTTTTCCAGGAGTTCACTCCTATGCTAGGTGGGGTGAAAAAGGAGGATACATGAAGAATTAACGATCACTACCTCTGTCAAGTAACTTAGAGTTTACTAAGGATGAGAAAACTAGTGCAAAAATAGCATAATACAAGGCAGAACGCTAAGCACCATGTTGATAACAGACATTCATGACAGTGGTTTTAAGGCTCTGTAAACCTAGGTGGGGGAGATGGAGGGAAGGAAGTTCCGTTGATCTCTTCTGCTTACTCTATAACACCTTTACAGTTCTAAAGGTGAATGCTTCTTCTATTGGGTGGCTGTGTAGAGTAGAAAGAAAGCCATTAGCCAGACTCCAGGAGTGGAAGGAGAGAGAAGGAAGAGGTAAGGAAACAGAGAAGAAGTTAACTCCTTACCTTGGGCTAAAGAGAAAACAAAACAAAACTGAACTTTTATTTTTAATTCAAGAAGTAATTCTATTTGAGGAAGGCTTTATGTGGCTTGGGCGTTTTACCAGAATAATGTACCCCCTGTAACTTCTCTCCTCCCAATTCCAAGCCACCTGTCAAAAAGAAGAAAGGAAAAGCAGCAATAGCTATGAAATGCCTAATATTAATATTATTATATTAATAATATTATAAAGATATTACACAATACTTTCAAGACCCTTACTCTTTTACTGCATCCTGTTTCTCCCACCTTGAGTCTGTCCCTCAAGCTGATCCTGCAAACTGCTGTCATGGTAATCATCTGAAAGCATTCACTTTCACTGTGTGACTCCCACACTAAACTCCTATAATAGCTCTCTATTCCAGTCCTACGTTTTTAATTGTTTCATTCACAGCCCTTCCCTGCCTGTCTCATTACCTGTCAGTGTTCTCCACTCCACAGGGCCCTATGCCTGGGCAGCCCCTGCTGTCCCCACTCCAATGGGCCACATTGCTGTTCTCTTTCCCCATAATCCAACCATTCTTTAAAACCTAACTCAAGTCCCAATTAACGCTTTTAAAGAATACATGATGATTCATTTAACTGCTTATTTAATCAACCAGTACTTTAGTGGGTTTTTTTTGACTTTAAGTATTTTATATACTCAAGGCATTGATCTAAACGTCACAAAACTAGATATAACATAGTTCCAGTTCTCAAACTTTGCACCCCTTCTCAAACTCATTTCGTAGTCATTATTTATCCCATAACAGGATAGCACTGTTTTGTTCTGTAATCCTTTTGTTTATGGACCCCAATTTGTGCTTGGTGTATGTGTATGAATCACAATATTGAATAGGTTGATTGTTTGACTAGTTATCTGACATAGTATTTCATTATACCCATTTCTGTTTTCATTCCAAAAGCCTTTGGCAGTGGGTAAAATCATACTAGGGAAATTTGGAATACAGAGTCCAGTGAATAGATTATTGATGATCTGGCTTCTAGAGTACAGATTCTACAAAAAAGATTTTACACATTGTTAATAAAATTATTCATCACTTCGGTTGCATACACACCTTCTCAAGGCTTCCAGTGTGTTTTTTCTTTCTTATTATTTTAAAGCTTTCCAAGTGGAAATATCCTATTTGATTTTTTTCTGATAAATATGTGATTATTGTAAAAATTTGAAATACAGAAAAAGTGAAAATCCCTATGTGATCCATTCTCCAAAAACATCCATTTTTAACTATTTGGTATAGATGTTTACAGATTTTTAAAAAATGTATATATGGATTTATTTTTACCTAAGTATTATAATCTGTAGTCAGGGACTTTTAAATTTTTGTTTTAATAACCAAAACACTGAGCTTAAAAATTAAAAAATAAAAGAACAAGCAAAAAATCTTTATCCACAAAGCTTGAAAAAATTAGAAAGATTAAAGAAATTCTGAATCATGACATCCATTTAGTGGTTTTGGGGTTGAGTAGTATTTGACTTTAAGTATTACTGGTCACCCTCATATTAATAATAATAAAAATAATAGATAACTTTTATTGAGCGGATATCATGCATCAAGCACTTTTCTAAGTATTTTACATGAATTAGTTCATTTGGTAATTTTATTATTCGCATTTTAAATATGAGGAAACTAAAACACAGAGAAGTTAAGTAATTTGCCTAAGGTAGCACAGCTAGTTGTTGATGGAGCTAAAAATGCTAGGAAGTCTGATTTTAGAATGTGTGCATATAACCATTACAAGTTATTAATAATATAAGTTTTGCAAAGGTGGAAAAATCCTACTCATTTATTTAACAAATATTTATGAAGTACGTGCTATGTAATAAGCATTATGCCAAGTTCTGTGCCAGGTCACAAGAACATAGAAGTAAACAAAATAGACATGGCCCCTGACCTTCAGAACAGAGTCAAATACTAAATGAATAATTAATTAATTGCTTAAAATAAATTTTATTAAGTGCTACTAAAGATAAGTATAGAATGCTATGGACCTGTGTAATATAGGCCTCTATCCCCTTCAAGGAGATACTGTGAAAATAAATGACTTAATTAGAAAGACTTCCTATTTCTTTCTTGTTTCCTCCATTTCTTTTTTCTCCTTCCTACTAAATGTTTTTCTCCATCTTTTCTTTTGTCTTCTTTGATCCTTTTCTAATTTTCATCCCAGCAATGACCTAAATCAGGTTTCTTATAGGTTAAGCCTTGTTTACCACACTTGCCATCTGTTCTCCTTCTGGCTCTTGAGGTGCAAGATTTTATCCTCTGGTGATATTTCATTAGGCTAATCTTTGTACAGCTTACAAAATGCTTACCAGTTGACAGGTTTTACATTTCATAAGTAGTGCTTATTTTATATAATGGTAGGAATTGACCTTTTGAGCACACATCTAAATGTTATAAAAATACTATGTGAACTGGCCCAGATCATTTCAAATATGAAATTATATTTCACATAATAATTATCTTTCACGTAACTGACCCTTACAGTAGTTCCCTCTTATGCAAGGGGGATATGTTCCAAGACCCCCAGTGGATGCCTGGGATAGCCCGAACCCTACGTATACTATGTTTTTTCCTAACGGGCTAATGAGCAAGTAGTGTATACAGCATGGATACACCGGACAAAGGGATGATTCAGGTCCCGGGCGGGATACAGCGGGACTGGGAGAGATTTCATCACACTACTCAGAATGGTGTGCAACTTAAAACTTATGAATCGTTTATTTCTGGAATTTTCTTTCTTTTTTTTTTTTTTTAATAATTTTATTTATTTATTTTCCTCCAAAGCCCCAGTAGATAGTTGTATGTCATAGCTGCACTTCCTTCTAGTTGCTGTATGTGGGACGCGGCCTCAGCATGGCCAGAGAAGCAGTGCGTTGGTGTGCGCCGGGGATCGAACCCAGGCCGCCAGCAGCAGAGCGCGCGCACTTAACCATGGGCGGGCCCTGGAATTTTCCATTTAATATTTTTGGACCGCGATTGACCGTAGGTAACTGAAACCATGGAAAGCAAAACCGCAGATAAGGGGGAACTACAGTATAAAATTTACTCAGGGACTTTTTAAACACAATCTTGGAGACCTCTCTTAATGTCTGAGGAATATTTCCAGTAGAATGACTCATCTTTTATTACTACCTATTCCATAACTCCACCCCCAGAATACTGCCTTTTTGTCATCTCAATTTATATTCAGATACCTGAAACCTCAGAACATACTCCCTTGCTCCCTTCCTCATTGTCCAATGTCCTGACTACCACTCCCTTCTGGGGAGTGGTAAAAACAGAATAGTAGAGGGTCAAAGAATGGTAAATTCTGGGAATTTGAAGAAATGCTGAATTAGGGATGATAATATCACAAAGAAAGCATGCATTTGAATTGGCAGATTCAAGCAATGACGAGATCATTCAAGTCCCTTCCCTTTTATCTGAGTGCTGAAAAGCAAAAGAAAGCCTTATTAAGCTTGTGTGAGTAAGGTTTTCAATTACTGAATCAAGTATCAGTTTTCAAATTTAAGTTTAAAGTAAATAAAATTGGGAAATGAAAATGTCCTAAAACTGATTTATGGTGATGGTTGCATTAATCAGTGAAGTTACTAAAATCATTGTATTTTATACCTGAAATGGGCATAAATGAAGTGTAAAATATACCTCATTAAAGTTGTTTTTTAAAAACTGCAAGAAAAAAAAGGAAATAACATTAAAAATTCAGTCCCTTAGTCTCACTAGCTACATTTCAAGTGTGTAATAACCACACATGGCCAGTGGATACCGTTTTGGACAGCATAGGTCTAGTACATAAAACTTTTTCATGCTGTTAAAAAATACTTCCTAAAATCTGTTTCAAAACACTTACACTTACAACGTACATGTATAACAACCAAAATAGAAAACATACAAAAATTTAATATCCTTGACACATCAGGGACTCTTGATGTGAGTTGGATTTTGTTTTTTAACAATTGAATTTTGTTTTTTAGCAATACTTAACACTACTGAACTGTACACTAAAAGTGGTTAAAATAGTAAATTTTATATTATGTGTATTTTACTACAGTTTTTAATTTTTAAAATAAATTTTAAAAAATAAAATAATCTTGTTTTTATCTTAAATAATTTGTATGCTTTTATGCATACAGCAACCAAAATGATAACAGTAGTTATCTCTGGGTGATAGAATTACTAATACATTTCATTTTCTTCTTTTTATTTTTCTATTCATGTCTATCATGAACATGTATTACTTGGGTAATCAGAAAAATGTTATTATATCTTCAACTCCTTGTTTTTATTACTTGTTTTTTCTTTATTGAGGTAACATTGGTTTATAATATTGTATAAATTTCGGGTGTACATCATTATATTTCGACTTCTCTAAAGACTGCATTGTGTTCACTACCAAAAGTCTAGTTGCCATCTGTCACCGTACATATATACTCCTTTACCCCTTTTGACCTCCCCCTCCCCTTCCCCTTTGGTAACCACTAGTCTGTTTCTCCATATCTATCTGCTTGTTTGTTTATCTTCCACATATGAGTGAAATCATACAGCATTTGTCTTTCTCCATCTGACTTATTTCACTTAGCATAATATCCTCAAGTTCCTTTCAAGTTGTTACAAATGGAAAGATTTCACCTTTTTATGAGTGAGTAGTATTCTGTTATGTGTATATATATGTGTATGTATACACACCACATCTTCTTTATCCATTCATCCGTCCGTGGGCACTTAGGTTGTTTACAGTTGGCTATTGTGAATAATTGTTGCAGTGAATACAGGGGTGCATATATCTTTTCAAATAAATGTTTTTGTGTTCTTTGGATAAATACCCAGAAGTGGAATGGCTGGATCATATGGTAGTTCTAGTTTTTTTTTTTTTGCTGAGGAAGATTAGCCCTGAGCTAACATCTGTGCCAATCCTCCTCTAGTTTGTATGTGGGTCACCGCAACAGCATGGCTGACAAATGATGTAGGTCCACGCCCAGGATCCAAATCTGCAAACCTGGGCCACTGAAGTGAAGCATACCGAACTTAACCACTATGCCATGGGGCTGGCCTCATGGTACTTCTATTTCTAATTTTTTGAGGAATCTCCATATTGTTTTACATAGTGGCTGCACCAATTTACATTCCCACTAGCAGTGTACAAGGATTCTCTTTTCTCCACATCCTCTCCAACATTTATTTCTTGTCTTTTTAATAATAGCCATTCTGACGGATGTGAGATCATATCTCATTGTGGTTTTGATTTCCCTGGTAATTAGTGATGTTGAACATCTTTTTATGTGCTTGTTGGCCATCTGTATACCTTCTTGGGAAAAAGGTCTGTTCAGATCTTCTGCCCATTTTTTAAGCAGGTTATTTGTTTTTTGTTGTTGAGTTGTTTGAGTTCTTCATATATTTTGGAAATTAACCCCTTATCAGATATATGATTTGCAAATATCTTTCCCCAATTGTTAGGTTGTCTTTTCATTTTGTTGTTGGTTTTCTTTGCCGTACAGAAGCTTTTTACTTTGATGTAGTCCCAATTGTTTATTTTTCCTTTCCCTTGCCCAAGGAGACATATTCAAAAAGATGCTGCTAAGACTGATGTCAAAGAGTGTACTGCCTTTGTTTTCTTCAGGGAGTGTTATGGTTTCAGGTCTTATATTCAAGTCTTTAATCCATTTTGAATTAATATTTATGTATGATGTAAGATAGTGGCCTACTTTCATTCTTTTGCATGTGGCTGTCCAGTTTTCCCAACATCATTTATTGAAGAGAATTTCCTTTCTCCATTGTATGTTCTTGGCTCCTTTGTTGAAAATTAGCTGTGCATAAATGTGTGGATTTATTTCTGGGCTCTCAATTCTGTTCCATTGATCTGTGTGTCTGTTTTTCTGCATGTGCCATGCTGTTTTGATTACTAGAGCTTTGTAGTATATTTTGAAATCAGGGAGTGTGATACCTCCAGCTTTGTTCTTTTTTCTTAGGATTGCTTTGACTCCAACTGCTTCTTGAAGACTGAAATTCCTTTAACGTGGAATAATGCCTTACATTCCACATTTAGAAGTACATTAAGGGGCCGGCCACATGGCTTAGCGGTTAAGCGTGCGTGCTCCGCTACTGGTGGCCCGGGTTTGGATCCGGGGTGCGCACTGACGCACTGCTTGTCCAGCCATGCTGAGGCGGCGTCCCACATACAGCAACTAGAAGGATGTGAAACTATGACATACAACTATCTACTGGGGCTTTGGGGATAAAAAGGGAAAAAAAGGAGGAGGTTTGGCAATAGATGTTAGCTCAGGGCTGGTCTTCCTCAGCAAAAAGAGGAGGATTGGCATGGATGTTAGCTCAGGGCTGATCTTCCTCAAAAAAAAAGAAAAAGTCTTAAGAAGTACATTAAGCCTAGTGAAAAAAGAACAAATGGTCTAAATTCACTCTAAGATGTAATGAGGATGCCAAGGGGAAAAAAAAGAGATAACTGGTTGCCTGAAAGGGGTAAAGGAGATGTTTAAAACATCAACAAAAATCAGAGATTCAGAAAAGAGAGAGGAAGATCACCAAATACAAACTTGGCCTACTTCAAAATTTTGCCCAGCACTATCTCTGGTTAGATCATAGAAAAAAGGAGAGAAGACCCAAGATTCATTATGAAATATCTTGGGCAAGAAGCAGTCTTGGGTGCAGAAAAGGCCAGTTTTTATAACTCTGTCACTTAGACCTGGGAAAATATTATGTTGAATTTTTCTATTTTCACTGGGAAATTTATGTGCTCTGGATGATTTCTATAGTTCCTAATTTTCTCCCTTTTTATTTTATTTTGTTATTTCTTAGGATATAAGAGAAGTCACACAGAGCCCATTCAACATGTGCTCGCCCTTCTGGGAATCCCTGCTCTTCATGGCAGTAACCAGAATAGAACTTTCCCCGTGCACAGACCAAGTGTGCATAAAAGAGGATTTCTTTTTTTTTCCCCCCCAAAGCCCCAGTAGATAGTTATATGTCATAGCTGCACATCCATCTAGTTGCTGTATGTGGGACGGGCCTCAGCATGGCCGGAGAAGCGGTGCATCGGTGCGCGCCCGGGATCCGAACCCGGGCAGCCAGTATCGGAGCGCGCGCACCTAACCGCTAAGCCACAGGGCTGGCCCAAAAGAGGATTTCATATAACAATTGAGACCGTATTCCACTTAATGTATAGTTTGAATGCAGTGACCAGCCATGCAGAATTTTTAAGAATATCTAATTTTCAAATGTCAAGTTCTGTTGTTGCATAATTACATCCCAGTGTTTCATTTGGAAACTGTGGTCACAGTGAAATGAGAGATATACATTCTTTCACTTGAGAGGGTTCTGGCACATGTGGTTTGAGCAGGTATATTGATCCCATGAATGGAGCAGGGTTTGTTCTCTTCGAAGAGATCTCAGGGCTCCAGAAAATCTCCCACTGTTGTTGCCCTTCCTGAAGAGATTTAAAGTTTGTTCTCCCATACCAACAAATTTCTGTTAATCTCAAATCAAATAAATATGTTTTCAGCTTTAGTTTTAGTTGAGAAGTTGGTGTGTTAAGGAATCTTTTAGCTGCTCTTTCTCCAACTACGACATGCATAGAGAAAAAGCACAACCTTCAAGCTCTGATCTACAAAGAGTTAACATCTTAAGAGCTAAACAGAACTGTATTAACTCCTCTCTTAACAAGCCAGGAGGACAAGAGGATTCTAGAGGACTAGAGGACACCAGAACAGTCAGAGAAGAGAATTAGAGCTCTCTGGAGGAAGCAAGAACTGTAAGTTTATATCTAATACATATTTATAGTCTCTCATTTCTTTCCATGGGGTGTTTTTGAGAAGAGTGAGGTAAGTTTATTCATTTTGTATTATACTACCAGTCTCTCAGGCATCCAGGCACAACATCACTAGGTCATCTTTAATCCTGTCACCCTCTTAACTGCCTCCTACATCCAACTAGTTGGCAAGTCTTTTGATTCTCCTTCCTCGGTGTCTTTGTGAACTATCCCACTCTTCCATCCCCTTGCCACCATCCTTCCTTGTTCAAGGCCAATTGCCTGAACCGTAGCAATATCCTAACACTCCTTCTCTCTGCCAGTCTCTCTAACTCACTAATGCCAGATGCATCTTCCTAAAGCTCTTCCACAGCTCTAACTCTATTGCTCTTGTGCTCAGAATGTATAATTTTTGCCCATTGTCTTCAGAATGAATAAAACTCTTCTAATGTATATGCAAGGTCTTCCAAAATATCCTTCCTTTCACTTAAATCTCCACAACTCTTTCTCAAACTCGTCATACTACTTTGTGCAAGACTACTCTACTCTTTGCCCATCCTTGTCTCTATTCAAATTGTCTTCTCTGTTTAGAACACTCTGTATCTCCACCTGCTAAATCCCTCACAGACTCCAGCAACCCTCCCTCCATAAAGCTTTATCTGATCCCTCAAGTAGATGTGAATCTCAGTCTTCCTTTGCATTCTCACTTTGCTTTGTTCTTTTGTGATTGACTTTTTATATTTTACCTTACAGTTAAGAGTGTATTTTTCTCGTTTCTCCTCTTAATTATTCACTTCCTAAGAGCAAGGGCTCTAGTTTCCTTCTCCTTGTAGCAACTACACAAAATGGTCCCACAGTAATATTTGTCAAATTAAGTTCAATCCAAATTCTAGAAGTTCCTGTCATCTTTTCTGAGTAGTTATGCAACTGATGCTACAATTAGAGAGCCTACACTTTTCTCCACAGCTTCTATTTATCTCTGCTCTAATTTTCTTTCTCAATGCTTATCTCATTTGCTTCTATTCTCTTACATAAGTTCAGCTCCTCCTGAGTTCTCTCACTCACTGTAAAACTATTTTCTTCAAGGGTCAATTCACAATTTGTCCCTTCCTACCCTCAGACCCACAGCAAGGAGACCAACTCAAAGGAGCCCAACTGCAGCCCCCCTTTTAGAGATTTGACTATTTATTGGGCCTGTTAAAGTTAATTTCTTATACAGTAGGAAGACCTGAATTCCCAATCCATCTTAAATTTGAAATAGTTAAAACTGTACTTCTTTATTTTGTCACACAGGCCCATTAATCCATGAATTTTTTAAAGGATGGAAATATTTTTGCAGCATTATCTCCTATGCTCTACTGAAATGCTACTAACATTCCTTTGAGCAGATTTTTCACCTGATTTTTGAAATTTTCTTCTTCCTGCTCTCTCCTATTCAAATCAGTGACACCATTATGGCTCTCACTTCACTGTGTTCTTGGGAATGGGGGAGAATTAATATAAAACTTTATAAAAATCATTAAAAGCAATTCTAAGAAGGAAAACAATTTCTGCCGCAATCTAATGTCATAATAATGACATTTTCTGCTGAAAAATTATTATACATCTGTAGATACCAGCCACTGTGTTAAGCACTATATACACAAAGATATCCTCAAAAGAGCTTATAGACTGGTAAAGAGACACATGATGTTTAAACACTATAGAGGACTGACTCATATTAACCAATACGTAAGAAAATGATATATATCATAATATAAATCATTAACTTATACTGATAAATACAATATAGAATTATCAATTGGCCAGAGACTAGTTCACTGGAAAGAATTAAAACAGCTAGCATTTAGCTAATATGAAGCTGGTACCAAGTGCCAAGCATTGTGCTAAGCTTTTTATAGACATTATCTCAATTGATCCTCATCATAGCCATATGAGGTGAGTATTTCATCCCTATTTTATAGATAAGGAAACTAAGCAGAGTGGGTAAGTAACTGGTCCATGGTCACACAGGAAAGGAAGGATGTGAATCCATGTCTTTCTTATTCTGAGGCTCTTGACCACAGCCTCTAGCTACAGTTCATCCTCTCCAAATTTAATCAGAGGTGAGTATAAAATCAGAATTAGGGGAGCTGGCTGTTTGATTTTAATTGCTGGTGTCATCAAGCTGGCTTCATGCATCTATCACTACTGAAGGGTTATTCTTCGTCCTCACTCACCCACCCTTGCCCCAGTGCACTGCAATTCTTAATATCACTGCTACGGAGTTCTTGCAGTCTTTCATTCGCTAAGTTCAAAACAACTGATAAACTCTTCTTACTTGCATCTACTCTCCACTCCTTTTTTCCTGAGAGATTAAATATGGCCACTACATTGGATTTTGGATGTTCCTTCATCACACCTTCACGGACAGTCTCTCCTGGGTTTTCTTTTCTGGCATTCTGATAATGGCCATTTCATTCTTAGAGCTTTTTTGACTTCAGTTTTAGTGGTACTTTTCAGTTGCTCCACAGTGCTATACAGCTTTGGTGGTGTGTTTTGGAATGGTCATCAACCAGAACAATCTTCTCTGGGCCCAGATATTAAACAACCACAACAGGGGCTGGCCCGGTGGCACAAGCGGTTAAGTGCACGTGCTCTGGTGCGGTGGCCCGGGGTTCGCCAGTTCGGATCCCGGGCACGCACCGAGTGCCGCTTGTCAAGCCATGCTGTGGCAGTGTCGCATATAAAGTGGAGGAAGATGGGCACGGATGTTAGCCCAGAGCCAATCTTCTTGAGCAAAAGAAGAGGAGGATTGGCAGATGTTAGCACAGGGCTGATCTTCCTCACAAAATAAATAAATAAATAAAGAAAAATAAAGAACCACGGCATCTCTTCTTCCACTACAGCTCCATTTTTGCAAATGGCTTCAGGTCCAGAGGGCGAGGCCCGTGATGCAGTCACCTCTCCTTTCCCTTCATGTTACTTCTCTACAGTAGGAGGCTGGGGAGATGGGGTAACTTAGCAAACCTGCAAAAGCTACCTTAAATGTGAGATTTACTATAAAACAAAATGGTTTACTTCATTGCTTCCATTCTCTGCTAATCCTAGGACTCTTGCGTAACATGGAAGCACATCAATCTTTGGGTGATTGTTCAGCTTTCTTAAAATAGGCGTGCTATGAAATCTGTATAGATCCATTTAAAATTATGTCGTTGTAAAGATGTTCTCCAATTATTGTAGTTTAAAAAAGTGAAATATTACAGAACAGAATATGAATGACACAATTCAAGTTAAATTGTCTGGAAAGTAGATCAACAAAATGTTAATGTTCTGTCCCAGTGATAGAATTTCTCTATCATGCCTTTTATTTGCTTCTTGTTATTTTTCTGTTTGTTCGAAATAAGCTTGTGAACAAACTTCTTCAGTTGACAAGTCAAGCTAGCTTCAGCAAAAAGGGAGAGTTTGTTGTACAGGACATAGGACTGTCCTACAGAACCTAAGGTCAGGAACAGAGACAGGTCTTGGAAAAGACTGAAATCAAGAACAGAAATCTTTAGGACTTTCTGACTCATCTCAGCCGCTCAGTGTCATTCTCTTTTGTTTTGTTTATTCATTCATCTACTCATTTATTCAATATATATTTATTAGCTGCCTACTATATTCCAGGAGCTGTCCAGGTGCTAAGAAATAGAGGTAAGCAAGATAAACCAATTTTCTGCCTTCAGAGTCCTTACATTTTACTGAGAGGAGACAGACAATAAACAAGTGTAAATAAATGAAGGTGGTTTCTGAGTGTGGTAAATGTTACAAGGGAAATAAACAGAGTGACGTGACAGGGTAGAACTGAGGAAGAGAAAGTCCTCCTGGCAGATGAAAAGATACTGAGAGACTGAAGGATGAGAAGGAACCAGCCACCTAAAGAGCAAGGGAAAGCGCATTCCAGCGAAGTAGAGGAAGATGTACAAATCTGAAGATCAGGGCTGGAGATAAAATTTTTGGAAGCAGCAGTATATATGTACATAGTATTTAAAGCCAGGATATTGGATACTATAATCCAGGAAAAGAGTGCTGAGCAAGGTGTGAGGCGACTCTACAGATAGGATTTCCCCAGTTATTCAGGATACAGAGCAGAATATGGCCATCCCCGGACTCCCAAGTTTATATAATATTTGTAGCCATCAACAGAGGCTAATTTAACTTTCTCAGTCCCATTTCCAACTGCCTGGGAAAGAAAATCTGATTGGCCCAGCTTGGGTCAGTTGTCTACCGCTGGGCCCGTGAACGACGACTGTGGGGACTGGATCATAGAGTATAAACTGGTTACTGAGGGGACAGGAGGGGCGTCAGAGGCTCATTTCCTAGAGAAAGGGGATGGTCATTGGCTTCCAGGCTGAGCAGATACTTAGAAAATGATCCAAAATGATATGCATCAATTCTATAATCAGAAAAATTGATTTCATTTTGAATAAGTAATGTCATTATTACTGAATGCTTGGTCTTACTCTTTAGTATAAAGTGGTCCACACTACCACAAAAAAAGACTGTGATGTGTCATATACCATCACGAAATGTTGAGAAATTCCCGTTACAACTTAAGTCCAGCCTGCAGAAGGCGTCCTAAAGTTGCATGTGATTGGCTGGACTTTTCTTTATTTCAGTGTCATCTGGGATCTCTTACAGCTTGGGAATTGATACAGCATCACTTCTCTGGTGGACAGTACATCAAAGGACCTGATAGAGACACAGACTTGATACCTCTGATGGTACCAGCGTGGAAAGGTAAATTCAGTGCGTAAGGAGGGATGCCTTTTAGAATTAAAACAACTCTCAGTCTGTCATTGTGGGGCATCTTACTAGCCTTCACAGTGACTGCTTTGCTCTCAGCTCTTTTCTTCAATCTTCTCAACATTTTATTCTTAAATTCCTATAAAATTTTTACTGTGCAGGTTTAGGAGGTCAAGCTAAATGCCATCACCACAAACACCACAGCAAAAGCCAGGAGCAAATGAATGGGTGTCACTCATCTATACATGTTATTAGCCCTGCACTCGCACTAGGCAGAGGTAGGCAATTTAATATGAAAGGACACGGCCCTGCTAGAGCTTCTTCCACACTCACCTTGAAATATTTTTGTAACTTTGTTCCTACTCTCCTACCCCTCAGTCCTAATTATAGCTACTATTGATTCTATTTTCCCTTGATTTCACTTCTATACATTTTTTTTCCAAAGATAAGGCACTTTATGCACTGCCCATGGGTGCATAGATGATGCAGTCTCTTTGGAAAAAAGCTTGATAATATCTAGTAAAGTTGAACATGCAGCTTTACTTCTGGGTATAAAATTTGCAGAATTTTTTGTGTATGTGTACCCGGAGACATACACCAAAATGTTCACAGCAACATTATTCATAAGAGTGAAAAATGGCAACGACATAGATGTCCATTGATCAGAAAATGAATATACATTGATATACATTCATACAATGAAATAATACATTTATTTTTATAATAAATAAATTTAATAAATAAGTTTAATTTTCTCTATAAAATGATAGAGAAATATAAGGCGGTTATTAATACAACATTCGAGATAGTGGTCATGTCTGGGAGAAGAAGGGAATAGTATGGGTGAGAAACTTACCAGTGGGTTCTTAGTGTACTAGTGATGTTCTGTTCCTTAAGCTGGTATGTATGTTGGTATAAGCTGTATATTTCTTCAAACTGTCCATATGTGTTTATTTCCTCGTATGTGTGATATACATATAACAACATATAAAATAACATTTATATAATAATACATAATATATGTGGTGTATAATACATATATATTATACATAGCAGTTTTATTGGGATACAATTTACATACTATAAAATTCACTCCTTTTTTTTTTGTTTTGTTTTGTGAGGAAGATCAGCCCTGAGCTAACATCCATGCTAATCCTCCTCTTTTTGCTGAGGAAGACCGGCTCTGAGCTAACATCTATTGCCAATCCTCCTCCTTTTTTTTCTTTCCCCAAAGCCCCAGCAGATAGTTGTATGTCATAGCTGCACATCCTTCTAGTTGCTGTATGTGGGATGCGGCCTCAGCATGGCCGGAGAAGCAATGCGTCAGTGCGTGCCCGGGATCCCAACCTGGGCCGCCAGTAGCGGAGCGCGTGCACTTAACCGCTAAGCCACGGGGCTGGCCCAAAATTCACTCTTTTAAAGTGTACAATTCAGTAATTTTTGCCATATTCACAGAGTTGTGCATTTGTCCCCACTATCTAATTTTAGAACATTTGATTACCCCCAAAAGAAGCCTGGTATGGGACATTCCCCATGTCCCCACATCGTGCCCCTGATAATCACTAATCTACTTTCAGTCTATATGAATTTGCCTATTCTGGACATTTTATATAAACGGAATCATATAATCTATGGGTTTTTGTTTCTGGCTTCTTTCACTTAGCATAATGTTTTCAAAGTTCATCCATGTTGTAGCATTATCAATTGTCAATACTTCATTCCTTTTTGTTGCTGAATGATATTTCATGGTGTGGGCATACTACATTTTGTTTATACATTCATCAATTGATGGACATTTGGGTTGTTTTCACTTTTTGGCTATTATGAATAATGCTGCTATGAACAGTTTTTGTGTGCACATGTGGTGTCATTTCTCTTAGGACTGTATCTGGAAGTGGAATTGCTAGGTCATATGGTCACTCTATATTTAACATTTTGAGGAACTGCCAGACTATTTCTAAAGCAGTCGCATGCTTTTATGTTCCTAACAGCAATATATGAGGGTGCCAATTTCTTCATATCCATGCCAATACTTGTCATTGTTATTGAAGTGGTATCTCGTGGGGTTTTTTTTAATTTATTTTTTCTCCTCGTGGTTTTGATTTGCACTTCCCTAGTGAATAATCATGTTAAACATCTTCCGTGTGTTTATCAGCCATTTGTATATCTTCTTTGGAAAAATGTCTCCTCAGATCCTTTGCCCATTTATTAATTGGGTTATTTGTCTTTATATTGTTGGTTGTAAGAGTTCTTTGTATATTTTGGATACAAATCTCTTATCAGGTGTATGATTTGCAATATTTTTCCCATTCTTTGGGTTGTCTTTTCATTTTCTTGATAGTGTCCTTTGAAGCACAAAAGTTTTAAATTTTGGTGAAGTACAATTTATCTATTTTTTCTTTTGTCACTTGTGCTTTTGGTTCACGTCGAACTTCACAGTGTCATATCTAACACTGCCTAATCCAAGGTCACAAAGGTTTACTTCTATGTTTTCTTTTAAGAATTTTATAGTTTTAGCTCTTACCTAGGTGTATGATCCATTTTGAGTTAATTTTTTTATATGGTGTGAGGTGAGGATCCAACTTCATTCTTTTGCACGTGTCTATTCAGTTGTTCCAGCACCATTTGTTGAAAAAAACCTGTTTTTGCCCCATTGAATTTTCTTGACATGCTTGTCAAAAATAAATTAATCATAAATGTAAAGGTTTATTTCTGGACTCTCAATTCTATTCCATTAATCTACATGCCTATTGTATTCTACTACCATTCTGTCTTGATTTGTAGCTTTGTAGTAAGTTTTGAAGTCAACATGTGTGGGTCTTCCAACTTTGTTCTTTTTCAAGCTTATTTTAGCTATTCTGAGACCCTTGCATTTCCTTCTGAACTTTAGGATCAGCTTGTCAATGTCTGCAAAAAAAAATCCAACCGAAACTTTGATAGGGTTTGCACTGAATCTGTACATGAATTTTGGAAGTATTTCCATTTTTTCAATATTATATCTTCCAATCCATGAACATGGGATGTCTTTCTATTTATTTAAACATTCATTAATTTCTTTCAGTGATGTTTTATAGTTTTCAGTGTACAAGTTTTGTACTTCTTTGTTAAATTTATTCCTATGTATTTTATTCTTTTTGAAGCTATTATAAATGGAATTGTTTTCTTAATTTTTTTTTGTATCGTTCATTTCTAGTATTTAGGAATACCATTGATTCTTGTATATTGATCTTGTACCCCGAAACCCTACTGGACTCATTTATTGGTTCTAATAGTTTTTTTTTAGTGGATTCCTTAGGATTTTCTATATACACGATCATGTCATCTGTGAATAGGGATAGTTTTACTTCTTTTCTAATTTGGATGCCTTTTATTTCTTTTTTATGCCTAACTTCCACGGATAGATCCTCCAGTAAAATGTTGAATAGCAGTGGCAAGAGTGGACATCCTTGTCTTTTTCCTCATCTTAGGGAGAAAGTTTTCAGTATTTTACTATTAAGCATGATTTTAGCTGTGATTTCTTTGTAGATGACTCTTATCGAGTTGAGGAAGTTCCCTTCTTTTTTTTTTTTTTTTTTTAAAGATTTTATTTATTTAATTTTTTCCCCCCAAAGCCCCAGTAGATAATTGTATGTCACAGCTGCACATCCTTCTAGTTGCTGTATGTGGGACTCGGCCTCAGGATGGACGGAGAAGTGGTGCCTCGATGCACACCCGGGATCCGAACCTGGGCCACCAGCATTGCAGCGCACGCACTTAACCACCAAGCCACAGGGCCGGCCCGGAAGTTCCCTTCTATTAGTAGTTGGTTGAGTGTGTTTTATTATGAAAGGATGTTGGATTTGTCAAATGTTTCTTCTGTGTCTGTTGATATGATCATGTGGTTTTTGTCCTTTATTCTATTAATATGATATATTACATTGATTGGTTTTCATATGTTAAACCAAGCTTGCATTCTTGGAATAAAAAGGTGCATAATCCTTTTGATATGTTGCTGGATTCAGTTTGCTATTATTTTATTGAGAATTTTGTGTCTATAGTAATAAGGGATATTGATCTGTAGTTTCTTTTCTTGTGATTTCTCCGGTTTTGGCCTCATGTAATAAGTTGGGAAGTGTTCTTTCTATTTTTTGGAAGAGTTTGTGAAGGATTGATGTTAATTCTTCTTTAAACATTTGGTAGAATGAATCTGTGAAGTCATCTGGGCTTCAGATTTTCTTTGTGGGAAGTTTATGATTATGAATTTAATCTCTTCTTATAAGTCTATTCAGATTTTCTGTTTCCTCTTGAGTCAGTTTTGTAGTTTGTGTCTTTCTAGGAATTTATCCACTTCACCTAGGTTATCTAATTTGTTGACATGCAATTGTTTGTAGTATTCCCTTATAATTCTATGAATTTGGATTTTAAATGGAGGTATCAGAGTTAACTCATGGTTTCTAGCATATAGAAATAGATATAGGTGTATGTGTGTCCTCATGTGCACCTGCATATACATACATACACTTCCTGACTCTATCAGCTGAGAGGACATAGAAAGAATGACATCCCACTACCCACAAGAGCACGTAGTACCCAGATCTTGGCTTTTAAATACCATCGTCCACTAAAAGAAACCAGATGCTGGGGCAGGGAAAGTACAAGGTGAGCCTAGAACATCATATTGTGCCAGAAAATATAGAAATTCTTAAAAAATCATGGAGATGTTTTAAAAGGACACCAGAACCAGCTGGAAGGGCTCACATTGGCCAAATCTAAGACAATTTGAGCATCAAAAGGAATAATGATATTTATGGATTATAACCCATTAATAAAAATAGAAATCTATGAGATCATACAGATATAAATAGATAGATGAATTAAAAAATAAACGGAGTTAAGGGAAATCTCTACCTTATAGTAGAATGCCAACTAATAAATGTAGAAGGAATAATGGAATTAGAAAATCACCGTTTGGTGACCATGATAGTAATAAAATTCAAGCAAGATGCATCAACTTATGCTAAAATTAGTAGGAGAAAATTTTATAATGTCATAATTTAAAAGTTTAATGTCATATAAGATATTATGTCATAATATACAATGTCAAAGTATTTACCTACAAAATGCTTATTAATTAATAAGTTTTAAGAAGACTTATAAGTTAACTTTATGGTGGACAAAACTATCAGACACCATCTTAACCAATTATCAAAATTAACATTGTTGGTAATGAGACTAGTAGAGATATCAACAGTATGTGCCTCCTGACATGATGCACTAAGAAGAATATAGCTTCAGTTCTGTGGGATTCTTGCCAAAAATGCATAATTTGAACCCATCATGAGGAAACATCAGACAAACCCTAACTGAAGGGCATTCTACAAAGTAAACGCATCTACGTTGTGTTCTTAAAATATGTCAACGTCATAAAAGACAAGGAAAGACTGAAGAACTATTCATGAGTGAAGGGCACTAAAGAGACATGGCAATTAAATGCAGCACATGATCCTGAATTGTTTCCTGGACCTAGAAAGGACATTATTGGGACAATTGGTGAAATATGAATGTTTTGTGAGTTAGATGGTAAAATGGTGTCAATGTTAATTTCCTGATTTTGATGGATATCCTGTGCCTATGTAGATTTGTCCTTGTTTTTAGGAAATACACAATGAAGTCTTTAGAGGTAATGGAACATCGTGAAATATACAATGAAGTCTTTAGAGGTAATGGAACATCATGTCTGCAATATACTTTTAAGTGGTTCCAAGAAGTAATATAGAGAGAATATATGTAATATTATGTATTATGTAACATATGTAGAAAGAGAGAGAGAATTGGATAAGGCAAATGAAGTAAAAGTTAACATTTGTGGAATCTGGGTGAAAGGAGTATGGGAATTCTTTGTATTATTCTTGCAATTCTTCTGTAATTTTGAAATTATTTAAAAATAAAAACTTATTAAAAGAATCAAGGGACCGGCTCTGTGGCGCAAGCGGTTAAGTGCGTGCGCTCCACTGTGGCAGCCCGGGGTTCGCTGGTTCGGATCCCAGGCGCGCACTGACGCACTGCTTGGCAAGCCATGCTGTGGCGGCATCCCATATAAAGTGGAGGAAGATGGGCACGGATGTTAGCCCAGGGCCAGTCTTCCTCAGCAAAAAAAAAAGAAAAGAAAGAAAAAAAAAGAGGAAGATTGGCAGATGTTAGCACAGGGCTGATCTCCTCACAAAAAAAAAAGGAATCAAAAGAAAATGATGAAGAAGAAAGGAAAGAGACGTTACTTATTGCTTTCCCTTTGGGGACAAAATAATTAGAATATGTTATCACACATGAGGATAAACCATAGCGGCAATTACAGCTAACCTGCCTAGCTGGGCTGAAACTAGTTGATTCGTGTGAGATAGATGGGTAAAAAGAGGTCTCAAGACGGGAAACGGAGCAGCTGGCCCAAGACATGGGAGTTTTACTTGGTTTTTAAAGGTGAAATCATTTGTGTGCAGGGACTGTGTTGGGGAAGGGGAGAGAGTGGTGACTGGAAGAAAGGAAGAGGATGACTTGCCTGAATCAGGAATTGCTGGAGTCAGGCTTGTCTTCTTGAGACCAAGTGGATTGCGTAGATAGAAATCCAAACACCTCTAGATAATATAGAACTCTCTCTTTTGGGAAGACTGTAGCATTCACTGAAGAAAAGGTCTTTCAGTATCATTTAATCAAACAAGACTATTCAGAGAAAATCATTGTGTGGAAAGTCTTAGCCCCAAAGGAAGATATCCAAGACATAGCTGACTTAATCTGAGCCTAAAGGGTTAAAGATTCCCTGGAGAAAGGAATAGAATCAGACTGGTCAAATCTCTGAGTTCCATGGACTCACCTCACCTCGACATTTCTCCTTCACATGCATAATTTTAAGCTGCAATGATTATACATGCTGTTACCTGGTCTATTTTCATCTTCTCTCATTCCTAATCCTGACGTAAAGGTGTCCTTCAAAATTAGAGAGTAAGGAATCTTCTTGCCTAGAAGGACCAAGGCAAGACACAGACTGGGAGAAAAAAATATGCAAAACATACACCCAACAAAAGACTTATATTCAGAATATATAAAGAACTCTTATAATTCAATAGTGACAAGATTTTAAAACTCTAACAATAAAAAATGAGCAAAAGATTTGAACACATGCTTTATTTAAGAAGGTATATGGATGGTAAAATAAGCACATAAAAATATTCAGCATCCTTAGTTGTTAGGAAAATTGCAAATTAATACACTTAAGACCACTACATACCTATTAGTGTTACTGAACCAGGTTTATTTTGCCCTCTGCACGAAATGCCAATCACTGAAATGACGAGTTTGCAGGAGCAAAACGGTTTATTCACAAGGCAGCCAAGTGAGGAGACAGGAGAATAAATTTCAAATCCACCTCTCTGAAAATGGGGATTAGGGATATTTATGGGATAGAGGGCAGGATGGTCTGAAGTGTAGGAATAGATGATTGGAGGTAAGGAGAAGTGAGGTAATTGATGATCTGAGTCAAGCTTCATGGCTCTTTGTAGGACACACGTTCACAAAATGGAGGCATTAGCATGATCTGAGGGTGGAGTTTTCGGCCCCCTGACATCAAAGAGTCACCTCTAGGTCCTCTGCACAGGCCCAGTTGATGAGTCGGTGGTCTGAACTGCCCCGAACTGGACAAGGAGTTGACTCTCAGTTCCTGAAAAACTTAAGCACCTGTTACCATGGTGACCTATAGAGATCGATAGAGTGGGCTTTAGTAATGCATTATCTACTTTTGCAAACAGACAACTGACTGAGTACAGTTAAAGCAAGTTGGCCCCTGGTTTCACTAGGATGGCTAAAATTAAAAAGATCAAGTATTGGTGAGGATGTAGAAAAACTAGAAGTCTCAGACACTGCTGGTGGGTATAAAATGGTATAATCACTTTGGAAAACAGTTTGGCAGTTTTTTTAAAAAGTTAAATATACATGTATCTTATGGCCCAGCCATTTCACTCCTACGTATTTACCCAGAGAAATGAAAACATATGTCCACGCAAAGACATACACAGATATTCATAGCAGCTCTATTTATAATAGCCAAAAACTGGAAATAATCCAAGTGTCAACGGTAAATGGATAAATAAATTATGTTATATCCATACAACAGAGTATTACCAGCAATGAAAAGGAATTGTTGATGTACAAAACACTGTGGATGAATGTCAAAATAATTATGCTGAGTGAAAGAAGTCAGGCCAAAAAAACCCAGGTATATAATAGATGATTCAATCTATATAATTCTAGAAAATGCAAACCAATCCATGGGGATGTAAAGCATATTGGTGGTTGCCTGGGAACAAAGGTGGGGTTGGAACTAGAATGGAGTGGAGGAATGGATTACAAAGGGGTACAAGGAAACTTGGTGGTGATGGATATGTTTATTATCTTAGTTGTAGTGATGGTTTCACAGGTATACAGACATGTCAAAATTAATCAAATTTTACACTTTAAATATGTTCAGTGTATTACATGTCAATTATACTTCCATAAAGCTGTTTTTAAAAAATCTTACTTGTCATCATTTCCAAAGGATCGATTAGAGAGGTGGTAGTGGTAGCTGAGGTGGTTCGAGACTAAAGTTCTGAGCTCTCTTTCTTCCAGGGAAGGAGCTATATTTTGAGCTCTGGGTTTTATGGTTCCCATGAGATCAGAGCTGACTGTGGGCTACTGAACACCTATATACTCAAAAGTGTGCTTTAGTTTCCTCTGCTTAGATCAAGCAGAGGCTCCATTCCAAGGAGACAGCTTTGGGGACAATTTCTCCAAACCACAAAAACAAATGAGATGACTCTTGGTAATCCAGAAAGGTTTCTATCCTTTTCCTTACTGGGGATTTGGAGACAGTTGTGGGCACAATCCTTGTCTAGGTCCAAAATTATCTAATAGGAAAAAAAATAGAAGACTGGATTAAAAATAAAAGTCAAGTAGACTAAAAGTCCTATTTGATATTTGTATAAAGAGAATGTACTTTCTAGACAGGAGATTGAGTCATATGCTGGAGTGATATTCCATGTCCAGGAGAGAAATGAAATGATAAAGAGGTCCATAAGTACACATTTCATATACTTCCTGAATTTCCTCTTAAACACTTGACTCAAGATAGATTCAAGCCCTCTGGACGAGATGTGATGAGAGACCTGATGGGTTAAAAAAATTACACGTAAAAATAATCTCCACTTACCCTCTCCTGGGACTTTAGGTAAGAATATAAAAACTCAACCACCCTTGAGCAGGATGAGCCGGGAAGAATTGGAGGACAGTTTGTTTCGTCTTCGTGAAGAGCACTTGTTGGTGAAGGAGCTTTCTTGGAAGCAACAGGATGAGATCAAAAGGTACCTAGAGTTCTCCTTAAGTCTTTAAAAGTTGAATCTACACCAAGCCTATACTACACTAAACCAAAAGGAATACATTTTCCTGAGATGTCTAAGCCAGAAAACAATTCAAATGTCAAGGATGGTTAACTCCAAAAATAATTTTTCAAGCAATATTACTTTATTCTGTTTTCTTGCCAAACACATCAATAGACTGTGGCCATAGGCCACAGAACATCATCACAGCTATTTCAATCCATAGAGCAAGAGACTGGGCAGGCTCCTGCCCTGGTCACAAAAGAGAGAATGGGGATGGGAGGAATGGCCAAAATCTCAGAGGAACAAAGGCTGCAGGGGCAAGTAAGAGAAGGGGTTTTTATTTACAAAACAAAACCAAAAATCCTATTGATCATTTACTATATGTGGGCATGTAATAAGTGCTTTGTATGTATTAACTAACTTAATATTATAAATACCATTAACTCTCTTAATACTATGAAAGAAGTATTAATAAGAGGACAGGAAAGCACAAAGAGGTTAAGTAACTTGCCCAAGGTCACAGCTAGTGAGTGAGTGGCAGAGCCAGAAGCCCTTAACTCCAAAATATGCTATATAAAGTGACCTTAGGGATTGGCTTTCAAAGGTGTATCTTTTGGGTGCAGACCTGAAGAGGAATCTGAGATGGAGTAGATAAACAGATGGGAAGAATGGGAATTCTGAAAGTCCAGGGTTTATCTCTAGGACATATTTTGCAGATATTGCTGTCAATGCCTTCCAGCCAAAGACCACAAGGAACATACCTATAGTTGAGCAAGTTGGGTTTATTGTAGTTGGCAGCTTGAGAAAATGCCCACCATGGGAAACCAAAGGCATCTCAGTAAGAATGTATTAGAAAGAACCTATTATAGGTTTTGGGCTTCCTTTGGGTGATTTGGGGGAAGGTCCAAGGGAACAGGATTTTGATCCAGATTTGGTACTGTCAGAAAGCCGGGACAATTCTATGTTTGGGTATCTCAATAAATCTTACTTACTGGGAGGATAGACTAGAGTGAGGCTAAAGTTTAACTGGTAAAAAAGTAGCAGTCACTCATATTAGCCAGGAGAGGAAGATGTTTAGTATTTTGTGGGTGGCACAATGACCTTGTTTTTGTCTGTGCTTAGACAAAATTATGCAGTGGCCTTGTTTTGTATCACTCTATCATGGTCTTGGAATGGCCTTGTCTGATATTGGTGTTCCATGAGATTATGTCCAACAGGACAGTGTGAGCTCCAGGCCATCTTCAAACAGCACTGAGGACTAGCTATGTCAGACCAATTCCCTGATGTCAAGAGCAGCTTTTGCTTTCTAATTGGTAATCCCCAGGAGGGTTCAGAGCTTCATTTAGAATCTACAGGATTGCAGGCCTCCACTGTACGCCAGTACTCTTCAGAGTTGGAGATTCTTTTATATTGTGGAGAACTTGAGAATCCGGTGAAGTCAGAAGGTTACATGGGCCAAAAAGTCTTGCTTCTTGGTTGATAACCAAAAAGCACTTAAGATTATAGATATTAAGTGGCTAAATTGGATTCCATCCTCTCTGACTTTGGGCAAGTTACCTAGCTATTTTATGCCTTGATTTCTTTATCTGGATATAATGATATGTAATAATAATAGCTAATTCCTACAGTGCTTATAATGCACCATCACTGTTCAAAGCACTTTTACATATATTAACTTATTTAATCCTCATAAAAATCTAATGACGCAGGTACTATTTTTATCTTTATTCATAGAAGAGGAAACTGAGCACAAAGGTTAATGCCATGCTGAAGGCCACATAGTCAGTAAATTCAGAACTGGCAGGCAGTGGGACCACAGAATCTGATGGTAATGGTAAAAAGCACGATTTTAGGTCAAGATAACAAATAATGGTTGACTATCCGTTATAGGTAAGGCTCGATGTATACAAGGAGCTGTAGAGGAGTAATCTTTCAAGTTGGGCACATATACAGGGGTGTGCAGATAATTGGGATGGGAGAAGTAAATATTAACATTTCTACTTATATTATCTCCTCTTTAAAAATTAGTATTTTTGGTATGTTTTATAATGACTATAATTTATTAGTACACAAGTAAATGTATATAATTTAAAAACAAATATACAAATATATATTGAGGAGTGCCCCAACATGTTTTACTAAGATGTGTATGTGATCACTGCAACAGAATGACAAGGACAGACACCACGATGTCCCTGCCCTGAAAGAGTTACAGTGTATTGGGGGCAGAAAATTAATTTTTTTGAAGTGTAAATAATGGACTACAGTAGATAAATTATATCAGAGATCAATTCAGATTATTTGCCACCAAATAAACTGTAGAAATAATAACTGTCATAGAAGGAGAAGCCACGTACCACTAGCTTTATTTTTGTGCATAGGATGAGGACAGCCTTGCTCCGGTTGACCGCTGCGGGCCGGTACCCTAGGGCAGAGGTGGCGGCGGTGGAGCAGCTCTCAGAGCCCACAAGGCGGCCTTGGAATGAAGGGTCTCGGCAGCGCCCCACCAAGCACCAGCGCCCCCTAGTGCACGGGCTGCAGCTGCAGTTCCAGCGCGGCGGTCCCCCTCTCCCCCGCCGCCCCCAGTCTCAAGTCCCCATGGGACACAGACAGCTCCACACTGCCGGTGCGCGGATGTCTGAGAAACCCAAAACGGGTGAGGTTCAAGGCCAAGTCCCCACAGGGCTAAAACACTAGGAAGGAGTTATTTGCCAGCCACATTTTTCACCTCGTTGCTTTATTCCGCCCACAACTCCATTGTGTTCTTTTGTTCTCTTGTTCTCATTCCTTTCTTTTATTTATTTATTTATTTATTTTTTTCCCCAAAGCCCCAGTAGATAGTTGTATGTCACAGCTGCACATCCTTCTAGTTGCTGTATGTGGGACACGGCCTCAGCATAGCCAGAGAAGCGGTGCGTCGGTGCACGCCCGGGATCCGAACCCAGGCCACCAGCAGCAGAGCGCATGCACTTAACCGCTAAGCCACGGGGCCGGCCCTCTCATTCCTTTCTACCTCCCTAAAATCTTTTTTTCCTGAGTGGAATGTCAGGTTGAAAATTCTCAGTTCACCATGAAGTACCTTTGAGGGAGAATAAGACAACGGAAACCACAACTTTGCTGGTCAAGTTCTGCAGCAAGTCTAGAAAACAGATGCAAGATAATATTGAAATCTTGCTCAGGTGTAAGCGGCAGTGCTCTTAAGACAGGTCCCTCTACTGGGACTCTGGGACTCTGGACTAAGTGGCTGTGCCTCTAAAACTGGGATTCTTAGCCTTTTTGGTGGAGTGGACTCCTTTCAAACCATGAGCAAAGCTAGGCCGCCTCCCAAGAAAAGTGCACATACACATAGACAAAACTTTGTATACAATTCTATGGGTTCAGAGATTCTCAATGCCCATTCCTGAAGTCCAGGCCTAGAGGTCAGGCTGTAAGTGAGGAGTTGCAATTTCTTCTCTTCCTGTATTCCAAGTGGCTAAGAGTCTCTGGCTGCTATGAAACCCAACACTGAATTAAATAAAGTGCTGTGTGTAAATTTCCTTCACCTAGCCTACTTATCCCTGGTTTAGGTCCATGGGAATGAGGTATCTTTACCCTGGGGATTCAATGTTAGGTTTTGTTTAGTATGGTCCTATAATTTCAAGCTCCCTATTCGAGCCAACCAAATCTTGCAAAAAGAGCTAGGAATAGAAAAATTAAAAAAGTCTAAATTTCAGTTGGGTTTAACTTCAGCATTATTGAGTACCAATTATATACCAGATATATAGAGAGATAAAGATGCCTTAGAGTTAGACACATAGTCCCTGCCCCAGACAAGCTTGCACCTTTCTTCTTCCCATTTATACTCACTTGGGAGTCTGTAGTCCCGCTGACTTATTAGATCTGTAGTTGCGTATCTATGCAAGAGTAAAGACTAAGAACTTCTCTGGGATCAGTGGTCATATAGGGATTTCCCCCAGGTCTCAAGGCTCCCTACTTCCAGCACTTGGCGTTCCAGTTCTAACACTTGATGTTCTGGAGAAATCTGTTGCCAGAGTCTGCTTCTTCTGTCTAAACTTTCAGAGTCAAGGGGCAGAGTGAGCTACACAGCCCCTCCCACTTTCAAGGAGCATGTGACAAATGAAAAAACCAGAGGTGAAATATCCAATGAACCCAGCGAACTGTGAGTTCTTTTCATTTATCCTGCACTGTTACTTTTTTGGCTTTAATTGGAAATATATCATTCAGGGAACAAGTGAATGTTGGCATTTTTGAATCTTTCCAACATAATCAGAGAAGATGAAAGTCAACTCTAGGTCAAATTCCAACTTCATTGCTTAAAAATGGAAAATAAACACCTCTTTGTCTTCCAAAGAAAGGAAAATAAAGGCCCTTTCCTTAATCGAAGGTATTCTCTCTCTTTCTCTTTATATTTTTATCCCTTAGGTCATAATTCATCTATATTTCTGTTTGACACTTGAAAGCAATATTTTGTAAGATTATCCTCCACACACCAAGATTACTAACTCCTCTAATTTCTTTTTATATATGTGAGAGCCCAATTCTAAACCCCTTTAACAGCAGTTTCCATGTCTTCTTTTGTGTTTAATGTTTCTAATTCTAACAGTATAATTTCTTTCAGCAAAGTCATAATTATGACTAAACTCATTGGTCTATGTCTGCCTAACAGTGCCCACATTATGACCAGCAATACTATGCAAGTGGAAGAACCGCTTAAGTCTCCTGAGAAAATATGGTCCAAAGATGAAAATTTTGAACAGAGAAGCTCTTTGGAGTGTGCTCAGAAGGCCACAGAGCTTCGGTAAGAGTGTGGCATTCCCTGCCTCAAGCCATAATGAAATGAAAAAGTGATTCTTATTTGCACCCTTCCACCATCTCAGAGGAAAAGAGAATGCTTGGGATTCAATTCAATCTGAGAAGTAGACTTGGAGTCCCTAAGTGAAGGAATCCAATCTGAATTGGATTCAGATCTGAATTGGGTTAAGAAATGGATTAACCTAAAGAGGATGCTTATGTATCATAGAAGATTTGCTGCTTCACTTCATACAGGGAAAACTGTGTCATCTTCATCACTGGGTAGGGGTTTTTAGGCCTCGCTGTACATCAGTCCCTGTAGAACTTTTTAAAAAATAGATTTTATTTTTTAGAGCAATTTTGGGTTCTTAGCAAAATTGAGCATAAAGTACAGAGATTTCCCATATACTCCCTTTTCCCTACACACGCATAGCCTCCCCCTCTATCAACATCCCACACCACAGTGGTACATTTGTTTCAATGGATGAACCTACGTTGACACATCATTATCACCCAAACATCATAGTTTACCTTAGGTTCACTCTTGGTTTTGTACATTCTATGGGTTTGGACAATGTATAATGATGTGTATCCATAATTACAGTATCGTACAGAATAGTTTCACTGCCCTAAAAATCCTCTGTGCTCTGCCTATTCATCCCTCTCTACCCCATTAACCCTGACACCACTGATCTTTTTACTGTCTCCATGATTTTGCCTTTTTCCAGAATGTCATATGGTTGGAATCATGCAGTCTATAGTCTTTTAAGATTGGATCCCTTCACTTAGCAATATGCATTTAAGTTTCCTCCATGTCTTTTTATGGCTTGATAGCTCATTTCTTTTTAGCACTAAATAATGTTCCATTATCTGGATGTACCACAGTTTATTTATCCATTCACCTACTGAAGGACATCTTGGTAGCTTTCAAGTTTTGCAATTATGAATGCAACTCCTGTAAACATCCATGTGCAGGTTTTTGTGTGGACATAAGTTTTCAACCTGGAGATATTTAAAACCACAGATGCCTGGGCCCCACCCCAGAGATTCCCTTTCAATTATTTGGGTGTGGAGTTCAGGTAGTGTAATTTTAAAGATCTCTCCAGATGATTCTAATAAGCAGCTAAGACTGGGAATCACTGAGATAGAATCTAGTGAACCCAAATCCTCCCCAACCTTTCAAATGATAAGGAAAACATGATCTCCTAGGTTCAGAAATAATAATCTTCCTTTGTGTCCGCTGTCCATATCCACACCTCCCTGGTTCCTCTAAGGAAACCAGTCTCAGACCTAGCTGGACTTTGCTAGGTTTATGGGAAACTGAGCCCATAATTTAAAAAATAGCTACTGTGTTTTCTCAGAACCTAGAGTTTAAGTTTGGTGGTCTCTCTATCAAATCTCAGCTGGTGTGAGGGGAAATGAAAGAAAGGAGATTATTTACCAGAGTGTACATACACTTCCTACTTCTGGTCTGTTGTGGGGGAGATAGGAAGGCAAGAGGCAAGAGGAAGATGTTCTTATTGGTGCAGAGTCAGGGGGAAAAGGTGCTTAACTCTACCCATTTGCAGACAGAATATTTGATCCCTGTCTTCTTTCTCCAGAGCTTCTATTAAGGAGAATATAGAGCTGATTCGACTTAAGAAGGTCTTACATGAAAGGAATACCTTATTGGTAGTGACAAAAACACAATTAACAGAAGTTCAAGAGGTGAGTTGCATGGGGCCAGCCCCGTGGCATAGCGGTTAAGTGCACGCACTCCTCTTCTGGTGGCCCGGTTCAGATCCCGGGCGCACACCGATGCCCCCCTTGTCAGGCCATGCTGTTGCGGCCTCCCATGTAAAGTGGAGGAAGGTGGGCACAGATGTTAGCCCAGGGCCAGTCTTCCTCAGCAAAAAGAGGAGGATTGGCATGGATGTTAGCTCAGGGCTGATCTTCCTCACAAAAAAAAAAAAAAAAAAAAGAGGTGAGTTGCCATCATCAGCAGTGCTTTTTTGGGGAAAAAAAACAATTAATTAAGAGAATAGTAGGGCCGGCCCCGTGGCTTGGCGGTTAAGTGCGTGCGCTCCGCTGCTGGTGGCCCGGGTTCGGATCCCGGGCGTGCACCGAGGCACCGCTTCTCCGGCCATGCTGAGGCCGAGTCCCACATACAGCAACTAGAAGGATGTGCAGCTACGACATACAACTATATACTGGGGCTTTTGGGGGGAAAAAATCAATAAATAAAATCTTTAAAAAAAAAAAAAGAGAATAGTATTATTTTCTCCATTTCATGCTTCGGAAACCACAGTTGAGAGAAACTAGGTTACTTGTCTAAGGTCACACGTTTTATAGGTGATATTCAAATTCAAGCCTTGAAACTCAGAGTTCATTCTTTTTCCAGTACTTCTCATTATCTCTCTATTAGGAAGAAGGCTCAAGCCCTGCCTGCTAAGGTGGAATTAAGTGGGGTTGACTTGTCTCAGGGTTAAGGGCCCAGCCAAGGGCCACAATCAGAATATGATTAAGTTGGGAAGCCAAGAGCAGTCACAGGGGAAGGGAAGGAAACCAGCCTTTACTGAGCACTCTCTATGTGCTGGGCTCTGTCCTAGAGATTTACAGTCATGTTCTCATTTAAGCCTGACAACAACCCTCAAGGTAAGGACATTGTTTAACAGGTGAGAGAACTGAGCCTCAAAGAAGCTAAGTAACTTGCTCAAGTCATAAAAATAGTAAGGGGCAGAGCAGGCTTTAAGTCCAGGTTTATCTGGCACTGAGGCTCACACTCTTTTCTCATTACCACACAATAGAAACTCATACCTGAATGGTGAAAATAGGACAGCAAGGGTCTAAGTGATAGATCGGCGCTGTTCTTTTATTGAATAAATAGTTATTGATTCCCAGGAACTGTGCAAAGCACTGGCATACAAAGATTACAAAGATAAGTAAGACAGCTCTTGCCTTCAAGGGACTTTCAGGAGTGAAAGAACAAGGAGTAAACAAGTACAACTATCCACATACAGGGTATGGGGGGACACAAACGAGAGTAGTCAGATCCACCAGAGAATGGGGTGCAGGATCCAAAAAGGATTCATAAAGCAGTATATTCATGAGCCGAATACTGGGATACTGAAAGATCAGCGGGTGCTAATGATGTGCAAGAAAGGGGAGGGCTTTCCAGGGGAGGAGAGGCGTAGGCCAAGGCACAGAGGTGAGAAACCTCAGGGACCAGGTCATGGAGCCTAGTCAGGAATTTAGAGTTTATCTTATAGAGAGTGGAGAGCTGCAGAAAGATGTTAAGCAAGTTGATAACACGATCAATTTTTTTCCCCAAAGAGATCACTTTACCTTTTTTCAATGTCTGAAATATTTTTGAAATACATTTTAATAAAGAAATAATACTTCTGAAAAAGTATTATAAAGCACTAGTGATTATTAATTCCGGGTAGTAGGTTTATAGATGACTGTTATTATAGTCTTTATACTTTTCTGAAATTTTCAACTTCTCAAAATTTACAAAACTGCAAGGAAAAATCATCTGGCAGCAGAGTGAATGATAGGTTGGCTGGTACAAGACTAGAGGCAAGAAATCATATAAAAGACTAGTGCAGGGGTCCAAGGGAGATGCATGAGGGTCCCAACCAAGGCAATGAGAGAGGCCCACAGAGGAAGGACTGTATTGGAAGAGGTCCAGGAAGTAGAAGAGTAGACTTCATCACCAAAGGGGAGTGAGTGAGGGAAAAGGAAAAATGAAAGATGACTCCTGAGTCTCTAGCTTGGATGATTAGATGATGGTGGTGCCATTCACTGAGATTGGCTACAGTTAGCGCTGCCGTTGGTACATCTGTTCTAATAGGGACTAAAGGCATCTTTACAAGGCCAACCTCCAAACCTCTGTTTTGTAGAGAACTATGCATATGCTTGTATTCTTTTGATTTGGTTAATTTTGGTAGCATTTAAAAGATGTGGAAATATGGGAAGGAAGATAATTTTAAGTTGTATGGGTACATTGCTATATTTGTGGGATTAGATTTTTTTTAATCCATCTACTCCTCCATTACATTAAAGGAAAATACGAAGAAAGCCACTCTAAATTAAATGTTCTTAACCATGTTAGTGGTAGTGGTAGAGATGACCTAAAATGGTGAATAGTTGCCCACAATTTTTTTACAATTTATTTTTCTTTAGCAATTTACCTTTCTAATCATGCTTTCTTCACATATACTAAAATAAATTTGCATTCTCTTAATCCCTTAGCAGTACAATATGATGGTCAACAGCACAGACTCTAGAGTCAGACAGGCTGAGGTAAAATTCTGTCTCTGCCTCTTGACAGCTATGTGATTCTGAGCAAGTGACTTAGCTCTCTGAGCTTTGGGTCTCTCATTTTAAAGTTTAGGTGATAATACCTACCTCTCAGATTTGCTGTGGATTAAGTGAAATAATATATGCGAAGTAAATATAATGATCACAATGTAACAGGTAATGAATCACATGGTAACATATAATGCATAGTAGCTGCTCAGCCAATAGTAGCTGTCATTGTTAGTTTTGTTATTGTTTTTTCTATTTCTAAAACTGGAAAGAGACCTTTCTGAAGCATGCTGAGTAAGAGATGGTGCCTAATCTGAAAATAAATATATTTTTTGGATAATCCACCGACTGCAATGCAAAAGTGAATAAATGACTCTTCATCCTTTTTAAAGAAATGTGTCATCTATTATGTTCACAGACTACCTGGCAAGCTAGGGCAGGAGAAAAGTAGCAGCATTTTTTTAGTAAATAGGTACACAAATTGACTTGATTCATGGGAATTTTTTATAACGTCTTTTAAAATAAATCTTTAAACATTTGTATTACAGAGATAAGCATCAAAGTAAACATCAAGCTGATATATCAATAGAATAATACTTATTTCTTTCTTTCAGGCCTATGAAACTCTGCTCCAGAAGGTACTTAAAAATGATTCCTTGAATCTCTGTTTCTTAGTAATCAAACCCAAGAAATCTGCGTTAATTTTCCAGTAACATAACACCAGAATTTAGCCAACTAAATCGAAGTTATTATGTCACATAATTTCTATTAAGACAAATGATACTGTTAATGTTATCAGAAGATGCTTATTGCACTGGTTTCATAAAGATTGCACTATGAGATCTGAGTTGAGAAATACCTGGAACAATATTTTTCAGCCTATTGCCAGAGAGAATTATAGCATTTGCTCAAAAATGCCTAAGACTATTCCTCTAGCATGTGTGAAGTGGTGAGATATAGCAAAGTTGTTGCAAATCTTCTCTGGTATTGTTAAATATTTGGCCCTATTCATCTCTGTGAGTGGGGTGCAGGTGAAGCTGAGAGAATGTCCTTGATTAAGAGTCATTGGGGCAGAGTTCCCAGCATGGCCAGCCACAGCTGTTCCTCACCAGACACGTCCACCAGAAGAATGCACACTTATCTTCTAGAGTTAATATGTCACTTTGCTAGGTGCAGAGGGAGAAGTATATCAACATAAAAAACATTCAAATAGCTTAGGAAAATAAAGGCAGCTGTGAAAGGTGGCACTTTGTTTAGAGCCAGGGTTTAATTTGAACCTTGGGAAAATTAAGTCTCCAATTATGAATTACAGTTTCCCAGAGTGAAAAGTCCTCACTAACAGGGAAACAACACTTCCCAAGAAATGCTAGGGTGAAAAACAAGGTCAATTTACAGTGCAAAGGCAACATGCTGTTAATCAAAGCCATGGTTTTTGATATCCACTAGAGAAGGATGGAGTTGCTGGTATCTTGAGACCACTCCTGCTGAGTGATATGACCATCCCCAGAGCAACTTTTCTTTTGCCCCAGAATCAGGGAGTCCTAAGTACAGCCCATGATGCCCTCCTCAGCCAAGTGGACGAGCTCAGGGCAGAGCTGAAGGAGGAGAGCAAGAAGGCTGTGAGCTTGAAGAGCCAACTGGAAGATGTGTCCATCCTGCAGATAACACTGAAGGAGGTAAATAACAACAATAATTGAAAGATACCATCAATTGTAAGTTATATTCCAATTCAGAGATGTTAAAAAGTGTATCTTAGTAACAATATGGTATTTCATTTTTTCAAATGAGAAAAGTGAGGCTTCAGGTGTTTAAATAACTTGCTCAAGATTACACCATTAGGGGAAAAACTGGGATTTATATTTATGTCTGTTCTCCAAAGTCTTTGCTCTGTTATAATGTTCTACTACTTCCCTAACAGTAGAAACCCAGACATCGTGAAAATTTACTTCAGAGAATCCTCATTAATTCCAATGAAAATCTTCATTCCATCACTCCTTCAATTGGTTCGAATCTTTCTAGTTGAATAGCTCCTCATAGACATGGGAGAGGAGCATAGAAAACCTCCCACCCAGGACCCACCCTGTGACGGAAAAGGGGAGACTTGTGCAAGGCAATAGATTTTAAAGTTTTATCTCAGGTACTCTACTGTCATTCTTAGTTTCAGGAGAGAATTGAAGATTTGGAAAAAGAACGACAATTGCTGAATGACAATTATGACAAACTCTTAGAAAAGTGAGTATCAAGTTTGGGTCCCAGAGCATTGTTTGTTATAAAAGACAATTATAGAAAAGTGCCTTGCAAATTTTAAAAATCATACCTAGGGTTAATAAGGATGTGGGGAAACTGTACTCAACACTAGTGAGAATATAAATCGGCCCAGTCTTTTTGGAAGAGAATTTGACACTATCAAAATGTTAAACATGGATATCTTTTGTGCCAGCAATTCCGTTCTTTGGAATCAAAACTAAAGAAATCCTCTTATGTATGTGCAAAGATATCTGTATAATATGAATGTTAATTACCACCTTGTTAGTAATAGTAAAAGAAATTGGAAACCATCCAAATTTCCTTTGATAAGGGATTGACTAAATAAATCATGTTTAATCCCCACTATGAAGCTGTTAACAATAAGGTAGACCTACATGCCTAAGATATATTGTTAAAAGAAAAATCAACTTACAAAAGGATATGTTAACTCTGACCTAAATGTCATGAGTGTGTGGATCTGCAAACCATTAATGAGATGAAAGGATTGGAGTAGGGCAAAGAGACACCTTCACTTTTATTCTATATACTTTGACATCATTTTAATTTTTTATGACAAGCGTATATTCATGTATTAATTTTAAAATTAAAAATACCTGGAAGTTTAAAAATATTAAACGTGCCTTCTGACTCAGTTAAAGGCAGCAGGAGGTAGATTGGGGAGGTTGTATGGGAGCATCCTGGGAATAACTGATGCTCTTCAGCCCAGTGAAATGAAGTAGTGTGAGAATTATCCGCTTTGAAGACCCCCTGTGACAAATATTACTATTGGCCTCTTCCCTTCATCACTCAGAGCATTATCTTCTTGGATTGTCATGTATGGCCAGGAAATGCCAAGAAATCTTATCACGAGTTTAAGCAAGTTGTTTTTAGACCACATTTATTAAAATTATAAATAGCAAAAAGCCATAAGAAGAAATAATTATTTATCGATGTCACTTCACTTGTGTAAATAATCAAGAACTGGCCATGTGTGTTTTTCACTCAAAATCGGTCTGCCCTCACACCTAGATACAATGGTGTGCAGGATACAGTCATTGAAAAGTTTAGTTCCTGCCCTTCATTGTAGTAAGTTATAATCTAGTTCAAAGGCAAGTATTCTCTAAACTACTCATTGGTGAAGGTAGATAGAGGAATGGAGTAAGGAAAAGAAGAATATTTTGTCCCTTATTTCTAATCCAGCAGACCTCAAAATGTCTTGGTACCTAGTTCCTTGCCTAAAGAAAGCCATTACCTGGAGAAGTTCTTTGGGAAGTAGATATGACTTGGGTTGTTTGCTCAGTGGGATATTTGAGACTTAAACAGAAGTGATACTAATGAACTCCTTGATAGGACCCAAAAGTTCCAAGGCAGTTGGTAAATGACAGTTATAGATAAAGCAGGGCAGAAAAAACATGTAGGGGAATGAATGATGAACTAGGCCCAGAAGATGCTGAAATGTGTAATGACGAGGTCATATCACACACCTTTGAGTATCCATCTCACAACCCCTCCCTCCCTCCTCACTTGCTTCCCATTTTCAGCATGCTGGACAGCAGTAACCAGCCTCCCTGGAGCAATGGGCTCTTAGAAGAACAGCTACAGCAGAAAGTCTCTCAGTTGCAGGATCAGCTGGATGCTGAGCTGGAGGAGAAGAGAGAAGTCTTACTTCAGCTGTCCAGAGAGAGAGGTAGGTCGGGCCTGGAAGAGCTCTCTCAAATAAGGCATCCTCTACGTCTGGTTTGGGAGAAGGGAACTGGGCCGGAATTTCTCCAATCCCCTCACTTGATCCTATGTTTATGGGGGTCATGGATAACTAGAATAAGAACAATGGCAATCAGATCAGATTTACAATCAAGAAAGGATGACGCCTACCTCACACATATACTTTTTCCCATGTAATGACTTTCCATTTGAGAGGATGCCAATTCTTAATTTATTACGTTTTTAAACATTCACTTTGTTTATTGAAAGTATTGAAAATGAATTTCTCTGCCTTTTATTGTTATCAATCATTTTAGAGGTGATTGGGAGCTTTTTTTTTTAGCACCTGATACCTGAAATTGAGAAGCAAGTGAAATTGAGAAGCCAGTGAAATTGAGAAGCAAATTGCTGCTCTTGGTTACCACTACCATTTTCCCCTGTCTTCACTCTTAGATCACTATATCTACTGTCAGTAGATAGTTATTCTGAAGATTTTTAAATACTGTCAAAAAGACCTTTTTCTCACTTCTTCTTGCTAGCCTGGACCTTGATATTTAGTCTTATCAAACTTATATTTCATCAAATTCTAGTATATTCACGTAGGAGAGTAAAGAAAAAGAAATATGACATCAAGAAAAATAGAGGCAAGAACCATAAAAGGATAAAGCTTAGGAGCACATGCTAAGGACCTTGTAGTATGTATGGAGTACAAGTGAAGTCTGGTAAAGACTTTAAGGTAATCTAATCTAACCTCCTCTTGAATGCATGGTAATGAAATGATCACACTAAACACTGATCACCTTTCTTCCCTGAAACACACATACACATGCACACATACATACACACATACACGGAAATGCCCAAATGTCCATCTTCCCTCCCTCAAGGTCAGGGTTGGTGTGGAGGTAGGTGCGCCAGAGAGCCAATAGTATAGAAGTGAGAATGGAGTTGGGGAGATACTGGTTTGGATGGTGCTGTCAAAAAGTTTAGACTGTCCCAGTTAGTCAACTGGCTTTGTTGTTATCATTGTTCTCTCTTCCTCTCTACAAATTGTGCAGGTGTTTTTTGTTTTGCTTTTGGAGTCCATGTGTCAACTCATTTTACTGGGTCAATAAGCTATAACTCCTTTGTAGAAATAAGAGAGAATTGCTTCTCTAAGGGCAAATTTATAAAATGAATTTAACATTAGTGGGAAATTTTAATTCACACTTGGTTCAACTTTAACTATGGTTACTGATAACTACAGAGTTTTAACTTTCTGGATTGTTTTTTCCCCAGCTCAGAACGAGGATCTGAAGCTTGAAGTTGCTAACCTCCTTCAGAGGCATAAACAGGAAGTAGAGATCCTCCAAAACAAAGACACAATATCCCAATCTCCTGACAGGCAATCAGAACCAGCTACTCACCCGCCTCTATTCCGAGAGACCACTCAGATAGAGGTAAGAGCATCTGTAATCAAGCAAGTCCCCTCTGCAGAGGGATCTCTGGCAGATATCTCTAGAAAAGATGAAAGGATTAGAAAACTAACTGAATAATATTTTGTCCTGATGGAGGACAATATTTGGAAGGATATGAGAAGGCTGAGAGTAGAGATAGCTTCATGAGCTCCATACATTTTTTCCACCCTTTACAGCTTGTAAAATTTAGAATCTTTTTCAGATGAGGACTTGACATGATCTGCTGAAGAGCAAACAGCCATTAAAAGCTGAATAACTTCCTCACTGCTAGTACTGAACATGAGGAACTAGAGGAGAGAGCACTCGTGAAGTCACACAAGTCCTCTTTGACATTTTGGAGTAGATTCTGCTGCTGGTATTTTACTATTACCAACAACCGCTGTATGGAGAATAGTTATTACTGTACCTATCATATTTGTCCTCCTTTTTACCACTGCTTTTCCCTCTATAGCCCTGTGAACCAAAAAACCAAGAAGAAAATAAACTGTCCCAGATGTTAAGTGAGTTGCAAGTATCGCATGCAGAGACCACACTGGAACTGGAAAAGACCAGAGACATGCTTATTCTACAGCGCAAAATCAACATGTGTTATCAGGTGCAAGAAAAGATGGTAAAGGGGGAGGTTAGATACATGGGCTCACGGGAACCACTTACAAAACTGAGAATGAAGCAAGACCTGAGTTTCCAGGACTGATGTGAGGTGATATGCCGTCCTGTGCAAACACAGAATGTGCTGTCCTTTGAATAACTTGAGGACTTGCACATGCCCATGGCACCTTGGCATTAGAAGCCAGTGAAGGGGCCAGCTAATGAAAACAGCAGGTGTGAAGCTTCTGGGTTCCAATTCTGCCAGTCCCGGGAAAATACTAGTCTGTGGCACTCGTAGCATAACTGGTCCTGGTGGGGTCTGTGAGGAACCCAAATCTTTTTCTAGTGGATGAATCTGCCCTGCTAAGGAGATAGTCGATTCTCCCTCACCTGGCACGTGCCACTTTTTAATCTGGGCTCTTTGGTTCTGGGCCACTGAGATAGAAAAGTTCAGACATTATTTTGTTTCAGGAGGAACTGGAGGCAATGATGACAAAAGCCCATAATGAAAATAGAGATCACAAAGAAAAACTGGAGAGGTTGAATCAACTCCTAGACCTCAAGAACAATCGTATCAATCAGCTGGAAGGTATTTTAAGAAGCCATGGCCTTCCAATATCCGGCAAGTCTTAGTGCTTTGTTCTCCTCATTCTGGGACCCGCCGCACGGCCAATGGCTATGCTCCCCTCCGTGTACCTGTCTGGAAGGCGCCTCCTATGTCCTCAGCGTATGACGTATGACTTATCCTTCTTATTCTTTATCCTGTCGTCTTTGTTGTTTTTATATGTGGTTAGCAGCTTCTTTTGCTCCATCATGTCAGTATCTTTCTCTGATTTCTCTGGAGAGTTTCGCCAGGGCCCAGCAATTGCTGAATCTGTTTTGAGAATGACAGCATATGACTGTTGGCTCTCAGGGTGGCATAACACTCTCCCTCTATCAAGATTGTTTCCTCAACCCGGGCCTACATAGCAGTGTTAGTGAGGTAATAGAGCTTCATCACTCATCTCTCATCATGCTTTTCTGTGATTTCTCTCTAAAAGTCTCTAAATGCTTTGTTGCAGTTTGAGGATGTCGACATAATGGGGCAGCTGGCTGGACACTTACGCAAATTTCATAATGTGGTACTTCCCGTATTTAGTACAGCCACTGCTGACCAGGCTCTGGTCTCAGCCTTGCATATCAAGAAAATTGGCTTTGTTATTATACTCGGTGGTGAGAGACCTGACTCACACTAACAAAATTCATCAAAGACTGATGTTTAAACCAGAACGTTCATTTGTTGTTTTATGATAGCGGCTGTTCCATTGCTGCCATGAAAATATTTGGAACCACTGTTCATGGCAGGCCTCTCTCTGGAAAACAGAATCAGTAAGCAGTTTCTTAGTGAGGATGGAGCTAGAATGAAGGGAGATGGGTCATTCCGGGGCAGGATTTATCCATGCCAGGGTGAGTCTGTTAAAAGTTTACTGCCATATAACAGAGGAAATCCCTCCTTGGATTGAAATTCTCATGTCCTTCAGATTCAGGGTCTTTCTCCCTGGGCAGTGCAGGATAAATACTCTTACCTACTTCTGAAGATTCATTTGCTTTAACTTATAGTTCTTTCATTACTGGTAAGGCTAAAGAGTTTTTCATATGTTTACCAGTTATTTGTATTATTTCTTTTGAGAATTGCCTATTTCTGTCCTTTACTCTTTCCTTAATTGTATTTTATTGATTCATAGAAGTACTTTACATGCTAAGATTATTAATCCTGTGTTATGTAATGCAAAATTTTAAATATATTTTATTTAGTTATGTTAATCTTATCAATTAAGAAACCATTAGTCAATCTCTGGACAGATTTTGGACAGGAAGACATTCTGATGTATCCAAAATATTTTTATTCTACTATTTTAACTCTTAAAATAGGACCTTCACCATCAACATACTGTGACAACTCAAATACTCCCCCATTTGAAGCAGACCAAATATCCAAGTTTCTGATTGGTTGGACATGGGAGGTAATGTACAGATTTGGTAGACTGTCTCACATATCTTTGCATCTCATTGCCAATATTTTCAACCTTTTTCCAGTAAGTGTCCTCCTCCACTTTCTACTCATTACTCTTTTACTTAAGGAAGATTTTTTGCCTTCTTATGATGAAATCAAATTCTTAACAGAATGAAGATTCTTGTAATTGATCTGGCTAGAGAAGGGAAATTATTTCTTGGTGGAGCCCAATGTAGCGTAATAGACACCATGACTATAACTTGCTATTTTCTCCATGGCCAATATCTCACACTACTGGAAATACTCACATTTTATGTTTCTAGTGCTTCTCTAATGGAATTACCAATTAATTCATAGGACCCTGCTATAAGCCAAAACAATGTCATCTGTTGATGAAATTGTGCCTCCAGTGTTTTTCTGAGCTCAGTGTTTCCTTTTCAACAGATCATTTTGTACCATTTCTAAAGCAGGCATTGGATTATATGCCCATCAGAATTCACAGCTCTTGGTTGTCATTCTACTGCTTTTCCTTTTGAATCTCATGGTTTCTTGAGATAATCACAACTTGGACTTCCACCACGGTTTTTATTCTCCTTCTATCCACCTTCCTTTACTCTAAGGAAGAGCTCCCTACTCTTTAATGGATAGGCAGTTTTCTTTCCCCTCTAGAACAGCTCAAAGATGTGGCTTACGGCACCCGAGAGTTGTCATTATGTCTGGAAACACTGCCAGCCCGTGGAGATAAGGATAAAGTGAACATTTCTCCACTGCATCAGAGTGAGAATCTTTTTGAACTGCACATCCACCAGGCCTTCCTGACATCTGCTGCCCTGGCTCAGGCTGGAGACACTCAACCTACCACTTTCTGCACCTATTCCTTCTATGATTTTGAAACCCACTGTACCCCACTAGCTGTGGGGCCACAGCCCCTCTATGACTTCACCTCCCAGTATGTGGTGGAGACAGATTCCCTTTTCGTGCACTATCTTCAAGGGGCTTCAGTCCGGCTTGATCTATACCAGGCTATTGCCAGTGAGCACTACACCCTTGCAGCCGGATGGATTTGCTTTGACAGGGTGCTGGAGACTGTGGAGAAAGTCCATGGCTCTGCCACACTGACTGGTAAGTGCTGTCGGCTCCCCATAGCTCCCAGGACTAATGTGGAATTTCCCACAGTCATAGTTGCTCTTCTGGTGGTTTCCCATTTTTTTCCTCTGCCTTTAGTCTTGATCTTCACCACACTATTTGTATCCTCCATGCCTTTCATACTTTCTGCTACCCAGGAGCTGGTGGAGAAGACTTCGGGGTGCTAGAGTACTGGATGAAGCTGCGCTTCCCCATAAGATCCACCCTACAGGCATGTAATAAGCAAAGGAAAGCCCAGGCCTACTTGTCAGCCAATGTGCTTGGAGCCTGGGAGGCCCAGGAGGATGAGGTGAGAAAAAGGATGTGCCCATGCATCTCAGAGGGGCCTCAGCCAAGCAGCTCATGAGAACAGCTCAGTCTTCCACTCTCAATAAGTATTTGTTGAATATGAATGCAAGAGAAAAACTGTCACACCACAACTAGACCAGATTCTTTCCTTGGTCAAGCTTGAGTTTGAAATGAAATACGCCCTTGGAGCTAGCTACCTCTCCCTAACAGAAAACAGCTGCTCTGTTCCATTCTCTAAGACAAGGCCTGAGTGCCAACATCTCCCTCTGATAACTATCTGCTAGAGCCAATTTGCAGGCCGGTGAAAGTCATTAGGTTTCTCTATGACCCAGTCAGGATTCAACAATTCTCTAGGTCATAGCTCTTCTTTATCAAGGGTACTGGGCCTCACCTACAATAATTCTCTCAGGCTGCCCTTTTCCTCAGTCCAAGACCAACATCTTTCCAGTTTAGATCAAAGACTTGGAAGCATCAGAATGAGCTGCAAGTGGAAATCATCAGGTGCTGTGGCCTCCGGAGTCGATGGCTGGGAACCCAACCCAGTCCATACGCCATGTACCGCTTCTTCACCTTTTCTGACCATGACACTGCCATCATTCCATCCAGTAATGATCCCTACTTTAGAGACAAGGCTCAATTCCCAGTTCTTATGACCTCTGACCTGGATCAATATCTGAAGTGGGAGGCCCTGTCTGTGTATGTTTTTGATGATGAAGACCCGGAGCCTGGCTCTTACCTTGGCCGAGTCCAAGTGCCCTTGCTTCCTCTTGCACAAAACAAATCCATTAAAGGTGGGAGTTCAAGGTTATTACATCTTTATGCTCTCTTCCCAGTGTTGTCTCCCTGTCCTAATTCTGCTTTTCTTTGACTACTTGCTTGGAACAGTCTCTCTTAAAGCCTGCTGAAAGAATTTTAGAATATTGTCAGGAGCGACAGAGCAGAAGACTTAGAGCCTCACTAATCATGTGGAAACATTGGCTTCTTCTACTTCTTTTCAGCAACAAAAGCAAGATTCCCAAGTGGATAGACCCACCAACCTGAAGTTCATACCTCGATCTCTGAACAAACATTTTCCGATTTGGTAGTGCTTCCCCGTATTTGTCTTTACTTAAGGCCTGCTGTTTCTTGGCACATGACTAGATATCAGAGTATAAGCTGTGTTCCTAACACTCTCCCATAGTTCTCTTGCTTCTTTTAGACATTGGACACAAGTTAGAGAGACTTCCATGCTACACCAGGGCAAAGGCAAATTTCTTGGATTTTTTTTTTTCCCAATATGGAGCTGAACTCCCTACTCCCTCACCTTACTTTCATACCCAGGGTTGTGAGGTGCACCTAGGAAGGATCAACTCTCTGGTTGCAGTCCTGGGAGGGTGAGTCGGATATCTGTGCTCTCATTAGGAGCTGTGGATGGGTACAGCCAGTACCAACCATGTTTGACAAGCTTCTGGATGTTCCAGAAAGTGTGTGAGGCCTCCCTGCTCCCCATACCACAAGTGCTAAAAAAAAAAAAAAAAAAAGCTGACTTTTCTGAACACAACTCATCTTTTGCCCAAGAGAAGAGGCAATGTGAGTCATCTGTTAAATTAATCAGTGTTACAAATCAGAAGTCTGGCGTTTGGGAAAAGCCATTTTGCTTAAGTTTTCTTGGCTTTTGTAATTTTAGAATTAGGGGCCACTTGAGTGTAGGTAATGGTTTTCTTGGCATGCCCATGGCACAGAAAGCATTTGGTAGTAGTAATAATAATGTGATCTTGTTTATTGGCTGGGTGACTGATGACAAGCAAGCTATACCTCTCCATACATCTTTTGACTGTCCTTTCCTGAAACCTGGAGATACCCATCTTCCCCTGTAAATATTCTTTTTTTTTTTTTAAAGATTTTATTTATTTATTTTTCCCCCAAAGCCCCAGTAGATAGTTGTATGTCGTAGTTGCACATCCATTCTAGTTGCTGTATGTGGGACGCGGCCTCAGCATGGCCGGAGAAGCGGTGCGTCGGTGCTCGCCCGGGATCCGAACCCGGGCCGCCAGCAGCGGAGCGCGAGCACTTAACCGCTAAGCCACGGGGCCGGCCCCCCTGTAAATGTTCTAAGTGAATATTAGAAGTAATATTCTAAATGAATAGAAGTATTCATTGCTATTTTACATTAGTTCTGAGTATATTTCATCATGATTATTTGATAGATGTTAATTAATTACAAACAAAATATGGTGAAATTCAAAATGGGGGAGGGGAATAGATAAGGTGCTGATGAATGCTCACTTGCCTATTTCACATGACCAGATCTTGTTAATGTCTGTGTGTCTCTCAGGTGATTTTAACCTCACTGACCCTGCGGGGAAACCCAATGGATCTGTTCAGGTGCAGCTGGATTGGAAGTCTCACTACTTACCCCCAGAGAGCTTCCTGAAACCAGAAGCTCAGATTGCGGAGAACCATACCAAGGACGGTGTAGAGATCTCACCTGAAAAGGAAGAGGCTTCCTTTCCTCTCCAGGTAGCAGATCTCCACCAACCCTGTGGGGCAGATTTGAGGAAGACAGTATTAAAACTGGAGTAAAAGAAATTCCTTCTGTGACTGTCATGTGTCCTGCAAACTTAATCTGCATCCCTCATAATGCCGTAAGGCTATTGATGGAGCAAAACAGGGTTTTATTGTGGGGCGGAGAGAGAGATGGTATCTCAGCTCTCTGGCAGGAGAGAAATGAAGTCTAATGCTAGCTCACAAATCCCTTTATTGACTATCAAGGCTGTTAGGCTATCATCTTGTAAGGCTGTCTCTGACCCTTCTATTTAGGACCAGGGGGCATCCGCTGAGATTCCTATTGAAGCTGGCCGGTATCAAGCTAAGAGCAAACCTCCTCAGGTGGGAGAAAGGAAGGAAAGGGAACATCAGGTTGCAAACTACTCAAGAAGAAAACACGGCAGAAGAACAGGCATTCAAGGGAAGAACAGAATGGAATATCTTAGTCGTAACATCTTAAATGGAAATACACTGCAGGTAAGGCCTTAGAGACCCTGAAGGACTGAAGTATGGGTTGTAGTGTCCCCAAATATTTTATTCTCAGAGGTAGAAGCAGAAGCAGACTCACAAGATAAGCAATAATCATGGTTTTTTGTGGTTAGCCCATGTTTCCACCACCACAAGTGGTTTAATAAACCTCTGGACTGTTCACTTCATTTCAATGTAATTTAATTCAACAGATTATGGACACTGCAATTTACGCTTCGAACTTTAGTACCACACCCCTAATCAGTCCACTTCAACTGTAATCAAAGTAAATTAAACAACAAGTATTTATTGGACACCTGCTATGTGCTTGATACTGCCTTTTCTTCATAGGAAACTGGATTAAAGTTACTATGTAGCACCTAAAATAAAAAAAAATACATATAAGATTATAAATATATTACATATTACGTCATTATAATTTATATTGTATTGTATAATTAATAATATATAATTATTAATCTTATAAAATTATTATAATTATACAATATACTTATATTTGTTATCCTTATTCTGAAGCAGGTAAACTACGCTGAATGGAAGTTCTCAGGGCTTAAGATCTCCATAGATGACGGTCTGAAAAATCAGAAAAAGAAAGAGGAAATGACCTCATCCCATTCAGCACTGATGCAGAAGGAAGCCCTACATCCTGTAAATGGTATTGTCTTTTTAAAATCGAATTTTCCTATTTAATCATTGGATTATTTTATCAAACCAGTTATTGACTTTCTTCCTTCATCTTGCATTGCTTAACTTTTCATGGAAAATTAGTCCTGAAGACCCTAGGCTCAGTTTTATGCTGCAAGTGTTCTGGTTAGGCCAACCAAGGCTGGACTCCTCAAAGAGAGTACCTTTCTGTGTATTTGAAGCTAGCTAGCTCGCTGGCCAGTTTAGTTACCTAGCAAGCATAAATTCCAGGGTCTTGTGAATTACGGTTACAAAGAAATAGGAGGAGGAGTATGATTCGCTCATATGGGATGTTAATCCAAATTTCTTTTAAATTAAGGCAAGGCTTTTGTGTTACAAGGAAAAGAAGACATAATTTCAGGTTACAGTAATGGCAAACTAGTTAATTCAGACCAACTCTCCTGTTAATGACAATCAAAAAGTTAAAGTTGGGCCGGCCCCGTGGCTTAGCGGTTAAGTGCGCGCGCTCTGATGCTGGCGACCCGGGTTCGGATCCCGGGAGCGCCCCGAGGCACCACTTCTCCGTCCAACGCGAGGCCGAGTCCCACGTACAGCAACTAGAAGGATGTGAACCTATGACGTACAACTATCTACTGGGGCTTTGGGGGGAAAAAACTGAATAAATAAAATCTTTAAAAAAAAAAAAAAAAAAAAAAAAAAAAAAGTTAAAGTTAATAACTTTTTTAAAATCTTGGGGCTAGCCCTGTGGCCTAGTGGTTAAGTTTGGCATGCTCTGCTTCGGCACCCGGTTCAGTTCCGAGTGCAGACCTACACCACTCATCGGCAGCCATGCTGTGGCAGTGACCCACATACAAAATAGAGGAAGATTGGCACAGATGTTAGCTCAGGGTGAATCTTCCTCAAGCAAAAAAAAAAGAAAAAAATCTTAATGTTTCTTAAAAGCAATAAAGAGCCAATAAGAGCAAGAGGAATTACCTAGCCTAGAGCTAGAACTGCCTCAGCTCTGGGACATTGCTGGTCTGGAGGAAGCAGTGGAGAGATAAACCATGCTTTTGGTGGATTTTTGGGGTGGGGATATGGGATGCAGTCTGAATCTGAATCTGAATCTGCAGTCTGCCCAGCATAGGTAGGTGTCTGCCTGGAGCAGAATTTCCCACTCTGGTCTGGGACCCTGAAGACAGCACCATTCTGAGCTTCTTGTGCTCCGAGAGGCAGAACTGTGCTTTGGGCACTTAACAGGGCTAGAGGGACGAGGGCTGACCAGATGCCCACCAGGACTCCAGATATTGGAGACAACAGACCCAACCTGCATAACAATTGTGTTTACTAGGTTCGTGGAGATAAAAGTTGAACTTTAACATTTCAGCAGGGAACTGGAGCTACGAAAATCGATGTTGTAAGTTTTAAAAAACATTTTGTTTTAAAATAATTTCAAACTTCTATAAGAGCTATATGAATAGGACAAAAAAAATGCACGTAAACCCTTCATGCAAACTCATCAACTTTTAACATTTTTCTACTTTTCACTGTATCACTTTTTTCTGAAGCATTTGAGAATATGTTGCATATATCATGCCCCCTTACTGCTGTATATTTCAGTAAGAAAAAGGAAATTATATAACCACAGTACAATTATCCAGTTTGCAAACTAAATGTGGATACATTATTGCCTAATGTTCGGTCCATTTTCAGAATTTGCTGATTGTCCCAATAATGTCCATTATAGCAGAGTTTTTTCCCCCTTATCTAATCCAGGATCATACATTGCATTTAGTCGTGTCTCTTTAGTTTTTTAAAATCTGGAACAGTTCCTCATCTTTTCGCTGTCTTTGATGATGTTGACATTTTTGAAGAGTGTAGGTGAGCTGTTCTGTAGAGTGTCCCTCATTTTCGATTTGTCTGATGTTTCTGCGTAATTAGATTCAGGTTGTGAATATTTTAGAGGAATACCACAGAAGTGATGTTGTGTCCTTCTCACTGCATCACATTAGGAGGTTCATGATATCAGTTTGTCCCATTATTGGTGAGGATAACTTTGATCACTTTGATCATGCTTTGCTTAAGAAAGCATCTGCCACATCTTTCCATCATAAAGTTATCATTTTTCCCTTTGTAATTCTTAAGTAATCTATGAGAAGATATTTTGAGTCTATATAAATCTCTTCTTCCTCATCAAATTTCAGCTAATAAATTTGGCATCCATTTTTTTTTTTTTAAGATTTTATTTATTTATTTTTTCCCCCCAAAGCCCCAGTAGATAGTTGTATGTCATAGCTGCGCAGCCTTCTAGTTGCTGTATGTGGGACGTGGCCTCAGCATGGCCGGAGAAGTGGTGTGTCGGTGCGCGCCCGGGATCCGAACCCGGGCCGCCAGCAGCAGAGCGCATGCACTTAACCGCCAAGCCACGGGGCCGGCCCCATAAATTTGGCATCCATTTTTGAGTTGTTTTTTTTTTTTTGCCTGGATCAGTTACAAAATGTTTGCAAAATACATTGCAAATCTGGAAATGAATCAATAGAAATAACAGAACTCCTAAATACAGAAATTTGTAAGAGAAATAGGTGGGTTAAAAGCAGATTTGACACAACTGAAGTGAGAATTGGTGAAAATATCTAGAATAAAGCAACAAAACAAGATGGAAAATACAAAAGAGGAAAAAAGAGCCATAAAGGATAAAATAAGGAGGTCTAAGCTACACCTAATTAAATGTAGAAGAGAAAGAAGGAGGAAGAGGCAATATTTGAAGTAATAATCACTTAGAATTTTCCAGAACTAATAAAAGATATTAAGATGCAATGAAATGAAACTCAAACAAAAAAGTAAAAGTAAATCTAAATCTAGACACATCAGAGTGAAAATACAGAAAATAAAATCAAAAAGAATATATCAAAAGCATCCATTTAAAAGAAAAGGATGGACACGGGTACAATGGTAAGATGGACAACTGACTTGTCAAGAGCTACAACTGAAGCCAGAAAGCAGTGGCAAGATACCTTCGTCTGCTGAAAGAAAATAACTAACTGCCAGCCAAGAAACCTCTGCACAACAAAAATGTCCTTCCACAGAATAGACGTTTAAAGACAAACCAAAATAGAGAGTTTGCTTCCAAGCTACATTTTAAAGAAAACTTAAAAGTTGTTCTTTAGGCTGAAGGAAAATTATCCCAGAAGGAAACACAAAGTGTAACAAGGAATGAAAAGCAAAGAATATGGGTTAATTTAAATGGCTGTGTAAAGCAAAAATATCAGCTTGTGGGATTTAAAATATATTCACATTTTAAATAAATAATGTAGTGGGTTCATTGGTGGCCCCCCAAAAGATGTATCCATGTCCTAAACCCCAGAACCTGTAAATGTTACCTTATTTGAAAAAAGAGTCTTTGCAAATATTATTAAGTTAAAGATCTTGAGATGGGGGCCAGCCTGGTGGCGTAGTGGTTAAGGGCGTGCACTCCGTGGCTGGTGGCCTGGGTTTGGATGCCGGGTGTGCACTGATGCACCGCTTGTCAGGCCATGCTGTGGCGGCATCCCATATAAAGTGGAGGAAGATGGGAACAGATGTTAGCCCAGGGCCAGTCTTCCTCAGCAAAAAGAGGAGGATTGGCATGGATGTTAGCTCAGGGCTGATCTTCCTCCCCAAAAAAAAAGATCTTGAGATGAGGAGATCATCCGGGATTATCTGAGTGGACTCTAAATCCAATGAAAGTGTTCTTATTAGAGACACACAGAGGAGAGACACATGCAGAAGAGGAGCAGGCAGTGTGACTGTGGAGTCAGATTGGAGTCATGTGGCCACAAGCCAATGAATGCCTGGAGCCACCAGAAGCTGAAAAAGGCAAGAAAAAAAGGAAGAGGCAGTTTGTCCCCAAGAGCCTTTGGAGTGAGCGTGGATTTCCCAACACCTTGATTTTGGACTTCTGGCCTTCAGACCTGTGAGAGAATAAATTTCTTGTTGTTCTCTTCTTTTTTCATGAATGTTTTTACCTTTATTTATTTTAGTATACTTGAGATAGATGTTTCATCTTTAACAAGCTTAAGTGAATTGTACATGTTTTATGTAAGCCAGAGGCACAACCAAGGCTAAAGTAACATCTGGCCCAGCAACTGACACCACTAGAGGAGCTCATAGGAAGTTCACTAACACCTTGAAGATCCATTACTTTATTGTAGAATGAGTGACTCTTCAGAAAAGAAAAAAAAGACATAAAGGGTAAGGTGAGGAGGTCTAAGCTACATTTAATCAAATGTAGGAGAGAAAGAAAGGGGACAGAGGCAATATTTAAAGTGATATGTATAATTCATATCTACATTCAGAAAATGAAGTCATGAGAAGGGATTTTCTGTGTTTGGGCTAGGATCTCTGGAATGGCTTCCTGCAATTCAGGCCAGTCCTTGGAGACCAGCTCTGCAAAAGTGCATAACCCACTGTGGTTGAGTTCGTTGTGGCTGAGACAGAAGGCAGAATCGCATGTTTCTGTGAGGTTGTCCTGTGTTCAGTCCAGCATCAACATCTCTGCCAGTGTGGTCTTGCCACTGCCCTCAGGACTGTGCAGCACCACTGTCTGTAGAAATGGCTCTGTAAGCATTTTAGGATTACTGAATGGGATCAGTGCCTCGTATTTCTGGGTGACAATAAGGATGCTTTCACTGGCTCCGAGCCAAAAGTTGTTCTTAAATTTCTGTTGTTTTAAGCCACTAAATTTGTGGTATTTTGTGACAGCAGCCATAGAAAACCAATGCAGGCAATAACAAATATTTGATGATCAACCAACACACTTCTAAAGAACCCTTGCATCAAAGAAGAACTCCTAGGGAAAATTAGAAAATATATTGAACTGAATGAAAGTGAAAACACAACGTATCACAATTTATGGGATGCAGCTAAAGCAGTGCTTGTAAGGAAATTTTTATAGCTTTAAATGCTTATAATTAGAAAAGAATAAAGATCTAAAGTCAATAACGTAAGCTTCTACTTCGAGAAGCTAGGAAAAAAAAATAAAATCAAACCCAAAGAAAGAAATAATAAAGATCAGAGCAGAAATCAGTGAAATAGAAAACAGAAAAAGATTAGATAAAATCAATGAATCCAACAATTGTTTGTTTGAAAAGATCATTAAACTTGGTAAGCTTTTATCTTGAATGACTATACTAATTAAGATCCGACCACGAGACAGAAACTACATAATAATTTGAACAGGAAAAGTTTAATATAAAGAACTATGAACTATAACAGAGGATTGAACTTGGGGGATGAGGATTGACTAGTAAGTAATAAAGAGAACTCTAAAGAATACAAGAATAGCAGATCTAAAGAACATCCACTAATTCCTAGAGCTGAGATAGAGGCCCCAAAGAAGAAATAAATCTGGTAGACAATCCCCTTCAAGGCTGAAATCCAGACCTTGTTGGAGAGAGTTAAGTTATATTTTACTGAGCGGCACAGAAATTTGCTGTGGCTGCACATCAGAACTCAGAGGAACTGTGAAATTGTCCTCTGGAGTGTTAGGGGTAAACCATTCACAGAGAGGTGCCAAGCCAGTGGCATTTCACTGCAAACTCACTCTAGGAGGTACCAGGGAAACTGACCATGGGGAGATGCCATGTGCTGCTGGCCACTGAGAACTGCTGGAATTGGATGTTGCAGAAGCTGTGTGCTACCAGCATTGTGTTCTGCAAGAAACCATGTATGTTGTTGGAGCCAGGCCCTATGTTGCAGGAGCCTGGTCTGCAGAGTCCACATCTGCTGCAGGAGCTTGCCTAAATGAACACACTGGAACCAGGGAGAGAAATCTTTTCCTCTTCCAGTGATCCTCCAAAGCACTCTACTGACAAAACTTAATGTGTTGCTAGCTGGCAAGAAAGAAATATTTGCAGGGTCCAGCTCCGTTATTGCAGAGCAGGCAGTGAAGTTCTTATTTTGAGCTCAGAAGCAATAAGTTGATAACTGGCACACTTAATCAAGAAAAAAGAGCAAAGACATAAGTTAGCAAAGTCAGGAATGAATGTAGGGTCACTACAGACCCCACAATTAAAAGGATTATAAAAGAATATTATGAACAACTTTATGCAACTTAGATGGAAAAGACAAATTCATAGAAAGATACAAATTACCAAAACTGACTCAAGAAGAAATAGAAGATCAGTATTGACCTATAAAAAGTAAAGACAATGAATTAGTAATTTAAAATCTTCCCACATCAACAAGTCCAGGCCCAGATGGCTTCATTGATGAATTCTATCAATATTTAAGGAAGAAATGATGCTGATCCTTCACAGTCTCTTAAAAACCAGTAGAGCAAGGGAAACGTCCTAACTCATTCAGTTATAAAGCTAGTATTATCTTGATACCAAAGCAAGCCAAAGACATTAAAAACAAAACAAAACAAAACTACAGAACAATATCCATCATGAACACTGATGCAATATCCTAAATTAAATATTAGCAAATTCAGCAAAAAATAAAAATATTAAAAAGATTGTACATCATGATCAAGTGGGATTTATTCTAGGAATGCAAGGTTAGTTTAATGTCAGAAAATAGATTTAATATACTGTATTAATAAAATAAAAGCTAAAAGTTTTATGATCATCTCAATAGATGGAGAAAAGCATTTCACAAAATCCAACTCCCATTCTTGATAAGAACTCTCAGCAAACTAGGAATAGAAGGAAATTGCTTCAGACTAATGAAGGACAATAATACCTGTAGCTAACATCCTACCTAGTGGTAAAAGACTGAATGTTTCTCCCTTAAGACTGAGAAAAAGAAAGGATATCTGCTTTCGCTACTTCTTTTGAACATTGTAGTGGAGATTTTAATCATTGCAATAAAACGAGAAAAAGAAATTAAATTCATACAGAATGGAAAGGAAGAAGTAGTGCTGTCTTTATTTGCAATTGACATGATCCTGTATTTAGAAAATCATAAGAAATCTACAAAAATTAAAAAAGACCTAGAACTAAAAGCAAGTGAACAAGGTTGTAGGATATAAATCACTATACCAGAATCAATTGTATTTCCATATACTATCAATGAACAATCTAAAAATGAAATCAAGAAAACAATTTCATTCACAATATTATCCAAAAGAATAAAATATTTGGGAATAAATTTAAGAAAAGAAATGCAAGACCTGCATACTGAAAACTATAAAAAGTCCTGAGGGAAATTAAGGAAGATTCAAATAAATGGAGAAATGTACCATGTGTATGGATTGGACCACTCATAATTGTTAAGATAGCCGTTCTCCCCCAAATTTATATAGAAACACAAAGAACCTAGAATAGACAAAATAATTGTGTAAAAGAAGACAAAGCTGAAATGTTTGTACTATCTAATTTCAAAACTTACTATAAAGCTACACTAATTCAGACAGTGTGGTATTAGCATAAAGATAGACATAGATCAATGGGACAGAATTGCGAATCCAGAAATAAACCCTGATATTTAAGGTCAATTGATTTTCCACAAAGATTCCAAGGCAATTCAGTGGGGAATCTAATCTTTCCAATAAATCTAATGTTTCCAATAAATGGTGCTGAAACAATCAGATATCCACATATCTAGAAAAAAAAGGACTTAGACCCTGACCTCATGCCATACACAAAAATTAACCGAAATAGGTCATAAATCTAAATATTACAACCCAAACTATAACATTTATAAAAGAAAACATAGGATAAAATATTTGGTTGTCCCTTAGATTAGACAAAGATTTCTTAGGTATGACACCAGAAGCATGATACATAAAATAAAAAATTGATAAATTGGACTTCAGCAAAATAAAAATGTATCCTCTTCAAAGAACACCATTAAGAAAAAGAAAAGGTAAGCTACAGACTAGGAGAAGATATTTGCAAATCACATTTTTGATAAAGGACTTGCATCCATAATCTATAAAGAACTCTTACAACTCCATGATAAGACAACCTAATTTAAAATGGTCAACAGATTTGAATAGACATTCACTAAAGAAGATATGTGAATGGCTAATAAGCACACAAAAAGAGGCTCAACATCGTTAGTCATTAGGAAAGTGCAAAATAATACCACAATAAGATACCAGTACACACCAAGAATTGATATATTCTGGAGGGTGATTGTACCAAGTGTTAGTGAGGATGTGGAAAAAACTGGAACCTTATATATTGCTGGTGAGAATGTAAAACAGTACAGCCACTTTACAAAATATTTGGTTGTCCCTTAAAAAGTTAAACATATAGTTTACAACCCTGCAATTCTATTCTTAAGTATCTACCCAAGAGATATGAAAACATTTGTCAACCCAAAAAGTTGAACACAAATACTCATAGCAGCGTTTATTCATCATTCAGAGTAAGGAAAGATTTTTTAAAATAAGAAACAAAATGCACTAATCATAAAGAAAAATATTGATCAAGGTTAATATCTTAAAAGTAAGAATTTCTGTTCAGCAAGAGATTAAACAGGCAAGCTAAAGAGTGGAAAAGATATTTGTAACTCATGTAACTACCAAAGGGCTCAAATTCAGAAAATATACAGAGGGCCGGCCCCGTGGCTTAGCGGTTAAGTGTGCGTGCTCCACTACTGGCCACCCGAGTTTGGATCCCGGGTGCGCACCGACGCACCACTTGTCCAGCCATGCTGAGGCTGCGTCCCACATACAGCAACTAGCAGGATGTGCTACTATGACATACAACTATCTACTGGGGCTATGGGGAAAAAAACGGAGGAGGATTGGCAATAGATGTTGTTAGCTCAGAGCCGGTCTTCCTCAGCAAAAAGAGGAGGGTTACCATGGATGTTAGCTCGGGGCTGATCTTCCTCACACATACACAAAAATATACAGAACTCCTACAGATCAATAAGTAAAAGACAAACAACCCAGTAGAAAAATGAGCAAAAGATTGGAAAGGCACTCTACCAAAAGGAAATTCAAATATTCAATAAAAACTATTAAGAGTGTCAAGGTCACATTGCAAGAGAGTATATGGCATGGGGGATATTGTTTGAGGCTGTCTTTGGAAAATACAGTTTGCCACACTGCTTTTCCTTGGCTTGGTCATTTTCTCCAGCCCCAACAAAAGGACAAACTTCTTTTCTATCTTCTTTTCTTCCTTCCTTCTTTCCTTTTCTTTCCTTTTTTTTTCAGAAGTGAACCCTGTATGTTTGGCAAGCTTCCAAAAAAGTGAATCTTTGAAAAAGACAGGGTGATCTGAAACAGTTCTGTAACTCCAGCCTCTTCCCTGACAGACAAAGAATCCTGTGAACAAGCTTCTGAAGTCAGTGAAGCACAAACTACAGACAGTGACGACATAGTGACACCCGTATCTCAGAAATGTCCTAAGGCAGTAAGTACCCGGGGGGGGGGGGGGGCGATCGTTGAGTATGAGGCAAGATTGTAAATAACGACAGTGTGCTTAATGGCCACATATGTGATGTTCAAATCCAGTTTTAATGAACCTGATGGGAAATTCAAGTTATTTAGTTGAATTTACATTGCGAGTGAATAGAAGTCTGCAGATACAGTCAGATGAAAGGATCATTTTCTTGATTTAGTGTAATGAGGACTTGCTTCAACACTTTTCTCTCCTATTTGGATCCCTTACCTGCCTCCTTCATTGTGTACTGTGATTCATCCCTAGCCTGAGTGATGCCCCTTTCTTTAAATCCACCTGAGGAGAACAGGTTTACCTTGGGAAGTGGAGGCTGGAAGAAAGGAAAAGATTCTTTGTGGGAGGGCTCAGAGAGATCATTCAGTTTCTGAAGTTTTTGACCCAACCTTTAAAACCTGTAATTACAATTATTTATTAAGCATTTCAGCCTCAAATCTCTTTTGGAACTAATTGAGGCTACACACACACACACGCACACACATGAATAAATATCCACGGGTATACTCAACAATCATTGTATTAGAATCTTGTGGGGTTGTAAATGAGGTAGAAAACAGTCACTCCATGGAGCCACTAGAATGCTCCCTGGCACATTTGTAGGTGCTCAATAAATATTTGTTGAATGAATGACTGAATGAAAGATTAAAATCCAATTGAGTATTATGAACATTTTTAGAAACAATAAAGAAAAGCATGGCGTGACCTAGAATCAAGTGGGTAGATATGTGTTATCTAAACTCTAAAGTTTGTTAGAATTCAGAAGGGAAATTATTATTGCTTTTGTAGAGGTCAGAAAACTCTTCCTTGAAAGTCAAAACTTGTACTGAGGATTTGCAGGAAGATTAAGGATGTTGGAGTGAGGAGAAACAACTCACAGTTAGTAGATTTAAATAGTTAACATAGCAAATAGTTAAGTTTTTTTTTTTTTTTTTTTAAAGATTTTATTTATTTATTTTTCCCCCAAAGCCCCAGTACATAGTTGTCTGTCATAGCTGCACATCCTTCTAGTTGCTGTATGTGGGACGCGGCCTCAGCATGGCTGGAGGAGTGGTGCCTCAGTGCGCACCCGGGATCCGAACCCGGGCCGCCAGCAGCGAAGCGCACGCACTTAACCGCTAAGCCACGGGGCCGGCCCAATAGTTAGGTTTATCTTCTGAACTTTTATCTGTCATATCTTTTTTTAGACATTATGTAATTAATATCTTAAGAAATGTTTATAAGACAGATCAGAACCATACAATGATACAAGTAGACAATAACACCTTAGATATCATAAAGGTAAAGAAGATCAAATGATGTGTCCAGGATTATAGAGCTAGTCAGTGAAAGAGCTGGCACTCCAGTCGAGGTTTCTAAACCAGGCACCTCTCAGATCAACCCAAAAAGCAGCCAACTGGTCAGAAAATTTTTGAACTACAAGTCAGACAGATCACATTAAAATTATTGCTCTAAATTAAAGGCTCCTAAATAAGATTTCCTTTTAGAAAATGTTTGTGTACCCAAAAATGTTACTTGAGAAACTAAATATGAAAACCGAGACTACTTAAGCAAAAAATTAGTTATTATCAAATTAAACTTATAACACGACACATATATACTCAATCATTATTGTATTTCAAAATAGCTAGGCATAAAAGATCGAAGAGGTTAAAGGCCCAGAGACAATACTTGAGCTCTCTCACTCTTCTGCCAGGAGTCAACCAGGATAATGGAGGAGGCAAGAGAGTAGAGCGTTTAAGAGCATGACGATTTGGTTTGGACAGAAGTGGTTTGTGAGGCTGTAATGAACAGCATGGTGACTATAGTTAATAATACCGTATTGTGTATTTGAAAGTTACTAAGAGAGTAATCTTAAATGTTCTCATCACAAGAAGAAAATTGGTAACTGTGTGTGGTGATAGATGTTCACTAGACTTATTGTGGTGATCATTTCATAATATATACAAATATCAAATCATTATGGTGTATACCTGAAACTAACCTAATGTCATATGTTGATTATATCTCAGTTTTTAAAAAAAGTAGTTTAGATCTTGGCTCTGCTACATACTAGCTGTGCAGCTTTGGTGAAGTTATTTAACTTCTATTAGACTTTGTTTCCTCATGTGTAAAACGGTAAAATTAAGTTTATCTACCTTATAGTGACGTGGCAAGATTTAAATAAGGTAATGTGTGGTAAGTGCTTAATATGGTGCCTGAGACAAATTAACACTAAATGATAGAGATGACAAATGTTGATGATGGCAATAGCATATCCTCTCTGAAGCATTCTGGTTCTCAAGATCAAGCTTCTATGATCTGGTGGTGGCCCCTGCAAGGAAGGACTAGGCCCTAAGGGGAAGGATTGAGGCAGAAGGGTGTCAGTTCCCTTCTGCCTGCCAGGTTAATTGAATAGGTTGAACAGTACAACTTAAGGAAGACCCTTCTAAAATGTCTTTCCCTTAAAGTACTGAAAAAGTGAAACAATCACAATCCATTTGGATCTTTAACTGCCCCTCTCTGAGTCTAGAATTAGGACAGTGCCTGTGTTCATAGGATATATGTAGGCCTATTCCCCAGGGGGCCCTGTCTGTTAATCAGCATGAGGTTCCTAAAGGCCATCTGTATTTACCTTCCCTCTAAGAATCTCCAGGAAATGATCTCAACCCAAACCACATGGTTTCCTCCAGATGAAGTCCCATTCCTGGTCCCAGAAATCAATCTCCCACTCTGAGTGAACCATGGAAAACTTTTCCTTCCTCCCCCACTTTTTTTCTTTTGCTGAGGAAGATTAGCCCTGAGCTAACATCTCTGTCAATTGTCCTCTACCTTACACGTGCGTAGAAGCCACAGCATGGCTGATGAGTGGTGTAGGTCTGCGCCCGGGATCTGAACCCACGAACCCGGGCCATCGAAGCGGGGCATACCAAACTTAACCACTAGGCCATGGGACGGCCCCTTCCCTCCCCTTCTTAACAGCTACTAATGAAAAGGGAGCAGTCATTTCCATTTGCTTTATGGCTTCAGGTTACTTACTGTGTTTTACCCATACTGTGTCTCAAGAACCTCAAAGTTTATTCTCTTTTCTTATGCTCTTAATTTCAGGTGTGGAGAATGTCCTGACCCCTATGTATGCTAGCTAATTAATTTTAGCAACTCTGCCTCCCAGCCAAATTAGCTAGCACATCTGAATGAATAAGCCAATGGGAACTGTCTGTCTGGCACTAATGCTGCGTAACTGACTGCTCTTAGGGGTTCTGCCAGCACATTCAAATGAGTTAGTATACATTACAGTGATTACTATGGCGAATATTAATAATTGTATACTTTTTTTTTTTTTGCTGTTCAGTCCCAATAAAATTGTATAGTGGAACCAGCTCATGTAAAGGATTCTAGGTCAAATTAAAATATTGAACCATGTCTTAGTAAATTTGGGCTGCTAAACAAAGTACCATAGACCAGGTGGCTTATAAACAACAGAAATTTATTTCTCACAGTTCTTGAGGCTGGAAGTCCAAGATCAGGTTGCCAGCATGGTCAGATTCTGGTGAGGACCCTTTTCCAGGTTGCAGACTGCCAACTTCTCGTTGTATCCTCACATGGCAGAAAGAGAGCGAGCTAGCTCTTTGGAGTCTTCTTATAAGGGCACTAATTCCATTCATGAGGGCTCCACCCTCATGACCTAGTTACTTCCCAAGGGCCCCACCTCCAAATACATTGGGATTAGGGTTTCAACATATGAATTTTGAGGGGGACACAAACATTCAGTCCATAACAAGCCATATGAAATTATCATTTTTATACATAAAAAGTGGTGGACTATTGACAGTTTCATATAGTTCAACCTAATAGGAATGAATAAGCCCTCCAGGGGTACCTGGCTCAAATGTTAATCTTATTCATCCTCCTAATTCACCTTTTTTATCAGAATAAACTTGATGCAGTCTGCCTAAATATGGATTTCTGATCATTTGTCCCAGGCTATTTACAAGTATAAAATTTTAGAAATTAAATTACACAAGTAATGTAAGAATACATTTTTCTTTTAAAAACTGGAATATTACAGATAAAGCTAAATCTCCATTGACCACTACCTATAATCCCTGCCGCCTCTTCCCACTACCCCAAGAAAACCATTGTTTTGAGTCTTGGGGTGTATCTTCAGATCTTAAAAAAAAGAACTTTAGCATTCATATTGTTTTGTATTTGTCGTTTTTGCTTTCAAATAAATGACATTAAACTGCACATATTATTATTTTTAAAAATTATTATTTTGAAATAATTATAGATTTGTAAACAGTTGCAAAAATAGTATGAGATGCCATGTACCCTTCACCCAGTTTCTCCCGTTTATTTTTCTTTTTTGGTACATATTATTCTGAAATGTGCATTTTTCAATTAATAATGTTTTGGGAGTCAATCCATGTTGATATATTTAGCTTTCTGTAGTTCATTCCTCTTAACTGCTGATCAGTATTTCATTAAAATAATATCTGACCTTTTCTTGGGGCCAGCCCTGTGGTGTAGTGATTAAGTTCAGTACTCTCTGCTTCGGTGGCCTGGGCTCATGGGTTTGGATCCCGGGTGTGGACCTACACCACTTGTCAGTCATGCTGTGGCGGCATCCCACATACAAGATAGAGGAAGATTGGCACAGATGTTAGCTCAGGGCGAAGCTTCCTCAGCGAAAAAACAAACAAAAACAAAAAAATCTGATCTTTTCTTTAGACAGACCTCAGTGGGCAACACTGCTTAAGCTCTCATGCCATCTGCGTGATGCTCATTGGCTCATTCAGTCCTCACAGCAGCCCTGTGAGGTGCTGACTCCCTCAACAAGTAGTGATGCGGTGCCTGTCTGAGTTTTTGCCAGGCTCTGTGGGTGCAGAATGGTAAATGGGACAGACTTGGTCCCTTCTCTCTTGACTCTTAAATTCTACTGAGGGAAAACATATAAATCAGTGAACAAATAAACCAGATACTTGCTAATTCTAAATACTAGGAAGAAAATAAATAGGGTGATATAATAGATAGTAATGGGAGGGGTTGAGTGAGGTAAGGAGGTAAGGAAAGACCTCTCTGAAGAGGGGACATTTGAACTGAAATCTGAAGAATGAGAAGGGGAGAGCTGGGGAGAACTCAGCTCAGGCAGAGGAAATGGCACATGTAAAGGCCCTGAGGTAGAAAAGAGTTTTGTTTATCTGGGGTACAGAAATCAAGAGAATGTTATATGTCAATAAAGCTAGGGATGGGGGGAGAAAATTCCACAGTAAAATTTCTTAGCCAGACTTTGTACATGAGCCTTGAGAGGAGAGAATGTTTGATGACCATACCTAGCTTTTGCAGAATTTGTCCTCTGATCTGTATACAGACCGACTGCATCAGGACATTGTCACTTTCATTTCTGTACAACCAGGTACCTACAATAAAAGAGGGAAAAAAGAAAAAAACTAGTAATGCCACAGTAAACATCCTTGTTCATATGTATCTTTGTGTACCTGGCAAATGTTTTCGTGGGATAGATTCCTAGAAGTGGAACTGCTGGTTTTAAAAGGGATGTGCACTTGAAATTTTGATAAATGCCACCAAATTATTATCCCCCAAATTATACCAATCTATACTCACCCTATACTAGCCCTATTTCTCACAGTGTTACCAACACTTCTCCCCTGACAGGTGTAATTTTCAGTTCCTAACTTTAATGGGATGAGAGTGTTGGTGAGGGAACAAGTCAAAAGCAATTTTGAAAAATTTAGATCTAGGTGACATGGAGAGGTAACAAAACAAATTAGGGGTATGCTAGATGCTGGGACTAAAGGGGTTAGTGAAACAGACTTGAGGTCCCAGAACTCATGGAGCTTACAGTCTATGAAGTGCTGTTCAACAGAATTACAATGTGAGCCACAAATGTAATTCAAAATTTTCTAGTAGCCATATTAAAGGTGTAAAAAGAAACAGGTATAATTAATTTTAATAATATATTTTATGGGGCCAGCCCGGTGGCATAGCGGTTAAGTTTGTGTGTCCTGCTTAAGCGGCCTAGGGTTCGCCAGTTTGGATCCTGGGCACAGACCTACTCACCGCTCATCAAGCCATGCTGAGGCGGCGTCCCATGTAGAAGAGCTACAACTCTACAACTATGCTACACAACTAGGTACTGGGGCTTTGGGGAGAAAAAATTTAAAAGAAAGGGAAAGACTGGCAACAGATGTTAGCTCAGGGCCAATCTTCCTCAAAAAATAAGTAAATAATATATTTTATTTAACCTAATATATCCACAGTGTTATCATTTCAACATGTAATCAGTATAAAAAATTATTGAGATATCTTACATTCATTTTTTTTCATGCAAAATCTTCAAAATCCTGTGTGGATTTTACACTTAACAGCATATACCAATTCAGATTGGCCACATTTCAAGTGTTCCATAGCCACCTGTGGCTAATGGCTATTGTGTTATATAGCATAACTCTAGTGCAATGTTTTTCGACTGTGAGTTGGCATCTCTTAGTGGGGAGTGAAATCAAAATTGGGGGTCCCAGCCAGCACTAAAGAAAGCCTGAGATAGCGTAGAATACAAAATAACAGTTTGCATCACACACAGTAATGTTAAGAATTGTTTCAGGAGACTTATTTCAGTGATTTATACACACACGTGCAGATAACACATGTGCTGAGTCTTACAGTTTGAAAGTTACTTGTCTTGTGGTGGTTCATGTTTAACTATAGGGAAAATATTCATCCCCACCAAGCATAGGGTTTTTTAAGATGGAGAGACAACTTATTATGAACACCTTTCTCTTTTTTTCTAGACCCCAGTGTTTCCCAAAGTGTGTTCCATGGAAAATTAAACCCCAGCCATGCTCCAGGAAAAAGAAAAAAGATTGTGTAGTCAAACATTTTTGGAAAAAACTACCTCTATATCATCCTTTAAAAGTGTCCCAGTGCACATTAGCATATTAAATTCTTTAAGTCTGGTTGTTAATCTTGAGTTTCCAAGATTTATTTTATCACAGACCATTCATTTGTAAAACACCTATTCCTCAAGACACACCTTGAGAAATTCGGCCTAACTTTTATTGAGACTACAGCATAGGGTTTGCAATTTAAAAATAATTGCAGTGTTGGCAGGAGAGAACTTTCTAGGGTGATGGAAATGTTCTGTATCTTGAATAGGGTGTTTATTACACACTTGTATACATTTGTCAAAACTGTACTCTTAAGGTTTTGCATTTTACTGTATATAAATTATACCTAAATATTAAAAGTAAATGCACGTTCCCAGGGGCCACCCTAGAGAGTCTGATGAGAGTGGCTTTTATACTTTTTTTATGATAACCACTATAAGAAAAAGGTTTCTACGTTGTGCCCAGTACACTCATATACAAACACAAGTTTCAAGAAAGAAGACTTACCTTTACCATTTGCCATGCACTCTCATATTTTCTATTCTCTTCTATCCTATCTTATTTTATTCTATCCTTTTCATTTAAAAATATGCCAGTGAAACCCACCAAGCTGATCCATAAGTGTCAAAACCCACATTTTGGAAAACACTGCATAGAATCAATGATTTTCATGATGGGTGTTGTAGGAGGATGTGTAGGGGCTATTGAGAGGAAAACACCAAGTATCTTTATTTTTAAGAGGCACCCAGATTGTGCTGATGCAGATTTGTTGAGAAATATTGTCTGCTGAGCCTCCTAGGAGAAGGCACAGGAGCTCCATTTGCTTCCTAAGAGGAAAAAAAGATGGCGCTGGGGGAGGGGGCAGATCTTTGAAGAAGTGGGGGCACTGGCCTGGCAACCTGGAGGAAAGAGGCACTCATAGAGGAAAGGAAGACTGTGGCTCGTAGGGGGCCATCCTGGATTGACTCCTTACTAGGGCCGTGACACTGACTTGCTGCCACACTGTGGAAACGGGGGACTTAACCTTGGCCTCACTTTCCTTCTTGGAACCAGAAGATGTCAGCCCTCCTCTTGGTGTCCCTAATGCAAAAGAGGACACAGGGACAATCAAAAGTGGATGGATGGTGGTGGTGGCGACTCTGAAGTGGAGCTGAAAATACTGGCATTGCTGCGGGAGGACAGGGTGGTCTGATGTCCTGCTCTGTGGCCTGCACTTGGGTGGGTGCAGGAAGCACCAGGCAGCTCTGCGCTAAATCTCCAATATCAATCGGCATGTCTCCTAAGACCTAACCTCAGGAAAATATGGGATTGGTTTTCATCGAGAAAGTTTAAGAAAACTATCTGTTCAGAGGTTTCTTGATTCTGTATGTGGAGATGGCTGAGAAAGGCTGGTCTGGAGAAATGATTCACTGGACTGGGAGATGGAACAACTGGATTCTCTTTATAAATATCCCACAGATTAGCTGAGGCAATTCAGTCAAGTTGTCTCTTGGTGCCAGTTTTACCCATAAATTGATTCTCAAGGAGTAATATGTTAGATGGAGTATTCCTGTGATGGATTCCTAGCAAGTAATGTGTTAGTTAGATGGAGTATAAACACTTGGAGTATCACTAACCTATAGGAAATAAACAAGCGTTTTCCTTATCAGGAGTCAGAGAAGATGTGCATTGAAATTGTCTCCCTGGCCTTCAACCCCGAGGCTGAAGTGATGTGTGATGAGAACGTAAAACAGGTGTACGTGGAGTACAGGTTCTATGATCTGCCCTTGTCAGAGACAGAGACCCCAGTGTCCCTGAGGAAGCCGAGGGCGGGAGAGGAGATCCACTTCCACTTCAGCAAGGGTGAGGCGCCCCTTGTGGCTCGCGGGGAGAGGCGGTGGACAAACGTTGAAACTGAGGGGTTAGACTTCTCTGGACTTCTGATGGGGCGGATCCCACCGTTTTATTTTTTTATTTATCAAAGTACTATATGCATATGGTTTTAAAATAGGCCTTAAAAGATTTTTAATTAAAATTAAGCACCACCTTTTTCTCCACAATTCATGCCCCTTTGCCCCTCCCCACCCCCCCTCAGTCCACCATACCACTTTTCACTTTTTGTCCTATTTCTTCTGTTTTTTAGCTCCAAGTTTCTGAGAAATGTTTCTATTGGAGTTTCCTGATTCATCAATTTTATAATTTTATTTATTTTTTTCCCCCAAAGCCCCAGTATATAGTTGTATGTCATAGCTGCACATCCTTCTAGTTGCTGTATGTGGGACACAGCCTCAGCATGGCCGGAGAAGCGGTGCGTCGGTGCGCTCCCGGGATCCAAACCCGGGTCGCCAGCAGCGGAGCGCACGCACTTAACCGCTAAGCCACGGGGCCAGCCCTGATTCATCAATTTTAGACATTATCTACTGACTTCATATGTTGGCACATAAAACTTCTCTCTCACACCACACCCCTGCCCCCTTCCTCCCATGTAGTTGGATCATAATTTTTATTTAATCCAATCTTAATTGTTTCTGTTATTATGGATACGTAAATATGAGTTCTTGTAAAGCCAAGTAGTACGCATGATTATATTTCCTTTCTTCTTTATTATTTTGCTTCAATTTTTTATTTGCTTTATTTTCATTATACCTATGGTAATTCTTTTCACATCCTCCAATAGCCTTTCCATATGTTCAAATAAACCTATCAACTAATTTATCTATTTTTTTCCTGAAGACCTCTCTTCATCCTCTTGTCCCTCTCTAGACGACTGTTCAGCTATTATCTCCCTGCTGTGTGGAGAATTTTTTTTTTTTTTAAATTTTATTTATTTTATTTTCTTCCCCCAAAGCCCCAGTAGATAGTTGTATGTCATAGCTGCACATCCTTCCAGTTGCTGTACGTGGGACGCGGCCTCAGCATGGCCGGAGAAGCAGTGCGTCGGTGCGCGCCTGGGATCCGAACCTGGGCCGCCAGCAGCAGAGCACGCGCACTTAACCACTAAGCCATGGGGCCGGCCCATGTGTGGAGAATTTAATTCTCTCCTATACTGGATTTCATGCCTCCTGGGTCCTGTGTCATCCTCTTTCTGATTTATTTTCTTATTTTAATGGATCATATTTTCCAGTAGCTTTTAAAGAAAGAGTACATTGGAAGTAAATATTTTGAGACAGTCATGCATGAAATGTCTTTATTCTACCCGTATACTCCGTTGATAATTAGACCAAGTATTGAAATCTATGTTGAAAACATTTTTGTTCAGAATTTCAAAGCAGTTGGTCCGTGGTCTTCTAGATTTAGGCCAGGAGTCTAACCTTTGTATGAAAACTACCCTGACCTCCCCGGAAGACTTCAACATTTTCTCTTTATCTCTGATGTTCTTAAATTTCAGAATAATGTGCATATTTTTCTTTAATTGTTCTGGCCATTCAGTGGGCTCTTTCAATCTGGAAGCTTATGGCTTTTGGCTTTGATAATTTTGTTCCCAACATTTTCCTATTTTTTTGAGTGGGATTTTGGATCTTCCAAATTTATCTCTGATTTTATTATTTTTCTCCTATAATTCTACCTCTGTTTTTTCTCTCTATTTTTTGGGAGATTTTCTGAATTTTATCTTCCAGTCATGGACTGAATATTTATTTTAAATTTCTAAGAGTTGTTTCTTGCTCTATTTCTGTTTTTTCTTTTTTAAAGTATATCCTGTCCTTACATCAAACGAGATAGAAGTTTATTTCTCACTTGTGTTGAACGAGTTCAGAAATGGGCAGTCCAGGGCTGAGGCTACCTGATACCATCAGGGATCCACAGTCCTGTCTTGCCTTTTCATCGTCCTATTGCCTATCTTCCATCCTTTTGGTCACCCATGGTCCTTAATGGATGCTGGGGAAAGGAAGAATGCCTCCTAGCTGAGCCTGTTAAGCAGGTTTCATACAACACAATGGCCAGAACTTAATTACGTGACCAAATAGCTAAAACAGAGGCTGGAAAACAGGCTAATTTATTTGAGGCTGTAACATTCCCATATAGAAATGAAGAGGAAGTGGGGCATGGATGTTGAGACAGGCACCCTGAGTCGAACCTGCTGCAGAACCCAAATCTCTAGGTGGCCTTTTATATCAGGGGTCGACAAATATTTTCTTAAAGAGCCACATAATAAAGATTATAGGCTTTGTGAGCCAAACACTTTGTCACGACTACAGTATTCAACTCTATCATTGTAGCTGGAAAGCAGCCATAGATGATATGTAACAAATGGGCGTGGCTGTGTTCAATCAAACTTTATTTACGAAAACAGGTGGCCAGCCCACGGGCCCTGGTTTGCCAACCTCTGCTTTCTATCACTGTTTTACATATACCACTTATGAACGCCTTGGTGCCCAAATAGCAACAGTGTATTATTCTTTGCTTTTTTTTCCTTTTACCCTTAATACAGTGATAGACCTGGACCCACTGGAGCAAAAAGGCCGAAGGCAATTTCTCTTTGCCATGCTGAACAGACAAGAGCCTGAGCAAGGACGGTAAGGATCTGCTTTCCACTTGGAAAGAAAGGAGATAGTCACACAGGAATTCAGAAGTTCGAGTTTGGTTTTGTGCTGATGCTGAATATTTTAAAATTTCTTTCATATTAATTTACTCAATGCATTTCTCATCTACTTGAGTCTCATTTATATTTGTGACTGACTATGTGATAAATTATATAATTTCATAGGTTTAGTTCACTTCTCGCCCATGTCAGCCCCTGAGAAGTGCTTTTTTGGTGGCAGTAATTTACTTGAATCCTGACAGTGCCCTATATGGAATGGACAAAACACTTTGACGTTCTAAGATAATTTGATTCATTTCTCACAAATGCAATACCATTGCTAGCTTACCTAATATTATGCCTTTATAATATTAATTTTATATGTAGACTTTTAAACCTATTTCTCTACAGGAATACTTTGACTTTGAAATAACTGAAGTAAATTCTAGGTCTACTATAAGTTTTAGGAAAGCCAATTGTCCTTATTATTCCTTTAATCCGAGGAGGCCTCCTTTTAGAGGTTCCAGATGAAGTGCACGTGACATACTTATACTAAAAAAATTATTTGTTGTTTAGCTGAAATTTGAAATTCAAATTTAAGCAGGAATCTGTTTGGAGTTTTTTCTTTGGAAAAATCTGGCAACCGTATCTCCTTTTCGTGTGTGGCTAAGAAATAATATAGGGCTGGTGTTTTAATCCATTATTTTTCTTAAAGCCCAATAAATTTCTTTAATTTGCATTTACTTCATCTCCACTTAGTTAGAAAGGATGAAAAAGGAGCCAGCTAAAATAAACAGTGACTCTGACCTCAGTGTCACTGTGGACTTAAGCAGATATAAACTTACTGGTCACTTTTGGAAATGGAAAATGATTTGTTGTTCCTTTCTGCATTAATGTTAAATTTAGCTTTTTCTTTTCTTTTTTTCTCTCACCAGTCCCAGAACTCTCTCTTCTTTTTTTCTTGTACAGTGGTAACCTTTTTCTTTTCTTTTCTTTTTGTAACCTTTTACTCAACTTTAGATTTCCATAGATTTTTACCTTTGACTTTCTTTTTGCGAGAATGGTATGGAGGACAGAACATTGGCTTTGTAATCAGACAGACCTGGTTTGGAATCCTGACTCTTCCACAACAGGCTCTATGATCTTTGAGATATTATTTAACTTGAAGGCTTCTGTGAGGATAAAGTTGAAATAACACACTTCACCTAAAGCACTTGGTATTGTGCCCAGCAAGCTAGTGATGCTAGTTACCATCCCTTTCCCTGGAAAATTGAGGTGGGAAGTCTGCATTATCCCTTTGCATTGTTGAAGTTCTCAGTAATGATACAGAAACATAATCACACGTGAATATTGCTTAATGAGCTAAGGATGTATGCCATTCAGAATTTCTTCTTTTCAGCTTAATTGTGTTTAGCTGTGATTTTAAGAACTTGATTATTTTGTCCTATTCTTGTTCCCTTAGCACTATTAGCCACGAATATTTACTTTTAAAAAATTAATAGGAATATGAAATGTCCAGAATAGGTAAATCCAGAGAGACAGAAAGTAAACTGGTCGCCAGGAGCTGAGGGAGAGGAGAATAGGGAGTGACTGTTTAATGGGTATAGGATTTCTTTTTGGGGTGATGAATATGATTTGGAATTAGATGGTGGTGATGATGGCTGCACAACATTGTGGTTATATTAAAAAACACAGCATCGTACACTTTAAGATGGTTAAAATAGTGAATTTATGTTATGTGAATTTTATCTCAAAAAATTTAATAGCTACCTGTTTCTGGAATTCAATATCATTCTTTGCTAAGCTAAGTCAAGATCACAATAATTGCTGTTGACTGCTCACTGCTTGTGAGGCACTCCTCTGTGTCTTTTACAGCATCGTCTTTCAAGACTTACTACAACTCTCAAGAATACACTTTTTATATTTGTTTTGCAATTCTCTGTTGCTTCTGTTTCCTTTATTCTGCTCAGGCTTGGTACCCAACTTTTATTTTCTTTAGAAATTTAAAAGCTTTTATTCTAACTTCTCCTGTAATCTTAGTTTTAATGCAACAGCTTGGTTTTGTGTCCATATCAAATCTCTCGTCAAAATTGTAAACCATCTTACAAGGAATTATATCTCAACAGTGTTGAGACTACTTGACCAGCTATGTTATCTCGAGTCTTAGTTGCCTCTTGTCAAGGCCTGTTGTTACTTTATTCTGATTCCTCGCTCTTTTGCTGTTGTAGTCTTGTAAATGGAGGTGAGGGAAAAGTGATTCAGAGAAGACATTGTATAATTTATGATTACTTTTATCTTTATTATTTATTTATTTTTTTTGGTTGTTCAGATTGTTCTAGCTTTTTTTGTGTGTGTGTGAGGAAGATCAGCCCTGAGCTAACATCTGCCAATCCTCCTCTTTCTGCTGAGGAAGACCGGCTATGATCTAACATCTATTGCCAATCCTCCTCCTTCCCCCCACCAAAGCCCCAGCAGATAGTTGTATGTCACAGTTGCACATCCTTCTAGTTGCTGTATGTGGGACGCGCGGCCCCAGCATGGCCAAAGAAGCGGTGCGTTGGTGCACACCCGGGATCCGAACCCGGGCCGCCAGTAGCGGAGCGCGCACTTAACCGCTAAGCCATGGGGCCGGCCCCTCTTTATTTTATTTTTAAAGCCTAAGGGTATCAGCAGTGCTGAGTTAAATGGAGTTTTTGTTTCCTTTAGTTTAAAGTTTACCGTGGTAAGTGATCCTATCGATGAGAAGAAAGAATGTCAAGAAGTAGGATACGCATATCTGGAGCTGTGGCAGATCATGGAATCAGGAAGAGACATTCTAGAGCAAGAGCTAGACAGTGAGTAATCAATTTTTGTGCTTCTCTGTTCCGCTTATTTCTAAGGAAATCGTCCTAATACTGAATGCTTTTCCTGTTTTACGTTCAGTACATAATTACCACTGCAGACCTGATGAGACATAAACTGGACTGAAATCCCTGCAGCTATACTTATTTCTAGATCAAGCATGACAGTAATCAGTTGTATATTTTAGCCCACATACTTCATGACAACTAGAATCTACTATGAATCTCCAATGTTTGAGATAGGGAATTTTTAAGAAGACAAGTTCTTTTAATTTCAATCAAATTTAAACATCAGAATTTCTGACCTCTCTTAAGCATGCAAGGTTTATAAAGGTAGCTAATTCCCCTCCTCTTTTAATGCATTATCATGCACCCAGTCTCTTAAATAGACAGCAGCTCTCCTCTTCCCTCACATCCATTGGTTACCAAGTCTTATCCATTTAGAAGTGTCTTGACTACATCCCCACAACTGTAATTGTTTTCTAAACTGGTCTCCCTGCCACTGGTTTCTTCCACCTCATTTCTATGTACCACAGTAAGTGTTGCTATACAATAAACTTGATCACCACATTCTTCTTAAATCTGTTTACAGACTGTTTGCTATAGACCAGCATGTTTTAAAAATATTTGCATTTGAATGGCTTTAGGTAGGGCTGCTCTGTCCAGTCCTCACTGCTCCCTATTACCTTACACACCCGGGGCTGCACACATGTACACTATCTGCCGGCCGTAGTAGGCACTTAAGATTAATCCATTAGACCAATGGTTTTCAAACTTCCAGTCATGACCCATTATTAGATGGTGAAATTCAATTAAAGTCACAACCAGAATTTGAAGAAACCAAACAAACCAAAACTGTAGAAAATATCAGAGTACATTGCACATAAATATTTTGTGGAACTTGTCTTATGTACATGTTTATTGTGTCATGATGTATAATTGTTTTTACTGATCATTATAAAAAAATTTTGAGGAATAGACTCTTCAGGCCAAGCGTTACAAAGTTTAAACTTTAGCTGGTAGACAAGATTCTTCTGGGGCCGGCCCCGTGGCTTAGCGGTTCAGTGCACGCACTCCGCTACTGGTGGCCTGGGTTCGGATCCCAGGCGCGCACCGACGCACCGCTTCTCTGGCCATGGTGAGGCGGCATCCCACATACAGCAACTAGAAGGATGTGCAACTATGACATACAACTATCTACTGGGGCTTTGGGGGGAAAAGAAAAAAAGGAGGAGGATTGGCAATAGATGTTAGCTCAGGGCTGATCTTCCTCACACACACACAAAAAAAGATTCTTCATTATATTCCTCTAGTACCTTTCCAACTGTGGCAGTGGGCAAGTTATTTAACCTTTCTGGGCCTTTTTCCTCAACTATAAAATGTGAATAGCAGTTCCTATGCCATAGCATTGTCCTGGTGCTAAGGGAGTGCTTAGGTGAAGGATTAGGGGAAGATTAAGTCAAGTGCTTAGGACTGTGCTTGGCGCAAAGCAAGTGCCATCTGTTAGCTATTTTCCAACTCTCACTCCCAATTTCTACTCCTGTCTGCATTCCCTAAACATGCCGCTCTTCCCGACCTCCAGTGCCCTTTGTGCGTAAGGAAAATCCCTTTAAGCCTTATTCTAATGACCTCAAAATCCCTTAAGCCAATGAATGTTTCTTGATTTTTGATATTTTAATCATCAACAGAAAAATTTGTAGTTATTTCCTTATTATGATCTCCCTCCCTGTTGATCTCTCTGATTTTTTTTTTTTTTTTGTGAGGAAGATCAGCCCTGTGCTAACATCTGCCAATCCTCCTCTCTTTTTGCTGAGGAAGACTGGCCGTGGGCTAACATCCATGCCCATCTTCCTCCACTTTATATGGGACACCACCATGGCATGGCTTGCCAAGCGGTGCGTTGGTGTGTGCCTGGGATCCGAACCGGCGAACCCTGGGCCGCTGCAGCGGAGCACGCACCCAACCGCTTGTGCCACCGGGGCAGCCCCGATCTCTCTGATTTTAAAATGAAACTCTGCTCTCTAGTCCTGCAGCTGCCTTCTATCTTGTCATTTCAAAACTCAGCTCCTTATGGGCCGGCTCTGTGGCTTAGCGGTTAAGTGCGCGCGCTCTGATGCTGGCGGCCTGGGTTCGGATCCTGGGAGCGCCCGGAGGCACCACTTCTCCGTCCAACGCGAGGCCGAGTCCTGCGTACAGCAACTAGAAGGATGTGAACCTATGACATACAACTATCTACTGGGGCTTTGGGGCGAAAAAGCTGAATAAATAAAATCTTTAAAAAAAAAAAAAAAAAACTCAGCTCCTTGAAACATTGCTGAGTGTTTCAACGGTCCACAATACTCTCTATTTCCGCACCTCTTATACTCTTCAATTACGATCAAGTTCCCATCCAAGCACGTTTCTGACTGTTCTTACCAATTTTCTTAATTGTCAAATCCAATTGGTTTTCTTTTCTTTTTTTTTGGTGAGATCAGCCCTGTTCTAACATCTGCCAATCCTCCTCTTTTTTTGCTGAGGAAGACTGGCCCTGGGCTAACATCCGTGCCCATCTTCCTCCACTTTATATGGGACGCCACCATAGCACGATTTGCCAAGCGGTGCCTCGGTGTGCGCCCGGAATCCGAACCTGCGAACCCCCGGCTGCCGCAGCGGAGCTCGAGCACTTAAACCGCTTGTGCCACCGGGCCGGCCCCCCAGTTGGTTTTCTTACTCGTCCTACTTGACCTTTCTACACCTCTAATGTCATCGCTCAGTCTCCTTTTAAAACTGTTCTCCCTTGGTTTTTAGGCCATTTTGACTTTCCGTATCACTCTCTGGGGATCCTTGTTTCCTTTGCGGGTTCTTCTCGGGTCTAGTCCTTTGAATGTTGGATTCCCTCATTTCAATTCTTGGCCTTTTTTCCCTCCGTATACCCTTTTCCTGGGTGTTTGCATCCACTCTGAGTTCTAATTATAACCTAGAAATGATCTCAAATCTAGGTTTCTAGACCAGACTTTTAATATAAGCTAGACTTACAGCAGACTAATAGTCACTACTTCTATGTTCCCTTAGCACTGCAAACTCCCCCCGACTACAACTTTGTACTGTATCCTCCTACGCATCATCTAGTTCGTCATCCACAATTAGAATGGTCATCCTTGATTCCAACCTTCTCCTCACTCCCAACATTCGAGCACTACAATTCCATGTTTTACCTCTTAAATGTTCTGCATCTGTCCCCACCTCTCCACCCTTTTACTTCAGATCCCTTCATTTCTCTCCTGAATTACTGCAACAGCCTCATAACTAACCCCCAATCTACTTGTGCCCCCTTTGAATATATGCTCCAAATACTAGAGTCATTTTTCTAGAACCCAAATAAAATCCGTTATTTCTAATACCTTCAGTTAAAACCAAATTCCTTAGAGACAAACAAGGCCCTTATGATCTGGCCCCTGTGTACGTGTATAGCTTCATTTCTGCCACTCCCTGCAGTTTTCCAAACTTGTCATGTTCTTGTTTTGGCACATGCTTTGAACATCTTTTGTTTTTTTTAAGACTTAGCTCAGGAATTTCCTCCAGCAAGCCTTTTCCAATTCCTCCATTCCGGGTTAGGTGCCTGTTCTGTGTTCCCAAAGCACCTTGAATTTTCATCACGGCATCTACCACACTGCACTGTAAGGACTGTTTTCCTCTCTCTTCCACTGGACTGAGTCCCCCTAGGAAATGAGGTAGTAACTTCATTTTAGTATCCCCAGCACCTAACATGGCAAAGAAGACCAGGTATTTAAGTGTTTAATTGAATGATGCTGCTACCTGACATGTTTCTTTTTCCTTTCCCAACAGTTGTTAGCCCTGAAGATCAGGCTACCCCAATAGGAAGGCTGAAGGTGTCCCTTCAAGCGGCTGCTGCCCTCCATGCTATTTACAAGGAGATGACTGAAGATTTTTTTCGTGATGGAACAAGTGCTGTTCCATTCTAAACTCTGAGGGAACCATAGTAAAAAGTCTCTTATAAAGTAACTTGCTATACCATGAATTTGGTTTACTGTGATGTCTAGTATCTCTCAACCTAATGATGTAAGTTTAGAATGATCAGTTCATTTTTGTGAGACTAGCTGGGTAAAGGCATTATTCTAATGCCTTAGCACATTACCAGGCAAGAAGCAGGCTTGCTTTCAGGAACTGCAAAAGAACTGTCACAAAAGGTGAATTTACAAAAACGAAACAACAACAAAAAAAACCACAGTTTATTTATCTTTTAGTTCTTCCAAAATTGAAAATATCAAGTCCTACTGCTAAGGAGAAAAAAACAAACAAACAAATAAAATCCGAGACCCCTCCCCCCCCCTTCTCTTAAAGTCACAGAACACAGAAGGAACTGCAGTGGGACAGGTGGGTGCAGAGAACCAGGAGGGGGAGGATGGCAAGATAAACTCCCCGAATACTTAAAAAGCTGTTCAACAGAAACTGTGATAAATACAGAACAATGCAAGACAAGTAAAAATAAGGAGCAGCAGTGACGAGAGGCTGTGTTGTAGATGTGGCCTCCCTTCCTCTTCTCTTTTCTCATCAGGGTATTCTAGGCCCAAGGCATGACTTGCCCCTTCCAGATCTAAATGTTGACTCCTTTAAGCCTCCTTCTAGACTCCACTAGAAGCAGTATGTGAGGCATAACCATTCTTCCTCAGATATATCAAAAAAGAAACAGTGGTAATTTTGCTTCTACCATTGTACCATGTGTGAATTTGTAAGGAAGATGAAACCAAACCAGGGAGTGTCACTGCTTCTTATGTCTTCAAAGGCAGCAGAAATATCTCAGAATCTGCATGACGCAAGAAAGCAGGAAAACTCAGACGGAGGTACCAGCCCAATCTGCCTCACTAGCTCAAGTTGTATGGTTTATCACAACCATTAGCAAATTCCAAGAACCTTTTCTTGAGTACTGCAAAGATGGAACTTAGAGATGTGAAGAAGGTCATGGCAGTATGCAGGATCGAATCTGCTGGTCAAGAACCATGGTACAGATAGTTAAGGGTCACCTTGTACCAATGTCTTGGAAATATAGCTTTGAGACATCAAAGAATAAGATGTCAGAAGCCATTGATGTCCTGGCAGAAGGTGACAGGAAGAGAGAGGAATGAAACAATATTTATTAACAGCGGAAGCCTCTGCCCTTCTTCAAGAACACCTCCTCCCTTGCCATCTGGATGGGGCCATTGGCACGTGTCCTGGTGGGCCTGGAATTCCCCGAGTAGATTGGTCCACACAAATGGCCCCCTAAACCCATAAACACAAATGGCAAAACTTCAAAAGAAAAATAAAAAGGAAAAATACAGTTTCTATGTCATGTAAAATTTTCAGGGGTTGGCTGGAAGAAGAATGGAGCTGAGGGCCAAAGTTCAGAAGTTACTTCCTCTTTTTCTTGGGAGGTGCAGAGCTGTGTCTGGAACCACGGTTAGAGCCACGGCCTGAACTGTGCACAGATGCCTTCCTCTTCCGGCTCATACTTCGACTCTGTTCTTCTTCTTCCTCATAACGACTTTCACGGTCCGCTAAATAGAAGAAAGAGGCATTACTAGTTAGCTATAGGTTAGCTCTAGGTACCCACTACTACTGGATAGCATGAAATAGTACAGAGAATGTACTTTGGAGTCAGACCTAAGTTTTAATCTTTACTTAGTCACTTACTAGTTGTGTGACCTTGGGCAAGTACTTAACCTTTCTGAGCCTTGGTTTATTTATTTATAAAATGGACAACTGTTTTTGGATTAAATAAGGTAACCTATGCAAAGTACCTATGACAATGCTTGGCATACGATAATATTTTCTTTTCATCTTTAACTTATATTTGGTGTTTGGTTTCAGAGTAATTAATCTAGCACTACAAAAATATTCCTAACCTGGAAGAGGCCCAGAAAGTTAGACTATTATAGGCCTTAGATTTGAAAACTGAATAGCCTAATTCTGGAGCCTTACAAGACTATGTGGCTATCATGGCTAGGGGGCCACTGGGGGCTTGAGCAGATGAAAAAAGCAGCCAGAGAAGCAGTCATGGCACCTGGAGAGTATGGACATAGCCCAGACTTCTTTTTCTCCTTTGGTCAGTGAAGTCGTAGCTGTGGCTCCATGTCAGTTTTAGAGTACTTTTGTTATTCTTACTAGGCTACTAATATCTCAAAATGTTGACATTTGTGCCTCAAAACATAAAATAAAACAACAAGAACAAATTTACCTTTTCGGGCTTCTTCCTCCAGTTCATCCCAATCCTTTCCACTTTCTTCTTCACTGCCCAATGATTCCTTGGAATAGTCTGGAATAAAATTGATTAAGCATTAGTCGTTAGACAGGAATGGAAGGGAATGATAGAATTCTTTCCTTCTAAGAAAGTAGTTTCCAGAACTGACTTTAGATTAGGAAGCCATGAAAACTTTTCCCTATAAAGACTAACCTGATTCTTCAGCTTCTGATGAATAATCTTCATCACTATCCTCCTCCTCTTCTTCATAGTCATCCTCTGAAGGATTAAAAGTCTCATCTTCGATTTCAGACTCTGAATCCCCCTCCTCTGCATCACTCCCCTGGTGAGTTAGAGTGAACATAATACTATTTACTGTTTTTTTTTAAACATTCACTTTATTAACTTAATGAATTAATTCAATGCAGCACACCAGCATTTCTATTTTACATGAAAAAATAAAACAAAACAAAAAAACACCTGAGTAACCAAGAGATAAAATGACTTATTTAAAATCATCAGTAAGGTGCAATTATTAGATACCCTAAATATCTAATTCATATTTCTTAAAGATTCACTTCATCTTTCCTTATCCAGGAAATTAACCACAAATACTCTTGATAACAATGCATTGTGCAAAAAAAAATTAAATAAATAAAAAAAAAACCAATGCATTGTGCAGAGGTGGGAGGACCATTTTTTAGAAAACAATTTTCACAAAATTCCCTGAAGAATTTTTTCCAAATATTAAGAAATTCACTGAAAGAACAGTTTTTATAATTTGAAAGAAATGTTATCAGTGGCTACTAATGCCCAGCTCATTTACCATTTACCTGTATAACTAATTTGGAGAAACAAAAATACCAAGATGTATTCAGAGCTTCTCCCATTTGATCTGGTCCCTTATGTACTATTTATATGGCATTCTCCCAACTGCACAAATGATAATGGGCAACACTATGTACCAGAAAAGAAACCCCACACTCACGCACCTCACCCTCAGGCTCCAGGAAAGACCAGCCACCTTGTTCGAAGAAGCCCTCAGGGTCATCAACAATGGTCTTCATGATTTTAGTCCAGTTGAGGGACTGTACTCCTTCTGTGTATTTCAGGTCGCAGGAACTAAGAGAAATAACATTACAAAGTCAAAATCAATATTCTATATTTTCTGAGAATGTCCTGTGTCATCTTGGTCATTAGCATCTCTGAAGAGCAGGTCTTCTCTGCACGATGCCACCAGAACATGCCCAATTTCGTCTCCCAGGGCACCAGCCCTCACGACAGAGCAACATTCCAGCTGAAGCCAGCTTTGTCTCTCAACCAAGTAAATCTGAGCTCACCCTCTCTCTCTTTTCTATTCTCTTCCTTAAGCACCAATTTCCCTGTTCCTCACTTAGAGTTCCCTCTTACTCATCCATGCTTTCCCCTCTCGGACTCCACTCTTATTTGCACATAGGTCTCAACTCATAACCACTTCTGTGATTCTTATGTTTCAGCTCTGATCATTCGTATTCGTGCAATTAAGACATAATGACAAGCTTCATTGGCCCTAGCTTCCCTTCCTCAACCTTCCATTGCTTTCTTATGTCTTGTTTATTTGATGCAAGATCTATTTGAAGGTGACAGGAAGAGAGAGGAATGAAACAATATTTATTAACAGTGGAAGCCTCTGCCCTTCTTCAAGAACAAGTAAAAATAAGTAGCAGCAGTGACGAGAGGCTGTGTTGTAGATGTGGCCTCCCTTCCTTTCTCTTTGAAAGTAGGGATGAATTTGTTTTTAGTACGAGTGCCCTGTATTAAGAAGATGCTCAAATGACTTTGTCTTATCCACTTCTGTTGAGAGCTGAATCAATTAAAGTGGGTGAGAAAGAAGAGAAGAGAAAACCAAAGAAATAACAACACAAAGCATCACAACAAGAAACCTTCAGCATAAAACCTGCCAGAGAACCACTGGCATGAATCCAGTAGAAGCAGTACACTGAACCTTCTGCTTCTAGCCATGATGGAGTAACAAGGACCAGATTTACTTTTCCACCTTAAACAACTAGAAAACCAACTAAAATATGAAACAACAGTTTTCAAACACTGGATAAAAAGTTCAAGACTACAATCCCTGAGAGAAGGAAATTAACAAGCTTTTGTTTTATAACTCTGCTCCAGTTTGCTGCCTAGAGGCAGTTCCCAGGCTGCTACGCAGGGAGAGAGAACCCAACCAGAACCTGGTACTCTGTGGAGTTGAGAGAGAGAGTAGGATTTGGGAGGCTGAGATAACTAGAATTTGTGCGGCAGAGCACTGAAGGATGGAGTGATAGAGAAAGCTCTGGAGACGTGCAGAGGGATCCCCTCAAGTCTTTGGCTGAAGGACTGATTTGCACACACGTGAGAGGGAACTAACTAGAACTGGGCTAAGATGCACTGGAAAGCAGGAAGCCAGACAATTCCCAGATCTCACACAGAACTGGAAATAATTCCTGTTCCCACCAGCTTCAGTGGAAAGACCTCATAACACACAGGGAATCAGGTGGAGTCCTCAGAAGAGTACTGCCTCAGCAGGGGAGCCAATTAGCCCTGGACTAAAGGCTGTCCTGAACCAGCACCAGTGACAGTGGAGAACAAGTCTTGAAAGATCAAACAGAATCCAAGTAACTTAACTGTATCCTGGAATAGAACCTAAAAAAATTAAAACAACAAAACCTAGCATCACAAGATGTGGAGTCATAACGTTTGGCAACCAATCACAAATTACCAGGCATACAAAGAAGCAGGAGAAAAATCAACCAACAGAAATAGATCCAGAAAATACAAGATGATGGATAAAGTAGCAGACAATGATGTTAAAAAAGCTATTATAAATATGCTCTATATGTTCAAGAAAGAAGGAAACGAAGATGATGAGAGAAATGAAGAAATAAAATCTGTTATTAGTCTTCAAAAAAAAAAAGAAGGGACTGAGGAAAGAGCAAAAATATCTGAAGCATAATGGCCAAAACATTTGCAAATGTGATGAAAACTATAAACCCTAAGAAGCTCAATGCACACCAAGCAGAATAATCATAAAGAAAACCACATTAAAGCACCTAGTAATCAAACTGCTTGAAACCAGTGATAAATAGGAAATCTTAAAGCAACCCGAGGAAGAAAGATAATCTGTACAGAGGAAGAAAGAATCACAGTAAATAGCTCATTAGAAACCCAGCAAGATGGACGACAACGGAGCAACATCTTTTAAGTATCCAAAGAAAAGACTGTCAACTTAGAATTTTATATCCAGCAAAAACATCTTTCTGAAATGAAAGTGAAGTACTTTCAAGAAAAAAGCTGAGAGAATTTGTCACCAAAAAACCTGCGCCTCAAGTACTAAAGAGGTTTATGAGGCAAAGGAAAATTAGAGCAGATAAAGGCTGGAACTACACAATGGAATGAAGAGTACCAGGAATGGTAAATATGTGAGTAAACAGAAAAGACTTTCTCCCCTCCATTTGTAAATTAAAAGATAACTGGTTCAGGTTAAAATAATGACCATAAATTGTGGAATCCATAGTATATTAGAAGTAAAACGTGTGACAATAATAGCAGATGGGATAGAAGAAGGGAAGAAAGCATAAGAACCTTCCAACAGTAGTGGTGTGCTATCTGAATGCAGACTGTGGTAACAGGTCTATGTAAACCTTAGAGCAATCATTACAAAAGTAAAACAAAGAGGTATAGGGCCGGCCCGGTGGCTTAGCGGTGAAGTGCGTGCGCTCCGCTGCTGGCGGCCCGGGTTCGGATCCCGGGTGCGCACCGACGCACCACTTCTCCAGCCACGCTGAGGCCGCATCCCACATACAGCAACTAGAAGGATGTGCAACTATGACATACAACTATCTACTGGGGCTTTGGGGAAAAAAATAAATAAATAAAATCTTTAAAAAAAAAAAACAAAGAGGTATAACTAATAATATAGAATCATAAAATTAATCCAAAAGAAGGCATAAAAAGAGGAGAAAAGCAACAAAGAACAGATGGGAAAACAAACAGCAAAATGGTAGATTTAGACCCAACTATATCGATAATTACATTAAATGTAAATGGTGTTTTCAGCAATCCAATTAAAAGGTAGACAGTCTCAGAATGGATTAAAAAAAATAAGACCCAAATATATGCTGTCTCCAAGTAAGCCACTTTAAATATAAAGTAATGTAAGTTAAAAGTAAAAGAACAGAAAAAAAGATGCCATGGAGACACTAACTAAAATAAAGCTAGAAGTCTATAGTAATATCACACCAAACAGATTTCAAAACAAGGAGTATTACCAGGAATAAGGAAGGACATTTCACAATGATGAAAAAAGAAATCAATAAAATTGATAAATCTTTAGCCAGACTGACCAACAAAAAGAGGAAATAAATTATCAATACGAGGAATGAAAGGGAACACCATTATAGACTGTACAGATACTAAAGTTGATAACTGAGATGAAATAAACCAGTCTGTTGAAAGACACAAGCTGATTCTACAATTTATATAGACTAGCCAAACAATAATAGCTAACTTTGAAAAGAAACAAAATTGGAGGACTTACACTACCTGATTTCAAGACTTACTATATAGCTACAATAAACAAGACGGTATGGTATCAGTATAAGGGGAAACATATACCAATGGAACAAAATATAGTCCAGAAATAGATCCTCTCCTACATGGTCAGTTGATTTTTTTTTTTGACAAAGATGCCAAGGTAATTCAATGGGTAAGGGATAATCTTTTCAACAACTGATGCTAGAATAACTGGCAATATATATGCAACGTATGAAACTTGACCCTTACACCACAGTAAAAAATTAACTCAAAATGGATCACAGACCTAAAGATAAGACCTAAACCTATAAAACTAGAAGAAAACAAAAAATTTTTATGGCCTTGGGTTAGGCAAAATTTATTAGATCAGACATAAAAAGCACAAATTACAAAAAAAAAGTTGAGCAAACAGATTTCATGAAAATTTTACAATTCTGGAGTTTAAAAGACACTTAAGAAAATGAAAAGGCCAAGAAACTACTGGAAGAAAATATATGTAAAACCTTCAAAATATATTTGAAGAAGGACTTGTACCCAGCCTAAAGAATTCCTACAACTCAGTAACAGATTTTCAACATGGACAAAAAATATGCAGACATTTCATCAAAGGTATAGAATGACACATAAGCATATGAAAAGGTGCTCAAGATCATTAGTCATCATGGAAATGCAAACCAAAACCACGAGATGGCACTACACACCCACTATAATGGCTAATATTAAAAAGACCAACACCACCAAGCGCTGGTGAAGATGTGGAGCAACTACAACTCCCACATATTGCAGGTTTTCCAGCCACTCTGGAAGATGATTTGGTAGTTTCTTATAAAGTTAAACACAAAGTTAACCATATGACCCAGCAATCCTACTCTTAGGTCATTTACCCAAGAGAAATGAAAACATATGTCCATACAAAGACCTGTATATAATGTTTATAGCAGCTATTCATAATAGCCCCCAAATGGAAACAAGCCAAATGTCTATTAACTGGTAAATGGGTAAAGTATGGAATATCCAGACGCTGGAATACTCCTCAGTAATAAAAATGGATTTAATACTGATGCACAGAACAACTTTGAAAAATTTCAAAAGCATTATGCTAAGTGAAGGATGCAAGATACAAAAGATTATATACTGTATGATTCCATTTATATAAAATTCTAGAAGAAGCAAAATGTATAGTGACAGAGACCAGGGATGGGGATGAGGGGACTGACTATTAAGGAGTATGAGAACTTTTAGGAGTGAAGGAAATATTCTGTATTTTGATTATGATGGTAGATACAGGACTGTATACATTTGTTAGAACTTATCAAATCATATACTTAAATTGGTGAATTTTATTACATGTAAATTACACCTCAATAAAGCTAATTTTAAAATGTCACATACACTGACATATAATATTTGTGATCCTATATCACCTACCTGTACATGTTTCTTAGGAAAATCCTTATGGAAACAAATTTGTCTTTTTCTCAGTTTATTTCTAAGCTCTCAACCCATTTCTTTTTTTGGGGGGGGTGGGGGGTGAGGAAGATTGGCCCTGAGCTAACATCCATGCCCATCCTCTTCTATTTTGTATGTGGGACGCTGCCAGAGCATGGCTTGATGAACAGCGCGTAGGTCTGCGCCCAGAATCTGAACCTGCGAGCCCCGGGCCGCTGAAGCAGAGTGTGTGAACTTAACCACTATGCCACCGAGCTGCCCCCTCAACCGATTTCTTAAGAGGAGATTTATGTTTATAGCACCTCCCCTTCCCTGATAATGGTGGGGAGGGGCAGAGCAAACTATACTCCTGGCTACTAAACCTCACCCTTTACCTAGGGAGTGATATCTCCCTATTTATTGGAATTCTGGTACTTCCATGAAAAACTCTTTTGGCTGAAATCTGAGTATATGAACATCAAAGGCACAAATAGGGGCCGGCCCCGTGGCGTAGCAGTTAAGTGCATGCACTCCACTGCTGGCGGCCTGGATTTGGATCCTGGGCGTGCACCGACTACACCGCTTGTCAGGCCATGCTGTAGCGGCGTCCCATATAAAGTGGAGGAAGATGGGCACGGATGTTAGCTCAGGGCCAGTCTTCCCCAGCAAAAAGAGGAGGACTGGCCTGGATGTTAGCTCAGGGCTGATTTTCCACACACACACACACTAAATAAATAAATATAAAAAAAAATTCTATCTTATCTTTCAGTAAAGAGAGGAAAAGATAGAAATATGCCCCCACTTTTTGTAAATATTATTATACGTGTGTGTGTATATATATATATCTTTTTATACACGTATCGAGTAGTCAAAAAAGATCTCAGACAATGATTTTCCCTGTTTAAGTACCCATAAACTACTGTTGGGTATTCAGGAAAAAGTGAGTAGCTTTCCATCTAATAGATCCCAAATTTTCAAGTCCTGGCCTATAACTCAACCCAAAGGCAGTCTCACCTTAAGTACATCAGTAGATTTTTATGTACAATACACCACACTTATATTCTATAATTTGGGTTCATGGGGTAAATGGGAGATTGCTGGCAGATTTACTTACTTCAACCATTCCTTGATGGGGTCAAGAGAGGCCACAGGAATGGCGTTGATCATTGTCACTTTCTTGCTGTAGTCCTTGTAGACGATTACCATATCAAAGTTCTTCAGGTGAAACTGGACCCGCTCAAAGTGAATCAGCTCCACTTCATCCAAAGTCACCACAAACGGTGGCTGTCAGGCAGGAACTACATCATTATCACATAAATACTTACCCTAAAGCACTAGCATTTTCAAATACTTTCAGAATCTAAATCACTGTGCAAAGGATAACTGAACTGTTTTGCTTTTTTTTGAAAGACTAAAAGCAGTGTAACACACTAAGGAACCCCAGTAAAAGGATCTGCAAAATTAAAATCTTCCCTCAAGAAGAAGAAATTTATGGAAACCATGTGAAGAAACTATTTAAAAAGCCTTTTTAAGAATCATTTGTTCAATAAATTTTATGTCTAAGATAAGTAAATATCAAAAATGAAAAACCTAAGAAATAAGAAGGATCTAATTTTCAAAACACCTACCCTCTTGCTTTCTTTTTTCTATTTTCTTACTAAAAGGAGGTAAGAAATACTCACCCATTCTGTAGCATTTACCAGCGCACTACTGGTGGGCTGAAGGAGGCAGGTACTCCTGTAGGGAGCTCCATTAAATCTGAAAGAGAAAAAGAAAAGAAACTCCATGAGACTGGGCTCATTGCAAGAGAAACTGCCGCTGCCACAGTCAACTTCTTTCCTTTTCCCACTTCAACACAACTCCAGCATCCTTAGTGGAGACTCATTTCCAGAGGAAACCTCTCAGTCTTAGCTACTCATCCCAGCCCTTAAAAATTGTCAAGAGGGAATGGATGTATCAAAGGTTATCAGTCATAGGAAAAAGGACATGGTATGTTATGTTAAGTTATTATTAAAGGAAAAATAACCAATTCTTCTAAAACAGAAGTAAAACTTCAGGCCCAAAAAAAGATGAGATATGTTACCCCAAGTCCCTAAAAGGCACTTCAAATTCCAGTTCCTCCTTAGTTAGAGCCTCTACTTTCTCAATGAAATTTTTAAAGGCTGTTTTCAGTTTGTGCCTCATTTCTCGTTCCATCTGTAGAAGAAAAAAATACTAATTAACTATAGCTGTCACTTTATTTGTTAATAGTACGTCCCTTCAAAAAATCAGAAGTGTTTCTGTGGTCCTTAATTCTCAGAACATGATACTAATATGTACACCTTATTACAGGTCAGCATGCCAGTAACTGCAGAGCTGAGTCTGAACCTAAGTCTGATCGATCCATAAGCCACTGCACTGCACCAGCCCAGCAGACACTTGAGTTGTTCTGCACACAGGTTCAAGGGTTGTTTATAAAACAACAATTACTGAGCTCAGATTTGGACTGCTTCCTACCTCACTATCCTGTAAATAAAATACTCAATTTCACAGACCTGCTCAGCGTAGAGGTCATCTCGGTCATGCATATGCTGATGTTTCCCCAAGTCTGTGGTGATCTCTCCCACTTCTGTGTAGAACTGCACATCTGTATGCCGCTTCTTCCCAAACATGATGGCATTCTGAGGGCAGAAAGCAGAAAGAACAAGAAAGAAGTCAGAAGATTTAGGCTATGCAACAAAGAGGCAAGATACAACAAACAAAACATGAAAATATAAAAATACCTATGCTGGAAACCACAGCATTTATGTAAAATCAGTTAAAGCATCCCTGGTGTCATCATAAATCACGACATTTGGGAATGTGAAAGAGTATAAATATTAAAAGTATTCCTATTTATTAGAATGGACTTCGGAGATGATGTTGGTAATAAAATGTGTCTAAAGCAAAAATTTTCTATCAGAAACAGGAATTTGGAGAAGACCTTTTAGTTTGGATGGTCATTATACATCATACCAAAGGAACAAACGTGCTTAGCACCTTCTAGATACCAGGCAACGTGGACTTAAACATTATTTTATTCAATCTTCTTAATGACCTTATGTGACAGATGACATTTTCCATCACTATTTTAAAGGAAAGAGGGTGACAGAAAGACCTTGCCCAAGACCTCACAGCTAGTAAGTAGAAAGGCAGACCTTGAGGTGAAAGTGCAAGACGATAATCATTTCTCCATCACAAGGCTGGAACAAAGCATGCTTGATGTTATTGTATAGAATATCCACTTTGTCTCCTCGAACAGATGTGAAACGGAAACCTGGCGGAAAAGAAGGAAGCAGCTAAGTACCAAGCAGCATCATTAGGCTAGGCCAAAAGGCACTGCATCTTTTCTGGCTGATCTGAACAGGGTCAGAGGAAATGCCAACAACTGTATAGAGCTTTGCTCTCCTTCTGGCCATACAGCAACGTAGGTAGATTCCTCCTAGCATTTCCTTGTCACTCCATATTATCTGATCTGTCATTCCTACAAATGTACCCCGAAGACAAAGCCCAGGCACGTGAGAGATCATCCATACCATTGACGTGGGCCTCCAGTGAACCTTGCATCCTCTTCTGGGCAATGTTTGGGCGAATGTACAGATCTTTCAGTTTGGGATTACTCCGGTTTAGATTGATCACCAGTGAGTCTTGTTTCACAATGCCCTAAGCAGAACGAAAATTAATGTGAATCCTCATGTGTCTTTACATGTCCCCAAAACCCACAAACGTCCTTTTGCACAAAGGTGCTTTGTCTGTGTTTAGGCTCACCTCCTTCTCTTTCTCTTCGGCTTCTCGAGTCTTATAACGCTTCTGTACTTCTTTTATAATTCGGAAAGCATTCTGAAGGTTCAAGGCTGGTACTGTCTGCTCTCCAGGTGCCTTCATATTTGAAGCTCGGTATGTACTGTAGAAAAGGGGAAGCATTTATATAAGTTTCTTTATCAGGCCAGGTAACCTGCACTCATTGCTATAACTGGCTTAATATCTTTTAGGAAAAAATGGTACCACTGAGTGGTGAGACAATGCCAACAAAGCCAAAAAAATCTCCCTTTCTTCTCTTAAACAGAGAATGTTATAAATGGCTAATCCACTGGAAGGGGCAGTCACACTTATTTTTCAAAACTGGCATAACCTCCCCAAATTCTCTCTTTCTATATCAAGAAGGAATAGACTCCAATGTGGCACACATTTCCTTGAAATTCTATTGCAAAATAACTGTAGTAAGTATAAAGTATTTTCATGAGGATTCCAAATTAGGTTCCATCCTCGAAACAGTACAAAGCTTGTGAGGTGATCCTAAACAAGTGTCACCGAGGGAGCCTCTGCCATTCACTAGATGGGGAGGGTACAGCACAGAGAGGAAATGTTTCTGAGAGTACCACCCAGCCAGCAGGGATCTGGGGATGGTTGTTTTCCTGAGGACTCACATTTCCTTGACAAAAGTGGCCTCTGGGTTAGGAAAGATGTTGCCCTCATTCCTGCCCAGAGCACTGCCTGGGCAATAAAAGTTGATTCGCAAGTAAGTATAATCTCCTTCCACGGACATACTGATATTCTGTTCAAAGAAACGGAAAGCATTACAAAAATAAACAATTAGGTTTCTTTCCTGGACAAAGGTTAGGAATTATAGAGATGCTAAAATTAAGTTAGGAGTCACAAACTGACTACAAACCTAGCTTGTAAACCTTAATCTGAATTTAATAAACCACATATTTAGCTTATCTTTTTATATGACCAAATGTATTTCCAAAAGAATCACTGAGTTTGCCAAGTACCTTCTGCCATATGTACAACTACAGGTTAAAAAATAAAGTTCAAGGAAAGATAGGCAAATTATATCTCTAGGCCAGATCATTTAACTTTCTACAAAAAACTGGAAAGGAAGGAGCACGACAGCAGGAGGTAAGGGAGAAGGGGGGAGGTCAGTAAAGAGAGAAAGTAGAGCCTGAAGGAGCAGAGGGTGAGGGAGGATGCAGAGAGAACAATCTGTGGTAAGCACAATTAATATTTTAAGAAACAGTTTGGATGGAACCTGATTCAATGTCAGTACCTTGATTGTGGCAATGTGAAAAGGCGTCGCAATGCCAAACACGGGCATTATTACGGTCTCGTATTTCTTATCGATATAGATCTTCATTTCCCGAATATGTGGTTCCTTAGGCATCAAAGATGGGTTTTTATAGGACACATTAGATTTGCGAGCTCTGGAGTGGGAATGAAAAATTTTTTGAGAAATTTCTGCAAATCACACATAACCCTAAGACACTCTCACTGCTCAATGCAAACTCTTACCTTTGAATCTGCTGCTCTCCTTTCTGTTCAGTCAATCGCCTCTTTGCTTCCTCGTTGAGTTGAGCTGCCAGTTCTTTTTGATGAGCTCTTCGCTTCTCTTCCGCAGTCATTTCATTCTAGAGAAGGGAAAACCCAAGTTACCAGGACATGTGACCCATGACAGACATGAGATCAATGTAGTTTAAAATAGTAAACTCACTCGTGTTCTTTCTGTAAGTAATGCTGCCCGAGAGCCTCTTCCCAACAGGTCCTCTGCCTCATCTTTCTCTTCCTCCTCTTCTTCCTCGTCCTCATTCTATGTGGAAAAAGTCATAATTAGAAATTCAGGCTTTAATTTTTTTAGCCAATATTGTTTATCTTCACTGTACCAAACTTCCTATACCACTCACTCATCTTATTCCTACCTTTAGAAAAATCCCCACATTCTTCACTTTCTTCTTCACAGAAGTAAGAACAGTGGCTGGGCCATCCTAGAATAAAAGGGAGAAGTCAGATATCTATAGGAGCATTTAAATGAAACAGTGTGACTTTCTGACCTAGAATACAGCTGGGCAATGCTTTGAACCTTCTGGATATGAAAATCTTGAACAATGAGTAAATACAGTCTTTATCCTCCCAATCTCTCATTAGCAACTATAGTCATGCATCACTTAGCGATGGGGATACATTCTGAGAAACACATCGTCAGGCGATTTTGTCATTGTGTGAACATCACAGAGTACACTAACACAAACCTAGATGGTATAGCCTACTACACACCTAGGCTATATGGTACTAATCTTATGGGACCACTGTCGTTATGTAGTCTGATGTTAACCAAAACATTGTTAAAGAGTGCATAACTGTATAATTTGGGAGGCAACACTGGGATAATGGTTAAGAATACAGGCTTGATTTGAAACTTGGTGCAATCACTTTCTAGCTGTGCGACATTTGGCAAGTTACTTAAACTTGTTTGTGCCTCAGTTTCCTTACCTGTATACATGAGGATAAAAGTATCTACTTATAGGGTTATTATAAGGATTCAACGCATTAGTGTGTAAAAGAGCTTAGCTTATAATAAGAACACTGAAATATCTGCGATCATTATTATTAAAAATCAGTTCCTGCTAACTGAAAGAAATTATTCACAAAAGATCTCAAATGTCCAGAATCGGCAAATCCTTAGAGACAGAAAGTAGTTTAGTCATTGCCTAGGCCTGGGGATTTGGGGGGAAATGGGGAATGATTGCTAATGAGTACAGGGTTTCTTTCTGAGGTGATGAAAATGTTCTAAAATTAGATTGTGGCAACAGTTGCACAACTGTTAGCATACTAAAAACCACTAAATTGTACACTTTAAGTGGGTGAATTGTATGGTGTGTAAATTGTAGCTCAATAAAGCTGTTATGAAAAAACTGGTTCCTGATATTATCACTATCAAGGTTCAAGACACAGTGTGATAAGCAGTTTGGTTTAAATCATTCCCTACTTGGACTACAACCTCTATTCCTAGCTGTGTCAGGTCAGGCTGTTTACACGGATTTCTCCCCTTAGGTAGCATTTAACGAAGACTTTTAAGAAAAAACCATAGGGTAAAAAAGATGCCTCAAAAGTCAGTTCATGAACATTCACAGTTTACGAAGAGATACACACCTCATCCACGAGCACTGTGTCACCAATGAACAGGGCGTAGGTTTTCTCTTCTGGTTTCTTCCCTTCCTTGTTAGTCAGGTCTGAGAATCCCAGGTTGATGCTGAAAACCATCCCTAAAACAGTAAAACAGGAATCAGCTTATGACTGTGAAAGGATGAAGAAGTGTAGATTCTATGCCAAAAAGGGGGAGACAAAGCTAAAGGAACTATTCAAAAAAGTATTTTCCTATTGCATGCATGTAAAACTCACCTTTTTTCAGTTTGTACTGATTTTTACTATTAATCACTAAAGAGCCTTCACGGAATTCAATTCCCATTCCAAACCTAAAAAAGAAATGAAGAGAAACTTAAGCAATAGGCTAAAAGATCTCTAACGTGGGTCAAGTACAATATGTTCTATTCCAATTTTCAAGATAAGGCTGACAAACATGTTGAATGATTTGCCCCTGCCTCAGTCAGTTCAGGAAGAGGATTTAGGATAGTCTTCAGGCTCTTAATACGTTGAAAATAATGTCCTAAGTACTTTATGTAACATTTATTGTATCAAGCCCTCTTTATTTTAGCTTATTTACCACAATTAGATTTTAAATTCCACCATGAAATCAAGTTACAAGTTTTCCTATAACGAACTTAGCAGACTGTTAAGGGGCACATTACCAAGACAGTAATAATTGGATTAAGAGAGGCAATTTTTAGTGGAATGTTAATAACCATATTCATTAAGTCACCTGGGCCAAGACTGGGTATAGGTGAGTATATTTCCTCTTGTACGTCAGCAAAGTCCAGAAAGAAACTATATACTCCAGACTAATTTCCATCTAAGGAGACTGCCTAGAGCTTTTGTTTCCCAAAATGCCTTTGGTTTTGTAAGATGTTATTAGGTATTTCTAGGTGTTCAATGGTCTAACATTTGAGAAACACTGGATTAAACAAAAATTCAAAAAAAAATTTTTTTAAACAATAGGACATCTCAGCGTATTTAATTTGAAAATGTGAGCTTAAGCTTCTAAGAAGGGAAATATAGTATGTAACGTTTCCTAACGTTTGTAACTTAAGCCTGGAACATCTACTGGCATCTACTACATTGGTCTAGAAAAATTTCCACCCCATATCAGGATCTTATTCTCTAATAACACTATGTGTTTGGCACACAGTTAAGTTTAATAGTCCATCAATGTGGGGTGAATCAATCTAAGAATATTTTGTCTAACCACCGGCAGTCATGAAAACTGACTCAGAGTGACAATGCACATCACAGCATCTTACCCTAGGTTTTTGGTAATTTTGTTCAGCAGCTCTGGCTTCTGCTTTTTAACCACGTCCATAACAGCATTATACACATCACATATCTTCACACCTAATGACAAGACAGAAAGGGGACACTAAAGTATCTTTCAGAAAAGAAAAATAAACACATTTTTTTTCACCTATTAAGTCTCCTAACGCACGGTTTCTTAAAGTGTGAACTAAGGAATGCAGCAGCAGGAGTGGTAGGGCTTAGAAATTTGCATTTTTTAAACAATCCACTCAGTCATTCTTTTTTTTTTTTTTTTAAAGATTTTATTTATTTTTATTTTTTCCCCCCAAAGCCCCAGTAGATAGTTGTATGTCATAGTTGCACATCCTTCCAGTTGCTGTATGTGGGACGCGGCCCCAGCATGGCCGGAGAAGCGGTGCGTCAGTGCGCGCCCAGGATCCGAACCCGGGCCACCAGCAGCGGAGCGCGCGCACTTAACCGCTAAGCCACGGGGCCGGCCCAACACTCAGTCATTCTTAATTACGCTGTTTGAGAATCACTGACTCAGGGGGACTGTGGAACACCAGTTGGTTTCAGTGAAATAATTTTCTAAGTGTTGATAAATGACATCATATTAAAGTCATACATTTTGAAAAACTGGACTACTAACTAGGTGAATTACTGTTAGAAGGACTCTGGCCTAAATTTTTCAGGATCTAGGATATGAATAGATAGTTCAAGCTAGAGTAGTCCAGATATGGTAGCCTCAGAGGGGTCTTGATCCTCATTAAACTACCTATGACATGGATTTCCAATAGGATTTCTCAAGATCAACTTGAGATATTATGGAGGAATGGTGTCTGGAAGCTCAGGGCAACATTGGTGGGCTTACAAAGCGGTTGAAAGGTGGTAAACATAAAGTCTCATTTAGCCAATTGGGAGTGTAGAGTCTAAAGGCAAAAGAGATGTGAGGTGTCAAACATTTTGCTTTCTTTTGAGGTAGACAGTGGCTTGCTTAGCAGGGTTATTATTAGTTCCGCTCTCACACTAAGATTCTTGGTATCCATTCAATGTAGGATTAACGTTACACATTCTGTTAGTGGAGACACTAGTTCTCAGAACTTTCTAAAGTTCTTCTGAATTCAACAAATACATTAAAAGGATCTATGCTATGATCAAGTGGGATTTATTCCAGGGATTCAAAGATGGTTCAGCACCCGCAAATCAATCAATGTGATACACCACATTAACAAAATGAAGGATAAAAATTACATGTTCCTCTCAATGGATACAGAAAAAGCACTTGACAAAAATCAACACCCATTTATGATAAAAAACTCAACAAAGTGGGTATAGAGGGAACGTACCTCAACATAATAAAGGCCACATATGACAAGCCCACAGCTAATATCACAGTCAACGGTGAAAAGCTGAAAGCTTTTCCTCTAGATCAGGAAGAAGACAAGAATGCCCACTCTCCCCACTTTTATTCAATATAGTATTGGAAGTCCTAGCCAGAGCAATTAGGCAAGAAAAAGAAAAGGCACCCAAATTGGAAAGGAAGAAGAAAAAGTGTCACTATTTGCAGATGACATGATACTATATAAAGAAAACCCAGAAAACTGTTAGAATTAATATAGTTGTCCCTCAGCAGCCATGGGGGAATGGGGCCAGGCTCCCCCGTGGATATGAAAATCCACGACGCTCAAGTCCCTTAGTTAGCCTTCTGTATCCATGGATTCTGCATTCACAGATACAGAGGGCCAACTGTAAATGAATTCAGTAAAGTTGCAGGATACAAAATCAATACACAGAAATCTGTTGCTTTTATACACTAACAATGAACTATCCAAAAGAGAAATTAGGAAAACAATCCTATTTACAATTGCATCAAAAAGATAAAATTATCTAGCAATAAATTTAACCAAGGAGGTGCAAGACCTGTACACTGAAAACTATAAGACGCTGATAAAAGAAATTGAAGAAGACACAAATAAATGGAAAGATATTCCATGCTCATGGACGGGAAGAGTTAATATTGTTAAAATGTCCATAATACACAAAGGAATCTACAGATTCAATGCAATCCCTATCAAAATTCCAATGGCATATTTCACAGAAATAGAATAAATAATCCTAAAATTTGTATGAAATCACAAAAGACCCCATAGGCAAAGCAATCTTAAGAAAAAGAACAGAGCCAGAGGCATCATGTTCCCTCACGTCAAACTATGTTACAAAGCAATAGTAATCAAAACAGTATGGTACTAGCATAAAGACAGACACACAGATCAGTGCAACAGAACAAAGAGCCCAGAAATAATCCCACACATATATGGTCAACTAATTTACAACAAAGGAGCCAAGAATATACAATGGGGAAAGAACAGTTTCTTCAATAAATGGTGCTGGGAAAACTGGACAGCCACAAGTAAAAGAATGAAACCGGACCACTATCTTACACCATAAACAAAAATTAACTTAAAATGGATTAAAGACTTGAATGTGAGACCCGAAACCATAAAAATCCTAGAAGAAAACATAGGTGGTAAGCTCTTTGACACTGGCCTTGGTGATGATTTTTTGGATTTGACACCAAAAGCAAAGGTAACAAAAGCAAAAATAAATAAATGGGACTACAAACTCTAAAGCTTCTACACAGCAAAAGAGAAACCATCAACAAAATGAAAAGGCAACCAACTGAATGGGAGAAAATATTTTTAAGTCACGTTATCTGATAAGGGGTTAATATCCAAAATATATAAAGAACTCATATAACTCAATAGCAAAAAAGTAAACAAACTGATTAAAAATGGGCAGAGGATCTGAATAGATATTTTTCCAAAGATATACAAATGTCCAACAAGTACAAGAAAAGATGCTCAACATCACTAATCATTAGGGAAATGCAAATCAAAACCACAATGAGATGTCACTTCATACCTGTTCAAATGGGTATTACCAAAAAGACAAGAAATAAGTGTTGGTGAGGATGTGGAGAAAAGGGAAGCTTTGCGTACTGTTGGTGGGAATGTAAAATGGTACAGCTACTATGGAAAACAGTATGGAGGTTGCTCAAAAAATTAAAAATAGAACTACCATGTGATCCAGCAATTCCACTTCTGGGTATTTATCCAAAGAAAACAAAAACACTTAACTTGAAAAGATATCGGCACCCCCATATTCACTGCGGCATTATTTACAATAGTCAAGATATGGAAGCAACCTAAGTGTCCATCGATGAATGAACGGATAAAGAAAATGTGGTGTACATATATACAATGGAAATTATTCAGCCATAAAAAGAATGAAATCTCACCATTTGCAACAACATGGATGGACCTTGAGGGCACTATGCTAAGTAAAATAAGTCAGACAGAGAAAGACAAATACCATATGATCTTACTTACATGTGGAATCTAAAAACAAAACAAAAACAAGCTCATAGATACAGAGAACAGATTAGTGGTTGCCAGAGGTGGGGAATAAGGGGTGGGTGAAATGGGTGAAGGGAGTCAAAAGGTACAAACTTCCAGTTATAAAATAAGTAAGTCCTGAGGATGCAATGGACAGCATGGCAACTACAGTTAATAATACTGTATTGCATATTTGAAAGTTGCTAAGTGAGTAGATCTTAAAAGTTCTCATTACAAGAAAAAAAATTCTGTAACTATGTATGATGACGAATGTTAACTAGACTTGTGATCATGTCCCAATATATACAAATACTGAATCATTATGTTGTACACCTGAAACTAATAGAATGTGGTATGTTAATTATGCCGCAATAAAAAAAAAAGAACTTTCTGAAGTTCTAAGGAAGAGTAATACAGCCAGTGCATTTTATGAAGATGTGAATACAGAGGCCTAACCAGTCAGAGAAGCGTTTTTTTTTGGCTCGAGGAAGATCTGCCCTGAGCTAACACCTGTGCCAATCTTCCTCTATTTTGTATGTGGGTCGCTGCCACAGCATGGCTGCCGCCAAGTGGTGTAGGTCCGTGTCCAGGAACCGGACTTGGGCTGCCAAAGCAAGAGTGCCAAACTTAAGCATTAGGCCATGAGGCTGGCTCCCAGAGAAGTTTTTGTAAACATCAATGTAAAACCATAATAACTACTTCTGCCTAAAAGAAAAGCAGATTCAAGAACTAAATGCTAGTATGATTCAAGGTTAGTAAAATCTAATTCTATTTTTAGTATGAGAGCCTCAGGGATATAAACTCACATAAACACTAATGACACTTTTGTTACACAATTTTCAAACCTTCTCTTCTAAGGCACCTCACCATGTCTTAATTCCTTTAGCAGCTCCTCTTGAAGCTGGAGCAAAAAGTTGTAATTTTCTTGAACTTCCGGAGAAGGGTCAACCATCAAAGTGCGAACAAGGTTGGAGCAGTAAGATTTGAAGCGAATACCCATGGCACAAGTGATGGCCCCAAAATGCATATGGTTCTTGTCACTAGAGACCAAAGGAAGAAAGCATTTCATTACCCAAACTAGCAAAGCCCTTCCTATCACTGCCACACAACATCGTAATCACCACCTTTCCCTGCTGTATCCCACAGCTGAAGCAGAATAAGGACCCCAATTTTTCTTTCTTTAAATAAACTAATCAGTTAATAAAGGCTCTGGAGTAAAATCAGTGACCTAAATATTTAGGATAAATATTCAGTGAAAGTTGAGTTGTATTGTAAATATGCAAAGGATACACTGATGTTTATTAACTACAGTCTAACAGTAAGGTGGTGAGGAGCCATCCATCCACCAGTCCACTATGAACTATAGTATTCACTATGAATTAGTCCCTTCAGACTGACCAGGAGAAATAGCATTCTTTACAATATTTTTAAAAATTAGAAGGGGAATTACATTATGGTACATCTAATAAGATATATATTTTTTTAATTTTATTTATTTTTTCCCCCAAAGCTCCAGTAGATACTTGTATGTCATAGCTGCACATCCTTCTAGTTGCTGTATGTGGGACGCGGCCTCAGCATGGCCAGAGAAGCAGTGAGTCAGTGCGCGCCCGGGATCCGAACCCGGGCCGCCAGCAGCGGAGTGCGCACACTTAACCGCTAAGCCATGGGGCCGGCCCCCTAATAAGATTTTAATGATTTTTGGGAACATGCTCTGCATTTTTCTTTGGCATTTTTAATCTTGAAAAATGCTTATAATCAAATGCTCAAGTAAGAAATGAGTAACCGTGAAATAAAATAGAAATATGCACAGAATAAGACAAGAAGACAATGCAGAAGGCAGACTGTTATTGTCTCCTCCTACTTTTCCAAATTCTGGAATGAGTCAAAGAAAAAATAGGCTAACGGTTGAAATGGTCTGGCTTTTGTTTTATTTTGAAGTTCTCATACTTACCTCACCACACTAAACTTGAGATTGTAGTTGCCACCACTCTGAATAATGGGAGGGTAACACATTTCCACAGTAGAAGGGTCTGCTCCAGCTAGGTATTTTTTCTCTTCAATGGCCTTTTCCACAGACTCAGCCAGTTTGCTGTGTCGAACTTTCTGTAAGTATACCCAGAAATAAAACAACACTTACTAGAGGGTGGCAAAGAGGGGTGTCGGGTTTTTGGATGTTATCATCTGAAGACAACCTATACCCTGATATCATTTAGAATGCTACGAAAGTCTTATGAATTGGTTTATGCACCAGATAATATACTGGTATAGATGCAAAGCAAATTTAGAGAACAATATGTGGGATTCACAGCTATTCAAGGAATTCTCAAGTAAAATACTCGGTAACCTCAAGAAACTACAGTGCAGGTTTACAGTTATTTTGAAAGAGAGTTGGCACAATTATACACCACCAATTTAAGTATTGAAGGCTTAATTTCAAAGGAAGCTGAACATAACCAAAGCACTGCATGGCAGGGACTTGTTTCTGCTTCATTAAAACAGTAAAAAGACTTTCCCCTCTCCATTTACCTCATCTGCATCCACTATTTCCATGACTCTTTCCTTGAAGAATTTGTTGAAGACCTCTGAGGTGATGCTGGCTGCTTTCTTCATTAGGTTGAGCTCCCCGTCCTCCTTCACAGCAATGGTGTAGGCCACAACTGCACTGATATCTACCTGAAATCAAAGCCATACGGGTTTCTAACATGTATCTCTTGAATGCCTCATTCCTGACTGAAAAGTAAAACTAGCTTACTGCTCAGTCAAAGGGAATGAAAAATGGAAATGTGAATGAACACATAGTTTTCCCAAAACAAATTCTCTGTACTCTCTGTTAGGGAAGACTGTCACACTTTTGTCTTCTCAACTCCCAATTTGCTTGTTTCTGGGAGAATTCTTACTTTGTCAAAGCCCTCTTTGTTGAGGCAGTCATTCCAGCTCTTCATGAACTCTCCAGGGAATTTGTCTTTGCTGAACACTCCAATCTTCTTGCCATTCTTGCTTTCTTTAATGGCTTCAATCATTTTGTCAAAGCTGCTCTTATTACTTTCATTCTATCAGTGCCACAGGGAAGAAATGGAGTTTGTTAATTAGTTTTAGAATCAGACATTTATGTCCTACTACTAACAGGCAGAGATGAATACTCTAAACTGTGGAAAGAATAAATTCTCTACCCATCCCCCGCTTACTTCTTTAGCGGAGATTGTAACATATCAAAGTTAACACAAAATTGCTTTGGATATTTTTATATATTTAAGTGAAATGCCATATAAGTTGGTAAGGCTATTCTTTTTCTTAGGGAACAGCTAAGAAACTCAAACACATAGGTAAACAATATTCTGAGAAAGAGTCTTTGTCAGGTGGGCAGTATGACAAAAAAGATCACATTTGATAAAAACTGGAAATGAAGTATATCTCAGTTTTCTTAAGGATATTTAAGGTTATTTATTCTAATTAAGGTACTCAGATGAAAAGAAACAAGTTGACAGTGTCCTCGAAAATGGACAGATAAGTTAGTGTTCACCTGAACTTCACAGCCCATTTGTTTTGCTGCAGAACTGATAGGGTTAATGAACTCTTTTCTTCCTAACAAACAATGCAGATGTGACAGAACTTTGTAATTACAACCACGGTCAGCTACAATCTTCCCATTGTATTCTCTTAAATTCCTAGAAGGTATTTCTGTTTATCACTTTTAAACATTCTTTCACATTTATGACACATTCTTTATTAGTTCTGACCTTTTCTCGTATCAGCAGTGTGATGGCAGGGGCTCCATTAGCATTCTCATTGCCCTTAGTGTTGGCAATCTGTTTCAAGAACTCCACTTTTTTCTTGCTGGCCATAAAGATGATTTTGTCATCACAGAAGACCATGATAGTGTCAGTTAGTTCGTAACCAAAGAGCCATGTCTATGGGAAAAGAAAATAGTGACAACAGTTATTTATAGATAAAAAAAATTAGTACACTTATACAGAAATATCTATAAAATAATATTTCTGGAATTAACTTCAAAATAATCAGGGGTAGGGGTGCCTGGATGTGGATACAAATGAAATGAGACTGGCCAGGAGTTAACAATTTATTGGATCATGGGTAAATGGGAGTTCAATATACCATTTTATTTACTTTCATGTTTGAAACATTCCATAATAAACGTCATCAAATCATTTGGATAATTTGTGTTACAAGAACTACATTGCTATTTAGGATAGAAACGCATAAAACAAGGGACAGAGTAGCACCTCAGAGAACTGTGCGTTCTAATTCTACCTCCCTCAAAGACTGCTAGCTGCCTACCAATTATTCATTTCTTTTCTCTATAAAAGACTCGGGATTTTTGGACAGGCACACTGCTTGGCGTGAGGACTCTATTTCCCATCTGTTCTTGTGGCTAAATATGGCCATCAGGTTAAATTTTGGCCAATAAGTTATAAGTAGAAGTATTCTGTGGGACCTTTTCCATTTTCTTCTTTTTCTCCATTCTTTTTGCTTGGAATGTAGATATAACCGCTGGAGCTCTAGCAATTTTTGCACCATGACCGAAAGGGCTATACTCTATGGATGGCAGAGTAGAGACCTGGAAAAAACCTGGGTCCCTGATGTCTATCTAAGAGAAAAAGAAATATTTTGTTTAACCCACTGTTATTTAGGTTTTCCTGTTATAGAGAGTTAAATCCTTCTCAATTTATATACTTCTCTTCTTTTTTTCTTATGTTCTAAATCAGTGCTGTCCACTGAACTTTTTGTGATGATGGAAATATTCTATATCCACTCTAAAACGGTAGTCTCTATTGAGTACTTGAGACTTGGGACTGAGGAATTAAATTTTTAATGTGGCTAGTGGCTACCATATTGAACAGTGCAATACATGACTCAATGATTCTCAGGGCTAAAAAACTGCTGGAAACCTCTCACCTGTAAGGCAGTTGATTTGGCATAAACAATTTCTTCATCAACCCCCACTGATACAACAATAGCATCAACATTGGCATACTCATCTTCTCCTTTCTGAAAAGTAAAGAGTAGGTAATTTGGTCATTTTCTTTTTACACTAGCAAAATAGGAATACAGACTTCAGTATTTATTCAGGATATATATAATTTTTTCCTAATAGAAATTCCAAGTTTAAGGTATATGTTTGCTTGGCAACCTCACAGCCATTAGTTATTCTACTTTTCAAATAGCTTTATTGAGATAGAATTCACATAAAATACAATTTACCCATTTAAAGTGCACAGTTCAATGGTTTTCACTATATTCAGAGTTAAGCAACTGTGTCGCCACAATCTAATTTTAGAACATTTTCATCTCCCACAACAGAAACCCACAGTAATCATTATCCATCTAACACCCAGCCCTAGGCAACCACTAATCTAATTTGTCTCTATAGATTTGTCTATCCTGGACATTTCATATAAATGGAATCATAGAATATGTGGTCTTTGTGTCTGGTTTCTTTCACTTAACATGCTTTCAAGGTTCATTCATATTGTAGCACGCATCAATATTTCATTCCTTTTTATGGCTGAATAATATTCCATTGTATGGATATACCATATTTTATCCATTCATCAATTGTTGGACATTTGGGTTGTTTCCATTTTTTTGGCTATTATGAATAACGCTGCTATGAACATTCATGTAAGTTTTTGTGTGGACATATTTCTCTCGAGTATATACCTGGGTGAGGAATTGCTGGTTATATGGTAACTCTATGTTTAACTTTTTGAGGAACCACCAGACTGTCTTCCAAAGTGACTGCACCATTTTATATTCTGAGCAGCAATGTATGAGGGTTCCAATTTCTCCACGTGCTGACCAATACTTGTTGTTATCTGTCTTTTTTATACCATCCAACTGGTGTGAAGTAGTATCTCACTTTAGTTTTGAATTGCATTTCCCTGATGGCTAATGATGCTGAGCCTCTTTTCACGTGATTACTGACCATTGTATACCTTTTTTGGAGAAGTTCCTACTCAGATTCTTTGCCCATTATGTAACTGGGTTACTGCTTTATTATTAAGTTGTAAGAGTTCGTTTTATATTCTAGATGTAAGTCTCTTCTCAGATATGATTTGCAAACTTTTCTCCTATTTGGTGGTTTGTCTTTTTACTTTCTTAATGGTGTCCTTCGAAGCACAAGAGTTTTTAATTCTGAAGAAGTCCAAATTACTTCCTTGTACTTTTTTTTTTTTGTGAGGAAGATCGGCCCTGAGCTAACATCTGCCAATCCTTCTCATTTTTTTGCTGAGGAAGACTGGCCCTGGGCTAACATACACACCCATCTTCCTCCACTTTACATGAGATGCCGCCACAGCATGGCTCTACAAGCAGTGCGTCGGTGTGCGCCTGGGATCCAAACCAGCGAACCCCGGGCTGCTGCAGTGGAGCGCATGCACTTAACCACTTGTGCCACAGGGCCAGCCCCACTTCCTTGTACTTTTGATGTCTTATTAAGGTGGCTTTGCCTAACCCAGGGACATGAAGATTTACCTATACTTTCCTCTATAACATTTTTATGGTTTTAGCTCTCCTATTTAGATCTATGCTTCATTTTGAGTTAATTTTTATGGATGGTGTGAGGAAGGGGCCTAACTTCATTCTTTTGCATATGGATATCAAGTTGTTCCAGGACCATGTGTTGAAGAGACTACTACTCTTTCCCCATTGAAATGTCTTGGCATCATTGTGAAAAACCAAATGATGTAAATGTGAAGGTTTATTTCTGGATTCTCAATTCTATTCCATTGATCTACATGTCTATCCTTATACTAGTATCACATTGTTTTGATTATTACAACTTTTTAGTAAGTTTTGAAATTGAGGCCTGGCCCCGTGGCTTAGTGGTTAAGTGCGCACGCTCTGCTGCTGGCGACCCGGGTTCGGATCCCGGGCGCGCACCAACGCGCCGCTTCTCCTGCCATGCTGAGGCCGAGTCCCACATACAGCAACTAGAAGGATGTGCAACTATGACATACAACTATCTACTGGTGCTTTGGGGGAAAAAATAAATAAATAAAATTAAAAATAAAAAAACAAAAAAGAATAGAAAAAATTGTTAACTAAAAAAAAAAAAAGAAATTGAGAAGTGTTAAGTCCTCCAACCATTAGCTACTCTTGAACAGCTCTGTAAGACCAAGAGACTGGTAATTGTGGGCTATGAGGTCAAATCTCTGACTTCCTCTATTAAGTCAAGAAAAACATCTCCATAAGACTGTTCCACATTTTAAGACTTCTGGTTGCCGGTAAGAATCCAAATATAGCGATTGAGAGTTTTGTTAAATTTCTCTACCACAATAAAATATATAACCCAAAGAAGTTACTACACAGAAACATGCATTCCCCCATTGATTTTCAATGAGAAAATGTCTTCCTTCAGATTGCTCAAGTTTTATCATTAGTTCTCACTGATGATGCAAAAGGGATGATAGTTAAAACTGCTAATGTCTTAGCATGAATCAAGGCAGTGGCACCAAACTAGTTCTTTGCTACTACATACTCATGGAAAGAAAGGTAAAAAAAAAAAGCCAAGTTCACTAAAGAATGTCCTCAATGTAGTAAAAATGATTAGTATTATGAAATCCCAACCCTTGAGAATGTCTTTTTAATATTCTGTGTAAAGAAATGGGAGGTACACACAAAGCACTTCTGTGTGCACACTGCAGTATGACGGGTGTCTCAAGGAAAAGTATTTGTACAATTATTTGAATAACAAGTTGAATTAGCCATTTAAACAGATTTGGGTATCTGGTATACATTTTCTCGAAAATGAATGAACCAAGCCTGTCATTCCAAGAAAAATGAATGACATATGTGTTATCAATGATAAAATTTGAGTTTTCAAGCAAAAATTAAAATTCTGAAAAAACTTGTACCCACCACCGTGAACTTCACAGCTTCCCTACTTACTCAAAACTTTTCTGAGATCAGTGGTGATATTTACATGATTCTTTGATATCATATAATGAAATGTGTACATTAAGAAAATCTGCATAACTGAGGGAACAGCGTTTTCCAAATAAGCAATGTGTGATGTTACAAAGTCATCCATGGGTAAAGGATCAAAGGTGCAAGACAGAACAATAGCTTGAGTATGAATTCATTGTTGGGGCCAGCCCTGTGGCCTAGTGGTTAAGTTCAGTGCACTCTGCTTCGGCAGCCTGGGTTTGGTTCCTGGACATGGACCTACACTACTCGGCAGCAGCCATGCTGTGGCAGCGACCCACATACAAAATAGAGGAAGACTGGCATAGATGTTAGCTCATGGAGAATCTTCCTCAGCAAAAAAAAAAAAAAAGAAAAAAAAAGTTCTTTGTTGTGGTTTCAGATTCCACATTACAACTACCTTTTAAGAGATTACCACTTCTAGAGGTTTAGTGTAGTAACAAAGAATATCCATAATTATCTGAAAAGGTTATTAAAATATCCTCCTTTTTCCAGTTTCATGCATGTATGAGGCCAGATTTTCTTTATATACTTGATACCACCTATACAAAGAAAGGCTCTTTGGGGTCCTGAATAATTTAAGAATATAAAGGGGTCCTGGTATCAAAGAATTTGAGAAGCACTGTGCTATATAATTCCTATCACATATAGTAACACTAACTTTGGCATCAGATAGTCTCTCCTCCCCAAATTTTTGCTATCTACACTCCAATTCTTCAGTAAACATGGGATTTTGTGGCATTAATATTACTAGAACCTTGGCAACCCCCCCAAATGAGCAAGAGGCACTCCCCTATATTTAATGCTTATGTGTTATGGACACGGACAATATTTTTTTTCCCTAAACATTTGTCTAGAAAAAATACCACTGAACCTAACCAAAAAGTCCCTTTTAGTATTTTTTGATACTTGAAATCTTGGTTGAGTCAAAATTTTTCAGCAAAGAAAAAGGTATCAATATGTACAAAAATTCAATACATAGTAACACGTTTTTAAAAAGTATATGAAGAGTATAATCATGCAACTTAATCATTAATAATATGGGAAAATCATCCAAAGGAATCTCAATATAACTTAAAATAAGGACAGAAGAAAAAAGACCCACATGTTCAGCTCTTTTGTGAAGACTGGCGAAATAAATCCATCAAATCTCAAGAATTTCCATTCATAAAATGCCTAGTTTTCCACTGTCAATCAAAAACATGAGATGATGAACCCTAATTTCTTCTGGAACCCAGGTGCTCTGACCATTCCATAGAATATTTTTAATTGATTCTTTACAAAAACTGGTGGACTCTAACACCAGAAGAAGTAAATAATAGCAGAATTTAAGATATCTAAAGGTAAATTTACAGAAAATTTTCTTAAAATGTGATTCAATGAAAAGGATTACAATAAAATCAAATTATTTTGACAGCAAAATCTGGGATGCTATTTTGTATTTTCAAACCTTATGAGGAGTATAAATGCCTTATATAGATTACATCTGAAAATAGTCTGAAACTGTGGGAGGTTTTTAATAATCTTTTTTTTTTTAAATTTTATTTATTTATTTTTCCCCCAAAGCCCCAGTAGATAGTTGTATGTCATAGCTGCACATCCTTCTAGTTGCTGTATGTGGGACACGGCCTCAGCATGGCCGGAGAAGCGGTGCGTCGGTGCGTGCCCGGGATCCGAACCTGGGCCGCCAGTAGCAGAGTGCGCGCACTTAACCGCTAAGCCAGGGGGCCAGCCCTAATAATCTGCTTGTAAAATTCACATGGTAAGTTACCCAAAGTAACATTATAGTAAAGTTATATATAATACTGAAATATTTTCAGATTAAATTCCAGAGTATGTCTAGAATTTGTTTGAAAATACTGGAGTGGAAGGGGGCTGGTTTAAAAAAAAAAAAAAAGCCTCAAAGTTAGTAGCCCTCGCCGCAGGACCAGTCCTATAGCCAGCTGGGGCTCGACTCTGTGCTGCTTAAGTGGCCCCAGATTCCTACTTGATCTCTTCTGCTTGGGCTGGCCTTCAGGACTCAGACTTGAGCCCTTGTCAAACCTGGACTTGCAATTCAAGTGCTCCCCTTTCTAGATGAACCATCTTGCAGCAGTGACCCCTGGTGTGCCCTGACTCTCAACATTCACTAAACCCTTTCTGTCTCCAAATTCTGCCTCCTTCCAGGCTTCTGGTCCACCTGACACCGAAGTCTTGCTGAAACAGGTGTTTTAGATGGGAGTAATACATGCCTTGCATTTATTATCTGTAATCCTCACAATAAAACTTTAGGTGCAGTATGCATTATCATATTCAAAACCCCAAATCAAGACCTAGCACACTCAGAACTCCCACACAAATATATAGGCAGTCCTCACACTAATGACGATTTAGGCTTTAAAAAAATGTGCTGAAAGTCTAATTAAAATACACATATTAAGTTTAAAATACATATTTTTCATTAGGACACAATTATTATAGAATAACAGGCAAAGTTATACTTTTTCTACCATCTCTATCTCTTTTAGGTAACAAATCAGATGAGAGAATAATTTCATTAGGGTCCTAAAGATAAAGAATCATTTGATAAACTTTTCAGGTAAGATGTTAGTATTGGTGACTTAAATTTACTACAAATTTCTTTCAGCAACTGCAAGGTAATAGGTATGAAAGTAATAGGTATCAAAGTCTGCCTTCTATATTTAGAGAGACAGTATGTCTACTGGGTAAGGGCTCACTGAAGCCAGACCGCCTGGGTGTGAATCCTTGACCCCACCACTTAACTGTGACCGAACCTCTCTGTGCTCCAGTATCCTCAGTCTTCACATCTGTAAGTGTTGCTGTGAGAATTAAATGAGCTAATGTGTATCAATTACTAAGAATAGTGCCTAGCTCATAGTAACTACTATGTCTGCCATCATTATTACTAAAGACTAAAATGGCTGTTTGTTAAAAATTTACCAGGTGTATCACACCACTACTGTTACTGATGTCAAAGATTAGCTGGTGATTACATAATCAGTACAGGATATGTAGAGTAGAACAGACTTTCTGAAAGTGTACAATTCATACAGGAGATGATTTTAGGTAATCTCAGATATGGCTTTAAATATTCAATCACAGAGCAAAAAAGTTATATACTTTTCAACTCTCTTTTAATGCACTTGATTACATCAAGATTATATCTGCTTAATGCTAGTCCTTACCACCTGCTACAATTGAACAACGCAGCTGTGCTTATATTAACTTCATTTTTTAACAGTACTTTTTATTTTTGGAAAGTGACACAATTTTCCATTTATAGCGATGTAAAGTATCTTTTCTGAATATGTAGGTTTAAGGAGTTCAACAGTTTTTTGAGAGATGAAAAGAAGAGAGTGGGAAATGACTAAGCAGAGCTGGGGTGCTTGACAAGCATTCTCGCTGGGAAGATATTGATGATAAGTGTGCATATCTCGTAAAGCCCCAATGGGCTCAGAACTCAGGAGGCACCAAGTAACAGGGAAGGGGAATGGGGTGTATTGTACACGAATGAGTTCAGGGCTGAGAACAGGTCTGGATGGCGAGCTTAAGAGCTGGACCCACAGTCTTCAGAAGCCCTGAGACAACTCCTAATCCCTCTACAAAAAGACTTGATTTATTATCTGGAGAAACAGGCTAAGAAAATAAGATGGGCTCTAGACTCAGACAGTAGGCCCAGCAGAAGGCAAGTATTAAATGTTGGGGATTAATGGAAGTCTGTACTCTGGATGACAATAATGGGGAGTAAATGCCCCAAAGACAAGAACTGGAGGATTGTTCTTTGCGCGTCCTCACTGAATTCAGAGAAAACACTTCAGATACTGACATTAGGGGGTCCTCCATGGAATATGCCAGCTGATTCACTCCATAGTAACCCTTACTAGTTGAGAGGTCCCGTCCATGCAGAGCTTCCAACCAGTTTCTTATTACCTTATTCTTAATACAGATGGATACCCAACCCTCATTTTGATTTTTGTGAAGTCTCCAATATGTAAGAGAGAAAGCAAAAAACCCAGAGGAAACAGACAAGGCAGGGGACAGAAAAGAAAAAAAAACTCTGTAAGAGAAATAAATATAGTACATCCATGAAAGAAGAAAAGAACAGAGGATAAGAAAGGACTCTTAGAAATTAAACACAGCTAAAATTAAAAAAAAAAAATTCAATAGAAAGTGGGAAAATAAAATTAAGAAACAGTATCTGCAAGTAGAAGACAAAGAAATATGAAATGAAATTGAAAGATAAACAAATTTAAGGCAAGAAGTCTAAATCTTACCGAATAGGAATTTCAGGGGGGAAAAAAAACATCACTGAAGAAATGGAGGGGAGAAAATAATCAAAGAATGCAAGATTCCAGCACCAGAGGATGTGAGTCTTGAGATTAAAAGAGCCCCTCACTTCTCAACTCAATGCAAGAAGGAAAAAAAAAAAAGACTCATACCAAGGCAGTGAAATTTCAAACCACAAGGAATAAAGAGATGATTCTAAACGTTTTACAGAGAACAACAGCCCATAGATATTGGAACAGGAAATAGAATCATACCAGCCTTCTCAAATGTAATATTGCAAGCTTGAACACTGACAGACAATAGCTTCAAAATTCTGAGAACTCTGAGAGCTTTTCAACCTCAAATTTTATACCCATTGAACTGTATTATTAACCAAAAGTGAAGATAGAATAAAACTTTTAAGACACACAAGAGCTCAAGAAATATATATTCTCCATATCCTTTCTTAAGAGGCTCTTAGAGAAAATGCTCTAATAAAACAAAGAAATAAATTAAAACATGGGCTCTAGGATACTATATGGGATTGAACACTGCAAAGTTCCAAGATTCAATAGGCCTGGAGATCACCCTATACAGACAGAGCAGGATAATGTTAGGTTGGTTGGGTGGTGGTGGTGGTAGTGTTTAAAAGACAGAGAATTAATAAAATATCTGACAAATGTGAGAATTTTAGAATAGAAGATTGATGAGATTATGACAGACCTGCAGGAAAAAATTTAGGCTAAGGACATTAAAAAAAGGAGAAAAACCGAGGCAATCATTAACGCCAGGAAAAATGAAAAATTGTAGAGAAAAGGAAAGGTAACTACATTATTTTACTTCACCCAGTAGTAAAAATATTTACAGGAGCATAACAATGTAAACTGACTACTGATTTTACTAAAAATTGTGAAAACTTATCAAGAGGGGTAGATGTGCGATAAAGCAAGTATAATAAAATAATTGTATAATCTAGGTGGTGGGTACACGGGTGTTCACGGTAAAATTCTTTCACCTTTCTATGTGTTTGAAAATTTTCATAACAATGTGTCAGGAATAAATTTTAAAATATTAGGAGGTAGGGAAGTTGGGATGAGTGTGATGGCATAAAAAAAGTTAAATTTCAACCCTAACCTACCAAAACAAGCTAATATCTAAAATTGACAAATCAAGAAATAGATATTATTTCAAAATATGAAAGAAACAAAAGAACTGAGAGTGAGTGCTTCTGGGACAGGTGACTGTTTTGTTTTAAGGCTCTTAGGACTATTTGGTTTTTTAAAACCTATGTATGAATTACTTGAGTAAAAATAATTTTAAAGTGCAAGGTAAATAATATAGATGGCAAGGAATTGGCAAAAATTGTGAAGGTAGTATCTGAATGATAAAAGTTGGGGAAATACTGCAGCAGAGGAACTATCTTCCTTTGAACCAAATGGGTATTGTACCAAAAGGGGAAACATTTTTGAAGTCGCTTGTTATAGCTAGGATTATCCATATAATTTATCATCCAAACCAAGACTATTCTGAGAATAAAAGGGTATGCCATGAATAATTACATAGGGACAACAGGTGAACAGTTCCAAGAAAGGAAGGACTTAATAGTCACCCAAAGTATCACCCTTGACAGAAATCTCTGCAAACCAAATGTCCAGACATTTACTTCCATCTAGCTCTCCTCTTTATTCGAGACCAAAGCATTATTTAAACCTGTCTCTAACTCATTCCAGAGATAAAGGAGTCATAAAAGAACTGAGACGGGTGAACGCAACCCATTATCTTGCTCAAAGTAGTATGGGAATTGCCTATATTTTAAAGAACCTTCCTAAGTCACAGAAGGTAGCTGCCTAATCTTGGAGAGCAACCCAAAGCAAGAAACTTGACCATGACAAAAAATCAGCAAAGAGCCAGAAAGCAGCATCAAGAGAAGCACTGACACTATAGCTTATTAGTTTCCTCCAAAGACACAAACTTTCTTTTTGGGGGTGGCTGACGGGTGGTGTAGAGCCATAGGAATGAATGCATTGGATGAGCATTCCTTTTGAAAATAGCTGCTCTTCTGACACTTTACAGAATTCCTTTGGGATAAAAGGCAGATGACTGAGGTCAAGGTTCACTCACAGCAGGATGTCCTAGTAAGTAGGTCTCAAATGAGTTATAGATGTGCCTAGACATCGTGTCCCTCAGCTCTCAAAGCAGCCGGGACCCTGGAATGGTGGGTAACCTCCCCCCCCCCCCCGTACTCTGTGCAGTACTAATCATATTACTTGGTTAAAAATAATCACAATCATGAAAAGGCTGGGAAGCCCTGAATAAGGACCCAGTAAGTATAAGAGAACAGAGGAGAAGCCCACAGCCCACTCTTATGACCTACCACTACCACCTGGGGTTTTCTACTACAGAAATAGACAGGTGCTGCAAACCCTTTCTGCATGTAGCAGTCCTAATTTAAAAAATAAGAGGCAGGACTGGACTAGACTCAAACATCCAAGAAGAGTTATAAAACAGTAATAAGTTCTAGTCACTATGGAGGTCTCCTGTTTGAATTTTGACTGAGCTCGTCTTCTTATCTCTAAAATGACACTACTTGCTCAGGTATAAGGTTTAATGTTTTAGAAATTTCTACTCAAAACAGTTAAAAGTATGGATGCAACTATTTTTAGGACTAAGTTATGAAAATTATAATTAAGAAATAATCTTATTTGCAATAGCCTCACAATAGGTACCTAACCCAAACTCAACTTGCAGACAGGTGAGATGAGGAGCCACATTAGCTCCTACTCTGATCAACAAAAAAAAGGTTAGTAGCTTTTTAGTTGTCTACAACTTTGTAATTAAAGAGAGTTGGAGTGGGGCTGGCCTGGTGGCTTAGCGGTTGGGTGCGCGTGCTCCACTGCTGGCGGCCCGGGTTCAGATCCCGGGCGCGCACCGACGCACCGCTTGTCCAGCCATGCTGAGGCCGCGTCCCACATCCAGCAACTAGAAGGATGTGCAACTATAACATACATCTATCTACGGAGGCTTTGGAGGAAAAAACGGAGGAGGATTGGCAATAGATGTTAGCTCAGAGTCAGTCTTCCTCAGCAAAAAGAGGAGGATTAGCATGGATGTTAGCTCAGGGCTGATCTTCCTCAGAAAAAAAAAAAAAGAGAGAGAGAGTTGGAGTGATCACAAGTAACCACACAGTTCTGAAAGGCTTATGCTTAAGGGAATCTGAAACTAAAAAGTGGGTGTGGAGCCCTAACTAATTTTTTTTTTTTTTTTGGTGAGGAAGATTGGCCCTGGGCTAACATCCGCACCCATCTTCCTCTATTTATATGGGACGCCACCACAGCATGGCTTGATAAGCAGTGCGTAGGTCCGAGCCCGGGAGGCAAACCTGCGAACCCCGGGCCACTGAAGTGGAGCACATGAATCTAACCACTATACTACCCGGCCAGCCCCCCAAACTAATTTTTTAGTTAATTTTTGTCATAACAGAGGTTTCTTTGAAAATGGGAGCTGACAACACGAGGCTTAGGGTTTGTATAGCTAACATCAAGTTATTCTCTTATTTCAATGCCAGTTTTCTTATTTAAAAAGGCAAAAGTGTAAAAGAAAAATGTATAGCATGCACCTATATATTTCACTATCTTTCTGCCACAGCTAGGAGGATAAGCAACCAGAACTTACCCTAAAAAACTATGATCTTTGCTTAAGCAGATCGAGAATGTACTGTAACCTGGAAAGACTGTGCCTATAGAAAGAAATTCTACAGGTGGGTTCTGGGCAAAGTTATTAAAATTTACAATTATAAAAAAGCAGAAAGTTTATTCAAATAAAATTTTCATAATAATTAGGCACAAATTTTGCTGAGTACATTTTTATACTAACTAGGCTCATAACCTTATAACCCCAGTGTCTTATCAACATGTAACATCCCCCCTTCAAATGATGTCATTAAGTGAAATAGGAGGGCCAAGATATATTTTAATGATTTTTGAGAAACAAAAAATGGAGGCCAATGACAACTTAATGGATTTACAGATTGTCATTTGATATTAAGGTTGCCAATCTGTCTTTTGACCTCAAGCTTTTCCTAGTTTCACATTTTGCATTTATCAATCATGTAGGGGAACTTTGAGCTCTAAATTAATCTTAGGTCTCCTGAATGATCTAGAGAGGATTAAGAATAATCTGATAGAGTTTATCACTGGGACTAGAAACAACTTCCACATCAAAGGTGTATAATTTGGGGGTCTATGGTTGGAAGAGAGGGCTTTTGATTATTACCAGCACACAAGTATTTACTTATTTATTTTTTTGTGTGTGAGGAACATCAGCCCTGAGCTAACATCCATGCCAATCCTCCTCTTTTTGCTGAGGAAGACTGGCCCTGGGCTAAGTCCGTGCCCATCTTCCTCCACTGTATATGGGACGCCGCCACAGCATGGCCTGACAAGCGGTGCATCCATGCCCGCCTGGGATCCGAACTCCAGCCACCAGCAGCAGAGCACACACTTAACTGCTACACCACGGGGCCGGCCCAGTATTTACTACCCAGAAAATATCGGGGCTTTCAGAAAGTTTTTCTAACATGGATCATGTTCAAATTTAAAAATGTGATGGTGAGAGAAGCTGTAAAAACATTTGGTGGAAATTAACCAATAAAAAATTTTAAAAATAAAATTTATGTTCAGCATTTGTCAAGCATAGAGCCCTTATTTTTTCTTTTCATAAAATGCAACGGAGAATTCACTTTATTTTCAGTTATCTAATGCATTTATCCTCAAAAGATGAAACATGCACAGGAACCTTTAATATGAATGTCAGGGAAATGACCAATTTTAATTAGCTTGTTTTTTAGTAGAGGATCAATTTGAAAGGCAATTTATAATGCTGAAATCAAAACTGATCATCTTTGTCAGGACGTTTTTCAGGTTTTATAAAGTCACCATTAGTTTTATCTTCCCCGGATGACATAGTTCAGAAGCCAGACTTAAGCTAGACAGCTCGGGCTGCACCACAGGATGCAAACAAATGTTCAAATTGATAAATTACTATCACAAAAATAAATTTTAACTGTGGACCGTTTCTCAAGCAGCAAAACTGCTCAATCTTTAAGACTGGGAACTACAACAGCTCTCTTTCTGAGCACGTGCCCTGGATACTCGACCAAGGAGAAAAACTAAGGAGTTTTTAGGCATCACATCGTTTTTTGTATTACTAATGCCCGCAGGTTTTCAGCGTTAGGTTTTTGTGTTACCCACGGGAGGGCCTAGAACATGAGGCGGTTGTGCGTGAGCAGTATTTCTTTTTTTAACTCCAGCAAAAGCCCCGCAAACGATAAACGCGAAGAGCCCTATTCACATCCTCCTAGCCCCTCCATCCGTCCTTTATGAAGAGGGTTGTAATTCTGGCGGGACCTGGGACGGAATACTGTGGTTTTGGAAGGACAGAGTGAGTGCGTGGGTGTGTGTGAACACTGCAGGAGGAGGCAGCAAGACGTGATCACGGAGTGGGAGGGGAGGATGATCCCTCTTCTAGGGCGGGAAGCGACTACGAGAAGTGGCTGTTATGCATGACGGGGGCCAGCGCCAGGGGAAGATGGTGGTGGCCGCAGGGCAGGGTGATTTCGGGGGATTCCCTCTTACGGGGTAGCGCGCGGGGCCGCCTGTGGTGAATGATCCTGGAGCAACGAAAGGGGCGCAACACGGAACCCGGGAATTCCCGACGGAAAGGGAAAAAAGGGCGCCGAGAAAGAGGGGTTATTATGGGATGGCAGAGGGGGGCTCCCTAGGGAAAATTACGGGATCTGTCTCACCCGCCAATTGCTGTACAGTCTCTTCACTCTCCGGTAATAAGCGTCTTTGTCCAGAGTCACAGCCATAGCCACAGACGTCGCTCCTCCTCGGGTTCCGAGAATCACGCGAGGTCCCGGCTCCGCCACCCACTCTCGGCCCCGGAATCCCGCACTCTCCCAGTGACCCGGAAGTATCGACTTCAAAGATGCCCTTTCCGCTTCCGGGTCCCGAAAGCGATTGAGAATTTTTTTTTTTTTCCTTCAATGCTCTCTCCGGAGGTTAGGAGGAGGAAAGGAAGAAAACGCGTGGGGAAATCAACAAAATGTGCAACGCAAAAAGAGTCTAGGTTTTCGCGGGGTTTTCTTGTCAACTTAGCAACAGCGGCATGCGAATCGACGTCATCACGTGACGCCCTGCCTCCGCCCTTAATCTCTGCCCTGCGGCGGTTTACAGGAGCTCCGACCTTTTGCCGAGGCGGCGGCGGCGGTGGCTGGGCGATGCGAAGGAGGCGGGAGGCAGGACGTGCTGGCCCCGCCTCACACGGGCTGCCGCGCGCGGGTGTGATGGCCCCACCCATCGGCAAAGGAAGGGGAAGCGGAAAGAGCGGGATCTGGCGTGGGCTGGGAGTGGGAAGACTACAGCGTAACTTGGTACGCTCCCCTCTTAGAAATGGTGGGGAAGCAAAAGCCTCTGCTGCTCCGGGGCTAGAAGGATTCCTGGTGCCAGGACGCTGGCTCAGGGGCTCCGCGCGGACACAGAGAACTCATACCAGGGAGAGGGAGCCCACCCTCCCGATAAACTACGACCCAAGCTATGGGGGAAGGACTTAGCCTTAGAAAGGGAAATAAAATGCCCAGGCTTCATCTGAGCGCTGGGATGGTGGGGGAAGGGTGCTGGGAAACAAACGATTCGAGGAGCTTCACACAATGTAGTTCCCCGGGCCCAAGTCTTGACAGTGTCCTTCCAGTCAGCCAGTCCCCTTGCCGCGGTTCATGAAGTGACACCATTCCTACGGCTTCTCGAGAGCACCGTTATTTCAGTTAATTGGAAACAAAACGTAGGTGGTCCTTGACGAAATTGTTCCTTCTGTCTCTTCTAAGAACTTGGAGTATGAATCTGGAACAACCTTTATCCTACTATCTAGCTTAAATTATTTCCTTGCCTTTAGCAAGCTGGACAGCCTACATTCATGTATATTATATCCTTTAATGGAGTACAAATGATTTGTTTCCCCTATATCCAAGGTAACTTTGCATGAACAATAATGAACTTCAGGAAAGTGGTGTTGAAATTACCCATCATGAACATCAACTCTTAATATTTATATTGGGTTTGAGCAAATATAGAACAAGGGAAGAGTGGAAAAGGATTAACTTAAATTTATTAATGCCAAGGGGAAGGAAGGTAACAGTTCCTGACCCTCCAGCTGTATCCACAGTTCGGCCAGGAACAGGCTCTGCCAGAGGCTAGGGCCAGCGCTACATAGTCTGTGGTTAATGGAGGTGTCTAGGGAGGGGTGAGCGCATCAGCTGCTCTAGTCTCCTTTCCTTCCCCAGAAATGAGGAAGTGGTCATGTATTATTTTAGGAGATCCCCTGCCCACCCAATCCTCTCAAATTTGGAAGTAATCAGGTATAAGTTTTCTTTTTCCTTTTCACCTCCTGGAGTCCTGGGTTTCCCCACATCTCCCCTGCCCCTCCCACTTTTCCATAGTCCAAGGGCCAGAGTAAATGAAAATACAGCAGCCACCCAAGCAATGGGGACCATGTTGGGGCTTCAGTCATCAGCATCTTCACTGGAGTCTGAGTTGGCTGGCATCATAGGATCATCAATGAGTGAGAAGTCCCTTTCTGAGCTATCATAGCCCTGAGATAAATCATCATCATCATCTTCATCCTCATCGTCCTCGTCCTCCTCAGGTTGCAGTGGTGGCAACCTCAAGGCCATACCAGAGGTGGTAGTGGCTGGTGAAGAAGGGTAGCCAGTGGCTCTCAGGCCTGGATGGTGATGATGGTGATGGTGGGGGTGGGGGTGGTGGTGGTGGTGATGAAGCATGGTGCTGGAGTCTACATGAGGGGATGATGCTGCACCACCCATCACAAACGGCACAAAAGACAAAGATGCAGAAGTGGCACTGCTGTGACCCACAGATGACACGGACTGCAGGCCACTACTGCTGTGTTGGAAGGTATGCAGAGATAGGGACCCAGTGCCTCCACCCTGCATCAGGGCCATCATCTTAGAAAGGTCTGGTCGCATCCTACGGGCCCGCTTCTTGCTGCTGTCTGGTGCAATAGGCCCTGGCAAAACCCGGTTGAAGACAGTTTCAGCATGGTGACCCTGAAAGGAAGGAATAAAACACAGTAAAAAGAAAGAAAGGGAAAAAATGAAACAGAAGTCAATAGAGTCCTAGCTTGCAAATGCTTTTTCACTGAATCTGTTTTCAGGAGGGGCAAAACAAGTATAGTCAGATGAGGCTTGATGGTGATGAGGACGATGAAATGCTGGACATGGTTGGTTGAAGCATTATGATGCTGAGGCTAAGATCAAGGATTTGATACTGATAACTCAGGTGAACCAGAGTTTTGCTTTTTTCCTTGACTACATTGTACCTTTACTCCAGCCAACCATTTCACAAATGCTTACCTTTGTTAATAAGGGGCTGAGTAAGACAGTGAATAAATCAGTACTCGCACAGTATACTTGACTGACGGCAAGTTGTTCACATGACCTTACCACATGAAGTGCAGCACAACTATACTGACATTTACAATACTATCATTATTATCACATCAGAGTGGGATAAACTCAAGACAGGTCAGATTAAAACTTCTGGATGTCTAGAACACCAAAAAGATTGTGGGCAGATCCCCACCAAATAAGTTTTTTTTCACGTTGATAAAAAACTTACATATCTGCTGAATTTTAAATTGCTTCTTCTAGATATTCTGACTGTAAATTTTGGTTAAGTTCACTGAAGCTGGAACTTATTACTTTTAGTGCCTCTGCTTTGCTAGACCTAAGAATAATACTGGGTAAACTAGCATTAAACTCAGACAATTGGTATCTGTATCTCTGGACTCTATTTCTCAATCTAAGCCTAACACCTGACATGGGAATATACCTTTCTGACTTGGGAAAAATAAACATCTCTATACTCTATTTGTATAGACTTTCAAAATATAACTGTAATAGCACCTAAACTCCTGCAGGTCTCAGTAATAATGCAGTGCTAGATACACCATCAATTCTGCATTAAGAATTCTGTACCAGGCGCATTATGATTTTCTGTGATTTCCTATGATCTCTTCTTTCTTAGAGTTATCAACTAACTATAAAGAAGTAGAAAAGTACTTGAGGTAAAAATAGGTAATACTAGAGGAAAAGCCTTTTTTACAGGCCTCTCTAATAATGTTAAATTCAGGACAAAGAAGGTACCAGCCTTCTAGCCAACAGCCTCCCCTATCAGCCATTCTGCTTATTACACTCTTGCTCCCATGGAGGCTAAGAAGGAAAATTAAAACATTCTTCTATGGTAACAATATTTATATGAAACCACTTTCACCAGTATAAAAATAATAAGCCTCATAAATTCACCTCACAAATAAACATATATTACGTGCAAAATAATGTTCTCTTTAGAATACAAAAGTGCTAATCCATTTTAAATGACTGCTTACCAAACCAAACCATGATTTATATATGATTAAAAAACACAACTATTGCCCAAAGTAAGGCAAACATAGCCAAGAGAAACTTTTGCAGTTATATTTTGGTGGAAAGGATTATGGGTACTTAATCCACCAAATGGTCTGTCACCATAATAAAAGCATAAGTACATTTGAAAATAATGGAATAACCTAATGACCAAAATTGTTATTATAACTATAAAACATGGTTTCCTGTCCTTTTTCCATTACTAGTATATTCACAGTGATTCTCAACCTCTTCTATGTTGGGAAACACCATGACTGTTTTCCTTAGTAGGCCCCCAAATCACTTCTAAAATATGTAGAATCATAACTTTTAAGAGATTATCTGCTCCAAAACCTCACTTTTCAGGATCTGCAAACTGAAAAGGTTAAAGATTTGCCAAAAATCCCTTAGTCAGTAGAAGAGCAGGATAAGGCCTTGAATGTTCTAACACATCGTACTAATTCTTATATTTTAATATGCTTTAAGTGCTAAAGTTAGTTTTTAGAATTTTATGCTTTTCTAGAGATGACAATGCCACAGGACTGTAAAAATACCAATAAAAATACTCTGGTTTCCTTATTGGTGAAGTTTTCTCAAACATACATTGGAAAAAAGATAAATAACATTAACTAATATCCCAAGTCACATCTAGTGTGTGAACTGACTAGTAATGCCTCAGTCTCACTCACCTTCTTTCCATTCCTAGAGTTAGCTGTCTGTACTGGTTCCATTCCCAAACAGTTTAATTCTGCTTTATTATTTTTTTTACATCTCTGCCACTTCTGTTTTCTGCGATCCTCCATATACTGCAATAGAAAAGTATTGGTTATCCTAGAGAAATAAGCTGTGGAGTAATAATTAAGGTACTAGTGTCTAGTTTGACAATAAATACTTATTACGTGGATAAATAAAGGATTAGTCCTAGTGGAAAACTGCCATTAAGTGGCTATCTCCAAAAAAAATTAGGTAGTTATACAATAGTTTAATAATAAGTATTTGCCTAGCATTTAGTTTAACAAGTACTTTAACATTATTTTATTTTGATCCTTACAACTCTGAGGTAGGAAGACTAGGTATTATTACTCTTATTTTGCAGATGCAGAAACAAGGATACAATATGGCATGCTTCCTCCCTCTCATACAGCTTAAATACCAAGAGAATGACTTTAAAACTTGCTGGATGGAACTGCCACTCACCGCTAGAAATCGGGGATCGACAGCGAACTCTGGGTGACCCTGTAACCACATCTCCAGTTCAGCCCGGCGAGGGGCATCCTCACCCACCAGCAAAGTACCATCCACCTTATTGATGACAGGGATCCGGGCCTCCAGGTCCACATCAAGGTGATTAGGCTCTTCCATGCACTCCACCTCCAGCTGCAAACCCAGAATCCACCCCCATGAGCACATACTCTTCTTTGGGGCAGGAAGGGAGGGGGAGCAGAGCCAATGGTAGCCATAAAATAACTCTGATATCTTCTAGTCCCTCAATCCCAACTGCCTTCATCAATTACTAGGAATAAAAAGATCTAATCATCACGTTAAAGACTTTCTTTACCACTCACCTCGACTACCTTCTTTCTGTTCGCCTTCTTCTTATGAAACAGAGGATGTCCATCTCCCATTACTCCATTAGCCATCAACTTGTGCTTCTGGAATGTTAACTTCAATCCTTCCTCCTAGGAAGACAACCCAGCCACCCAAGACGTCATATGGCACATGTTTTTAAAGTAAAGATTAAGGTTTGAGGGACTTGGGCTAAGTCTGGCTTAATGGTAAGTCTGCCTTAATGATGGTGAAAAGGAAGGCCATCTGACTAAAGGGTAGAAATTAGAAATACAACAAAACTTATATACTTTTTCCTTAGAAAGATTTCATTTCTTGACCTAATGCCCCTCAGGTAGATTTAAGAGAAGGAGAATTTATCTCAATAACACCCATTGCAGGGTAAAACCCCCACCTGGTGTCTCAGTATTAGCATGGCAACTCATCACAGGGGCAAAATCCTGATATTCCTGTCACATGCTAATGTAAAAAATTTTTCTTGTTGAGTACTTAATGACCAGCTAATAGGGTTCAACAGGGAAGAGGATCAGGAAAAATAAAATTTTCCATCTATAAAGTAAATAACACGATTTAATTTCAGGACAAAGGAATGACTCCTTTTTAACTTAGTAAGGCCCATAATACTTAGGTGTCATTTTAACAGCTTTCCCACAATTTGAGTTCAATTTTTAAAAACGAGGTTTCTAGGATCTAGAAACAAGCCACCCAAAAGATGCCTTGTGTCAATTAAATTTCTTTCAAAAATACGGTTTCTTTTAATCTAGTCCTCAGGAGATACAAGTCAAGATCCCTTCCTTTACTACAATGACTTTTCCTAAATGGATCTTTGTGAACTCTAATTTTTTTTCCTCCTCTCATTTTAAAAGTTAGCTAACCAAATGAGTTTAGTATCCTCTTAGTGAAACTAGTTAGCAAGAGCTACAGCCTCCTTCCCCACTTCCCAATGCCTAAATGCTGAGCTTACATCTTTGATCTGAACTGTAAACTCCTTCTCATCCATGCCACGGCGAAGTTTGGTGAACTGAGCTGCTGCTGTGGTGACTGCAGACACTTCCTCCTCTGCCATGGAAGCTGCACTGCTACTTCGTGGTGTGGGGACTGGAGAGTCACCATATTCTCCTGGAGTCAATGACGGACTGTCTAGCAAGTGGTTGCCTGGTCCGAAAATTCCTCCTGTTACCATTTCCTGGCTCCGGCGGCTAGAAGGCCACTTCCCTGAGAGTACAGCCTGGCAGACGAGGTCAATACGGTTTATCAGGACACGATCCTGAGTGAGGAAAAAGAAATCAATACTGGTTTTAGGGCCTGAGTACTAGCTATGTGATCCTGTGACAAAAAATAGTGCTATCATTATCAGGATGGGTAAAAATTATAAAGGTAACAGTATCAGATCCCTAAATCAACTGGGAAGAGTTTCATGAAAAAACATATAGTACTAAACACTAAGAAAACCAGAACCACCTGTTCCTTTTTCCCTGTATATGTTACACTGTTATTTCTAGACTTTACATGTCCAGGAATGAGGCTGTTACCTTGGGCCACTCAGAGGCTCTTTGTCTTTCTTGTAGCAGCAGAAGCTCAGGGGTCATTTGTTCTCCATCTTCATTTGGGAATCCATCTTGGGACATAGTGAGGGACAGGAGACTCTCTTCATCATAGAGCTTTGAGCGGGACTGGTCAGCAGCTAGAGATTATATGGAATGTGTGAGCAAAGATAGAAGAATAAAGTTATATAGGAATGGTATTATAGGGGCTTTAAATAAAGGCCCAAAGAATAATAGATCTCTCAACATTCTATCACATCAAAATCCGAATCTCTCTCAGAGGATGCATTTAGATAAGAAGAGAAAGAGCAGAGAGGGGGGAAATGGGGAAGAGGGCCACCAGCCTGTCACATGCACTCACTTAGCTTCTCTTCCTTCTCGTCCTCACTCTCATCAGTGCTGGAGCTGGAGCTGGATGAGGATGAGGAAGAAGAGGATGATGGTGACAGCTTGCTCAAGTCCAGCTCAGAGTCTGAATCATCCTCATCCTCCAGTTTGACTGGTGGAACACTCCGGGAAACCAGAGGGGTAGTATCAGAGGGGGCTACTCGCATCTCATAGTCTTGTGGGGTTGGTCGGCTCCTGGCCACCACCTCATGCTCTAGCTTTAAAGTCAGACTCTCCAGACTGGGGACCTGGGCAGCTGTCTCCTCGGGTGGCTTTTCAACAGGAGCATCTGGGCGCAGGGGCAGTGGTGAGGCAGTGCGCGAGGTATACTGCTGGTGTAGCAGTGGAGTAGAGCAGCGTGACAGGGATGGAGCTGGTGCTCCTGCCTGATGGTTCTGCATATAATTCATACGGGCAGCCAGAAAAGAGAAGTCTGGGTCCTGCATGATGTTGCAGTCTGTTTGGCTCACCCCATGGCGGGCTGCCCCTCGTAGAAGCTCCCCATCATGCCGAACAGGCTCCCACCATTTGGGCAATTCGGGACCTGGAGGCTGGCATAATGCCAGCCGATCTTCCAAAAGGGGGTGGCATAAAACTTGTTCCCGTAAGCGCCGAAGCAATTCAATGCGGTAGAGAGTCCGTGAGGCCCTTTCCTCAGTGATGGGCTCAATGAACAGATTAGGGTCCGGGGGTTCTGCAAGAGATAGGGGTGGAAGGAGAAATGAACCAAGGGTTGGTTCTGTCACCATCCACTCCCACTCAACTAAGACTCTCCAGTTTTGCTTACCATCTCCAGCTGCTGGGGGAAGGCGGCACACTTGGCGGCACATGGCCACAAAGCCATGGAAGTACTTGGTAAGACTTTCATCTGTTTTTTTGTCTAGTCGAGCAAACGTGCGGAAGCGATCCCAATGGAACTGCATGGTGTCAGGGTCATACTCCACACCAAAGGTAGACACTACTCGATAGAAATCAGTTTGTTCACGCCTCGTCCATCTACAAAGGGAAGAGGAAACAGGCCACAGTGATCAAAAGAACACAGAGAAACTGGTTACTTCTTAGTGTGCTTCGAATATTTGAATACACAAAAACTGAAAGTAGGGGCAAAAAAAAAAAAGGCCCAGAAGACAGCAGAAGAGGTACTAAGAGGTACTCTATATTATGTAACAATTTAAGAATTAGCAAGCTAAGGGGAAAAAATGATGCAGGCAAACAACTCAATGAGAATGGCTACATAGGAGACTTTCCTGGGAATCATGATTATGCTCACAAGTGAGGTTTTACATCACAGAGGTACAACAGTTCAAGCAAAAAAGATGGTCTCTCTGTAGGGAATTCCAAATAAATCCTTCCTAAGATGCTTTTCAGTATAGAGCCCATAGTTGAAGACAAACTGACAGCTTATCCCAACTTCCCAGCCATATTTTACCGTTGCTGTTTCTCCCGCCGTGCAATTTCTTTTAGCTTGAAGGCTGCCTCACAACGCCGCCGTCTCCGGTCCCCACGTTCCGCAGCCTCTATCTTCATCTGTTCTCTTTTGTAGCTGCGCTGATAGGCTGTTACCAGGCGCCGAAGCCTAGCTGTCAGAGCAGAGCCTGGAGGCCAAAATACATGGCCTGCCTGTTGGGTCACCTGGGCTGTGGGAAGCAAAGTAGAATGAACAGGAAATACAGGAAAGGTAGTAGAGGTAATATGGTATTTCAACCCACCCAAAGGTAAGGCTCTTAGAAATCCCAGGATGGGATAAAATTCAGTCAGTAATTCCCCAACCCCACCACCCCACACAAAATTGTACTAGTTGACCTAGAAGTTTACCTTCATCTCCATCAATCACTGAGATCTCCTCATCCATCATCATCAAGGGATCACCCTAGAGAAGGAGATCCACCCCACAGGATGGAGGGGGGAGGGAAAGGGGGGAAGTTGGCACTCTGAAATCACTTTCTTATGTGTGTCATTCTATATGGCACCAAGGGATCAAGAAAAATTTCTAATGAACTCCACAAAAAAATGGAAGCAACCAACTAAAAGAATAAGAACGTAGAACCTGAAACGTCAGTTCTTATTAATGGCTTGAAGATAATAGGACTCATGAATTTAGTAGTCAAATAATATATACTTCAATGTCCAGCTTGGGTCCCACCTCCTCCACAAAGCCATCCCTGACCTCCCCCAGCTGGTGTTACAATCTTTTCCATTAACACTTTATATTTTCAAAATGGTAACTACTTTCCATTTTGTATTATGAATTAACCAATATACTTCAGCATCAGGGAATGGGAGAATACTTAACTATTTCCTAACAGAGAAAAGCTAGACTCATATGAAAATTCCTCACCTCATCATCTTGGTCTTTTGGGGGACCCTGGAGTGGTTTATATTCAGGATCTTCACAATCTTTATCAAAGTCAACCCTAAAATTATCCAGAAGCATGAGAAAATGTTAACAATATACCTTCTTTGACTAAGAGGAACTTAGCATGAAGACCTGGCCAAACATACAATCCAGCAAGGAACAGTCTTTTCTTTCTTGCCCAAAGGGACGGCAGGCCAGGTGCTAAGCTCTGAGTAAGTTAGGTGCAGCATTCAACATAACAAAGAACTGGGAGAAACTGACCAAGTGCCATTTAAATTGCTTGAATTTGAAATGAAACCCTTTGACCCGCACATTTCCTTTCTCTTGACAGCCTTTTCTATTTAACCCATTCTCCCCATCCTTCGCAACTATTTACTTTTATTATTTCATTTGAATGGTCCACGCTTGCTTGTTTCTTTTTACTACTTTGCTCTATTGAGCAAAAGGGTGACATAATAAATGATTTGCAATGAATAAACAACCCAATTTCCTTTGAGGGTCCTCTACTAAGCAAACTGTGGTTGTGATAATCAAAGAGAAATCTCCCAAAGATGAAGGGGTGGGTGGATATTCACGAACTAAGCCAACTATTTCACATGCCTCTCAGGTCTCCATGTGAGAAGTTTTGTTAAACTCACTGGCACCCAAACCAGGGCAATGCTGCCCTACTTGGTGGCTCAGTATTAGCATGGCAACTCATCATTGAGGCATGTATCCAGGCAGAGTAAATGCCCTTAGGTGTCAGCCACAACTAGAAGATGATAAACTAGGGCTAAAATTTCCTGAGGCTCTACCACATAAATGGCATGGGAGAACTGCATGGCTATTATCTTTTAAGAGAACCAGTTATCCTCTCAACTACTGTAACTGTACAGAAAAGCACTGCAAAGAAAAGTGAATAAATCAAATAAACCATTTGGGAGTTAACATTAATTTTCACCCTTAATTGCATCTTATGACAATGTGTGGCTTTAGGCCAGTTTATAGAGTCCTTTCTGCTGGTCTCACTTTTTGTTAAGAATTTATCATTCATAAGCATAACCACCATTAAGAATCCCAATGGGTCAGTCAAGGCTAGAGTTACATTATCTCTTAAAGCAACTAACAGACTTCATAGGGAGGACTCAGGGCTTTAAAAGAACTAAACACCTGCTTACCCTTCCACTATGTCAGAGAAATTATCCAACACTCGATGTTCTGCTGCAATGGCTTTGTCATCTGGTCGGCCAGCCTTTTCCAGGAAGCATAAGGCTGGGTCTGCCCTCATAGTATTATATTTCTCATAGCCTAGAAGAAAATGGGTCGTAAGGTGAAGAAAATCAGAGATTCATTTTAACTTTATGGTTACTTCATATGCTGCTGGAATAATTACAATATGTGGGCTACTCATTTTGCTCATAATGCAAAATATGGTTAAAATGTTAACTTGGACAGCTGTTGGGTTATATTACCATATTTAACATTTCTATAGCAATTTAGAGTCAGAGAGAGTTTTATCACTAGTTATGGAAGATAGGAATTTAATCAGAGTTTATATAGAATGGTGACAGATTTACAAAGCCATTTAACTGGTAATCTTTCTATGATTGTTCTTACTACATAGATGGGAAAACTAAAAAAGTCCAATAATTTAGGGCTGGGTCAGACATTTTCAAATGAAGGATAAGAAATTTGTACCTACAAACAAACAGGCACTCTGAATGTCTGATGAACAGTGAATGAATGAATGAATGAATGAACAAACACACCTCAGGACATCTGGACTCTTCTAAACCTCTGTGTCTCACAAGTAAATCTAAGACTACAAATGCTCACAGTTTTTCTTATCTTTTTTTCAGTTTAATGGAAACTTCTCAAAAATATGTGGACTGTCATTACTTTTATTTTATAAAAGTAAATAAAAAAGTATTTTAAAAAAAGAAATGGTATTCCAATTCAGTAAGTCACTGGGCTGGAAGTTAGCGCTCGCTGCTTTTAATGCTTGAGATCTGCTATTAGGCAAGACTGAAAAGAGAGTATTCTCCCTTTATATACTCTATTTTTATTTCACTCAAACACTGTTGTTCACACCTACATCAGAGTAACTGCTGAACATTTAGGCAAATGGGATGTTATACAAGTAGAACACTTTCAGGAAGCCATAGGAAAGTCATACAAACTAAGTGTGTTATTATTAACAAGAGTGGGTATATACTACCTCCCCTGATTTGTGGAAACTTAGATGCCACAACATACAGATTGGGTACAGTGATTAGAGAACAGATGGGAGACTCCCTACCTTGGGATTTAACTACCCATCTGTTCTTTCTTGAACATCTATTTATAAGAACTAATTGCTCTGCTCTGGATATTTAAGAATTAGTTTCTCATTCAAACATAAGTTTACTGAAGATCAATCAGAGAACTCAATTATTAGTCATGAGCATTTTGCTAAACGTTCCATCTGTGCGCATAAAAGCATAGACTAAGAGAAGGTACCTACCATGCTTAAAGACTCCAATGAGCAGGGACTTGTCAGCCTCACTGTCCCACCATGTTGTTGGAACCTCCAGCTGATCCACTACTGGGAACCATATGTCAATTTCACTAAAGGTATAAGAGGGCAGAGTCAGCCCAGCAATGCAGGAAATTAAAATGATAATCCTTGGAAAGATTATTACAGGTATCTTCTTTTATTCATTAATTTAAATGCTCACGCATCTGCCTATTCCTTCCACTGGTATCAACTATAGGATTAAAGACCTGATATATAGATTTTAATTATCAGGCATCCCGAAGATAGTATAAAATGAAATGAGTAAACCCATCTTTTCTGGAATAAGGCAGGGCATAAAGAAGAATATAGCATAACTTACCTGGCAATGGCACCTCCTAACACCTTCTCTGCCTGGTCTCCAATAACTTCCTGCCTCAGATAGTATAGCATTCGTACCCGCAACAGCACCCTAGAATGGAGAGAGAAGAGCTGGCTCAATGGCAACGTAGAAAGTCTGAGGTAGAAAATGCTTTGGTCTTTGCTAAATTCCATCCTTACTTGTTACACTGATGTTTCAAGTGCTTCTTATAACTCTCATCTTGGAACAGAGTATCGGGGTTATATTTCCGGATCCAATCTGCCTTATGGATATCAAAAGTGCTTTGTGACTTGACTTTTTTCCCCTTGCGTCCACGGGGTACAGGGATAGACAGACCTGGGAAACGGGAGAGATTGAAGACTTGGATTGAGAAAAACCCTTGGACCTGAAAAGGATTAGGTAACCTATATAAAGAAAAAAAGTAAAGAGTTGATAATTACCTGAATGATTCTGCAATTCTTTTGTCTTGCCATTTTCAGCTGGGCTAATCAAGTCCCAAATGAAGCCTTTGATATTTTCATCCCCACGATAGTGTAGAAGACAGTACACGAGGATGGCCCGGCAAATTGTCTCCACATCTCGTTCAGTCATACGTCGCTTAAAGCGTCCATGAGACAAGATATCTCTCCACCGTCCCCAACTAGGAAAACAGAAAAGGAAATTATATTAATGTTTTCTTGGGTACTCTAATCAATGATATTCCCCATTCTCCAAGAATCACATCTCCCAAAAGGTGGGAGACAAAAAGATCTTGGGAAAACATGGTAATAGAATAAATAGAATAAAGTTTTTCCCATTATCCCCTCTTTGGTCACAGCATCCAATTTGAAAGGCAACCAAGATGTCTATCAGGATGGAGATGCACTACCTCTGATGGCAAGGTGGGTTCTTACCCATATACCAAGAGATGCTTTTCCACCCGAAAGCAGTCAGTGCGCCCATAGGTATGATGACGGTCATGTCGGCGAGAGCGTGGCCGCTCGTCATCTTCACTTTCCAAATCAGAGAATTCCACCAGGTCATCATCTTTCAGAGTGCTGAAGTGGCGAGTCTGTTTTCGTACTCTAGGTGTGTCAATCACCAAGTTATTCTATGCAGAGAACAGAAGAAGTAACTCTCTTCATGATACGATCATGGGAAAGGAATTAAGACAATCATGGACTGAAATAGACTTGGAGGGGCCAGCCCGGGGGTGCAAGCGGTTAAGTGCGCGCTCTCCACTGAGGCAGTCCGGGGTTCGCCAGTTCGGATCCCGGCTGCGCACTGATGCACTGCTTGGCAAGCCATGCTGTGGCGGTGTCCCACATAAAGTGGAGGAAGATGGGCACAGATGTTAGCCCAGGGCCAGTCTTCCTCAGCACAAAAAAAAAAAAAAAGGAGGATTGGCAGATGTTAGCACAGGGCTGATCTCCTCACACACACAAAAAAAGAAATGAAATAGACTTGGAGGTAACATTTGTAAATATTCAAAGAGATTTTTTTTAGAGCATACGAAATAATCTACAGGGACTCAGGAAGCAAAATTAAGTGGAGGATGTCTAAGTAGTTTTCTGGGGCCGCCTACGTAGAAAGTTTTTACAATGGCCCTTCTATATAATACACCATCATAAACCAAGGTCAGCACTGAAGAATCAGAGCAGCGATAAAGACTCCTGAAAATAATGTGTCTTCTGCAATATTTCCTTCTAAAGGCAAAGGAAGCTCACCTTGCTGTTGAGTAGATCCATGTCTAGGTCAGCCTTTTTGGCCCACTTTTGCCAAAAGTTGGGGTCATCCAGAGAAATATCTGTCCTATTTTCAGAAGCAACAAAGCTTGCCTAGTAAGGAACAAAGGAACAGAGTAAAGTTGACTATAACACTTTTTGAGCAATGGTAAACCAATAACTATATTTAAAAAATATATTTAAATTCTAGAGATTCCTGTCTCTATCTCTGCTTCTCTAGCCTCTGGCACAGACAGAACACACCTTTGCGAAGGTAGAACCCTTTCCTTCAGACTCAATGGTGATGGTTGTGGTCCGTCTTAACAAGATCTGGTCAATGTCCTCTTCACAAAACTTGGAGCCCTCATCATCTTCCTCCATTATGGCTGCATATGCTCCTTTTCGTAAAAGATCTTCTATCTCCTTCTTGGAGAATTGTTGGATCTACAAAATCCAATAGAAAGATGAAAAGACTACCAAGAGAATATTGGTGAGTCTGTATCTAACAGTATCATAATATTTTAGTTTACTATATTTTAAAAAACAATAATTGAGAATCCAAAAAAGGTGGTCAGATTCCTGTACAAAAATAGCTTTTGTCTCTCTATCACTATGACCTGCTACAAACGTATCTAGAGACAAAGAGGACTCACTCCAGTAATGTTGCCATCTCGACCACTCATGGACTGAAGCACAGCCTTATCCAATCCCAACTTGAGGCTAGCCTTATCAAACATCTCTCTCTCATAAGAATTACGAGTGATGAGACGGTACACCTTCACAGCTTTGCTCTGCCCAATTCGATGACACCGTGCCTGGGCCTGGTTAAAGAACAAAAAAGGAAGAAAAGGGCAAAGATAACATAAAATCGGGGGGAGAAAGGATTCAAAATACCAATTCACATCTATAAAGCAGCCATGAGAACAACTCAAAATCAAAAGTCAATTGCAAGGGCCGGCCCTGTGGCTTGGTGGTTAAGTGTGCGCGCTGCGATGCTGGCGGCCCGGGTTCGGATCCCGGGTGCGCATCGAGGCGCCACTTCTCCGTTCGTCCTGAGGCCGAGTCCCACGTGCAGCAACTAGAGGGATGTGCAGCTACGACACACAACTATCCACTGGGGCTTTGGGGGGAAAAAATAAAATAAATAAAATCTTTAAAAAAAAAAAAAAAAGTCAATTGCAAGATGAAATTTTGCCCCATGATGTAGACCAGGGGTTAGCAAACTATGATCTGTAAGACCACCTGTTTCTGTAAATAAAGTTTTTCTAGAACACAACCCCACCCATTCATTCACATAGTGTCTATGGCTGCTTTTGTGCTCCAAGAGCAGAGGTGAGTTACCAGATCGTATGGTCCGTGGGCCGGCCCCATGGCTTAGCGGTTAAGTGCGTGCGCTACTGGCGGCCCAGGTTCGGATCCCGGGTGCGCACCGACACACCGCTTCTCCAGGCATGCTGAGGCCGCACCCCACATACAGCAACTAGGATGTGCAACTATGACATACAACTATCTACTGGGGCTTTGGGGAAAAAAAAGGAGGAGGACTGGCAATAGATGTTAGCTCAGAGCCGGTCTTCCTCAGCAAAAAAAAGAGGATTAGCATGGATGTTAGCTCAGGGCTGATATTCCTTACCAAAAAAAAAAAAAAAAAAAAAAAGATTGTATGGTCCGCAAAGCCTAAAATATTTACTATTGGTCCTTCACAGAAAAAGTCTGCTGGTCTCTGATCTAGACTGCCACCCCTAAATAAGTAAACAATTCCATACTGTCTGAAGGACCAGTCTTTCTAAGAGATCCTGATCCTGTTGAAAAACTTTCCAGGTTAGGTAGGTAGTTCCTAAGACAATGATTTCCTTTACCTGCAGGTCATTTTGTGGATTCCAGTCTGAATCAAAGATGATGCAGGTATCAGCAGCTGTGAGATTAATACCAAGTCCACCAGCCCGCGTGCATAGCAAGAAGACGAAGCGGTCTGAATCAGGCTTGCTGAAGCGGTCAATAGCTGCCTGTCGAAGGTTGCCTCTAACTCGCCCATCAATACGCTCATATAAGTACCTGCATGGGAGTCACAGAAAAAACATTCAATTGGCTAAGCAGAAAAAGACCCCCAAATAGCAGAGTAGAATCAATACCAGTAACTCCATATCTCCAGTTGACCAAAAACCTTATCAGAAAAGTTGACAGTGAGAGTCTTAAATACTGCTCTTATCCCAGTCCTAGTCAACTTTAATTAAACCCAGGCCTTCCTATTCTTGGCAGCTTTCTGAAGATACAGTCAACACAAAGCAAGGGATGACTCTTTTCTCACCTCCTCTGGATTAGATAATCCTCTAGGATATCTAGGCAGCGTACCATCTGGGAGAAGATCAGAACCTTATGGCCACCAGCTTTAAGTTTTGGAAGTAACTTGTCAATAAGAACCAATTTGCCAGCTGAACGAACCATGGCCTGCAAGTGGAAGTCATGAGGTATAATATGGCAAGCTTCTCGAAATTCTGTTAGGATTTTTTCTTCTGCACCTGCCAAAAGAAAAATCAAACTTGATAGTGAGATCTAGAGAAACACACTAAGGCTGTAGATTTATTTAACTGACATAAGGAAGACATAAGGAAGCAAAGGAAAAAGGTAATCTAACTTGAGATCAACATTTCTCACACACAGATTTAAGCACCCAAAAATCCTAAATCATCTTCAATTGTGTTATACAAAGTACTCCAAGTAAGTCAGGCTTAAGACAGTAACTGGATAAAAGACGTAAATATGTGAACAAGGACTAGGACAATACATGCAAACCACTATTACCATCCTACTGGCATCCAAAACAGAAATAGAAAAACAGAGTACCAGTGAGAACATTTATCCAGAGAATGGAATGACTTGAGTTCTTATTCATGCAATTCTAAACTGTAAATCCTATTTAATTTTGGAGATTATGCAGGATCAAGGGAGTAGAAAGCACCAGAGAAAGATATTCCACATAAGAACTGTTTTAAAAGGGGAACGCCCTTCCACTTCCAAATTAGGCTAGATGGGTAATGCATCCATTGTTCCTGAGGAATATCATTTAGAAAGTAAAAACAGGTAATACACAAGTGCAGGTATTTTCCAGGAGTTCTCTCACCATTGATGAGATACGGGTGGTTGCAGCATTTGCGCAACTCCATCATTGTGTTGAGTAGATTAGGCATGTTAGTATGACCTGCTCCTTTAGAAAGAAAGGAGAAATTCTTCTCCAAAATAGCTCGGTAGTATTTCTTTTGGATGTTGGTCAACTCTACTTCAATAATAGTTTCCTGTTTGGGTGCAAGATTTTTTTCAACATCCTCTTTGAGTCTTCTCAGCATCATTGGCTTGAGAATGGCCTGTAGCTTTTGAACCTGTGCCCAATACAGAGAGAAAAGAAATCAATAGCATGAAGATCAACATTCTTACATTATGTGGAAACACAGAGAAACACAATGCGAGTTTTCTAGTATCTGAGAAATGTGGATTTTGGACAATGCCACAAATGATGTAGTCACAAGGTTATAAGGAGTTCAGAAGGGCCCTTGATGTCTATTGGCAGTAGATGTCTGCCTACTACAAACTTTACCTTTTTTGTCCTGGGTTAATACCTCATCAGATAGACTTCCTACCTGTTCCTCCGTCTTGAGATCCCCAAAGTCCTTGAGGAACTCTGATTCTGAGGGAAATTGTGAAGGTTCCAAGAAATGAAGTAAGCTAAACAGTTCTTCCACAGTATTTTGCAATGGTGTTCCTGTGAGTAGTACTTTGTGTTCCTAGAAATGGAGAAAACAGAAGAACGATAAAACTCAAAAGCACAAAGGACTTCTGGGATTTTCTATCAAGTATATAACTTTTGCTTTAGCTTTTTTATCAGTAAAATTATGGGGGACCAGATTACTATCTTTTCTTTCACTTGCTCTCTCTTTTGATAAACATAAAATATTCAAGAAAACCCTTGATATTATTTAAAATATTGAATTAATTATTATGATTATAAGCAAGTAAAGAAATATTCAGAATATGTTTTTTTCCAATTACATATCCTTTTCCACACTCAACTCCCCACAGATATCCTAATAATATGTCCCCCTCTAGGGAATGTACCTGTGCTGGATTAAATATGGCCATTAATTCTTTGTAGTTCCTTCTATCAAGGTTCACCCCTTGAATCTGGGCTTGCCTTGTGACTTGCTCTGACAAAGAGAATGTAGTAGAAGTGATATTGTGTGAGTTTCAGAGCCTATACCTCAAAGGCCTTGCAGCTTCCACCTTTGCCCTCTTGGAACACTGCCCTGATTCTACTGTGTAATGAAGCAAAGTCTGGCCTACTGAGGATGACAGTCCATGTGGAAGATGACCCAGGCACCCTAGCTGACAACCAGCACCAACTGCCAGCGGCAGCCGCATCACTGACTCCAGGCAAGATCACTAAAAAAATGACCTAGCTGAGCCTAGTCCAAGTCACTGAGCTATAGAATCACGAAAAACAGAGAGTTGTTGTTTTAAGTAACTAAGTTTTGAGGTATTTTGTTATGCAGCAATAGGTAACTAATATAGTACCCTACCTCTCCATCTGGTTGAGAACCACTGACCTACAATTGCCTTCTAATTCTAAAATTTATATGACTTTTATATGGCTTTCAGGTTACCATTCCCATGGGCCATACCTACCACCCAATACCAAAATTCTGATTCTTTTTTCTGCTCTGCTAAATTAGGGTTATATTAACTCCATAGGAAATTAGAGTTATTTTAATTCCAAGTGTTTCTGCCACAAGTCAGTGTGAGGAACTCACCAAGTCCATGTGCTTGAGACTATCAAGCAGCTTGCAATTACGGTTCTTTAGTCGATGGGCCTCATCAATGATGACACAACGCCATTCAATCTCACGAAGCTCAGGACAGTCTGACAAAATCATCTCAAAAGTGGTGATCAGGGCATCAAACTTGTATGCGCCTGGGATGAGGCGCCCCTAAGCATGAAGGCAGTCAAGTCAGAAAAGGCCTAAAATGTACCTAAATGAGGACTCTTCTGATTTCTCTTTTCTATATTCAGGCAGGCTTAATAGGAAATAACAACTGCACCACCACCCACCTCTGCTGCTGTTTAACTTCCTAATAAACAGTGCTAAGTCACTGAATGTAAGATACATTGCCTCCTCAACATACTCAGCTTCTTGGGAAAATGACAGACCTCACTGAACAAAGCTGGACGTTTTTGATTCTGCTGTATGCCTAGCTCATGTATCTCAGTCCTAGATCGTTCATTGTTTAACAGTGAAATCCACAAATGTTGGGCATTGCTGAAACATACAAGACAAAACTAAAAGTGAAAATAGCTAACATAGTATGTGGTGATATTGGTTACTACCTAAAAGTGGACAGAATAATTGAATCATCTTAACAAAATTAAGAGCAACAAAATATGACTTGAATAAATTTGGTTTGGTAGAGATAAAAACCACAGACAACTAATGATACAAAAGAAATTCATAAAATTCGATGTTAAGAGCTGATGGATGATTCAAATATTTATTTTCAAATTTACATAGAAAAAGAAATTGATCTTGATGAAAATTTTAGTAGACTTTAAAAAAAGAAAAGAAAGGAAATAGCTTAAGTTCACCACCGTATGGATCAAGGAATTAAAATGGCTAAATGAATTTTATTCTGGAAAATACTTTTCTTAATGAAAACTCATCAATGCTGGTAAAATTCTATTTAAAAGTATATGTATTCACAAATAAAGTCATAACTTCCACTGAATCAAAATGTCTACTGGATAAAAACAGCCAAGTCAAAAAAACGCAGTGCACAATCTAGACAAAAAATGCCTTAAAGCACAGAGAGTTCAATAAAAGTCTTTTATTCATATAAAAGTCTCTAAAATACCAGGTACCTTGGCCTACTCTCTCTAAACCGTAACATTCCCATGACATACAACTCACCCGAGAATCTTTGCAGTACATTTCATATTGCTGAATCATCTGCCGGCTGGCCAGACTGCCATGGTACACAATAGTGTTCATCTCTGTCCATGTATTGAATTCTCGCTCCCAGTTAGTAATTGTGGAAAGTGGGGCAATGACCAGGAAGGGGCCATGGATGCCCACATTATATACCTCCTGCAAGAAGGCGATAGACTGAATAGTTTTGCCCAATCCCATCTCATCAGCCAGGATGCAGTTCTGCCTGTAGATTCATCATGGAAAAAGAAAAGCATGTCAAAAGATAATATCTTTAAAAAAGTACGTAAAAGGAAACTCTTTGAACAGAAAACGAATGAAAACAATCCCAGACTAAGCCTACATCTTATGGGCCCACTCTTTTTTCTTTACCTGTTATACCAATTAAAGAGCAGCCAATTAACTCCTTCCAACTGATATTCCCGTAACTGGTTTCTGTTTTTATACTCATGTGACAGTTCCAACTTCTTCCAGGCACTTGCCTGCGGACGATTCTAAAAAATAGAAAATTTGAATAAATGGGCTGGAGACACTAACAAACTTAGGCAAACTTACTAGGTAGTTTTAGTAGTTGAAGTCAATTATTGCTTGGATTAAAACATGTTAAATATATTGCAATCCATGAGTTCATACTGACACTTTTAAAAAAAGAGGAAAAACCCACTGGTCACTTTTGGAGGATGCTAGGGAACTATTAATTATTTTGAAAACTGGGAAATAAAGAAAAGAACAAAGCACTTATCCTTCTTTCCTATACCATCTGTACTTCAGGTTAACCAAATAGTAGGTGAAACATATTTATTTTTATAGAAGATTCTGGCTAATAAATGAAGAACTAAATTAAATTCTGGCTAATAAATGAAGAACTAAAGAATTAAAATATCACCATTTAAAAATTGTTAAAGAATGGGTCTAGGCAATGATCATAAATGGCTGATAATATCACAAAACACAACCTGATGGAATCACCTATGAAGTAGATTTAGTAGCCTCCCTCCCCCATCTGATTAAGCCTCTAGAACAGTGATATCTAATGAACTGTCTACAATGATAGAAGATGTTTTATATCTGCCACTAACCACATGTAACTACTGAGTATTTGAAATGTGGCTAGTGGCTACTGTATTGGACAGCACAGCTCTAAAAAGTTCTAATGGACAGCACTGCTCTCCATCTAACCATTTATGTGAAATAGGAGGGACAGAGAACATGTTAAAAGGTACCAAGGGAAATGCAATTGGCAAACTTCAGACTGTGAAAAACCCTAGAGAACAAATCACCTCGTTACTTCAAGAGAAAATTACAAAGTAAGGAGAGGAAATCAAGGGGGAACTATAATTAAGAGACATTTGACACATATTAACCAATAGCAATAGATGGACCTTATTCAGAATCCAATTCACACAATTTAACAAAAATTAGAAATAATCAGGATATACAGTGATTGGTTATTTGATTGTATTTAGGTATACAGTGATTAGTTATTTGATTATATTTAGGAATGGTTAAATTTTTTCAGGTGTAATAATGGTATTATTTATGTTTTAGACAAACACTGAAATATTTACAGATGAAATAAAGGAATCTGGGATTTGCTTTATAATAATCTGGGAAACAGGGAAACGAATGGGTAGAGAAATACATGAAACAAGATTGGCAATGTGTTAACTGTGAAAGTTGGGTGATGAGTCCATTATACTAAATATATTATTTTTTCAACTTTCATACGTTTGAAAATTTCCACAATAAAAACCCAAAACAACATAAACTTCTATAGGGGAAAAATTAAATAATTTCCTATATGGGCTTTACATTCCAAATGCAAATGTACTTACCACCCTTTTGAGTTCTGGGTGCCTTGACTGGATCCGTTTAAATTCTCGAATCTTGCCCTCATCAACATCCTCTTTCAGCTCCCATGTACTATCCTCATAGGGCAGGGAGCACCATTTCACCAGGTAGTAAATTACAGGCTAGGAGAGAAGAAGTCAAAGCCTTAATAAACTGATTCTGTGTCTCTGCTGTGGTTAAAAGATAAGAATTTGACTGTAGAATCAGGTCACAAAGAGTCAATACCTAAAAAGGTGCTGAAAATGTCAGCCTGAAAACACCAACCACAGGCGCATCTGTTGATGCACTGTACAATTCACGGCTTTGATCATTCTTCCAGGCAATTTATCAGAATCTGTTCTAAAAGTGAAATTTCTACCCAGTAGTTTCTAGAACACTAAGCACTGAAACATTATGCTCATCAACCAAGCAGATGAAAAAAAAAAAATTCTTTTCCTATATTGTGTTGAATTAGGTTGAAATTAAAAGATACGGCTCTGTTCCATACTACTCTCCTGGCACCAAATTTGATACAGTGAAAGCCAGGCTACTTTTAGAAGTAAGGAATAGGTTAAACCCATAGGAGCAGAGCAGGGCTGACACCAAGCTTCTGAACTCCTAGAGTGCAGATGTTACTTCAAAGAGCAGTCATACAGCAGTAATGTGATATTTCCTTGTGAGACTCGGGAAGCTAGGAGATAACTACGAGAGTTGTCACTGAAGAAGGGTAACAAGAGTGAAGACAAAGAGGAAATGCTGAAGCTCCAACTACAGTACTATGCTCTATGTAGGCATTCCACTGCAGAGGAAGGGGCAGTGATCGATGGTAAAATGGCTCCTATTCTCACCACTCAAGATGATCACTGCACAGACTGCATTTCCTTTTTTGGCTTATATGAAGCAAGAACGATTAAACTGGGCCTAGTATAATCAACAGGAATCTCTAATTATTGATTCATAGAATGAATGCCTAAAACAGCCCATGAGAAGTTTGAAGATATAAGTGCCTCAACAGAGTCACAAATCAAGGAATTTCTAGAATTAACCGAGTTGCTCTTTAACCTTTTTGCTTATTGTAGTGACTCAGGTTACTTTCTATGTAAAGCCTTTCAAACATCATAAATTACTTTTCCAAAAACTTTAATATTTATTATAATATTTAATTCCACTACTAGGTAATGTAAAAAGGATGACAAATTAAACTCATTTTGGAAAGGGGGAAAATGGGTACAGAGAATGTTATTATCCAAAACTGGGAGCATAAATTACAGTACCAGGGTACTAAAACATTTTCATCTGTCATGCCAGTTGCAACACATTCCAAAGGGGCCTAATCAAAGGCCAATTACTTTTGGAAGGGTAAGTATGGTGGCAGAGAGGATACGATTTTCAAGGCTAAGAAGGCTGAGATCCTGAAAATGATGAGAAGCATTTAACAGTAACTAACCTTTTCTGAGTAATATCTGGTCCATTCCCTACTCACCTCTCACAAATGAACAACAAACAAATGCTTTTTGGGTTAGGTAGAATAGATGTTATCTGAAGCATGCCTGGTAGCATTTGAAGACATATTGAATTGTAATAGGTCCTGGACACCTAAGGTTCTATCCGAGTGACCCTGAAGGTTTATAAAATAGAGCAAACTTTGGAATTTTACAGAGGTTAGACTTGGACTCTTAGGTCCTGTAAGGATGATGTGTGGGAGCAAGTTATTTAGCCTGTGAGCGAGCCCAGCTCACCACCTGCCACTGATATCTTAACAAGGTTGTGTTGCTCTCTATTGGTCATTGTGTAAGCAGGAACTGTCAGAAGTGATAAAAACTTCATGAAATATGCCCCTGCAAAGCTAAACCAACAACTATTTAAAGTAAAAAGAAAGCGAAGAATTCTAAGGAAATGGTGGTTCATAGCCTAAGTAAGTTTGAAATAAATTTAAATGAGAGAATGTTGAACTCATTAGTGGCTTAGATCTGTATGCCTCTTATTTGGAAAATGAAAAAAGTGATATATGAAATTCTATTAGCAAGTGTTTTAGTGTATTTAAAATCTGCTCCCCAAACTAAGAAAGCTTTAGTGCAGTGATTCCCAAATCAAGCTATACATGAGAATCCCCTGGAGAACCAACTTAAAAATACAGATCTCCGAGTCCCACCCTAGACCTACTGAATCTGAATCTGTGAGAGTGGGAACCCATAATCTGTTTAAAAGTACAGATTCAAATGCCGTAGATCTGTTTTAATGACAAATGATAATGCATTTAAGTTCGGGAAATAATTCTCAACAACAACACGGAGAAAGCTATGAGTCTGTACAAGTATTTTTTTTTTGTGAGGAAGATCAGCCCTTAGCTAACATCTGCCAATCCTCCTCTTTTTGCTGAGGAAGACTGGCCCTGGGCTAACATCCATGCCCATCTTCCTCCACTTTATATGGGACATCGCCACAGCACGGCTTGACAAGTGGTGCGTCGGTGCGTGCCCGGGATCAGAACTGGTGAACCCCAGGCCGCTGCAGCAGAGCACGCGCACTGAACCGCTTGCACACTTAATTGCTTGCGCCACCGGGCCAGCCCCCTGTACAAGTATTTTTATATTCATAAGTTTGGCGATTTGTGAAGTATCACTTTCCCTCTCCCCACCTCTCACCCTCAACTGCACATCAAGGGTCTCTGATATAAAATCTGAGACCAAGGGGAATGAGTACTTGTAAATATAGGTCCCAGTACTTACGAATATAATACTTATAAATATAGCTCCTAGATGTTGACTTTATGGGAATCTTTCTTTTTAGTATCTCTCCCTACTCCCTTACCTTCCCATTATCATTCTAAAGATCCCTCAGAATAATTAAAAAACACTTTTTCAGTCCAAGGGATTTTTCAGCCATATCTGAAATATAAAGGATGGGCAAGCAGACCAGCAGAAATGTATAAGAGACCTTTCATGTTCCTCCACGACCCTACTCACCTCCCCATTGTCCTTGTCAATACTGTGAGACTCATCCAATATCCTATCCACCTCTACGTAGTCTGGATTGAAGGGCTCTTCATCCTAGAGGAATTATGAAACCAAACAATAAGACCAAAAGATCACTGTCCAGTAAACCCATCCCTCCTCCATTCCACCTTTAGCTGATGACCCTACTTCAAAATTTATTAAGGAAACAGAAGCCATCAGAAGGGAGTTCCTAATTTTCACAATATCAAATCCTATAAACTTAGCTGTGTCTGCACCCATCTTCTCGCCTGTTACCAGAGAAAGTGTCTCATCTTTCTAACAGAGGCCATTCTCTCCATAAATGCTCTGGATTCCGTCCCTTCTCACCTTTTTAGGAATCTCTCTCTACTGGATCATTCCCATAACATACAAACATGCTGTAGTATTTCATATCTTAAAAAGATCTCCCTTGACTTTACATTCACCTGCAACTATTTTTCTGTTCTGCTTCATACCCAAACTTTCCCAAGAGTTTTAAATACATGGGATCTCCATTTCATCACCTCCTTCACTTGTCCATCCACTCCACAATTAAACTACTGTTTTCAAGGTCATTAATGATCTTCAAATTGCCAAATAAAATGGAAACACTTCTGTATTCATGTCACTTTACCTCTACACAGTATTCAATAATTCATCATTCTCTCCTTAAAGCACTTTCTTCCCTTGGCTTTTCTGAGACACCATACTCTCTTGGTAGCCCCCTCCACCTTTATTTTGGTTTTGTTTTGGCCAATTCTTAATCACCTTCACTGGTTCTTTTCCTTCTAAGTCTCTGGTAACCAGCTTTTGGGTGGTCCCAAGATAAATAACCCAAGGCTGCAAAGATCTCAAAGAAACCTTAAGGAAAAAATCCCTCCTTCTTAAGGTACTTTTTTTTTGGTGACATATCTTTTTCCTAAGCTTTCTCCTACCACTCTGGCATATAATCCCTTCTCCTTCACCTGGACCTCTAAATTTGGGAGAATTCCTTAAAGCTTGGTTCTGGAATCATATCCATTCTCTTACAGAAAGAAATTTCTATAAGAAAGTACAGAACTATTAGAAAGTATAGAACTTTCCTCACAGGTAACTTTATTCATTATTAAGGCTTTAATAACTATTTATATGCTGATAAATTCCAAACTTTAATTGCAGCCTGAAAAATCCAGATTTGTATATCCACCCGCTAACTAGACATATGTTAAGGAATTTTATGCTTAACATGGTCTAAACTAAATTTGTGATTTTCCCCAAATCAGTTGCTTCTAAAACCTTTCATACTTCAATAAATGATCCCACCTCACCCATTTGCTCAGACCAGAAGCCCTTTATACATGGCATCACACCAAGTGCTGTCAAATTCTACTTTAAAATAAATTCAAACCTATCCACTCCCTTTATCCACTGAAACCACTCCAGTCTAAGCCATGATAATTTCTCATCTAGAAAATTGCAACTGCCTCCTTACTGCTCATCCTACTTTCTTGCTCAATCCATTTTCCAAAGTGTAGGTGATCTTTTAAAAGTGAAAATTGGGGCCGGCCCCGTGGCTTAGCGGTTAAGTGTGCGCGCTCCGCTACTGGCAGCCCGGGTTTGGATCCCGGGTGCGCACTGACACACCGCTTGTCCGGCCATGCTGAGGCCGCGTCCCACATGCAGCAACTAGAAGGATGTGCAACTATGACATACAACAATCTACTGGGGCTTTGGAGAAAAAAAGGAGGAGGATTGGCAATAGATGTTAGCTCAGAGCCGGTCTTCCTCAGCAAAAAGAGAGGATTAGCATGGATGTTAGCTCAGGGCTGATCTTCCTCACACACACACAAAAAAAGTGAAAATTGGAATATGTCTTTGACCTGTTTTAGATAGTTCAGTGGTTTCCCTTTGAACTTAGAATAAAAAGAAAAGTAAAACCAAACTGCTTAAAAGGTAAAGAAGCACTCGGCCTGATTTCTAATCTCATTTTAAGCCATTCTCTCTCTATTGCACATCAATTGCACTGTCCTTTCAGTTCCTCATCCGGTCTCAGAGGCTTCACATATGTTATTTCCCATGCCAAGGATACTATTTATGTGTGTTCATGGCCTAGCTAACTCCTATTCATACAGCAATTTTCAGAGAATCTTCCCTAATCATCCAAAGTAAAGCAGGCATTTTCTTTTTTATGTCTCCTTGTGCTCTTTCTTTCCTGGCACTTACCACAATTTGAATTATTTTTTGACACCTCTCTCTCCCCAGTTAGACAGTGAGCTACATGTGAACACAGACCATGTCTGGTTTTTTTACCATAGTGACTAACACATAATAAATGAATGACTGATTTGGTTATATGGCCTACCTTTTGTTAAAGGCAGATTTAACTGGCATATAAGTTAGTTAGTAGAGCTTGGTTCAATGGTCACAAATTGTACATCAAATACCAACTGGAATGGGATTATAGTTTCATTGTGCATTTCACAAATTAGGCTTTAAAAGAATATGGATGAAAAAACACAACCCAATTATCATTATTTTCATATAAAAGAAATTATAAAACCTACATGGTCCTACTTGCCCTCTCCGGGTGATGCAGAAAATAATTCATTTATTGGCAAACCTGGTGATATAAAGTTAGCTTTATCAGATGTATTCAGCCAGAACTGTTTTTTTTGCTGAAGCTACATATTATTCCTTCTCTCAATCTTTCTCACTAGACCGTTTCTCCTTTAGCTAAGAAGCTTTGAAAAATAATCCTTCTTCTCAAGGATTTAGTACTGTATATAGAATAAAGATGAAAAATCCCAGTTTGGCAAAGGGATATGTACACAAAGCTTGCAAAGCAAAATGGCGAGCTAAAATATGGCTCAAGAAACCCTTATGCATACTCCAGTGTTTAATCTACAGTAACAATGGATAGAGGAAAGTAAAGCTCCTTTATTACCATTTCTAGTGGTACTGGATTAAAAATTAGAGAAAATGTTCTCTCTCATTGATATGGTTGCTTACGTCTACAGATACCATCAACTGCTAAAGACTGACATTAGAGGAAGAAGCATGTGTCAAGGGGACCAGAAATCAGTTTATCATCCGTTTTCAAAATACATCATGAATATAGAGAAAGTCAATTTTAAAATACTCTATAACTTATGAAAAGACCATATTTAGACCTAGGAAAACAAAGCATGGGGCAATTAAGAAAAGTCCAATAATCAAAATGAAACTTTATACCCATTTATGCAAAGCAACTGTAAGTCTTTTGAAGAATGCACCTAGGCTGATAACCCCAGTAATTTATGCTTCTATGAAATAGGCAATACCTATTCCTAATTACCTCATGGAAGAAGTGTCTCATCTGAGCCATTTTAGTTTTGAAGCGCTTTAGTTTTTGATGAATCCTCTTATCCTTCTCTAGCTGGGAGATGGTAGCCCATTCACAGTGCAGATAGGAGCTGAAGGGGATGGAAATAGCCAGTCATGGTGTGAGAAAGAGGAATTGGTAGGCTAGTGTTTGAGATTTGGGGATTAGCCAGAAGCAGACATAATGAGTACATGCTTAAATAGGGAGACAGTCTCTTAGGTCAGCGCTTCTTAAACTTGATTTTGTACACAAACCACCCGGTCTGGGGTGGGCTTACAAGTTCACATTTCTAACAAGCATCCAAATGATGCTAATTCTGCTGGTCTACAGATCATACTTTGAGTAGCAAGATCTTAATGTTAGACTAAGGTATAGAGGACCACAAGGGATTTGATTATCAAGAACTACCCTTGCCCCACCTTCCTGCAGGGAAATGATAAGAATCATGTCAATTCCTGAACTTTTCTCTGAATAGCCATTTTCCTCACCGAAAATAATTTGGACTAGGACATGATAAAAAAGGGACATATTCCCACCCAGGATAACTATGCAGGAGAACTTTTTACAACCCTGTGGAGTTTAGGGTGAAAAGCTTTTTGCACAGATCACATACTAGTTCTTGTACTTGACAAAGAATTCTTCTGCTTCAGTATATTGTCCAGAAGGAAGCTGAGAAGAAAGAAATTATAGTTACTAATACCTTATATGTCAAAGAGAGAACATTTAACTTTAACCACACATGGTATTGCTTCATACCAATGCTACCAGAATATATTATTGACTGAGGGATTAAAGAACTAACCTGGTACTTCAATACTAGAGGCCTGATAGCTGGAGAAAATAAGCCTTTTCCCATTTTAAACAGGTAAGTGAAAGAAGAGGCATTAAGACAGTTCCTATTTTCTAGCTAACTTTCCCCCATCATTTCTCCTAACTACACTGTAGCCAATATATCCTGACATCCAAAGGTGCTCAATAAATAAAGCCTGTGAATGTAGCATTACGGGCTGACATTAAGAGGCCTCACCTCCTTCTTTACAATCCGCATAGAAAGCACTTTGTCTACAATGGCGGCATCTTCTTCACTGGGATTTTCCTGTAGCAAAAGATGCAGTCAGTCAACAGAGATTGTGAGCAGTAGGACAAACCTCAAATTGCTTAAGTTCTCAGCTTACCACAAAGAACTGCATGGAAGGCAAAGTCTCGCCATCTGGTTCCTGCACTGGTTCAGGGAGAATAGGCTCAGTTTTTATTGGACCAGTTACATCCACTTCTTCTTCTTCTTCATCATCTGTGATCTTTATATCCAGATCCTCTGTATATTTTTTTCGCTTCACTTGGCGGTTTGAGCGTCTCTTCTGTAAAGGCAAAAATAGTTAAAATAATTGCTTAGTCTCTCAAAGAGAAAATCTTGAAAACTATTTGCCTATTGTCATACTTAGATTTTACTCCAAAATCCCCACGAAAAATCAAACCAGCAGATGATAAAGAGCTTATTTATCAAACTATGTGATGTTAAACCATGTAATTTATTCTGTGTACTGAATATATATTAATTTGCTGAATCGTTTTACCAAAGAACCAGAATCCAACTGAAAGAAACCTGGGTACTACTGGCAAGAAGCTCTGGGAAATTGAAATAGGACTCTCAAGCTACAGGGTGCAATGTACTTCACACCAGGAGCAACCCTGAAGTGCAAAGGTACAAGAATATATTGTATCTAATTTGGTTTCTTTGTTTTAGTTCTAAAGTTTTTTTCTTTTAATAAACAGAATCATACTATACTCATTGTTCTGCTGCTTACTTTTTCAGTTAATATTTCTGTGAGGTATTTTCCATATCAATACATTTTAGATCTACCTTATTCTTTCAGGTGGTTGAGTAAAACATTTTTTAATTAAGTAATTTAAGTAATACTTGCAGCTCATGATAAAAAATTAGGAAGGATGGAGAATAAAATTATTTTTCAATTGTGATATCCCTCGAAAACCCAAAAGAATCAAATGAGTTATTAGAAGCAGAACTACTGAAATTGAGCAAACTTGCTTGACATAAAACTAATTTTTAAAAATCAATAGCACTCTTATCTTGACTCAGCCAGAAAAAATGAGAAAAAAGATTCTATGAAAAAGAAAGATTAATTATCTAAAAGATTAAATTTAGTAAGAAATATACAAAATCCCTATGAAGAAAACTTTAAAATACTGTAAGAGGACATAAGAGAAGATTTTTTTTTTTTGTGAGGAAGATCAGCCCTGAGCTAACATCCATGCCAATCCTCCTGTTTTTGCTGAGGAAGACCGGCTCTGAGCTAACATCTACTGCCAATCCTCCTCCTTTTTTTTTTTCCCCCCAAAGCCCCAGTAGATAGTTGTATGTCATAGCTGCACATCCTTCTAGTTGCTGTATGTGGGACGAGGCCTCAGCATGGCCAGAGAAGCAGTGCATCGGCGTGCGCCTGGGATCCGAACCCAGGCCGCCAGTAGCAGAACACGAGCACTTAACCACTAAGCCACAGGGCCGGCCCCGAGAAGACCTGAATAAACAGGAAAATATACTGTTCTGGAATAAGAAGACTTAATTCTCCCTAATTACGTCAATTTGACAAAACAAAATTAATAAAACTTTTTAATTAGATAAGCTGATTCTAAAATTCAAATGGAGAAATAAACATCTTAGAATAATCAGAAAATATATGAAAAAAGATAGTGGGCCTTACCAATTATTAAGGACAATATAAAGCTATACTAATTAACACAGCTTGGTACCTCTCCAAGGAGAGATAAACAGGTCAATGAAATAGTGTCCAAATATAGACTAAAATACTTATGTGGATTTAGAATGTGATAAAAATAGCACTTATAATCAGTGAGGAAAAAGTGGATTATTCTATAAATGGGATTAGAAACAAATGGCTAGACATCTAAAGGATGAAAGAAACAAAATTATAAAAGGATCGAAGATTTAAAATTAAAAAAAAAGACATAAAATTTCTAAAAGAAGATGTGGAAGAATTTTTTATAATCTTGGAGTAGGGAAGGTGTTTCTAATAAAATGATTGATCAATTCGACCCCTGTAAAATATTTTAAGATATCTACATAATATAATCCTGTCATGAACGAAATTGAGACAAATAATAAACTGAGGGGAAAAATGCTATGATACATTTTCTAAGCATAAAAAGTTCTTTTGAATATCTAAGAAAAAGATCAATAATAACAGAAATACAGGCAAATGACATGCATAGAAAAAAACTACAAATGAACAGAAATAAAACCACAAATGGCTTTTAAATGTAAAAAGATGCTCACACTCATAATAAAATAATTATAACTCAAAAATAAACTGAGATGCCAATTCTTTTCTTTTTTGTACCTAACAGACTGGCAAAAACAAGAAAGTTTGATCAAATATTTGAAGGAGGAACTCATACAGTATTGGTGAGAGGTACACAGGGGTATGAACTCTTCAGAAGAAAATTTGACAATATCCTTTGATCCAGCAATTCCACTTCAAAGATATTATCCTACAGATAAATTTGCATGTGTGTACAAATCTCTGTAGCATTACTTGTGGTAATAGAAGACCAGAGAAAAGCTAAATGCTCATCAAGAGAGGATTCATTAAATAAATTTTGATATAGTCAAAAAACGGAATACCATAGAACTATTTAAAAAGAGTGGGGTAGATTGACAACACCAAATGTTGAAGATGTGGAACTGGAATTCTCATTACTGGTGGAAGTGTAAGATGACACAATCACTTCAGAGGATGGCAGATTCTTATCAAGTTATATTTATATGTTTAACCTCCCTATGGTCTATCAATTCCATTCCTGGGGATTTAGCTCTGAAAAATGAAAACCTATATCCACAAAATACTTGTCCTAAGGCTGCTCACTGCAGCCTTACTCATAATAGCTCCAAACAGGAAATAACGCAAATGTCCATTAATAGGAGAACAGATAAACACTGTGGTCTATTCATAAAGTATTTCTCATGAAAAAAAAGAATAAACTACTGATACATTCAACATGAATGAATCTCAAAAAACTTATGCTGAAAGAAGTGAGACCCAAGAGTACATACTATATGACTGCATTTACATGAAACAGGATAAGTTAATCTATGGTAATAGAGATGAGAACAATGGTTCTGTGGGGGGAGGGGGTGGATTGACTAGAAAAGAGTATGAGGGAACTTTTTGGGGTGATGGAACACGGGACTTCATTAAATAATCTATTTTTGTGTATGTTTCAAAATTTTCATAATAAAAAAGAGAGTGGGGGAAACAATGGGCTAAATCTATGTTTTCTGATAAAGAACAACCTGTAAGATGTATTGTTGTGGAGAAAAAAGCACAGTACAGAAGAGTAGGTATGGAATACTAATATTAATTGGAAGTAAAAGTAGAGTGTTCATGAAAGTAAAGAATATTTCTGGAAGGATACACAAAAAAACTGTAACCGAGGTTACCTCTGGGAAGGAGAACTTGAGGACTGTGAGATTGGGGTCTAGATTGGGAGACTTTCATAGTGTCTGTTTTTTTGCACTGTTGTAATTTTTCTCACATATATATATACACGTGTATATATATATATATATACGTATACATATATATATTTTTTTAACCTAAAAAACAAAATGATAAAGGGGTTGAAAAAACTCACACAGTTCCAAAGAACAAAAATGAAAGTACAGTAATCGTGACCCAGTTATCTTCAACCTCTCTCCTCAAAGATACATACTCTTAAAAAATTTCTTATGTATCCTTCCAGGATAAAAAAATGGATGCATATACATGTATGTATGTACACACACACCGACACACACTCTCTTTAAAAAAGTTATTAAAGAGATATTATATACACTAGTCTATAACTAGCCTCTTTCATTTAATATGGAGTTTTCCACATTATTATACCCTACCCTACTTCATTGTTTTTAATTGCCATGTAGTATTCTACTGCATGGATTTTTCATAATTTTTACTTAACAGTTTCTCCCCAATGGACATTTAATTTTGTGTTTAATATTTACAGTTTTTGTTACTGTAAATATTCCTGCAGTACATACATCACTGCATGCTTTCAAGAATATATTCATAAGGTAGTTTCCTAGGTGCACAATCATTGGGTCAAAGGGCATTAACATTTTAAATCTTGTTACATACTGAAACACTGACTTGCCAAAAAGATTGTCTCAATACTCCCACCAACTATGTATAAAGTGCCTGTACCTTAACTCCATTGCCAACACCGGCATCATTACTTGTTACGGGCTGAATTGTGTCCCCTCAAATTCTTATGTTGAAGCCCTAACACCTAGCACGTTAGAATGAGACTGTATTTGGAGATAGGGCTTTTTATTTTTTATTTTTTTAAAATATTTATTTATTTATTTAGTGTGTGTGTGTGTGTGTGTGTGTGTGTGTGTGTGTGAGAGGAAGATCAGCCCTGAGCTAACATCTCTTTTTGCTGAGGAAGACTGGCCCTGAGCTAACATCCGTGTCTATCTTCCTCCACTTTATATGGGACGCTGCCACAGCATGGCCTGGCCTGATAAGTGGTGTATCGGTAGACGCCCGGGATCCGAACCCAGGCCGCCAGCAGCAGAGCGCACGCACTTAACCGCTACACCACACGGCCGGCCCCAAGACAGGGCTTTTTAAAGAGGTGATTAAGTTAAGATGAGGCCATTAAGGTGGACCCTAATTCAATTTGATTCGTGTCCTTAAAAGAAGAGGAAATTTGGACACACAGAAAGACAGCAGAGATATATGAACTAAAGAAAGACCATGTGGGGACACATCGAGGAGATGGCCATCTGCAAGCCAAGGAGAGGTCTCAAAGGTAACCAAACCTGCTGACCCCTTCATCTTGGACTTCTGGCCTTCAGAACGGTGAGCAAATAAATTTCTGTTGTTTAAGCCACCTAAACTGTGTTATTTTGTTATGGCAGCCCTAGCAAACTAATATACCACTTTTCAAATTTTACTAATCTACTTCTTGTATTATAAAAATTTGCCTTCAGTTTGGTTTTTTGGTGAGGAACATCAGCCCTGAACTAACATCTGTGCCAATCTTCCTCTATTTTGTGTATGGGACGCCGCCACAGCATGGCTTGATGAACAGTACGTAGGTCTGCGCCTGGGATCTGAACCCAAGAGCCCTGGGCCGCTGAAGTGGAGCTCGTGAACTTAACCACTACGCCACCAGGCTGGCCCCCGCCTTCAGTTTGTTTGTTGATTCTTTAACAAATACTTTATTTAACAAACACATATATAACTCTTACTATACTCTCTTACCACGAGCTAAGCACTGTTCTATGTTTACATTTAATCTTCCTAACAACTCTACTTGGTAGGTATTATTATCTGCATTTTAGAGATGAGGAAACTGAGGCACCAAGAAGTTAAACAAACTTGTCCGAGATAACAATGTTAGTAGAGTTAAGATGAGAATCCAGGAAATCTTGCTCCAGAGTGTGCTCTTAACCACTATGCTGTTTATGGAATTTTTTTGTTGTTACACATGGCATAATTTATGTAGTTGAATGTATCAATCTTTCACTTTATGAATTCTGAATTTTAATACCCTATTTAGAAAGATTTACCCCACTCAAGAATTATAAAAAAAATCCATCCATGTTTTATAGAAAGTTCATGATTTCAATTTTTACATTTAGACCTTAGATTAAACTAGAATTTGTTTCTAAGGAGTGATACAAGAAACCCAGTTTTATTTATTTTTTCCTAAATGGCTAGCCAGTTGTCCTAATATAATTTATTAAATAATCTTTAAAATGGCATTTTAATTCATATACTAAATTCTCATAACTATTTGCATTTATTTCTAGACTCTATTATCTTTTATTAATCTGTTATTTCTTCTTATTTCAAACTCTTAGTAATTACTGTTTCATAATATACTCTGATGTCTGTTAAATCTAGTTTTTGCCTCATTTTCCTTTTCAAAAATGTTTTGGCTCTTCTCACAAGTTAATTTCCCCCAAAAGAACCCAAGTATCAGTTTGTCAATTTTTGAACGTATATTAAGAAAGAGGAGAGGCATTTATAAGTATTAATAGCTAGAAAGGCACTTCAGATTCGTTTGGTCCAAACCTCCATTTACAGATGAGGAATTCAGACACAGCTAAGTGTCAGTTGGCCAAGCCCACAGAGCTACTGAGAAGCACTATGGGTCTCCTGAATCTTAATACCAGGTTCTTTCTACGGTTGGAAACTGCAGCCAAAGATGGTACCGTAAGGCAAGAATCAAAGACAGAAGACTAAAGTTCTTCTGGTCCAGCTTCTTTTATTCTCTTCCAAAGTCTCTCATCTTCAAAAGGTAGGAAAAAACATTGTGCTTAAGCACCTCAGTCCACAGAGTCAGAACCCTGAGGGCAGAAAAGGTAAGGCAAAGGGACAGCTGGACAGTTCGAAGAGAAACCAAAGTACAGACACAGCCCCAACAATCACGCCGCATGACTGCACTTTGCTTCGTTTCTAAAACACAAGAATTTGAGGAAAATGAGTATTGCTATTTTTATAGTAATATGTTTTTTGCCTAAAAAGACAAAAACTGAAAAGAAATGACCATCGGGCCGGCCCCGTGGCTTAGTGGTTAAGTGCGTGCGCTCCGCTGCTGGCGGCCCGGGTTCGGATCCTGGGCGCGCACCGACGCACCGCTTCTCCAGCCATGCTGAGGCCGCATCCCACGTGCAGCAACTAGAAGGATGTGCAGCTATGACATACAACTATCTACTGGGGCTTTGAGGGGAAAAAATAAATAAATAAAATCTTTAAAAAAAAAAAAAAAAAAAGAAAAGAAAAGAAATGACCATGACCAGGTCTACTTCTTTTACCTTTTAGGCGTATCTCTGGTTTAGAACAAGTGTTGAAATTTCTATAGGCTTATAGTCTCTCAGTATCTATTCCTGGTTTATCTGTCAGAATTAACATGAATTTTCTACTAAGTTCTTTAGGGATCCTTTTACCTGAATGCTGCTTTCTTCATCTTCCCGGGGTGATTGTGCAGGCATGACTTCCACATCTGAATTATCAGATGAGGTATTACGCTTTCTCTTCTTACCCACCACAGGAGTAATGGTACTAAAAAGGAAAAACCAAATTCATTTTCAGTGAGGGCAAGGAAAATTTTTGAGTAAGAAAATATAATTAATCTAAACCATCACAAATGAACCTTCCAGACAGAAGTGTTTAGATCTTCAGTCTGTGGGACACATAGCTATTGAGTAGGGTGTTTGAAAAAAGAAGATACTGGGGTTTCTAAACCACTGGCTGACCTTTCACCAGATTTGACAAATCCTTGCTACCAGTGATTCACAAATACCTGAAGGAAGGTAGCATACGATACTCATTCATTCTGCCCAGCAGCCCAGCAGAATGAATACTGGACTAAGAATTACAAGGCCTCATTTTAGGCCCAGTCATCATTAGCTAGGCATTAGTTCCCTTATTTGTAAACATTGATGGTATCTGTAATCCTTGATCTCACAGCTGTTGAAAATCAAATAAGACAATAGATATGAAACTTATTTTTTTAAAGCTGAAAAATCATGTATAAATATAAGGGATTATTATAATTACACCACAAAGCCTAAAGAATCCCAGGGAATAGAAGCTAGGGAGAAAGGAATGAAACTACAAGACATGGAAGGCAAAGAGAGGACACTCAATTGTAACAAGAATTATGTGGCAAGCCATGGTAGGGCTGACAGTCATTAATGAAATCTTCAGTTCACAGATAAGATGCAAGAACAAGGTAGCTATGACTCCAGCAGCTCTCTTTTACAGGTGTGGAAGGAAGAGGGGTAGTGAAAAGTCTCTTTCACACTACAGTGATACAAAATCAGGAAGAATATAAAAAAACACAGTCACAGCTTTTAAATGTAACTCCCAACACAATGATTGGCTATCCTTGCTATGCCTTAATGTTTCTCTTTCAGACTATGAAAATTTGCAAATTTCTGTTTAACAAATCATACAAGCATTGGGACAGAGAAAAGAAAGGCCTTATTATCTTCCATGACAGACAGATCACCTTGAACTATGTTGCTACTAAATACAAGTCGTTCCTTCAAAACTAATTTAAAAATGAATACACTGCCCTCAAATGTCCCATCAAAATAGCAATGGCTGGTACTCACTTTAGCTTACTCTTGCCCTTAGTTTTGGAGGCACCAGATGTTTTGCTCTTCTTTGGCTTTTCTTCCTTGAGCCTCTCCCCACTGTTCTTCTTCCTGCGTTTCTTTTCACCTTCCTCCTCAGGCCGAACACTGGGCAACTCATCCTCATTCAGGACTCGAGGTATGTTCTGCTCACCCCGGGCACGGGCCCTAGCAATGGCTTCTGCTACAATCCGATTTGCTTTCTCTTGCTTCTTCTGGTGCTCCAGCCTGCGGTTTTCCTCCATTCCTGTCTTGCCTCCGGTATGGGGAGCAGAGCTTGCTGGTGAGGACAGAGCTGCCACTTCACTGGCACTTAGAACTTTAACTACTGAGAGCCCAGAAGAGGCCCCTTGAGAAGAGCTAGCCTATAGAAATAAAGATACTAAAATTTCAACATGCTTGTAACTAAATGGCTTAAATAAAACCCACCTCTGAAGCAGGTAGGCTAGAAACTTTAGTCCTCTAATTCCTCATGAACTAAACTCAGATCAAGTCTTAGTGAACCTAGACAGATTAAAAAAAAAAAAGTGTTTTTTGGTGGGAAAGGGGTGAGAAAAGGCAAGAATTGTGCCAAATTAAACGTCGAATCCCTTAGCCATGCTCCTAATGTCAATATCCATCTCCATTATTCTAGAAAAATTTCAAACAATAGAGAGAATACTGGTCTCTGGGCTAAAAGTAAAAAAAATTCAAATTCTACTCTTGGCCTACCTTTACCTCCCTGAGGGGGTGGGAGGAGTGATAATCACTTGACTTCTTTAAGACTATTTCTTTATCTTTTAAATGAGAGGATATTTCGAATCATTTTTATTTCACAAAGTATTAGGAAAAGATTGTAAATGGAACAGTTCAAAGACAAATACCAGGGCCCGGCCCCATGGCTGAGTGGTTCAAGTTCCACACACTCCGCTTCAGTGGCCCGGGTTCATGGGTTCAGATCCCAGGGAAAGACCTATACCACTCATCAGCCATGCTGTGGTGGCAACTCACATACAAAAAAATAGAGGAAGATCGGCACAGATGTTAGCTTGGGACTAACCTTCCTCAAGAAAAAAAATGAGGAGGACTGGCAACAGATGTTAGCTCAGGGCGAGCCTTCCTCAGCAAAAAAAAAAAAAAGACAAATACCAGATAAACCACCTCTTATCCCAAACCCAATAATAACCCTCAAATCTTTTCATGATATAATTAAAACAAGGTTTCCATGGGTGAAAGAAATAAAAGTCTGCATCTCAGTTCAGAGTTATGACTCTAGACTGGCCCCACATTCAACAATGAGTGGTTGCTGAGGGTGACAGCAAAGGACTAAGAGGTCTGTTTTTCTTCCTAACTGTTTAAGTCTCACCTGTGGCTGCAGCACCACCTTGAGTGGTACTGAAAGTCTTTGTCCCGGGCTCTGTCCTGGTCCCATTATCTGAGCCTGCTGCACAGAGGAGAGAGTCACTGGCTGGGTTGAGGGTGGCTGCTGGGGCTGTGGCTGTGATGACGGAGGCTGTGGTACAATCTGGATTTTCTGCTGTGGCTGCTGCACCTGCAGCTGGATAGTTACTACTTTGGCGGGCTGACCCTGGGCATTCTTGGCTTGAGTCAGGGCTGCCAGCTGGTTACCCTGTAACACTATCTTGCCTGGTAGACTCCCTAGCACGACATGCCGGTGTCCTTGGGGACCTCCAGACTGTGGCTGCTGGAGGACCAGGGTGATGCGTTTCGATTCACCCTAGAATGAAGAAAGGAAATTGCAAGAAAGGTACAACATTAAAGAATGGTATATCCTTAAATAGCCACCAGTTTTCCTCATCCTAGAGTCATAAAAACTGAGGGTCAGAAGACAAAGTACAATTCACTTTGTTCATCCTCCTATCCTGTCCTGATAGGATCTTTTCTATAACACCTCTACCCAGTGGGTATCAAGCCTATTTTTGGAAAACTCCTGATGGGAGGCTTACTATCTTTTAAGGCAGTCATTCCATTTTTTGGAAATCTATTAGAACAAAAGTCTTTATATGGGGCTGAAATTCACCTCCTTATAGCTTCTTTCCACTGGTCCTACTGATCTTAATACTGACCCCCTGCCCCTCGAACTCTTTTGGCCCTTTATTCAGAGGCTAGAGCCTCTACTTTCTCACAAAAGAAACTAGCCTTTTCACTGGGCAGAGTCAGAGGAGGACAATCTTAGTAATAAGAAGAGGGGAAAGATACTGATCTTAATACTGGCCCCCTGCCCCTCAAACTCTTTTGGCCCTTTATTCAGAGGCTAGAGCCTCTACTTTCTCACAAAAGAAACTAGCCTTTTCACTGGGCAGAGTCAGAGGAGGACAATCTTAGTAGTAAGAAGAGGGGAAAGATACATATAGCTTCTATAAGTCTTGCAAATACAAACAAACATATTTTTTCAAAAATGATTCTTTGTTCCCATAGCATCCTATATTTCTCATAAAACCTTATATCATACATCATTGTGAAATCTTGTTTAATGTCTGTCTTTCCCGGCAGACTGTGAGCTCTGTAAGGACAGGGACTGTGCTGTCTTGTTCAGCCCTAGCTGGGCACAGTATAAACATGTAGTAAGAGCTCAAAAAATATGTTAATACTAACTGCCTCCACCTGGTAAATAATAAGTACGTGGCTGCCAACACTAACTGATAAAAAGCAAAGACGGAATTCTAACAGGATTTCCTGGAGATAGCTCTCATGGGCTCTTGCTCACACAGTTGCTGGGCCCTCTACTAAACCACAATTCACCTCCCCCTTTCACTCAAGTCACCTGGGTAGGTGTAGAGGTCAGTGTAACTGCAGGCTTCAGTGGGGGCCCTGTGGCCCCAGGGTTTCCAGCAGGAGCTGAACCCTTAACTGGCTGTAGGACCAGCTGCTTTACTGGTCGGCTGGGCTGGACAATGCGCTGAACAGTAGCCTGGTTCCCAGGGACCTTGGCGGCCAACACTGTATTACCAGAGACAATAGAAACACCTGGTCGAAGGGGCGTGCCGGTTAGCACTTTGGTAAAAGTGACTTTTCCACCATTGGCTGTGCCAGCCACCAGAGGCTGAGCTGTGCTGGTGATACCTTGGGCCTGAATTTGTGCCACATGGGCACCAGTGACTGAGGAGCTTGGTGGGGCCTTAAGGATAACAATCTTAGGGGCTGACTGAGGTGGTTGCCCTCCAGCACTACTGGAGGAGACAGCTGTGGCAGAGACACCCATGAAAGGATTCCCTTGGCTCAGGATCTCCTGGCTCTTGGAGACCTGCAAAAGTCCTGATGTTGGCATCGGTGTCTGTAAGACAGGTTGGGCTGGCTGCTCCTGGCTGACAGGCTGAGTGGTATAATCATGCAAGGTTAAAGATTCTGGAGCTGGAGCTGTTGATTCTTTGGGAAGTTCTGTGGGGGCTGTTTCCTCTGGTGGGGGGACCAGGTCACTTGCTGATGAATTCCCCACATCACCACTTCCACCATCCTGGTTCATCTGATCCAAGGAATCCAGAGAGCTTGGCAGTCCAAGAGCTTCCTCAATGGGGTCTTGTGTGACCTGGTTGAAGCTGTCATCAGTCAGAGAGTCCAGGCCAAATAAATTTGGGTCATCGAACAGATCCATGATGGGGTCTGCCATCTTGGGAAAGCAATGCAGGGTACTTCCCCAAGGTCTAGGGAGGGAAGGGGAGGGGGGGTACTGGCTCTCCCCTCCCCTCCCCTATTAAGAAAAAAATGTACACAATGGAAGAGGACTACTCTTCAGCTAAAGAGGCAAGAAACAAGTGCATGTCAGATTGTCCTGACCTTCATGGAGCAAGATGGCTAGGTCTTCAGAGGAAGATGGTGGAACTCCTGTTATGGGAAGACAAATGAAAAATAAGCAAAGTAGGTGACCACAGGGAAAATTTCTCCTCCTTAGGTATTACCCTTAATATCAAATAGCATCAAAATAATAAGAGAGGAGAGAAATATGAGGTAATCTGAGGATAGAGACACAGCAAAAAGAACACCCGTATTTCTGCTTCAAAACTAAAACTAAAAAAGAAAAAAAGAAACCAATCCCTCTTTTGAGATCTTATACCTACACACCCTGAAGTTTCTGGAGATCATTCAGCTGTCTCTGTCCATTTCTTTTTACAATTATCATTCTTAGGTGGAGGTCTGGAAATTTAATATTCATTCACCTTCTATCTCAGGTTCTTAAGCTGGCAGAACTTAACAATATACCAGCAGCAATTCAGTGAATGTAGATAAACATTTTTAGATATATTGTACTTTATAAATTTCCCTTGTATTTTAGATACTTTTACTTACCACTGGCAAAAATAACCACCTTTAACCAAGCTCACAGTACAACCTTGCTAAGCTTACACTATAATTTTACTCAGGAAGTTTTGCAACCTTTATTCTAGTTAATCTATACTAATCTTTATTCAATTAATCTATACATAGCATTTCTATTCTCAAGTCCCTTCCCCCCCTCTCATACTTAAGATCAAAAACTTCCTTTGCAAGGGATTCAAAGAATTCTATACTTTACTTCCAGTTTATATTCCCAACATTCTCTCTCATCATTTCCTATATAGACCCTACCTTCCAGGCTAACTAGACTACACAGTTTCCTTAATGTGATTCCTATCTGCATGACTTGTCCTATTATGCTGTAGCTTCTGCCTGGAACTCCCCCAGCCCCACTCCCAAAAATCTGTCCCAGCTGAAATCTTTCCCACCCTCAAAGGTCTTCTACTCCATAAGGTGAGCCCTGAACCTCTGACCCTTTAACAACAGAGCAATTTGTGATGACTTGGTCCCTTCACCCTTAAATACCACAGCATTGTTTGCATCTTATTTAAAACACTTATATTTAATATTTTACTAAAATGATGAGTCTCTTATCCATAACCTCTGAAGGCTTAAATGGTTCCTTTGTGCAAATTATAAAAAGCTGCCTGCTCCTCAAGATGCTTGTCTGCCATCTGCTGGAAAATTGTCATACTAAACATACTATTGATGATGATAATGAATATGTGCAATGTACACCCTACACAATCCTGCATGGTAGCCCAGCTCCTCTTTCCCTGAGAGACAAAAAGTTCCTTGACGATAGGGACCACATCTTATTTATCTGTGGATTCCTAAAGCACCAGCAGGATATCGCATACACAGTAGTTGCTCAAAAAAATATTTAATGAATTAATATATTTGCCTGTAGTATCTGGAATGAACCATTCAGCCCTTACAGAAACTAAATTGTATTCCTTGCTTCTAAGACAAGACAGTAGAAGGCTTCCAGTCTTGAAAAACTGTCCCACAAATACCTACAAGTATGTTTACCAAATTCATGTCTAGGGGTTTAAGTTTATGAAAATGCTGGAAAAAGGAAAAACTACGACAAGCAATTATAAGTACATCACCATATAACTAAACTATATGGAAAGTAGTATCTGTTCTTTGCATATGATGTCAATATTTGACAACTCAGGAAAGCCTTGCTTGATAAGATCATTTCTCCTAACTTTTAGAAGACGCTAGAGAAGAAATTTGCCAGCGACACAGTATAGACTTGACTGAAGAAGACTTTTTCACGTAACTCTCAAACTATTTTTTCCCTTCCTTAACCCACTCCAGTTATGCTTATAAAACAATATAATGTGCGTAAATATCCCAGAAACTCAGACATAGATAAAAGAGAACAAACTCATCAGTACTTCGCATACCAGTCAAAATTACAAAGTATACATGGCATTTACACCAATGTCAAACAAGATCTTCCTTGCTCGAGTAATTGTACACCCTTAAAATCTCACCCAGGATCCATATCACTTCCCACTCCCGGCTAAACTACGCCACCAACTCATTCCAGCCTCTACTATCTAATACCTGTCCCAAAGTTATTCAAAATGGCAACCAGAAAAGTTATGGATGTTTCTTAATTTAATGAAAATCTACTCAATAATTTTATAAATTTCCTCAACACTACCATCAACTTTTTTCTAGTTATTCCCTACATTGCCACCTATTATCTTTCTATGCACTGTCAGAGAAGTTACACTAAATTTCTAACAGTTATGTGTCATATAAAAACTACAGTGAAAGTTTCCACTAACTAGAAATTTATGCTGATAATAGTTTATAACCTGTCTTTTCTTCCATGGAGTATCTTGTCCTTTCCACGACTCCTTGCTATTTATTCATCCAAATGCCCTCCCTCCCTCCACAGCAGCCCAATCTCAGACAGAGAGAGATCTCATTTTTAAATGGGAAAAACAAGGGTAACAGTTTCTGATTTATTTCCTTACTCCCATATGACTCAAGTATAAGTTTTTAAAGGTCAATGCATTTATCATTTATCCTCCTTCCCAATTTTGGGGCCAAATTTCTGCTTCTTCTGGTTCCGCCTGGCCCAATAATTAAAAAACTTAATGCCACAGGACCAAGTTTCACTACTTCTCAGTCCCATCCCATCAACTCACCTCTACTGACCTAATTCACCTTGTACATACTTTCTAAATCCTAGTCTCCTGCTTCTTTTCTAACTCCCATCTTTAAGTTGTCTTTGACTCTCAAAAGATTTAACCTTCTCCCAACATACCTCCAACTTTCTTCACCCCTCCTTCTATTCCTACTTGTGGGTCGTCTTGACAGTATCCACATTTGGCCTATTCTACCAAGCTTATTTACCCCACAAATTCTCTTTCCATGATTCAAACCCTGGTTGTAAAAATAAATAAATGTTAAGCATTCAACTATATGAAGCATTTGGATATCCCTAAGCAAAGCATCTGCCTAGATAAATCATACCAGACTTTTATCATATTAAGAATGTAAGCCAGTGTTGGCCTACCATTGCCCCAAAGAGAAACACATATATATGCTTAAAAGGAAAGACACAGTTTTATGGTTGTACTTAATCATTTTCCATAATTCCAAACTAATGACCAGACTAATGACAGAAACCTTGGAGGAGTGGGAATTGGGGAGAAGTGGAACAAACTAGTCAGTTAAGGTTAAATCCAAGGCCACCCATCTATAATCTCCAAATAACAAGCCAGTTAACGCTAAATACTTCATAAAACAGCCCTTCATCTCACCTCCCTCTTAAAGGGGGAACTACTCCTTCCTCTCAAAGTAAATATAAATTCATCTTCTTCTGCAGCTTTACCACCTTTAATATAGTTCTTGTTGGTTTTTTGGGGAATCTAGAGTCTCAACTCTTCCATTTTTATTTTACATGTCTTCTCACCCTTGCCTATTTCAATAACAACTAGTCTGTCTGATCATAAAGGACTTTGTTTTATTCTGCTCTACACTTTTCCATCTCAATCTCCCCATACCTTTCAACAAAGGAGTGATTCTCAACTGGGGGATGGAAGGTATGTGAAGTTTGAAAATGTGTATTCAATGCCATAATTTTATATTTATCAAATGGAAAAAGAAAACATATCTCATTGTTCAGGTTACTTATATTCAGTAAAATTGGACAAAATATTCTTGGCCAGTAAAGATCTGTAAAAGATAACATGGTGGGGGGTGGGCAGAGAAAGAAGCATTTCACCTTGGAAGGGTTATCAACATCTCTGGTGAGAGAAAATTTCTTATGGTCTCTCAAAAGGGAGTTTGTCATAGTTTATTGTTTATGATGGTTGAGAAACACTGCAACAGAAATTATCCCAGTTGTCTAACATCCATTCTCCATTTACAGATTTCTCCGTACTGCCCATCTTCTTAGAAGATAATGAATGAATGCCATATTGACAAATACCGGACTTCTTTTGTAATAGGCACTTTTACAAAGTACCACCCATGCCCTCTTAACCTCTAACTGCTCAAAGATTCGGAACAGAACAAACTATTTTACTTCAAAGTATAAATCTTGTTATTGGAAACTGTATCCCTTCAAGAAGATCAGCTGCAAACAGACATAAACACATGTTACTGAAACACAAGATGGGTAGAAGCAGCTTAATTTAAATGAGAAACCCCTTGAAAATAAAATAATCAGAGGCCTAAGATGAAAATCATCAACATAGTTTTAAAAGGGAAAGATTTAAAAACTGTACCATGGAGACATTTGTGAGACCCAAAGGGTCTCAAATCTTATAAAGAAACGGGAAATAAACATCCAAGGTGACTGTAATCACAATTTAGGGCCAGCAAGGGATCAGGACGGAAGGACACAGACCATAAGAAATGGACCTATTAACTTGGAGCCACTCAGGAGATTTCTTCAAGAAGATCGAGATCCTAGGTCATTTTCTCTATCTTCACTACTCTCACTGCCAAATGTGTGGCTACTCTGTTTCTGTTTTCCCAATTACTGAAGAAAAAAGCACTCACACCTCAGTCAGGGGCATAGACATTTGGGGGCAAACATGGCTGGTGAATTGGGCCCTTCTGAATAAACAGGGAAAGCAAAATAGGCAACTATGAAAGCTAAAAGCATGTACGTATGTTCAGGGGCAAGGAGAAACTACAGAAATTATGTATTCACAGGGAAGAAAGGAAGGGGCAAGGTAAGGAAGTGAGGGGTTGATGGAGAGGGAAACGCGACTGGGGGTGGGGGTGGCGGGACCCGGGGACATTACCTGCTCATACTGCCGGTGTTGGTGCCAGTAAGGCCCATACAGCAGAGGCGGATTTCTGGCAACTGGCGCCCCCAAAATGGAGATGAGGTACATGCACTTGAGGGAGGGAGCTAGCGGGGTGCCCTCCAGGGTGGGGATGGCCAAGACGGGAAGATGCGGGGGGAGGGGGGGTGTGGATGCCCGGGTGGGAGCAATGTTAGGGCGGAAGCTACAGGCTGGAAGGCTCGACAAGCCCTGAAGGAGAAAAGGAGCTGTGCCTCACCCGAGCCGGGTAAGAGAGGTGCCTTTACCTGCAGTGGCCGTGGGGGGCCGGTTCGCCCCTCTCGCTGTCTCTCCAGCACCAGTTCCCCCTCCTCCTGCGCAACCTAACGTGATGCTCCTGCCCGCCCCGCGTCCTCACTGGCTAAACTCGACTGCCACTCACCAGAAACGCAAGGACGCAAAACAGCGCAAAGGGAGGGACTACACGGAACTTCCCCCTCCCCTGCCACCACGGGTTAGGTTGAGAGCGCACGGAGAGGCCTATCCGGTTTCTAGGGCCCAGGCGAAGCCTGCAGCTTGCTTGAAAAAAAGGGGCCTGGCCAGAGGAATAGTCTCTTGCTAGGGGAAACTAGTCCAGGGGTTAATTCCCTACCACCTACACTGTATTCTGCACACCAAAGAGCATAAACTCGGGAGGGAAGGTTCCACACTAGGCCAACTCCACCTCCCTCTCAATCCCCTGCCTTCTAGCAGCCCTGTCAACTGCAGTGCTGCAGTGTCTACACCTTATCCCATTACCCATTAAAAGGGCCAGACCTTCCCTCCATCACAGGAGTGAGTCAGCCCAGTTGCTGGGACATGGGGACTTTTACTCCTAAAAGATAAAGCACTCTTTCTGCCACAACCCATAATGCTGGTTTGCATTCTTGATACTCCAATCCCTAGGCAACAGTATCTCTTTCTACAAAGTAATCCCTGGTGCCCTGTAACAATTCTCAGCCTCCTCCCCTCCAAAACACACACCTACTCCTCACCCCCAAACCTGGTCTCTCACCCCCACCTCACTTCTCTTGAAACTCAGCCTGTTTGACACATTGGCCAGTGTCCACTTTGCAATGCCACTTGAGACCACCCTCATTTCCAATGAGACTAGTCAACCTCAGAATGATGTTATGCAAGCTTAAATCTCCCAAAGTAAACTTATTAAAAACAGCTTCTTACTTCCTGACTACCAGTTTCCCCTGAAACATAACCATCCCCAATATTGAAATCCTATTTTCTGTACTCTAGGACACAAATGAGGAAGATCAACTTGGCCTTAGATCTCTTATTTTTAAAGATCCTAGCATTACCACTATTGCTAGGAACATCCAATTGCCACTCCTGTAAACAGCAATACTGTTTTCCCATTCACTCAGGGACAAAACCTCAAAGGTGTCTCTGAACCCTCTTCCTGTATCTACCATCCAATCATTTGCCAAGTCCTACTGACCCTCTTGCAATATATCACAGCCAGATTTTGGAGCTGGCAAAGACTTCGGCAATCATATCAAGTCAGCCCTCTTGTACAGATGAGAAAACCGAGGCTTAGAGAGTTAGTTCAGTGATTCAACTAAGAAACTAAGAGGCCAAGTTAGGATCCATATATCTGACTCTTCTATTTCTGCTGCCACTTCTTTAATTATGCAGTTGCTTATGCAAGAGAAAGAAGCCTCATAACTGATCTCTGCCCTTACAAATCCATTCTGCTACAAGATTAATTTCCTAAAACACAGTATGGCCAAATCAGTCTCCTGCTTCAAAACTTTCAAAGATTCCCTGTTACTTAAGAGATAAATCTTAAGACCTCATTTTTCCTTTGCAGTCTTATTTCCCACTATTCTTCTACATATACACTTATATGCTAGCCAAAAAAAAGACAACTTACTAGTGTCATATATTTTTTCTCATCTGGGCCTTTCTCACCTCAACAGCCTAATGCTATTGCCTTCAAATTATATGCCATCTTTATTTCATTTCTTTGCCTTATCAAAATCTTACTTATCCTCTAAGATCTACATCAAATGCCTCTTCATTATCTGAATATTTATTGAGCATATGATATACCAAGTAATGTGGTAGTATTTGAGAACCAAAGATGAATAAGACATAATCTCTATCCTCAAAGAACTCACAACTAGGTAGGAGTATACTTGTGTATATATGTGGGGAGAGGGTGAAGAGTAGGGACTATGACAATAATGACAAATGTAAACAATGATAATACAAGGTGATACATGCAATGAAATAAGCAGGGGGCTAATACAGGAACACAGATGAAAGGGACTTAGGAAGAAAAGTTATCAAGGAAGTAGTTTCTTAACAGATGAGGAGGAGTTAATTAGGGAAGGTAAGGTGGGCTACAGGAAAGGGGTATTCAAGCAGCAGGGACAGTAAGAGAAGAGGCAAAGCAAAGCACAGCAATGAGAAACAGCATGAGACATGTAGAGGAAACAAGTAGTTCTGTAGTTCATTCTTGCCAAAGTGTAAGTCACAAAGAAGAAATTAGAGGGAGATGAGATTGAAGGGATAGGTAAGGGCCAGACCCTTCAAGGAGGGCCTTGAACGCCACGTTAAAGCACTTTCTTATAGGTAGATGAGGAGCCACTGAAACACGGAATGACATGATCAGAACCGCATTTTGGTTAGCTAACACTGGCTGTTGGATAGAGAATAGATTTGCCAGATGAGGAGACAGAGAACACAGGATTAAGTTAGGAGGCTGCTGTGGTAGTCCAGAAAAGAGTTGTATAGTGGATATTGGCTGATTTTTTTTCTATTCAGCAACCAAAAGCCCCTTCCTATATTGGGGGAATAGCTCAAGGTAAGAGTCTTCAATGGGAGGCTGGATCTTACCTCCCTATAGAGCTGGGGTGGGGGGAGGTGGGAAGTAGAGTGGGGTTCCACCTCCTCTTCCTGTCAGAGACGAAGTACACACATGACCTAGGCTAGTTTAACTGGCACTCCTGTGGAGAACTTTGACTTTGCAGAGGTAACTAATGAGTTAGACAATACTCAGCAATGGCAGACACTAAAATTCTACTGCGGCATCCTAAAGAGACTGTTCAGTGGTGTGATCTTGGCCAGGTTCTCTTAGACATGTTCTCCATGTCTCTGACCTCCCTTGGTTTCAGATCGTTTTCTAAACCAGGTTCTTTAGCATTCCCATTGATTTTGTAAGCCATACAATATCCTTCCAATAAATTCCCTTTCTGTGTAAGTTAGCCAAAAGACGATTTCTGTTGCTTGCAACCAGAATCCTGACAAGATGAGTAGGGCCTGAATCATAGCAATGTGGTTCAAAAGGTAATGATGGGAAGGAAGGGATAGAGCCAAGTAATAGGGGGTAAAAATCAGCAGAACCTGGAGTTTAGAGGGAAAGATGAGTTCAGCCATATTGAGTTTAAGTTGCCTATGGCACATTAAGTAGTGCTATTCAGTAGGAGGTTGGATGTATAAAACTAAAAGTTGGCTTGGTGATAGATTTAGAGTTATTAGTATATAAATGGCAGTTTTAAGAGAGGACATTACCCAGGGAGTGTGGTGAGCAGAGGAAGTACACGAAAAACTACACCAATACTGTGGGGGAGACAAGAAAGAATGTTGGGGTCTGTAAAGAACTGGAGAATCCATGGCCATTCCAAAGGGAGTAGATGCTATTCAGCTCTAGTTAAGTGTTGCCATATGGAAACACACATCCAAGATTGAGAGAGAACTTCAGATTTTTCAAAATCCAGAAATACAGAGTCTTATGTAAATCTTCTAGGTTTTAAATGTAGATAATTGATTTTTAAAAAAATGTTTTAAACACTATGCAGGCTAAACAAAACACTTAGCTGGAAATCCAATTGTTGAAATTTTTGGTGTAGAGTTAGAAAAGCTAAGGAAAAACCCAGGAGAACATCAGGATTTAAGAATCAGAATAAGCTACACCGACTAAGCAGGCAGAGAAGGAAATGCTACAGAAGGAAGAGTGCAATGTCACAGAAGCAGAGAGAGCAGAGTTTTGCAGGGCAAAAGAGTGATCAATTCTAGTGAACAAAGCAAAAATGTCCAAGAATATAAGAACTTTAAAACATCCATTGGATTTAATAATTGAAAGCCTCTTGATTCCTACTTTTCATTGTCAAACCCAAAGTAAGCAGTCCCATATGAGCTTTCATAGTATTTTTGTTAAGTACTCTTTTAGGATAATTACCTCCTACTCTGTATTTTAGTTATATTTGTTCATGAAGGTATAATGAGCTTTGAAGTAAGAGGGACCTGGGTTCAAATTTCTATCCCATCAAGTAAAATAACCATTCTGAGTCTAGTTCATTCCCCTGTACAAAGGGGGATCAAGTTACAGGGCCATTAATGAGGATTAATGAAACATCTAGCACAATATTTGGGATATAACCACTATGTCCTAGGAGGTACTCAACAAATGTTGCTGGATAGATAGTTGGGAAAAAATTTTGTTTTTGCCAATGTCTCTACCTACCTAGAAGATGCTAACCAGCCTTAGAGGGGATCATTACCAAGATTAATGGCCTCCAAAATAACTCGTTAATTTCAGCAGGCTAATATCTATGAACTTGACTGTGCACTCTAGCTCTCTCTTCCTCTATATTAAATCTAATTTAAGGCAAACAGAAATAACTACACTTTAGATTCTAGAGTCTGAAGATCATGTTCAACTAACTGGCTTCAGTCAACCTACACCTGCTATAGATGTTCTAAGGCACTAGTGTCCAACTTTGAGTAGTGAGAGACCTAAGTTAAGACTCTTAGGGATCCAAGGAAGGGTCATAAAGATTTCAGAAAATCCACTCCCATCCTCAAACACATTTTTTGGATGCCTTCCAGGACATCATACTTTTTTGGTTTTTCTTCTACCTCTCTGATCACTTCTCCTTTGCTACTCTTCTCCTCTACCAGCATTTAATTGTTAAAAGTTCACCAAGCTTTGGTCCTAGGCCCTCTTTTCTTCTCCTTCTATACTTCTTTTCAAGAATGTCTAATTCACATACATGGCTTCAATTATTACTCATTATTTTCTTCAACAAATTATCTATATGCTTAAGTCTCTCATTTATACCTCTGGGTAAGATGTCAACTCCGAACTCCAGACCTGCATATCCACTTGCTTACTCGATAGCTCTTGGTAGTCTCTCCAGTCTCTTTGGCTGACCCATCTGTCCAATTCTCTAAGAGGCTTATGACCTCAAGGAGACTGATTCCTTGGTAGTCTCTCTAGTCTCCTCCATCCCTACCACCACACGTACACACACAAAGGGTAATCATCCCCCAGCATCTCCTATTCAGTCATGGCTGCAGAGACCAGAAACTCTTCCTTACCACCTACATCCAATTTTTTTTTTTTTTTTTTTTTTGGTGAGGAAGATTCACTCTGAGCTAACATCTGTTGCCAATCTTCCTCTTTTTTTTGCTTGAGGAAGATTAGCCCTGAGCTAACATCTGTCCAATCTTCCTCTATTTTGTATGTGGGTCGCTGCCACAGCATGGCTTGACGGGTGGTACAGGTCCGCGCCCACGATCCGAACCCGCGAACCTGGGCCACTGAAGCAGAACACGCCAAACTTAACCATTACGCCAAACTTAACCACTACGCCAAACTTAACCACTACGCCACGGGGCCAGCCTTTATATCCAATATTTTTAAATCCTACCTTTACCTCCTAAGTATCCCTCAAATCCATCCACTTCTGCCTCTATTGCCAGTCTGGATCAATTTACCATCCTCACTTCCCTGGACTACTGCAATTGTCTTCTAACTGGTTCCCCTCCATCCTGCCCATTTAATTCTTTTTTTTAATTTTATTTATTTATTTTTCCCCCAAAGCCCCAATAGATAGTTGTATGTCATAGCTGCACATCCTTCTAGTTGTTCTATGTGGGACGCGGCCTCAGCATAGCCGGACAAGCGGTGCGTCGGTGCGCGCCCGGGATCCGAACCCCAGGCCGCTGGTATCGGAGTGCACGCACTTAACCGCTAAGCCACGGGGCCGGCCCATGCCCATTTAATTCTTACTTATCCTTCAAAGCCATTTCAACATCACCATTTCAAAGAAAAGCTTTCCCTGACCCTCCCAGGACAAAAAATAGGCAAATTTATTGAGTGTACATTACATGCCAGGCACTCTTCTAAACAATGAAAATGTACTAACACTGAATTTTCTTAAGCCTAAAATAACTATCTTCATTTCATAGATGAGGAAACTGAGGCACAGAGAGATAAGTAATTTGCCCAACATCCCACGGCTAGTGAAAAGTGGTGCCAGATTCAAACTTAGGCAGTGTGGCTTCAGAAATCACATTCTTAACCACCCCATTATACTATGTAACTAGGTTACATGCCCCTCTTAAAAATTCTTTTATAACATCCATAACTTCTTTTTTGTAGTAGAGATTGAATAACTGATTATATAATTGTGCGGTGTCCACTCCCCTCATATTAGAATGCAAGTTTCACAAGGGCAAGGACTGTGTATGACTTGTTCACTACAATATTCCCTTTGATTATCAGGTAGTAATGGGCACTCAATGTACTTCTGTTGAAGGAATGCATTTTCAACTTCCAGTCAAAGGTGTGTGGGAGTGGGGCTGCAGAGGGGTAAGGGGGAGGTTCCTGAGCAAAAGCAAGGGCTTCCCTCAGACTGCAGAGATAGTAAACGGGCAGTGGCACATTTCCTACCAGAAACATTCAGAAGAGGCATTATAAAATCAAAAGCATCTTCACTTTTTAGGCTGCAGCAGACACCGCTTTTAATGTAAAGTAAAGTAAAAGGGGCTGTATGCAATACACATAAAAGACAATGATAATCACTGTTGAAAGTAATGAAATTTTAGTTATCTCCTTTGGGCTTGGGACCATAAAGCCTCAGTGGTGGCCAATTTAAAGCCGTGGCAAGAAGCGAATGGATGACACTATATCCGTGACTCAAAAATAGAGCATGGATTCATTTTTAAGTCACCCTCACTGTAGACTTTTTTCCGTAAAACCTGGAGTTTTGGCCTAAGTCTAAAGACAGAAAATAAGAGGCTAATGTTTAAGGATCACTGCCCTTAGGTCAAGTTAGATTGGATCTGGAGAAGTTCCCTTCACTGGCACATGGTCACCAAGATGAAAATAACATTCTGGTTCCAGATGAGGAATATCTAACTGGCTCAATATATCCACTTTGTATGATGCCACTTTTGGCATCCAGTATAAGTAACAATACATATAATTTAGGTAACAGAGTTCTGGTCCTCTTTATGCTCCCCCACACCACTCTTGCATGCTCTACTTTAACTGGGTCAAGTACACATACATTTGTTCAGCCTAACAGAAAAATATAAATATTTTTTAATTGTTTATGAGGGATTGTCTTCATTGTAACATTTATGTTACAAAAGCGTGTGTGATGGGGTTGAAGAAACATTATAAAGCACTGTTATTATCACACTTGTGCCTCCAGGCACAAAAAATGACCTCAGTGACAAAGGACTAATGAAAATTTAGTGAGCTTGTCTGACTTGCATTGGCTGAAAAATGGAGTTATTTGAAAGTCTGACCAAGTGTAAAGCTTAAAGTATTTTACATAATCTTATCTTCAAAATACTAAGTTAAATAAAAGAAACAAAATATTACTCTTTTTTTCCTTTTAGCAGACAGAGACACAAAAAGAAATTTTACATTCTCCAAGTTCTACAACTGCTAAAGGTACAGCTTGAACCAGTTACCGAATGCCTACGTGTCTAATGTTGTGGTCAAAGACAGTTTTCCCACAGGGGTGAGCACTGAACTTTTTTTTTTTTTTTGTGAGGAAGACCAGCCCTGAGCTAACATCTGCCAATCCTCCTCTTTTTTGCTGAGGAAGACTGGCCCTGAGCTAACATCCGTGCCCATCTTCCTCCACTTTATGTGGGACGCCGCCACAGCATGGCCAGACAAGCGGTGAGTCGGTGCGCACCTGGGATCCGAACCTGGGCTGCCAGCAGCGGAGCGCGCGCATTTAACCGCTACGCCATGGGGCCGGCCCAGCACTGAACTTTTAAATGGGGGGAGGCTGGATAATGAATGGGGCTTTGAAGTCCAACAGACCAGAGTCCCCCTCCTGGTTAAGTTACCTAACCTCACTGTCTCATTTTTTCTCTTCTGTAAAATGAAGCTAACATCACATACATTTCAGGGTTATTACTAAGCTTAAAAGATAATGTACAATGTTTGGCAGATAGTAGGCAAATAAAAAGCAGTTTATTATTCCCTGTCCAATAATTTGAAAAGAGTACTACCAAAGGTTTCTCTCAAAGCAAAATTACTCCTTAGAGACTTGGCTGAGCTGATCTGCTAAGCAGAATGGTGGGATACTGAAACAGATGTAAAAGTTTCACAATGAGAATAGCAGGACTGCTGGGCAAGATGAAAGGACTCTAGTACTACTGTGCTGAGAAAGCAGTACAATCCTTTAACCTCAAAACCATGGAAAAGACTTCAACCAGCACTGGTGTCTAGGGCAACATCCAGGTAATTCAATTAATCATTTGTGTGTTAGTAGGAATGATGCCAGTGTCTGTGTCATAGCACTCCATCTACTTCACAGTGCCTGCTTATGGGAACTTATAGTTCTCTGACTGACGAGGCTGTCTCTTGGTAGATACATGCCCAGATCCAGCTGCCTCAACTTTTGACTCCCATGACTTTCAGGAGAACAGTGAATGGAAGGGACCATTACCTATATATACTTAAGACCTCGTGATAAAGGTCCCCCCAACCGGAGGCACACCTGAAAAACAGGCAAAAGCAATACAGTTTATTGGAGAATTGATGTGTAAATAAACAAAGAGCTGACTAATGTGCTCCACTCCCCAGACAAAGGGGAAAAAAAAAATGACTGAGTACTGAGCAGAAGCAATGAGGAATAAACACCAAGTAAAAGTCCAGTGTTCACGCACCTTGGTAGCCCCTATTCAAAAATCCAGAAAAATCTTCCCAGTCATTCAGTTTACTTGGGTAGATGTAGATCTGATAAAATCGTATTCTATTACAAAATCTTGCTATGATTTGGGCTGTAAATAGGCAACCAAACTTTTGAAACCACTGGTTTCTTCTAGAACCTACCAAAAAGAAATTCCCATATCACTAATGGGACAATGTACTTCTGAACACCCATTATTTCCCAAAGAAATAATTCTCAAAGATGTAGTGTATCCCCAAAGTATGTAGTGAAAGAAAAAATGAAAGCAGGATATTCCAAAGGTTTCTATAATGACCATGAGAGACAATCTGAGAAACAAGAAAGACTTTACAGCTCTTGAATATTCTTCCTGTCAAATGAAATTAAGAATTCAGTTAAAGGGTCAGTCTGGTGGTGCAGTGGTTAAGTTTGCGAGCTCTCTTCGGTGGCCTGGGAGGTTCACGGTTTGGATCCTGGGCGTGGCCCCACGCACCGCTCATCAAGCCATGCTGTGACAGATGTCCCACATATAAAGTAGAGGAGGCTGGGCAGAGATGTTAGCCCAGGGCCAATCTTCCTCAGCAAAAAGAGGAGGATTGGCAATGGATGTTAGCTTAGGGCTACTCTTCCTCAACAAAAAAAAAAGAGAATTCAGTTAATATATATCTTTTCTCAGAAAGTCACTAATATAGTTTTAGGAGAATTACAGACTCTTAAAACAAAAGGCGTTATTATGAAATTACTAATTACTGGAATATTGGGACATTACCATAAGGATTAGAACTATCACATTTAAGGTACTGACATACAGGGGAGAAAAGAAGCACAATCCTATTATTACCTAGCAATTTCAGTAGCATGTCATTTAATTAACGTTTTAAAAATGAAATAGTCTGAAAATACCAAATAAAATGAAGCCATACACATTAAATTTCTCTGGAAATGTACAGAGGAAATAAAATCAGGGATGTTTCATTCTTTCAATGACAAAGTCAATCTTTTCTTAATAATCATGGATAAGAGTAAATAATTTTTAAAATCCCTGGTGTCTCTGAAGTTTTTTGTACTTTTATTTGAATGTGAGTGAGTCTGCTGTTCTGGGAACTCTCTTCAAACAAAATAGTGGAAAAAAAAAAAAAAAAAAACAAAATAGTGAGAATACACTTGAATGGTCTGAATTTGAAGAGGGTAGAACATTGTCTAGGTTCCCTACACTGCTCCACTGCTTGGAATACATTCCTGATCCATCCCTGCTGAAGATAAATGTAAAGCAATTTTCTGGACCAGTCTACTGTCGGCTTATGCCTGCTGGATTTTTGATTATCATGTAACATACATTAGTGGGTAGAAATTAAGTGTTTTATTTTTTTATTTATTATTTTTTTTGGTGAGGAGGATTGGCCCTGAGCTAACATCTGTTGCCAATCTTCCTCGTTTTGCTTGGGGAAGACTGTCACTGAGCTAACATCTGTGCCAATCTTCCACTATTTTGTATGTGTGATGCTGCCACAGTATGGCTTGATGACAGTGTGTAGGTCCGCACCCGGGATCGAACCTGCAAACCCCAGGCTGCCGAAGCAGAGCGCATGAACTTAACCACTACGCCAATGGGCGGGCCCCTAAGTGTTTTATTTTTAAAAGTCTCCTGCTGCAATCTGAAAGCAAGAATTAAGATATTTTAAAGTTGACCATTTTGTGACATTAAACAACCAAGAGCCCTTTAATGGACAGTAAAAGGGCAAAAAACAAAAAATGTTACCTAAAGAACAGATTGATGAGAAATCTCACAGACTAATATACTTTGTAGTTTAAATTTAAAACATCTAGTGACTACAAAGAGGTGGATTTATTTTGCAATACAAATACAATGAAAATCTTAAAGGCAATATGAAAGAATTAGAAAACACACACAAAAAAGCTAAATTGCAACTTCATACACTTGCATACACAAGACAATACTGAGAGGTTAAGGAGTGGAAAGATTATCCAAGATAAAATTTAGAATGTAATAAATGGTTAAATAAACTTTTAGGCAATAGTAAATGGTTCATACAACAGCTCTGTTATATACAAACACAACTATCACTCGGGTACTAGGTACCAAAGAAACCACGTCTTGAAAATCAGGGTCTCTTTACATTCCTTAAAAGGCCTCAGCCAAGACAGAAGCAAAAAGGCACAATGTCAGTGAATTAACATAAAAAGCAAAGTGAACAAATCCTAACAGGAGGATGAAAGGAAGACCACCAACTTTGTAAAGAAAAGGATAAAAAACTAATTAAAGAGGAGATATACAAAGTTAAACTGAGTAAAATATGAAATGATAGTCTATCAATGAATCAAATGCTAAAGGTAAAATGGTAAATGCTAGGTTAGTCACAGTAGTGTAGGGTAGGTCATGCAAGACCTGTAGATCAGGGACTTGCTCAAATGCAAGTCCAGCAGCCGAGGGACTTCTAGGGGTGAGGGTTGAGAGTCCAGAAAAATATTTGTCTTCTGTTTATCCCCCAGGTATTAGGCTCAATGTAAGCTTAGAAGATAGCTTAACTCTTGCAGGGCTGTGGACAAACAGTAACTTTAAAGCATTTAACACTCATGCGAATGCTCTGAAAATGTTACAGTCTTTCCACACATGAGAATATCAAATCTCATTCTTTCAGTAAGCAAGCACATTTCTTGGCACCCAGAAATTAATCTTAAATGGTACTTTTGCTTAGAAAAATGTGTACACGGTTTCTTTCAAAAAATGATCCCCTCGCCATCCTACATTACCTGTCAGAAACTCGACCCTTCTTCACATAAAACATCAAATTTTTCCTGTTTCAACTGAAGCTCTGCAGTAGTGGTTACGACAATGCCAAGATTCTTCCACTCCATCACCCAGCTATGCTGCAGATAAGGCTGTCCCAGGAAATACAAGATGTGTGTTTCCAGCTCAGCAGATTTCTATATATTTCTATCATATTCTATCCATGTCTAAATGGATTTTGTCAATTTGGGAACTGAGAAAATCAAAAGGCCAGATGCACAAGACAGATCAAACCTGGGGAAAGTGTGAACTGTGCAAGTACACATACATTGCTCCATCAAATCCCTTATCCTAGTGCATTACTCCTTTGCTTCATCAGTTTTAAACCTTCCCCCAAGCCTGTCTCTTCACACACATACCTACCCTCTCTTTGGCCAATGCCCTTCATCTTGCCTTGCAGACCCACTGGCATGCCACTCTTGCAACCCAGGTCTTCTTAGATGGACAATGTTGTTTTCCTCATCATAACTCTTCTTTTAAGGGGTGGGATAATTCCAAAATACTTGCAATGAGAAGCTTCCCACGTTCTGGCCCTAAGAGGCTGACCACAATTTGTTCTGAAACCTAAACCTATTTGGCGACCAATACAAAAGAAATTCCTAAGTAGAAGACAGTATCTAATTAACTAACAGAGGACATTAGTATTCAAATCACAAACTCACTTTCTAGTATCTAAAGTGCCCCACACAGATAGGACCTCAGCTGATGCTAAAGATAACCCAGTCAGAGAATCCCTGACTGAAATGATAGGCTCAGAACAACATGAAGAGTAAATAATCTTTGGACGCTGGTGTGATGGCAGGATGCAGTAGACACCGATAATGCAGCTCCTCTGGCTTGTGTTTGGGGCGTTCCACCATGTCTACTCTTTAAAAGAAAAAGACATCGAGTTCTAAGTCTTTGACTTCTGGCTCACTATGCTCAGTCATTGAAAAGAGATTGGTCCACTAAACACCTACACTCCTCTACACCTCCACTAAACACGTCTTTGAAACCCTTAATCACTTCAGGACTGCCCCTTAAAAGGTAGGAGCTGCTGCATTTGTCCAGCAGCTGCAATAGCAGGGAAATTTCCTGCGACACTAGGGACAGGTAAATAAAGAAATTGCATTCGCTCCTAGGCAGGGGGAGGGGTCTTCTCCCAGGGAAGAGTTTACATAATGCAACAGAAAACCAGTGAGCTCTGCAGACCTGTCAATGCAGGTGCAAAGCTTGAGCTCCTCTCTTCCCACCATCTCTAAACACTCGCCAATACCCAGCTCTTCTCTCCCAAAGACCCACAGAAATTACACCTAAGAAGGTATATTAATCTGCACACGCGCATCCCAAGCTTTCCTACCCACCTTTATTATTAGAATACAAAAACTAAGCAAAAATGAAAAAGAAAAAAGAAAACCCCCCTAACCTCCCACTTGTGAGTCCAAGTATGGAGTAACCAAACGGAGCCGGGGAGTTTTCCCTCCTCTGAAGGCGCAAGGAGAACCAGAAGCTGCCTCAAATCTACACCACGCCCGGTAGGCAATGACAAGCCCTAAAAACTCCACAGCGGCCGGCGCAGCCCCCCGCGCGGCCCGTCCGGGCTCGGGCCCTGTGGCCCGGCAGCCGCCCTCTCCCCCGGCCTCTCACAAAGGAGAATGGTTCAGTCCAGAGCATCACCCAGCACCTGATCCCTCACAACCGGGGGACGGGCAGGGGGCGGGGGAGCGAGGAGGAGGATGAGTTATTGAAACCAGTTCTAAGAGCTTTAGCTTTTGCAAGCACTCTTGGACCAGCACTGAGCAGCGGGTGTGAGCGGGAATCCTACCTGAATAAGTCCTGGGGCTTCCTTTCCAGCCAGCGAGCGTTTCAACTCACCCTTTCGGAGAACAAGGCGCCTTCCGGCGGAGCATGGCCAGCCCTCCTCTCAACCTGGCTTGCTAGTAGTCCATTCTCCTTCGGCTCCGCCCACCTACGCTCCGACCCACCAATGGCAGGGCCGATGCCCGGCCTCTTCCAGCAGGGTAGTGTGAGTGTCATTCAGGAAGTCTCTTGAGGGTGGGAGGTCCTAAAAGGCTGAGAAGGGTACGTAGGCAACCACAGATAATGCCTGATTGAAAATAAAATCTGGCGGCAGCTCACTTCTGATGGCCCAGTTTACAGGCGTTCAGGCCTCACAGCATATTTTTTGACCCCCGCCGTTGGGGGCGCTCTAAACTAAAACAACATTTAGGTACCTGTTTCTGGGAAGCCATCTTGGACCCGGCTGGTGCGTGACTTGGGGACTGGGAGGAGGAAGGAGTGCTTAAAGAATTTGAACCCCTTTTCGGCGTTCTGTAGGACTTCTTAGCTCCAGCCCCAACATACTCTCGTTTATATAATCAGAATGTCCCTCAGTCGCCATGGGGAGAAACTGGAATAATGTTGAATATAGCTAGAGGCAACCACCACCCCCCTCTCATAGGAGTGAAGCGATCTTACCAAATCAAAGAAGCAAAAATGAATTCTTGGAACGAGAGTGAGTTTTCCCAGTTCCTGGGATAATCCTTTATAGACACCTCACTCCTCAGGATATCAGCACATGACCAACATAAGGTTCTGTATCTATTGTAGATGTTTCTAATCCACATGCTTCATTTGCAAGTTTTCCAGTGTTCTGACTGACTGTACAGAGGGCTGTGAGTCAATGGGAAATGAATAGGATTAAGGGAAGAATTTCAGTTTTTTTCAAAAAGGCCTAAATTCATCAATAGACTCAAACTACGTGTGAATATAGGTAAATGATAGAGGAGAAATTATATGTAAGGAGGAGGGCCGTTAGGGGACAACCTTGGAAACATTGGCTGCAGAGACTAATTTTCTAATAACTGCATTTAAATTGGAAAGGAAATAATTTTATCGTATGTGAAATTCTCTTGCACTCAATGAGAAAGATTTTTCAGGTGTTTCCTAGTCTAAATCTCTACTGCTATTACAACTTGCTACAAGGTTTTGGTTTTTTGGTGAGGAAGAGTGGCCCTGAGCTAACAGCTGTTGCCAATCTTCCTCTTTTTGCTTGAGGAAGATTGTCCCTGAGCTAACATCTGTGCCAATCTTCCTCTATTTTTTACATGGGATGCCGCCACAGGGTGGCTTGATGAGCATTGTGTAGGTCAGTGCCCAGGATCCGAACCCATGAACCCCAGGCCGCAGAAGCAGAGGGTGTGGCCTTAATCACTACGCCACCTAGCAAGCCCCAAAGTTTTTGTTTTTTTAACTCGTGAGTGAAGGGAGTCCTCCCAATTAAAGGAATTTCTCAAGGAATAACATATTTGCATGGTCATACATGGTGGGAGCCCAGAGACCTTAAGGAGTCATATGAGTTAATATTTTATCAGGGCAGTCATAAGCCTTGGCCAAATATATTTCCCTGTATATTGAACAAAATCTGTTGGCCAAATTCTCCCCTGGCTATTGCTGTCATTATATCAAATTTGAGGTTAGGATTAGGATTTACCAGAACAATGTGTTTGTCTGTAAATGCATGTACAGATATGATCTTAATTATTAATACTTTCTAGAATGAGAACCTATTATCCTTCTGCTTATTTGGTACAAAATAAACCTGATATCAAAGGAACCAGTTACAGGCATTATAGAAAGGGGAAAGAGTGTGCCTTGTCTAATAATTTCTGCTACCTGCAATGATCTATAATCATTTAGTATGATTTAGACTGCTGTCAATAGTATGATTTCCAATGGTTCTGGCCTTCAAAAACCAATCAACACCCTTAATCATCTCATAACTACCATTCTTTACATGGCGGTGGGAGATCCACTTTCTATGGTAATTCTTCATGACCATTTCACTCAGAACATCAGCAATGATCAACAGTTCACAAATTTGCCCAGATACTTGTGTTTCTTGTGCTTCCCTTACAATTGGTGAAATACCCAAGTACAGAAGGTTATGAGTGGTTTGGATACTAAAACTAGATGACTGGATGTGGGATTTAGGATTAAAAAGATATGCTCCAGAATATCAAAATGGTATCCATTAATGTCTCTCAAAGCAGGAGCTCTAGGCAGAATGCTGTCTTTGACCAATGCTCTAATGCCTCCCAGTCACGAAAGATCGTTTTGGTTGGTAAAGAAAATCTCCTGTACAGAAAATATAAAGTTATATTTACTTTAGTTTTGTCCCTGGAGTAAGGGAGCAGGCTAACCCCAGATTCAACAGCCTCAAATCCTTTTTGGAATGAGGTCGGATTTTAAAAAACAAAACAAAAGCATAATCAAAGCAATACCCCAAATGTCTTTCAACTTCCTGTGGTGCAGTGTTAACTATTACTACTACTACTGGGGGCAGAATCCAGTATAAAATAAATGTCTCAAGAAGGCTGCTTCCATTACCTTTGATACAATTTCCTAGAAGGACAGTATCTACTTACGTTTGGGATACAATTAGAAATGACACATGAAATATGAGCAGCTTGGATACATGCATATATTTAATAATGAAACAATTCATCAACAACAAAAAAAATTAGAAAAATTCATGAGACCTCAGTGCTGTGGAAGAGAATAGGACATCAAGGCAAAAAGATATAGCAACTGACCGAGAAGGCTGCATGATGAGTAAAGCAAAGGCAAATTTGGCTAGGATAGTATTATAAGCTCTTGAAAAGGAAAATGGCTAGACAAGTACCTACTTTTTTGACTGCTTGGAAGCAGGCAGCCTTACTGTATGGTGCATGGAATGGAGGCAAAGAGCCAGGGAAGGGAAAGAAGAGAAGGAGAAGAGCAATTAAGAATCCAAGATGGAGGTTACAAAGAGAAGACTCTAAGGCCTTGTGTTTCCTCTGCAGTCTAAAATAAACCTGTTCTAAGTCTTTAAGTACGTCAGTCAAATTCAGTGAACACATAATGAGTAGCACTAGGCACTGTAAAGGAATGGTGGAGGAAGTAGTTTACAGAAGCTAAAGGATAACATGGTTCCTGCTCTCAAGGAGCTTATAACCTATATGGGGAGACAAAAGTCCACAGAACAACTACAAAACATATTTACAAAGTAATATAAATACAAATAAATATACATATGAATAAACAACATATGAAAGCTAAGGAGTACTGGGTCAATAATTGTTTAGATGTCCCTAGGTCAGTCAAAGACGGCTTTCTGAAGGAAAAAATTTCGGACTTTCTGAGTATTGTTAGCAGAGAGTGGGGCATGTGCAAAGGCATAGAAGTGGAAGTAAATATGTCATGTCCAGTAAGCAGATTAGCTTGATTAGAGTAGAAAGTCTAAATAGGTCTAGTTAAGAAGTGAGTGTGATGAAACAGTAGGGGTCTTTTTGGTGAAAGATACTGCAATGTTAGGTCTGGTCCCTAGAACAAAACGAACAGGGAAGGAATGTTTTCTTTAGGTAATGATGATAAGTGGCCACAGGTCCAGGAGCAATTCCACTGCTCTCAAAAGTTTTGTAGTTACTCTAAGACAGAGAAACTAGCAATGGGATGGTAAAGAAGTATTCAGCATCCTTGAGCAGTTCAAGTAGGAGGAACTGCCTTCTGCAAGAACCCTTAAGAAGTGGCAAGTGAAAAACCTCAATGAAATTCCTAGGCAGAGGATCTATCATCCAAAGGCCAGCCAGATCCCAGGAATCTCAAGTGCTCAAGCAGAATGTCCTAGACCCTTGTTACTAATTCTTGGTGGGGAGCAGATTGTGTATGCTTATAAAAGGATTTATTTATTTTGAACTACCATGACAATCAACTTTGATTCTAACACTTTAGAAATTAAAATAGGAGGATGAGAAGAGCCCTAATCTATAGGGAATGCTCACGTCCCTGAAGAAGGACAGGTCAGTAAGGGCCCAAATTCTCCCCTGGTCTTTAAGTGGAAAGGCAAAACATCACACCTTGAAAAGAGGCTTTCTCAGCCAAAGCAAGTAAGACCTCTTTCTTTAAGCCTATTGATCTGAAGCTGTTCCAGGAAGGAAAAAAAGAGTCCAGGCCAGATGTTCAGCAGCAGCCAGAGTTGGACCCTACGTCACGAGAGTTCCGCTGGGAGGCACTGGGTCCCACTGATGTTGAAATACACTGTTGGGGACCAATCTTGATGCCGTTTGCCTGTAAAAGAAAAGAGGCAATAGTTCCCACCTCAGTGCTAAAATAAATGGGAGAAAGGAGCAGGATAAAAGGAGAAATCATTAATTATATTTTCTAAAAGCAGATATGCCCTTGGCAGGTAACCATGGGCCCTAGCCAGACTGTTGTGGAACCATAATCTGTGACAGTAAGGATGAAATGACCAGCTGTGGTATAAGTATTACAGATGCATAGAAGTGTATTTTGTACCCATTTTTAAGGTGACTGTTAATACTTAAGTTTCACAGCTATGTGCAGAATCAGGATGTGATTAGGTAAGAGTAGGAGGAAGCAAGAGTAGAAGTAGCATATTAGCATATAATTCTTTTTTGTTTTGCCACAGAATTTGCTTTATAGAAATGGCCCTGCTGAGCACTTAAGAATTACACCTCCCCCATGCCCTGGAATAGTAAAAATTGAGGTTGAGAAGAAAACCTCTCATACTGTATATGCCTTTTAGATCACCAACTAATTTCTTTAAGCATTCTAGGTCTCAGACTTGAGAGAAAAACAGAAAATGATGACGGGTTCCTGTGTACCTACATAAAAAAACCAAGTATGAATTGGCATAGCTTCAAATAGTACAATGTTAGGGAATAATTATATTCTAGGGAGCTTCCTGTCCTGTTTAAGACAAAGCAAAGTTAATTGTCAGCCCCCCACCCTTTCTCACCTCATTGTGGACATCAAATAAACCCTGCTGGATCTTCCTATATATTTCTTTGGCTGTGTTAATGAAGGCCTAAAGGAGAAAAAAAATCATATTATTAGCCTCAAGTTTACCTAGAGAAATGAAAAAAAGAGAATACAAATAATATTCCTATTTGGATTTTTAAGGTAAATTAGGAACCATTAGGAGAATTGAATACAAACACAGAAGGTCCCCCAAAGTCCCTGTAAAAGCCATTGAGAGTAGTTTCAAACAGAGAAAAGGGATTATATGGTATTTTGGTACCAACCCAAGATGTTCCTAAGGTTCCTAGGTTGGCACCCTTTGCAAATAAAACAAACATGCTCTCTTCTCAATCTGTGTTGTTACTTTGTCACTGAAGTCAACGCTAGGCTTAGGAATGACTACAGGAGAACCCATCAGACCGTCCAACTAAAGTGATTTACAAGGAACAGTGGTGTCTAATCCACAGTTACCAATTAACATTATCCAAAGCAAAAGTAAAACCTTAGGAGTCAAGATAAAAGAAATGGGACATTTTCATTCAAGGGAGACATATGGTCACTGACCATAAGGCATCCTTTCCTTACCCATGTCTTATAGGAGAAGAGAATTCTGAATAAAAGGACAAAGATATGGTGTAATCTCTGAAAAGCTTTCCCTACTTTTTTCCAAACAGTACCTCTTCAACATTGCAGGCTGTTTTAGCTGAAGTTTCCATGAATATAAGTCCATGCTCCCGAGCAAAGGCCTCTCCTTCTTCTCTCTTCACATCCCTTCGGGACTCTAAGTCACTGAAAGAGATTAATTGGACAGAAAACTAAAAAAAGATCCAAGTGAAAGAAGAAACTCTTGTTCTAAAAGAAACCCATAGCTGTTTCAACTGCCAGCTAATCCATAAAGAATGTAGATCCTACATGATACTCTCTTGCACAGGGTTACTGACTTCTGTAGCCTCGTGGAAAATATTCTTCAGATTCATGACAGCTGCTGCATGGTTGAGGATTATACCTTACTCTGTTACAAAGAAAAAGGTTTATAAAGGGTTAGGCAAGCCCTATAGTTACTCAAGGCTTATGCCCTATGCTTCTTTTTCAAAAGAGATCCAGCGAGAGCAAAGGAAAGAAGATGAAAGGAAAATTCCAGTTGTTAGAAAGTAGAAAAGTCATAGATGTCCCATCCCATAGTAATGAGTGTCTTCCTCTTTTACTGGAATCTATCCACAAGAAGAGACAGAGCAAGGAATAAGGAGAACACAGTTGCTTAACTCTCACTAGTCTCATTATTACATGCTATAATAGCACCTTACCTCCAGGGAAATGAAGGATTTGGAGAAAATGATACGGATAAAATTAGGTGACAGAGCCAAGGACTGAGAAAGGGAATAAAGTGGCATGGAAAGACTTTATGAAAGACAGGATAAAAGGCTGCAGAATAAGTTAAGAATGGACTGTTTGATTTTCATTTTTCAAATTGGAAATTTTATTTTGGGAGGTTTCCAGTTTCTCAACCATGAGAAAAATCAAGGAGTAAGTCCATTAGAGAACAGCAAATCTCCAAAATATGTATTTATTATTCATTAGCTGTGTGAAGACCAGGGAAGAACTATCCATCTAAATGTCAACACTCACAAATTTATACCTCTAGCCCTGACGCTTCTCTAAGCTCCAGATCTGTTTGTTCATTTGTCTGTTCTTCATTTCCACTCTGATGTGTAAAAGCCACCTCAAACATACATTAAAATGGAACTTGATCTCCACCTCCCAACCTGCTTCTGCCTCAGGCTTCCACACCTCACAGCACAAGCCTAAAACCCAGACATTGTTATTAACACCTTTTCCTCCTTCACTCCAAATACCCAATCCATCTCAAAGCGAGTTATTTCCAAAAGGTACCTTAAAATCATCCTTTTCTCTCTCTCTCCAGTCATTGCCCTAGTCCATGCCACCACTCTCCCCTGGACCGCTGCCACTGAGACCCCACTTCAACTCTGCTCCCCTCCAGGGTGAGCTTTTGAAATCCAATCAAGCCACTTCTCTGCCTAAAACTCTTAAATGCTTCCTACTGTATTTAGAATAAAATCCAAACTCCTTACTAAGGCCTGTAAGTCCTACAAGACCTGGCCCCCGCCTACTTTTCCAAGTTCATCTTGCACCATTTCCCCCCCTTGATTCAGTCCAAGCAGACCAGGTTTCTTTCAATACCATAAACTTGCCAACCTTCTTCCCAGTTCAAGCCTTTCACGGTTTGTTCCCCTGACTTGATACTTTTTTTTTTTTTAATCTTTGCCTACCAAACTCCTACCCATCCTTCAGATTCCAGCTTAAATATCACTCAATCAAAAACACCCTGTTACTCTCTTTTATAGCACTTTTTCCTTCACTGCATTTATCACAATTTGTAATGATACAAATCATTTTATATTTAATATCTATGTCCCTGCTAGACTGTAAGCTCCATGGGAGCAGGTGCATGACTCTTTTTTTTTCACCTGGCACACTCAGGATCTGGCACAGTGCAGGACACAGTGGGTTTTCCATAAATTTGTTGAACCAATAAATGAGTACAATTAGTCTGTGGCCACAATTCTCCAATGGTACACCCTAAGCCCTACTACAAACTCACAAAGGTGCCACAAGATACTTTAAATTTTTGAGGGAAACATAGCAACACTCAACATCAGAACACCACATGAGGGCCAGCCCTGTGGCTTAGTGGTTGAGTGCGCACGCTCCGCTACTGGCGGCCCGGGTTCGGATCTGGGCGCACACTGATGCACTGCTTCTCCAGCCATGCTGAGGCTGCGTCCCACATACAGCAACTAGAAGGATGTGCAACTATGACATACAACTATCTACTGGGGCTTTGGGAGGCAAAAAAGGAGGAAGATTGGCAATAGATGTTAGCTCAGAGCCGGTCTTCCTCAGCAAAAAAAGAGGAGGATTAGCACGGATGTTAGCTCAGGGCTGATCTTCCTCACAAAAAAAAAAAAAAAAGAACACCACATGAATTACAAGCTTAAGATAGTTTGCAGTGTCAATATTAGATCACAAGACATTCCATTCAATATCTGCATATCTTTGTGAAGCTGAGTTTTTGGCAATTGCTGTGATAAAAAGTAAGTACGTGCAAAAATCAATTTGGAACAGGAAATGAGAGTGGCAGTGTCCAATCTTGATTCCAAGGTTTGAGAAGCTGTGCAGTGCCCAACAGACACACAAAGGTCATTAGTAAGTAATTATGGTTACTTAAGAATGAAATAAAAAAAAATTTTAAGTTTTTCATTTTTCAGTTACTAAGTTGTTATGACAAAAATACTTGTTATATATATATATATATATATGTTTTTTTTTGTCAGGAAGATCAGCCCTGAGCTAACATCCGATGCCAATCCTCCTCTTTTTTGCTGAGGAAGACTGGCCCTGGGCTAACATTCGTGCCCACCTTCCTCTACTTTATATGGGACGCTGCCACAGCATGGCTTGGTAAGTGGTGTGTCGGTGCGCGCCCGGGATCCGAACCCGCGAACCCCGGGGCCTCCGAAGCTGAGCACGTGCACTTAACCGCTGCGCCACTGGGCCAGCCCCACTGGTTATATTTTTAGATCTAACTATTTAATAACAAAACTGTTAGGTATTTCTTTTGGCCTACGGGTGCCAGAGAAAATTTACTGAGAATAACAAGTGTTGGTGAGGATGTGGAGAAACTGGAACCCTTGCACACAGCTGGTAGGAATGTAAAATGGTGTAGCCGCTACGGAAAACAGTATGGCAGTACCTCAAAAAATTAAACACATAAGATCCAGCAATTCCACTTCTGGGTATATACCCAAAAGAATTGAAAGCAGGGACCCAAACAGACATTGGTATACCCATGTTGACATCAGCATTATTCCCAATAGCCAAAAGGTAGAAGCAACCTAAGTGTCCATAAATGGATGAATAAACAAAATATGGTAAATACATACAATGGGATACTATTCAGCCTTGAAAAGGAAGTAAGGGCCGGCCGCGTGGCTTAGCAGTTGAGTGCGCACGCTCTGCTACTGGCGGCCTGGGTTCGGATCCCGGCCACGCACTGACGCACCCCTTGTCCGGCCACGCTGAGGCTGCATCCCACATACAGCAACTAGAAGGATGTGCAGCTATGACATACAACTATCTACTGGGGCTTTGGGGGAAAAAAAAGGAGGAGGATTGGCAATAGATGTTAGCTCAGAGCTGGTCTTCCTCAGCAAAAAAAGAGGAGCATTAGCATGGATGTTAGCTCAGGGCTGATCTTCCTCGCCAAAAAAAAAAAAAGGAAGGAAGTTCTGACATATGCTACAATATGGATGAACCTTGAGGACAGAATAGTAAATGAAATAAGCCAGTCACAAAAAGACAAATATTGTATGAGTCCACTTATACGAGGCACCTAGAGTAGTCAAATTCATAGAGACAGAAAGTAGAAAGGTGGTTGCTAGCGGCTGGTGGGATGAGGAATGTGGAGTTTGTGTTTAAGGGGAACTGTGTTTCAGTTTGGGAAGATGAAAAAGTTCTGGAGATGGATGGTGGTGATGGTTGCAGAACAATGTGACTATACTTAATGCCACAGAACTGTAAACTTAAAAATGGTTAAAATGCTAAATTTTATGTTACGTATATTTTACCACAATAAAAAATTTTTTTAACTGAGACACTAAAAGCACCATAAGAAAAGTTTGGGGACCAAGTGATTCAATGTCCATAGAGTACCTAGATGACTCCTGATACTTATTATGTATACAAATAAAATTTTACCTCTTATTCCCAATCAGCATGATAACCATGTTGGAGCTGGAGTGCTGCCGGGCATCCTCTAACCATGAGGTCAGGTGGTTGAAGGTTTCACGCCTATAGCAGAAAAGTTTAGAAAATGGGTCAGAGGCCCATTTCAAAATGCCAAAGCAATTCCAAATGTATGAGAAAAGGGGGAAAGCTACATGTGTAAAGACAAATACTAGAGAGGCCATTCCTCTTTAGCATTCTTACCACAATCATTAGATAGAAAAGAGAAAGATTTCAAGAACAGAGGAAAGTCCCCCTCCCACCCACCAGATCTGATTCACCTTGTAATGTCGTACACCAGCAGGGCTCCGGCTGCTCCTCTGTAGTAGGAACGGGTGATAGAACGGAAGGACTCTTGCCCAGCCTTTCCCACAAACACGGCAATAAAAAATCCCAACAAAACCAGGTTATTTCCAGAGAAATGACTTGACCACATGCTACTCGAACACGAAGGACTTAATTTTAAAAAAGAACTTCTATTAAGAGAAGAGAATTCGGGAAAGGAAACATGACTGCCCAGGGAGAAGCCCAGGTGGGAAATCAATATTTTTCAGTGGGACTTCAATCGATATTTTGGGTGGATTTCAATTCTTCCTGTGAGACTGTCCATCAAATTGCTGAATGTTTAGCATCACTGGTGCCCAGTCACTAAATGCCAGTAGCACCCCACAGTCAGTGTGACAATCAAAGACATTCCCATATGTTTCCCAGTATCCCCTAGAACAACTGGAAGTAGGAATAGAAACTTAGAGTATTTTCAATCCCAACACGATGTTGAACACATCACATTAAGTTTTTTTTTCTGTTTCTATTCTTTTATCTGCAAAAAGGAAAATATCTTAGAATACCAATACTCTGTCTAACGGAAGTTTTATTCCAATGGATCAATGTAGAAAATTAGTCCGATACAAAGCACTTAAATTGGGCATATTCTAATTGACCTTTAGTGTTCCACTAATAAAGACAGGACTACCAAGATGTCCCTTGTTGGGATCTTGTCATGGCAAATAGGAATAAGGAAAAGGGAAGGAAGACTAGGGCTCAAGGAAGAGTTTTCCTGAAAAAACCCAACTATTCACACTCTAATGTCATTTCCATTTGGGCCAAGATATTAAGTTTTATTTATAACTGAGCAATTTATTAATGCTCCCACATACTGGGTACTTTTGCTTTCTTTTTTTGTTTGTTTTTGTGAGGAAGACTAGTCCTGAGCTAACATCCGTTGCCAATCCTCTTTTTGCTGAGGAAGACTGGCCCTGGGCTAACATCCGTGCCCATCTTCCTCTACTTTATTGGGATGCCACCACAGCATGGCCTGACAAATGGTGCGTCGGTCCATGCCCAGGATCTGAACCTGCGAACCCTGGGCTGCCGAAGCGGAGCGCGAGAACTTAAATCACTATTCCACTGGGCCGGCCCCTACTTTTGCTTTCTTTCTTTTTTTTTGTGAGGAAGATCAGCCCTGAGCTAACATCCATGCCAATCTTCCTCTTTTTGCTAAGGAAGACCGGTCCTGAGCTAACATCTATTGCTAATCCTCCTCCTTTTTTTCCCTTTTTCTCCCCAAAGCCCCAGTAGATAGTTGTATGTCGTAGCTGCACATCCTGCTAGTTGCTGTATGTGGGACGCAGCCTCAGCATGGCCAGACAAGCGGTGTGTTCGCGTGCACCCGGGATCTGAACCCGGGCCGCCAGTAGCAGAGCATGCGCACTTAACCACTAAGCACTTTCTTGATGGAACAGTTTTGTTTTGTTTTTTTTCCCCTAAAGCAAAAGCGTTTTTTAAATAATAATATGAATATCCTGGGCATTGAATCTATCCTATTAGGAGAATTTTCACATTCTTGATATCATTTATCCTCACATCCCTAAATAAAGATTTGATAGGAAGACTATTGTTCATATATTAAACATAATAAAACTTAGGATGTGGACATGGGAAAATAAACGGTCTTCTCATAGTATAATAACAGTAACAGCGATGATACTAATAATAACACAAATAGGAAAAATGAGGCTCAAAGGGATAAATAAGTTCAGTAACTGGCCAAAAGTTATAAAGCCTATAAATGCTGAATCCATAATTTAAACTTAGGATCTTAGCACTTCCTAGCTAAGTCTGTTCTCTTAACCATTACGTCATATAATCTAAACCTGGGTTTGAAGGTGAGAAGAAAATTCTAGTACAGTAATTCTAAGGTTACTTTTTTTTTTTTTTTTAAAGATTTTATTTATTCATTTTTTTCCCCCCAAAGCCCCAGTAGACAGTTGTATGTCATAGGTTCACATCCTTCTTGTTGCTGTACGTGGGACTCGGCCTCGCGTTGGACGGAGAAGTGGTGCCTTGGGGCGTGCCCGGGATCCGAACCCGGGCCGCCAGCATCAGAGCGCACGCACTTAACCGCTAAGCCACGGAGCCGGCCCTAAGGTTACTTTTATAATACAAGAATCTCTTTCTACAAGAATCAAACAAATGTTTTGTTGAGTTGCGTACCTGTTAGAATATCAGAATCCAAAAATAATTCTTAAGAATTTTGTTGGTAATATTAATACTCCAAAATTTAAAACATACTTTTTCCCTCCAAGAGCTCACTTTAAGTTTTTATTTTCTAATACTTTTATGTCTTAAATTATTTAATTCCTGTTTTTCTTTTATCTCTTACTGACTTTTTCTCTTCTTCTATTGTTGAAAGCCCTTTCCTTCCCCATGGCCTATAAGGAACTAAAAGGGAGAGTCTGAGGGAGGTCCACATGTTGGCTGAATCACATGGCAGCATTTAACTTTAGCAGCTGAAAATATTTCCAACGGGTCATCAGAAAATGCCTTTTAAAATCAAATCATTTTACTTCTTCATCTCAGTCCAGTTCATGAAGCAAAATCTGTGAGACAACAATTTAGAAAGAGTGAGTGGGTTCAATGTGGGCTGGTTTGCATCAGTCTAATTATCTTTGTCCATTCCCAGTAAAAAAAAATCTGAGGCAGCAAAGAACTAAGATGGAGGTTTGATAAACAGAATTAATAGCTTTGGAATGGAAGCATCATATTATAGTTTCAAGACATATAGTTTGAAGTATCAATTCCTATAAAGTCAGATACACTCATTTCCTAAGAATCAAAACGCATTCTAAAGTAAAAAGCAAATGAATCTGGGATTACTTAATCAATATTTTATATTTGCTACAGTACAATGCCTCTTCATTTAGCATGGTTATTTGGGCAACTATATACAGAATGAATAAAGCTAAAAAATGGCTCTCTAAATCCTTATCAATAACCAGAACAGCGACAACAAAAACTGTGGATAACTTAATCTCAGTAAAAATACCCTCATGGTAATCCCTAAACATTTTCATGTAGGATGGTTTTGGGAGTAAGGAAGTAGGGTCAACAAAGTGGGAAGCCAAGGTGGGGAAGCTACCTCTAATGGGCAGGAGGACAAGGCTGACAAGAGAGAAATGATCAGGCTTACCCAGAAAGTGGCAGACAAGACAATTCCTACATTATAGGTAGGAATCTCTTAATAATTTCAAAATAGAAAACTCCAATATTCTGAAACACGGTATCTTTTTACGATTCAACAAAAATTAGTATAATTTCAAAACAATTATTAAAAGAGAGCAGACAAGAACTAGATCAGTTGCATTACAAGTGACTATCAGGCCATGTGGTTCTTCACATGTGGTTCCATGTGTGTCAATAGAGCAGTGGCTCTCAACTTTCTTATTTCATGATCCAATCATGTCTCATACTATCACTTAAGGAAAAAAAAAAAGCCAGCAAGCCAAAACTTAAGACACTTCCATGACCATGACCATACCACTAACTGGCAGCTATTAGGTCTCCTAGCATCAAAACATCCATTTTTGGAAATGGTAGAGGTTTAGGTTAAAAAGGCAGAATCTAGCTAATACCTGTCTTGACACCTACAGGCTTCACTCTTTGTCACCTCCTCAGAATTTGTCCTGTGGCCTCTTTAGGTAGCCAAATCTACCTTTGTGGGAAATATAAAAACCAGGGGATAATAAAAGGAGAGTTGTAATATCTACTTGGATTAATACTAATGAAGAACCCCTGGGCCCCAATAATGAAAATGGAAGGGAACAAGCTGTTTAGAAGTGAGTTTGGAAGTTTTAGAGGTATCTGGCTAGTGCTACCATTATCAGAGATGTGAAGTGATTCATGTTCCTACAATGTGGTGAGATGAAAAATCTGATCAGAGCCAGCTCTGATGGCCCAGTGGTTAAAGTTTGGCGTGCTCCACTTCAGCAGCCTGGGTTCAGTTCCCAGGCGTGGAACCACACTACTCGTCTGTCAGTAGTCATGCTGTGGCAGCGGCTTGCACAGAAGAACAAGAATGACTTACAACTAGAATATACAACTATGTACTGGGGCTTTGGGGAGGGATTCTATGCAGTGGTTAAAAGGAATGAGGTAGATCTGTATGTATTGACATGAAAATGTCTCAAGACACGGACCAAGTCTTAAATCATAGAGATTGTTAAATAAAAAAACCTAAGTCACACAGATAGGTCCACTTTGCCATGATTCTATACATGAAAAAACTAACAAAAACAAAAACATACCATATATCTGTATATGTTTAAATGTATGTATCTAAATGCAGAGAAAAAGTCTGAAAGCATAAACACTGAATCAGTAATAGTGGTTTACTCTGGCAAAGCAAAAACCAAGATTGGGAGGGACAAGATGTTTATGTGTGTGAGGGGGACATTCAATTTTTACTCTATACACTTATATTATTTGCTTTTATTTTTAGTAGAACAAACTCATATATATTACTTGGGTAATTTAAAACAAAAATAAAAAGATAACGGCAGTCAGAATCTGCAAGCATAACAAATGGAAGGGAAAGCTTCCCTCCCTCTTTGCTTTCATCCTTCCCCTACTCTCATTTCCCCCATGAGCCCCACCATCAGAGCCCTTTTCCCCTGCATCAGCCTTTACTGTTCTATTTGGGGCATAGTTGGGGACTAAATTATTTTGTCCTTTCTCACCGTATCCCAGATTTGCAGTTTGATTTGTTTTCCATCAATGTTGACCATACGGGCCCCAAACTCCACACCTGTCAGTGAAGATCAAGAGAAAGAATATGATTCTCATGAACAACAGCCATGTTGAGTGAGAGGTTCATGCTTTTCCTCAATGCGCTAATGACGCTCTATCTGCACTCAGTGCCACTAAGCCCATTACTACTGCCTACTTGTTCCAATTAATTCTGTGTTCCTTAAAGTTTCTTTTCCCTCCTAGAATTAAAAACAGTGTTCTGGGTGTTAATGACCTTAGGAATGTAACCAAAAAGCAGATACAGGGATAAAACTAAATAAGAAGCCAAATTTAGCAATGTTAGTTAATGCTTAGATTTGATTAGGTAATGTTTAATTTTGTAACTTCTAAAAACTTTAAAAATATTTCCTAACATTTTCTCAGAGTCACTCTGTAGTCCTCTATAAAACAGTATTTCTTTTTTGCAATTCTAGAATTTTTTGTTTGAGAAAAGAACCTATCTAAGAAATAGGTTCTCAAGACTGATACCTTTCAGATCTCCAATAATTCCCAGAGGTCATCGGAAAAGAGCCTCCATCATAGCAATATGGAAACATACAGTCTGAATAAAGGTTTTGGTTCACCGGGCATTTATCTTCTTTCAAGTTAATGTCAGGACAAAATTTAAAAATCAAATATCACTTGCATTAAAAATACTTGATCATAAATCAGAAAATTTGTCCTATTTTCTGTTCTTTACATAGTACTTGAGGAATTCTGATTTCCAAGTAAGAAAAAGCACTAATGTAGCTTCCAATAAAGGGTTGATATGTGCCTATTCGGTGGCCCCGTGTATAATATATCCAGAATGTCTCTCTCACCTCGAAGGTGCTGCAGTCAATAAGAAAGATATAAAAATTGTTTCTTACTACTCTAGACTGCTTCATCAAGAAGTGATAGCTACTGAAAAAAGTCACTAAATTTTTTCTTCTTTCTGGACAATGGGAATGGAATTTCAATGGGGAAGAATTAAAAACTAAAACTTTTGATTCCTTTTATGCAACTTCCTCTAGTTATGCACTCAGAGACCATTATATTTTGCAACTATTTTCCTTCCAACTGCCTGTTTATCTTGGTACAGAAGACTGAATTCAGAAAGAAACACAGCCTATATTGGACACTGGGGAAAACTTGGATCATTTCATTCGTCCATTTTAAAGCTCGTCATTTGCTCCCATTACCTTCAGGTGTTTCAAGACTTGGCACCTTTTTTATTCTCTAGCTTTATTTTTTGCCACTCTCCACTTCAAACTCCATACTCCAGCCATATTAAAATGACTTTCAGTTTTCCAAAGTTAGCCTGATCTCTGCCATTCCCAAACCTTGCATATGTTATTGCCTTTTGCCCTGATCACCTTTCCCTTATCTCTACACCTTTGCCTGGATAACTCCTACTCTTTCTTCAATTTTCAGCCTTTCCTGAGAGAGGTGGCAGCCTTTCTTTCCCTTCTGCAACAGGAATTTATTTGTCAGGATCTACCCCCAGCCCCACCTCCTACATTGGAAGACTGTAAACTACTGACCGGCAGGCACAATGTTTGCCTGGTTAAGCACTGTATCATTAGCACCTACCACAGTGTGGGTGTTCACTTGATATTTATTTACAAAAACATTTTCCTGTTGATGCTATCCTCTAAATCCTTTTCTAACCCCATTAGTTATTTGGCTCTGAATAAGTCCTTTGGGAGCAGTAGCAGCTTCAGATTTCCAAAAGGTGGGACTTGAAGTGACAACATGGTAAAAATAAGAGCTAGGGATTTTGTTCAGAAACTGCATCTGCATGGCAAGAAGGCTAGTTTTATATACCTATACTCTTTATTTGGGCTGGGGTTACGCAGATTATGGGGAAGGGGTTACTAAAGCCCCAGCAGGCCATGCCTTAACACAAATGCGTGGCACATGTTTACACTTTCCAAGATCACCAGTGCTTTTGGAACTCGACCATACTCTTTTTCTTTACAAGAAAAGTTGATAGTTTCATTCACTCTTTAATTCTAAGTCTGGGATGGCTCTTCAATTTGCTTTTTCCTCTCCAACACACAAAAAAATCCCTGTATTGGTGATTACTTTGAAAAACATGTGAGGTTAGCACTAATTTACCGCAAAGCCAATTTTTGAATAAGTAGTTATGCTTTCGTGGGATTTTCCATAAACACACAAATGGCATTTGGAGGGGAAAAAAAAGTCCTACAGCTGTTGATCCATACCTCACGTTCATCTCTAAAGTTACCTTTCAATTATTTACACCCCACTACACTACCCATTTATCAGCATTTGGTTAGCCACTCTTCATTTAACATAACTTTGGACTAGTTTAAAAGTAGAAAGAGGTAACTTTTTACTTCGAACAATGAAGGCTCCTAACTTTCCAGTTTAGCTAGTCAGGCATTATTATCTGTTCTGGGACAGGTAGATGCACTTACCTATTGTGAGGTCGTGGACAGGCTGGAACCGCTTGTCTGTAAACTGCAGGAGGAGACATGACTTCCCCACGCCTGAAAGGGAAGAACGAGCGTTCCAGGAGTCACACCGGCTAAGGAACAGTCTCTGAGGCCGGCCGTCCGGGACTGGGGAAGGGGAGCCCCGAGCCCCGCCCCCGGCCGTCCCGCCCCGCCCCCGCCCGCTCTTCTGGAAATCGCCCAGCCACTAAAGGAGCCCCGCCCCCACGACCCAATTTGGGAGCTTAGGATCCCCGCCCCAGCCTTGAGGGCAGCCGCCCGCGGGTTACCTGTGTCCCCGATGATGATGTACTTGAAGAGATAAGCATAAGTCATGGTCCCGTTTCCTCTGGATTCCGGGTCCGCCCGACTTCTACAGCCACTAACCTCCGGCCTCTCTAGCCACTCAATCTACCGATCTCCGGCCCCTCTAGCCCAGATCACGTCTCTATTGCTCTCCACAGAAATCTTCTCTCGGTCAGAGCGACGGTAATACCGAGACACGGCCTGCGGGGACGCCTCTAACACTTCTACGTGCCATGATACCACCAAGCTCCAGGGGGCGATAGCTAGCCTTTCCGTCCGCTCTGCCTTCCCGGGCCTGACTCGCAACAGCCCCACGGCGCTCCTTCCAATCAGCGCAGAGCGACGCACGTCTTTGCGGAAGTGACGGCGGTTTCGAGCCCTGTGGGGGCGGTGGGAGCGATGAGGGGACTGAGACGGTGGTAGCCGTTGTGTGAAGATGGAGGTAGGACGCTGAACGCTAAGAAGGCTGGCAAGAGAGCGCGGCCGACGCAGTTGAAGCGGAGGCGGGAAGCTGGGCGGACCCCAGCTTCCCGGCGGCCGACGGGAGGGGCGAGAGAGCGGGGTTTGGGGAGTGTTGTCAGAATGTCGGGGTCAGAATCCGTCGCTCCGAGCTAAGTCCCTGCTCCCCCTAACTTATCCCCGCGGCTTTCTTTTGGTTTCCAGTTTCCCGGAGGAAATGACAATTACCTGACGATCACAGGGCCCTCGCACCCCTTCCTGTCGGGGGCCGAGGTGAGCACGAGCTGCCGACGCTGTGGGGGGAGGGCGTGAGGCAGCGGTGGGGCAGGGTGGCGGGGAGGAGAGCGCGGACGCCGGGGACCGGGGGCTGGGAACCAGGGGCCGCGATTGGTGTGTAGGGAAAAGTGGCAGCTGCTTCTAGAGCCTATGAGGACTATGGGGAAGGCCCGGGAAGCTGCTGTCATCAGAAAAGCAGGACGTTGGAAGGAGCTAACCTATTTAAGAGTGAGAGTGGATCGGAAGGCAGAGTGGAATTGTCTCCTTTCGTTGGAGAGAAATAACTGCAACAATCTTGGGGGATCGCAGCTGGAAGAAATGTTTCAGCTGAAGAAATTGGGGTGAGGGGAGGAGTTTACCTAGCCGGGGTTAACTGTGGACATTTGTTCATTCTTGAACTCTGTTGAAGGGGTCTTTGTCTCACTTCAATTTCCTGCTCAGTGGTAAAAAGAAAAATTATAGTTATGTTTACGTACATGGTGTTAGTTTTGCTAGTGACAGGATAAAAGGAGATAGTTGCTAGAAAACAGGAAGGGAGTTGAGTAGAACATGTGTTTCTGTGTGCCAGCGACTGAGAGTTTGGGCAGGTTACTTCACCTTTGTATGTCATAGTTTCCCCAGCTGTCAAATGGCTGTAATAATCGTTTTATTGTGATGTGAAATAGAAGTAGTGGTTATGGTGAGGTCCTTTAGTATTCGTAGAAAAGTTTGGGTTGAAATATTGTCATAATATAGATATGTATTACTTATTTATAGGCAAAGAGAAAGATGGAACAGACAAAAATAAATTTCCTGGTCTTTGAGAAACTGTGAAGTCTTGAACTTGCTACTATCTTTTGAGGATTTTAATTTTCTTTTTAAGAAGTAGTGTGTACCATTTGCATAAGTTTTTTATACCAAGAATTCTCAATTGCTGTTGAATGGGCTTATCCTATAATAAATTTTAACGTTTTCATGAATGAGAATTAGATTGACAAGAGACAGTTGCTAGTTTTTTTAACTTTTTTTAGTTGTTATTATTATTCTCCTAAGCAGGGAAAAATATGAATCAAATGAGCAGCAAATTTAGAAATGTTATAAAACTAAAATCTGTTTGATGCTTTGCAGTCTCATTGCCAGTTTCTTCTGAGTGATATCTCTGTGGTTTAATTTCATTATTTGGAGCATAGTAAATCTCACATTGGCCTCATCCACATGCAAGTGCATCATTGCCAATTTCTTCTGAATCAGGTCTCCACAATTTAAATTTCTTTATTTAGACTGTTGTAAGTTTCACATTGGCCTCTTCAAGAAACTTTCTAGATTTGATTCTTTGTTTTTACTTCTATGACTTTAAGAAATTAAAAAACATGGGCCGGCCCTGTGGCTTGGTGGTTAAGTGCGCGCGCTGCGATGCTGGCGGCCCGGGTTCGGATCCCGGGTGCGCATCGAGGCACCACTTCTCCGTTCATCTTGAGGCCGAGTCCCACATGCAGCAGCTAGAAGGATGTGCAGCTACGACACACAACTATCCACTGGGGCTTTGGGGGGAAAAAATAAAATAAATAAAATCTTTAAAAAAAAAAAAAAAAAAAAAAAAGAAATTAAAAAACAAAACTGTTTTGCCAAGATGCTCATAACTAAATTTCAGTAGCTTCCTTTAGCCCAGGGCTTTGTCATTGTTAACAGTTCTCCTTCTCCTCATTACAACTTCTTCACCTTCCCTTCCCTTCTTGTTTTTTTTAACCTTTTTATTTTAATTAGTTTGTGGTTTTTGTCATATCTGTCTTACCGTGGGCCACCCCAAATATAACTTAGAACTAGGTAAAGGTAATATTTTTAAATTTTTCTTTTAGGAGAAGAGTAATTTTAGAGTTTTCTTCTAAGAAAAAGATAGATGTCCATAAAAGTACTAACCATAAAAAAATTGAAAAATTGAACTTCATTGAAATGAGGAATTTCTTTTCATCAAAAGACATCATTAAAACATTAAATAGGCATGCCACGGACTGGGAGAAGATATTTTAATACATATATCTGACTCATTCAGAATATATCAAATACTTCTGCAGAATAAAAGAAAGAATCCAATTTAAAAATGGGCAAAAGATTTGAACACAAACTTCACAAGAGAGGATATCCAAATTACCATCAGGCATATGAAAAAGTGTCATTATCACTCACTGGGGAAATGCCAATTAAAATCACAGCAAGACACCATTGCACATACATCAGAATAGTTAAAAGACTGACAATTCCAAGAGTTGACAAGGATGTAGATAACTCTTAATCATTGCTGGTGAGAGTGTAAATTGATTCAACCACTTTGGAAAATGGGCACTGTCTACTAAAGATAAACATATACCTAACTAGTAATTCCACTCCTTGATATATACATGAGAGAAGTGAGTGCATATATTCTCCAAAAAAGTGTATAGTCACAGCAGCTTTATTCATAATAGCTGAATACTGGAAACAATCCAGATGTCTGTAAATTGGTACATTTGTAGAAAGGAATACTACACAGCAATAAAAAAGAACAAACTACAAATGAATGCAACTTGGATGATCTCAAAAATGTAGCGTTGAGTAGAAGAAGCCAGACATAAAAGAGTAGGCACTATATTCATTTTTTAATGAAGATCAAGAATAGACAACACTAAACTATGGTGATACGGTGCCGGAAGATGAGAGGATTGCGCAAAAACACTGGGCAGGTTTCCGCTCTGCTGTACCCAGGGTCGCTTGGAGTCAGAATCAACTTGGTGGCACTAACAACAACAAAACTGGTGATAGAAATCAGAATAGTTGTACCTGTTGTGGAAGGGAGGGAGTATTGACTGGGAAGGAGCATTTAGAGTGATAGAAATGTTCTGTATTTTTGATCGTGGTGGTTAATTGAGTGTTTACATATGTAAAAATTCATCGAGGTTTACACTTAAAATCTGTGTACTTGACATAAGTTTACATAAGTAATAAAATAAAAAATAATAATATAATTTTTAAAGAGTAAGTGTCCAGAGAGGAAGGCTTAGCATTTATTACAGCATTCCTTGAGATAGGAAAACTCCATAATTTGAAGGGAGTTTAATCTTTCTCTTTCTCTCATTCAGGTTAGCTCTTACATAATGATACTGTGCTTTGAGCACTGTGAAGAAATAATAAGTCATAAAGATGCCTATTCGTAATTAGGAAAAGTACTTATAACATTAGAACCAGTTGATGATTTCAGGCTGAACAGTTAAAATTTTCACTACTATATCAGTTTTTAAGAACAATTACTTATTTTAATAACCCATAGTACTAGTGTACTGTTGAATAAATAGGTGTTGGATTAAAATAAATTTCTTTAAAATGACTAATCTACACAAGAAACTATTTAAGGAAATACTGGATTGTGTGTTTTGGTATGGAGGAATATGAAAAGGGAGGGAAATGGTATTTTTTAGTTTTTGGTTCTCTCAATAGCTAAGTATCCTCGTTTATAGGCTTTAATTCCCAAACAGCTTCCTCCCTCAAAAAGGCCCAGGAATTTAACAGAAAAGGAAAAGAAAGTTGAGTGAGAAGGTAGCTGAGCTGCATCATGTTCCTATTTTCTCCTTCTGTATCCAAATCATTTAGTTTTAATATTTACTACAGTTTTATCTTTGTTTTGTATTTGATACTCTAGAGTATGATCTAGTTATGTAGTAGATCCACTAAAATAAAATAACTTTAGATTTCATTATTGGATTTTACCATAATCTTACAGATCATTTGTGGTAGGAAAAGAGATTTAGAGTGAATCCCTATGTTTATTCTAGCATGTGGTTTACCCTTCTGCATTCTTGATCATTGCAGCTGTTTTACTCTTCATACTTAAAGGAAGAAACAAACAAATAAACAAAACAAAAACCCCCAAAACACCGTTAAAGCTGTGGATACTGAATAACAAAGCTGTTTCCACATTCCAGGGGGTGGTGCATAGAAAGAATGCCTTGTTAATTCCGTACAATGGAATCTCTGCATGTCTGGTTTTTAGTGTAGTCTATGAGAACATTCCAGATGAGGGTTAGTCTTTTGTAGAATACTGGTCTTTTGTTTTGGATATGAATGTTTATTCTTTTTCAGATCTCCTTAAGAAATCATATCATTTTTATATCTTGGCAGAGTTGCTTTTTTATTTGTTGTAGTAAGCAGAAAAGGATAGGCATCTTTTGCTTTGCCAAAGCAATCTGTATCTTTAAAACACTTGAAAACCACTATCATATACTATTAATCTAGTACAATAAATGTTTCCCCTGATCCTTTTTCCCGTCCCTGTAACTTTTTTTTATTTGCATGAGAATTTGGTAAAAATCTTTATACTCTCTTTCTGAAAAATGCTCACATGAACCTAAACTGAAATTTCAGAAAGAGCCATGAACCTGAGGTTGAGAACTTCCACACAATAACAAAAATTATGAGTTGTGTATTGAAAAAAGTTCAGTTCTTGGGGAGAGTCTTAGTTTTTCCTATCAAGAACTACCTGCTCCTACGCTCCGTATGCTACTCTCGTGTAATATCCCAGACAAGTACCAAATTTTTACCATACTAAGTAAAATAGTAAGGATCTTGGAGAAGGAAGATATAGAAATGAAGCTTGTCTTTTTGTCTTCTAGGAAACGTTTTTTCTGTTTGCCAATGTGATTCGGAGAGATTGGGCATTTCATAGACATACTTTTTTCTCCCTAGTTACTACTAGCTGAAAATATTCTTTCTAGCAATGTTCTCATTAAAATAGAAATGGGATGTTAGTGAGACCCTTTCTGGATCTAGAAGAACCTTGAAGAACTCTTAAAGAATGCATTGTTTAATCATGAAAAAAAATGTGGGTACCTATTGAATTTTATCTCAATGTATTGATATTTACTATGCCATGTGACAGGTTAGTACAATTTAAAGCTTCTAAAATTCCAATTATTGGGCCGGCCCCGTGGCTTAGCAGTTAAGTGCGCGCGCTTCGCTGCTGACGGCCAGGGTTCGGATCCCGGGCGCGCACCGACACACCACTTCTCCAGCTATGCTGAGGCTGCATCCCATATACAGCAACTAGAAGGATGTGCAGCTATGACATACAACTATCTGCTGGGGCTTTGGGGGGAAAAATAAATAAATAAAATTATTAAAAAAAAAAATTCCAGGGCCGGCCCCGTGGCTTAGCGGTTGAGTGCGTGCGCTCCGATGCAGGCTGCCCGGGTTCGGATCCCGGGCGCGCACAGACGCACTGCTTCTCCGGCCATGCTGAGGCCGCGTCCCACATACAGCAACTAGAAGAATGTGCAACTATGACTTACAACTATCGCTTGGGGCTTTAGGGGAAAAAAAAAAAAAAAAATTCCAATTATCTATGATAATTGGTTTGGGCAGGTGGCAAGTTAATAATAATTCGGATATTAATATTATTAATAACAATGGTTAGTAACAGTTATTGAGTAATTATATGTATCAGGCAATGTGACAAGCTTTTGTGCACTAAATCCCATTATTCCTCATAATAATCATATAAGGAGATTACCTTTATAACTCCTATTTTATTAATGAGGAAAACCCATTCAAGGTCATATTGTGTAAGTGGCAGAGCTGGAACTTGAACTCAGACCTCTCTGACACCAAAGTCTCTTGCTATTATTTATAATGCTCTAGTGCTGCAGATGCCGCTGTTTTATTTTTTTAGTGTCAAAAAGGAACCATAGCATTTAGTACATCTTAGGTCAGACATTGGTTTGTTAGTTGCATGAAAGGTGGCCCCATTCAGAACAGAAAGAGTATGTTGTCGTTGGTAGTTGGACTCAGAGGAAGTGATTGAGTCTTTAGCCAGCTAGAGTAATCTTCATTTATTGCAGAGAGACTTGATCAGAGCGTGACTAGGAATGTGTTCTGGAGCTGTTAGAGAACCAGTTTGCCTCTTGGCTGTAGCTCTTATGCAAGTTCTTCTCCTCACTATTATCCTTATCTTGGCATTGTTGGGTTTTCCAAAAATCCTGTACAAATGCGAATCTTATTTGTTGTTAACATCATGATTTCTAAAATGGAGAAGAGGTAGGAAATTCTACTCTAAGTGCATGTATTTTGGAGGGAAATAAGGTTCCCATGACAGTACCTTTTAGGATCTGCTTCAGAAGAACCTAAAACAACAGTCACAGGATAATTGTCTGATTGACAGTGAATTTCTGTGGTCTAATGGTTCGGGTGTAGTAACTGTGAAACAACTGCTATCTATTAGAATCTTTAGAGAGATGTTAAGCATCATAGCTAAACCTGTTATAAAGGCTGTGTCCTTACTAATGGTGCTAAAAGAATTATTCATTAGAATGATATGCATAATAGTATATGACAACCAAGATGGTAAAGGTAGAAAAGAGATAAAAGAATTGAAAACTTTGATTGATGTTGGCATGCTTGTATGTGCCATATGACCAAAGGTATGAGGATGAAGAGAGGTTTATTTGTAAAATTAAATAGGTCTTAAGAAATTGATAACAAAAGTAGGATCCAGGCTGAAAAGAGGTAGACTGAGAATCTCCAGTACCCATTGGTGTTCTTCACTTAGTGATATGCAGTTCCTCCTCTTCCTGCTAATTCTTTTTCCCTTTTCTCCCCCTACAGACATTCCATACACCAAGCTTGGGTGATGAGGAATTTGAAATCCCGCCTATCTCCTTGGATTCTGATCCCTCACTGGCTGTGTCAGATGTGGTTGGCCACTTTGATGACCTGGCAGACCCTTCCTCCTCTCAGGATGGCAGCTTTTCAGCCCAGTATGGGGTCCAGACATTGGACATGCCTGTGGGCATGACCCATGGCTTGATGGAGCAGGGCGGGGGGCTCCTGAGTGGGGGCTTGACCATGGTAAGGGGCAAGACATCATCAGGCTTACCCAGGCTCATGGGTATGGTGTTAGGGGAGACAAAAGAGACTCTCTATTCCCTACTACACTTGAGTATTACTTATTCCTTATTCTTGGGGCTAAAGGCTCACCAACAAAGACTTAATTTCCCCTGAATAAATGGATTTATCATCTGAATCAGTTTTACTTGAAAAATGGTTTAAAATTATAAATTGTCCAATGTTAGCCCTGAAATGAAAATGATTTATTGTGATTTTGGGGGGGAAAAAACCTTTTTTCCCTCTTTAATTATGGCCTTCACATCCTAGGATTCAAATGTGAGTGTGATAACTGGCACGTTGGGGGATTTATTCAAAAAAAATCTGAACTAAATGTATTAATTGTGGATTGGTATGCGTTATAAATCAGTGTATTGGGCTTCCGGCATATCTCCGCAGACCATATTTGAGGCCAGACATCTCTAACATTGGCCTTATGTACTCTGATTGCCTGTGTGTTGCAACTTTAAAAGCTGTTATTTTGGGAGGGTACAGGGAGAAAGTTTTTCTTTACCCTGTGTGTCATCACTGTCTCCAGATTACTGACTAATTCATTTGCTTTTTTGGTTAACTTGTCCAAAATTAAGACTTAGCTGGTTATTTTTAGTTATTTTGGAATAGGTCTTTGAATACAAATAAGTGACTTTACTAATTTCTGTACTTTGTTAAAAAGCTTAATATGTTTTATATGTAGACAGATTATTTGATGTTTAAATGATGATACAAGCTGGGAAAGCAGGGGTTTTATAAACTGTCCTGAATTCAAGGGGGGAAGAGTGGTGTTTTTTATATTTAGTGTTTAATTAGTCCTTCTGCTTCTCTCAGGACTTGGACCATTCTATAGGAACTCAGTATAGTGCCAACCCACCTGTTACAATTGATGTACCAATGACAGACATGACATCTGGCTTGATGGGGCATAGCCAGTTGACCACCATTGATCAGTCAGAACTGAGTTCTCAACTTGGTTTGAGCTTAGGGGGTGGCACCATCCTGCCACCTGCCCAGTCACCTGAGGATCGTCTTTCAACCACCCCTTCACCTACTAGTTCACTTCATGAGGATGGTGTTGAGGATTTCCGGAGGGTGAGGCATTCCCTGCCAAAATCAAATCTGCCATGACATTCTAGGATAGAACTCTTGGCATACAGAGCTTACTCAGTATTCTTTACTCCTGCCCTGCCATCTCCTCTGCTCTTTTCTGGGTATGGGGTCCCGCCTCTCAATTTACAGTTTATAATGCTCTTCCCAATCTCCATTCTTAGTGGTCCTCATATACTGTACTGATGTTGTAATCCTATTGCCTCTATTTTTGGCATTTCTGAAAATTCCATCCATGTGGCTAGTTTCCCCAATATAAAAGTCCTTTCCTTAACGGTTCTCCAGACATGATACTTCTCTTCTTCCTTCTTGTAATTCTCTCTCTTTTCTCCCCTACAGCAACTTCCCAGCCAGAAGACAGTCGTGGTGGAAGCAGGGAAGAAGCAGAAGGCCCCAAAGAAGAGAAAAAAGAAAGATCCTAATGAACCTCAGAAACCAGTTTCAGCATATGCTTTATTCTTTCGTGATACACAGGCTGCCATCAAGGGACAGAATCCCAATGCCACTTTTGGGGAGGTTTCAAAAATTGTGGCCTCCATGTGGGACAGTCTTGGAGAGGAGCAGAAACAGGTGAGCAAATCATGGGGAACTGGTGGATAGTGAATATTCCAGAAGTTTTAAAGTAAAGGGATAAAAACTAACTTTTCTTTTTAACTTTCTTACATGTTCTTATTTAATATCAGCCCTTTGTTAATGGCATTCACAAATCATCCTTTGTCTTCGAAGTTGCAGCCATCCACTGAATCCAGAATACCCATCTAAAAATTATTAATAATTATTTACACTGAATCTTTTGTAAGCCTCATTTTTTTTCCATCTGTAAAATTAGGCTATTCCTTTTTTTTTTTCCTGCTGGGAAAGATTTGCCCTGAGCTAACATCTGTTGCCAATCTTCTTCCCTCTCTTTTTTCCCTCCCCAAAGCCACAGTACATAGTTGTATATTCTAGTTGTATGTCCTTCTAGTTCTTCTGTGTGAGCCACTGCCACAGCATTGTTACTGATGGATGAGTGGTGTGGTTCCGAACCTGGGCCACCAAAGTGGAGTCTGTCAAACTTTAACCACTAGGCCATCAGGGCTGGCTCCAGGCTGTTTCTTTTTTTTAAGTTGCATGTTGTGGCTAACTCTAAAATCCACTGCCAAGTTTGGATTTAGAATTTAGTTTAGGGTTTTCTCATTGTATAGTACAGTATACACTTGAAAACTGTAGTTAATCTCCCTAAATTTAAACTGGATTAAAAAAATAAATGAAAATTGTGGTACTACATAAATATAAGATACAATTGAAATTGAAGGGTCGGCACCGTGGCTTAGCGGTTGAGTGCGCGCGCTCCGCTGCTGGCGGCCCGAGTTCGGATCCCGGGCGCGCGCCGACGCACCGCTTCTCCCGCCATGCTGGGGCCGCGTCCCACATGCAGCGACTAGAAGGATGTGCAGCTATGACATACAACTATCTACTGGGGCTTTGGGGGGAAAAATAAATAAATAAATAAAATCTTTGAAATTGAAGATGGCTATAATTATTATTACTCTAGATTCTCCAGGTCTTATGTCAGAGTCCACTACTTAACATTTGAAACAAGCTGGATTTATTATAGATAATTTGTACCAGTTATCTATTGTTGGCCAACAAACCACCAAAAATTTATGGCTTAAAACAGCAGTAATTTATTATTTCTCATGATTCTGTAAATTGGTTGGGCGGTTTTCGTGTTCTTGCCTGGGCTCATTCCTGCGGTTGTGAAATGACAGCTGGTATGGCTGACCAAGATGACCTTGCTCCCATCTCTGGCAGTTGGTGATACCTGTTGGCTGAGATGCCTTGGTTATTCTTCACATGGCCTCTCATCCTCCAAATAGGCTAGACTGGCTTTTTTACAGTATGGCAGACTTAGAGCAGTGTTCCAAGAGAACTAAAACAGATGCTCCAAGGTCTCTCTTTGTCACTTCAGCAACATTCTGATGGTGCAAGAAATTCATAGAGCTAACCCAGATTCAAAGGAAGGGGAAATAGGTTTCACTTCTTAATAGAAGAGCTATGCAGGATGGGAGGAATTCTGGTGGCTGTGATTGCAAAGAATTGACCACATTGCTTAAGGGAGAGTATAGTGGTTAGACACAATCCCAGGCTAAGCAGACTACTGATCTTACATAGTTTTGGGGTCAGAATTTGTTTTGGTTACAGAAGTGGGCATGGGTTGGTGTTAGCTTTAGAAGTGTAGTTGTGCTGGCAAGACTCTTGTTGATTGGCTGGCTTTCAGATGCACGGTCACTGGTGAGTCTGCCATGGAGGTTGTCTTAATTATTTAGCTTTCAGAAGTGTATTCACTAAAAGAAGTTGTCAATATTTAGACTGAGATGAATTGTCATTCACTGATGAATAATATAGAATTATCAGTCTTTTCTGGGAGTATGGGGACTTTTTAAACAGTCTCTCTTTCCCACAGGTATATAAGAGGAAAACTGAAGCTGCCAAGAAAGAGTATCTGAAGGCGCTGGCTGCTTATAAAGACAATCAAGAGTGTCAGGTAAGGTGGACATTTAAATAAAAAGATGTTTTGAGCTGTTTATTAACAGAAGAAGTAAATACCACCAAAAACCTGTGGAACCTGTTAATACTATATAGTTTTAAAAGTATATAACGGCTTTCCCGTTGTTTCCACATAAAACCTTGCCAGAGTTTCTTTTTGAGTTTCTTTCTGAGTTTCTTTCCATTGTTGACTTTAGCCAGGGTAGCACCCACAGCTGCTCCTTTTCTTTCTTTCTAATCTGTATATCTTTTCTTGAGAGGTGATTAGAGTGACTATGTCCTGGGAAGAGTACATCTCCCAATGACATTTTTTTTTTTGTTCTTTTAGGCCACTGTGGAAACAGTAGAATTGGATCCAGTGCCACCATCACAGACTCCTTCTCCACCTCCTGTGGCTACTGTTGACCCAGCATCTCCAGCACCAGCCTCAACAGAGCCCCCTGCCCTGTCCCCTTCCATCGTTGTTAACTCCACTCTTTCATCCTATGTGGCAAACCAGGCATCTTCGGGGGCTGGGGGTCAGCCCAATATCACCAAGTTGATTATTACTAAACAGATGTTGCCCTCTTCTATTACCATGTCTCAAGGAGGGATGGTTACAGTTATCCCAGCCACAGTGGTGACCTCCCGGGGGCTCCAACTAGGTCAAACCAGTACAGCTACAATCCAGCCTAGTCAACAAGCCCAGATTGTCACTCGGTCAGTGTTGCAGGCGGCAGCAGCAGCTGCTGCTTCTATGCAACTGCCTCCACCCCGACTACAACCCCCTCCATTGCAACAGATGCCTCAGCCCCCGACTCAGCAGCAAGTGACCATTCTGCAACAGCCTCCCCCACTCCAGGCCATGCAACAACCTCCACCTCAGAAAGGTAGAATCAATTTACAGCAACAGCCACCTCCTCTGCAGATCAAATTTGTGCCTCCACCCACTCTGAAAATGCAGACTACCTTAGTCCCACCAGCTATGGAAAGTAGTCCTGAGCGGCCTGTGAACAACAGTCCTGAGGCCCATACAGTGGAGGAAACCTCTCCTGAGACAATCTGTGAGATGATCACAGATGTAGTTCCTGAGGTGAGCCTCGTTTTTCAAGTCTTTCCTCTAGACCAGCGGAAATGTATGAGCATTTTTGTTGATCCAATAAAAGGGGTTGCTACTAGCATTTAATGCCTTGAAACCAGTACAAAACATCCTGTAGAGGACAGTTTCCTGTGACTGTGACTTATCCCACCTAAGATACTCTGTAGTGTTCTTGGTGAGAAACATTAAGAGGGGCCCCCATCCCATACTACTCCTTAACCTAGTAGAAGTAATACTCTAGTTTGACTAGAGAGGGTACAGCCTCAGCGTAGAGTTATTTTTTGGAGGTGTCTACCCAAGGATCCTAAGCGTTAAGAGATAAATCCCACTTCTCCTACATCTTGACTGCTTGACTTGATGTCTTAGGTAGGGGGATAGATAGGAGATATAGCTAGAAAAATTCAAATGAGTCTTTCAGAAGAGACATAAAAGACGTCACATACTCTAGTTTTAACATGTACAGGACCAGAAGTCATTTTAAAATATAGGTGTTTGAGACTCTAGCTTCACAATTAATGAAGCACTCATTTTATTTATTTATTTTTATTTTTTTGTGAGGAAGATTAGCCCTGAGGTAACATCCGTTGCTAATCCTCCTCTTTTTTGCTGAGGAAGATTGGCCCTGGGCTAACATCTGTGCCCATCTTCCTCTATTTTACATGGGATGCCGCCACAGCATGGCTTGACAAGTGGTGCATTGGTGCGCACCTGGGATCAGAACTGTGAACCCCGGGCCACTGCAGTGGAGTGTGCACACTTAACTGCTGTGCCACCGGGCCAGCCCTGAAGCAGTCATTTTAAAGAAAAATAACCCCCCTATCACCAGGAAACTGAACCTTTCCCTTTTCCCAATGGCACCACATTTCATCTTCTTTAACCCTCCTGATCTTAGTTGAGGTGACCCAAACTCTACTCCCATTCTACTTTTTTTTTTTTTTAAAGATTTTATTTATTTATTTTTTCCCCCCAAAGCCCCAGTAGATAGTTGTATGTCATAGCTGCACATCCTTCTAGTTGCTGTATGTGGGACTCGGCCTCAGGATGGACGGAGAAGTGGTGCCTCGGTGCGCGCCCGGGATCCGAACCCGGGCCACCAGCATCAGAGCGCGCACACTTAACCACCAAGCCACGGGGCCGGCCCTCCCATTCTACTTTTGATTTGATATTTTCAGAGGAATATTATTCAAGTATGGAATAAAGTCAGTGATGGATAAGATTAAAATTAAAGAGTACTGGCATATGACCAGCATTCCTTAAGGGGAAGAATCTTCATGCCATTCTGCTTGGCAAAGTTCTAAAGCTGGATGGATATAGATGGGGAGTCTAAGAACCCACCTTCTTTTGGAACTTCACTCCCATATGTGAGGGATTGTACACCTGTTGCTCCATTGGGTCTCAGAGTTAATTTGACTAGCTGGCTAGCTAGGTAGGTAGCAATCTAATCCATCTTTGGTGCTCTCTTCCTTTCACAGGTTGAGTCTCCTTCTCAAATGGATGTTGAATTGGTGAGTGGGTCTCCTGTGACACTCTCACCCCAGCCTCGATGTGTGAGGTCTGGTTGTGAGAACCCTCCTGTTGTGAGTAAGGACTGGGACAATGAGTACTGCAGCAATGAGTGTGTGGTGAAGCACTGCAGGTGAGCTTATAGTTCCCCTTCTTATAATTTCAGGAATTGCTAAATTTTAACTGTGTTGGAAAACATGGTAACCCTGAGCATATAATCAGTATCACCTTACCTTAGGTAGAGTAGGTTGCTATATAGATGTCTGATTTAGAAGCCACTAGAGGGGCCGGCCCCATGGTGTAGCGGTTAAGTGCGCATGCTCCGCTGCTGGCAGCCCAGGTTCAGATCCCGGGTGCGCACTGACGAACCGCTTGTCAAGCCACTCTGTGGCGGCGTCCCATATAAAGTGAAGGAAGATGGGCATGGATGTTAGCCCGGGGCCAGTCTTCCTTAGCAAAAAGAGGAGGATTGGCATGAATGTTAGCTCAGGGCTGATGTTCCTCTCACACACACATAAAAGGTACTAGAAAAGTTCCCCTGCTTAAAAAAGATTACATTTGCCACATAGCCAAAGATGACATAATTAGTAGCTCATGCTTTTCAGTTACCACATTACTTCTATGTATGCTCTTTAAAATATGATGACCCATTAAACTTAGTGACTGAATATTAGGTTATCTCTTTAGTGCAAATCAGACCACTTAGGGAATTAGAATTTGAGGAGGAATGGATAAGTGGTGGGTAGCACAATACGGTGCTAAGTGTGACAGGAGTGGGGGTAGTGGAGAGAGGTTCTGAAGATTTTGACTATCTCCCACAATTTTCCTGGGATTTACCTATATCCATGAAACAAGGCATTGATATTTCCTATCTCAAATCCTCTTCAGTAAATTAGGATTGCCTATACTTCTGCCTTTTAGGCCCATTGCCCATATATTCCTATTGGGTGATATCATCTCACCTTGATGCTACAGGAAATTATCTGGGAACCTATTTGTTTAAGACTGAGTTAAAAAAGAATATATCTAGGCTGTAATTCTAAGTTTGTGTGTATCTTTTTCTCTCTTAGGGATGTCTTCTTGGCCTGGGTAGCCTCTAGAAATTCAAACACAGTGGTGTTTGTGAAATAGTCCTTCCTGTTCTCCAAGCCAGTGAAGACTTAGCTGCTGGGAACATGTCCAAGATCTTGTTTTTAAAACACAAGCTGGGCTTCTGGTAGTGCCTGATCTCAACCCATGATGGTCCTTCCTGCTTCTCCCCTTTTCTCTCTTCAGCTGGGGCCAGGCTATGGAGCAGGGATTAAGTTTGCTGTAATCTGGAATTGCTTTTTACTTTCAAGTACAAGCAGAAATACCAGTGATAATAGCAGAGAAAAGGGTGAAGGGAATATGGACAAGCAGAACATAGGGGTGGTGGTGAGGGGTGGTTGTTTGAGGAAACTTGTTGGTATAATTGTCATAGGACATGCCGAAAAGATTATTAAAATGATGGGAGAGTATTCAGCTTTGAGCCTAGGAGAAAAATACCACCATGTGCATCCATTTTAACGGGAATAAAAGGTTGCATTAAAGGTTACTTCTTAAAGAGGGAACTATTACTATCGTATCTATACCTTGCTTTGAGAACAAAGGTTTTCAACACAGTAGGCACACTGGGCTATAGGGAAAACAACATCACCTACGAGTTTCTTATTTATTTTTCTTTACAAACAATATTTCTGTAGTCAACATCCCACCTTATCTGAGTTTTCAGTTTGAGTATAAAAGGCAGAACTCTACATCCTTAAATTAATATAAGAGGTTTCCCCAAAGTCTAAAGAAGTTGTGTTCACTTGTGTTTGATGAAATATCTTTTAAAACATAGGCCAGAGGTATTTTCACTTATAGAATATATATAGTCTAATTTTCTGCATACCCTAGGCACTTATTTAAATTTAAGATGTGCTTATTTCATTTTTCTTGGAAATAAGCTAAATAATAATAGACTGGCAAAGTCACGTAGTTCTAACAGAATAAGCAAATGTTTAGAGCATGCTGATAACCTTAAGTGAAATTCAAATCTTACCTTGAAAAATGCTATCCCAGAGAACCCCTTCTTGATTATAATGTTCATGTAGTACTAACTGCTAATCACTTTGATCCTGTGCATTATAATCAACATTTTAATGCTTCCCATGCATTCATTTAGTTTGAACCCTTACAACAACCCAGTGAGGTAGCTAATATTCCCAGTTTACATATAAAGAGTCATACTGAGAGATGAGTTACACAAGATCACACGTTGTTAAGTGGCAGAGCCAGAATTTGACCTCGAAATCCCAACTACAATACAAACTTTTTATTTAAATAAGGAAAAAAACTACTGTACAAATATTACTTTTCAGGTGCAGCCTTTGGAGCCACGGCTCTGGATGCTTAGCTCTGTGATGAAGTGCTTCTATAGATTCTTAGGTTTAGAGATAATACCATCTGGATACCTTTGCTTGAACCGGGCAACCACATCTGGGTCTAGTAGGTGGATCCCATCCAGTTGGTTTCCAAGAGTGATCCTGAAGCAATGGGAAAGAAGGAGCAAACCAAAAATCTTGGCATTAAAAGACTTAATATTGTTAAAAGATGCATAACTTTTATTAAGACTGCCTATCATCTCATCAGATATTCATGCCAATTCTTTTCAAAAGACCTTAATATTAAAATAGTATATGGTAGTATGACTGGTTAGGAATTAAAGCATGGCAAACCAGGCCTACTTCACAAAGTTGATGCTACCAGTGAGTATTCTTTGGATAAATAAAATACTAGCAGCATGTCCTTTAAGCTCTGCTAACAGGATGAAAGATACTAAAATTGTTGACAGATTATAAATAGATTCTTAGTAACCACCAGGGGGCAGCTTCAATACATCCTATTAGGATAACTGAGGAAGATCTTTTAAGAGTTGGAGATCCTAGAGAGCAGTGGTTTGAATCCTAAAACCTGTTGGGTTTCCAATGAAATGTTGTAGAGTCCCATAAAACAGTTTAAACACAAGCATAGGTGGCTTATGAATCCTCTGAAACCCATTTATAGACTAGGGGAATGTGAGGTGGAGCTCTACTAACTTCTGTCCTTGACCATACAGAGTTTTGCCTTGGAGGCTAGAATGTTCTCTGGTCACTTTACCAGTTGGGTTGCACATTGTGTGGTCGTCCAAATAACTCAATCTTGCGAGTGCCAGGGGATAGTCTCTCAATCATGCCATAGATTTCATCTGGTTTATGACTGGTGGAACGAACCTAGGAAATAAAGGCTCTAGTTACTTTTAAGTTACCCAAGATTGCACTTCTAGCCCTTTCCATTTATGTTTATAATCCAAATGAGAGAAGTTGGGATAAGAATACACCTGACTTGAATAACTGACACCAATTACAATGTGGAAGCTTTGGATGCCTGGGGAAGCACATACCTCAGCTACGATCACATCACAATCCAGACCCTGGTTGAAGCCTTGGGGATTTCCTTTGACACCAACCTGCTCACCACACAGAACAGATTATCTTATGAAACCCCAGCATTTGAACTTTTTCTCAATAAGAAATCCACCAATTCCTCTTTTGCTCCACCTACTGGGCCCCACTGCTGCTCACCAAGCAGTGCTCCTTCCCGTGGTTCAACCAGTGACCTGTACGGCCTGTTCGAATGATGCGCTGCAGCTGATTTGTCTTCACCCAGATAATTTCATCTACCCGTTCATAACTGTGGAGCAGAAAAAAGAGACCTAGAGCTTTACTCAGGCTTTCACAGTTTAGGGGAAGCACCATCTACTCTACAGAGGCAAGGAATCATAGGGAATACTCTGGGGCAAGGGAACCCATATCTCAACTACAGCAATTATGTATGTATTTCCCTCAAGAGAAAGCAACTCAATGATCGCTACTCACCCCCAGAGGTTCAGACATTCTCTGCCCAACTCCATGGCCCTAGAAAGAAAGAAGGGTTAAACAGCTACATCCATGCACACATTTTTTCTCCCTTCAAGACAGATAAGTGTTGTTTTCAGTAGACATTCAGTGAACATGAACATGCAAAACACCATTAGGGCAATAGGATGGATCTAAGAATGAACAGAGAAAACAGTATTTTCAATGGCCTTACCTTTCACAAGGAACAAATGTAGAGTTAAATAGAATTCAAGGTGTTATAAACAGGCATTAGGTCTCAGTAGGAAAAAAAGGCTGACTCAGTCATAAATTTAATAGCAAGGCTAGGAACACCCAGGATTTTATTCCCACCCAGTACTCACTCTGTACTGTATCTGCCCATACCTACATATCTTTGAACTGCATTACCTGCCTGTGACCCAGAGGAAGAGAAAGCCATCATCCTGCAGTACTGGTATGTTGAGCCTGCGCATCTCATCATCTGTCAGGGTCCCATAGGGCAGCTCCATGTGAATATCCCAGGGTGGGTCAGCCATCACAACTGCAAACTTGCCCAAGATACTGACGTCCAGGTATCGGATATCACAACAGATCCACTGCATGAGGTGGTATTTGGTCATCTTCCCTTCCTTCACTCTCAGATTCATGGCCCCAGTCCCTCTTTTCCATTTGATTTTCCTACCCCCTTATAAGCATATCTATCCCACTCCATTCCCAGTCAGCAAGACAGATTGCTGGCTATGCTCTGCTCTCCTACATGTATGGCTGCCCTACTCAGATACAAGTCCATAAGTTAAAGTTTTCTGAGCAGACAAGTACCTGAGGTGGGAAGAGTCGATCTGCATTGGAATCACCTCCAACACTTTGTGTAAGAGCAAGCTCCTGGCTTGGCGTGTGGTCTTTGCTCCCAGGAGCCTCAGAATCCATGCAAGCATCAATTTCATAGTGAACATATTTGCAGGTATCCATGTGGAAACATGTGTTAAGGAAAGAGCAGTCACCTAATGATTCATCAGTATGTTTATTGATGATTCGTCTGGGGAAATAAAAAGGGAGCACCAGAATCAAGATGGTGTTCCAAAGTTAGATCCCACAGTTCAAGTTCCACATGGTTTCAAAATTTCCTGTCTTATTACCCTCTCCTGATATTCTCTATCATTAGAGCTTCTCCAAGACTTTTCAGAGAAAGGAGGCAGATAGCATGAAAATCCGTAATTTATACTAAAGAATAGTTATAATTCCTCTCTGAGCGAAGACTCAACTTCCTTATCTTACGACAGGAACTAAGGAAGGGCTGGCTGGTTAGAGCAGAATAAAACACTGACCTAAGAGCTCAGAGACAGAGATGGCTTGCTTTTGCAAGGAGCATTTAAAAAAAATCTCGTATCTACTTGGGTGTGCAGCCTGTATTCCCTCCTGTAGAACACTACTTCTAGAAGTATACCTTCACAGTCTGGAGGTCTTAGACAAACCATAGACTAAATAACAGAATTAAAGACAGAACCCCTATGACTGGAAGGAATGTGCTGAAAAGGAATGATTACTTCTAGGAGACCCATCCCACCTCTCCCCCTCCCAAGAGACCTGAAGTGCAGCTTGCGACAGGGCCGATCAGCATCACTGGCTTTCATGCACTCCTCCTTGGTTCCATAGTCACAGAACTCTTGCACTTGGGCCCGACCTCGTGAGCGAAACTTTTCAACAATGGATTGTTCCTTGGCTGTTGTAGTATTTAATAGCTCTAGGATCTCCTGACTCACCTGTGACAGAAGCAGCCTTGGACTTAAAGGGTTTGTAGATAAAATTAGCCCTTAAACCACCTCTGTAAATACTACTTGACATTTATGTCCTATAAGGGGTAAATGAGCTAACTTAATATGGGAAAATTGGAGCCCTGGAAGAGCTTTGTCACGTGTTTAGTCCTTTCTCACAAATCTGCATTTGGGATGCAATTAAAATATAAGAAGCTTGGTTTCTACTGTTAAGCATTAAGCTAACCTCCCCTCCCCAGGAAAGCATTCGTTCCCACAAAAACCACACATATTTCTTAGGTACTGAACCAAAGCACAGTGCTAAGCACTTTACTGTTTAGCTTAGAGTCTATGCAACAACTCTATGAGAGGGTATGCTGGTTATCCTCAACATTACAGATGAGAAGATTAAGGCTCAAGAGAAGTAACTAACTTGTTTGGTTCACACAGCTAGAAGTAGCAAATGGATGAGAACTCATGTGGATCCAATATATACTCAGAACTACTACACTGCCAATTCATACTGTTTAATCATCAATTTCCATAATTATTGGTACATATGACTATCTTCCAGTATTCTTCTCCTTTCTTCTCTATTTCTATATTTGGATTCTATATTTAGATTCCTTTTCTCTTGATCTGGTGATTCTTCCAAACAGATCCAATGACAAAGCTTCTCTGAATCAGAGTTTCTCAACACTGGCATTATTGACATTTTGGGCCAGATAACTGTGTGCTGTGTGGGGTTGTCCTACTATGATTATAGGATGCTTAGCAGCATCCCTTGCCTCTACCCACTAGATGCCTGTAGCACGCCTGTGTTTTGACAACCAAAACTGTCTCCAGACATTGCTAAATGTCCTCTAGGGGGAAAGAGGGAGGCAAAATCACCCCCAGTTGAGAACCAGTGCTCTAAACCCTCATTTCTAAGAACTGCTCCTTGCCCTAAGGGTAAATTCCTCTCAAACAAAACTATAACTCAAAGTGTGTGTGTGAAAGCACTTCCATCTACCCACCTTCTTGCTCTGTTGTTCCTTGGTAGACTGTTGGTTCAGAAGGCTCTCTATCTCCAGATCAACATCTGAGGCAGCATGTTTCCTTGACTTCTTGGTTGGCTCCTTGGCTGGTTCTGATGCTGAAGAGGCCAGACCAGAGGCCAAAGAGCTAGCAAAAGCAGTTACTGTGGTCGAGTCCTGTTCTGCACGCCGCTTCTGCCCTGTGATAGTCCCTGCTACCTCCCCAGGGCCCTTCTTTTCTGCCACAGCACCCATCATGGCAGAGAGCTTAGAATGATCAGCGTAGGTCACAAGGGTGGGATGTGCATCATCTTGTAGGAGACTTCGCTTTACCTCAATCAACTCCTGAGCTGCGAACTTCTGTAGGAGGCTTTCCACCCCATCTTGAGTGGCAGGGGCATCTGGCTAGGGAAGGAGGGGAGGGCAATAAGACACGGACCATGAACTGAAGAAAAGAAGTGGTGAATCCCAACCCTGTCTTATCAGGTCATTACCGTGGAAATGGCAAGACGGATGGACACAGCATCAGTGGGCAATGTTAGGGCCAGATCAGAGAGGTGGTGTAGCAACTTCTTCTCTAATTCGGGGTCTGTAGCTAGTTCAGGAACTGCTGAAGCTGTGCTGGGCTTAGGGCCACCAGAAGTGGGTGCAGTAGGCACTGGGCTGTCACTACGGAAGGTTGGAGACAGTGCTGCTTCTGGATTCCGTAGATCTAGGAATGAAGAGAAGTGAAAATGAAAAAGGGGAACCACTGTCAGTCTATACATTCCTCAGGAGTCAAATTCTACAGTATTCACAGCACACAGTTCTTTCATTCCATGCAGGAAATCCTCTGACCAAATTTAGCACTAGATAAACTTTCCTCAATCATACTCAAGTATTCACTGCTTTGGCAAGATAATCCTGGATTTTCTGGGAACCACTTACCTTTTGTTTATTGAGTGAGAATTGTTTTCCTAATTCCTTGTCCTTGCTGTGCTTCAAAGTAAATAAATTAGCAGCATGGTAGATTTAAAGGTCCATACCACCTGCCTTCAGTCACTCTAAATGACAACTGATATAATCAATGTGAATTTAAAAATCCAGAAATATTTTCAACAACCTAAGTTGGGCTCAGAGGATTTTGGGGAGTAGAGTTTGAATTTTAATGAATTAAGGCCACTGGACATCAGAGGGTATACAAAATGAGAGTGTTAGGGGTTAAAATGATGTGAACTTTAACACTCAAACACCAAAATCTTACAAAACTTTGCTGAAGCCCAAGTGATATTTCCTAACTGTATTTTTATCATCTACTCTACTACTTCACAAGCTGGGTAACCATCATAACCTTAATAAGATTTAAGAAACTCAAGTTAGGACAAAATATTACCTTTGGGAAAGCCTAAAATCTGTGATTATTTAGTTAAAATACAGATGAAATGGGCCAGCCCAGTGGCACAGTGGTTAAGTGCACACACTCTGCTTTGGCGGCCCAGGTTTCGCAGGTTCAGATCCCAGGCGCACACCAAGGCACCGCTTTTCAAGCCATGCTGTGGCGGCATCCCATATAAAGTAGAGGAAGATGGGCACGGATGTTAGCCCAGGGCCAGTCTTCCTCACAAAAAAGAGGAGGATTGGCAACAGATGTTAGCTCAGGGCTGATCTTCTTCACACACACACACAAAAAAATACAGATGAAATATTAAACTCTCAAGATGTTTTCCTAAGAATTCTAACATTCAAAGAAATATAGTCTTTAAAATAACCAAAATAATTGAAAGAAAGAACAGTGCTGGGCTGGGTTAATTTATGTGTTCCATCTCTACCTATTCCCACAGTACCAAATAGGCCAGCCAAAGCTCCGGGACAGAACACAATATATGCTTAATCATTACCTCAAAAATACCTTTACAAGAGTCTTAACCATATTATTAGGTGGATGTACTAGGAGTCTTAACCATGCATTATTAGCTGGATGTACAAGTCAAGAGATCTTTACATCCAAAAAAGAATATTTATATTCAAGGGAGAATATAATCTTGTTGTCAAAATTATTACACATGTTTAGCAAGGACCTGGATAAAGGATCAAGGCTCTAGTGGTTAGGTTTGCATATGCACAAAGTTTGGTTAATACCAAAGTGTGGTTAAAACCATGGAAAAGTGAAGTGGAACTTAAAATGACTACAAGCAATTAGATTCATTCATCTAAAGAATATGAATTTAGAAATGGAGAAGTGTACAGAAGTATAGTAAGGAATAATTATAAACTTGTTAAGGAATTAAAAAAACCCACAAACTACAGATAAAAGATGTCATTTGTCACAAAAATGACAGAAAAAGCTGAACACAAAGTAGTCAATGATGTAGTACACTGATATAGTGGTTTTTAAAAAATTAACTCTGTAGATCACTTTGTTAAAGCAAACAACTACTTGAATCCTCAGGTCCCCTTTTCCAATTGCCATTGCTGAAGGGAAAACAAATTACTCCATACTCAAATTAAATAAATATTCCTAGAAGAAATGCACTTACCCAAGGCTTTACATCTTTCTACACTGCAAGAGGCCGAGGGTACTAAAATGCAGTGACAGCCTATCCATGTGGAGAATATGGGGAGGTGACAGAACAAGGCTACACTACATTACCTCCTACTGAAATAACGTACACTGAAAACTGAATAACCTACAGTGTCCAAATGTAGTAAATTGGTGAGTTTCTAGTTATAAATGAATGGAACCATTAGCCCCTCTTCTTTTCTGCTGATTGAGCAACTCATCCGGATAGCCCACGTCCCACTGTTGTTTACCTGATGACCACCTGGAGGACCTCTACAACACAGTCCACAGAACAGATGTTTCTCTGCCTTCTCTCAAATATTATCCAAGTAAAATCTGATTTCCTACAATGTATTTATTCAATGCAAATCAGCTCATATGCAATTAGTAAATAAGGGAATGTCAGAATAACATGGAAAACTTGCTGGTTCATACATGATTTTTTCTCATCATGTTAATGTTCTGAAGTGGTCAGGGGCAAATTTTCTCACAGTTAAAGAAAAAACTTCAAAAACACATGAATACCTTAACGAAAAAAGGTGAGAAACCTACAGAAATGCCTTTTAAAAAATAGAAGTGTCTGGTTTAGTGGCTTCAAGAAGTGCTACACTTTGCACTATGTTAACCTATCTGGGAAGCTACAAGTTCAGATGAATAAACTGCAAAGGCATTTCCCTTGGTTAAACAAAAACAAGACTGCTGGATGGAAGCAGGAAGTAGGAGCCCCAGGGTATATAGGCTGTGGGGATGGAATGACTTTCATTATAGGTAGAAACACCAGTGGAGATTTAACTATGCTAGTATTTTTAGTAGAATATTGTAAGGGCGCTAGTAACAAAGTTACAGAGGTTTTGAACAGGCTTCTTCTAAAGCTATTTCTTCTATAAGCCCTGCTATTTTTAATGCAGGCTTTTGCAGAAGCAATTTTTCAGGAACACACATATATAGGGAGAAATGACTCAATCATTTCTTCCAGAATACTGTATGTGAAAAAGTTGATGAGGTACTTAAGCCCAGTAACAGAAGTCTGTGATAAATCAAGAAGCAACTGGGTCATTTGTCTATGACAGAGATGTAATTGTGTTATATTTTCTGTCTAAAACTGATTTGCATAAAATAAAAGTCTCAGAAACAGAGGAAACCAAAGAATAAGGAAAAACCAGAAAATTGAATCTACAACAAGACGTCAAAGGAACTGAAGTTTATATTATCAAGAAAAAAATTCTCCCTCTTGGGTAATTCAGTAACTACTCCAATGCTTGACTACTAATTAATCCCTGATCATACGACTTGCACTTCTTCCTCTACTCACCCTGCCCTCTTAACTTCTCTGTAATTATCTAAGTCCTATACAGCCCTGAAGACCAAATTCCAAGTGCCAACTCCTCCCCGATGCCTTCACTGACTAAACCAACTCTTGCTACCTCTCCCTTCACTGAACTCATTGTGGACTCATTCATTTGGCATTTTACATATATCATATTGTATTTCTAACTTTTTGTAAGTATTAATCCTTTATCCTCAACTAAATTTCAAACTCCTCGAGGGCAGGGACAATATCTTACTTATTTTTGTCTAACTGGAACTCATGCACACTGTAGATACTCAATAGATGTTTATTTATTATGGTGTCAGAGTCCTGCCAGGGCATCTTCTAGTTCCAGGGGCCACAATATGAGCACACGGGCCTCATATGTATTAAGACAAGATTTAGAGATGGACTCGAGTATACTACTAAACATTGGAACAAGCTACCACAAGGGTGGTTTGGATTCACTATCCTTGCAGATCTTTATAGTTGATTTGCCTTAAATAATTCAGGGCTTGTACTGGCGACAGGGGGTGGGCAGGAGTTGACAATCTTTTGAGGTTCCTTCAAGTTTTGACTGTGACATAGGGGGCAACGGGAGGGGAGAAAAAGTTTAAAAGCAAAAAACAAATATTTTCAGATTCCTGCTCGGTATGTAAATACCTAAAGACAATGCCAGTTCCTCTACTCATTTAGCAACACCGAGGGCCACTGACCTGGGCGCTGTGGATATAAAGGTTCAGTCCTTGCTCTCACGGTGTCCATAGTTGCAAAGAAATGACCAGTACAAAATAGTAGCTATAACCGAGGGAAGAACAAAGCTCCATGGGAGCAACAAAAAGGGGACCTGCTGCTTCGAGGGGTAGGTAGCTGAGAGGCCTTAGTAAAGGCGACGTTCTGGTAGACTTAGGAGTCAGCAAGGAGGACGGGGGTGGGGCCGGGGCGCCCGTCCCGGGAAAGAGAACTGGGCGTACCACGTCCCGAGGTGGGAAGGAACCGCGACTACGTGCCGGAGGGCGCGGCGTCTGTGCTGCTCAGGGGGAGGAGAAGAGCACCAACGCACGGGGTGTTACAGAAAAGGCCGCTTGGGGAACGGCACCGACTCAGGAGCTGTCTTTTTCTCCAGGGTTCCCTCCCGCCCTCCCCGGGTAAGCATCGGCCCCGACAGCCCCGCGCCTCACCCAAGTGCCCCGAGTCCTGCTTCCGCCTCCGCTGCAGCCTCTCTCGCAGCGAATCCAGCTGCTTTTTGTGGGCCTGGATAGAGCTCCACGTGTCCGACATCCTAGTCTCCCGACCCAGACACGTCTCGAATCAGGCGCGGCGAACTAGCACCTCCCAGTCCCAGCTCCAGGAAATACCCAATTCTCACGCGGACACCCAAGGCTAACCGGAAAGAAATCCCGGGAGATGCGCTAGATGGAAAGGTCATTTCCGGCTTCGCGCTCTCTTTGAAGCTCAAAAGAGAGCCGCCTTAGGTGTTGGCAGAATGGCGGATGTATTTTTTATTGGAACTCTCGCGTGCTTCCGGGTGCGGTGAGGCTGTGGTTGCCATGTTGGTGCCTGGCAGAGCGGCCATGTTGCTTGCAGACGCGCATGCGGCCATGTTATAAATACAAGAGGGGAGTCCTGTGAGTTGAGCTGGGTTGTGAACGTACACGTAGAGCAGCACGTGTCGTACAGATTTTTGAAACGAAGGATCACTAATTCCTTTTGACAGTTTGATACTAATATACTTTTTCCACTGAAGATGTTGTAGGTTTATGTTTCCATGCATTCATTTACAAAGATATAGCTATTACATTGGTTTCCAGTCTATGGGTGTGTGTGTTTGTATCTGTGCTTCTTTGAGAGAGAACGAGGAATGATGGAGCAGAGATATTATAAGGGGTCTACAACTACATATTCTCACTCTTCTTACTTACACCAAATCTACAAGTATGATATGTAATACATTAAAATAAAGTCCTCATAAGGAGGCACTAGAGGGGTTTCTGAGGTTGTGGTTGCATTGCGTTTCTTACTCTGGGAGCTGGATGCATGAGTATGTTGTTTATGAAAATTAATTGAGCCAAACATTTTGGTATGTGCACTTCTCTGTATGTGTAATAAACTTTTAAATACAAAAGTTTTTTGTTTTTTATTTTTTTAAATGGGGTTCTCTGAATGGAAGTATTTGGGAACCACTGATTTATCAAATGGCTACATGATGCCAAACACTGTGTCAGAAAGAATAGCTTGAAAAGGCATGGCTCCGGTTTTCAGAGCATTTCTCTTCTGGTAAAGAAACTAAGACCCAGCTTATTAATATCAAACCATCTTTACAGCATAAGGCAGCGTGAGCATAGGCTTTAACAAATAAATGTCACTGCAAAGAGGAGGAGGACTCCAAGCCAAGATGACCACGGAAGGCATTGGAAAGAAGGTGGCATCAAGGTTCAGGCTTGAAGTGACAGCTATAGCTTCACTGAAGCTATAGGAGAGAATTCCAGGCCAATGACATGATAAAAGCAAAGGTCTATGCTAGAGTTAGGAAAGCAAGTTGTATGTCCTGCTAATCCAGGTTAGTTTGCTAGAACATAGAGAATTATATTTGGGAATTTGGGAGGATATTTATGTTTCCATATTTGAGGCCAGATTGCAAAAGGTACATGTTACCTGAGTAAAGAGCTTGCAACTTATTCAGAGTACAACAGGGGGAATGGGCTGGCCCTGTGGTTTAGCGGTTAAGTGCGTGCACTCCGCTGCTGGCGGCTTGGATTTGGATTCCAGGCGCACACTGACGCCCCGCTTCTGTGGCCATGCTGAGGCCGAGTCCCACATACAGCAACTAGAAGGATGTGCAGCTATGACATATAACTATCTACTAGGGCTTTGGGGGAAAAAAATAAATAAAATTATAAAAAAAAAAAAAAGAATACAACAGGGAATAATTTAAGGTTTGTGAATAGGGAGTGTTTTAAGATTAATCTACTGTTCTAGTTGGTTTGAGATGGGGAGGAAGGAGAGTTAGAGATAGGGAAAATGGTTGGTAACCTATTGTAACTGTTTGATGATAGGACCTTTAATTAACTCAGAAGCTAGTTATGGATAATAATGGGAAGGAAGGGGTGAATATGAAGGGAGGCTATTGAGAGGAAAGATGTATGTATGTGTATTGGAAGTGGCAGTTTCATCCATTCAGCAAATATTTATTGAGTGACTACTATGTGCTAGGTACCATGGAGATTTAGTAGTAATCAAAATATTCATTTCCATCTCATTTTCTGAATTTAATTTACTTACTAGGTAATTCACACTATCTTTTGAGATGTGTAACTTTGTATATGAGCCTTGAAGAAAAGGATATAGAAATGAATATGGGCTCACATGAACATCTCTAGACATTTAAGTCTCAGGACTACATGTAATTAGAAGCAAAAATGGTATCTTCCTCAGCTGAAATACTCTTGGGATAGTTGGCTAATGTGAGATCATGGAAGACTACTCAAGGGGACTGCTCTACCTGAGAGTTTTTGCCTCCTTTAATAACCTCGGTTTAGCAACTGCCCTCAAGAAAGTTGAGAAGGATGCTTTTGTTCTCTCATTTGGGATGTATCCTGTGTGGCCCTATGTTTAGATACATGTATGATTAATGGAGTAAGATAATCCCATTATTGCTATATTATAGCACTATTAGAGTTAATTGTTGACAAATCTGAATCCCTCATTTGTTATAAGATCACTATCTCTTTCAAGGTCCTTAACACATAGAAATGAAATTTATAGAAATTATATAGCAGTAAAATTAAATAGTCTTGGGGGAGAAAGAGAGTACTGGATATAGCCTTGCAGAAAATGAAGGGGGTAGGGCCGGCCCCGTGGCGTAGCGTTTAAGCATGCGCACTCCACTGCTGGCGGCCCGGGTTCGGATCCCGGGTGCGCACCGATGCACCGCTTCTCCGGCCATGCTGAGGCCGCGTCCCACATACAGCAACTAGAAGGATGTGCAGCTATGACATACAACTATCTACTGGGGCTTTGGGGAAAAAATAAATAAATAAATAAAATTATAAGAAAATGAAGGGGGTTGATTTATCGTAAAGACAGAATTCTGCAGGTCAACCCCCCAATAATATAAGCATTTTTGTCTAGGAAAGGAAGGATTTTCTAGTGGAAAAGATTCAGTCTCTGGTAGAATTTGGGATACCTAAGGCCTGGATTGCCTCCTCTCACCTACAAAGGAAGCCCAAGAAGTAGCACGGGTGCTCCTGAAAGTCAATCAAATCAAGGGCAGCTCCCAGAAGTCTTTGCTTTCACATTCACTTTGGGTAAATTATTACAACTTAGTAAATTAAGCAAACTTTAGGAACACAGGAGGGCCACTTAGCATGATCTGCTTATAGAGGGATTCTTTCCAGATTCCTCATGACCAGTTTTCTGCTCAAAAGAAAGCCACTGCTGGGGGCTGGCTAGGTGGCGTAGCAGTTAAGTTCATGCATTCCCCTTCGGCAGCCCGGTTTGGATTCTGGCGGCAGACCTACTCACCACTCGTCAAGCCATGCTGAGGCAGTGTCCCACATAGAGGAAACAGAAGGACCTACAAGTAGGATATACAACTATGTGCTGGGATTTTGGGGAGAAAAAGAGGAAGATTGGCAACAGATGTTAGCTCAGGGCTAATCTTCCTCAAAAAAAAAAAAAAAAAGCAAGCCACTGCTTTCTTATGTCCCCACTCTTAGTCAGTCTGCATACAACCCTGAGCAGTGCAGAGAGGAAAAAGGAACCTCACCCAGACCTCTTCTAGTCCAGAAAGAGTGTAAATCTCGTTGTGAGCAGATGCTGCTGCATGCATTGCATTTCTTAACTTTTCCTCATATCTGCTGTGGTAGACTGTTTCCAGAGTTAGCCACAAGTCCTCCCACCCCACGTGCCCTATGCAGTCTGACTTTGTCACTCTTCCCTTTCAGAGGTAAAGCTGATTTCCCCTCCTCTTGAATCTGAGCTGGCCTTCTGACTAGCTTTGGCCAACAGAATGTGGCAGAAATGATATTCTTTGGGTTTCAGAGCCTAGGCCTTAACAGGCCTTGTAGCTTCTGCTTTTGTCTTCTTGGAGACCTGAGCCTTCATGGAAGTCCAGTTATCCTGATAGATAGGCCACTTAAAAAGAGAGAGAGAGGAAGAGAGATACCCTAGAGATTGAAAGACTTCGAAAGGAAAGAGGCCCTGGAGAATGAAAGACTGTAAGGAGAGAGGCTCCAATATTCCAGCCATTCAGCTGAGCGGCCAGAAGTGAGTAAAGCCATCTTGGATCCTCCAGCCCAAATCGAAACTGCCTGAGTGAGCTCAGCCCTCATCACGTGGACCATTGACAAGCCATCCTAGCTGAGGCCTGCCTAACAAACCGTGGAATCACAAGCAAAGACATAATTATTAAGACACTAAGTTTTGGGATGGTTTGTTACACAGCAATGGATTGCTGAAACATCCACAATACTGACCAAAACTACACTTTTTATTTGGTTCTTTGGCCAAATGTTTTTTTCCCTTAAGTTTTTCTCCTTACTGTTTCTTATTATATGATCAAAAGCAAAATGTCCATTGGGTTAGTCAATCAGTTATTAAACAATAGAAAACACAAAGAAATGTAAAGGGAAGTCAAAGTTGGGTCTAATTGAGAGTAACACTAATGAAGTCTATCTTGGGGATCAGGAGACAGGGGTTCTTTGGTTTACTAAGTTGTTGCAGGGACAGTAACCAAAGCCCCAGAAGCAGGAGTTTGTGAGAGATGAAAATGTGTCAATAATATCTAGGCCTTTTTCAGGGGTGACACAGGTTGAAATCTCTAAGGAGCAGGTGCTGAAACGGAATTAGGAGTCCAAAAGTTTTATTGGGGAGTAACACTTGTAAAAGGTAAAGGGGGAGAAAATGGGATTGGGCAGGGAGAGCTGTCAGACTATGATGCAGATCTGACAAAGTTTCTGCCAGCCCAATGGGGAGTTCCAGAGCAAAAATTGCTCATTAGAGTCCCATGTTCCAAGGGAATGACTAAGCCCCTGTACCACCCACCGCTTTGCTCAGTCTTTGGCCAGGGGCTGGAGAACAGCAGAAGAACTGGAGGCTGTCAGCTATCCAGGTTTCTTTCAGCTCGATAACCAGTTCTTTCCTGAAGTGACATCTCTGAAGCAGCACATCTCTGTACCTGCCAAAGAGGACTTGGTATATCTTATATAGGAACTTAAATGGTAACTGCACTGGTCCTTAAGATTGTTGTATGGGTTGAGTTCGTATATTTGAGAATGATTATTATGGAAGCTGCATTCAAGAGAATTGTAAACCTCCTCCCCCTTCTCCATCTTTGCATTATAAGCTAGTTATTTCCCTTTCTGGGAACCCACAGGCCATTGTTTGTGTCTATCTTAGTATTACTACCACCATTAAAAATATATTTACATTTTTCCTCTTCCTAGACTGAGTTCCCTAGGGCAGAAGTGTGTCTTATTTATTTACTTTTGTACCTACCCAACACTTGGTCTCTGAAACAAAATAAATCTTCAGAAATTAACTGAATGAATGCACAAAGAAGCTGTCTCATGCTTCTTATAATAGTGATGCTTTTTATCTATCCAGTTTGAACTGGATCCACTGTATTTCATGTAAAGTGTTTTGCAAGCTGCATTTATTTACATACTTATTCCAGCAAGTTAGAGTTAATTCACCTCCAAAAAAATGACCAAATGAAAAATGATTGAGAGTGAGAAATGGTGGGGCTGAGGGTGGGGACTGGAGGGGGCTGCAAGAAGGAAGAAACTAAAGGCTCTAAGAAGAGAAAGAATAAATTAAAGGTGAAGAGAGAAAAAGAAAAAGAAAAAAAGCTATCAGATAAGAGAGGTCAATGAAAGAAGAAAAAGCAGGACAGGAGAGGAAAAAGAAGAATGAAAAGGGGACCGAAGGGAAAATAGAGTAGAAGGAGGGCGGGGAGTCAGGCTCAGTGCTGACCTGCCCAAGGAAGTATCCATCATTAGAAGCCTCACTGACAGCTGTTACCATAATGGGACCTGGCATGTAAAGAGAAGGCAAGTCTAGTTTAATTAGTTAAATGGCATTATCTATGTCCAATGGGGGTAGGGGAGGTAAAGGGAATAGAAGGATTGGTGGCCCACCTCCTTCCATAGGCTGAAAGGAAAAACAGATTTACAAAGCTTTGCCAGGAATTAAAGAGACAGGAGCTGTTTCTTCCCCAGTTGACTTCACGATTCCCATGTGTTCCTCTTCACCAGTACCTTTCAAAGGCCACCTGTACCGCTCCAGTAGGGGCAACTAGAATCAAACCCTGGGTTCTTTACCTTGAATTGAGCCAAGAATAGGTTTACTCATTTCCTCCCTTCTGTCTTCCAGCCAGCCTCACATAAAGAGTCTTTAATGACCTAGCAGGAAGCAAGTACCATCCCTGATCACTGGTGGTAGTGCTAAGACTGGGATTCTGCCCATCTATGTGTTTTTTTTTTAAATGATCTTTTTAAAATTTTACTTATTTTTTTGCTGAGGAAGATTCACCCTGAGCTAACATCTGTGCCAATCTTCCTCTATTTTGTATGCGGGTCCCTGCCACAGCATGGTTGACAAGTGGTGTAGGTCCGCACCTGGGATCAGAACCCTTGAACCCAGGCTGCCAAAGCGGAGCATGCTGAACTTAACCACTATGCCATGGGGCCAGCCCCCCTATCTACATTCTTAATCCAACTCTGCCACTAATAGGCAGAGTGACTTTGGGCAAATCATTTTACCAGTCCCATCCCTTAAGCACTAAGATTCAGTGGTATTATAATCTTACAAATGCAAAAAAAAAAAAAAAAAAAAAAATTCTGAAGAATGTTCTCTTTAGGAAAGCAAGGTCTTAGAGTCAAATTTGAACCTTACTATGTTGTGGAGAGACAAAGTAAAAAAAAAAAATATATATATATATATATGTATATATATATGCTTCATTTTATGCTCCCACCCCCAATGTACTTCCTTTGCTAAGAATCTTCCTTTATATTATCTTGTTGATAGAAATTATTAGGGTTGAATTACTTTTTTCTTTCTGTTTGTAACATCTGATCTCAAGGATCATAAAGATTAATTCATCTTGGTTCTCCAGGTAAACTGATGTCAGCTAGGCTGACTTGGGGTTCAGGAAAGACTGATAAAGCAGCAGCTTCCAACCTCTGAACAGAACAAAACACAAAAACCTGATGGTGGAAGGTTCTAGGCAAAGAGAAAACCTAGACAATGACTGTACACATTGGGCAAATCCCCTACCTTTTGAGAACACAAACACTATTTCTCCAGGGAAATTACATTCACTGGAGGTTGTTTTAGGACAAGGCTGAATAAATTAAATATTTCAACACCATATGTTCAGTTTTGGCAGGAGATGTAGGTTGGAAGGGAATCGCAATGTTAGGGAATGCCCATATCACACCCCAGCTGGCTCTTTAGTCAGGAAATAAGGAGAAACACACAAATATTTGGTTAAAACACTTTTAATGAAAAGGGAAAGATACTAACAGCTCCCTTGTCTGCTCTTCACATTTTACTATGTTAGGAAGCCCTGGAGCCTACACCTTTGGAGGAGCCATCACTAAAGTCTGTCAATTACAGAACCCTCACTCTCTCCTCCTTAGAACTCCTGTTCCAAATGATCCTATGTTAAGAGTAAATACTACATCTCGTTACAAGACGAAGAGGCAGGGAGGACAGCACTTGGAGCTCATCTCCCAAAGTCTGGGACCCTAAGAACCAGACAGTGGCAAAGACATAAGCTCTGGTCCATAGACAGGCAAAATGGGGAGGAAATTGGCCTTGAGAGAAATACAAGGAAAATACAAGGGGCCAGGGAATAAAGGAGGGAATTATCTAAAACTAGAAGCATACTAGTGCTAGGAAATCACCCATGATCCACAGTGCATTGCTGCACATTAAGTCACTATTAGTCCAAAGAACATTCATGAGATCCATCCACTCAAGAATTTGAGGTCCCTTCCATCATGTCCCTTTCTTAATCACACAGGTTCCCAGCAAGCCCTATGCTTTAGCAACACTCCACAATTCTCCATCACTACTCCTTCAACTACCATCACCAACAATGCCTGTTAAAGATATGAACTTCACATTTCCCAAAATACCCCATGGGAGACCTCTCGGCAAGAAATCTGCTTGTTTCTTAACTTTGAGAGGCCATGATGAAGGAATATGAGAAGCTGGAGATGTCTTGGCATATCGACCAGCCAACACCTTTGCCTTAATGTGGCTATCAAGGAGTTTACTGGGAAGAGTGTCCTATGCCCTTCATTTCTCCCTACCCACTAGGGCTGAGCCACCAGATATAGATCCTGTTGCATCTTCATTGCTGGCACCTTCTGGAGCAGGGGGAAGAAGGAATGTACAGTTTGCTACTTCTCTTCTATGACGGGCTTCTCAGGCACTGCCTTGGATGTAGGAGGCTGAAATAGGAAGAGGGGGGCTCTCTTCTCCTCGGCCTCTCTGGATCCTGTTGCTGGAGGCACCTTTTCGGCCACAGTTCCTGGGCCAAACACCACTGATGGTGCCAGGCCCGTAGTGGTAGTGGAGGTGGAGCTGGAACTCTGGGGCTTGGTGGGCAGGTTACATGACAGGAAAGCTATGTACTGCTTCCAGAAGAACAGGGGACCCACTCTCACCAGCTGGGTGGCAACATCCTGGGACAAGAAGTCCTGCAGGTTGACCTGGTCACCAGAGAGGAGTGGCACTGGGCCCTCCAGGGACAGCTGCCAGCCCCTTCTGGCTGGGCTGCAATTCCAAATGTAGGTGCTCAGGTGCACCTGCCAAAGGGAAAGGGAGAGGAAGGGACGAGAGGGGAGAAGGGTCACCCCAAGGAAGCTGGAGAGGGTTTCCCTTGGGAATGTGAAAGCTGTAAAGAATCTAATTTCCTCAGGTACAATGAATGAAGAGGGAAGAAAAATTCCTCAGGGGGCCATCCCCCTGTGAGCACAACAATTTCCAAGCTCAGGGACTAGAGAAAAGCCACTAGGGACATATCATGTAAGAACTCAGAGAAAAAGACAAATAGGGCTCATAAATCTTGGAGGTCCTTCTACAGAGCTCTCAGTTTCTGCTCCCTGGGTCAAGGGGCAGCAGGTACAGAAAAACAGGCTCATGGGATTGTGGGGTCATCTTTTCGAGGAAAGGGGGAGAGCCCTGGGGAAGTGAAGGAGGGTGAACAGCCTGGGACCAAGGAAAGAGCAGCAATATTCTGAGTGCCATGGGAGGCAAAGGGCTGTACCTGGTGGTGAGCCAGCAGCATATGCTTCTTGAGGGTAGCCCGCTCGAGAAAGCCCTGCCTGCAGAAAACACAAGTGAAGAGCGGCCCCTCCTTGGGGTGGGTCTTCTGGTGCTCCTCCAGAGCTGCCTGAGTGGGAAAGGTCTGGCCACACACCTCACAGGCCTTTCTGCTACTGCTCTCTCCTGGCTCCTTTCTCATGGCTTCCTGCATGCTCAGCTCCTCCACCAAGGGGGTGCTGCTGCCTTCCCCTTCTAGGGTGAGTGCTGATGGTGGGCTTGAGCTCCTCTCTGGTTTGCCCCCCTCTTCCATGCCTCCTGCAACATCACTGCCTCCCTGCTCCATTGGCTGTGCTGGATCCAGGCTGTCAGGTGGTGGTGGTGGTGGCGGCAGAGAAGGCTGTTGAATGGCTTTCTCATTACTGTCCATCTCCTTCCCAGCTGTGGCTGCTGCCACCACTGTCCCCACTTCCTCCTCTGCCCCAGACGCCTCTTCTGAATCACCTCGCACTGATATTGCCTTCTCACCTCCACTCTCTGAGCCTCTCCCTGCCAGAGAATCTTCATCAGTGACATCTTCCTCTTCTTCCTCGTCCTCCTCCTCCTCTTCAGACAACTCCTCTTCTGGAGATGGCTGCTGAGACGGCTGCTGGGGGAAGCTCCCTGCCCCGGAGACTGTAGATTGCTCAGAGCCATTCTGGGCAGCTCCCCCACCTTCAGGAAGTGTGGTACCACCATTAGGGATCTGGCCCCCCAGGTGCATCCGAACATGCTGCTGCAGAGTAACAGCATTGGTGAACTTCTTCTGGCAGATGGGGCAGGAGTTCTGGGCCCGGGCAGCTGGACTGGCCTTGTGGCCCACAAAATGTGCACGCAGATTGCCCCGGGTGGAGAAAGCTCTGCCACACACTTTGCATTTGAAGGGCCGCTCACCTCCATGTTGGCCGTAATGCAGGCGTAGTGCTCGAGGACAGCTCAGCACCCGAAGGCAGATGACACACTGGTTAGGTCCAGATGAGGCTGAGGATGAAGCTGCAGGGGCAGAGGTAGTGGGGGCTCCTGCGGCAGTAGAGGCCACTGCCACGGCTCCTTGTCGGTCAATCTTTTCTACCAGTTGCTGCAGCTTTGATGTTTCAGAGGGGGAGGCCCCCAAGGGCTCTAGCACATACGGGAAGGGGAAGCTACCGGTGGACTTAAAATGGTTGGTAAGCAGTGCCCAGCTAGGTAGCGAAGTCACCAGCTTACTTAGCTGCATGCGGGTTGCTGTGCCACCTTCTGCCACCCCCGCGATGGCCGAGCCCTCACTCCCTGGAGGAGTATTTTCATCCGCTTTACTCTTTGGCTCTACCGCTTTCATGAGCACAAACTTATTGAAAGCAGGGAGCGCAGGAGCTGCGGCTGTGCCTGCACTGGTGGAGAGCAGCGTCAGGCTCTCTGTGGCACTGAGTGCTGTGCTGGAGGCCACCAGAGGCTTGCGTTCCACACCTCCACCTGTCATGGCTGCCTCCTCCTCGGCCTTCTCTGGTGGCACAGACATACCATAGGGCAGGCCGCTGCTGGTGATGACATAGTCTAGGTGTTCTGGCACCGGGTGAGGGTTCATCTGCACGTGCGGGTACTTCTCACGATGCCGGTGGAAATGCACTTTGAGGTTGCCGCGGGTGGTAAAGCGGTTACCACAGACGTTACACTTATAGGGCCTCTCACCTGTGTGGGAACGCAGGTGGATCTGCAGGGCACTGTCACTGCCAAATACTTTGGCACAGAAGCGGCATTTGTGCCGTCCACCGGGCTTCTCCAAGGGCCCCATCACTTCCCCATAGCCCAGCTCACCACTTCCATTCTTTGGCTTCAGGAGCCCTGGGGACGCAGCAGCCTCGAGGCCTCGGGCTGCCCCAAGACACTGTGCTGCCAGTAGTCCTGTGGTGCCTGGGAATGCCAGATGAGGTGAGGCAATCAGCTGATCTGTGCTGCCTGGCAGGGCTGAGGAGGGGGCAGGGGTGGGTTTGTGGCTTCGGCCAACCCCTCCAGCAGAGAAAGGGTGCTGTGACCCCAGTGGATGGTAAAGGTGGAAGAAAGCCTGCTTGGGCGTTTCTGCCCCTGAGGAGGAGGAGGAGGAAGAGGAGGAGGGTGCCAGTGTCTTGCCAGTTTGGACAGGCTTGATGGGGCTGAAGAGGGGAAGCAGGGGCTTGGTGGAGGAGGCAGTCCCTGTCCCAGGTAACTCAGAGGGACTGGCAGGGGTGCCCACAGTCTGGCCTAAGGAGCCAAGCAGCAGCACCTGCCGGCAGATTTGCTCAGTCATCTGCATCTGATGGATCTGCCGCTGTTGCAGCACCCGGAGCTCTTCCAAGATCAGAGGGATGTTCAAGTGGCCACTGCCTACACCTGGGGGCGGAGGAGGAGGTGGAGGAGGAGGGGGTGCAGGGGTGGATTCTGGAGGTAATGGGGTTGCTCCCAGCTTGGGACTGGCCAAGATCAGGCCCCCGCCTCCCCCAGCTGCTGTACCTGTGGCAGCGACCAGGAAGTGCCCCGCAGACTCCTCTCCTCTCCGCTCTGGGCCCCAAGTGGGATCAGTGGGCACGGTGGACCCAGAATCCGGGGGGTTGCTGTGCTCTGCCTCCATGACCTGGGGACTACTGTGGCCCTCGGGCCGGGGTTCAGAAGAGGTCGAAGAGTTGTTGGGGTTCTCCTGGCCCCCAATTATCACCATCACAGGGGCGTCAGTAGAACATGCATTCTGGTGGGTGAGGAATTCAGTTGGGTCAGTAAATTGTGCGCAGCACTTGGCACAGACTTGGGGGTGATCCTCCTCGCTAGCATCACCTGGGGAGAAGACAAGGAGAGAACGTGGGTGGTGTGGTTGGGATGGCTATACGGAGGCTGTAATTAACAACGAGCCCTGTAACCGCTAGTTGGGGGTGGGGAGATGAGCTCACCATCAGGCCATGCAGAAGGCTAGAGCTCAGTCCTGACCCGCCTGGACACGAGACACCCCAGCATGGGGAGGGGCGGGCACCCGCAAGCTACTGCCCTCCCCTGTCCCCACCCCCCCAATCCCGTGCCACTGGGGGCCCAAGGAATGGGTGTGAGGACGGGGGGGCCTATGCAGAGAATCGTACATTTTACTCCGTCCACCGAAAGTGTTCCCTCCGCAAGTCCCCTCCGCCCCCACCCCTGCCCCAGCCGGGCCCTACCGCACCTCCAAGCTCCGCCGGCTCCCCGCAGGGCCCCCCGAGACGAGAGCTCCTCCCGGCTTCGTGCGCCATGGTTTTGGGGGAGGTGGACGGCTGGGTGGAGGGGGAGACAATGGGTATCGGGATTGGGGAAGGCGGCCCCTGCACCCAGCGGCCCAGGCTGCAGAGATGGAGATCGGCGACGGCGGGGGCAGGGAGCAGCCGAGGAGGGGGAGGGGAGCGAGGCGGCGCGGAGGAGGGGAGGAGCTGGAGCGAGAAAGCTGGGAGAGGGGAGATGGGGGAGGAGCTGCTGGGGAGGGGAGTCTGTGGGGAGGAGCTGCTGGGGAGGGAGGCGGGAGCTGGAGGAAGAGGGAGCGGGGAGCGGGAGGTGGGTGTGTGGGGGCGGGAGCCCTGAGCCTAGGAGCGTTTCCGGAGGCTCAGTGACAGGTGCTGTGAGGCATAGTGGGGGTCCACCTTTTCTTGCCCTCTGCCAGCTCCCCCCATCCCAGATGTCTTTGCCTGGGCCTGCCCCCCACCCCTACTCCACCCCCGCAAGCTCAAGGGGGGCACAGTGGGAAACATAGCCTTGCTCAATAGAGCAAAGCGATAGGCTTCTCTTATTTTTCTTGAGATAAAGGATCCGCTGAGCCTGGAAAACGTGGACTCCAGAGAGGGTGGTCCGATCGCCTCAGAGGTCTGAGGGCCAGAGCGGGAGGGGGAGCCCAGAACATCCATCCCTCATCAACACACACACACACACGCGCGCGCCAAAATACCCCAAGTTTGGTGCTGTCTCCCTGACCTCCATTCCCACCCTACCCCCACCCCCTCCACAAAAGAAGTTTCTCAGGGTGGGAGGCTGCAAGGTAGAATTTCTAAGGAAGTCATTTCGGGACTCCTCTCTGCGGAACACTAAACCCCTTTACTCCCCGCCCCTCCTCCCCCAGAATAATAGCTGAATGCAAGTTACTCCACAGATCACCAGGCCCACACCTAATTTATAGAGTTCATGCTTATTTAAGGAGCCATCTCCTATTTAGTACTCTCTTCTCTACCCTTCTTCTTCCTCCATTGTCCTTCTCTTGCAACACACCCACACTGTCACTACTAAGGACAGTTGGGTTTGGGGAGATGCTAGCCTGCCTAGCTCTAACCTGGGGGCGGGGCAGCTCCTCCTGAAACAATGGAAAAAATGCCAAAGGAGCCACCCGGCAGCTTCTCAGACTAAAGCCCCTTTCAGCCCCAACCTGCTTTGAATGCCTAGAAATGACTTAACACCTGCTCACTGCCACAGAGGCCACCTCCTATTTAAAGAGAGGATAAGTAGGGGTAAGATACCTCCTGGACCAGGTACTCTGCATTCCCTTTCTACCTCAAAATCCATCTTAATGGGTTTCTCACTTTGATAGGAAGTGACCACAGGTCTTTAGTTTTGTGGTTTGCTTGGGCATCAGTAAACTCATGTTGTTCTAATCCCACTTCTGTTCTGGCCTGGCTGGTAAACTGAGGCATGGTGTCAGTCACTCTATGCTGTGCCCCCATTTCCCTTTTTGTAAAGTGGCAATATCATAGCTGTGCTATCTTCCTCAGAGAAATATTGTGGGTACAAAAACTTGAAAAACTCGCCACAAAATATTAATATGTATATATGGGACTTTAAATTTTGGGAGGAATCCTGAACACTATGGATTAGAGAATTTACATTGTCAGTGGCCAGTCAAAATAACCTGAAATACACAAATACAAAAATTAGATCTATTTTTCATGTTGCTAATTAATCTTAATTTCTGAGGTAAGATGTTGGCTAATATCATTGGTATATGTCAAGGGTGGGGCATCTTTTTGGGGGGAAGCTGAAACAACCTAGTATTAGCAACATCCACTTCACTTTTCAATATAAATTTTGCTGTCTTTTTCAATTGAAAACATTTTACTGAATTATGTTTTGAAACTTCAGATAATCATAAGGATCTTAACATTGTGAATCACAGCTCTGAAACCGGTAAACTACGTGCTTCCAAGCCTGACCTTTACAATAAGGGAGAGGAGGGTCTGTTTCAATTATGGCAAGTCACAGGTTAGTACAATGTTGTTTATTTTTACAGATAAGGAAATCGAAGCTTGGTGAGGTTAAGTGACTTTTCCAAGTTCACACAGTAATTCAGTGAAGCAAGCATTCAGAATTTGAGTCCTGTCCAGGGCTTTCTCAAGCACATCAACATTGTATGGCTTCCCTAATGCTAGAGAAAGGGCCCTGTGTGGCTCCTACCTGCCATTTGCTCTCTGGCCTCAGTAAGGGAGAGGGAATCAGATGGAAGCTTTCTACCTAGCATTTGTTAATTAGCATTGAACATTTGATATCAAGTTGCTGTTTTGTCAAGTCTTCCGACAAGAAAAGAAATCCTTTTCTTTTCATCTTCTCCTGGGAAACACTGTCCCCTTTCTTGCTCTTTAATGAAACTAGCTTTCTGATGCGTAATTTGATCTGCACTCTTCTTTAAGGTAAATTTAGTCCCTGGTGAAAGGTGATGGATCAACAGCCACCTGTAAGAGGAACCCTCTATTTCTCAGCACTTTGCACTCCCTGCCTATCCTGAAAAGGGGGGCAGGATTCTTAGGCAGACACAAATGAAGTCATAAACACAGGAATAAACTAAGCTGGTAATGGTGTCCCTAGATAGCAGATAAGGTGAAGTAAGCTATCCTGGGTCACATGCAAAGTCTGGGATGGACATAGGACTAAGAACTGGATGTGCTTGTTTAAATTTATATTAAGAGCTGAAAGGACAAGGAAAAGGGAAACCAGGAGGCTCGCTAAACCTGGTGGCCCATCAAACTGCTGCTTTAGGCTTGGGAGAGAATGGCTGGGGAGAACAAAGAGAAAAATAGGTGGGTAGTGCGCAGTAGGTGGAATAGTTCAACAGTGGTTCTCAAACTTTGCTGCCCATTAGAATTACTGGGAGAGCTTTTAAAAATTCTGATGGCCAGGCCACACCCCAGAGCAATTAATTCAGAATCCCTGAGGGTGGGATCCAGGCATCAGTATGTTTGTAAAGCTCCTTGGGTGATTCCAATGTACAGCCAAGGATGAGAATCAAAGTACCCATCAGAGGACTGCCCTTCGCATCAAACCTTCAGCCCTGCTCTTCAAAAATCTTACCTGCGCTGAACCTGGCCAAAATTAGGAGGTAGGCAAAATGAGCTGCTCAATGCTAAATCTTCCTGTTAGGCTCCCTCTCTACTCTGCCCACAGCCACACTTTAGCTCTCTTGTATCCTGCTTCCACGAATAGCATTTGATAGGATTTATACCTGACTGTGAATTTAAGTGACTGTATTACCTGTCCCAGGTATGTGCATCTTGAGCCATATTTCTAATTGTTAGATGAAAGGCTTTGTTCTACACAGAGTCCAAGCATCGCCCAGCCATTAAAGAAACAAAGCACACTATGTAAGCACCTGCCTAAACTCACTGTTAACATTGGACCAACACTAATTGGTAGTGTCCATAATTGTGAATTAATTCTGTAACTGCTGCGATAGACTACTTCTAAGGGAGACTGTCCCATCTTTTCTTCCTCACTCATCTCTCCTAAATACATACACATACTCCTTTGCCACTCACACCCAGTAATGCACCCATGACCTGTGCAACACAGTAGACAAACAAGCACAATGATTTGAACATCTGTTAAGCCATCCAGACTTTGCACGTGACCCAGGATAGCTGAGTGAGCAAAATATGTTTATTTCCAGAACAGGAATATCTTAGGTCAAACACACATAAAAGTTTTTTATGTACATTTTTCTGACATCAGAGGACTCAGCACTTAACATAAAATTCATACCATTTTGGAGTTGGAAGGGACTTGAGAGATCTGTTCCTCTCGTTGGGCAACAGTGATTGAGAGTGCCAGCTCTCAATCAAACAGACCTGAGTTAAAGGCCCAGTTCTAGCACTTTCTAATCTTTGTGACCTTGAGAAAGTTTCTTAATCTCTCTAAGGCTTGGATTTCTCTTCTTTAAAATGGAAGTATAGGGGCTGGCCCCGTGACATAGCAGTTAAGTGTGTGCCCTCTGCTGCTGGCAGCCCAGGTTTGGATCCTGGGCGCGCACCGATGTACCACTTGTCAGGCAGTGCTGTGGTGGCGTCCCATACAAAGTGGAGGAAGATGGGCACGGATGTTAGCTCAGGGCCAGTCTTCCTTGGCAAAAAGAGGAGGATTGGCATGGATGTTAGCTCAGGGCTGATCTTCCTCACACACACAAAAAAAATGGAGGTATAGCCATAAAAAGGAATGAAGTACTGATATGTGCTGCAACATAGATGAGCCTTGAAAACATCATGCTAAGTGAAATAAGGCAGACACAAAAGGACAAACATTATATGATTCCATTATATGAGGTACCTAGCATCGGTAAATTCATAGAGACAGAAAGTAGAATGCTGGTTGCCAGGGACTGGGGGGAAAGGGGAATGAGGAATTATAGTTTAATGGGTATAGAGTTTGAGTTTTGTAAGATGAAAGAGTTCTGGAGATGGATGGTGGTGATGGTTGCACAATATTGTGAATATACTTAATGTCACTGAATTTTACTTAAAAATAATTAAAATGGTAAATTTTGTTATGTATATTTTACCACAATAGAAAATTTTTTTTAAATGGAGGTAATAAGGAGCTGGCCCCATGGCCTAGTGGTTAAGGTCGGCGCACTCTGCTTCAGCAGTCTGGGTTCAGTTCCTGGGTGTGAACCTACACCACTTGTTGGCAGCCACGCTGTGGCAGCAACCCACATACAAAATAGAGGAAGATTGGCATGGATGTTAGCTCAGGGCGAATCTTCCTCAGCGAGAAAAAAAAAATGGAGGTAATAATAGAGGAGTTGGGAAGAATAAAAAAGTGGAAATACATAAAGGGCCTAGCATAGTACCTGACAAAGAGTAAATAAATACTCCACAAATATCAGCGATAAGTGTTATTATTTAAAGACCAAAAGCTGAATCCCTGGGAGAAGAAGGGACTTGCTCAAGGTCACACAGTTTCAAGGTCTAAGCTGGATTGCAGACAAGGTTTTCTGTTTCCTGCCCCAGTGCTCTATTGCACCATGCCTGAGTTACTTTCTGTCTACTCGGGAAGGTTTTCTTTTTGACCCAGGGGTATCTAGGGCTGAAACGCTCAGGGCTTAATAGCCTGAGAGATGATGCTCTCTACTTCCAGATATAAAGAGAACAGAGCCCTTAAAACTCTATTTTTACCTTCTTTCCCCTTTTGCTGCTCTTGATGTCTGCCAACTTCCATTTCTCCCTCTAGATCTGTTGGGCTGTTGTCCTGGTTTCTCCTTCTCACTAAATATCTGGGTTTCTGATTGTTTCCTTTATTTCCCAGATGTACTAGTTTACATTTTCCCTATTCACATCCCTTATGGTCTCTAATCCAGATTTCTAGACTCTGTAGGGGAGAGGGAAATTTTTTTTTTCTCTCCAGAGTTTTTAAGTAAATAGACTATTTCCTTCTCATCACTTATGTGCAATAACTATTCTGTTAGGTTTTGCTGTTCTGGTCAGGGAAGCTGAGCAAAAACAGGGCTGGAAAACAGGTTTTTCAGACTGTTTCTTGGTGACATCTTAGGTCACTGCAGAGATGAGGCATTTAAAATGTGCAACAGAGGCTTAGCATTTGCTTGTCACATAGGGTAAACATTGCTTAAAAGAAGGCAAAGACTCCTGAAAACCTTAGTGGCACCGTAGCCTACTAAATAAATGTCTGCTGATGCTTATGATGATGCCCATAGTTTCAGAGGAACACCAAATGACACACACATAAGAGCCCCCAAGTAAGAGCCCTCCCTACCTAATTTGGAGGCATGCAGAACAAGAAAATATTTCCGGAGTAGAAGGAAAAGTCAGGAGCCTGAAGATCACAGAGGCGAATAGAAACCCTATCTATGGAAAAGGAGGGAATGAGAAATCTATATATCTTGTAAGAGCAGGAAGGAATCTTAGATTTGATCCAATATAGCTACTTCATCTTACAGATGAGACCCAATGACACTTCAAATCATGCAAGTAGCCCAGGATCTTTCACTCTCAGGAGAATTCTGATCAGAAAACCCTTAGGCTTTCTTAAGGCAAACCTTAAGAGGTTACTACTGCTTTCTTGCTCCTTACCTTTATGTTTCTGACTTTTGTGGCTCAAAGGCAAAATTTCAACTGGAATTTGTTGCTGCCATTGGGTTCAAGCCTGCACTGTTTCTATGGGGATGGCTTTGCAGCAGCATCCCCGTGCCCCTGAGTGTTCATAGCCCCAAGTGGGAGCTATAGCTCAAGGGGCTTGAGAATCCACTCAGGGCAGTTGTGCAAGATTTCTTTTGACTCCCTCACAGATTTTTGCTCAGGAGTGGTATGGGGAATGGATGAGAAGACTTGAGAGATGTGGGGAGAGGAGAGGCGGGGAGAGGATGCTTCTTGGGTGGGGGGATTCAGCATTGTTCCACAATCCAACCAGCAGGGGAGCAAGGCTGTGAGGCAACTCTGAGTCTCTAGGGGAAGTCTCCTGTCGAGCAGAAGGAGGAAACATCCGGCCTGCAGCAGCATTAAGGAGGGCTAATGTGTCCCAGGAGGGAAGGATGCTACCATCATGAACCTCTAAATATGGGCACGGTGGGATCCCAGCAAAGCAGTGACTTGAGGAGGATGTGTTCTACCCAGAACACAATATGTCTGTTAAGGGTGTTCCGTAGCACATGGAGCCCTGATTTGAGCTCAAGTCATATTTTTTACAATAGGTGAAAAGGTAAGGTTAATCCATGATTATTTTTCATCTCTGCAAATACATTATCCTAGAGCTTTTCAAGGCACACATCCCGTAAAGAAATGCTGAAGTTTGCTGAGAGGTTTCTGAGCTTTGGTCATATTTCAGCACTTACAGGAAGTGACACTGTACTCACATATAATAATAACAATATTCATATGTATTAAGTACTGGTTTATGCTAGGGACTGTACCACATGTATTAAGCACTTATTTATGCTAGTTATTTTTCCAAGTGCTTTACATGTATTATCTCATTTCGATTCTCACAGTAACCTAATGAGGTAGCTAGTATATTCATCCCTATTTTACAGATGAGGAAACTGAGGCAGAAAGAGGCAAAGTAGACCAACCAAGGTTACACAGCTAACCCAAGTGGTGGAGACAGGATTTGAATCCTGAAAGTCAGGCTTCAGAACCGTTGTGCTTAATCCTACACTACACTGTTGGGTGAATCAACTGTTTGCTAAACAAATAGTTTATCCCTGAGCCAGGACTTCCAGACTTTCACAGTGTGAACATATGTAGTCATAACAGTATGTCCCAAACTCGCTTGATCCTAAGAATTACCTGGACACTTGCAAAGTTAGAAGATTCCCAGACTCTAGCCCAGATCTACCCACAGTCAAGAAAGTTTGGAACCCCCTAATTTAGTGGAGTGAGCACCGTGAGCCCTGAGCATCAGAAAACCTAGGTGTTTGTCCTGACTGTGCCTCTAACTGTTTCTGAGACTTTGGGCAACGCCACTTCTCAATACCCTAGTAGCGCCATTGTCTGCCTGGAGACTCACTTACTGGAATGTTATAAGAATACATGAAATTTTTCCCCCTCATAAAGAAAATCTGTTACTTAAAAAACAGATAATAGGGCCGGCCCCGTTGCTTAGCGGTTAAGTGCGCGCGCTCTGCTGCTGGCGGCCCAGGGTTCAGATCCCGGGCCTGCACCGACGCACCGCTTCTCCGGCCATGCTGAGGCCGCGTCCCATGTACAGCAACTAGAAGGATGTGCAGCTATGACATACAACTATCTACCGGGGCTTTGGGGGAAAAATAAATAAAAAAAAATTTAAAAAACAGATGATAATATTCTCATAAAATGATATGCATAATTAACACGTATGTTAACTTCTACATTTTTTAGCTTGATCTCCCTTGAAGCACAAACCTAAGCCCTTCAAGGACACCTCTCCTCCAGCCTCTCCCCCAGGTGACGTGGATACACACCCCAAACTAGGCTGCATCTGACCGACATTAGCTCTCTCCCTCTGGGAGCTCTGATCTGCTCTCAGCTCAGCCCAACAATGAGAAACTTTTTTCTCATCTCCCTCAGGGGAACCTTCACGTTTATCCAATTCATTCCCTTGCAACCCAACTCTCAAGAAAGAAAAGGGGGAAAAATCCCACCCCTAAGAGACGGTCTTCAGGTCTGAGGAGGTTACTTAGCAACGGCACAAAGACCAGTGAGCAGAGGGGGACCTGGGGAGAAAACTCCTGGGTGGGGAGACAGAGCCAGTTTGAAAACTCCATTTCATCCAGAGAAAAACAACACGGAAAACACAAACAGAATCAATCCTGAGAAAAGCCAAGAGGGGCTTCTCCCCAGCACAGGTCATCTCCTTACTCCTTGCATCTCAACTCCTTCAAGCCCCTGGTGACCAAGTCCTCCCCCTGGTTTCGCCCATGGCCCGGGTGCCCTCCCCTTGCCCTGGCCTGACCCACACAGGCTTGGACTCCCCCACCCTCCCCAGGCACCCACCGTTCTCAGACGCGCTGGGACCTTCGCAGTCCGAGATTAACTGTTGGGGTTTCCGCTGCTTTCGCCGAGACATTCCCGGGTAGAGAGAGGTGGGATAGGGAAGGGCAATGCTCACTTAGTTTTAACCAGGGTGACCTGGTCTGGTCTCCCCCTTGGGTCTGAAGCCAACTGATGCCTCTCTCCCAGTGCAAATCACTGTGGAGCAGAGATGTTCTCCCTTCCCAGGGACAGACAGACAGACGCGCGCGCGCGCGCGCGATCTCTCTCTCGCTCTCTGATTCTCTGTCCCTGACTCTCTCTCTCTCTTTCTCTCTCAATCTCTGCAAGTCTTTAAAGGGGAGACGCCCCCTTTTTTTTCTTCAGCTTCTTCCCTACGCTTCTGCAGCTCCCATTGTAAAAGCAAAAATCCTAATCTTTCCGCACACTCTTTTCTTTTGTACTGCAGAGGAAAGGATTTAACCCTCTCCTCCCTGCCAGGGCCCCGGGCCTCTCCGTGTGCTGTCTGATCAGAAAATGTCCTTAGCTTGTTTCCCTAACTCTTCATCCAAGATCTTCCCAGTGCTTTTTGGTTTTTTCATGATTCTATGCCACCTTGTTTCACACTGCTTCTGGGGTATAAGCTGAAAAAATAACTTTCTGGTATATCTTGATTATGAGGCCAAGAAGTCAGCTGGTTGAAAATGGGGATATGAAAGGCTGGCCAAAAGGTTGAGTAAAGATGAACCATCATTATAATAACTTGATATATACAGAGCTCTTTATAATTGATAGACTTTTTTCATGTACATGACATATTTTGAGTACTACAATTCGAGATTAGCACGGCAGGTTTTACTACATCTGTTTATAGATGATCCTCTTGATAGATGAACCAAAAAGCTCAGTGAGGTTAGGTAACCTATCCAAGGATGCACAGCTGTGATGTAACAGAGACAGGCCTGGGAGCCAGGTACATCTGACAGCAGTCTAGCATTTTTTTTCCTCTATATTGTTAAAGGTGCAATATGCCACCAGACTCCTAGCGTGAAAAAGAGTGATTGATCTTAAGAAATCTCATTTAAAATAGCAATGAGAGGGGCTGGCCCGGTGGCGCAAGCGGTTAAGTGCGCGTGCTCCGCTGGGGCGGCCCGGGGTTCGCGGTTGGGACCCCGGGCGCGCACCAATGCACTGCTTGGCAAGCCATGCTGTGGCAGCGTCCCATATAAAGTGGAGGAGGATGGGCATGGATATTATCCCAGGGCCAGTCTTCCTCAGCAAAAAAAGAGGAGGACTGGCAGATGTTCGCACAGGGCTGATCTCTTCACAAAAAATAAAATAAATAAAATAAAATTGCAGGGCCAGCCCCGTGGCTTAGTGGTTAAGTGTGCGCGCTCTGCTGTTTGCGGTCCGGGTTCGGATCCTGGGCGCACACCCACGCACCGCTTCTTCGGCCATGCTGAGGCTGCATCCCACATACAGCAACTAGAAGGATGTGCAGCTATGACATACAACTATCTACTGGGGCTTTGGGGAGAAAATAAATAAATAAATCTTAAAAAAAAAATAGCAATGAGGTCAGTGGCTTTTCTGTCTCTCCCATTCCTGTCCTGCTCCCAGGGTTGAAGGGACACCCCCTCTGAGAAGATGATATAGATGAGGTCCATGGTACTCCAGGGTGGAAGCTACAAGGAAGCACTTGCAACTCAATATAAAGGAACTTTCTAATAGTGTGATGGACTCTCCAGTGAATTTGTGGGGTCTCTGTAATGTGTTCTCATAGAGGCTGAAAACAATTGTCAAGGATTCTGTGGAAAGAATTTCCTTGTGGATATGAAGTTTGACTTTTAATAATTCCTCCATCTCTAAAATACGTAATCTGGCAACCAAGCAGGTCTCTCCTGCTCACCTGCACACTTAAGGGTGATTCATTTATTGTTCTTTAACTTCTGGCCATGCTGTTCCTACCAGAATTTGAGTAATACTGTGCTACTAGGCATAGAATATCCAGATAAGCCCTATCTTCCAGCTATAATGACTAGGTCCTCTTCTTTTAACCCTATTTACGTTTTACTCTTCTTGCTGAGATGATAGAGCATCTGAAACACCATCCATTAGGAAAGGGGGGACTGTTTTCCCCTTTAGAGTTTAGTGATGTAAATCTCTGATGGCTACATCTTCAGAGAAAAGCAAAGCTAAGCTCACTCACAGTGTTGGGTGTAAACTTGAAGTTCCCTTCATTTCTGCCCTTACACCAGTCCAGGCCAGTGTAGCAATACTAAGAAAGGGAGAGAGAGACAACAGATGGTAGGAGGGTTGCTGGTGGTAAATGAGGCAGGTATATCTGAAGAGATTTGGGAAGCACTCTGATCTTTGATTTGGAGTTCACCGAATCTCCATTATTTTCCCAGTCCTTTGGGGTCAGGACCCTGGGTGGCTCCCTCAGGGTCCACCCTTGGCACTCTTGCTGACTTCGTCTAATTCATCCTGTTAACTTCCCTGTGTAGGAAAATGGGAACACTGAGACCAGGATATCTTCTAATTTCTCAGTGGAATAGACTGGGTCCTGTCACTCTCTCATCCCACTGTTTCCATCATTTACTTCTTTTTGAGGAAAAGAAGCGAGAGAAGGAACATAGCTGTCCGCTTTTCTCAGGAGTCTCTGAGATTTGGGGGTCCAATATTCGTCTCTTTCCTGAGTCTTATCTGTCTTGTCTTTTCCTATTTTTTTCCACCCTCCTTCTTGCTGGCCTTATTGTGAAAGGAAAGACTCTTTCCCCTCCTTTCCTTTCTTCTGCCCTCCCCCATTTGCCATTTTTTTCCTTTTACCTCTCCTCTGTGGCCTCTTGACCTCCCCACAGAGTTACAAAAGTAAAATCCTTGAAGAGATGCTGCTGTGGGAATGTTAATGAGCCTTCCCCACAAAGGGGCAAAGACTTTACTTCACTGAGTTGGAAAAAAGCCCCTTTGAAAAGGGGTTTCTGTGTGTGGTGAAGTGGAGAGGGGAGGGGAAGGAGAGAAAGGGAGGGAGAGGGAGAAAAGAAGGGAAGGGAAAGAAAGAGTGAGAGAATGAAAGACGGAGAGAGAGAACTGAGAGAGAGAGAGGGAAACTTAGTAGCAGAAGGGAATATTAAAACAACACTTTTCTTTCTTTAATTGGTGATTTAATTTTTGGAAAATGTTCCATGGTCTGTTGACCTTGTAAACTAAGTGCTTACATTCCCAGGAAGCTGAAGAAGCGCTCAATGGCACTGAAGATAATAGAAGATAGGAAAAAGGAACTTATCCTGGCACCTACCCTTAGTTCCTTCCCATGTGTGGGAGCCTGAGATGCTCTAGGGGGAATGTTCTGGATGGGGGTGGGCGTTAGTGGTGAAGAGGCGCTCTGTCTTCTGGCTTTGTGGTTCCTTCTTGGATTTTCTAATTTTATCAACATTTTCTATTTTGTCTTCCCTATTGGCTATTGGCCTAATAATTTTTTTCTCTCTTCAGGAGTAGCTTAAAGTACTGTTGGGTGTTTATATCATGGAGCTAATTTTCAAGCCCCACCACTTGAGCATAATCTCTGTATCCTACATTTGTGAGCACGGGTTGCCTCTGAATTAGTTAAAATGGATGTTAAGGCATTTTTAGTGTCAAAATTAAGACCTGAGAAAGCAAAGATGTTGTTGCTTTTTTTTAAATTGAGGTTTAATTGACTTTTGTTGCTTTTTAAAGAAAGACAGTCATTATGTTTGACTCTCAGAGATTTTCCAGCACGTTGTTTTGTGATGTCAGCACAACACTCCAGTTGAAGAAGCCCAGAACTGTGAGGAACAAAAAGAAGGTGATTGGAATGAGATCCTTGGAAGAGAAAGATGAGGAGCCAGTCAGGAATGCTAATTCCCAGAGCTCTATACACTCCTCTGGACTCACTGTAATCACATGGAGAATTTATCGAGGATTCACATTCCTGGCCTCCACCCCAGATCTACTTAATCAGAATCTCTGGGTCTGAGGCCTAAGATTTTTAAATAAGCTCTTAAATTATTCTTTTGCAGAGTCAAATTTGAGACAATTGCGCTTGATGGTGGTTTCTAAACCATGGGCTCTAGGTTCCTAGGGGACTGCAGTGTTGTTGCAAGGGAATCCATGTACACATGGAGGGAGCCCAGCCTGTGGCCCAAACAAATAACATGCCTCTCAAATGTACATACTACTGTTGGCCAAATGTTTGTTGATGTTGTTGAGATTAATATACTTTTAAGTCATTTAAAAGTTTCTAAACTCATAGTGGCTTTTGCCCTAAAAATACAACTATAGTCATGTGGAGGTCCAGGAAATTTTTTGGCATTTCATTCAAGACATCTTCTCTTAGGACAATACTCTACCCTTAACATTCCTTTTTCTAGTTTGTAGAAGAGCAGGCATTGTGGAGGCATTTCCTCTACCTTCTGAAGAGTTAGAATCCTATAAGGAATTTTATTTTTTATTTTTTTTTGCTGAGGAAGATTCACCCTGAGCTAACATCTGTGCCAATCTTCCTCTATTTTGTATGTGGGCCACCACCACAGCATGGCTGACGAGTGGTGTAGGTCTGTGCCTGGCATCTGAACCCGTGAACCTGGGCCACTGAAGTGGTGCCTGCTGAACTTAACCACGACACCGTGGAGCTGGCCCCAGGAATTTGATTTTAATTGCAAGAGAACTAAACTAGAAATCTAGAAACACATGTAACCTTTCTATTGATAACAATAATCACAGCTTGGGTGCGATCTGTGTGCCACACCCTTTGAATACATGATTTCATTTAATCCTTAAAATAACTTTGCCAAGGAAGCATTATATAATCCCCATCTTAGACATGCAGAAAAAACTCCATTTTACAAATGAAGAAACTGAGGCTTAGAGAGGCAAAGTAGCTTTCTTGCTCAAAGTCTTGTAGCTGATAAATGGCAGGTTGAAATTTGCCCAACCAATGCCTGATTGGACAGCCTGTTATTTTCACCACAGTGTGAGACTTTATTGCCATCCCGCTGATTTCTGCCTCTGTTATAGGCCTAACCTTCTGGCTGCAGATCTGGGGGATGACTTAAACTTTCAATTTCCAAAGAAAATTTGAAGACCTACAAGTAAATATCTACAACAAATTATGGTTCTTCTAATTACATCTACTACCGCATGTTCTTTGTCTTGCTAGCATTAAGAAAGTAGGGCAATGTAGAGTAAGGAAAAGTGCCCTTTGCAAAACTTGACTAAATAAGAAAGCATTGGCAAGCAATCTCAAGTCTTATTAGATGATTTGATTTCCGTCTGGCCTCTTTCAGGTGACAGTTGCCATGGTGTTTTAGGGGCAGAGGGAGGGAGTGAAGATCAAGGAGGGTCATTCAGATTGAGTCTTGTCTGGTGTTTCTTTTCAGAGTGCATTCAGCAAAGGATAGCAGGAATTTAAACGTTCATAAGAGGAAGAATAGAACTTATTCTTTTTGCTTTCCTTTATTTCTCCATGTTACTCATGTTAAATAAAGGTGAAATGGAGTTTGTGAGGAGGACAAGGTAATGGAACAGGAAAGGGAGGTTGTAGGGGGAGAGCCATGAGCCTAGCAGGCAGTGGGGGAAGGCTAGGGTGTGGGTGGGGAGGAGTGTGTGTTTGTGTGTGTGTGTGTGTGTGTGTGTGTGTGTGTCTTTTCAAGGGAGAAATTATAGGAACAATTTGCTAAGGTTCTGGGAATCCTGAGGTTGGTCATTTGAAAGAAAACCAACAAATCAACAAAGGATGGGAATCAGGTACAAACAGTGAGGGTGAGGAGTGAGTATGATAAGAAAGGCAAAAAAAAAAAAAGAGAGATAAACTAAGCCATGAGAAAGGAAAACAAATCAGAGTGATGAAAAAGAAGGAGTTAAGTCACAGAAGCAAGTCTTTGGAGGAATGGAACATATGGATTGAGTATGTCAGAAAATAAGAATAGTTGGCAACCTATCATAGAAACATGGTCAGACCCTTCAGGAGGAACTTTAAGAAGAGGAACAACAAGTCGACTCCCAAGGACTTTGGAGCTGGAAGGGGCCATAGGGATCATCTCCAAATCTCTCACTTTTCAGATAAGGTAACTAAGACCAAGAGAGGTTAAGTGACTTTTCAAAAGGTTCTCCAGAACCAGATCTTATCTTAGGGAATTGCCCTTTCCACTACTGTATGGGGCTGGAGAAGAAACGAGGCAAGGATGAGTGGGAAGCCAAGCATAAGTAAAAATTAAAAGATAGATCTTAAGTTAATTTCTCCATCCTCTCTAGAATTTATGAACTTTCTCTTTTCTTGTGGGGATGATTGTATTTAGGAGCTAATTCCATTCTGATAACTTCATATCTTAAACTATTTCGGTCAGATGATAATCCCTTCCCAACGTTGGAGACTATTCCCGGGAAGGGGATTCTTCAGTGACTAATTTAATTACTGAGGATATTCTTGATGATGCCTAATTGATTCCTAATTATATTTTAAATGCAAATCTTTTAAATCTGCCTTTGGTAGAGTTTATTTATTCACATTCATCCCTTCAAAAAATATTTTTTGAGCACCTACTATGTACTAAGTACCTAGTATACAACAGAAAATAAAACAAATGCAGGTTTACCCCGCTATCCGAAAGTAGAGCATTCCTATGGAAACTTTCTTGAGCTGTAATGGCCTAAAGCGAAGAACCAATTACTGTTAATTTACATGGGAAACATTTTTGAGTGTTCCCAGATCCAAAAAATAACCTACCAAATCACACCAAATAACATGTAAAACCTAAAATAACACTAACGTATAGTAAAAGCAGGAATGATATAAATACACAGGTTATATAAAGTAGAAATAATTTATGTACAGTATAGTTTCTCTTACCAGAGTCAAGAAGATAGCAAGTACACTGGAAAGGTGAGAGATGGTAGTGGCGATGATGGCGAAATCATGGTGGTGATGAGGGCTGAGCTGGTGGATGTTGGGTGGTGGGAGGTACAGGAGACTGGGGTGTAGGAGAGAGAGGAAGCAGGGTCGCCTATTAACATCTCATTGTGGTCTGAATCCATCAGGGCAGGCAGGTCACTAACATCTACACCTTCTTATGTCTGCCTGCCTCCATGTGAAAGTTGAGGTTCCTCATCTGCTGTGGTTGATGTGGAAGGCTTGAAACAGCATGGTATGCTTGACTGCTTAGCCTCTATAAAGTCTCACTGCAAAACAAATGCTGAACGCTATTTTCAAATCCTCTTCAGATTTCTTTTGGTTGGTGAAAACAGGTACTAATGTAGTTCTTTTGTAAAAGTGAAGTGGCGTAAAGTGAACATTTGAATACTAGAGGAAACCTGTACTGTCCAGTTTATTATTATGTAGCTATTTTGTAATGGTTTGGACTTTAAACTTTTGGTGATATCTCTTTGTTATTGTTTTTCATTATTTCCATTTCCAAATTATGCCACTGCTTTATTTTATTTTTTTAAATTTTTTATTTATTTATTTTTCCCCCAAAGCCCCAGTAGATAGTTATACGTGATAGCTGCACATCCTTCTAGTTGCTGTATGTGGGATGCGGCCTCAGCATGGCCCGAGAAGCTGTGCGTCGGTGCGCGCCCGGGATCCGAACCCGGGCCGCCAGCATCGGAGCGCACGCACTTAACCGCTAAGCCACGGGGCCGGCCCATGCCACTGCTTTATTCCTCGTCCATAATTGGGGTAATCCCAGGATTATTAGGGACTTCTGATGTGGCTCCTCATTTATCCAGGAACTGCTCTTATGGTTTCACAATGAGCCAGGACATGTGGTTCCCATGGACTTAATTAGAGCAAGTTTACTACAGAAGATAGTTCAAAGTAAGGAGAGCTGGCGGGGCAAATCAAAGCCAGAATCTTTGAGGAGAACTAGGAGGAGCTGAAGATCCCCACACGCAACCTGTGAGTCCAAAGGGGCTGGAATAGGCTAGCAAGTGAGTTAAGGGAGAGAGGAGTTAAGAACAGGAAAGACTGCTGTGAATATTGACTTTATTGGACTTGTAGGTTGAGGTGAATGGCAACTGGCTTAAATGTGGAAGTTAAAGATACGTAGTGAGGGGCATGGTGTATATTGTATATACAATTCTGTGCCTCCCTGCAAGTGAGCATTTCTACGAGGCTGGATGGCAATATAATACTTATGTTATTTAATGATCATAGACCACTTGATTCATTATTCTTTGTTATCTTAAAGTGCATTGTACATTTCTTGACTCCATGATCCACTTAATCCCATGGAATCTAATATGAGGTTCAGGAATTTACTATGTATGGTGTGATGCTATCTCTCTCCTCTCTCTATATAGATAGACAGACACACGCAGATATATACATATATATAAAATCATATATATACATACATATATACATACACACACATACAGACATATATCTGTGTATATACATGTCTAATATATACACGAACTAATTGATTGTCCATATATATATATATGGAGAGAGAGAGTGAGAAAGAAGATATGTATAAATATATATGTTAAAATATATATATTTAAAAAAATGTATGTACAAAGATGAGGAGAGGGGATCAATGGATTTAGAGCAGAAACTGAGGATGATGGAGGAGAAACTTCATGACCAAATTCTACTCTACAAGGTTTAGATCTTTCTTTGCCCTATCTGGGTCAATGACCTCTGTTTCCATCTTTTTTTTTTTTTTTAAAGATTTTATTTATTTTATTTTTCCCCCCAAAGCCCCAGTGGATAGTTGTGTGTCGTAGCTGCACATCCTTCTAGTTGCTGTATGTGGGACTCGGCCTCAGGATGAACGGAGAAGTGGTGCCTCGATGCGCACCCGGGATCCGAACCCGGGCCACCAGCATCGCAGTGTGCGCACTTAACCACCAAGCCACAAGGCCGGCCCTGTTTCCATCTTTTGATCAAGGGTTAAATGTTATCAGAGTGTGTGTGTTTCAAAAAAATTGGATGGAAGTCTGAAAGAAAAGGGAGGGTAAGGAGGAGGACTTGGGAGAAACAGGCCTGTTACTCTAAGGGAGTTGTTTTTTCCATCACCTACCCCCATCTTTATACCGCAAACCTCCCCATCCTTCCACACACACCATTTCTAAGCTGTCTATCTTTATTCAGTCAGCTGGAAATCCAAATTAGCTTTTTTCTTGAAATTAAAGAAGGAACACTCCCCTCTGATCCCCAACATACCTAAAAATAGCCTTAGAAAATAAACTCAATAAAATCACATTATATAATTTAAAATCTTAGAAAACAAAAAGTGTCATAACTATTGAAGAGTACTATGAAATCCCTTCTAAACTTAAGACCTGTTTGAAATAAGATCATTACAAATATGTATAATATAATTTTCAAAATAAAAAGTGCATTTATATGAAATTACAGTTTGGCCATTCTTTGATACCCACTGGGTATCTACTCTATGCTAGCTGGGCATGACGTATATGAACGTAACTTATGTCCTTTCTACCCTGCAGGAGCTTGTATTGAAAGCAGACAGAGGTCATATTTCACACATTTCTATTTTTAGTGGAGAAATCATTGACTTGGGTTCTAGTCAGACTCTTCCACTTCCCAGTTAAATCACCTTGGAAACGTCTTTACCTCTCCAGACCTCAGTTTCCTCATCTGCAATGATGAGGTTAGACCAGATGATTTTCTCACCCAGCTTTAACCTCTGTGCTTTATGTGTGAATATCTACATTAAATCAAGAAAACATGTCTATTGCAACAATTTCTACATAAGGTCCTGCAATAATAAATCCATGGGAGTTAGTTTCTAAAGTCATCACTAAGACAAAAGTCACCTGGAGTCAAAGTTGAAAATCTCTGAGGGAGGAATGCACTAGAGACCCCTTTTGCTCTGGTGTTAGAGCAGATGATCATTTCTTTGGCCGAGTATCAAATGCTGTAGGTGGCCTGCATTTAGGGGGTCGATAGAATAAAAAATATACATGCCTCGAAAAGAATCACACTCCTGCTTGTATTAGAGAGGACAAGAGAACTGAGAGACTCATTTTGTGCTCACTGAATGGAATACCAGAGTGGGACTGACTGCATTCTTTAAATTATTGTTTCTCCCTTTCTTTTGCAGACCTTACTGTAATTATAATTGAATTTGCATGTTGAAATTTAATTTGAATTAAATTAAAATATTAAAATGCACTAACAACCCTCAGGCCTGCTGATCTTCATGACCTCTAGAAGTAAAACCAAAGCAGCTTACAGGTTCATTATTCTGTATTTCCAGATGGCAGAATCACCTCAGGATTTAAGCCCAGGCCAGAGAAATCCTTTCTTTCTTTTCAGACATAAGGACCAAGCTAGATCTTCCAATTAGTTACACTCTCAACAAACATTTATCAAATGCATTTCATATTTCACTCACCAGACCTGCATTTAGGGGGCAAGTAGAATTAAAAAAAACATACACTTCTCAACGGAGAATCACACTCATGCTCACATTAAGAGAGGGGCAAGAGAACTGAGATGCTGGAGTTACGAAGGTAAATGAGACATGGACCCTGCCTCTCCTTGAGAAGAGGGGCAATGTTAAAAAATATATATGATAAAATGTGAGAAAATTTCATAGAGATATGCATAAAGTTCCATGGGAAGAAGAAGGGAGACTTGACTTGGACTGATAGTCCACCGACAATAAATTATCCATCCATCCGTCCATCCATCCATCCATCCATCCATCCATCTATCCCTTCCTCCCTCCCTCCCTCCATCCTTCTATTAAACATATGTCCACAGTTATTTACTATATATAAAGTGCTGGGCTAGATGTCATAAATGAACGAGAATAAAAATAGATCCTTCTTGAAGGAGTGTGATTTGGTATAAGAGATAAAACAGGTAAGCAGGTAATGTTAATAGCCGCTCTTTATGGCCATTTCTTTGTAACAAGGCTACATGAGGCTCTTTACTTACATTCTCTCTTACAGTAATCTTGTAAGGTAGACATTATTATCCCCATTTTACCAGTTAGGAAATTGAGGTTTAGAGAGGTCAGTAACTTGCCGAAGGTCATGAAGCCAGCTGTGAATTATGAAACTGAGGCTCTAACACATTTATCTTACAACAAAGTCTGTGCTTCAAAGACTGTGGATTCTGGGTGTGACTTTTTGGGCTTAAATTTCCTTCATCACTTATCAACTGCATGATTTGGGGCATTTTACCTAACTTCTCTGAGCCTCAGTCTCCTTATATAAAAATGAGGTTAATAGCATCTACTTCATAGGATTGTGGAGATTTAACAAAACTCAGTTAAAGCATCTGGCCCAGGACCTGGTCGATCTCTCAAGCTCACTACATTTGATGGCTAATATTATTATGCTGTCTTGCGTAGGGGCAAGTGGTGAGTGCAAATGTGTACACATGCAGAGGAAGGAAATTTCACTTCCAATTGGAGGGCGGGAGGGTGAGTAGATTAAAGGTGAATTATGAAATATTCACTTAAATTGGAGTTTTCAAAAAAAAGTAAGACTTGAACATTTAGAGTAGAATGCTCTGTGAGGGAGGCAGCAAGGAGCTTGTTACCTGTGGGAGGTCACAAGCAATGAAAATGCAAGCAAATCAATTAGATAATTGCAAAGAGTAGTAATTAAACAGCACTTAAATTAAACAGGAGAGAAAGTGAAGAGGAAGGGTGGGGCTGGTGGGTAAGAGATTAAGAGGGAAGACTTGATTCTATCTCAAGGTAGAACGCTGTTCATATGTAGATCGACTGCTACCTGTGAATGGATGGATACTGAATATTGGCCCAAACTATTGGAAATGCAAATACTCTTAGAAACAGGGGCTATTAGTGATGCAAATATGAAAAACCCCTGATTTAAGCAGAACAACCATGACAAAACACTCTAATCAATCTTTGAATGAAGCAATCTATGAATGAAGATATTCACATCCTTATGATTTTGATGACAGAAATGATAGTAATTCTTCTTTGTCCCTAGTTTGACTGATCTTACTTAGTAAGACTAGCCATCCTATTCTTATTGTTCATTCATTCATTCAACAAATATTTTACTGAGAGTTTACTATGTGCTGGTCACTATGCCAGGCCTGGGGAATAGGGGGGATGCTCTTTCCTTGGAGTTCTCATCTCTTGCTCCAGAGGGCTTTTGGAACAGAAGGGCACATCAGGAGAACCCCAAGCAGGTGCTGACACATGTCTATTGACATTTTTTGGATAGGGGTGGGAGAGGACTTGGTAATATACAGAGTGTCTTGAGGTGATCTATGGCGAGAAGATAAAGTACTCTTGATTGAAGAGATTTTGAAAAAACTTGAATGTTCCCAAATTTTATTTGAACTAAAACATTGCCTGTCTTTCAGTTGCCTCTGTGCACCCAATCCCAGGGCCCTCCCCATCACTCCTCCTCCTATACCTGTCCTCATCTTTTGGTATCCAAATTTAACCAAATAAATCTTCTGGTTCTTTCCACCCATTCCAACTCCTGCTGTTCTTCACAGCCAGTCTTTGGGCTCAGCCCCAAGCCTTGAGGGGCAGTAAATGAATTCAGTTGCTGGTCAAACACAGATCCCCATGGAAACCAAAGGACTAAGAAAACAAAAAGAGGAAGAGGCAGCCACCGCCTGACCTTTTATGCTCACTCTCCAAATTCTTTTCGCTCTTGGGCATGAAGGCAAGTGCTTATTTGTACAACTAGTGGAACGAAAGAACCCGACCCCTCCCCCAACCCCCAAATTTCTTAAGAACCTCTCTTCTCTTTGATAGTAAGTGAATGGCAGTGGGACATCTCCACCTGGTGGTAGAAATACCAAATTACCTCCACGAAGAGATTAATATGTGGAGCCTGCGATGCAGGCTATTAAGTAGCTGCAAAAGGGAGAGGACGCAAAGACGTAACGTGCAGGAGCCACTCCTAGGAAAGTGTTTAGTTGTGATGCCTTTAGTACTTGCTCCTTGTCACATATATTTTCAAAATATTTAAATATCATCTTTATGTTGATGACATTATTTTTTTTGCCTCTAGTCCAAATATGGGTACATGAGGTCTAGTCTTGCATTTCCCAATTCCATAGTAGATATTTCCTACCTGAATGTCTTGTTGTCCTCACAAATTCAGTGTAATCCCGGAGCTGGACTGTGCTCTTCTCTTCCTTTCCTTTCCCTTCTAGAGGGTGGCCTTTGCTAGCTTACAGAGGAAACCAGAAAATTTATTCCACTGTCTTTTTGATATAGCCTTCCTGGTTCCTCCAGGGCTTTCATTCTTTCTGCTGCCCCTGGTGATAGTCCCAGCCCCCCTTGAGTTGTCACCTTTTTCTCTTCAGGAGCAAAGAGGGAACAGGGAAGGGCAGATGCACCTGCTTCCTCTTGCTTCTTGATTTCCTTAGCCTTCCCAAGACAAACACACCAGAGGACCTATGATGTTCTTAACTGGAAAGTTAGGGTGATTTCAGAAGGGAATTACAATGTAGGAGAGAGAAAACTTGAAGTTCTAGCTAGCCAGGATTTTCCCTTTCACTCTTCAAAGGAAGGTGCTTCAAGACTTGGGTCTTCACAGGAAGGGGTGTCCCCACAGGTCCTCCCTCCATTCCTCACCTGCCAATGAAGTGGGCTAGGCTCCAGTTTCTGGAGTTCTTTAAATCCAATCTTCTGAGTTCTTTAAATCCAATCTTCTGAGTTCTTTAAATCCAATCTTTCCACCAATGAGAGCTTTGGGCTTGCTGGTTCCCATACAGGTTGACCTGTTAAGTGAGCACATCTCTCAGGCTCATTTCTTATTGTCATTATTAATTAATTAAATCAACACGATCTGAATCAATGACGAAGATACACTACCTCCCTTTTAGAAAAGTTCTGGTCCTTACCTTGTGTCGAGGAACATATGATTCTTTCCTACTCTTCCCGGAGGACTTGGTGCCATCATAGAAATAACTCATACTTCTAATATTGGATTCTCAGTCATAAACGGATGCCTATCTTGACAAAATTCTTTTGGTTTAGAGTCTCTGATGGGAGGGGGTGGGGGATTGAGGTGAGAAGAGTGATTTGCTATTCCCTTCCACTATATCAGCATATCTAAACCACAAGTGATTATCTTCTCCCTTAAAGCAGCTCTGCATCCCAACTTTACCTTTCCTGTTGAAGGCACTCCTTCTCTATTAATTAGTCAGGCTTTACTTCCACTTCCCTTTTTTCTGAAAAACAAAAACAGAAACCTGGACTAAAAACCCAAAAGAATAAAAAAGATCCACCCTTTTGTTAAAATACTTTTCATATTCATATCTCATAAAACACTGTGGAAATATCCTCTTTCTATTTCCATAGGCACTCCCTAGTCCAGATCTTGAGCACTTCACCCCGGAGAAATCGCCTCTAACTCTGCTACCCACATATTCTCACTTCCAGGTTACCCCTTCCCCGCCACCTTCATTCTCTACTCCATCCTACAAACTGTTTATTAAATACCACTTGCATCAGTTCCCTCATCTGTCCCAAATCTTTTAGTGGCTCTCAAGTTGTTACTACATTCAGTATTATTCGCCTTGGTTCCTGAGGCCTCATCCTTACCAAATAGCCTTACGTCTCCCCGCCCCCTCCTCCCTCTGCTGCAGTTTGCCCAGGCTCCCTCTGGTCCCATATTCTCTTCCACCTCCGTACCTCCAAGTGTCCTAGAGCCCTCCTTCCCTCCCTGACTGCTCCAGCTTCCGTGGGTCTCCATCTTCTCTGCAGGGTTGCAATACTTTTAGTAATCTCTCCACAATCTAACATGTAACATTGTTTGCTGCTATTTATAATGTGTATTAGCTTTGTCACTCCAACTAAATAGTCATCCACATCAGAGGAGTGGTCAAGGCTTTTATGCACCTTCTATAAGCCACATCTCTGGGCACAGTGCTGAGCGCATTATGTTCTCAATGAACACTTGCCCATTAAACTTTCTACTTGCGTGTGAGTCACCTGTGACCTCTCCTTTCTCCATGCTAGCACAGCACGTTGTTTGTACCTGGATTATACCACTTACCATAGTTTACCTTTTATCAAAGGTGGAGCCCATACCTGTTTCTTTGGCTGCACTAGAAGTTCCTCAGGCATGGAGTCCATATTGTTTTCATTTTGCACTATTCACAGCATTTAGCAGAGTACTATAGTAAGAAGAAATTTAACTTTTTTTCAAGAAGGAATACTTTTATATAACAGGGAAAACAATCCACAGGTTTTGAAGATAAATGCATTGAAAATATAATGGTAAATTAAAAAAAAGAGATTTCTATAGCCAATTAACTATTCTATTTACATTAAAACACTCAGAATTGAATTTTTAAAAAATTTTATGTTCAAAGAATTAGCATTGTTTCTTTCATTTGGTAGATGATTTGGGTAATCATTCAAGGAAGATCACTGAGTCCAACATGATAGATCCTATGTTCTTCACATATGGATGTAAACACAGGCTGCACATATTGAGGCCATATTTCCAGATCGGACCATGCCAGTTTGAGCAGATGTGGCAAGAGTGAGAAGCCTGGTCAAATTTTCGTGGGTGGCTCCAGTAGAGCTGCTGGTGACCCATCTTGCTTTCAGGGGTGTAATGAGGCAAAAGGTCAACAATTGTTTTTTGTGTTTTTAATTAAATCAAATTCTTCAAGATCCTGCTTTGGCCCCTTCTCCAGGGTACTCTCATCATCGTCGTCATTGTCGTCGTCATTATCATCATCATCATCATCATCATCATAGCAACTGATGCTTATCTAACATTTATATAGCCCTTACTCTATGCCAAGCACTGTTCTAAGTGTTTTGCTCACTTAACATTTACAGCAACCTTATGAGCAGGTCTGGGACTAGGGGCGAGGCAAGAGAGCCATCTGGGGTGCAAAATTTAAGAGACATTGACTTAGGGTCACACGAGCACACTTTTGCATCCTAGGTGCTTCTCTTGCTTCACCCTAGCCCTGGCCTTACTTATGAAGAAGTTACTAGTATATACCCATTTTTCAGATGAGTAAACTGGGGGCACCAAGAAGTTAAGTAACTTGTTTAAAGTCACACAGGTAATAAGTGGCAGAACTGGGATTTGAATCTGAGTAGTCAGGCCTCAGAATCTGCTTTTAACCAGTCCCCCACACTGTCTTTTTAAGTGCTTGGTTGATTTTCTAAGTGCTGGCTTAATTTTAACCTAGTAAAATGTTCATATAATGGACACACTTAGGTATAGTATAAGCTGTAGATCCATATAGACTGGAGATATGTGCCTGAAGAGACTTGGAAACAGGTAAATGCATCAAGGCACCTGAGCATAGCAAGGGGAGGCAGGCTGGAATGTGTTTATAACTAAGAAAACAGAAGTCTAAATTATGTGATTGCACTGTCACCTTCCTGAAGAAAGACTTTGTAAATGTAAGCGGAGTGGTCTTCTTGGAGCCTAAGGAAAAGGGGTCAGAGATCAAGACTCTTATGTTGAACCAGTGCTATCTGAGAAGAGCAGCTCCTCACCAGGTGGCTCCTCACCAGGCTCCACCTGGGTCTGGGTAAACAGGCCTGCTATGGGCTGAATTGTGTCCCACTCAAATTCATATGTTGAAGCCCTAACCCCCATTTTGATTGTATTTGGAGATAGGGCCTTATCCCTGGATAAGGTACCCTGGAGAGGTAATTAAGGCTAAATAATGTCATAAGTGTAGGGCACTGATCCAATAGGATTGGTGTCCCTATAAGAAGAGGAAGAGACACCAGGGATGTGCATGCACTGTGAAAAAGCCATATGAGGACACAGAGAGAAGGTGGCCATCTGCATACCAAGGAGAGAGGCCTCAGGAGAAACCAACCCTGCTGGCACCTTGATCTTGGGCTTCCAGACTCCAGAACTGTGAGAAAACAAATTTCTGTTGTTTAAGTTATCCAGTCTGTGATATTTTGTTACGGTAGCCCTAGCAGACTAAGACAGGGCCCTCCAGACCACTGGCCCCCTTATTTCTACTTTGGTGCTCACAAGTGACCTTCTGAAGATAATTCCACTTCCTAAGTACCCTGATTCCAGGAAGGGGGTGCTTTGAATAACGTACCTAACCTCTCTAGCCAATGGTGAGAACTACCGCCTAGTCCTAAACCCCATGATAAGCTATTAAAATATCTTGAAATTGTAAAAAATTGTAAAAAATCTTGAAATTGTAAAAGTGTCTCAAATTTGGTCTGAGTTGGAACCCTTTTGTGTAATATAATTCACACTTTCTTCTTGGAAGAAATTAGCTTTAAAAAAAATTAGCTTAAACAATTTTCTAATGAACTTTCAAGATATTAAGACTTGTTTTGTGAAATTAGTCATCCACTTGCTTAACAGCTGCCTTGAGGCAAAAGTCTAGTGATCTTTAACCCGATTTTCCTTTCTCTCTGGGTCTCTTCAGACAGTGATTATCTAACCATTCTCCTTTCTTATACATATCCCTCTGAGAGTGACTATTTTAATTGGCCTACCATAGGGGTCAGGAAGAATCTATTTGTTGACAGCATCACTTGTCCTAGGAGGCTCAGATAGAGCTATTCCTAGCTAATCTGAAAGCAGATTCTGGAAGGAGCCAGAAGCACCTGAGTACTACTGTGCTAAAGTTATTATTTCACAAGGAGTAGAGCCAGAAGAATATGTTTTCCTTCTGTTGAATTCGGAAGAAAATTAATCATCACCGGGGCAGTGTGCCTGCCCCTATGCAGGAGGAAACCATCTGCAGTTCTTCCTGGTGGAGGACTGAACAGGAGTTGAAGTGCCAACCTTCTTCCTCTCCATCACGGGAGCAGAAGCCCGGGCTCCAGCAGGAATGTATTGCTTTCCTTGGACTCCCAAAGCTATCGTGCAGGAGGACCCCAGTGTCTCCCACACATATGCTAGCGGGATGGGATGTCACAGCCCTCTCAGCAAGAGAGCCTAGCAACTAGGCTAGAGGGCTCCTCTCAGAGTGCTTTTAGCACAATACCGTCATCCCCTGCTCACAGCTCCTGGGGCTCGTCGCAAGAAGAAGGCGTAAGCAACGGTCCATTCTCTTCAGAGCAGAGTGCTTTCTTCCATGAATTCTTTCAAGTTGCAGTCGGCACATCTCCCCCTAGTTTTTTGTATAAACAGGATGAAATAAAAAACATACTTAACGTGTTGACTAATTGTTCCTTTTAACCTTCTTTTCTGAAGTTCCGTTTCCCCAACTTTTATTTATATCTTTTGGCCTTCTCTGGTTCTTTTCCAAAGTCTTTTTTTTTAATAGTCTTTATTTTTTAGAGTAGTTTTAGATTCACAGCAAAATTGAGCAGGAGGTACAAGAGAATTCCCATATATCCCCGCCCCCACTCATGAATAGCCTTCCCCACTATCAACGTCCCCACCAGAGAAGTACATTTGTTACATTGATGAACCTACATTTATACATCATTATTACCTCCAAAGTGTGTGGATAGTAGAGGGGAATCAAGGTTTGAAATGATATTCATTGTATGGCTATACCACATTTTGTTTATCCATTCGTCAGCTGATGGAGATTTGAGTTGTTTCCATTTTTTGGCTATTATGAATAATGCTGCTATGAACATTCATGTACAAATTTTTCTGAAAATATGGTTTTTAATCTGAGATTTGAAAGATGAGAAAGAATTAGGCAAGGCTAGTGTTGTTAATGAAGGTGATGATTAGGGTTATGAGAAAAGATAGGGGAAGTAACCTGAGGCCAGATCATTCAGATCTTTGTTAAGGACTATGGATTTCATTCTAAGTATAATGTCAAAGCCATTGACTGAATGAAAGCTCCACATTGACATGATCTGATTTGTGTTTTAATGTTGTCACTTTTACGGCTATGTAGTGAATGGATTGCGGGGGTGGAAAACACAGAATTAGAAGACTGTTCCAACATTTCAGGTGAGGGGTGATAGCCTGGATTAAGGTTATGTCACTGAATGTTGAAATTTGTGAATGCATTGAAGATATACTTGTTTCCTCCATCAGGTTTAAATTTTGAAGCAAAACAAACAACAAAGAATTTAATAATTTCATTGGCTTCTACAACTTCAGGATGAGTTTCACTAAATAATACCTTTTTTCTAGCATTTTTGTCACCCAGAGTAGACATTTTCCATGTCTAATTCTTTGTTTTTAAGTTGTGCTTGCTTATTGGAACCAAGGCAGGACGTTGCCAGATGGCCAAACCACAGAACTGGTCCAAGCCAGAAGGGTCCAACATGGTGATGGGTGCTGTGCGCAAAGGGAAATGTGTGCAAAAGGTGCCATGTGCAAGAAGGGAAGACCTTTGCGTGCCCCAAATGCCCTTGCCTGGAGCGATGACACAGAGACCCCTCCTCCTTCACATCCCCTAAGAACTCTGCTCATCTTCCCTTTGGGGAGAAGGTGTTTTAGAGCATGAGCTCTGCCTCCTCCATTCATTGATCAGTGAATAAAATTTCCACTCTGCTATTCTGAACTCTGTCTCTTTCTATTGGCGCGAGTGGCTCTGAGCAAAAGGACCGACTTGTGGGTCACCGGTCCCTTAGGGCTCAGTAACATTTTCGGCTATAGAGTTGTGCTTACAACCTACAATTTTATAGGATTACCATCTTTTTATCTGTGTATAAGTTCAGAATATAGAGTTAAACTCTCATGAAATCTCCTTGTGATCAGTTAGTTCACAGGTGATCTCCACCAGGAAGGGCATTGTCATTTAACTCATGATAATTTAAAACATCTTATTTCCCTTTCATAATGATTTCTAATATGGATACATATTATGGTCATAGTAGAAATTCATCTCTTTTAGCTCAAAGGTACCATGTTCCTTCTTTCTTTTTAAAAAATAGATTTTATGAAGCATATGTTACACTTTATGTAGTTGTCCCATAGTCCATGGGTATTCTGTTCTGGTTTTTTTCTAATCTTTTTCTGTTTGCTTTTCAGTTTTGGAGGTTTCTATTGAGCTATCCTCAAGCTCAGACATGTTTTTCCTTACTTGTGTCCAGTCTACTAATAAGTCTATGAAAAGCATTCTTCATTTCTGTTACAGAGCTTTTGATCTCTTGCATTTTCTTTTTGGTTCTCTCTTAGGATTTCCATCTCTCTGCTTGCATTGCCCATCTGTTCTTGCATGCTGTCTACTTTATCCCTTAGAGCCCTTAGCAGGTAATTATACTCGTTGTTTTTCTTCCTTTTTTTTTTTGTGAGGAAGATCAGCCCTAGCTAACATCCGATGCCAATCCTCCTCTTTTTGCCAAGGAAGATTGGCCCTGTGCTAATGTTCGTGCCCATCTTCCTCTGCTTTATATGGGACACTGCTGCAGCATGGCTTGACAAGCAGTGCAGTGGTGCGCGCTCGGGATCTGAAACTGCAAACCCAGGGCCAATGAAGTGGAGCGCACGCACTTAACGGCTGTGCCACCAGGCCGGCCCCTATAGTTGGTTTAAATTCATGATCTGATAATTCCAACATCCCTGCAATATCTAAGTCTGGTTTTGATGCTGGCTTTGTCTCTTCATACCATGTTTTTTTGCTTTTTAGTATGTCTTGTAATTTTTTCTTGATAGTTGGACATTATGTATTTGGTAAAAGGAACTGCTGTAAATATGCCTTTAGTAATGTGGTGGTGAGGTATGGGGGGAGGGGAAGTGTGCTGTAGTCCTGTGAGATTAGGTCTCAGTCTTTCAGTGAGCCGGTACCTCTGGATGGTGAACTTCACATGTGCTTCTCAGTCCCCCCTCCCTCCCTTAGGTGGGATGGGTTGGCTAGAGGGGGCTGGAGTTGGGTATTTCCCTTCCGCCAGGTCAGTTAGGCTCTGATAATACCCCAGCATGTTAGACTTTGGTTAAATAGTTTCCCCTTAGGGCAAGCCTTGAAGAACAGAATGCACTGGTGTATTTCAAAATGATTCCATTTTCCCTCCTCCTGCTGGAAGCCTGAGGGGATTTTTCTCCTATTCTCACTGTGAGAATGAGGTAGAGCTCCTGGAGGTAAAACTCACAAAAACCTGGGAGCCTTGCAGTAACTGGGTCCCCTGGAGTTTATCTCTCAGAGTCATCTGCACTTGAGCCTCCAGGAAACTGCCAATTACAGTTCAGATTTCCCTACCCCAGCACTGGTTCTTGTGGAGGTTGCTGCTTGTGGGTTTCTGCTCCAGTAAGTTGTGATGCTCTGTATTCACCTGTTGCTCTCTCCATTTCTGGCGGCAGTGGTTTGCCCCGTAACCTCACTTCTCTGATGGACTTAAGAAGAGGTGTTGATTTTTCAGTTTGTTCAGCATTTTACTTGTTGTTTGGATGGAGTGGTGACTTCCAAGCTTCTTACATGCTGGACTGGAAATCAGAAGTCTCCAAAGTCTTTTTACCTGTCTCTCCATAGCTGCACTGACAAGAAATCTAGTCAGATCTTTTTCATTGCTAGGTAAATATCTCTTTACTTCAGTGTTCTATACCATGGTCTGGGAATAATGGTTCCGGCCCATTGGCCTGTGGCAGATCAGGCGGGGCCTGAATCACATAAGAAGTTCTGGATCATGGAAGAAGGAGGCCCAGAAGGGCTGAGAGCTTAGGCTGAAAGAGTCAATAAGCAGAGAAACAGACAGAGTGGCCTGCTCCAGGAGGGTGACAATGGCTGCAGAGGTCAGGCAAAAATAAGGCTACCAAGGCATTGGGATCACTGTTCTAGAGCGTGGTTCCAGGGTAAACATTCGGAGAATGAAGCCCTGGCTGTGGGTGGAGGGATGGGAGGTCTTTGGGTGTCAGGGTCGTAAGTCATAATAGCCAGGAGCGTATTAAAGATAGAGTAGTTGCCAGCATCACCAGCTTCCTGTTTCTTCCCTCAGACCTCAGGTACTGCCTTTTCTCTTCAAGGGTCCCTTAGCCTCTCCACACTTCCTTCTTGCTGTCCTTTCCTCTCTAGAAAACTATAAATATTATTTTCCCCAGAACCTTTGACTGCTAGATTTTCCACTCAGAGAGCCTTGAGGCACCTTAGGGGACTTAGGGGTTGGGGGAGAGCAGATATGCGGAGGCTGGTTTGTTGCTTGTGCTGGGTCAAATTGGTTGAGGGATTTCTGCCATTCTAGTTGTATCTTGTCCTTCAGAGCTGCCTAGCTTCTTCGTAGAGGGAACAGCGACTCCTTCACTATCTAACTTGTGGTGAAGAGAGGTCTAGAGAGTGGAGACAAAGCTGATTTGGAAGCTCTAGAGTCCAGGCTCCTTCCCCTTGCTTCTCTTCATATTTCAGGCTGTGTGAGGTCTTCTATACCCAGGAAAATTCTTCTCTTGATGTTTGGATTCATTACATGGAGCATAGAATGAAGTCTGCTTTAGGTATCAGGCCAGAAAGTCTCAGCATCTTGCAGCGTCAGAAAGTGATGGGTCAGTACCCAAGCTACTCAGCCCCACACCATCCAGCCCCAACCCCCTACAGCTGGGTGCTATAACAACACAGCCTAAGAGGAGAGAGGCTCAGAAACCTCTCCAGCCACAGAATCTCCAGGACCTGACTCTCCAGGAGCCTCCATCTGTAGCCAAGTAAAGGAGCATGAACAGGATCAAGACTGGGTATGTAATGTGTTTCACTGGAGGGGTGGAGGTAGCCATGGTGACCCTTCTTTGGCTCTAGAGAGAAGATTGGGTAGATAGGAGTGTGTAAGGGGCTAAGAGAGGTTCTTACAAGAAAGGCAGAATGAGCAGGAGAGAAAGCGGTGGTTGGTGAAGCTTTTCTCTTGTACAGATATGAAGCAGGTTGCCAGTGTAAGGGCTTTGTGTTTATAGGTAATATAGCAAGCTGGTGGATTAAGCTTAATTGGAGCATACCTGAGACTTTTCCTTGGCCCCATAGATTCTAAGATTTGTGTTCAACTCCGTGATATATGACTTTGAGCAATTCATTTAACCTCCCTGAAAGTCAGTTACTAAAACCGAGTTACCATAATACCTGCCTTACCATACAGATAGAGTGATGACCTTATATATGTGTGAAGTCTTTGTAAACGCTAAAGCTTTGTTATTTAAGATGTGGCCTGTGGACCAACAGCACCAAAATCATCTGGCACCTTCTGAGAAATGAAAATCTCAGGTCCCATTCCAAATCTACTGAATCAGAACCTGCATTTTAACAAGATCCCCAGACATTCATGTGCATATTAAAATTTTAAAAGCATCACTGCCAAGCACTCTATAAGTTAGTGTTATTGCTTGAGTGAGGATCAAAGATCACTTGGGGTTCAGTTTTGCTCTCTTATATAAGACCATAAGGGGGTGGGAGGTGCCCACTTCTTTGAGTGACAGATCCCTCTATCACAATTTCTTTATTAAGTGTAGTCTTAGGAAGGATAATTAAGAATGTGCTGGGTGCCAGCAGTGGAATGGGAGGAGATGAAAGAATGAGGACCTAGAGAGAGGAAAAGGAAGATGGATGTTGAAAGGAGGATGGACTACACTGATTTTTTGGGATGAGTGTTGGGCAGCAGGTGTTGGAGACAAGTAGAGACCATTTGTAATCCTGTGGTGGAGGGGGAGCTTTGAGCACATGAAGATCTGGTGTTCTGGGCTAGGAGACAAGTTTCTCGTCTTGCCACCTTTCTCCTTTTTCTAACAGAAAACATGCTTCTGACATGGACTCTCCTCTTGCTCCTCCTAATGGACCAGCCTGGCTTCTCTGAGGCCCACGACTTCCTCTGTCCTCATGTTGACAGGCCCAAAGCAAAGGTCTCAGGCAAGTACAAATATTACTGTGACATGATAATGAAGATTTGAGGGCTGGCCACCGAAAAGAGTTGTAGGAAGAGCAAAACCTTTGTCCAATGTGTTTCCCAACACAGGCGGCCTCTGTGAAGGTCCAACTGTGAGGTGTGAGAGGAAGCCGGGCCTTTACAGCTGTCACCTCATCACCTTCAAAGTCACTCAATGTAATCTCTGCACAGAGGTCTTGCCCTCACACTGTTACTACCATGGCATAACCTTCTGGAGGGATGTGAGGGTGGTCTGTGGGGAAACATCCAATTCCCTTGGATAAATAGTTTCTGTAGCCTCTCATCAACGGTGTCCTTGGTTCTCCTCCATCCCCACCCCATTTCCACTGTGAAGTCCTGCTCAATCCCAGCTGGTTTGGATTCTCCCACAAAGCCTGGACAGCCTCATTGTTCCCTAGCTCCTAGCCCCTGACCCTTGCTGTCTTGCCCTCTGTTCTGTGGATGTCTGTTAGAGGGATGGTGGAGGCAGAGGGAGACGGGCTTGTCACCAGCCCCCTTTGGGACCTTTAATGCTTGTCCTATCTAATTGTCTTGTCCTGCCTGCAAAGAGAGAGAGAGCTGATGCTAAATACTTTCCTGGGGTTTGGCCCCTGTTCTCCTCAGACCCTCACTCACTAGTGTGGAAGAGAAGGTCCGAGCGAGAGTTGTGACCCTGGTGTGGGCAGTTATGCTCCAGGGGTCTGCTGAGCCCACTTGCCCACCTGCTGCTTTAATAAAACTCTCAAAGGCGCTGACCATAAATGGTTCTGAGTGTTTTGGTTTCCAGCTTCCTGTCATCTGAGGGGGGCAAGTGACAGAGAGGGTTTGGAGGGGAAACCCTCCTTTACAAAAACAAATCCCAGAAATGTGAAGCACCAGCAGTGGGTGGGAGTCTCACTGTCAGGAGATGGGAGCGTCGCAGGCCTGGGGCGGACCCACCCCAAACAGCACGATCCCTTCTCTTGGGACATCTGTCCTGCTGCCACAGCCATGCTGGCCATGCCACCTGAACACCTGTCTTCATAGCTTAGCAGAAGATGCAAAGAAACGTTGAAAAGACCAAACTGATTACTGAGAATACAGGCAAATTAACCCAGAGGATATAATTAGCATAAAGCTTACGAAGTACAGATTCCCTAACTTGTTCTGTTCCACCTGTGATCTTGAGATATTTAAATTCTGGTCACAGGGATCAGGAAAGGTACCCAACACATCTAATGAGCATCCTCAGCATGCCAGAAACACTTCCTACATTGTGGCAACTATATTGTGGAAGGGCAAGGAAGGTGGGAGAGGAAGGAAGAAGTCTACCCTGGATTTGATCTCTTCCAAAGAGCTTTCAGCATTTAGAATCAACCCCTTTCTACGTCAGTGTAATATTTAAAATTTTTATTCTACCATCTCTACACTGTATGGTCTTTTGGTTACTAGAGTTCCCTAAAGGAAATTGGTAAGGAACAGTTTAGGACCCATGAGTTCATTTTTAAATTTCTGAGAAGGGCAGAGTCTACTGTTGGTTTGGCTCACTTTCTTTTGTCTTTTAAGTGTCAATTACTTTTCTATAAGAGGAATGGTAAATCTAAATTCTTATTGCACACTATATGCGAAAATACATTTCAGATGGAATAAAGATAGAAACAAAACAAAACTACAAAAATGTTAGAAGAAAATTTAGGACACTAGAAAATCTTTGGGTAGAGAGTGAGCTTCTTAAGGAAGAGAGGAGGCCAGGATCCATAAAAGAAAAGATTACCGCACAAAAATAAAAATTTTGGAATGAAAAAAAGATAGAATAAACACAAACAAATGGTACAGTTGCAAGAAAATATTTGTACACATGTCATCAGCAGATGACTTTTCTAATATACAAAGATCTCTTATGAATTGACAGGAAAAAGTCAACAACTCAATACAAAAATAGACAGGTGACATAAACAGACAAATGATAGAAGAGGAATTCTGAAAGGTAAACAAAACTAATAAAAGATACACAATCTCTCTTTTAGTCAGAGAAATTAAGACAAAAATGAGCTGCTCAACAGACTGGCAAAAATTAGTTGATATGATCTAGTGTAGGTGAGAGTATGAGAATGAGCATTCATTCATACACACACATGCACATATTATATATATTGTTGGTATATATATAATATGTAATATACAATATATTACTATATTGTATTCATTCAACACAATGAATTAGGAGCATGAATTGCTACAACTTTTGGGGAAGTAACACAGTAATATCTACTAATATTAAAACTATGTAACAATATTGTATTATAATCATCACTTGCTAAGAGACGAGGTTTTAATTATTCCAATCACTAAAATAAATAATAGTTATGTGACATGATTGAGGTGCTAGCTATTGCTACAAGGGCAGTCATATTATAATATATAAATGTATCAAATCAACATGTTGTTCACCTTAAATTTACACAATGTTATGTGTCAAATATATCTCAATAAAAACCCCCACAAAACCCCCACACGTATTCACCATGCTTATATGAGTACTTGACAAGACTGTTAGTTCAGGGAGTGGATGTAATGGCTCTCTAATGCATTTAGAAGAGTGTTTAAAAACATATGTAATAAAGATGTTTATAAGAAAATAAAAGCTACGTATCACCTTTGATAGAAAAAAATCCAAACTTTTAAAATCTATCCTTAAAAGAAGTACTAATATCTAAGGATATATACATTTGGATATTCATTTCAGCTTTGTCCATAGTGACAAATAATCAAAACAATCTAAATATCCACCAAAGAAGAATGATTCAATAAATTATGGAAACCCATTCTGAGGACTATTGAGCAGATATTCAGAAAAAATGAGTTAGATCCATATGTATTGACCTGAAGGAATGTACACTTTATATTGTAATGTGGAAAGGGGGAAAAATTGTAGAATAATGTATATAGTCTGATCTCAAATTTGAAAAGGAAATAAAATATATATACATGCTTATTAGTGTTTCTATATGTCTCTAGAAATATAGAGAAAGTTAAGAATGGCTACAACAAGCCTTTAACATGGTTATCTCAGGGAATGAGATTGGAGGGAGATTATTTACTTAAAAAAATAATGTGTTTTTGAGCATGTTACAATGAGCATGTACTACTTTTGCAATTTAATATGCACGAATGTGATGGATATTGATAAAAGTAAAATAAAAGGGAAAAACTAGAGGGTAAATATGTTAATGTGTGTGGGACAGAGGAGGGTTAGGGCAAGTTATGACAGAGAAAGAATAATCAAATAGAAAAACTGACCATTTCTCTATGGAAATAGAGATTCCATAAACAGAAGAGAATTAAAAATAATTGGCTACTTAAGACTTTAGTTAATACTTTTAGACAGATTCAAGAAGATATTATATACATGCTTACTTTGGCAGCACATATGCTGAAATTTGAACGATACAGAGATTAGCACAGCCCCTGAGCAAGGATGACATGCAAATTAGTGAAGGAGATATTACATCCATAAGACAAGAACAGTATGATATGATACAGAATAATCAGAGAATGAGAAGTAATTCTTGGAAATGAAAATATGATTGTTGAAATGAAAATTTTATTGGACAAGGAAGATAAACTAAAAAGTCAGAGATGACAAATATGAAAGAAAACAATAAGAGATATAAAGGATCAATCCTGGGAGTCCAACATTTGTTTAATAGGTGTTCTAGGAAGAACAAAGGAAATAGAGGGGAGGAAATTATCAAGGATATAATCAGATAAAATTTCTCAGAGCTGAAGGGAGACACAAAATTCCAAATTCAAAGTGTTTACTAAAGTCAGAGCAGAAGGAATTAAATAAGGTTTAGACACATTGTCAAATTTCAGAATACTGAAGATAAAAAGATTATAAAAGCCTCCAGACATGATGTAATCTATGCAGAAATAGAAGTATAATGATGTACACCTGAAATTTTTACAATGTTATCAACCAATGTTACTGCAATAAACAAAAAATTAAAAAAAAATTAATTCACTATAAAAGCCTCCAGAGAGATTGCCCTCAAAGTAATGAGAATTAGACTAGCGTCAGAGTTCTAGTTAGCAACACTGGATGCTAGAAGACAACTAAAACAAGGTGTTCAAAGACATCAGTGATTTTCAGCTTAGAATTCCATACTCATCCAAATAGTTAATTAAGTGTAAAGGCAGAATAAAGACATTTTTAGAAGTCAGGATTCAGAAGTTTTACAATTTATACACTGTACACTGTTTCTTAGGAAGTTATTTTAAAATCATCTGTTTTATAAAAATGAGCATGGAAAACAAAAAAGATTAAAACATAGAATTCAGGTAACAGAGGACCCAGTCTAGGAGAAAGACCCCAGACATAGTTGTGGCAGGCCATGAAAGCAATCAGTACAGACTGAAATGGAGGCGGGAGGACTCAAAGGGAGTTCTCTAGGAAAAAAGATAATCCTTAGAGGAGATATAATGGTTAAGAGTTTGTAAAAACTCGAGGAGAAAGGCATAAAGAGCAAGAAAGGTAACCAACTAGAATGTGTAGTCACAACATTCCTAACTGGCTATGTGAAAAATATTTACAGTCTTAATGTAATCCTCTTTAGGTAAACACCTTTTTTTTTCTTTTTGTGAGGAGGACTAGCCCTGAGCTAACATCCGATGCCAATCCTCCTCTTTTTTGCTGAGGAAGATTGGCCCTGAGCTAAAATCTGTGCCCGTCTCCCTCCACTTTGGGACGCTGCCACAGCATGGCTTGACAAGCGGTGCGACGGTGCACGCCCGGGATCAGAACCTGCGAACCCTGGGCCGCCGAAGCAGAGCGCGAGCACTTAACGGCTTGTGCCACCGGGCCGGCCCCGTTAAATGCTTTTTAATGGTTTTCTATGTTTGGGAACAACTCACTCTGCCATGATATTGACGTCACTCTCAATAGTTTTCTGTGTTTGGAATCACCATAAATAGAGTAGTGAAGGTCTACTGATGGTTATGGAATAGAAAATAAATATTATCAACTGACAGTACAGTTGACAGAAGTTGGGAGGTGAAGGAAAAGAAGAGGTGGAGGGAAGGGCAGAGGTTCTAATAGTCTCCTTTTATGAAGTGGAGGGCAAGAGATCTACCTATATTTATTCACTAATTCAACAAACACTCACTGAGCTGGAGATTCAGTGGTGAACAAAACAGATGCAAATCTCTACCAGAAAGACAAAGATAGAAGAGTTACACTTACAACCATAGTCTTATGTGGACAAGGGGTGGTAGGTAAATGGGTCAGCAGGGCATCCTCAATTTGCAGACGCACATCCCTGCTGTGGCAGTCATGGAGGTGCCACTGGGATCTCCTTTCAAGAAAGAAATAGGTTAGCGTACACCTCCCAGTGAGAAAATAAACCTTCACCCCTCAGAAAAGGGAAGATGACATTGAGGTTTCCATGTGGTGTTGTTTAATTGCATGTTTCTATATGGCTAAGTATTTTAATTTAGGTTCTCCAGGAAGCAGACTCTAAGGTAGAGTCAGAACAACAGGTCCAGAGAGATAAGGAAGGAAGCCTGTGTAGGAAGAGCCTCAGACTGCAGTACAGTTCTGAGAAAACCTCAGACGGCTCAAAGGGAGTCTGGGGCAGAGACTGCCCAAAGTGATGTTGGGCAGGCATAGCCTGACCCTAGGGTTTCCACTGGGTTCAGTCATTGTCTGGGGACAGCCTGGTTCTGATGCTGCAGTGTCCAAAGATTTTGCAGCTGGAGGCTGGTAACTGCACCTCTTGCAGCTGATTTTTAGAAAATCATCCATTTTATGAAAATTGAGAAAATTGTATTTATGAAAATTGAGAAAGTTGAGAAGGTTTTAAGCATCTGCCTAAGATGGCTTCCAAGATTTTTGCCCTCTAGTGTACATACTTTCTCCCAGTTATTCAATCAAACACAATCACAATTCTTTCTAGGTGCTAATGTGAAGTGATGTTGCAGATGTAATTAAGATCCCAAATGAGTTGATCTTAAAATAGGAAGATTATCCTCTCTGGGCCTAACTTAATCAGGTGAGCCTTTAAAAAGGACAGGATTCTTTGTGGAGAGAGAGATTTGAAGCATGAGAGGAATTCCAGGTGAGGGAGATTCTCTGTTGCTGGCTTTGAAGATGGAGGGAGCCATGTGGCAAGGAATTTGGCAGCCTCTCATAGCTGAGGGTGCCCTCTAGCTGACAGCCAGCAAGGGAACAGGGACCTAAGTCCTGTAATTGCAAGGAACTGAATTCTGCCATAACCATATGAGCTTGGAAGAGAACCCTGACCTCCAGATGAGGACACAGCTCAAGGACACCTTGATTTTAGCTGTGTGAGATCTTGAGAAGAGAACCAAGTCATGCTGTGCTTGGATTGTTGACCTACAAAACTGTGAGCTAATAAATGGGCTTTGTTTTAAGCTGCTAAGTTTGTGATAACTTGTGATGCAGCAATAGAAAAATAACATTGCCCATCATATTAAATTAAATCCAAACTTCTTACAGTTTCCAAGGTTTTACTTGATCTGACCTTTGCCTGCACTTATGGTGTAATCATGTACCCTCCCCCACCATGCCCTACACTTCAACAACATCTACATTCCTTTCAAACATGAGAAACTCTTTCCCATTCTAGAGCCTTGTACTAGCCTTTCCTTCTCTTTGGAAAACTTTTTCTGAGATTTTCATGGCTATGGTTTAAAAAAAATCTTTTATTATGCAGATTTCCAAACATATCTGAATAATGAGAATAGTAGAATGAAACCCGATGTTCAGCCAGCTTCAACGAACATATGGCCTATCTTTTTCATCTATATTCCTCTTTCCTCTTCCCCTTGCCCTTTGCCTTACTGGATTTTTAAATTTATTTTTAATTATGGTAAAATACGTATAACATTAAATTTACCAGCGTAACCATTTTTAAGTGTACAGTTTAATAATGTTAAGAATATTCACATTTTTTGTGCAACCAATCTCTGGCACTCCTTTCATCTTGCAAAACTGAAACTCTATACCTATTAAACAATAACTTTCCCATCCCCCCAGCCCCTGGCAACCACCATTCTACTTTCTGTCTCTATAAATTTGACTATTGTAGGAAACTCATGTAAGTGGAATCGCATAGTATTTCTCTTTTTGTAACTGGCTTATTTCACTTAGTACGATGTCTTAAAGATTCATCCATGTTGTAACATGTGTCAGAGTTTTCTTCCATTTTAAGGCTGAATAATATTCCACTGTATGTATATACCACATTTTGTTTATCCATTCATTCATCAGTGGACACTTGGGTTGCTTCCACCTGTTGGCTATTGTGAATAATGCTGCTATGAACATGTATGTACAAATATCTCTTGTGACCCTGCTTTCAATTCTTTTGAGTGTGTACCCAGAAATGGGATTGCTAGATCATTTGGTAATTTTATTTTTAATTTTTTAAGGAACTGCCATACTGTTTTCCACAGTGACTGCACCATTGTACATTCCAATGTACAATGGCCAAGCAGCGTGCAGTGACCTTACACAGACACTAGCCCCTTTGAGCAACCACATGCTCAAAGAGCAGCCCTCAGAGTCAAAAGCAAATATAAACTCTTGATACGACTTCCCCAACAGCTCTTGTGATCAATAGTCTTCTCTGCCTCCTAGTGCCTTTCCTTTATGAGCCCCTTAGATAAGACCCCCATATGGCTTACCAAAATTGTATTCTTTTGGTTTGAATTGCCTCAGAACCCAATAACACTCCACCCATGGACTTGAATAAAGACATGTGCCCCAGGTCCTGCCTCTCTCCATCTGCATTCTGCCTTGACCTCCCCATGCAGCCCCTTCTTCCAGAACCTGTAACGAGCTTCTCTATTTCAATTCCTCTTGTGGTTTGTTGTTGAACTGTGGTTTACCATCTGGCACCCTGTGCTCCACTTAACAGGTATTAATTTAACAAATTCGTAATATTGCCCAATATCCTTTTTAAACAAATGTTTGCTTCAGAATTACTCAATTTTGATCTGTATTTTTATTATGTTTTTACAGATTATTTTAATGTTATTTTGTTAATGCTTAAGACAACAGCTATGATAGCAATTGTGCTAACCACCTGGGAAAACAGAAACAAGATATATAATAGCCTTTGGAAATTTTTTTGTTTGCAAGCTATAGATTTAAGCTTATTTTTGTAATTCACTATTCAACCATTTTATTTATTAAATATTTTGAAAGATTAATATATTTCATAAGTAATATTACAGTTTGAGGAAGTTTATATCTAGTGTGTTGTTTGTTTTCTTAACAAAATATTGAGGAATTGTGTGGGTCTGCTTCATCTAAGGGATAATGGTTGGTTTTCTGACTCCTGTATCAATTAGGTGAACTTGTGAGTCTTTTGGAGATGAATATTCACATGGCCAAACTGTGGACTCCCTGCTATGAGCAAGAGACTTTGCTTTATAGATAACATGATTTCATCACGTGGGTAAAGCAACCAACCAATATAAAAGGCTGGAGAATGAGGTAGAAGCATAACAGGATAAGAATAAAGGTGCTAAAGGATTGAAACCAGAGATGTTGCAGAAAATTTGCCCATATTGATTAGGCATTGGCCAATTCAATGAAATCTTGTCAAGCTCACAAATCTAAATTGATATGAAATACTATTCGGATAAATTATCCTCGTGTCTTGAATAATTGCCCTTTTTTCTTTTTATGGGAAAATTCATACTGACCTTTACTTTTTGGTGTGGAGGAATTTATTATTGAGACATTTGAAGAGACTTTATTGCATTCTCTTTCTTGGGTTGTTTAATTTGGTTTGGTTTGTGAAAACACCAATCTAAGAGAAGATTCATTTCTTCAGCAGGCAAGGTAGAGTAAGCACTTTAGTTCCTCTTCACATCGTATAGTGGCCTCAGGAAGTCCCCAAAGCCAGGCCTGTATGATGCACAAGGCAGGGCATCTACAGTTTCTCTTCTAGCATTAGCTCCTAAGATATATATCCAATTAAAACAGAACTGAAGAACATTCTCCTATCAAAAGAACTATAGTCCATCTTATTAGGGCTTGCCCACTGTTAGCCTAAAGGCTGAAAAGCCCATTGGATGCTTTTGGTATACCAAACCTCTGAATGTCTAAGCGTGCCAGCTCTTGCTATCTTCTGAGCGGTTTTAGTCTCTACTCTTGAAGCAGCTCAGAGTTGTTTATCTGAAGGTGACTCTAAGGAACTGCTGTAGAGTAGTATTTTACTTCAAACTGTGATCTTGTTGTATTGATATTATGTGGCTACATGTAACAGAAAAAGCAAGAAGAAAAAAACTCACTGAAATCTAAACATTAGAATAAATAGTAAATGTGAAGGTTTCCCCAGCGGGGAACAGACACTTTCAAACCTCACTCTTAGTCCCAGGGCCTCTTATCATTCTCTTCAGAGCCAGCTTCACTTCTTGGTTCCGCAGAGTGTAGATGAGGGGGTTAAGAAAAGGAGTGATGGCTGTGGGGAATAGGGCAGCTGCCCCATCTAGGGGGCTGTTGGTTTCAGGCCTCAAGTAGATGAAGGCACAGGGCACATAGTACACGGTTACCACGGTTACATGGGCTCCACAGGTTGAAAAGGCCCGGCGCCGCCCATCAGCTGTACGGATTCTCAGGATGGCCTGAATGATCTGTATATAGGAGAGCAGGATCAGGGAGAAGCAACTGGCAACCACCACCCCAATGTCCACAAAAGTCACCAGCTCGTTGACTGTTGTATCAGCACAGGCCAGCCTCAAAACTGCAGGGATGTCACAGAAGAAGTAATCTACCTGGTTGGGCCCACAGTAGGGCAGACGGAAGGTTAGGATGGCCTGGAGAGCTCCATGGATGGATCCTGCTGCCAAAGCTCCAGCCACAAGCAAAGTACTCAGCTTAGCATTCATGAGAACAGGGTAGCGCAGGGGCTGGCATATTGCCAGGTACCTATCGTAGGCCATCAGTGTGTAGAGGAAACACTGAGTGCTGCCCAAAAAGTGATAGAAATAGAGTTGAGCAACACAGCCACCAAATGAGATGGGTTTGATGCCTAAAGTGAAGTTCATTATGAGGCGAGGGACAATGATGGTGGAGATGCCCATGTCAATGATGGAGAGAACACCAAGATAGATGTACATGGGACGGGCATGGAGCTGAGGGTCTACCCAGACAGTGATTGCAATAAGCAGGTTCCCCAGCTGAGTCAGGACGTAGATTAACAAAAAGAACACAAAAGAAGCGTCCTTAGCCTGAGTGGGTAGAGAATTCCTGTCAGGATGAACTCAGTCAACAATGTGCTATTGACTTTCTCCATCCTCTGGAGAGATCTTACCTACAGAATGGACAAAACAAGAGTTAACATGGAGGAGAGACGGAAGTGAGGAGGAACTAGAGAAAGAGATTGTAAAAACCAGAGACAGTGGCAGAGAAGTTTCTCTCTTATGTGGAGAGATGCCATATAGGGAGAAAGCATGTTCTATGGCCTGTTTTATAAATAAAGTTTTATTGGAACACAGCCATGGTCATTTACTTACGTATTGTCTGTAGCTGCTTTGGTGCTACAATGGCAGAGTTGAGTAGTTGAATTTGTCCTGCAAAGCCTAAAATATTTACTCTCTGGATCTTTACAGAAAATGTTTGCTTCTAGGAGTTTGCATCTAGAGCATTTTTGCCAAAGATGAAGGGTTTACTGGAAACAACATATGTGGGAAAGGATATTTGTTTTGTTAAATGCTCTGCAAGTTCAGAAACTTCCAGAGGCTACTGGCTCATTCTTATCTCTTCTAGGACATAAACTTCCATAGAGTGGGGAGTATGGAGAAATGAAATGAGAAAATTCCTTTTCCCCCTTTGTAGTAGAGAGAATGGAATAGAATTTTGATTAAATGGCTAGTGTTGTGTGACAGTGTTTGATGCTGTACAATTCTACTCTCCAAGTTCTTTACAATTAAAGGAAGAGAATGCCCAATAGGCTGTAAGCATATAAGTAAAGTTGTGGTTGCTGTCTGGTGTTATGTATTTCAGTTTCTTTGTATATAATAATTTAGCCTTGGGACATGGTAAAGGAAGAGGCGAGAGGAGGAAGCAAAAAGAGATGGCCATAGTGAGACATCAGAGCTTAAAGAAAAAGCAAGGATGATTGGAGAGGATGAGAGGATGGCTAGAGCAGAGCAAATGGCTCTCAGCGTGGAAGAGTTATTTTAAGTTCTTAGTTCAACCCCTTGGTTGGTACTTCCCTACTGGAGGAAATGGGTTGGATTAATGAGCTTTTAAAATTCCTCCTAGTTGTATGATTCTCTAATATCTACACTCATGGCTTGAGGTGGGATGTCAAAGAAATTGCAATGGGTTGATTGATTTTGCTCTGGAATGATTCTCATTCACTCAGAAAGAAGAGAGTGAGATTAACATGAAATGTCAGGAGCTCTCTGATTAATGATTCCCTCCACCTTCACTCCTGTGTTCTGGTTCAAGTGAATGCAAAGAGCTGGGAACTGGCAACCCCTGAATAAGACATCATGGACAGATGGTCCTGCTGCTGGCTGAAAACCCTAAATGTGAATATTATAATGAATCTGGGTCATGAGCTTGCTTCTTGATTCCAAGCAAGTTTCACAGCTCCTCTGGGTTTTCATTTCCTTATTAAGGCTATGAGGATGGAGAAGGAAACTCTGGACCCAATTCTGGCAAACAGTGACCAATAATGGGTAGTTATACTCAATAATCTTTACATTAAACAGCTAATTTAAACCTGCTGTATCCATGCTCTATCAAAGCTTAGCCCTCCTTATTTAACCATCTCATATAGAATTAAAAAAAAAAGAAGCAGTAAATCCTTCCCCTCCATGTCATGCTGTCCTGTTTCAAGTGAATGGAATAGCGGTTGTGATTTTTCAGTTTTAAATATTTTAGTTGCAGGAAAGCAGTGATGGTTGAACTTCAAAAAGTTGACCACAGTGCTCTTCTAGATGCCAGGGCTACAGACACTGGCCTCTTCCCCCCACTTCCCAACTTCCAAAAGTGAAGAGGGTTTAAGTTCCCATACAAGTTCCTTAAGAAATGCATGACTGTGCCCAACAGCAGTCCTGGCCTGAATGAGCTCAGGTGGCTGCTCCGGTCTGGTTGTCATGGGATACTATAGTTTTCTGGGGTTACAAAGATCTGATATTAAACTCTGCAGATTTAGAAGCCTGATTTGGTCAGGCTTCCCTAGAGGAATCAGGAATTGGGAAATCAATTCACGCTACTCAAATACCTGAGAGAATGACTTGTAAACCAAACCACCAATTTGTTAATTTATAGTGGGAGATCTCACTCCCATGACTGAAATGGTGTGTTTACTACCCAGGGCAACCAGTTACTAATATCAAGGTCACTGGAAATCAATTTAGGAATCAAATGTATATTTCTAAGTTTTGAATCGGAGCAAAGGGAATTTGATGGGGCACACTTAATTTAGGCTGCAATAGGTCTCAATGAATTATACCTGGTGAATTAGACAGTACCTTTATCCAAGGGAATACTTCAATCTTTCCTTCAGGTATAATATCTTTTTCTTCTGGGCAGTAATGGGGATACATTGACACAATTTTATTCTAATTATTTTCTTTTTGAGTTGATATCTCTTTTAGATTTCTTTTATGATTTCCAATGTCCCTCTTCTTTCCAACACATTTTCCTAAATTTTTAGAGTTCCTCAATCATTTTTCCTCATTTGTTTTCCATGCTGTTTTCTTGTTTGCATTAGAGAACGTTCTCTGTTCTCTGAATTATTCTCTAGGAACTTTTGTTTCTTTTGGGAAATTTCCTGTAGATATTCCAGTTCATATATAGTGTTCTGATTCTCGTCTTGTTCAACCAGACAGAATAATATTTCCTAATCTTGCCCTTAGATTTTAGAGCCATCTTAATGGGAGGGGTGAGGGGATGGAATGTAGCCCTATTTGTAATACTGTCTTTTTACGTGTTATCTCATTCCAGTTGCAATTGTTTTCCTATCTTCATTTCTTTAACATGTTTTTTTCCTCATGTAGTTACGAAGATTAATAGGAAAACTTCCTTTTACCTCTGGTATGTCATGACCATCTTCCTGGTGCCAACGCCATTATCATAGATCAACAAGCATGAAGTTTGGTATTCACTGGGTGAACACCCTTCTACTTACTCTGATTTATTAATATCCCAGATGTGGCTCTGAGATGCCTTAAATCCTTTCAATAATAAATCTGGAGAGAGAGAGAGAGAGAAACACGACAAAAAGAAAGAAATGTGACGCTGATGAAACCTCAGTGGACTAGGGTGATATGAACTCACAGCATAATGATGGTATTTTACACCTGTGTAGTGGTCTCGTGATCCTTAGGGGAGTTAAATGACAGAGGAGTCCCGTAGCTGTATAATGCTAGACTAAAGACTCCAACTAGGATTTATGGCTTCCAGTCCAGTACTCTTTCTACATTTTACTAAACATTTCTTCCCACAAATGAACCAAAATAGTTTAGTAAATCATGTTATTTCTGGTTGCTAAATAAGGAGTTTAAAAAATTCATTGGCAACATTAATCCTCAGTGTCCTGAGGCTATAGCTTTGCCTGTGATCTGAATAATACTTTTAAGAGTGTGATGGTTCATTCTGTCAAAGAGTCTAAACTGGTGTTGCTGCTCTATTTCTAAACCTAGATATACTAGAATTAAGTGCAAGTTCTAAAATCAAACAAGGTCAAATTTTGTTACCATGAATCTGTGAAGTGGCCCGTCCGCTTTCATTGTCTGGCATTCGAGCACCCTGAGCATTTCTTTAAAAAGTAGACCATTGCCTGAGAGTTTAGTAGTATATTCATTTTACAGAGACTTAAACTGTGAAGGTATTGATGCAGTGTGTTTTTGAATTGTGATCTGATATCAAATATAAAAGGTCATCCAGTACAAGCATGTTTGAGAAAGATATGGGAATCATTAGTGGACCACGAATTGACTCTAAATCTATAATGTTGATCATTAAAAAATCGTTAGTGACTGATTTGTCCAGGGGATTAGGCGTCTTTTCTAATGAGGCAAAGGACACAGGCTTGACCTCGTTTCAACAGATTAGTTTGCTTAATTCTGTTTCCAAATTACATATCCAACTCTAGTTACTCATCTCTTAAATGGCCACGAAGAAAAATGAAAAATAATTCATTATTTTTTGAAAATCAACTCAAAGCTCACTTTCTTTTTTTTTTTTTTTTTTTGTGAGGAGATCAGCCCTGTGCTAACATCCGCCAATCCTCCTCTTTTTTTGCTGAGGAAGACGGCCCTGGGCTAACATCTGTGCCCATCTTCCTCCACTTTATATGGGACGCCGCCACAGCATGGCTTGCCAAGCAGTGTGTCGGTGCGCGCCCGGGATCCGAACCAGCGAACCCCGGGGCGCCGCAGCGGAGCGCGCGCACTTAACTGCTTGCGCCACCGGGCCGGCTCCAAAACTCACTTTCTTTTAATTTATAAAAAGCATCTCAAATATTCGGAAAACTTACACAATATATTGCCATTTTCTGAATTTTACAATAAGATGTAAAACGGAAAATAAACTAAAGAGGAGTAACATTGGAATGAATATATAAACATATACAACATTACGAGAAAAATTTGAGTTACTAAGTCTGAGAAATGAGACTAAAAGTTTCCATTAAAATATAAAACCCTTATTAGGAATTAGTTTGAACTATGTGTTTAAAATATTCACTAACACAGAAGTCAGATTACAGTTTTACTCGCAACCATCCTTCAAATTTTGAGCGGAGAACTTAACTTACATGTAGGAGAAAGGACCTGGCAAGGACCAAACAGCAAGGAACGAAGATGGAACCACCAAAGAACTCCAAGATGCTCTTACCTTGCTGGTTGGCATTGAAGCCAGGCGATGAATGAATCTCTGAAGAAGGGTAGCTTTGGAGAAAGTTGTAGCCAATGAAAGGCTTGGGGAGAGAGTGTCATCCCAATATAAAAAGGCTAAATGGTAGCTGTATAGTTAGACTTAGCTGAACAGTAAAAAAAATTTCTGTGAGAGCAGAAGAGAAATATATGTAATAATTAAATAAAGAAGGATATTTAGAGGTGAAGTGACTGAAAGTGGAGAAAATCCTTGCACAGTGTTTGGATCCAACATTTAACTATATCTGAACCTTACTCTGTGGTCATCTATATTTGGGAATATCTTCCTTTCTTTTCAGCACTTCTCTGCATCAGGAATCAAGTCCTATAGGTGACACTTAACTCTGGATAATGGCATAAGACAATGGTGGGCGCTACTTGGGGGAGAGAGAATCACCTTCTCCTGGAGATATCAGCACCCACAGAAAATCCTTTTGCAATCTAAGAGAAGAGATATAAATCTGTTCCTAGAGAGATTTCATTGGTTCTGGATCCCATGGGGTCAGGAGTAGTTATTGTGAAGAGCTCATGGCAGAAGACCCAATTAGTCAGTTCTGTCTGGATCAAAATGAAAGACAAAACTACTGAAACTTGATTGATTATTTGCCTGCTTATTTGTAGACATCCTCTTCCAGTTTCCTCATGAACTGGGGGAATAGTTCCCACTGAAGGTAACTGCTAAGATTGGTCTCTCTTGTGTTCTGTTACTTCTTTCCTTGTCCCCAGAGTCAACCACAGCGTGTGAGAACTTTAGCTTGGGGAGTATTGTAATAACACCCCTGTGATAAGATAAGCCCAATATCCACAGTTGGTTTCCTGGAAAACCCACTTAGTTTCTAGCTTTTTTCAATTCTGTAACATCAGGTGGAACAAAGTTTGTGGGGCTTAATAGGGCTCGTTGGTAATTTCATATCTGTGATTTCTTTTCTCTTCCAAAAACAAACTTTGAAAAAAAGGAAAGCAAAGCTAATGTGGTTGTTACCGGTCAAAAGATGTTTTCTTATTGGCACATTCGTATTTTATGAAACTCATATTTCTTTGAATTACTAAGGTGCTAAGATAGATCTACAAAGACTAGGAGAAACATAGATTCTGAGAGCTAGAGGGACATGAGAAGTTATCTAATCCAACTATCATCCACAATATTTTGTCATGCTCCCTGAGCAGTGATTTTTGTTTTTTTGGTAAGAAAGATTGGCCCTGAGCTAACGTCTGTTGCCAATCTTCCTCTTTTAGCTTGAAGAAGATTGTCCCTGAGCTAATATCTGTGCAAATCTCCCTCTATTTTTTGTATGTAGGGTGATGCCACAGCATGGCTTGATGAGCAGTGTGTAGGTCCGCACCCGGGATCTGAACCCGTGAACCCCGGGCCTTTGAAGCAGAGTGTGTGAACTTAACCACTATGCCACTGGGCTGGCCCCAAGCAGTGATTTTTATTAGTATTTTTTGGTCTTGTTTTTTTGAATACTTTGAGATTGGTCTGATTTCTCTTCTTCTAGTCTGATCTTTGGAACTATCTGAACCCCTTCTCCAAACTTTCTTCAGACGTCTAGAGATGGTCTATGTCTTGAATGTGATCTGTTTTTTTTCCCTCTCCAAACTTTTGTGATGATCTCTGTAGCTCCCAAGTCACCTCAGTACTGAAGAGTCTAAAGCAGAGGTTGGCAAACTTTTTCTGTAATCACCAGAAAATAAATGTTCTTGGCCTCGAGGACCTTGAGTCTCTGTTGCAACTATTCAGGCCTGCCATTGTCCGTGAAAGTAGCCACAAACAATACACCTACAAATGGGCATGGCTGTGTTATAATAAAACTTTATTTATAGGCACTGAAACTTGAATTTCATAAAAATTTCATGTATCATAAACAATTATTATTCTTTTGCTTTTTTTCAACTATGTAAAAAATGCAAAAGCCATTCTTAGCTTGCGGGTTATATAAAAAAACAGGTAGCAGGCCAAATTTGGACCACAGGAGAATAGAGGTGATCAGAGCAAGCACGAAACTTGTTTGTGACTAATCAGTGAGAACTAGCCGAAAGGGGTGTGTGTGGGTAGATGGAGCCAGGCAAAAAGTTTGTCTTTCCTTTTCAGAGTCTGGTCTTGTCTTGTATTTTGCTGCTTCTACTATTCCAGGAAGCATGATTTCAGTTGAATTAAGTTTCAGAGAGAAAAATGTTGAATTTTATGAGTCCAGGTTTGTATATTGCAACAAGAATGTGCATTAGGAGGTACTTTGTGAAGCAGAGCAATGCACAGGTGCAGGCTCATGATTTCTTAAGTTGTTGACAACTTGGTCTAATTTCATGGTTTCTACTCACACTCTTCTACTTCTGTTCTACAAAAATAACTCTCTGCACAAGAGTAGTTATTTTTATTGATGAAATTAGTAATGATACATATAGTTCTAAGGCAGTACCTAGGTTTTATGGATTGAGCTTGCATATGACCCCAAGATCTCATAGCCTTCACAGCATCTCATCTCCTCCGACAACAACAATGAGGTCCCTAAGATTAGGTGTTATACAAAAGACATATCTGTTAACTCTGGTTTCTATCTAACATTATTTTATTCATGTCACAATTAACAATTAAAAAAGAGTTGCTGGGGCCGGCCCCGTGGCTTAGCGGTTAAGTGCGCGCACTCCACTGCTGGCGGCCCGGGTTCAGATCCCGGGCGCACACCGATGCACCACTTCTCTGGCCATGCTGAGGCTGCGTCCCACATATAGCAACTAGAAGGAAGTGCAACTGTGACATACAACTATCTACTGGGGCTTTGGGGGAAGAAAAAAAAAATTAAAAAAGAGTTGCTGCTCCAACCTTAATAAATTATTGTGGACCCAGAAGTTATCTTGAATGTCTTCTCCTATTGGAGAAGATATAAATATATCTTGTTTCCTCAGTTTTTTTTTTTCATGAGGAAGATCGGCCCTGAACTAACATCTGCCAGTCCTCCACTTTTTGCTGAGGAAGACTGGCCCTGGGCTAACATCCATGCCCATCTTCCTCCACTTTATATGAGACGCCTGCCACAGCATGGCCTGACAAGTGGTGTGTTGGTGGTGCCCGGGATCCGAACCTGCGCACCCTGGGCTGCCGCAGCGGAGTGCGCGCACTGAACCACTTGCATTACTGGGCCGGCCCCTTGTTTCCTCACTGCTTAAAGAAGTGTGTTTTATTAATTGATGTTCATGTTTATTCCAGTTGTCTCAGATCTATACATTCTTATATTTCTGAGTCTTTGGTTTTATTTCACTGTTATTTAAAATTGGGCAAGCACGGGGCCGGCCCTGTGGCTTAGCGGTTAAGTGCACGCGCTCCGCTGCTGGTGGCCTGGGTTCAGATCCCAGGCACGCACTGACACACTGCTTCTCCAGCCATGCTGAGGCCGCATCCCACATACAGAAACTAGAAGGGTGTGCAGCTATGACATACAACTATCTACTGGGGCTTCGGGGGGGAAAAAAAATAAATAAAATCTTTAAAAAAAAATTGGGCAAGCATAGGAAGAGGATTCTGGGAATACAGCAGAGTAGGAATCATGAGGAATCTGTCTCCTCACTTGGACAAAAACTGCACTAGCAGAATCTGTCTCACATAACTATTTTGGAACTCTGTTGAAGGCTTACAACTTCCAGAGGAAGACTTGAATGGTAAGTTTTGGTTAATTTTGGTCAATTTCAGCTCTTGACACAGTAGCAGCTACCCATCCCCCACCCCAGCCACATGGCAGGCAGTCGTGCACATGTTCTTGGAGGAGCTTGTATGCAGCTTTCAGGATCCAGGGTGGGCCAAAAGGACCCTGTCTTACAAATATTGGGAATCTGTGCTGTGATTGCTGATTATTGCTTCTGATGAGAGAGCTACAGGCAAAGAAATGGGCAGCCATTGTTGTTGCATCACCCCTATTGTTGCAAGCCTCTCCACCTCCAACTGAAATGACTTCCAGCGGATTAAAGGGCCTGCATCCTTCCCACCCTCCTTCATTTTTTGCTTTTTACCCTTTCAAGAGCCATACTTTAAAGACTAGGACATTAAAATACAATTGCATATAGAGGAAAAATTACAAAGCGACTGTGCATGCCCAGGGAAAGTTTCAGAAAAGACCTGATAAGATCTTAAGTTTACACCTCAGGCCAATCCTTAGCACAGAGACAGCCTACAACAATCAAAAAAACAAACAAACAAAAAGAATCAAAAACAGTAACAAACTCCAGCAAACACTGGGGAAGGGGGAGAGTCTGATTTCCAGAATTACCACATTACTAGATTCACACCAGCGTTCAAGAAAAAAATCACAAGCATACAAAGAAATAGGAAAGTATGGCCTATTCAGAAGAAAAAAAATAAATAAACAGAAACTGTCCTTGGAAAACACCTAATGGCAGATATACTAGACAAAGACTTTAAAACAACTGTTTTAAAGATGCCCAAAGAACTAAAGGAAGATGTGGAGAAAGCCAGGAAAATGATGTGTGAACAAAGTGGAAATGTCGATAGATAGAAAACCTAAAAAGAAACCGAAAAGAAATTTTGGAGCTGAAAAGTGCAATAAATGAAAAGAAAAATTCACTAGAGGGATTGAAAGGCAGATTTGAGCAGTCAGAAGAAAGAGTGATTAAACTTTAGATAGGACAATGGAAATTATCAAGTCTGAGGGACAGAAAAAACAAGATTGAAGAAAAGTGAACAGAGCCTAAGGGATCTGTGGGACACTGTCAAGGGGACCAACATGTGCCTCATGGGACTCCCAGAAGGAGAAGAAAGAAAAAAGGGGCAGAGAGAATATTTGAAGAAATAATGGCTGAAAATCACCCAAATTTGATGAAATACATGAATATAAATGTCCAAGAAGCTCAGTGAACTCCAAGTAAGAGAAACTCAAAGAGATCCACTCTGAGACACATTGTAATCAAACTTTCAGAAACCATAGACAAAGAGACAATCTTGAAAGTAGCAAGAAAAAAGTGAATTGTCATGTACAAGGGATCCTCGATAAAATCTTCAATAAAATCAACAGATTTCTCATCAGAAACTTTGGAGGCCAGAGAGCAGCAGGCCTATATATTCAAAGTGCTAAATGAAAAAAACTGTCAACCAAGAATCCTATATCCAGCAAAACTGTCCTTCAAAAGTGAGGGAGAAATTAAGACATTTCCAGATAAACAAAAGCTGAGGGAGTTTGTGACCAGACCTGCCCTGTAAGAAATGTTCAAGGGAGTCCTGCAAGGTGAAATGAAAGGACACTAGACAGAAACTTGAAGCTGTATGGAAAAATAAAGATTTAAATACAGGTAAATACATGGGCAATTATAAAAGCTAGTATTACTGTAACAATGGTTTGTAACTGCACTTTTTTTCTACATGATTTAAGAGACTAATATATAAAAAGAAAACAAGCCAATTATTAGTGTAAGACCTAGTGCAACTGTAATTTAGGTTTCTAACTCCAAATCTTGTTCTCTACATAATTTAAGACACTAATGCATTTAAAAGAATTGTTAGTTTATGTTTTTGGGCACAGAATGTATAAAGATATAATTTTAGAGAAATAAAAAAAATCTTGAGACAAATGAAAATGGAAACACAACACACTAAAACTTATGGGATGCAGCAAAAGCAGTTCTAAGAGGGAATTTTATAGTGATAAATGCATACATCAAGAAAAAAGAAAGATCTCAAAAAAACAACATAACTTTACACCTCAAGGAGCTAGAAAAAGAACAAACTAAACCCAACGTTTGCAGAAGAAAGGAAATAATAAAGATTAGAGCAGAAATAAATTAAATAGAGAATAGGAAACCAATAGAAAAAATTAACAAAGTCAAGAGTTGGTTCTTTGAAAAGATAAAACTGACAAATTTTTAGCTATATTAACCAAGAAAAAAGAGAAGAGGACTCAAATAAAATTATGAATGAAAGAGGAGACATTACAATTGTTACCACAGAAATACAAAAGATCATAAGAGACTACTATGAACAACTACATTCCAACAAATTGGACAACTTAGAGGAAATGGATAGATTCCTAGAAACATGCAAACTACCAAGACTGAATCAGAAAGAAATAGAAAATATGAACAGATCAATTACTTAGTAAGGAGATTGAATCAGTAATCAACACCCTCCAAACAAAAAAAAGCCCAGGATGAAATGGTTCACTGGTGAATTATACCAAACATTTAAAGAAGAATTAGTGTCCTTTCCTAAGTCTTCCAAAAGATTGAAGAGGAGAGAACACATCCAAACTCATTTTGCAAGGCTAGCTTACCTGATACTAAAGCCAGATAAGGACATTACAGGAAAAGAAAACTACAAGCCAATATCCGTGATGAATATAGATGTAAAAATTCTCAATAAAGTACTAGCAAACCAAATTTAACAGCATATTAAAAAGATCATAAACCATGATCAAGTGGGATTCATCCCTGGGATGGAAGGATGGTTCGACATATGACAATTGATAAAGGTGATACATCACATTAAGGGAATGAAAGATAAAAATCACATGATCATCTCAATAGATGCAGAAAGAAGCATTTGAAAAAATTCAATATCCATGCTTAATGGTGAAAGGCTGAAAGCTTTTCCTCTGAGATCAGGAACAAAACAAAAGTGCCCACTCTCACCATACCTATTCAACATAGTAATGGAAGTCCTAGCCAGAATGATCAGGCAAGAAAAAGAAACAAAATACATCAAAATTGGAAAGGAGGAAGTAAAATTGTCTCTGTTTGCAAATAACATGGTCTTATATGTAGAAAATCCTAAAGACTCTCCTAAAGAACTGTTAAAATTAATAAATGAATTCAGTAAAGTTGCAGGATACAAAATCAACATGAAAAAATCAGTGGCATTTCTATACAGTAATAATGAATTATCTAAAAAAGAAATAAAGAAAACAATCCCATTAACAATAGCATCAAAAACAATAAAATACTTGGGAATAAATTTAACCAAGTATGAGAAAGATCTGTACACTGTAAATTATGAGGCACTGATGAAAGAAACTGAACAAGACACAAATAAATGGACATGTATCCTGCGTTGACGGATCAGAAGAATTAGTATTGTTAAAATCTTCATACTACCCAAAATAATCTATAGATTTAATGAAATCCCTATCAAGATTTCAATGGCTTATTTTACAGAAATAGAAAAAACAATCCTAAAATTCATATGGAACCATAAAAGACCCTGAATAGCCAAAGCAATCCTGAGAAACAAGAACAAAGCTGGAGACATAACGCTTCCGGATCTTAAACTATATTACAAAGCTATAGTAATCAAAACAGTATGGAGCTGGCATGAAAACAGAACATTGACCAATGGAACAGAATTGAGAGCCCAGAAATAAATTCATGCATATACAGTCAGCTGATATTTGACGAGGGAGACAAGAATACTCAATGAAGAAAAGACAATCTTTTCAATAAATGATGCTGGGAAAACTGGATATTCAGATGCAAAAGAAGGAAACCGGACCCCTGTCTTACACCATATAAAAATGAACACAAAATGGATTAAAGACTTTAAATGTAAGATCTGAAACCATAAAACTCCTAGAAGAAAAATAGGGAAAAACATCCTTGACATTAATCTTGACAATGATTTTATGGATATGACACCCAAAGTAAAGGCAATAAAAGAAAAATAAACACTTGAGAGACCACATCAAACTAAAAAGCTTCTGCACAGCAAGAGAAATGACCAACAAAATAAAAAGGCAACCTATGGAATGGGAGAAAATATTTGCAAATCACATATCTGATAAGGGGTTAATATCCAAAATATATAAGGAACTCATATAACGCAATAGAAAAAAACTAAATAATCCAATTTAAAAATGGGCAATGGACCTGAACAGACATTTTTCCAAAGAAGATATTCAAATGGCCAGCAGGTATATGAAAAGATGCTCAACATCACTAATCCTCAGGGAAATGCAAATCAAAACCACAGTGAGATATCACCTCACAACTGTTAGAATGGCTATTATCAAAAAGACAAGAGATAACAAGTGTTGGTGAGGATGTGGAGAAAAGGGAACACTTGTACACTGTTGGTGGGAATGTAGATTAGTAAAGGGGAACAGTATGGAGGTTCCTCAAAAATTAAAACTACATGTAAGCCAGCAATCTCACCTCTGGGTATATATCTGAAGGAAATGAAATCACCATCTTGAAGAGATATCTGCACCCCCATGTTCATTGCAGCATTATTTACGATAGCCAAGACATGGAAACAACCTAAGTGTCCATTGATGGATGAAGGAATAAAGAAAATATGATATATATATATAATTCAGCTATAAAAAAGAAGGAAATCCCGCTATTTGTGACAACATGGATGAACCTTGAGGGCATTATGCTAAGTGAAATAATTCAGACAGAGAAAGACAAATACTGTATGACAAATACTTATTTGTGGAATCTAAAAAAACCAAACTCATAGAAACAGAGAACAGATTGGTGTTTGTCAGGGGTGGGTGTGGGGGATGGGAGAAATGGGTGAAGGTGGTCAAAGAGTACAAACTTCCAGTTTTAGAATGGATAAGTTACGGGGATGTGATGTACAGCATTATGACTATAATTAACAATACTGTATTGTATATTGGAAAGTTGCTAAGACAGTAGGTTTTAAAAGTTCTCTCACACACACACAAATTGTAACTGTGTGAGTTGATGGATATGTTAATTACCCTTATTGCAATAATCATTTTGCATACACATATAACAAATCATTACTTTGTATACCTTAAACTTACACGATGTTATTTGTCAATTATATCTCAATAAAGCTGGAAAAAAAGTGTGTGATTTTGTTACATCAACAACCAAAAGGGCTGGGGACAGAGCTGCAAAGGAGCAGAGTTTTTGTATGTTATTGAAGTTTAGCTGGTGTAAATTCAAATCAGAGTGTTATAACTTTAGGATATCAAATGTAATCCTCATGGTAACCACAAAGAAAATAGCTATAGAATATACACAAAAGGAAATAAGAAAAGAATTTAAGAATTTCACTACACACAAAAGAAGATAGTAATGCAGGAAATGAAGGACAAAACTCCATAAGGCATATAGAAAACAAATAGCACAATGACAAAAGTAAGTTTCCCCTTATCAGTAATTACTTTAAATGTAAATATCTCTCCAAACAAAAGACAGAGATTGGCAAAATAGATAAAAACACATGATCTTACCATGTGCTGTCTACAAAAGACTCACTTGAGATCCAAAGACACAAACAGGTTGAAAGTGAAAGGATGGAAAAAGATATTTCATACAAATAGTAACCAAAAGAAAGCAAGGTTAGCTATACTAATATCAGACAAAATAGATTTTAAATCAAAAAGACTTACAAGAGGGGCCTGCCTGGTGGCATAGTGGTTGTTTGGTGCACTCCAATTCAGTGGCCCAGGGTTTATGGGTTTGGATGCTGTGTGCGGACCTACACCACTCATCAAGCCATGCTCTGGCGGAGACCCACATGCAAACTAGAGGAAGATTGGCACAGATGTTAGCTCAGGGCCAATCTTCCTTACCAAAAAAAAAAAAAAAGCTTACAAGAGACAAAGAAGGACATTACATATTAATAAAATGTTCAATACAGCAAGAAGATAAAACAATTATAAACATTTACGTACCTAATGACAGATTATCAAAATATGTGAAGCAAAACCTGACAGAATTGAAGGGAGAAATAGACTTCTACCATAATTGTTGGAAGTTTCAATACCTCACTCACAATAATGGATAGAACAACCAAACAAGAGATAAGTAAGGAAATAGACTTAAATAACACAATATACCAAGTGGATCTAACAGACATATATAGAACATTCTATCCAACAACAACAACAGAATACACATTCTTCTCAAGTGCACATGAGGCATTTTCCAGGATAGGCCATATGTTAGGCCACCAATTAAGTCTCAGTAGATTTAAAAAGATAGATATCATACAGAGTATGTTCTGTGACCACAATGAGATTGTTAGAAATCAATAACAAAAGGAAAACTGAAAAATTCACAAAACTGTGGAAATTAAACAACACAGTTTTTTTTTTAAAAATTTTTATTTGTTTATTTTTCCCCCAAAGCCCCAGTAGATAGTTGTATGTCATAGCTGCACATCCTTCTAGTTGCTGTATGTGGCACGCGGCCTCAGCATGGCCGGAGAAGTGGTGCGTCGGTGCACGCCCGGGATCCGGGCCTGGGCCGCCAGCAGCGGAGCGTGTGCACTTAACCGCTAAGCCACGGGGCCGGCCCTAAACAACACAGTTTTAAACAGCCAATGGATCAAAGAAGAAATCACAAAGGAAATTAGACAATACTTAGAGATGAATGAAAACAAAAACACACCATATCAAAACTTATGGGACACAGTGAAAGTGGTGCTAAGGAGGAAACTCAGAGCTATAAATGCTTACATTAAAAAACCAGAAAGATCTTGATGCACAATTTACCTTTAAAACTGAAGGAACTAGAAAAAGAAGAACAAACTAAACTCAAAGCTAGCAGAATGAAGGAAATAATAAAAGATTAGAACAGGGGTAAATGAAGTAGAGAATAGAGAAACAATAGAGAAAAATCACTGAAACCAATATTTGGTTCTCTAAGAAGATCAACAAAATTGACAAACCTTCAGTGAGGTGGACTAAGTAAAAAAGAGAGAAGATTCAAATTACTAAAATCAGAAAAGAACATTCCTACTGATTCTACAGAAATAAAAAGGATTATAAGAGGGTACTATGAAAAATTGTATACCAAAAAATTGGATAACCTAGATGAAACGGAAAAATTCCTAGAAATATAAACTCTGCCAAGACTAAATCATGAAGAAATAGAAAATCTGAATAGACTTATAACTAGTAAGGAGATTAAATCAGTAATAAAAAACCTCCCCACAAAGAAAAGCCCTGGACCTGATGGCTTCACTGGTGAGTTCTACCAAACATTTAAAGAAGAACTAATACCAAGCTTTCTCAAACTTTTCCAAAATTGAAGAGGAGGGAACATTATCTAACTCAATCTCTGAGGCCAGCATACTAAAGCCAGAAAAAGACACTACAAGAAAATAATACTACACACCAATATCCTTTATTAACATTGATGCAAAAATCCTTAACAAAATACTAGCAAACAGAATTTAGCAGCATTTTATTTATTTATTTATTTAGTGAGGAGATCAGCCCTGTGCTAACATCTGCCAATCCTCCTCTTTTTTTGCTGAGGAAGACTGGCCCTGGGCTAACATCCGTGCCCATCTTCCTCTACTTTATATGGGACGCCGCCACAGCATGGCTTGCCAAGCAGTGCGTCGTGCACGCCCGGGGATCCGAACCGGCGAACCCTGGGCTGCCTCAGCGGAGCGCGGGCACTTAACCGCTTGCGCCACCCGCCCAGCCCTGGCAGCATTTTAAAAGGATTGTACGCCATGAGCAAGTGAGATTTATTCTGGAACACAAGGGTGGTTCAACATATGAAAATTGATTAACATGACATGCCACATCAAGAGAATGAAGGGAAAAACCCACATGATTATCTCAATAGATGCAGAAAAGCCTTTGACAAAATTCATCACTCTTTCATGATTAAAAATACCCAAAAACTAGGAATAGAAGGAAACTACCTCATCATAATAAAAGCCACATATGAAAAACCCACAGTAAACATCAAATTCAATGGTGAAAAGCTGAAAGTGCTTCCTCTAAGATCAGGAACAAGGCAAGAATGCCTGCTTTCGCTACTTCTATTTCAGTACTGGTAGTTCTAGCCAGGGTAGTTAGGCAAGAAAAAGAAGTAAAAGGCATCAAAATTGGAAAGCAAGAAGTAAAATTATCTCTGTTTGCAGATGATACGATTTTATATGTGAAAACCCTAAAAATTCCACAAAAAAAACCGTTAGAATGAACAAAAATGAATTCAGAAAAGGAGCAGGATACAAAGTCAACATACAAAAATTATTTCTATACATGAACAATGAACAATCTGAAAACCAAATTATAAAAACAATTCTATTTACAATAGCATTGAAAAGAATAAAATACTTAGGAATTAACCAAGGAGGTGAAAGATTTTTACAATGAAAACTACAAAATATTGCCTAAAGAAATTAAAGAAGACATAAATAAACAGAAACACATCTCATGTTCATGGATTGGAAGACTTCACATTGTTAAAATGTCAATAATACTCAAAGCAATCTACAGATTCAATGCAATCCCTGTCAAAATCCCAATGACTTTTTTTGCAGAAATAGAATAACTCATCCCAAAATTCATATGAAACCTCAAAGAACCCTGAATAACCAAAACAATCTTGATAAAGAAAAACGAGGGCCGGCCCTGTGGCTTGGTGGTTAAGTGCGCGCGCTGCGATGCTGGTGGCCCGGGTTCGGATCCCGGGTGCGCATCGAGGCACCACTTCTCCGTTCATCCTGAGGCCGAGTCCCACATACAGCAACTAGAAGGATGTGCAGCTACGACATACAACTATCCACTGGGGCTTTGGGGGGAAAAATAAAATAAATAAAATCTTTAAAAAAAAAAAAAAAAAAAAAAAAGAAAAACGAAACTGGAGGACTCACATTTCCTGATTTCAAAACTTACTACAAAGTTAGTAATCAAAACAGTGTGGTATTGGCGTAAAGATGGACATACAGACCTATGGAATAGAATAGAGAGTCCAGAAATAAACCCTTGCAGATATGGTCACGTGATTTTTTTTTTTTTTTGTGAGGAAGATTAACCCTGAGCTAAAATCTGTTGCCAATCTTCCTCTTTTTGCTGAGGAAGATTGGCCCTGGGAAAACATCTGTGCCCATCTTCCTCTACATTATATGTGGGACGCCTGCCACAGCACGGCTTGATAAATGGTGCATAGGTCTGCGCCCAGGATCCGAACCTGCGAATCCTGGGCCACCTAAGCAGAGTACACGAACTTAACCACTGTGTCACCGGACTGGCCCCACATGGGATTTTTAAAAAAAAATATTTTGATCATTTCAGGCAAGTACATACACTTGTACATCCCTTAGAGGTTTTTTTGTTTTGTTCTATTTTGTTTTTTTGCTGGGAAAGATTCACTCTGTGCTAACATCTGCTGCCAATCTTCCTTTCTCTCTCTTTTTTCCCTCCCAAAAGCCCCAGTACATAGCTGTATATTTTAGTTGTCCTTCTATGTGAGCTGCCACCACAGCATGGCTACTGACAGACAAGTGGTATGGTTCTGTTCCCGAAAACTTAACCCCAGGCCACTGAAGCAGAGTGTGCTGAATTTTAACCTCTAGCCCATCAGGGCTGGCTCTGGTCAAATTTTTTTCACAAGGGTGCAAGACCATTCAATGGAAAAAAGACAGTGTTTTTAACCTATGGTGCTGGGAAAGCTGAATATCCACATGCAAAAGAATGAAGTTGGACCCTTACCTAATGCCATATACAAAAATTAACTCAAAATGGATCATGGACCTAAATGTAAGGCCTAAACCAATAAAACTCTTAGAAAAAAACACAGGGCAAAGTCTTCACAATATTGGATTTGTCAATGATTTCTTAGATATGACATCAATGGAACAGGTAACAAAAGAAAAAATAGACAAATTGGACTTCATGAAAATTAAAAATGTCCATCAAAAGAAACTATTAACAGAGTAAAAAAGAAACCCACAGAACTGGAGAAAATATTTGCAAATTATATATCTGATAAGAGATTAACGTCCAGAATTCCTAAAACTCAAAAGCAAAAAAATGAACAACCAAACTCTATTCAAAAATGGGCAAAGGACTTGAATGGACACTTCTCTAAAGAAGATATACAAATGGCCAACAAGCACATGAAAAGATGCTTAACATTAATCATCAGGGAAATGCAAACCAAAACTACAATGGGATACCACCTCACACCGATTGGGATGGCTACTATAAAAAAAAACAAAAAACAACAAGTGTTGGCAAGGAGATGGAGAAATTGGAAACTTTGTGCACTGTTGGTGGGAATGTGAAATGGGACAGCTGTTGTGGAAAACAGTATGGTGGTTCTTCAGAAAATCAAAAATAGTGGGCCGGCCTGGTGATGCAAGCAGTTAAGTGCGCCCGCTCTGCTGCGGCGGCCGGGGTTCGCCAGTGTGGATCCCGGGAGCACACTGACACACCCCTCGTTAAGCCATGCTGTGGCGGCGTCCCATATAAAGTAGAGGAAGATGGGCACGGATGCTAGCCCAGGGCCAGTCTTCCTCAGCAAAAAGAGGAAGATTGGCATTGGATGTTAGCTCAGGGCTGGTCCTCCTCACAAAAAAAAAAAAAAAAAGAAAATTAAAAATAGAATTACCACGTGACCCAGAAATTCCTCTTCTGGATATAAAACTGAAAGATCTGAAAGCAGAGTCTCAAAGAGATATTTGAACACCCATATTAATAGAAGTATTATTTACAATAGCTAAAACATGAAAGCAACCCCAGTGTCCTATGGATGACTGGATAAACAAAATGTGGTATATACATACAATAGAATACTAGCCTTAAAAAGGAAGAAAATTCTGCAATATGTTACAACATGGATTAAACATGAGGACATTATGCTAAGTGAAATAAGCCAACCGCAAAAGGAAAAATACTGTATGATTCCACTTATATATGAGGTGCTTAGAGTGGTCAAAATCTTATAGACAGAAAGTATAAAGGTGATTTCTGAGGGCTAGGGGAAGGGGAGAATAGGGAGCTATTGTTTAATGGGCACAGAGTTTCAGTTTTACAAGATGAAAGGAGTTATGGGGATGGATAGTGGTGATGATTGCACAACAAATGTATTTAATACCACTGAATAGCACACTTAAAAATGGTTAAGATGGTAATTGTTATGTGTATTTTACCACAATAAAAAAATCTGCAACAACAACAACAAAAAAGCTGGGTTAGTATGACTTCACACATCTAAATGAGTACTAAAACTGTCGGTAAATGAAAGAACACATTCATCTGGTCTCTCATCTTCTGGAGGGAGCTAGTGACATTTGCTCTTATACTGTCCTGTTCTTGAGTTCTTTCTCCAACTTCTTTTAAATATTTTCTTGTTCCTCTAGTTAAGACCAGGATAGGTCATAGGGGATAAGTCAAGGTCATTTATAGCACCCTGGCCTGGTCAGAAGGACATTGTGTGATTAACTGGTGGGCCCACTAAATGACTGACCAGGGGGCTTCCAAATCTTTGGCTATTTGGTATTATAATTGACCAAAAGATTTTCTAGATGTTTTGGACAATTTAGATGCAGTTCAAAAGACTTTCCTGGTGCTGTTTTAATTTTAGAAAATTATTAATTGAGTGAAGTATTAATAAGGATAAAGTGAAACTGCTGTAACAAAATAACCCAATAACTAATCAGTGGATTAAAGAAGTTAGAGGTTTATTTTCCTTTCATTTAAAATTCTGAGGTGAGAGTTCCAGGTTGGCAGGTGGCTCGTCTCCACTTGGTCACAAGCTATGCTGATGGAGCTGGGTCTCCATTATATGCCAGTTCCAGCTCAGAGTAGGAAAATAACATAGAAAATTTCCTGTACCAGTTTTGAGGGCCAGGCCTGGAAGTATCACACATACACATAAATTTTTCTCGTATTCAGTTTGAGAGAACTTAGATAAATGACCACATTCGCTGCAAGAGGGAGTGGGAAATGTCCCTAGTGGGGCGGCCATGTTCCAGCTATGCTTTCTGACTGGGAGGAAGGAGACAATGGATTTTGGTGGGCGGTTAGCCATCTCCACCACAGTGGATAGTAGATATTAGGGAAAAGGGGGCTGTGACACCAACACCAATAAAACATTCTTTCTGTTCTCCAGGGTCTCTGATCCAAACTACAACACAGGCTAGTCTATGATAAGTGCAATTTTAAAATTCAAAGGCCTGTAGTAATACAAGGAGGAGGATATAAGTTCTGACTGGGAGAATCAGAGAAAACTTCTTGTAGGAATACAGATTTTTCTTGGGCCTTGAAGGAAGCATAAAACATCAGTTTACCAATATGGAGAAGGAAGAAGGGTATTTCTAATGCAGGCATATCTTAAGTAAAGGCTCAGAGGTAGGAAAGTATAGAGAATGTTTAAGGAATAGCAGGTAAATGAATGGGACTAGGAAAGAAGAGGGAGATAGACATGTCTTGGGAGATCAGGTATGTTGTGATCAAACTGTGGGGGACTTTGAATTCCAACCTAAGAGGTCTGGGTTTACCTATATACAGTGGAGAGCCAGTGAATATTCATAAGGAGGGGAATGACATATTTAGTTCTCTGTGTCAGAAAGAAAACTCTGGTAGCAGTGTGGATGGGGATGGGGATGGCAAGGAAGCCACTTACGAAGCCAGAGAGACATTCCCAAGGCAGAGCCAACAGAATTTGGTGAATTACTGCCTGGGGGATATTGAAAGGCTGGAAGGAAGCACAGACAATCTACGCAGAGATTCACACCAAGTGCTTGGGAGGATGGATTTGCCTTACATGAGCAAAGCAATCCTGAATGCCTGGAGGCTTTGGAAATTAGCAGTGAAGCAAACAGATGGAGAGTGATGGGGCAGTATTATGCAGGTTTTTCCGAAATTTGCCAGGAATAATCCCCCCTCCTCCTGGATAGAACCTTTATTCCTCATATTCAACATTTGTGTGGAATGTGCTTTCTCCTGAGAGGGGGGTCAGAAAAGTGTAAAACAGCTCTGGTCAATTTATTTTTAGCAGCAGAAGCTTCTTCCTAGTAGAATTACATTCAATTTCAGCTCAAACCAACATCTATTTATTGAGCATTTACTACATGCAGCAGTAGCTGAAAAGAGTGGTAGCAGCGGTGATATGGGTATACCTTGAGCGTATAGTTACCTATTTTCACTCGCAGCCATTCGACCTGCTGTTATTCTCTTCAGAGCAGACTTCACTTCCTGGTTCCTCAGTGTATAGATGAGAGGGTTCAGTAATGGAGTGACAACAGTGTAAAACACAGCCACTGCCCCATCCAGGGGACTCTTGGAGCCTGGCCTGAGGTAGATGAAAAGGCAGGGGACGTAGTAGACTGTGACTACGGTTAGATGGGAGCCACAGGTGGAGAAGGCCCGGCGCCGCCCATCAGCAGTGTGAATCTTCAGGACAGCATAGACTATGTTGGCATAAGAGAGCAGAATTAACATGAAGCAACTGGCAGCCACTACCCCAATGTCCACAAAGGTCACAAGCTCATTGACGGTCGTGTCAGCACAGGCCAGTCTCAATACTGCGGGAATGTCACAGAAAAAATAATCCACCTGGTTGGGCCCACAGTAGGGCAGGCGAAAGGTGAGGGTGGCCTGGATAGACCCATGGATGGAGCCGGCCACCCAAGCTCCAGCCACCAGTATGGTGCATAACCTCCCATTCATGAGCACAGGGTAGCGCAGGGGCTGGCATATTGCCAGATACCTGTCATAGGCCATCAAGGTGTAGAGGAAACACTGGGTGCTGCCCAGGAAGTGAAAGGCATATAGCTGAGCCACACAGCCACCAAATGGGATTGCCTTGCTGGTGGAAGTGAAGTGTAGAATAATGCGAGGAACGATGACTGAAGAGAGCCACATGTCCAGGAATGAGAGCACACCCAGAAGAAAGTACATGGGGCGAGCATGGAGCTTCGGGTCAGCCCACACAGTGAGCACAATGAGCAGGTTCCCCAGCTGAGTCAGGATGTAAATGCAGAAGAAGACCAGGAAGAGTAGGGTCCTCAGATTCCGGGGGTGAGACAAGCCCAGGAGAATGAAATCCGTCACCACGGTGTCCAGGGAGGTGTTTTTGGTCTGTCTCATGTCTTTCTGCACTCTGCTAAGATGAATGGTGAAGTCAGACAAGGGAAATACAACATAGGGAGGTGATGAGAGAATGCTTTTGTCTGATGACCAGAGTGTAGGAGGTAAACAGAAGACTTCTATATTTTAAGCAGAAAGCATTTGCCATCAATCATCTGGGTTTGCTTGGCAAGATAAGCCCTCAGGGGCTGGTTAGTTTCTAGGTGTCCTGAAATACTCCTTCAATGGGAGACTCTACATACAAATGTCGGAAGCCAAGGCATGGGGTTGTGTCTGAATAATAACATAAGTGCTGGATCCATGATGGTCATATGGTGGCTCTATTCCCCAAATGGGGACCAGAGAGAAATGGCTTCTGGTGGCATGGAAGGGTGTGGAACAATTACTCCACAATTACGCTCCCTATTGTTGGTCTCTGACTTAATATCCTCAAAATATCTCCTCCTATGATCTACAAGACCCTCTGAGATCTGCCCCTTGCATATTTCTACAGTCTTTTTTTCCTTCGGTTCTCTCAGAGCAGCATACCTTCCATCCTCCTGGACCTACTCCTTCTGGAATACACTGATTCATCATAAACATAGCCTTTTCCTCAGGATTCACTTTAGCTGTCACCTCCTTTGGGAAGAGTTCTCCTTTAGAAGACAATCTTCTGGGAGATGAGTTTATATTATGAAAGGCGATTGCAGTACAGTGGGGTAAGGGCTATTTGCTAGGTTATAAGATCCTTCAGAGCAAAGATCAAGTCTATTTTGTTCCTCTTATGTTTCTGTAGCATCTGCCCCGGTGCTTGGCAACGGTAAGTTAATTAATAAATATTTGTTGGCTGATTGGCTGGCTGAATGGATGTTGCCACCTACCGTTAATCCTGCATCCTATTTCCCTGGAAGATCACATCTCGTGCTTTCTGTCACAGTCCGGACTGTAGGATAAGCGATTAGCCTCACACTTCGGCAATGTGGGTGTAGACCCAGTGTAAACTAAGTCCAAGGCATCATCCATGCTTTCTGTTTGCTCTAAAATGTTATTTAAATTTATTGATTGACCTAAATAGTTTATTGGTTTTGATGGTTTGGAGTGTAATAGCATTGATTATATCAGGATTTGACCTTTAGTATGTTGTTATTTTAAGATCTTATTTGCCTTCCAACAAATGAGACTCTCAAAAACACTTTAAAGGTACTAAACATCCAAGTCAGGTGTTATTTAAAAACTCCATTTGATGAATGATTTGTTCTACAAGAATTTTTTCTCATAATAGTGTTTTAGGTATTTTTACCTGTTTAAATGAAAACGTCTTATAATTCTTAAGAAACAACAAAAGACGAAACTAATAAGAGGTTGATTATACAGAGACGTGAACATTGACAGATCTAGCCACTGAAATACCGTTAAAAAATACCCTTTTATAAACACTGATCTCAAACACATTTTATCTTCATTGTTATTTAAAAAGAATTAAATGGATATAATAATATTCAGTAATTATTAATACTGAATGTAAACTGCTCTATAGAATCTATAGAAAGGTTAATTACAGACTTCTCAAAGAGAAAAATATATTAGATTTCTATTGCCTGATTTTCAGAAGGAGGAAAACCTTAATTTCTTTTAGGATGGATAGATGGTACTTTCTTTAGCTAGAAGAGAAAGAGTTGGCAAAATTTGAAAGCATGTATATAATGCCAGTTATGGAGACTTATTTTCTTTTGGTAAGAGGAGATATATATTACAATGTGTTTCTAGCTTAGACACATGATCTGTTTCTAAAATTTTTAATGAAAATCAAATTTTCACAAATCAATTCATACTAGGATTATACTAAAAAGACAATTATTTGGAGAACATCCATAATGAATCCTTGTGGATAGTAAAAAATGCTCCCCAGTTTGTCTTTCTTGGCCAATCTGAGTTTTCTCCTGGCTGTGGTGCACACATCTGGGCGCACTTTCACTAGGGCCCTGCTGGGAGGAGGCTCCTTTTGTGTATGTCCTGTCTGGCCCTGGGCATTCTGGCTGGCAGAACAGGAATAGGGTGGCTGCAGTGGGCAGGTCTGAGGCAGAGGCTCCTTTTCCAGGCAGAGGCAGCAGAAGATGGTGGTTTTGATATGAGGTGTTGTACAAGGGCTGCAGGGAAGGCAGACTGTGGGTGGAGGCTAATTCCAGAAGATGGAATCTCTGTAGTGGCAGGGAGCATGTCTGCAGAAAGATCAAACCACTTTGAAAGAGAAAGAGGTTTTAAAAAAGAGAACAATCCTTTCTCTTTTCTGGAGAAAAAAGGGCCAGTCTGGAAAAAACCAAAAGAAGAAAACTAATTGAATGATTCCCCCTTAACTTACCTGTGACTTTTATTATAGGCCTGCTCATCCTTTGAAGCTGTGGAGTCTCAGGCTTTTTAAGTTAAGGAGTGAAGCAAACTTAGATTCATCAATTAAAAAACGATTTTAAGAATCCACACCTTGGCTAATTGGATATATATTCCAAAATTTCTTCTTTTAAGTAGCATTTAGTATTGTTAAGGCCACCTTATAAAATAGTTGTAATTTAATATCAAAAGTATGTAATTAAAGAAAATAAGAAGCTAGTGATAGCATTGATAGGATCAATATTTAACACAGCAAACGATTAGGTGCAGGACCTTTGGCCTGGCAACTCAAGAGAGGGGCTCCTAGGGACGAAGCGAAAGAGGGTGGCATTGAGAGAGCAAGATAAGCGAGGGACGAGACCCTGTTTACAGGGTCAGACAGGAAGTCACAGGATGGACTGTTTGCTTGGCTCCCCTTCACTAGGAGGCCAACTCACTCAGAACCCTTTGCAGGCAAAGCCTCCTTCACCTTGTAAAAAATCAGGTTATCCCTGATTTGACCTCTTTTTGACATGTCTACACTGACCTGGGGTTTTGTATAGGGCACCTTTGGCCTGGGGCCATCCCCGCTCAGAGCAGACATGAATCGCTGAGCCTGAGGGATGAGGAATGACAGCATTGAGTTGTTCACTCTTGTTTGCCTTTTGGACCAGACTCAGACCATAGCTCTTTTAGGCCATTAGATAGCCTGAGCAGAGAGGCAGAGCAAGGGAAATGAACAGAGTTTGGGTACAGGGAGGTGGCAGAATCCATATTTTATTGCTTTGATTATTCATCAGTGTCCTTGCACTGTAAGTCAAAAGAAAGAGGACCTTCCCCAGAAAAGGGTCTTGAAATGGAAGGGTTTCCAACCTTTAAGTAAGTTGACTAAGTGTGCTCAACATTGGGAAAAGAAGGGTTAAGGAACCTGTCTCTGTGTTGGCACAGTAACGCTGAATCTGATGTGTCATTTATATTACTTTATTACCTCCCCCAAAATAGAGAAAAGAAAAGATAAATGTTAATTTTTTTCTCAATTCAAAGAAGAAAGTTCCCAAATCTGGAGAAAGGCCAATTTAATTCAAAATTAATATGCCTAACGTATTAACTCTGTGAGTTGAGGGTGAGGTCAGGAAGATGAGGGAAAGAGACAGACTAAATATGGTTTTTGACAAAGTTAATGAAACCTTTAAAGTCTGGAAATTAAGTCTTGGCTCCTATTGTGAACTGACCTGGTTTTAGAAACTCTTCCCTTCTTGGACTCACTTGAACACAGCAGCAAAATCTGAGAGGAGGCTGGCCTTTCTCAGGTAGAATGGCCCAGCAGGTGAGGAAAGCGTCCTTCAGAGCACCCCCTGGGCTTGTGGTGATGGGTTACTGGATCTCTGCTTTGGAGTGGAATTAAAATCTTCCAGGGGATTGACACATTGATGATTTTATAATCTATGAGACCTCCTGCCCTTGGAGGCCGTTTATAGATTGTGACATCTCTACGTAAGGGTCTTAAGTTTTACATTGGTTATGTTATTAGCTAGATCTCCTTTGATCGAGTTTCTTTTTTTTTGCAACAGCGTCAAGAGATTTGTAGAAAACTATTTACCTCTTGGGAGTTCTACTCTGAAACGTTTCCCCCATGAGAACTATGTTCCCCAGATCCTCATTATTTTTTGTTTCGACAGCAAGCAGGAATCATTTGTACATATCTAGATAGTTAGCTGTGAAGAACAACATGATCTGTTTGGGTAACCGCTGGTTTCTGTGATTCTTTTCTTTGAAGTGTTGTGGGATCACATATTTACCTACGTTATCCTCGGAAATGCACTGAAAATGTATTTAATTTTTACTAATTGAGCTAATCTTCCTTACATGTTCCCACCTCTCTGGATACTGAGAGAAAAAACTCCCCTAAATTTAGGTCAGTTGAGTAAATTTACTTACCTCCAGTTTTAAGTCTTGGATGACTCTATTGTTCTTATGGCAGTGGAGAAAGAAGATGGTTTCAAATTGTTGTGGTGTTCCTTGGATTCTTGCTCTTCTTTGTTGGGGTGTAGCAGGTCTGGTAGATAACTTGAACAATGCAGGTGAGGATGGGCCCATCTGGAATCATGGAATGACTTGCTCCCCCCATACTGATTTGGAATCAGTTGTGTGCTGGAGTTTGTTTGTACTGGCTCACAATAGCTTACTGTCAAATTTTCAGAAATTTTGTGAGCTCTTTGTTAAACTTGCAATTAAATTGAAATATAAACTTGCAATTAACTACACATTTTCAATTAAATAAATTATATTAAAAATGTAATAATACTCAAGACTCATCACTTTTTAATTATTTTATTCTGTTTTATTAGTATCTATGAGGTTATTACATCTATCATATCTTTATAGTGGAAATACTATATAATGGTGTGCCGCCATTATCAACTCCATATGCAATGATGTCCTGTTGGAGTTTGCAATTGACCGTGCTAAGAGTATTTAAACCATGGAAATAGGCAAGCAATACAAATCAGGGCTTTTTTAGGGGTGTGGGGGTCTTGGGGGGAGCCAGTTTTTAAACATTTACCAGCATACCACTAGCTGGAATCCACAGTTCCTGTTCTTGGCCTCTGGTCTGAAAGTCCCTGCATGGTGTGGTGACTTCTCTTTGACTCCAGCCTTAAGCTGCTGCACTGTCATTCCCAATACTTCTCTCTCTTCCCTGGCAAAACATACAGGCACCTCTGATTTCCTTATTCACAAAATTCAGGTCCTGGAAAACCAGGTTCATATATTTATGTTCCCCTTGTGAGGTAAACTGACGGCCAGCGTTATCCTCAGGATCTGTAGCCTCTCCATGCCGTTCCCATAGAAACAGGCCACTATCTCTAGTGACCTTTGGTTTTCCTACTCTCCATAAAGCTCCCACTTGCCCTGAGATTTGTTCTCTAGTTGGAATAAACATGAACCTTGGCATCTAACCTCCATAGTCTACCTCTGTTTCCTTTATTTTCTTCACAATCCTCCCAAATTTGCAGGGATGAGGTTTTCCTGCTCTCACTTAATTCTGTATGGAAACTTCACTCTATAAATTCTGTGCTTAAGTCTACCAAGCTTGGCTTGATGTATTACAGTGGTAGATAAAGTAATTTAGAGAATCTTTTTCTCTCTTGACAAGTCCTGACTTTTAAGCCAGTTGTCTTGCTGCAGACATGAAAACCTATTTTGGCCACCAGGAGCTGAATAGTAATTATTTCTTTCTTGTTTATTTCTACTGTGACATTACTATCCTAATCTTTCTTCCTTGAGATGCACCACCCCCCCCCGCAAACTCCTGCCATATTGATGCTTTAAGTGACTAGAGATAAGGTCCTGTTCACAGACATGCAAATAGAAGAGCACTTCAAGATGTGTAAAATTATTACCTCTTTTCAGAGGTGAAAGAAGGAGAGGGATGTAAAGCAGGGTTCCTCCAATGGCTGGAGGGAATATAAGGAACTGATATGTCTCGCCTCACTTTGTGATATAAAATGAGGTGGCAGCTTCAATATCTGAATTAAATTTCAGGAGTCTCCATGCAGCTCTTGTGAAAATGTTCCTATTTCTACCACTATCCCCCTCCTCGGGTAAATCCAAGCACCCAAGGGCTTATCTATTTCAGAGGTCAGTACAGTTTCAACACTATCTAGAAGAGAAAATCTGGAAACTTGTTCTTTCAGTAGAGAAGTCTTGTGTTCTTTGGCCACATGGTGTTGCTGGTGTCTAGAGGATTTTTTGCCATCTCTGCCTCAGTGCCACCAGCAGGTTCCCTCCACTTAGGCACCACCTCTTGGTGTGCAGGGGTAGGACAGGCAGTCTTTCTCCTCTCACTACCATGGCCAGACTGTTTTCCCACAGCCACCACAGCCTGGGCTGCCATTGCCACAGCTCCTCAGCAGCACACTCTTCTGGTCAACTCCTGCAAGTATAGCAACCCTCTTCCAACAGGACTGAGTTTGGAGGGTCTCCACTCTCAGCCCCACATTGTTCTTGGAAGCTTGCTTTCTCTCCGCTCTGAATCCATGCCCAGACCATGGTGATAGTCTTTCCCCTCTCTCTCCTTCAAGGTTTATTTTCGTTTCCCATTCTAGCATGACTGACGTATCTTTCCAGAGAAAAAAGCCCCACCACAGAAAAAACATATTGTATATTATATATAATGTACTTTATGAATTTGATCTACATCCTTTCTATTTCCACATATTTTCTATACCAAGATCCTTTAAGGATTGCTCAACATTCACTATCTTGACTTTACGTCTTAAATTTAGTGCATTAGGATTTCTGCTTGTCCTCCACTTCCATAAAATCTTGGGTTTCAAGATCAATGACTATATAGACGTAGATATTTATTTAGGGAAAAAATTGTTTAGGCATACTCCATCCTCAAGTTTATATTATGGTGGGAGGACTATATCAACTACAGGTTAGAGGGGGACCACAAAGAAGAGTGAAGATTGCTGGATGGTTTAAGTGGGGCTAGGAAAATTTCACAGGGTAGGTAACCCTTGTGCTGCTCTTTGAAAGATGAGTAGACATGGAGGGGCACTTCAGCAGAGGAAAACATTGGAGCGAAAGGATGGAGACCTGAAGCGGCCTGGCATGAGTGGGCAACGGCAAACAACTCAGAACATCTGTAGCATAGGTTGTGAAGGAATTAAAGTGAGATATAGTTGGGATCTTATAGATGGAATAAATAATCTGTCCTTACTTTGTAGCGGCTGGGGAGCCATTGAAGGCTTTAAGTAGGAGAGTGTCATGGGCAGGTTGAAATTGTAGGATGATCATTCTGGCATCCGTTTAAGGAATAGATTGGAAGAGAGACAGACCATGGTGGACAACACTGATACTCTGCCCAGATTCCTTCATATCTTTTACCACTGTTTCTGTGAGCCCCCTCCCTTGGATGTGCCTCCAATGCTCAGCACCTGTTAATTCATCTTGGGTTGGTGGTGGGAGGAACATTTTTGCCTGCAGAGGCAGCAAGCCAGAAGTGCCTGTGTCCCAGTGTGAGGCCCTGGTCAGTGCCAGTGAGGAGAGAGATGCCTTGGATGTCTGTGGACAGAGAAAGCATACGGAGATTCAAATATGAACCCCACATTGGGACCCACCATGAAAGATGCTCCAAATTGCAAGGGTATATTTGTAATCAAGCTGCTTCTCGTCTGGACCACTCAATTCAGAATAGGCCTAGATGAATAGTAACAGGGCTTTATTTATTTAACAAAGGTTAATCATGTTTTGAGCAATGTTTGGGAAGAAACCTAGTTTCAGATATAGGGACAGAGCCTCACAAGGAATTTTGCTGACTAGCTTAGTTTTACATAATGTCAGTTATAAAATGAAACAGTCGAGAAGGACTAGATGCTTCTTAAGCTTTCCTTTGATTTCATATTTCTATAGTTTTGATAGGGAAAGATGATATTAATCATTTGGGGGTATATGTGAGAATGAGTGTGTGTGTAAATGGCAATGCTATATGGTACCACAAGATGACAATATCATATCTATTATAATCCGGTGCTATATTCTACTTATATGTAGTAAGTAGGATATAATTATTCCAGAGCATTCACAAGGGATATAAATTGTCTTTAACTTTTTTTTTCTTCCAGTTTGGTTATTTTCATCTTTATCCCATTTACATGAGTTTATTTCAATTTTCTCATCACTGACACTAATTTAAGTTTCCCATTTTTTACTAATTTTATAAAATATGGGAAAATACACAAACATGCTATATAGACAAAGTTGAGTAAGGTGAGGAGGCAGGCAGCAACTCCTACACATTTGTTATCCATCTACTGTTGCACAAAAGTCTGCTGTTGTACAAGAGACTGAATTCAGCATACACAAGGAGTCTTTAAATATATACTCACGAAAGTCCAGGAAAGCCTCACTTTCCTCTGGACCCAGCAATAGCTTCAATATTTTTGATTCCATAGGCCTTTCATGAGGGAGGATGATTTTGTCTCTGTGTGACAAAAATGAGCAGAAAAGATTCAAAATTCCAGTCAGTCGGCAGGTTCCAAAAACTGAACTGTGTTCATAGCAGGACTCAATAAATAGCTTTTTTTTTGCATAATACATTGATTTAAAGTAAGATTTTAAAATCTTAAATCAACATTGATTTAAGATTTTAAAAATAATAGCTTTATTGAGGTGAATTCACATACCATATAGTTCACTCTTTCAAAGTGTACAATTCAGTGGTTCTTGGTGTATTTACAAAGTCGTGCATTGATCACCACTATGTAATTCCTGAAAGTTTTCATCACTTCGAAAAGAATTCTAGTACTCATTAGCAGTCACTCTTCATCCTCGCCCCTTACTCCTCCCCCACCCCAACTCCTGGTAATCACTAATCTACTTTCTGTCTCTATGGATTTGCTTATTCTGGGCATTTCATATAAATGGAATCATGTGATATGTGGCCTTTTGTGTCTGGCTTCTTTTACTTAGCATAATGTTTTCAAGGTTCATTCATGTTGTAGAATGCATCAGAACTTCATTCCTTTTTATGGCTGAATGCTATTTCATTTTATGGATACCCCATATTTTGTTTATCCATTTATCAGTTGATGGACATTTCGGTTGCTTATACTTTCGGCTGTTTGAATAATGCTGCTATGAGCATTCATATACACATTTTTGTGTGGACATATGGTTTCATTTCTTTTGGAACATACCTAGGAGTAGAATTTCTGAGTCATATGGTAATTCTATGTTTAGAATTTTGAAGAACTGCCAAACTGATTTTTATGTTGCTGTACCATTTTACATTCCACTTAGCAATGTAAGAGGGTTCCAATTTCCCCACATCTTCTCCAACACTTGTTATTGTCTGTCTTTTTTATTGTAGCTGCCTTTGGTAGTAAATGGTAGTAATGAGAGGCCAATAGGTGTTGAAACATATTTATCAGGCAACATAGGAAATTTCTTTCTGGGACAGCTTGATAAATAGTTTAAGATATGGTTGAGGTTTTCCTTTTTAATTCTCTTTTTTTCTTCTGTTCTCCTTTTCTTCCCCCTTCCTTTTTTTCCATCTCTTTCTTCCTCTTGTATCTCTCTCCTTTCAGTTCTCATTTGCTTTCAGTTTCTTTTAAATTAGGTAACAAAACTTGCTCATTTTAACGTTGAGCAGTATAGACATGAACAAGAAAAAATCTCCTCACTACACTCTCCTGTTGTGACCTCGAAAGTAACCAATGTTAGTAGTTAACTCTGTGTGGTCCTATACTTTTTAAAGGTTATACAATTATACATATATTAACGAAAACAAGATCATTTAATACCCATCGCTCTGCAACTTGCTTTTGAATTTTTGCAAGATTATCTTTATATTAGCTGTTGAAAGTATACTTAAAACATAGGTAAATTCACTTCTCTATTTAACTTTCAAAACACACACAACACACAAACACACAATATTCAATATATGCACACACACACTCCACCTCTAATTGATTTCTTTTTTCCATTTTGTTGTGTCACGAAAAAGGAAAACTATTAGTATTGTCAAATTAATCACTTCTGCCTTTACTTCATGTTATTCTTCTCATTTGTCATCTCTATTCTTTACACACAATTCTGTTGTTCAGTGTTCACAGAATCACTTGGACTAAACCCTGTGGATTCATCAGTAGAAAATGTTCCCATGAAGACACCCCTATAAGGGAGCCCATCGCTGCTCCTGTGGAGGCGGTTAAGTTCACATGCTCCGCTTCCTGGCCCGGGGTTCGCAGGTTAGGATCCCAGGTGCGGACCGATGCACCACTCGTCAAGCCATGCTGTGGCGGCGTCCCAAATAAAGTAGAGGAAGATGGGCATGGATGTTAGCCCAGGGCCAATCTTCCTCAGCAAAAAGAGGAGGATTGGCAATGGATATTAGCTCAGGGCTAATCTTCCTCACAAAAGAAAAAAAAACAAACATGGTTCTCATGATGGGGAGGAATTTGGAGTGCATTTAGTCTGATTATCTTCTATGATGTTCAGAGTGATGCTTCCTGAGTTCTGATTTTTGAGCATCTTGCAGCCTTGTTCCCTTGAGTACTTGGGGATGAATCCAACTTCAGTATCCTTTGCCTTGAGACCTTTGGGGCTCTCTATACACCTCAGTGTGAGAAAGATAGAATGTCCTATTGTCCAGTTATTTTCTCGTCTTTGTGGTGTCTATGGAGTTTCCAGAGGCACATTGATGCTCAGACGTGTGGAGTATATTCTCATGTGGAAATTAACCTCTTTTTTGTTCTAGTTCCTAAGGAAAATTAACCAAAAGAATGGTGGAGGAAGATGTTTCCATCAACAAGAATATACCCCATCTCAGGGGTGAATTTTTCACTGTTACATGTGTAGCTCAGGAAAGCCTAGATGCCTATAGGGCTATATATAGAAGTGTCATTACTTTGGAGGAGAGGGCATGGGAGAGTTATGTGACTCTTTTCTTCCTGGCCCTCCTAATTGTGCCCTCACTGTCCCTTCTGCCCTGGGGGTGGTAAAAAGTTTGAGTGTTACTAAGCCCCAGGTTACTCAACTTTTCCTTGTGGTCCCCCTACTCCCATATCTTTGTAAACAGTTCCTATGCAAAGAAATCCTCCTCAAATTATCCTGTTCTGGGTGGGCCATCTATTTCCTTTTGGGAAATCAGTACCATCTATATGCCTTCAGAATTATTTGCACGTGTACTCAGGGGTACAGGGCAGTGAAGGAGGTCTTTGGAAGAACCATAAAGGCCAAGATCCTCATTAAGAAGAGTTTTAAAATTTGGAGGACATAGTTTGACACTCTTCTAAGAAAAGTCCGTGAGAGATTAGACAATATGAATTTTGAGGGGAAGTGTATTCCAGAGGGAGGGGAGAGCTTGAGCAAAAGAGTGGCAGGCAAGTATTGGGCATGCTCAAGGAATGGCAGTAAGTCAGCGAGGATGGGAGAGGGAAAGGAGGGTAGAGGTATCTTGGGAGATCAGGTATGTTGGGTCCAGATTTTTTTGACTTTGAATTCCCGATTAAGGAGCCTGGATTTATTTTACACTCATTGGCGAGTCCTATAGATTCTATGTTTCAGAAGTGTAATTTTGACTGTGGTACGGATGAGGAGGGAGAGGACAAAAGACTAGTCAGGAATCAAGAGAGCCTTTATAAAGGTGGAGGGGACAGAATTTGATGTCTTAGCACATGGGGAGAATGAGGAACAGAAAGGAAACTTAAATGATCCAGTATTTACAAGTTCAAGTGCTTGGGAATGTTAATGCCATGCACAAGCAAAGAAACACAGAATTTATAGAAGTCTAGGGTTTACAGGCATAGAGAAGGAAAAGAGGGCTAATCTAGCATTATGTCATGCTTTTTCTCTTTCACATTTTCTGGCATAATATACTTCTGAAGAGGTTGACACATTCTCATCCTATTTGACTTTTGATAAGGCATTTTCTTATCTCACAAGGTAGTCAGAAGGCGGTAGAAGTAATGTATCTATTTATTTCTAAACACATAATGTAAAACAACTTGAACCAATTTAATGAGATGAAAAGATTATGAATCCGAAGAATTCAGAAGTTTCTTCTAAATAGAATTAAATTCAGTTCAGTTTAGTTGGAGTGTTACTGAGTGTTAATCATTAACAGTTTATTGAACATTTACCACATGCAGCAGTAGCTGAAAAGAGTGGTAGTGACAGTGATGTAGGTAGTCCCTGAGCCTATAGTTACTTATTTTCACTCGCAGCCCTTCGACCTGCTGTTATTCTCTTCAGAGCAGACTTCATTTCCTGGTTCCTCAGTGTATAGATGAGAGGGTTCAGTAATGGAGTGACAACAGTGTAAAACACAGCCACTGCCCCATCCAGGGGACTCTTGGAGCCAGCCCGAAGGTAGATGAAAATGCAGGGGACGTAGTAGACAGTGACCACAGTTAGGTGGGAGCCACAGGTGGAGAAGGCCCGGCGCCGCCCATCAGCAGTGCGGATCTTCAGGACAGCATAGACTATGTTGGCATAAGAGAGCAGAATTAACATGAAGCAACTGGCAGCCACTACCCCAATGTCCACAAAGGTCACAAGCTCATTGACGGTCGTGTCAGCACAGGCCAGTCTCAATACCGTGGGGATGTCACAGACAAAGTAATCCACCTGGTTGGGCCCACAGTAGGGCAGGTGGAAGGTGAGGGTGGCCTGGATAGACCCATGGATGGAGCCGGCCACCCAAGCTCCAGCCACCAGTATGGTGCATAACCTCCCATTCATGAGCACAGGGTAGCGCAGGGGCTGGCATATTGCCAGGTACCTGTCATAGGCCATCAAGGTGTAGAGGAAGCACTGGGTGCTGCCCAGAAAGTGAAAGAAATACAATTGAGCCACACAACCACCAAATGGTATTGCCTTGCTGGCAGGAGTAAAATCCAATATTAGCAGAGGAACGATGACTGAGGAGAGCCACATGTCCAGGAAGGAGAGCACACCCAGGAGAATGTACATGGGGTGAGCATGGAGCTTTGGGTCAGCCCACACGGTGAGCACAATGAGCAGGTTCCCCAGCTGAGTCAGGATGTAAATGCAGAAGAAGACCAGGAAGAGGAAGGTCCTCAGATTCCGGGGGTGAGACAAGCCCAGGAGAATGAAATCTGTCACCACTGTGTCCAGAGATGTGTTTTTGGTCTGTCTCATGTCTTTCTGTACTCTGCTAAGAAGAATGGTGAAGTCAGACAAGGGAAATACAACACAGGGAGGTGGGGAGAGAATGCTTTTGTCTGATAACTAATGCCTAAGAGTTATGAGATAAACAGAATACTATTAAAACTTTTTTTCTTTTTAAAGAAGTGGTGGTGTCATTAGTTATTTTGGGTTACTTAGTAAGAGAAACTATCCAGATGCTGGTTAGTTTCCTAGATGGATGGAAACTCTTATCTATTGGAAGATACTGAGATGCAGAATCTGGCAGATCAAGGAACAGGGGCACGTGTGAATGATAGGGAAGGACCAGTAACTCCAACCAAAAACAGTGTTCACCAAAGAGGGGCTAAGATTGAGACAGTGTGGAACATGCACCCCACAATTACCACGTCTACTTTTTCCTCCACTTACCATCATAGCAATGCCTCCTCTTTGCCCTCAGCTAAAATCCCATCTCACCATAGCATGCAAAAATATTCATTATCTGGCCCTTATTTACCACTCCATCATGCCCCTTGCAATTCCTCCTTAGTGTTCAGGTGCACGGAACTCCTCAGGGCTCTCACAGTGGCATGCTCCAGCTTGGAACCTATGCATACGCTGCCTTCTCTGCTCCCTTTGCTTAGGTAATGCCCACTTTTCCTTCAGGACTGAGTTTGGAAGTCCTGATCTTCAAGGCTTTCCTGATTCCGAAGGCCCATTCTGAAGGACGTTTCGGAGCATGTATCATCTTATATTGCTATTGTCTAATTTCTTATTTGTCTCCTCCATTATTCATCCCATCTAGCACAGTAAGAGTGAATAACTATTTTCTGAGTGACTGAATGGTTGAGTGAATGGATGCTGCCAAATGCCACTGATCTAACACAGTCATTCTTTCTCTGCTTGATCTTGTTTGTCTGACCCTTGAGCCCACCTGACTGGCAAGGGACCATCTCATTCTTATGCAATATGGGTCTAGTTGTATTATAACAAACTCCAAGGACAATTCATGTTTTTTATTGCTCCAGGATATCATTAGATTTATTAGTTGATTTACGTGGTCCATTGGTTTGGGATTGGATTTTTCTTGTACGGGGTTACAGAGGAATTTTTATGGTTTATTATAAAAGCATTGATTAATGCAGGACTTGATCTTTATTTTATGTTTTATTTATATATTGCAATCTACCATACAGAAACTCTCTCTAAAGACCTTGAAAGAATTTGAAGTACCTAATCCAGATGATAAGAAAAGATAGAGGGAGGAAATGTGTTTGTTTCACTCCTTTTGTTGAATAGGCTGTTTGATAAATATGTTTCTCCCCACACTAGGGTTTGAGATGCATTCATCTATCATTTAACCATAAAGTATCTTTGTAAGTTAAATGAATATTTTCAGTAAGCAATTAAAATGGTAACAGATTAATTATAAATAACATGTGAGTATTAATAGGTTTAACTATTTAATCTCCATCAAAAAATTCCCCCAAGAGATTTTATCTTGGTTATTTTCTAAAATAATTCATACACTAACATGTAAGAGCCATTAATAGTAATAATAATACTTAATATATCTGGCTCTTCAGGGTCCATAGAAAATATTAGGCATACCCTTTGACCGCAAAGAATGAAAAAATACCAGATTTTTATTGCCTGAGTTTCAGAAGGACACCTTGATTTATTTGAAAATGGATAAGAAGACTGGTTCCTATTTCTTTGGCTAGAATATAGAGAAAAAATAGAAAGAGTTGGGATTAAGATTATGCATAAAATACTAATAATGAATCAAAGTAATTTTTTTGTCAATATAGACATATAAAATTAGTGTGCTTCCACTTAGGCAAATGATATGTTCCTGAAATGTTTTATGAACATCAGTTGTGTATCAAATCAGATACAACTGTACCATTGGGGGCATTATCTGGAGGATTTACACAATGTATATTTATGTATAGTGAAAAAATTCTCCCTAATTTATCTGCTCTGCCAGTTTGATTTTTCCCATTTGTTGTGCATAAATCTGGTTCCACCTCTCCCTGGTGCCCTGTTGGAAGAAATCTCCTTTTACCTTGTAGGTTCTGGATGCCCTGCCTGATAGGACCAGGAAACCAAGGTGGGTCACAACTGGTGGGTTTGAGGACAGGTTACTTTTCCAGGCCAACTCGGCAGAGAATGGTGGTTTTGACTTGAGGCACGGCGTTCAGGGGTTGCAGAGGAGGGCAATCTGTGGTGCAGAGGGGTGGGCAGAGTAGATTTCCAGAAGGTGGATTTTTGAAGAAACAGGGAACATGTTTGCAGAAGGATTAGATCTCTTGAAAAGAGAGAACAGTCTACAACCCCCCTTCCTCACCGCCATTCCGCCTTCTGGTAGCTTTATGTGTCGTTTTGTTTTAGGTCTCCTCTTGTTTTTCAGCTGTGGAAAATTAGGATATTTAAAGTAAAGGAAGGGGTAGACTTAGAGAATTTCAAAAAATTAAAAACAATTTTAGTATATCTACCCTGGCTAATTAGATAACCAAAGTATTTTTAAATTTCCCAAGTTGTAGACTATTTGATGCTGCTAAGATCATGTTGTAAAATGGTTGGAATTTAAATATAAAAGCACATAAAAATAGCATAAGGTTAAAATTCAAAATAAAAAGCATCTGAACATAAGGGCCCAGTGACATTACAGAATAAACAATACATGTTTAAGAAACAATTATCTTGAAAACTCCAGGGAAAGGCTGTGGGTATGGGGTGAAAAGAGTGGCATTGAGAAGATAAACATGGGGGTGGGTGGGGGGAACAAGAATGCCTTTGAGAGAACTCTGAGGAACCATAGGGTCACGAGAGGGGCTGCTTTCTGTACCACACCACCCCCGCCGCCTGCCCCCAGGTCCACATCAGGCTGGTTTGGTATGAGCACACCTCTTGCAGTGCCTTTCCATTTAGAGAGACTCATAGGAGGGCAGCCCTCTCTCCAGTTATTTGAAACTTTGGATTTCTACAGGGAACTTTGGGATCTGGGCCATTAGGGAACAATTATGAAATCTTGCAGATGAAGAATGAAGACTGGTTCAGTGTCATGTTAGACATACCAGGATCAAAGGACTTCTATTCACCCTTGGGACAAGACCCAACCCAAATCTGTTTCTGGAAAGAAGATTCCCCTTCCTTCATCATTCATTCACAGTTAGACGTCCTGGTAGAGCTATGGCAGGGTAGGGAAAATGGATAGAGTTTGAGTGGCCTAGATATATTTTATCTCTTCCCACAAGAGAAGATTCTTGTCCTTCTACCAAAGGTTAAAAGAAATGAGCTTGCTTAAGGAAAGGTACTTAGTGTCCCCTGGACACTGGAGAAAGGAAAGGTTACTAATCTGGCCTGCCTATGTTTGCACCAGTACCAAAAAATCTTCTTCATGACCTCTATGGCTTTATCACTGCCCAACTCTGGCCTTTATAATTGCCCTAAAAAAAAAAAAGACAAAATGAAAAAAAAATAATGTTAAGATTCTTTTGAATCATTTTCTCAACACAAAGAGAAATTCCCTAAGTTTGGAAAGAAGGAATTTAATTTTAGAAGTTTGGGAAACAGTTGAGGAAGAAGATAGAGAAAAGAGACTGATTAACATTTGGTCAAAATGACAGAATATCTTCAAGTTCTAATATTAGTTTGTGGCCGTATTTTGAATGGAGCTGGTTTCAGGATTTCTTCTCCATCCTCTTAGACTCACATGTACAGAGCTGCAAAATGGTGGAAGAGGCTGGCTGTCCTGGGGTGGAATGGTCCCACAGATGGAGAGATGTCCTCAGAGATTCAGTCACGCCTACTGTAAAGGGCTCCCACATCTGTTTTGGAAAGGCTTTAGAATTCTTTCAGGAGTTTTGCCTTGTGAATAAGTATTCAGAGTCTCTGAGAACCCCTGCTTTTCAAGGCTCTTTGATGAGTGTGAGTTCTATATCTCTTGAGTCATATTTTATATTGGTTTCATCAGCTGTTGCCTGTATCTCTCCGAGTAAAAGAAAACTAAAACACTGACAAGAGATTTGAAGAAAAATTCTAACCTTAAGGGAAATGCTATTCTAAAGTATTTCCCTAATGGGATCTTCCCTCCCCAAATCCTCATTATTTTGTTTTGAGAGAAAGCAGGAAAGGTTTCTAGTAGGTCTCTGGAAAGGGGGCTGTGGGGAGTAACCTCATCAGTATAGTTTTGGACGACCTCCAATTTCTTACAAGTGTTATGAAGTCTCAACTGATCACCTTCTCTCCCCAAATATCCATCAGGGATCTTCCGCTATCCTTTCTGGTTTCTGTTCAGACGTCACCTAGTCAGTGAGTCTCTCTTGACCCTCCCCCTTTCCCTTCCCTGTTGTATTTTTCGTAGTAGCACTTAACACCATCTGACAAACTGCATCTGACAAACTGCATTTACTCGCTTATTATGTTTTTTGTGAGGAGGATGGGCCCTGAGCTAACATCTGCCAATCCTCCTCTTTTTTTGCTGAGGAAGACTGGCCTGGGCTAACATCCATGCCTATCTTCCCCTATTTTATATGGGACGCCGCCACAGCATGGCTTGACAAGCGGTGCGTCTGTACGCACCCGGGGTCCGAACTGGCGAACCCGGGGCCGCTGCAGGGGAGCGCGTGCACTTAACTGCTTGCGCCACCGGGCTGGCCCGTTTACTGGCTTAATTGTTTACTGTTTGTCTTCCTTCACTAGAATGTAGGCTCCACGAGAGGAGAGAGTTTTGCTCACTGTGGAATCTCCAGAACAGTGCCCGGTACAGAGTGGGTTCTCAATAAATACTTCTGAATAGATGAATAGGAGAAACTACCACGCATGTTAGATGCTGTGGCCAGAAAAAAAACATGTGCTTTTGAATATGAACCTCAGATTTAAAGTTACCAGGAGTTGATTTGATATCAAATTGATTCTTACATGCACATGCAGGTCTAGGCAACATAAGCCAGTGCAAATAACGTTGGGTATTCCCGTATTTATTTTACCAAGGTTAATGTGAATCTGAGTCATACTGGGGAACTGGCTAGAAGTGAAGAAATGAAGCCTGGAGGGTGATGTAAGCTTCAGGAGCCTCCACTGTAAAATGATGGAGCTGGACAAAGACTGGATGATTTCTAAGATTCCTTTTAATTCTAAATTACTAAGGAAGAAAATGTTTGTGTGTGCTTGCGTGTAAAGTTGCAATGCTACATCTGGCCACAAGATGACAGTATTATCTTTATTAAAACCAAGTACTGTCTGCTACGTGGAGTAAAAAGACGTAATAAATCCTGAGGACTCATGAGGGATATAAATTCCTTTAGTAAAGATACCGTATGGGGGGGGGGGGTCCATAACTTGGGAAAACTATGTGTCAAAAGAGATAATTTCCTTTTGTGACAACTAGGAAATAGTTTGAAATATAGGTCCTTCCTTCCTTCCTTCCTTCCTTCCTTCCTTCCTTCCTTCCTTCCTTCCTCCCTCCCTCCCTCCCTTTCCTCCTCATGTTATTCTCTTCCTTCTTTCTTCTCTTCCATTTCTCTCTTTCAAGTTCTCACTTTATTACAAAAAAGATTACAAGTCAAACAAAACAGAGATGTATAAAAAAGGTTAATATTCTCACCACTTCTTTTTAATCCCAACCTTCTGAAGCAGCTAAAGATTGTAGTTTCCTTTGTTTTTCCATTTCTTTCTCTATATTCATACATATGTACAGATGGATATATTGTATTTCTTTAGATCTTTTAAAAAATATCTGATTGCCTCTTGGGAGATAAATTTAAATGGTAGAAAACCTCTTCCATCTCTTCTGTACTGTCACAAACACCACCGCACACACACACACACACACACTCACTCACAAACAATATGTGCATAACTCACCTCTAATGGCACCCTGGTTTCCATTTTCTCTTTGAGAAAGAGAAACTCTTAGTATGGAGAAATTGACTACTTTTGCCTTTGCCTTACATTATTCTTCCCGTTTATCGTCTCTGTTCTTTACACACAATTCTGTTGTTCAATGTTCACAGAATCACTCAGACTAAAACCTGTGGATTCAAAACCTTGCACGTACCAGTAGAAAATGCTCCTGTGAAGACTCCCCTATAAGGGAACCCATCACTGCTTCTGTGGAAGCCTAGAGTCACTCCTTTAAGAAGGGAGCTCCTCCCTGTGTGTTTCTTCTGGGTTTTGCATCCAGATGGAGCTGTCTTCCCTCACCCACAGGGAGGGAGTCACCCTTCTGCTGGCTCCAGCGGCTCAGGAACTGGGGACGCAGTGCCTGGCTCGTGGTGTCCTGCAGCAGATGTGGGGATTATTCCTTCTTTACATTTCCCTGACAATGGGAGGTGAGTCTCAAGTTAATAGCAAACCCTGTGGGGTGTTTTCAAAATAATTTTCTTCCAGCTAAATGATTGCAACTTCTGACATTTGTAATGAAAGAGACTTTCTTGATACATATTTTCCTCATGTGGTGCTAATTGCCCTCCTATTACTACAAGTACAGTTACTGCTACTTCTACCACCATTTATTTCTATCTAAGGAACCCGTCCATTAGTGGCAGTTTTTTGTGACCACATGGAAACTATCCATTTAAATAATATTTTGGCTTCCAGGAGTGCTGCCCTGGTAACGGTCATGTGTCTTCTCGTAGGCACTGCGGGACAAGGCATTCATCAGCCCACTGAGTTGACAGCTATGGAAGGAGCCTCTGTCCAGGTCAACTGCATGTACCAGACATCTGGGTTCAACGGGCTGTCCTGGTACCAGCAACCTGGTGGTGGAGCACCCATGTTTCTCTCTTACAACGTTCTGGATGGTTGGGAGAGGAGAGGTCGTTTTTCTTCATTCCTTCGTCGCTCTGATACATACAGTTACTTCCTTCTGAAGGAGCTCCAGATGAAAGACTCTGCCTCTTACCTCTGTGCTGTGATCGACACTATGACTATGAGGCCTCTTCAGCTGCACCAAAATTCAAAAGGTGATCACGACAGCGAGAAGCTATATTTCCTGAGCGTATGCCTGCTGTGAGTCAAGATTGGGGACTTTGGAACCAGACTGCTTGGATTTGCGTTTGCCACTTTCTAGCTGGTTGGTCTTGAGCAAGTCACTTTATCTTGGTTTGATTCAGTTTCCTCATCTATAAAATGAGAATAATAACAGTACTTGCCTCAAGGACTTGTTGTGAGTTGTAAGTATGTTTATATACATATATACATGTGTAAAATATATAACCTAGAACAGTGCTGGCAATAGTAAGCACTACATAAGCGTTAGCTATCTCACTTCTAATCTTGAACTTTTGCAAAGTGTTACATGGCAGAGGTTCTGGGATTGGATCTCAGTATTTCTCTACCCTTGCTTTGCGGAAAGTGAAAAGCTGATACTATTTGTATCTTGTGGATCTAAGGTGGCAAGCTGGAGGTTGTATGTGGGGTAGGGTCTTTGCTCTGGAGAGAGCACTGTGGTGATGCTCATTCTCTTTGGGAAGACCCTGAACTTTGCAAATCCAAATGCAAATACTTTACAATATGATGTTAAGTATTCTGATTAATTATGTAGGACTATCTTCACTATATGCATCCCTGAGATAGAATCTTAACATATTTTGTGAGTTTATAAGAAATCAGGTTTAGGGCTTTGAACTTGGGGAGCATGGACATAATCAAGGGAATCTATAGAAGCTGGGGAGGAAGAGTAAGTATAAGCAACACGGTGCAATTCAGGGTGAGGAAGGAGGGCCAGTAGGCGGTTCCTATGACAAGGAATTGTCTGTGGGCATGAAGAAGAGTAAAAGTCTATAGTTGATTTCTTTTTTTTTTTTTGGTGAGGAAGATTGGCCCTGAACTAACATCTGTTGCCAATCTTCCTCTTTTTGCTTGAGGAAGATGGTCCCTGAGCTAACATCTGTGGCAATCTTCTATTTTGTATGTGGGATGCTGCCACAGCATGGCTTGATGAGTGGTGTAGGTCCACACCTGGGATCCAAACCCGCGAACCCCGGACCGCCAAAGCAGAGCACGTGAACTTAACCACTACACCACTGGGCCGGCCCCTGTAGTCGATTTTAACATTTTCCTTTCTTTTCCATTCTACTTCCCTTATATTGTCTTCAAATCTTCAATGAAGTTTGTTAAACCTTACTGCCTACTGTCAGCTAGGTTTAGAGAATAAGTAATTGTCGTTGTGACTTTGTTCCTACATGAGATAAAGCTGACCAAAGCTTGGAAGCCCAAATTGTAGGTTATTTGGATATCAAAATGAGGGCAGCCCCAAGTTGAAATAAGGTATAGTCAAATCATATGTTACATGAGTTGTTTGGAATCAAAGATTAAACAGAACTCTCTTTGGGTGAAGTAAGAGTATGTTTTCATTCCAATTTATAGAATGAACTTTTGGGATGGAATTTGGATGGACATAATCATGTTGGAAAGCAATTTTACATTATGAATCAAGCCCATTAAAATGTTTGTATTACTTTTACCTGAAATTCAATTTTTGAGCTCTCACTTAAAGATAGGCAGGCTAGAAATGAGGTTTAGGGGCTTTGGACCTTGGAAGTGTGGAGTGTTTATATAGCAGCGCTATTCGTTAGGAGAAAATATGGGCAACAATCTTCAGTAAGTTATGATCAATGGAATCTTTTAAAGCTGTACTAGTTTCTGCTGTTGTATAACAAATGACCACAATGCCCATGTATTTGCTTATAGTCCTGTAGGTCAGAAGTCCCGGCAGTTTCAGCTGGTTCTATGCTTAGGATATCACAAGTCAAGGTGTTGGCTGGCTGACGTCTCATCTGGAGCTCAGGGTCTTCTTCCAAGTTAATTTCTATTATGGTCAGAGTTCTGTTCCTTGTACTTATAGGACTGAGGTCCCTATTTCTTTGCTGTTTGTGGGCTAGGGGCATCTTCAGTTCCTTAAGGTCACCTGCATCCCTGCTCACACCATCCCCTCCATCTTCAAATGAGCAACAGCACTTCAAGTCCCTCTCATGCTTGGAGTCTTCTGGCTTCATCTTCTGCCACCAGACAGACAAAGTTCACGTGTTTTTAAGGTCTCATGTGATTAGGTTAGGCCTACCTAGATATCTCCTTTTTTTTTTTCTTTTTCTTTCTGCTGAGGAAGATTAGCCCTGAGCTAACATCTATTGCCAATCTCCCTCATTTTTTTTTCTTCTTGAGAAATATTAGCCCTGAGCTAACATCTGTGCCAATCCTCCTCTACTTTTTATATGTGGGTTGCTGCCACAGCATGGCTAACAAGTGTTGTAGGTCTGTGTCCAGGATCAGAATCCACAAACCTGGGCTGCCGAAGTGGAATGCGCTGAACTTAACCACTACGCCACAAGGCCAGCCCCAATATCTCCCTTTTTTAAGGTCAGCTATGCCATATAACACAACACAATTATCAGAGTGATATTTTATCGCATTCAAGGTTCTGGGGATTAGGGCATGGAATCCTGGGGCCATTTATTGAAATTCTACCTATCATATAGCCAATAAAAGACTTTCATAAAGACTGTATAAATACTCTGAACTGCTTATGATATAATAATGAATCAAGAAGAGCAAGGTACACTGCTGGTGGGAGTGCAAACTGGTGCAGCCACTGTGGAAAACAGTATGGAGAGTCCTCAAAAAATCAACGATAGAACTACCATATGATCCAGCTATTCCACTGTTGGGTATTTATCCAAAGAACTTGAAAACACCAATTTGCAAAGGTACATGCACCCCTGTGTTCATTGCAGCCTTATTCACGATAGCCAAGACTTGGAAGCAACCTAAGTGCCCATCAAGGGACGAATGGATAAAGAAACTGTGGTATATATACACAATGGAATACTACTCAGCCATAAGAAACGATGAAATCCAGCCATTTGTGACAACATGGATGGACATTGAGGGTATAATGCAAAGTGAAATAAGTCAGAGGGAGAAGGCCAAATACCGTATGATTTCCTTCATTAAGTAGTAGATAATAACAACAATAAACAAACACATAGGGACAGAGATTGGATTGGTGGTTACCAGAGGGGAAGGGGGGAGGGAGGAGGGCGAAAGGGATAATTCGATACATGTGTGTGGTGATGGGTTGTAATTAGTATTTTGGTGGTGAACATGATGTAGTCCATGCAGAAATAGAAGTACAATGATGTACACCTGAAATTTTTGCAATGTTATAAACCAATGTTACTGCAATAAACAAAAAATTAAATTAAAAAAAAAAAAAGAAGAGCAAGGTACATAATTGAATATACAAAATAATTATAGCTGTGTAAAAATCTCCATTCATAGAAAAAAGATGAGAAAGAATCACAAGAATTCCTCTCCATTGCACTTCCCTTACTCAAAGTCTTACTATGTATAGATTTTCTCTCTTTCTCTCTCTCTCTACACACACACACACACAGAGGTATATATACATATATAATTTTATAATTGTATAAAAATATAAAATTTATATATATATAAAATTAAACAAATTAAAATTGACTACAGATTTTTACTGTTCTTAATGCCCATTGACAACGACTTGTCATACGCATGTGCTTGAGTGTAAGCGGTTATTTGCAGAAGCAATCCCAGGAAACATCAGTAGGAGAATGACGAAGTGAGACAGGGAGGGAGAGGAAACCATTAAAGTATACATTATCAAGAAATTACTCCTGCAGACAACTAGAACTTAACTCTGCTAGAGAACTCTGGAGCCACTGGAACACAAGTTTAGAGTTATCCTGCTAGAAGAGTGAGGAAATTGGTGTATTTATCTACTGTTAGTTGTCTGTTGTTTCATAATAAATTACCCCAAACATAGTGGCTAAACACTTATTTAGCCAACAAACATTTATTATCTCATAGTTTCTGTGGCTCAGGATTCAGGAGCATCTTAGCTGGGTAGTGTTGTTTCAGGGTCTTTCATGAAGTTTTAGTCAAATGAAGTCATCTAAAGGTTTGACTAGGGCTGGAGGATGCATTTCCCAGATGGCTTACTCACATAGATGTTGGCAAGAGGCCCCAGTTCCTTACCACATGGATCTCTCCATAGAGTGTCTTTATGACATGGTAGCTGGCTTTCTCTAGAGAGAGTAATCTGGGGAGAGAGGGAAAGGGAAGAGAAAGAGAGAGAGGACACATAGTATTTTATGATCCAGCTTCAGAAGTGACATACCATTGGTTACACAGACCCACCATGATACAGTGTAGAAGGGATTACACAAAGGCATGAATACCAGAGATCACAGAGATTATGGAATACCAGAGATAGTGGAGATCATTGGAGCCATCTTGTTGACTGGCTACCGTTTACCAACTCCTGTCAGTTATTGCTCGAGAGTTTTCACCATTAATTCTCTAGTACTCAGAGTTACTAAGCACATGGGCAAAGCAAGCTCCAGTTGCCAGAAAGACCCCTCACGCAAAGAGCTGCAGGTGCTGACAGCTAGAAGTCGGGTCGGTATGGCAAGACATGAAAAATGCCAAAGGGTTATGTGGGGAGGACATTGACAACTTCAGTCACCCCTTGAACTGCTTTGATACACTCATGCCCAACATGACATTCACTCTGTCCTGTCATTGATTCCTCAAGGTGTTGACCGATTACAATATATTTTTTTAAAAGACCTAAAGCAGAAGAGTTAGTAGGACAAATACAGTCCCTGCTGCTGAGGTTGGTCCCAAGACCATAATTGTTATATGTCATCTCCCTGTTCTATCACACATTCTAGATTTCCCCACACCCTCATTCAGTATTCCTCCTGGTCTGGGTTTCTTGCTCAGTGGGTGACTCAGATCTTCCTCCCTGAGGAGTCTAGTTCCTTAGCTAAGCCTGAAGTCTAGGCCCTTTTCAGGCCTGGTCACTGTTATCACTGGGCACGGAAATACCAAGCTGTGTTCCAGTGAATCCTCTAGTTTCATTCATACTTCTCTCTGCCACCGTTATATACTAGCAACTTTATCTCCTATGATCATATGGCATTTCTCTGTGATAATAGTCAATTACCTCTGCCAGTATAGTTTTGCCAAATTTGGGAAGTTTTCAGCCATTATTTCTTTGAATACTTTTTTCAGCCTTTCTTTCTCTCTCTCCTCTTCTGCTGGGATTCCAATGATATGAATGTTTGATGTTTTGTTATTGACCCATAGGTCTCTGAGACTGTTAATTTTTTTTCCCCAATCTATTTTCTCACTGTTGTTTGGATTGGATGAATTCTATCTACCTATTCTCAAGTTCAGATATTCTTACCTCTGTCATCTGCACTTGACTAATGAACCCATTTAGAGAGCTTTTTAATTTCAGTTATTAAATTTTTGAATTTTTAGGTTCTATAATTTTCACTTGTTTTTTTAAATCATTTTATTTATTTTTTGCTGGGATTTTCTATTTTTTTATTTGTTTCAAGAGAATTTATAATTGCTTGTTGAAACATTTTTATGATAGCTGTTTTAAAATCCTTGCCCAATAATTGCAACAACTGATTCATCTTGGGGTTGACATCAGTTGATTGTCTTTTATTATTCTTGTTGTGATTTTCCAAATTCTTTGAATAAAAAGTGATTTTTGACTATAGCCTGGACATTATGGATATTGTATTATGAAACTCGGGATCCTAGTTATCTTCTTTTTAGCAGACAGTTCCCCTGTTGAGTGTGAGGGCTAGTTAATGGATATGTTCAGTTTCCCAGTAGGTCCCACTAGCACTATCAGCAAAAGTGGGGCACTGAGTCACATTCCCTCATTGCCTCTGGGTGGTGGTGATCAGCTATGCACTAGGCCAGCTGCCACAGGGAGGGGGGAAAAGGAGAGGGCCACCTAGACCTGCTTCCACCTGGTTGATGCGGGGTGGGAGTGAAGGCTTTGCCCCTCGTTGGGCCTCACTGACACCAGGGTAGGAACTGGAGTGCTGATTAGCCCTGCTTCCCACTGCCAGGTTCAGTTACACTGCTGCTGGGTGGGTGCAAAGGTTCAGCTCCTCGCTGGGCACGGCTGACACGGGGGTAAGGGGGAAGCTGAGTGTTGACTATCCACCTCACATCACCTCATTCCACTTCATTGTTGCCAGGGGAGGTGGAGGCTCAGCTCATTGCTGGACCCTGCTGACACTACCTTGCCGGAGAACTAGAGCACTACCCGCTTCTGCTGGTGGGGTATGGAAGATCGGCTTCCTGCTTGGCCTGCTGACACTACCAGGTTGGGAAATTGGAGCTCACCATCTGCTTGTAGGGAAGGGAAGTAAAGTGGAAGATCAACTTCCCCACTCATTGGCTGAAACTCAGGGGTACAGTTTGTCCATTGGTATCTGGCTGGAGTAGGGAAGGTACTGCCCCAAATATTTTCCGTTGTTAGACCGCTATCCTTTTCCCTGTCCTTAGGCTGAAACGAACAGGCTCGGAGCTTTTCACGTCTGTGCCTGTTGTTAGCTCTGGGTTGAAGTCTTCTGAAATGTTCTGTCTGGGATTAGTGGGATGTAAGGAAAGCCAGGAATTGCACTGGCAGTGTTATTCTCCAAATCCTGAGGTCCCTAGGCAGCCCACCTTCTTTTCACCTTCCAGACACTTCCTATGCTTGTTTGAGTGTTATGTCCAGGGTTTATTAGTTATAAGAAGGAAAATTTAGGGAGAATGGGGCTACTTAATCTTGGCAGAATAGGAAGCCTTTTTTTGGTGTAGTTTCACTTCTCTTTGCCTGCTGGTTTACTGGCATGAAGAGCCCAAAATGATCAGGAGGCAGCCATAGTTTTGGATTCAGAGGAACTTTGTGTCCTTTGGTAGACGCTTTCCTCCCCCGTTTCTAGAAACCAGGACCTTTAGACAGGTCTTAAGCTGCAGGAATAGGAAGAATGAATCACCTAATTGGGGAACTAGGATTCATGGTGAGAGGAGACACTCCTAATTCCATTCCTTGTAGATTCCTGGACCTATATAGTTAACCTGTGGAAGATACAGCATCATAAAATGGCCATCATGAAGAAAAGCAGCCCAATCCCTCAGGTCATTCCTAAGCTAGTGCCTTAGCAGATACTATAAGAGGCAATTCTAGACACCAATGCCTGGGTTCAGAGCAGAAATATCAGGAATAGCAGCTGCTACCGCTAAAGAGTTTCTCTGTCCAGTGATGAGTATCTCAGTCTGCAAGTATAGAAAATGTATTTGCCGACCTCTTTAAAAGTCTTTTAAACAAACGCTACATGTACACTTTCATGGTTGGCCTAGAGAAAAGACAACTCTTGTACAATTGAAACTTGCTGAGGCAGTAACTACTACTTCCACTGTAGGTTTCAATGTGAAAATTGTAGAGGAGAAAAATATCAGCATCACTGTGTGGTTAGCAGGTGACCAGGACAGGATTTGACCTCTGGCATTAAAACTTCCAGAACATGCATGGTTTGCTCCTTGTGGTTGACAGTGATGGGGTTCAGGGCAGGCTGCCCCAAGATGCGCCACTCTGGTATGCAGATTATTTTGAGCTGAAGACAATAAAGGCTCAGAAGACTCAGAAAGAAACTTTGACCTCCCCTTGACTAACTGCCTAAAAGAATTTAAGGTAGAAGTCCTGTCCCCAGGACAGGCCATCACCATAGATAACTCTGGATATGGATAGCCTGGGAGGGTCCTTGATAAGCCCATTCTTATCAAAGCTCTGAAAACCAAGTAAAAGTAGAAGTTACCCTTTGTAAGAGACATTTACATTTATAAGGGAAATTTCCATTTGTAAAGGTATCACCCTCTTTGTACCAGGAAGAAGAGGGGATGACCTTATCTCTAGAAACTTTTATCAGTGTGGAAGGCAAGGACTTAAATCTGCATATTAGCCTTACTCTTGTTTATCATGCCTTTCTGATAACCTCCCATAGCTGACTCCCCTTACCGCCAACATCCTCCTTTGTCTTTAGCTGAAGACAGCATGTAAGATGAGAACCTCCACCATTTTGTCGAGTTACCCAGTTTTTCCGGGTCTCTCCCATGTATACCTGTTGTAAAGTTTGTTTGATTTCCTCCTGCTATTCGTTCTCATGTCAGTTTAATTTGTAGCCCAGCCAGAAAGGACCCAGAGTATGTAGAGGATAGTCTTCCTCTCCTACAACAGTGACAACAGGGATTGTGTGAATGAGTTCCTACAGAGCTTTTGATGAGGATAGCAGAAGTTGAATTCAGGGATACTGTTTTATTAGTGTTTGCTAACAAACAGGATCTTCCCAATGCCATGAATGTTGCCGAAATTACAGATAAGCTAGGATTGCATTATCTGTGTCACAGGAACTGGTTTCTCCAGGCTAGCTAAAGGAGATGCAGTCTATTGCCAACTGCACTAACTGTCTAATCAGCTCTGAAACCAGAAATGAACCAAGAGAATCTGTTTTTCTCCTCATTTTAGTTTCCTCCTTTTCATCCTCTGCTTCACTCTCATGTAGCAAACACTTACTCTGTGATACCAAGTGCTAGGAGCAGTTTTCATGTTTTATTTTGGTCACAGTATGTATGGTACCATTTTATAAACGTGGCAGATCACCTGCAAACAGGTTTTTTATTTAATGAAAGAGTTTTTGTTTCCAACAAGGCAGTTTCTGGTACTCTATGCAATATTAATCAGCTTTAAAAAAACTGTAAATAGGAAATTTCAATCTCAGATCAGTAGTGGAAAGGGATTTTAAGCACATGGGGGATACCCAGGCTTCCAGGAGTTATGTGTTAGAAGAGCTGGATACTCGTCCTCTTAGCTTGTGGGATCTGTGTTGAGATTTGTTTTGGTGTTTACCTTTAAATTTGAACACAGTGTATTGTTTTAAAAATGAAATTTATCATTTTAATTGTACAGTCCTATGTGTTTTGGCAAATAAATATACCTGGATTACTACCACTACAATAAAAATGTAGAATATCTCCATCACTCCAAAAGCTCTTCTTGGTCCCTCTTTCAGTTAATATCCCATCCTCACTCCTTCTATCCCCAGTTTCAGCCCCTGGAAGTCACTGATCTACTTGCTAATAGTATTGTCTATTCTAGAATTTCATATAAATGGAATTATACAATATGTACCCCTCTACATTTGGATCCTTTCACTCAGCATAATGTTTTTGATATTCATCCATGTTGTTTTTTTTTTTTTTTTAAAGATTTTATTTATTCAGTTTTTTCCCCCCAAAGCCCCAGTAGATAGTTGTATGTCATAGGTTCACATCCTTCTAGTTGCTGTACATGGGACTCGGCCTCGCGTTGGACGGAGAAGTGGTGCCTCGGGGCGCTCCCGGGATCCGAACCCGGGCCGCCAGCATCAGAGCACGCGCACTTAACCGCTAAACCACGGAGCCGGCCCATCCATGTTGTTTTGTAGGCTGATAGTTTTATTAAGTAGTATTGCATTGTACGCATATACCACAGTTTGTTTATCCATTCATCTGGTCATTATATTTGGCTTTCTTCCAGCTTTTGACCATTTTTGAATAAGTTGCAATGAACATTTGTGTTCAAGTCTTGTGTGAACATATATTCTCATTTCTCTTGGGTAAAGGTCCTAGAGTGGAAATGTTTGGACATATGGTAAGTGTATGTTTAATTTTAGAAGAAATTGCCAACTACCTTCCACAGTGATTGTACCATTTAACATATCCATCAGCAATGTATATGCAATTCACTGTTGTTAGATGGAGTATTCTATACATGACTATTAGAACAAATTGGTTGACAGTGTTTAAGTTACTATATCCTTGCTGATTTTCTGTTTAATTATTCTACCAATTACTAAGAGATCGGTGGTGAAATTAACAATGATAACTCTGATTTGCTTTTTCCCTTGTGTTTCTATCAGTCTTTGCTTCAGGTACTTTGAATCTCTCTTATAAGGTGAATATACATTTATGATGTTAATTTCTCTTGATGAACTGACTCCATCTTCGTGAAATGATCCTCTCTATCCCTGGTAATATCCTCGCTCTGAAATCTAGTTTTCTGATATTAACCACATCAGATTTTAAAAAATTTAATTATTTAGGACCTTTTAAACAGATGCTTGCAGTTTGTTGATAACAATTCCAATACCAATTCCAATGTGTGTGTGGGTTTTCCCACACCACCAAGCAATTCTTGGACACCAGCTGAGTGTCCTACAATTCAACTCACTTCCAACACTATCTACCTGGATATAGCATTGTAACTGAACACAAACACAGGTTCATTTACTCGATACGCAGCAAAGCCAATAACCAACAAGGCAGGCTTGTAGCAAAGAAAGAGGTTTATTACCAAGAGGCAGCCAGACGAGGAGATGGGAGTGAAACACTCAAATCCACCTCCTGGAAGGGAAAAAGGTAGAGACTTTTCTATTTGGGGTTTTAGGCAGGGGAGGGGGAGCATGTGGCCTTGCTGGCTGACACCTTCCCATGAGGTTTATCGTGAGTCTCTGGCATAATCTTCAGCCTGTGTTTGGCTTTGTGAGATTGAATCTCTCTTTTCCTTGACCATCTGTACTTTTCTGGTTAGTTTTCATCCTTGGCCTGTGTTTGCCCTTGTGAGACTGAATCTTCTTTCTTCTTAACCATCTGGACCTTTACTTCCTGGGAAAAACAATTCAGACAGAAAGATCTGGTTAGTTATAGCTGAGTATGCACAGCTGCAGATAGCAAAGCTTATCTCAGTTTCTCGTTCCTTTTGTCTCTCTTCTAACCCAGGGAAAATTTTAACTCATTCATTCTCAGTTTTAGCATCAAATTCCACTAGTTGAGGGCTCAGTTCCACAACACCGCCCTCCACTTCAGATGCCAATCACAAGTCCAGGTTGTTACCTGTACTTCTGGCTGACTGGCTACAAATCAGAGGTTCCCATGACCCCTTCTTGGGCTTGATTAATTTGCTAAAGCAGCTCACAGGACTCAGGATACCAGTTTACTCACTAAATTATTGGTTTATTTTAAAAGGATGTAACTCAAGAACAGACAGATGGAAGAGATGCATAGGGCAGGGCATGGGGAAAGGGTGTGGGCTTCCATGCCACTCTCCCCAAATATTTATGTGTTCACCAACCCAAAAGCTGTCTGGACCTCATTCTTTTGAGTTTTTATGGAGGCTTCATTACATAGGTATGATTGATTAAATCACTGGCCACTGGCAATTGATTCAACCTCCAGGCCCTTTCTCCTCCCTAGAGGCAAGAAGGGTGGGACTGCAAGTTCCAACCCTCTAATCACACCATTGGCTTCTCTCGTTACCAGCCCCCATTCTTAGATTACCTAAGGGCTATCCAAGAGTCACTTACTAACATAACAAGAGACACTTTTATCACTCTCATCACTTAGGAAATTTGAAGGATTTTAGGAAGTATAAGCCAGAAAAGGAGATGAAGACCAAACATATATTTCTTATAAATCACAATATCACAGTTAACTTTTTAAAAAGAATCAAGTTATAAACTTTTATTACACGTTAAAAATGAAGTTCTTAAAAATATCAACTTGAACAGATGTGAAACAATTTAAAAACCTTTAAAGTTGTATTGAGAAAAACTAGGCTTAAAAAGAGCCACTTTTGTCCTTACCCAAAAAAGATGTCTTGAGGTAAAAATATTAAAAACCCCAAGCTGTATAGATAATCCAGATAGTTCTAGTTATCTGGTCAATGGAGCAAAAACCAAGCATTTAAGGTCTTCAGCTCCAATCTTTTGTTCATGTCTTATTGCTGGATTTTCATGTTCATTTCTTCTTGTTGGATGACTAGACTGGATGACAGTAAAGGTGGTAAGCCGACCTTTACTTAGGTCAGCCTTGCTCAGCCACAAGAACAGATGAATTTTCAGCTGGTGGATCAGCTGCTTTTGTCTCTTTGCCATGTTGTGATTTAGAGTTTTCTGGACATCTGTAGAGGTCATTGAAGTTGAGTGGTACCCATGTTGAGGTGGCTGTTGACCTTGGGTCTCATCTCCTTGATTTTCCTCTTCCTATTCATTGTTCCTCTCTCTATGCTTTCCTTGGTGAGGAGGGCCCCTGAGAAATTGTGGTCTACAACCCTGATACATATTCTGTCCCACTGGTCTACCTTGCTCTCGTGCACCCTGGATGTCAGCAACCTCTATCACTTTTTCCTGCACCAGAGGGTTGGAATACTGCAATCGAAGCACATAGGGTCTCCGCAAGTAGTAAGGTGAGAACTGTGGCCTGAGGTAGGGCCAGCACTGTTGGGCCTGGCCTTCGGAAACTTGCTCCCATCCCCTGTTATTTTCCCTACTCTCACTGTTTTGATAATTCCGGAAATTGTATGGAGGACCTCTACAATGTAGGTAGCATATATAATGGTTATGGTCTACTGCATACTTATTGCTTTGCACAGGAACTCCACCAGGACCTGTAACATTTGCTGCCTCAATACCCTTTTCTCCTCAACAATATCAAATTCCATAGTCTCTCCATCTCCTACACTGCAAAAGTGGATACATGTTGTATCATGTATCAGTATCTCATGCCTTTTTATTACCGAATAATATTCCGTTTTATGGATATACTTTATTTTGTTTATCCATTTGTCAGCTGATAGACATTTTTTGTTTATTTTTGGGTATTATGAATAATGCTGCAATGTTTCTATTTTTTGGCTATTAGGAAAAATGCTGCAATGAATATTTGTGTACAAGTTTTTGTGTAACCGTGTTTTCAATTCTCTTGGGTATAGGAGTGGGTTTGCTGGGTTATGATAACTGTGTTTGAGGAACTGCCAAATTGTTTTCCAAATTGCTTGCACTATTTGACATTCCTACCAGTGATCTATGAGGGTTCCAACTTCTCCACATCTTTTCTGACATTAGTCATTTTCTGTCTTTTTGATTAGTCATCCTAGTGGATGTGAAGTGGTATCTCATTGTGGTTTTGATTTGCATTTCCCTGAAAGCTAATTATGTTGAAAAATTTTTCATGGGTTTTTTGGCAATTTGTATATCTTCTTTGGGGAAACGTCTATTCAAATTCTTTGCCCATTTTTAAGTTGGGTTATTCGTCTTTTTATTGTTGGGTTGTAAGAGTTCTTTATATATATGCTGGATACAAGTTTGACCATTTACATTTAATATAATCATTGATGAGTTTTGGTTTAAATCTACCATTTTGCTATTCATTTTCTATCCTCATTTTTTTCTATGTTATTTTTCTATTTTTTGTGTGGATTGAGTTTTTAAAAAATATTTTATTTCATCTCCATTATTACCTTATTAGCTATACCACTTTATTTTAGCTGTTTCTCTAGCATTTACGGTATACATCTTTAATGCAGTATACCATCAAATAATATTATACCACTGCCTGTATAATATAAGAATCTTTCAAGCTTCCATTTTCCTCTTCTCAGCCTTTTTGTTATTATTTTTCATAAATTTTACTCCTGCATGTTATAAATTCCACAGTGCATTATTATTATTTTTGCTTTAGGTAGTCAAAACTCTTTTAAGAAGATTTAAAAACTGGTAATTGTTTACAAAACATCTTAATATTTTTGCCTTATTTAAGAAGCTTACCTCACCTAGACAGTCTGTAAAGTGCTGATTATATATTTTTTGCTTTGAACTTTTACTCAGCAGTAGAAAAGACAAATGAGGAGGTGCTGAGTCAGATATTGCTGAAACTAAGTTAGTTCCAGGCTGCTTATTGGGCATTTTGGGAGCCCATGGATTGGTACCAATTTACTTAGTGTTCATGGGTGAGGTTTCACTTGTCAGTGGACTTTGAATCCCTGGTGTATATTGCAGTGGTTAGTACAGTGGCTAAACAGATTGATGTCTTGCTAATTGTCAAAGGTTTGGAACTCTTCCATATTTGGAGGCTGCTAGTTTTATTGTCCACTTATTAAATTGCTAAATGAATGAGACTAATAGCAGGAAATTCATTGAAATGGAAAACTTTTAATAATACCTCTGAGTATTCATTGATGGCAAGTTGAATTATAGTCATGAAATGATTACTTCAAAATCCTGTGTCAGACAGATAAAAATCCCAAGCCTGAAATCCATCCTGTGCAAAATTTTGTGCTCTATGATCCTATGTCCTAGTCTTCTGTAACAGGATATAAGAAGAGAACTGAATCAGTAGAGGAGGTACAAGTGTAGATGGTAAGTGTTTGATGTCAGTGGAAAATCTATTTTAAACAATCAAGATAAATAGTTCTTTTCTATAAACAAGTTTTACTGATTATACATTGAAGAATATTGCCTTGGCCTTTAAAAGGGAGCCAGAGTTTAATAGAGCTACTGAATTGATAGATTTGATTTGATGACACCGAGTTTTTCTATCCTCTTTCTGCCTCACCTATATACAGTGATAATGATTATTGTTACTTATTTAAGGTGCATGTTGAGGGAAGGAGAGAGGAGATAAGAAGATCTTCAAGGGAAGTTTATCTCCTGAGAGTGATAAATGAACAGTGGTTCCTATATACCTAAACTTTCCTAAACCTAAACCACATTCCCATCTTTAAGACCATTGCAGGAAAGGTAATTGTATTAGTCAGGGTTCTCTAGAGAAACATAATTGATGGGATCTCCCTCCTTATCTGTCTGTCTGTCTGTCCGTCCATCCATCCATCCATCCATCCATCTACCTATCTACCTACCTACTTGCCTATCTATATTTCTATAGATATATGGAGATAAATAAATCTCCTATACATGGAGGGAGACAGAGAGAGAGAGAGAGAGACAGAGAGACAGAGAAAGAGTGATTTATTTTAAGGAATTGCCTTATAAGATTGTGAGGGCTGGCAAATCTGACGTCTGCAGGGCAGGCCAGCAGGCTGGAAATTCTGGCAGGAGCCTTGCAGTCTTGAGTCTGAAGATAGTCTGGAGGTAGAAGTCCTTCTTCTGGGGATCTCAGTCTTTTCTTTTAAGGCCTTCCACTGAATGTATAAGGCCTACCCACATTATGGCGGATAATCTGCTTTACTTAAAGTCTACCAATTAAAATGTCAATTACGTCTAAAAAATACCTTCACAACGACATCTAGGTTGGTATTTGACCACACAACTGGGTACCATGGCCTAGCCAAGTTGACATATAAAATTAACTATCACAATAATTAAAGTGATAAAATTATTACCTATTTTCCAGGTAATAAAAATAAAGTCAAGTGACTTGCCCAAGTGTACCCAGAGATATGATGGATGAGTTGGTTAAAGGAGTTAAAAGAAGCAGAATCCATATTTTTAGGTAGATAACTCACAAAATAGGTCTTCACTCAATAATATTTATTAATACAGCTGAACAAGAACCTAAGACTAACTGGCTTTAATTTGATACAACTCCTTAAAAACTTTTATACTTTCCTTTTTTTCCCCAGCTTTATTGAGGTGTAACTGACAAATAAAAATTGCACATATTTAAGGTGTACAACATGATGTTTTGATATATGTATACATTGTGAAATGATTACCACAATCAAAATACTTTTATATTCTCTCTATACAAAATTTTAAGCTTAAAGTTATTATCAGGTCATACCTCCTTAAGTATGCTATTTTTTTATGTTAACTAGAAATAAGTACTTTCCTTCTATAATAAATGTTTATTGAATGAATGAATGGCCTTTGAGAAACAGGCATAGGTAACTGTTCAAATATAGTTCTAACGCTGCCTTTGGTAGCTACTGATTAAAACGGAAATGGCAAGTAGGCTTAGTTCAACCTTACTTGGCCAGAAGAAGGCAAAAATATTAAAAAGGACAAATGCAACCTCTGCAGAGAAGGAAAAGGATTAAAAAATTCCAGGGATCAACATTAAAAGGGTGAAACTGTTTAAACAGGAGACCAGTTACTAATATCCAATGAGAGTGTTTTTTAAAATTTTGCTTTCTCTCTGTTTCATTTCTAGAAGAAATTATGAAAGAAGTGGATGAAAGAACATTATAACATTATAACAGTTAGCTGAATCACCCCTGCATAACTGGAGAAAATTGGTAAGTTTTACCACCTCTTTATTACATGCTTGCCATGCTTTTAGTGGGTATGCACATGTGTACATGGTACTGAGCAAGACCCCATCTCCATCACTTGTCTGATATCGTTCATAAGTATGTGTTTAGAGGTTTAATAGAAGGACTTTTAACCTATGAGAATTATTTTAACCTCTCTTCTGAGGACTCAGTATGCTTTTTCAATGTGTTGCTTTCTACAAAGGCATCTACACAAACACCATCCCCCCTCCAAATACACACACCATCCAGGATTCCTCAACATGCTTAGGATTATGACTTGTCACCTTTTAGATTTTGCTGCAGCACCAGTTTCTTTTTCTTAGTTATTGAAAAAGTCATAGGATTATGGAAGCTTGAGGTTGGGAGGGATCAAGACCATCACTTCCCTCTGCCTCTTTATATTTGAATCCCTAGCACAGCGCCTGACTAGGTACTCACAAATGTTTATAGAATAAATGTTGAAAATAATACAACCTTCCAAAGAAAGAATGAGTCTCTCTACTGGCAGATGGTCATTCAGTCTTTGCTTGCTTGTTTAAGCAGGGAAGTCCTTATTACCACCAGAGAAAGCCTGACCTTTCAGGTCAGCCTACAGATTAGATCTGGGCTGTTTTGGAGAAGATGTGGAAGACTATAGCTGAGGCATGATAGCTTTGCTCCCCTGGGCTTCCCTATCCACTATCACTCTCTGAGACATAGCTCACCATGATTACATCCCTGTACTGTACGGGGGAGTGCTGTTGAGTGCTTTCTTTGTATGTAGAGAAGAGGACACCATTTGGTTCTTACCTTAAACAATCCTCACCTTTAAAGCCTCAGAGCAGCTTTCTTTCTCAGAGGTTTCTTTTCCCGTTTTGGTTGGCAACCAGGTAGATAATCTCATGATATACTATGAAGAATAAAATCTTTAAAAAAAGAAACAATACAATATGCTGTGAAGAATAAAATCTTTAAAAAAGAAACTAAATACAATATACTAAAAGAGTTTTAGGAGTTAATCTAGCTCAGCTCTCTGGAGGCAACTGCTGGGTAGGGAGGAGGACAGGATAACTGAGACAGAGTTCCCATTCAGCCCTGCAAAAGCAGGGCAAGCCATGAGATATCACTGACCCTTAGCTGTATTCCATTTTATTAGAAAAATAAAGCTGTCAAAGTTTAGTGTGTTCCTATGAGCTTCTACATTGTCTTTTCTTTTGGGTTTAAGCCCCTGGCATTCAATAGACACAGTCAGGCAATTCTCTCGGACTAGATCCCTCTAGGCAAGATCTTGGCAGCCCAGAATTTTACAAATTCATTTGAAGCTAAAATGATGATGGTCTACTAGGATGGAAACTCAGGTTCCTTTGGGCAAAAGGAGCCTTATCTAAGCGTGTCTTTGCCAAGGCTTGAGCCTACAGTGCTGAAATAGAGATCAGGTGGAAACAAAGGGGGAAGAGGCACAGAAAGGTAAGGTTTGGGGTAACTCTGAGGAAACAGCAAAGATGACTAGGCTGAAACTGGGGAGTCAGGAGGTAAAGGAGACTGCCACTCACCATGTTTCATCCCTGACAAGTCCCTATACTCTTCTGAGGAGTGATTTCAAAAAGGGGAAAGTTGCTATTGTCTGTATTGTGGAGCTGCTGTGGGAGTTGCAGAGCTCCTGGAAGAAAGGTAAAGGGGCAGGCAAAGGACAGAAAGGGGCAGATTTTCATTGACCTCCGGTCCTTTGTGAAGAATACCAATATACACAATGCAGTAGTCTCTCCTTATCCGCGGTTCTGCTTTCCGAGGTTTGTTACCCGTGGTCAACCACAGTCCAAAAGTATTAAATGAAAAATTCCAGAAATAAATAATTTGTAAGTTTTAAATTGTGCACCATCCTGAGTAGTATGATGAAATCTCATGCAGTCCTGCTTTGTCCCACCTGGGACATGAATCATCTCTTTGTCCGGCGTATCCACGCTGTGTACGCTACCCACTCACCTTAGTCACTTAGTAGCCAACTCGGTTATCAGATTGACTGTCGCAGTATCACGGTGCTTGTGTTCAAGTCACCCTTATTTTACTTAAAAATGGCCCCAATGCACAAGAGTAGTGATGTTGGCAATTCGGATATGCCAGAGAGAAGCTGTAAAGCGCTTCGTTTAAGTGAAAAGGTGGAAGTTCTCCACTTAATAAAGAAAGACAAAGAAACCATATGCTGAGGTTGCTAAGATCTATGGTAACTTTCATTATAGTCTATTGTTATTTGTTCTATTTTACTATTGGTTACTGTTGTTAATCTCTTACTGTGCCTAATTTGTAAATTAAACTTTATCATAGGTACATATGTATAGGAAAAATCAGTATATATATAGGGTCCCATACTATCCATGGTCTCAGGCATCCACTGGGGGTCTTGGAACATATTCCCTGTGGATAAGGGGGGACTGCTGTACTGATGTCCAGTGAGTTTCTTGTCATTTTTGTTCGATTGTCCCTTTATAGATGAGATTTCTACTGATTTCCTAAAATATCTGGGCAATTATTTTGATGCACTGATCAACTTCTTCCAAAATTTTGGGACTTTTTAAATCCCTTACTTGCCATGTTACTTTTGAAATATTTTTTCAATTAATTCAATGACAATTTAGTGAGTTCCTCCTTTGTGCCAGGTACTTTGCTATAGATAGAAAAATGGATAGAAAAATCAATGAGATATTTCCTTTCCTTCAAGGGGTACATAGTTGCACCTTTTTGCTCCTTAAAGACCACGTTTTGTTTTTTGGTCAATCTCTTTTAAGCAGCATGGCACAGTGGTGGAGAGTGTAGGCTTTGGAAAGTTCCAATCCCATTTCAACCAATTGCTAACTGAATGACCATGACTGAATGCCTTAACCTTGCAAACATTTTGGAAAGCAGTTTAGCAACATTGTATTTTAAGTCATAACATTTGAGCTAGTAAAATCATGTCTAATAATCCATTCCTAAAGGAATAATTTAAAATATTGGAGATGTTATAATCATTCAAAAACATTTATTGAGCTAATACTATGTTCTACATATTTTCCTAGATACTTTGGATACTTCGTTGAACAAAACATACAAAGATGCCTGCCCTCATGGGGTTTACGTTCTAGCAGCAGGAAACAGACAATAACAAGCAACAGACTAGTTAAATAAGTAAATTATATAATATGTTAGACAGTGATCAGTGCTTTCAAAAAATAAAATAGTAAATCAGAGTAAAGGGGATCAGGAGTGCTGGGGATTCCAGGTGAGTTGCGGTTTTCTACAGGTTCATCAGCATAAGCCTCATTGAGAAGGTGATATTTGAGCAAAGACATTAAGGGGGTGAGAGAATTGACTACAGGATCTGGGGGAAAAGGTTCCAAGCAGAAGCAGCAGCCAGTGCAAAGGCTTTAAAGTGGGAATGCATTCTGATCATTTGAGGGATAGCAAGGAGGGCAATGTGATTGGAGCTGAGTGAATGAAGGGAAGAGTGGTAAGAGATAAGGTTAGAGAGGTAATAGAGAGCTGTATCATTTAGGGTCTTGTAGGCCACTGTAAAGACTTCACTTTTACAATGTGTGCGATGGGGAACTATTGGAAGTCTTTGATTGATGGGATGACATGATCTGACCTATATTTTAATAGTATTTCTCATTGCTATGTGGAGAATAGATTGTACTATTATTTTTTTTTATTTTTGTGAGGAAGATTGGCCCTGAACTAACATCTGTGCCAATCTTCCTCTATTTTGTATGTATGTGGGATGCCACCAAAGCATGGCTTGATGAGTGGTGTGTAGGTCCATGCCTGGGATCCAAGCCTGTGAAACCCAGGCGGAACATGTGAACTTAACCACTATGCCACCAGGCCAGCCCCTGTACTATTATTTTTAGTAGTCCAAAACTAGAAACATCATGAATGGCCACAAAAGGTGAAATGTTTACATATATTTTGATACATATATGTGATGAAATGTCATTCAGTCATATATTTATAATACTGAGAGAAAAATAGAATGTAAAATTATACATTTGTAATAAAATTGGAACAAATTAAAGACAGCAGCAATATGATAATAGCAATTAAGTTAGGTTATGAGATTACAGGTATTCTTCCCACTCCATTTTCCATTATGTAGTTATGTTGCTTTCCTAATAAGAATATATGTAAAAATATGATGTCGAGATGAGTGTGTTATCAAAGGTATAGGTTGAGCTAAGAGAAGTAAAGACCAAAATTCTAGGTTCAGTGATTCAGGGTCGGAAGATATTGGAGACCTAGAAAGGCAAGTGAATGAGATGGAGGCTTGGAGAGTTGAGAAAGGAAGGCATCACGGTGGACTTGAAGATCAGTATTTGTATGCTACTAATACATATGTACTTGGAGATTTTCAGTTCTTCAAGTCTCAAGCTCTCTCTGTGAAGTGGTGGTGATGATGGTGGCTGGCAGGAGTGTGAACCAGCATCTGGCAGGCATTGCGGCACTTGGTAGTTTTTCTTGTTCTTTTCACTCTTTGTTCTTTCTGGCATTAAGTCTTCCTGGTTTCTTTGTGGGTTTCCACAACTTCTCTGTCTAATATTTTATCAAACCTTCACAATCCTAGCAAAGACTCCATGACAAATCATTGTTGGATTAACAAAGAAGCACAACAACCATGACTTCCTGGGTGTGAGGGAGTTTTGATGAAGGGCCTGGGCAGAATGGATGTCTTAAAAATTATTTCTACCACTGAGTTACTTGTTAAAGAGCTACAAGTACTTCCAAAAGAAGAACTTGTTATTATGTAAGAGGAAGTGGGCATTCTTCTTTTCTAATTTTCTTCAGTGTTCATAGTAGAATGTGAGCACTGTACTCCCATGTTATCTCTCTGATTATTTTCTCAATACTCCACTTATTTAGAAACTAGTCTTTTGATCTATTGGTAGGTTAAAAGATTAAAGCTCTGAATTACAAATAAAAGTTTAATTCAAAGCTTAAATTTTGATACCTTGGATTGTGAGTTTAAAATTGAAGCTATTTTTTTCCAAAGAAATTTCTTTTTTAAAAGCCCCACTACTAAGTCATTAAAAAGGGCATTTTAGAACTAATTTTTTTTCACCTCAGTGATTTGAATTTAGTATTTTCTATTTAACATCCTTAGTTTGCAAGCTCTGAGTCTTTTTTTCTACACTTGAAAGTCTCCATCTGCCAAATTATTAATGGATCAGTCTATCTGTGAGTTCACTGGGTGACTCAAGGAATGAGCGAAATTCAATGTGTTTACAGCAAGATACCTCTGTTCAGTCATCACCAGTAACATACTTGTGTGTACTTTTCTTGGTTTGTACAGGGTTATTGGGCCATTCCAATATTCCTCACTTCTCCAAATTTTTGATTATGCTTCCTAAACCCTCTAGATTTTTTTTTCTTACTTTCAAGGGATAGGAAAGAAAGAAGTAAATATATAGGACAAAATAGATCAGCACGATGGTGGGCAAGGATTGGGCAAGGCTGAAGAGAAGTAGAGAAGGATGTAATGGGAAGGTGGAAGGAGGTGCTCTGCGTCTTTTCAGAAGAAGAGAATGAAATCTTAAAAAATTAGGAGAGTGCTAAATCTCCTACTTCCAACAGGCACTGTATGCTTATTATCAGTTTCAATGAGGTATGTTTTTGTTTTTAAGGACTCTGTAGGGCAGAAACTGCCTCACATTTCTTTAGTGGCTTCTGTAAGTTTTGGAGTGTGGAAGTCTTAGTCACCGCTGAACATATTGTGGGCTGGGAGTTGGAGTCTCATTTACTGCTGAGCACAAGTGTTGGGGAGTGTAGCAGTAAACAAGGGTGTAGTCTTTGTCCTCAAGGAGTTTATATCTGGAAAGGCAGACAATCAACATGGATGAAATAACTCAGATAATCTCAGGTGTTTATAAGTGTTACAAAGAAAATGAATTGTGTAACTGGGGAGTGTTCTTTTAGATATAATGGTCAGGAAGCCCTCCATGAGGAGGTGGTATTTGAGATGAGACCTTAAAAATGAGAAAGAGGGAGCCGTGGGAAGGTCTGGGGGAAGAATGTTCCTTGGGCACAGATCCCGCTGGGCACTCACTGAATGTTGTTTGATTGATTAGTGACTCCTCACTTTCGTTCATCTGCTTTTTCATGGTCTTGGTTTTAGGCTGCCTAAACACATGACCTACATTTTCTCTCTTGGGGACTTTTTGGGACATTTTTTCACAGGGATCCCTTAGTTATCAATGAAAAGAACAGACTTTTTGTACATTTCAAGTGCCAGGCAATATGTTAATCATTTTGTAACAGTTCCGTAAAGTAGGTTTAGTATTTCCATTTGTGCAGATGAGGAAACTGAAACTTAGAGAGGTTAAGTAATTTTTCCAAGTCACTCAATCTCAGAGTCAAAATTTCAACCCACCTCTTTTTAAAACCAGAACAAAACCTCTTTTCGCTAACACCATATAGATTTCTCTGGTGCTGGAGATACAGCAGCTACCATCTGCTGCCCTGGAAACAGCCTAAGGGCGTTAAAAATATTATCCTGGCTTTGTGAATTCCAGCCCATCCCAAGATTCAGTGCTTCCCATTAGATTTTTCTACAAAGTAAAACGTGCTTATGAGCTTCAATTTAATGCTGGTCTTCTGTGTCACGGAACACTTTACAAAGCCAGAGATTCTTCCCATTCTGTGGCTTCTTTCTTAATCTTTTTAACAGGAGACCTAGACATCTGCTACATCTAATCATGTAAAAGAGATTCCTCTAGTTCCTATTTTATGGCTCAGAAAACTGAGGCTTAGGTGAAGGCCAAAGGTCGCAGTTATTTGAATTCACTTATGAAGAGCCTATGCCCTCTGCTTCCTAGTTGAAAGCAAAACAGCTCTTAGTTCTCTGCTACTGATGCATTGCTAACCAAGAGTTTATAGGAAAGATCTTCCCCATTTTAGGAATATTTCTTTATAAGAAATACAACCATATTATAAACTCTTAGACATGGAAAGGGAAAAAATGTACTCATAATCCCATGAAGTCAGCATTTTCATTTCCTTTCTGTTTTTTTCCTCTATGCATGTTTTTAATAGTACTTTGTTTTTCAAACACAAGTAACCCATGCTTATTACACAAAGTGAAACAGAGTATAATGTAAAAATTAATAAAATCCTACTATTCCTTTCAATTCTATGCTTCCACAGGTAACCAGTGTTAAAATAAGTGTGTATTCTTCAACCTATCTTCTATCCTTTTAGGGATAAATACATATAAACACAATTCATGAGTATGTATACATATGTTTGAATATGCATATGTTCAAACATACATATATATGCATATATATATATACACATACAAATCTCTTTTGATTACTTCCTTCTTTTGTTCCCTTGTTTGTTCGTTCCTTCTTTCTTTCTTCTCTCCCTTCCTCTCTCCTTCCTACCCTTCCTTCCTTCTTGGTTCACAATATATTTGTAATATGCTCTTTTCGCTTAAAAATATACTATTAACATTCCTTCAAGTTAACAGTTTGCAATCTTGGCTGTACATTGGAATCAGCAAGGAGCTGTAAAAGTACTGATGGGTCCAACCCCCAGAGATTCCAAATTAATTGTCTGGGGTGAGGCCTGGGCAGCAAAATTTATAAAAACCCTTTACATGGTTCTAATGTGCAGCCACATTCAGAACCACTGCTTTAAGTCAATATACATAGATCCAACTCACTCTTATTAATGCTTCATAATATTCCATATTGTGGCTGTACTAAAATTTGTTTACCTATTCCTCTATTGATAAACATTCAATTTATGTTCAGTACCTTGTTTGATAAAAATGCTTCAATAAACATGTATTCTAAGTTATTGGTTCCTTTGTTTCTGTGAAATACAGTTCTAGAAGTGGCATTCCTGGGTTCGGGGTATGGGCATTTAAAATTTCGATAGGTACTGCCAGATTATTTTCCAAAAAGGTCTTAATACCTACATTAAGTAGCAGTCTACAAAGAGCACCCAGTTCCTTACACCTTTGCCAATCTGAGGAGAGACAAAAAGTGGTTTTTTTCCCACCTGCTACTAAAGTTGAGCATCTTTTTTTCATACTTATTTGTCATTTGCATTCTTTTTCTGTGACTTGCCTATTCATTTTTTTGCCCATTTTTGATTGTGTCATTTGTCTTTTCTTGTCAAATTTTAAGAGATCTTCAAATAATAGGAATATTATCCTTTTTTAGTCAGATGTGTTACAATATTTTCTTCTAGTCTACTATTTGTATTTTGATAATTTATATGGCACTACATATATTTTAAATTGTTAAAATATACTTTAAATTTAAATTTAAAATTTTAAATGTGTAAATAAATTTTATCTCATTTTTTAATTCGTCATAATATTTCTTTTTTTTTTTAAAACAGTTATTTTTATTTTATTTATTTATTTTTCCCCCAAAGCCCCAGTAGATAGTTGTATGTCATAGCTGCACATCCTTCTAGTTGTTATATGTGGGACGCAGCCTCAGCATAGCCAGAGAAGTGGTGCATCTGTGCGCGCCGGGGATCCGAACCCAGGCCGCCAGCAGCAGAGTGCGCGCACTTAACCGCTAAGCCACGGGGCAAATATTTCAATATTTTTTCACGTTGGTAATCCTTTGTTACTACCCTTCCTAATTGCTACATACAGTTCAATTCAAGTTCCACTATATTTATTTAAGCTTCAAAAAAAAAAATCCCATGACTGTTATTTTAAATAATGCTGTAATTAATATTTTCTTATGTTTGGCTTGTTCCATAGTTTGGATGTATGGGAGATTCCTACAAGTGAAATAATTGGATCAAGAATATAAATATTTTTTATGATTTGTGGTAATTATTTCCTAAACTCTGTTATAGTTTTTGGCCAGCCAATCAGTGTAGAAAATTAGGGGTAATATGACTTTAGTATTTATACAGTAATATCTCCTAGGGGACAAATAGTATTACATATTTAAAAAAATTAAGATTTTTAAGTCATTTATTACCTCTGTTGCGAAGGAAGTGTAGGATTCTTTTTCAGGTTACCTGAGAAGTTAGGTTCATTTCAAATAAAAATATTTTTTGCATGCCTACTCTGTGCAAGAAACAACTCTAAGTGCTGCAAGGGATAAATCATATGTGGTATTGCTTTTTAAGAAAATTTCAGTTTAATGGGGAGCAAAAACAAATATCTTATTTTACTTTCTTTTACAGTTAAATACGATAAAGTATGAAAGGGAAAAGATAGGATTTGATTGCATCAGGAAAGTGTTCTTAAAGGTGCTGCTCTTTGAGGTAATCTTGGAGGATGCATAATATTTTAATAGTCAGCAATGAGGTGAAGAGAGTACACTTGATTAGAAGGTACGTTTTCTGAACAGAGGGGATAGAATAAATAAAGACAAAGATTTTGGAAAGTAAGTAGGTAGAGGTAGCATGGCTAGAGAGAAGAATACACAGGGAAAAAAGGGGATGCCATCTTGGAAAAATAAATGTACGGCAGACTTTTGCAGGCTTTGAAGGTATATTTAATTTGATTGAGTGAAATACTGAGCGATTTTAGCTGGGAGTTGTATTTTGGAATATTAATTTGATGTTATCAGCAAATTAGACTGAAATAAAAAGAGCCAGTTAACTAGTGGCTAAGGGTTTTGGGCGACTTATTTACTCTTGCAAAACCTCACTTATCTCACCTGCAAGACAGGAACTAATGGCTATGCCATGGTGTGGTTGTGGTTAAATAGAATGGTGTATATAAAGTGTCTGGCATGACTCCCGATACATAGTAGGCTTATTGTAACAATTATTATTAAATTGGTCTTATATTCTATATACCCTAGTAATAAATAAGCAATTCAGACAGGAATGCCGAGTCACTTCAATTAGCTCCATTCTAAAGCTAAAGTAGCTTTCATTTTTCCTCTCCAAGGTCTTTTGGAAAGCTCATTGGATGGACGCTCTAAACCAAACAAGAGTAACTGAATTTGTCTTTTTGGGACTTACTGATAACTGGGTGCTGGCGATACTATTTTTCATGGCATTCTCAGTCATGTACTTGCTAACCCTTTTGGGGAACCTTCTCATCATGGTTACTATAGTCTTTACTCCACGTCTCCATACCCCCATGTATTTCTTCCTGAGCAATCTGTCCTTTATTGACATCTGCCACTCATCTGTCACTGTGCCCAAGATGCTGGAGGGTTTCCTTTTAGAGAGAAAGACCATTTCCTTTGACAGTTGCATTGCACAGCTCTTCTCCCTACATCTGTTTGCCTGTGCTGAGATCTTTCTGCTGACCATTATGGCCTATGATCGTTATGTAGCCATCTGCACCCCGTTACACTACCCTAATGTGATGAACATGGGGGTCTGTGTACAGCTTGTTTTTGCTCTCTGGTTAGGGGGTACTGTTCACTCACTGGTGCAGACTTTCCTGACCATTCGTCTACCTTACTGTGGCCCCAACATTATTGATAGCTACTTCTGTGATGTGCCCCCTGTCATCAAACTGGCCTGCACAGATACATACCTCACAGGAATGCTGATCGTGTCCAATAGTGGAACCATCTCCCACACCTGCTTCCTGGCTTTGGTCACCTCCTACACGGTCATCCTGTTTTCTCTTAGAAAACAGTCAGCTGAAGGGCGCCGGAAAGCCCTGTCTACCTGCTCAGCCCACTTCATGGTGGTTGACCTTTTCTTTGGACCTTGTATTTTCATCTACACTCGGCCGGACACCAGCTTCTCCATTGACAAGGTGGTCTCTGTCTTCTACACGGTGGTCACGCCTTTGCTGAATCCCCTCATTTACACTCTGAGGAATGAGGAGGTCAAAAGTGCCATGAAGGAGCTCCGACAGAGACAAGCGTTTTTCATGAAATCGTGTACATGATGGGCTTAGGATTGCAGATATAGTTATGGTCGTATCTTTAATGAGAGAGCAAAAGGAAAGCATCAAAATCATTAGATGAAATGGTATGCAACAAGGAAGACTTTTGCATTAAAGAGAGGGTCTTATTAACTATTACTTAAATAAAGGGAAAGATCATAGTGGACATGTAAGTGGAAAAAGAATATGGGAAAGTTTAAAGAAGGCTTCTGGTTTCCCCAGTAAATACACAATTTGGGGCACAAACTCGTTTTCAGGAACGGTATAGTTGTGAGAGAATCTACTTTCTTGATTTGTACTGTTCTGTGGGTGATGGCCTCTAGGAAGCTATACATCACATCTGTGTTTTATACATTACAGTGGTTTCAGTCTTGCTCCAAATATATTTTCAAGGTGTTTATTTAAACCTTTAATTTATTTATATTGAATTAAATTTTCTTACTTTTGAAAGTGATTCTCTTATTATTTCTAGATCGATTTTGTACTTTTCCTAGACTTGTATTTTGACAAAATTTTTGGAGATATATAAGGAACATTTTAAAATAAACTTTATTGAGGTAAAATTTAGTTACATAAAAGACACCCATTTTAATTGTAAAGTTTGACAAGTTTTGACAAAGGCATGTATACACCAATGTAACTACCTCTCGAATCAAGATTTAGAACATTTCTATCACCCCAAAAAGTGTCTTCAACTCCTTCCCAGCTAATCCCTTTATCCCCACCCAAGCATCCAAGGATCTGATTTTTGTCACTATAAATTAGATTTGTCTTGTCTAGGGTGTCATAAAAATTGAATCATACAGTATAATACTCTTCTGTGCCTGACTTCTTTTGCTTCACATGCTGTTTCTGAGATTAATCCATGTCTTTGTGAGTGTCAGCAGTTCTTTTTTATTGTTGAGTAACATTTTGTTATATGGGTATCCCAAAGGTTGTTTATGCATTCGTGTATTGATGGATATTTGGGTGTTTTGTTTTTGACAATTATGACTAAAGTAGCTATACACATTTATTTACAGGTTATTTTGGACATGTGTTTTCATTTCTCTTGGGTAAATACTTAGGAGTAGAGTTATTGGATCACGTGGTTAGTGGATGTTTAACTTTGTAAGAAACTGCAAGACTGTTTCAAAGTGGTTGTATGATTTAAACTCTCACCAGAAGTATAAGAGTTTAACATCCAACAATTGGTATTGTCAGTCTTTAATTTTAGGCATTCTAGCGAGTGTGTGATTTTATTCTTCATTTCCCTAATGACTGATGATGTTGAGCATTTTTTCATTATTATTCTTTCATATATCTTGCTTTGTGATGTGTCTGTTCAAATATTTTGCTCATTTGTTATTTTTTTTGTCTTCTTGTCACTGTGTTGTAAGAGTTCTTTGTATATGCTGGATACAAGGCTTTTGTGGATATATGTTCTGTCAATATTTTTCTCACCCTCTGGTTTTCAGTTTTATTTTCTGAATGATATATTTTGAAGAGCAGAAGTTTAAATTTTTATTAAGTCCAACTTATCAATTTTTTACTTTTAGACTTGATGATTTTTGTGTCCTAAGAAATATTTGCCTACTCCAAAATATCAAAGATCATCTCCTGTTTTCTTCTAGATATTTTATAGCTTCAGCTTTAAATTTTAGTTCTGTGATCCATTTTGAGTTTACTTTTGATATATGGTGTGAGATAAAGGTTGAGATTTTTTCCCCCATCTATCTAGTTGATCCAGCACCATTTGAAGATTGTTTTTTCCCCATTGAATTTCCTTGGCACCTTTGTTGAAAGTCAGTTGACCCTTTAAGCGTAAATGTATTTTTGGATTTGTTATTCTGTTTCATTGACTTATATGAATTCTGGATTTACTGATACCTGAGCATAATAAAAAAATTGTTCTTTACACCACTGAGTTAAGGTTAGTTTAGTACACAGCAATAGTAACCTGAACAGAGACATCTGGGCCTGAAATTTTCTTTCTAGGAAAGTTTTAAATTATAAATTAAATTTCTTCAGTAAATACAAGATTATTTACGTTTTCTGTTTCTTCTTGTGTCAGTTATGGAAATTTATGTTGATCAAGGAATTTGTCTGTAATACTAACTTTTTTGTTGTATAAATGGTGGTGCCATTAATTGAAATGGGAAAGGCTGAGAATCAAAAGAGCTGTTTTGGTCATGCTACATTTGAGACTCCTACTAGAAATCCAAGTGGAGATGACATATGAGTCTGGAATTTGGGACAGAGGTCATGTCTGGAGATATAAATTTATGGGATGGGTGGTATATAATGGAGAGTATTTAAAGTCATGGGACTGGATGAGATCCTTAGGGAAATAGTACATATAAAGAAGAAGACCAAGAAATGAAGCCTGAGGAAAACTTTTTTTTATTGGTGTCTTAATATGTTATAACAGTGTGAAATTTCAGTTGTACATTTTTGTTTTTCAATCACCGTATACATGTCTCCCTTCACCCCTTGTGTCCACCCTCCACCCCCTTTGCCCCTGGTAACCACAATACAGTTCTCTCTGACCGTGTGTTGGTTCATATTCCACATATGAGTGAAATCATGTGGTGTCTGTCTTTCTCTTTCTGGCTTATTTCACTTAACATAATGCCCTCCAGGTCCATCTGTGTTGTTGCAAAGGAGACAACTTTGCCTTTTTTTGTGGCTGAGTAGTATTCCATTGTATACATATACCACATTTTCTTGATCTAATCATCAGTCGAGGGACACTTGGGTTGCTTCCATTTCCTGGCTATAGTGAATAATGCTGTAATAAACATAGGGGTGCATAAGCCACTTTGGATTGTTGATTTCAGGTTCGTTGGATAGATTCCCAGTAGTGGGATAGCTGGATCATAGAGTATTTCTATTTTTAATTTTTTGAGGAATCTCCATACCCTTTTCCATAGAGGCTGCACCAGTTTGCATTCCCACCAGCTGTGTATGAGGGTTCCTGTTTCTCCACATCCTCTCCAACATTTGTTGTTTTTTGTCTTGGTGATTATAGCCATTCTAACGGGCGTGAGGTGATATCTTAGTGTTGTCTTGATTTGCATTTCCCTGATGATTAGCGATGTTGAACATCTTTTCATATGCTTATTGGCCATCTGTATATCTTCTTTGGAGAAATGTCTGTTCATTTCTGAGGAAAAATTTGAGGTTTCTTTTTTGTTTTTTTTTTTGGTGAGGAAGATTAGCCCTGAGCTAGCACCTGTTGCCAATCCTTCTCTTTTTACTGAGGAAGATTGGCCTTGGGCTAACATCCGTGCCCATCTTCCTCTACTTTATATGTGGGACGCCTGACACTGCATGGCTTGATAAGCAGTGCGTAGGTCCGCACCTGGGATCCTAACCTGTGAACCCTGGGCCACTGAAGTGGAGCACACAAACTTAACCACTATGCTACTGGGGCAGCCTGAGGCTTGTTTTTAATCTTTATTAGGATGGGTGGGTGTAGACTCTCTTTCACTCTAGGGTGACTTTAGTGTCATTCCTAAAATGTGGCCTTTTGGAGTCTCTAGTGAGTTCTTTACATGTTCAATGACATCTGTTCACTCTAGCTGGTAGGAATGCAAGTTGTCCTGGCCCTGTGCCAACTCCGGTAGTTTTTTGGTTTATAGCTCCCTGGTATTTGTTCTCAAGTCCTATGTGTGCACAGCTTACTATTCAGCCAAGACTCAAGGAAACCCCTTTACAGTTTTCTGGATCATTTTCTCACCATAGCTCATTTCTTTCTGTACTCCGCCCAGCAAATTTTAACCATCTCAGCTTCCCAGATCACTGTCTCCTTAACTCAGCAAGATTTCCATTCTCTTCTTGAGTTGTAAATCTCTGAACCAAGGTTGGAATATACTTCCAGGCAGAAAGTCAGGACTTATCTCATTTCTTTCCCCTTGGTAATCACAGTCCTGAGTTGCTTGTTGTCCAGTGTCTGAAAATCATTGTTTTGTATATTTTATTCAGTTTTCTATTTTTTATGGTGGCAGGATTAGTCCAGTACTACTTACCATATCATGGCTAAACTTTTAAACAATTAAAAATGTTTAATAATCTATGGGTTAACTAGTTAAATCTTTAAGAATATTTTAAAGGTAAAAGAATGAAAGTAAATTTGGGATTTGTATGTGGTAGGCAACTTCTTAGATGGTTCCTGATGATCTCACCTCCTGGTATTCATGCCCTCGTGTAATCCCATTTGCTTGAGGTTGAGTTGCACCTGTGACTTGCTTCTGACCAATAGAATATGGTAAAGATGATGGGATGTCACTTCTATGATTAGGTTACATATCATGGTGACATTTGTCTTGTTAGCTGACCCTCTATCTGTTTGCTTTGATGAAACAAGTTGCCATGTTGAGAAGGCCCATGTGTCGAGGACTAAGGATAGTCTCTGGTCAATGGCCAGATAAGAACTGAAGCCCTCAGTTCAATAGCCCTTGAGGAACTACAATTCTGCCAAAAACCACTTGAGCTTGAAAGAAAATCTTCATCAGTTGAGTCTTCTATGAGACTTGAGCTTGGCCAACAACTTGATTGCAGCCTTGTGAGATACTCAAAGCAGAAGACCCATCTAAACCATGCCCAGATTCCTGACCCACAGAACCTGTGAGATAATAAGTGTGTGTTGTTTATGTTGATGTTTGTGGTAGTTTGTTATGTCATCGATAATTAACGTATTATATATTATATTAGCTGTCTATATTGATCTGATTATCTCAATTATAGCCAAATATTCATTTTTGGGGGGATGATATAGGCATCTTTTACTCTTTCATAACTCCTCAGATTCTGTTTTTTCACACATAGAATTATCAGTGACTGTATAACTTAAACTCACTTTAGCTTTTACTTCCTGCTGGTGGGAATATGGACCCCCATTCATCTACTATTATTCTTGATTTAGGCTACATTGACAGAAGAGAATGTTATTTAAAGATTCTATCACTGGAAATCCATAGGTCTACAAGCCCAGATAGTTCCTGGTCAGAATTTTGTGAAGATGGTATCACTTTCATTTCCTATTAGAATTTTAATTGGAGATCAAGTAAAAGGCAAACAAAACAATAAGATACTATAGGAGATGGGATTCAAGTCCACAGGTGATGGACATGTGGATTAACCCATTAATTTATCCATTTAAAATGATAAATTGAACTCTTTTTTCTTTGTGAGGAAGATTAGCCCTGAGCTAACATCTGTTGCCAATCCTCCTCTTTTTGCTGAGGAAGATTGTCCCTGGGCTAACATCTGTGCCCATCTTCCTCTACTTTATATGGGACGCTGCCACAGCATGGCTTTAATAAGCGGTGCATAGGTCTGCACCTGGTATGTGAACCTGTGAACCCTGGGCCGCCGAAGCGGAGTGTGCGAACTTAATTGCTACACTGCAGGGCTGGCCCCTGAACTCCTTTTATAAGAAAGACTTTTCTAGTCTAAAGAAATGAAAATATGAGCTGGTCCCAGATCTTAAAGTTATATACATTCAAATAACTATAATATAGACAGAAAGTAAGTAAAGTGAGAAAGGTACAGATGTGTTTCCGAAAGAGTCTACTGGTGGCATAAATTACTTCCAGATGGGCAAAGCAGAGAAGGATTCAGGAAGATGGCTTTAAGAGTGAACTAAATTAAAAAAAAAGAGTGAATTAAAAGAAGCGTAAAAATTGGGCATGAAACACAAGAAAGACCAAAGGACTCAGAGAGCAAAGACGTGGAGACATAAAAGAAAAAGGGTATGGATTAATCATGCCTGGAGAATAGGACGAATAGAGATATGATAAGAGATACATGCCTGGGAGGGAGAATGAAAATTGTGGAGTGCTTTTAATGACTGGATTAGAAAATTAGACATTTAATAGGTAATGGGGTGCATTCTCTCACACATGGTACCTATAGCATTGGGGAAAACCTTCTTTTTGAAATAGATATGTCTCCATTAATGTTATAAGATATGACCCATAACTTTGTGCCTTGGATAGTGATAGAGACCCCAGCATGTTGGAGAATAAAGAACTGTGGGTACTTGAAATATCCTAAGAGTATAAATCACCAATGACCCAGCTAACCCCAGGCTCTGGCCATTTTTTTCCTTTCTAGCCCCTGAGTCTGGCTAACTAGATTCCCGTGGCACTCTTACTACCGGTATCTTCTAACATTGCTTCTTTTCATCCCACATTGCACAATGGTCCAGAACAGTGTTGCTCAAACATAGCGTGCATGCAAATCACCTGGGGAGTTTTTAAAAATGCATATTTTGACTGAGTCGGTCTGGGTCGGGTCTGAGATTCTGCATTTATTACAAGCTTCCAGATGATACTGAAGCTGCTGGTCCAGAAACCACAGCTTGAGTACACATCTCTAGAAAATAACTATCTAGCCTCTTCCTATCCTCCCAAACCTGAAACTTGCACATAATGCTCTTGAGATTTCTAGATGTTTTTTACTATTAGTATGATGAATGAAACAAATGGGAGTAAAAATACACTCTATCTTCCTTCTCTATTTTACAAAAGTGTGACTTGTGGCAACTTACAACGTCAAAATGTAAGAAATAGTAGTGTTAGATAAAAGAGAAATTGGAACTTATAAGAATTGGAACAATCATGTACCAGGAGATAGTGATGGGCGAGTTATTACAATTAAAAACTAAATTTAGTTTGAGCTTCTTGGAATTCAAGACAAAGAAAAGAAGAAAGAGCTACAGATGGTGCGGTAGGTAGAGTAATGGTCCCCCAAAGATGTCTACATCCTGATCTCTGGAACCTGTCAATACGTTAGGTTGAATGGCAAAGGGGAATTAAGGTTTCAGGTGAAAGTAAGTTTGCAAATCAGCTGACCTCGAGACAGTAGCCTGGATTATCCAGGTGGACCCAATGTAATCACAAGGGTCCTTAAAGGTGAAAGAGGGAAGCAGAAGAAGGGAATCAGAGAGAGATATACATGACTATGGAAGAGAACAGAGAGATTCAACATTGCCAGCTTTGAAGACGGGGGAAGGGAGCCACTAGCCCAGGAATCTTGGTGGCCTCTAGAAGCTGGAAAAGGAAAGAAAATGGATTCTCGCCTACAGCATTCAGAAAACAATGCAGCCAAACTCTCAGCTATAAGATGAATAATTTCTGGGGATATAGTGTACAGCATGGCAACTATAGTTAATAATACTATATTTTATACTTGAAAGTTGCTAAGAGAGTAGATCTTAAGTGTCTTCATCACACATACACATAAAAGGTTAACTATATGAGGTGAAGGATGTTTTAATTAGTTTGATTATGGTAATCACTTCATAATATATACATATGTCAAGTCATCATATTGTCCACGTTAAATATATACAATTTTTGTCAATTATACTTTAATAAGCTGGGGAGAAAAGAACAAGGAAAGAATGCAACTCTGTTAACACCTTGATTTTAGCCCAGTGAGATTCATGTTGAACTTCTAACCTGCAGAGCCATTAAAGATTAAATTCATGTTGTTTTAAGCTTCTAAGTTTGTGGTAAGTTGTTACAGCAGCAACAGAAAATTAGTATAGATTTGTTTATGTGGAATTTTTTTTGCCCAATAAAGGAAGCATATGTGCCTCTATGAAAAAAACTACAAAGCTCTGCTGAGAAAACTTGAAGAGATGGAGATGTCTACATGTTCCTGCCAGGAATTAAAAAATTGTTAATATAATGGACCTTCTTAAATTGATTTATAAATTTAATGTTCTTATCATAAAAATACCACAGGATTTTGGGTAAATTTTCCAATAATATGCTAAAGTTTATTTGAAGAAATAAACAGGTGAAAAGAGTTAAGAAGGTGCTTGGATTTACATAATTTCAGAGTTGTTGATTTCCTGAATTAGCTAGTATCACTCTTTGGGCTGAAATATATCAGTTTATTGTGGAATGGGCAAGTCCACAACGAGAAGACTCCATGACAAATTCCTTAGGTAAAGAGGATGATGATATACTGTGACCAAAGGGAATAGGATTAGAGGACCCTATAGATGGTCAGAGAGCTGCCATATGAAATAGTTATAATATCAATTTTAATGGAGCTAATGGAATGAAATAGCGCATACTTAATACTAAAAATATATCTAATCTTTCTTTGCTTATTTTGAAAGGAATTTAGAATTGATTGGGGCTACCAAGTTCTGTTAACTTGTAGAAATAATGCTTACGGGTACTCTACAGAATTGAGTGCCAGACGATATGGACATCCACATACACAATACAGAGTTAGTGACTCGCTGACTCTGGCTAAAAGGTAAGAAATAATGGAAATGACAGAAAGTACTCAAAAGGACAAAGAATCAGAAGCAGTTTATTAGATGAGCTGGGAGAAGCTCATGAAAATATCTAAACATAATTATTTGCAAATTGAGAAAGAATGTAGCATATTATCAGTCTCCTACAATTTTTGTGTAAAACCCCAGCCAAAATCAGAGTTTTATATACTTATGATGAAATGAGGCCCAGATATCACTACTATACACACTTGAAAAACTTAGAAAAATGGTCTAATTATGCCTGTACTTTCTGGACTTTTATATGCACAGATTTTAATACCAATTAGTACCTTTTATGCAGAAATAAATTCCTAATGCGTTTTTTGTTTATTTGTACTATGGTAGTATTAGTTACTCTATTGCACAGAAGATGGTTGTAGCCTGAGGAATTCAACTGTTGAATACAAAGTTGCTGAACAAATTTCTATACGGATAAATAATGATCCCTTTCTCCCCTTTAAAGTAAGTCAACCACAGAACCAAGAGTCAAAATATTTTCATTTTATTCTTTACTTTTCTATTTATTCAGTGAGTAACTAAACACATTTTATTTTATCCCTGAGTCTGAAAAGTTTTTTCTGTGAAATGGAGAACAAATGTTTTATTTTACATTGGGTAAATTGGGTAGTATTAGAAATTTTGCTTGCAAGTATGAAACAAACAAACATGACTTTGTTGTTCCATTGTAGTTTTACCAGTTACCACCTTAAGGACTGTATGAAACATCGTCTTCTCTGTCACATTGCATGTGTTCCTCTGTGTGGCTGATTCCTGCTCAAGATGGTTCTATTTGGGCTCTTTGATAGGCTAGATCTCCTTATTGCCTATAATAAAAGCATTTATTTTATACAAATTATGTAATTCTCAAATTCAGTTCAGTTATTCCACCAACTAGTGCCAATGACTGTAGTTTTATACTATGCAGAGTGTTATCTTTGAGAAAGAGACTACTCTATTAACTATTAGATTTATCTGTTGGAAATTGACTTTTGCTACCCAGAAACCCTACAGGATACCTTCATAACCATGCCTCTGTATAACTGAAATGGTGTGTATGGCTTGAATTTCCTTCCCAACACATTTCCTGGCAAAACTACCATAAAAAATGTGAGATGGGTCTTGCGGCCCACAGGTTTATTGATCACACTCTCGCTGATTGCCTGGGAACCCAGCTGCATTTAAGCATGCCCTTCTCACTGGTGGAGTCAGAGTGAACTGTAGGGTTCCAATATGCCATGATTTTGTATATAGGTATGGGAGACACTGTTGCCTGGAATATCCCCTTCATTTCCCCTGTTTTCCCAGTCCACTCAGCACACACCACTCTTAGAGCACTTATCACAACGTTACAATGTGTGTCACCACAACTAGGTTCAAGGTGGTGGATTGCAGACCATGTTTTATTCAATTGGTATTTTCTCCCAACAATTAGTACAATATTGAATGACTGTAAGTGTTTAGTAGTGAATGCTTAGTTGAGTGAATTCTCTACATAATAAGTAGAATAATTTCATTAAAACACAAGTCATATCGTGCCAGTTCTGTGCTTAAACCATTCTAGTGGCTCCCCATTGTACTGACAAAGATTCTAAACTCCTTGAGAGGACAGGAAAGTATTCTTCTTAGCTCTCCACTATCATCCCTCACCATTCTCTGCCTCACAGTCTAAGCTGTAACCACATTGGTCTTTCACTTCTCAGAAAAAGACAAGGTCTCTTCCAACTTAGATCTTTACACCTGCCATTTTCTCTGCCTAGAACGTTCATCACCTCTCTTTTCCCATGATTGGCTCCTTTTCATCTTTCTGATCTTAGCTTAAATGTCGTTGACCACCCAGTCTAAAGACAGTCTCTTTTACAACTCTCTAATAGTATCCCACTGTGTTCTTTCACAGCATTTGTCATGATCTGTAATTAAAATTTATTTTCTTATATTTTTGTTTTCTATTTTTACTAGACCCTAAACAACTTGAAGAGGAGACTATATGAATGTTTTATTTATGACTGTAAACCCAGTACTTAGCACATAATAGATGCTCAGTAAATATTTGTCAAATCAATGAATAAGACATCTCCATTTCATTGCTCTCGTGGCAGATTTTTCCTGGACGCTTGAGGATATCAATAACTTCAGGGGTTTGACATCTTTTTTCTAAGTCACCAAAGTCATATGCAAATTCACTTTGTCCATTTTACCAGTGTCTGCTAAGCTATTTAGGCAAGCATCTGAGTGAATGATGTAGGCAAATGCTGCCCAGAAATCTGAAGGTTTGTTTAGAACTTGGTTATCACCGTAAGACAAAAGCAGGGAGAGGCAGGTGGTGTAATGAAAATAGCATGAGTTTGCGTTGATACACTTGGCTTAACACTCTGCCTTCATCATTTCCCAGCTAGGGGACCTTGGGCATGCTATTTGCTCTCTTTGAGCTTTAGTTTCGTCCATGTAAATAAGCATACTACCTACCTCACAGGTTGTTGTGAGGATCAAGTAAATGCAAAATGCCTAGAACAAATAACAGCATGTGGAAGATATTAAAAATCATAGCTATTGCTACAATTGTCAGATATTGGGCCAGAAGATAATTTTATGTCATATAGTCTGATAAATATGTTATGTAACTTATTCTTTGCAAGGCATTTCTTTGATTTGGAGCACCAAGCATCTTAAGGGCTTAGACATTTTCATTGTTTTTCTTTCCCCTCCATCCTCCCTATTAACTTGTTCAAAGCATTCTTCACGTCTTCATTCCTAAGGGTATAGATGATGGGGTTCAGCAGGGGGGTGACAGTGGTGAAAAATACAGACACTACCTTGTCCTCCGGGATGCTGGTGGATGGACGGGAATAGATGAAGATGCAGTGTCCCAGGAAGAGTGTGACTACAGTGAGGTGGGCTGCACAGGTGGATAGGGCCTTCCTTCTGCCTTCGGAGATCTGCTGCCTCAGACTCACCAAGATGACTGCGTAGGACACCACGAGGACCACAAAACAGACCACGGAGATCAGCCCACTGTTGGAGACAATGAGGATCTCAATGATGTGGGTATCAGTGCAGGCCAGTTTGATTACCTGAGGTACATCACAGAAGAAGTTGTCAATCTCATCAGGACCACAGTAGGGGAGCTTGATGGTGAGGGAGGTCAAGGCTATGGAGTGGATGGTCCCCCCTGTCCAGAGGGCCACAGCCAGCAGCACACATACTTTCCAGTTCATCACTGTAATATACTGCAGGGGTTTGCAAATGGCCACATACCGGTCATAGGCCATGACAGTGAGGAGAAAGATCTCTGTGCAGGCAAAGAGGTGCAGGAAGAACATCTGAGTTACACAGACATCAAAGGAGATGAGCTTCTCCTCTGACCAGGTGTCTATCAGCATCTTGGGGACAGTGACAGTGGAGTGGCAGACGTCGATAAAGGACAGGTTGCTGAGGAAGAAATACATGGGGGTATGGAGCCGGTGGTCATAGATAATAGTTATGACAATGAGGATGTTCCCAATCAGTGTCAGGACATAGAAAATGAGGAACATGGCAAATGCAGCCAGCTGCACCTTCTGATTTACAGATAAGCCTCTAAGCCGAAAATACGTCGCTAAAGTAGTTTGATTGAGTAGGCCAGCCTCTTCCATTCTTTCTGTTGGACACTCCTGTCAAGAATTAGAAAAAAAAATAACAGTATCTGTATCAATCATTTGCTCACTTAATTTCTTCTGTGACTTTTGTCTCCATCTAGAATTTATGGTCAAATATCTTATTTTAAAATCCCCATTCAGCCTCTTAAATCACGCTGAACATATAGAAGGTGTTAACACACGCTGTTGGAATAGTAGAATAGAGAGTCTTGATTCACTGAGAGATAAAAAACAACCTTGGATAGGGAGGACCAAACAAGGTATTTCTCCCTTATTGTAGTAAGATAGCAGTGCTCAGGTTTAGGTTATAGATTTTTACAAGACAGGAAGTTAAGATTCTCCTTACTCCAGATAAGTAATTTGTCCAAGATCACACAAATCCTGGCCCTGAACACAGTTTTCTTTATTGTCCTGTTGACTGCATTTTTCACTAACCCAAGCTACTTGCTCCCCTATTACCTCTGCCAAGATGCCCTGAGACTGTAATTTTAATAATCTAGTTTTCAGAAGGCAGAGGCTTTTCACCAAGCTGCTGGGCAACTGGTGATGTGGCTGCAATGTCTTATTTTGAATAATTCTTTGGAGGAGGCAGCATAAACCCCTGGAAGCCTTGGAAAATCTGGAGATCATGAAGGGAGGTTTGCTTCTCCTCCACCCCTCGGATGAGGGCAGACTTGCTCATTCTTAAACTGGAGGTCAAGGTCGAGGTTTAATAGCATCACTTTCTTGACTAGATTGTCCTCAGCTCTTTTTAAAGTCCAGATCTGTTATCTGACTTACTGGCCCACAAGTAAAACAAAAGTAGTTGTTTTATTTTATTTTCTTTTAAATTAGCCTACCTTTGACCAAAGTCTTACTATTTTTTATAAGAAACATATATGTTATTTAGAGTCATAAGATCTTAGCCCTTAAAGGGACATGAGAATTTACCTAATCTAGTTTTTTTTTCATTTTACAAGTAGCGAGAATGAAACACAGAGAGGTAAAGCAACTGGCCCAAGTTCACAGAGAAGTGGCATAGTACCTGGGTCTAGAGCTCAGGTCTCCCGACTCCTGGTCCAGACTTCACTCGACCACCACTCCAATCTGAATTTTTGTAGTGGTTGGCATAATTGGGGTGTTAAGTAGTGACCTCTCTCTTCCTCAGTGTCTCAGTTACCTCCCTCTTCCTCTCCTCGGTGTCCTGGGCCAGCTTGGGTGGGCATCTGTGGGGAGCCTCTCTTCTCTAGCTTGCCTTTTTCATGCCACTTCTCTGATGCACAGCCTTCCAGAGGTGGCCCACCCAAGCAAGCTGCCTCTCTTTGTTCCCTGGGCCCTATCATCCTATGCTACCTTCTTCCCATCACTTGTCACTACTGGTGCTTTACATCGTCCTTCAAGATCAGGCTCTTTGCCATGCAAGTGAATCAACTCTACATTGCTTATGAAAAAAGACTAGAGAAAGCTTTCCTCTTCTCCTAGTTCTCTCTTTCTTCTCAAATATTTCCTATAGCTCATCACACTGGTCTTCTGCAGACAATGGCCCACTTTGTTGTCTATATCACAGGAAAGATTAATGGTAGTGTCAAATCAGGGAATTAACAAAGTAGATCTGTGGCAAAGAAAGTATTTTGGGGGCAAGAGAAGTCTTTCAGTTAACATTTAAATTAAACTCATGGTGTCTAGAGCTTGGATTAATATTTATAGTAACATCTTAATGTAGTTACCGATTAATTTCACTATTTAGACATTTTTCTTAGAGTGTTCACTTAAAGCTTTTGCTCCAGAAAATGATTTTAAATGTTTAATTATTTACATCTGTTACCTTTTAATTTTTTAAGTTCTAAGAGAATGATTACAAAATTGAAAACTGAAGAACTGACCAAGAATGGAGCGAGGGGTTTACTTTAAATTCAATATGAAAAATTTCACCTGCACAGATAGAAAAGGGTGTGCACATTCAGAACTAGGTCTGAGGGCCGGCCCTGTGGCTTGGTGGTTAAGTGCGCGCGCTGCGATGCTGGTGGCCCGGGTTCGGATCCCGGGTGTGCATCGAGGCGCCACTTCTCCGTCCATCCTGAGGCCGAGTCCCACATACAGCAACTAGAAGGATGTGCAGCTATGACATACAACTATCTACTGGGGCTTTGGGGGGAAAAAATAAAATAAATAAAATCTTTAAAAAAAAAAAAAAAAGAACTAGGTCTGAAATGAAGACTTCCATTCCACATCATTATTTTTTTCCTATTTCTGTGGATCCACGGGAAAAAATGCTTTGAAAAATGGAGACGCGTCCAACTGCAGTAGAAATTTGATGTTAGCTTATATTAAGACTATGGTGCACAAAAAGAAAATCTAGTGTCTATTGAATACATTTCAGAAAAATGGGGGAAGACAATTAAGAGCAGAGACAGAATGAAACTAAAATGTCTATAAAAGTCACCCTGGGTTGTTTCTGATGCTCCCAGCAAGTCTGAAGAGAACTGAATTGTCACAGTCTTGTAGTTTGAATATCAAAAGTATTATTTTCTGGTAGAAGTGAAAATTGGTGTGAAGTTGGACAAGTCAAATAACCCCATTTACCTTGATTTTTCCATAAGGAAATTCAGAGCCCTCAAAGTTCCTTTGGGTCTTGTTCACAGTTTTTGGTAATAGGTCATAGCAGATATATTTTGTGATATTTTGCCAGAAGTATTTCAGGATTTCTGCAAAAATCACATCTTTGTACCTCTATTATTGTCATATTTTTTCAATATGTAGAGCATGTAACTTTGCACTAAGATTTCCCAGAATTGGTTTCCAGTCAGCTGAAGATGTGGTATAGGAATGGAATATTTTTTGCACTTTTTCAGACTGTAGTGATGGGTAGAAGGGATTAAAAGCCACTACCAACCACTTTTGGAGGCCATGCTGGTTTACCAGGATACTTCTATCTCAAACCTTGACCTAATTATTCAGAACCAGCGTGACTGAAGCATCCTGTTTGCAGCACACTCGCTAGGTATAAGTTTTGTATTGCTAGTTTCAGATGGGTTATTCCCCCTTCAAGTACTGAAGGGGGATCTGTAGAGAGAGAGAGCAGCTGGGACCGGCAGCTGCAGCGCTGGTGTTTTTCTACGTGAATTATATAGGTTTTATGTCCTTGGAAACTTTTAAGCAATGACATCAGCTTGCCCTAGTCACTAGGTAGAAAAAGTTAATTCTGTGGGGACTGAAATTACAGACTGCAATTGTCACAAAGAGAATTTAATGAGAAAGCAGAACTTCAACATCTAAATCTTTAAGATGTGTTGATATATGATTAAATGAACTACTATTTAATGATTAACTTATTGTGTGCTAAGTATTAGGTGAGAGGCTTTCATATTTTCTTATTTAATCCATATAAAAACACAGGGATGAGGGATGGGCAATGGAGTTAGGATTTTAATCAGCTCTGTGTCAGAGAAGTCAAGGGTTTGGACTCCGGAGTCAGATTGTCTGAGTGCAAATTCCAACATTCTATATGTGTAAATTTGGGCAAGTTATTTAACCTCTCTGGGCCTCAGTTTTATCACCCATAAAACATGAATAACAATGGTAAAAAATGTTTAGAACTCTTGAAATCTTTGCAAAGCATGTGGCAGTTAGCAAATGTGTTGTCTTTATTAATATAATTATACAATATGCAATTCAAAGAACAAACAAAGAAGGCACCACCAATTACCAGCCAACTTTTTGGCCATAATTTATTCGTTATTTTGGATAACAGTGAAACTTTAGAACGTCTTGCTCTAATTCCCCTTTTCACTTCTCTGTTTAGATATCTGAGCTTGGTGGTTTAAGTTGGTGAATGAAGAATCTAAAGGAGAGGGATGAAGATTATACTTAAAGTTTGAATTTCAAGATTGAATAGTTTTGTGGGATGGTTAGGATATATGAAATAAAGAACATGGAGCTAGAAGTAAGCCTTATAGCCTAGTCTACACGCAACAGTGTGTAGAAGAAAAGATGGTAATAGAGGGAAAGTGTCAGAAGTTATCAAAAATTCTTATTCCTAAGGACATGTTTCTCAGGCTCCTTTTCCCTACTTTTCTTGTTGGATACATTATCATTGATCAGAGGCCAGACTTGACTGCATGGAAAAAGCTGGAGCTTCCAGAACTTACAGGTATTGCTACTTGGCCTACACGGGGCTTGTATTGTATTGTCACTTTGGCAATAGGGTACATATTAGGAAGAGGGATATGCTGACCGTACTAATTCTAGGTACTTTTGGAACTGAGATACTTTATCATAGGCATAATATACCACGGGCAACATAGATAGGATGTTCAATTGATTATAGGGCAATTACTATCACCACTGTCATTGATAAAATGCAAAGAAGAGAAATTAACATTTGACCTCCTATATTACAGTTTCTGTAGCATATATACAGTATTCTGTACTGTATATTACAGTTTATTTCCCCTTCCTCTTGGTAGACCTCTCTCCCTGGCCCACTACTTCCCTCTCTGGCTGTATACAGACAGCCACTTAGGTGCCCCACTCAGGCTTTTTCTCTCTGAAAGTCCCTCAGCTCCAAAATTGTATGTTCCTATTTCCTGCAAAGAATAAATGAAAACTATTGTTTACACTTGTAAAGCACTTTAGAGTTCACAAAGCTCTTTCACATTCATTATTTTATTTGATCTTCACAGCACTCCTGTGAGGGAGGGAGCATTATAGAAAAATTAGACTTGGTGTTAAGTGATTTTCACAGACTATACATGTCAGGTAGGCACCTGAACCAGGGCTTGAACTCAGGTCTTCTGCTGCTGAATCCAGTACTTACTCTATTACTTCACTTGGACTCTGCACTTCATAGGGGAGCAATAGCTTCAAGGTATGAATGATTGGTTGACCTCACTTCCTATGGAAGATGCACACTTAAAGAGTTGCTCGTTAAATTATATATAAATTTTTCATTGGTGGAGGGGAGAGATAGCTTTTTGGTATTCTTTGACCCTACCAACTGACTCTTTACTTCTTCCCTTTCTATTCTCTCCATTCCAAAAGATCAAAGTGATATGGTCCTCATTTCTGAAAGGTCACTGATTTCCTGCTAAAAGAAATCAATCGGCAGTCAATAACCTACGGTGTATACAATATTAGACTTAGTGTAGTATGAGGTAAAAAGATCCCTAAGAGTAATTATTCTTTCCTAAGAGGAATTTACAGTATAGTAAATTAAGATGATTTTTATTTTAGAAACTTAAGAAACTCCTTGAAAAAAACTTTGGAGTGATGCCGGTAAATTCAGTAAGACTTAGTGTGATGTGACCTTCTGTCCCAGCCTTCACACCAACAGTTTGCATGCTCCTAGTGAGACCATCATTCCACCCCTCACAACAAACTGTGCAGGAATCAGACCCCAAAAGGAAGCTACCGTTAGATCTCATCACCTACCCAGCCCCTCCCAAAAAAGACCAGCCAGTCTAATCTCATTTATCTCTGTCCACCTGTTCATTTCAGTCTTCACAATATTTGTGAACCTTCTGTTTAACCCTACGAACTCAAGGGTTGGTACTTTCCCTAGTCAAGCTCTTATCCTACTCTGACCCTGAAAACTCTTCGTTATGCCCTCTAGGTAGAATTTGTAAGTAGAATCCTCAACCTCTTCTTGGCACATTACCTTTACATCCCTGCTCTAAGTGGCTGTCTCCTGCAGCCCTCTTAAGTAGTGCTGTTTTTATTTTTTTTCTCATATGCTAGGTCTCAAGCTTTGGTAGGTGTTCTTTCTTTCTTTCTTTTTTTTTTTTAACAATTGCTGATTCAGATAATTTTTCTTTCCTCCTTTGTAAAAATCCCTATCCTTTGAAGAAAATTCTATCAGACTATTCCACCTGTAACCTTTTCTTGTTGTGTCCTCAACTGTCCTCCTGGCCACTCCCCTGCCTTCCTTGAAGATTTTGGCACTTGTCATCATCCACATAGATAGTCCATATAATACTCTTGTCTCAGTTCTTTGACCTCTTCTCCAGTGACCTTGTCCTCCGCCTTAACTCAGCCATACAACTTTATAGATGGTCTCACCTTAAAGTTTTGATCACAACCACAAATAGCAATTCTACCACATTTTCCATAGTCAATTTACTTTTTTTACTCTCCGTGGGGATTATTTTACACTCTCTTTACTCAAATCTTTAATAACCCCTTCTACTTTCGTAATCTCATTGCTTATTATTGCAATGAGAAATAGAAGTAATCAGAAGAGAACTTTCACCCTATCCCACTGCTAAATCCATCCACTAATTTGCATCTGAAATGCAAATTAGTAACCTGTAAACTCTGCCCACTCCTATAATAGATATCCTGCTCTAAGGCCAACCCCTCCATTTGTACCTTGGATGCCATCCTTTCTTACTTTTCAAGGACTTTGTTCCTCCAATTCTCTTTCTCTTGCATCATCAAATTTCTGTCACTGTTGAATCATTCCCACCAGCACACAAACATGCAGTAATAATTCCAGTATTGAAAAGCCCTTCGTCGACTCCACATTTCTCTCCAACCACCACTTAATTTCTCTATTCTTCTTTATAGCAAAAGTCCTCGAAAGAATAACCTATACTCATTGTCTCCACTCCTTTTTGAGAGAGGACACGACACTCTCCTGTTTTTCCTCCTACCTTACTCATTGCTCCTTCTAAATCTCCTTTGCTGGACACTCTTTCTTTTCCTCTAAATAAAATGTCCCAGTGCTCAGTCCTTGGACTTTTGCTTTTCTCTGATTATGCTTTTTAAGTGAGCTCATTCAAGTTCATTGTTTTAATGCCATCTTTATGCTGACAACTCAAATTTTTACCTGTAGCCTCAGCTTCTCTGAGCTATAGTTATATGTATCCGGTGGCCTATATAACATTTCTACTTGGATTTCTAATGAGCATCCAAACTTTAAAAAAAGTCCAAAACTCTTAATTTCATGCTATTCTAAAGTGATCCTTCCATTATCTTCCCCATTTTAAGTAACTTATCATTACCTTTCACCCAATTGCTTAAGCAAGAATATTTGAATACAATCTTGTCTTCTCTCTTTTTCTCATATCCCACATCAACCCATTCATCAGCAATTACAAATGATTCTGCCTCAAAATATATTCTGAACCTCACCACAACTCAGCCATAGTCTAAGACACCATTATTTCTCTCTTCGACTACTGCAATAGCCTCTTAATTTACATCTCTATTTCTGTTCTTGCCCCCCTAATCTGTGTTCTCCATTCAGCAGCCAGATTCATTCTTTAAAAGCACTTCTCTCTTTTGCTCAAAACCTTCTTTCCTTTACAATAAAAATAAAATAAAAAGTCTTTACCATGTTTTACAAGACTCTCCTTATTATTATCTATTATTATCTATCTCTTTTCTGTCAAAGGTCATCATTTACCTCTATCCTTCTTCTTCTTTTTTTTTTTTCAGTGAGGAATATTAGCCCTGAGCTAACATCTATGCCAATATTCTTCTATTTTGATGTGGGTCACTACCACAACATGGCTTGGTGAGCGGTGTATGTCCACACCTGGGATCTGAATCCATGAACCTGGGCCACCAAAGCGGAGTGCACCACACTTAACCACTATGCTACAGGGCTGGCTGCTACCTCTATTCTTCTTTCTTGCTCTCTCAACTTTAGCCACACTGGCTTCTCTTGTGTTCCTTGAGCACACCCAACATTCTCTTTTCTCCTGGCCTTGGCACTAGCTGTTCTCTTTGCCTAGGACGCTTTTCCACCTTATGGTGCATGGCCCTCTGCTTCACTTTCTTCAGGCTTCTGGTCAAATATCACCTCTTTTTTTTTTTTTTTGAGGAAGATAGCCCTGAGCTAACATCCATGCTAATCCTCCTCTTTTTGCTGAGGGAGACCGGCTCTGAGCTAACATCTATTGCCAATCCTCCTCCTTTTTTTTTCCCCCCAAAGCCCCAGTAGATAGTTGTATGTCATAGTTGCACATCCTTCTAGTTGCTGTATGTGGGACGTGGCCTCAGCATGGCCAGAGAAGCAGTGCATTGGTGCGCGCCCGGAATCCGAACCCCGGGCCGCCAGTAGCAGAGCGTGCGCACTTAACTGCTAAGCCACAGGCCAGCCCAAATATCACCTCTAAGAGAGGACTTCTTTGACCACATTTTCAAAAAGGAACATTCTCCAAATCTTAATTTTGCTGTCAATGACTTCCAGCCAATGACCACCAAAAAAACCTGGGTTTAGTGACTTCTTGCAATGAGAGAGACCACACATCATGGGTATCATGGGGAGTCTCAGTAAGATAATACTAGAAAGGTCTTATAGGATTTGTGCTTATGTTAGGTGACAATGGGAAGAGTTCAAGGAAGCAGGGCTTTTCTCTGGAATGAGGGATAATTTCTCAGGAAGTGGGGACAATTCTCTAATTGGATATCTTGATAATTCTCATCTAGAAAGCAGGAAGACTAGAGAAAACCTAAAATTGTAATTGGTAAAAAAACAACAGTTATTCATATAGCCAGGATAGGGAAATATTTGGTTATTTTTGTGCTTTGGACATGTTCTCATTTTTTTTCTGTGTTCAGACATGATTACGGAATGGTCTTGTTTTTATCTTGCTCCATTATGATACAGAGTGGCCTCTTCAGATACTGGTGTTCTGGGAAATTGCTTATGTTTAACAGGAGACCACTATGGCCTAACTATGAGTGCTGGACTAGATACTAGCCACAATTTCTATACAATAGTACACAGCATGATGGTAAAAAAGATTAGGTTATGGACCTGGAGGTGGGGAGATTTTCTGGAATATCTGGGTGGGCCCAGTATAATCACAAGGGTCCTTATAAGTGAAAGAGAGAGGCAGAAGAGGCAGAGTCAGAGAAGGAGATGTGATGACAGAAGCAGAGGTAGGAAGGATGACATTGCTGGCTGGGGACCACAAGCCAAAGAATGTAGGTACCATCTAGAAGCTGGAAAATTCAAGGAAACAGATTCTCCTCTAGAGCCTCTAGAAGGAATGCAGTCCTATCAACACCTTGATTTAATTTTAGCCTCATGAAACCCATTTCAGACTTCTGACCTACAGAACTGTAACATAAATTTATGTTGTTTTAAGCCACTAAATTTTTGGTAATTTGTTATAGCAGCAATCAGAAACTAATACATTATGGAAAGTGTCAGAAACTTGGAAAAGAGTATGTGTTATTGTAAGTTTGGAGTCTGCAATAAAGGGAGATGAACTACTCGGCATAGCTAGATGTTTCCTGGATGTTAGGAAAGTTAATCTAAAAAAATTAGGAAAAAAATAAGTATAATTTCATGGCCAGAAACACTAAAAGAGAATGGATTATCACAGAATTTCTAAAGTGAAATTATGACAATTTGACCATCTTGTTAAAGGAAGAAAAGGCAGAGGCACCTAAAGATACCATATGACTGCATAAGTGGTTCTCCATTAGATCGAATTTTAAAACACAAAATGTGTGTGTGTGCATGTGTATGTACTTGAGGGATGTCACAGGTAACCAAGAACGTATATATAGGGTCACTTCTTGAAGTTGTAAGAAAGAGTAAACAAATTTAAAGCACAGAATGAACCAAAGTAAAACTTGTTACAGATAAGAAGAGATGGACTCTGGCATAATTTATTAATCTTGGCTGAGCTTCCACCTTCTAAATCAGAGCTTCACGCCTGATGTGCCCTGCCACATTAGGCACCCTGTTGTATTGTAAGTGTTCAGAGATATTAATCCCTTTGCCCTAGAGTCAGCCAGGTGAGGTCTGGGGTGGCTGGAGTTCTTGGACCAGTTGCCTCTGGTTGCATCTGTTTGTTCTAGCACACTGTGCAAATATTATAATTTTCTATGTGTGACATGATGTAAAAAAGTTTGGGAAACACTGTTCCAAATCAGGGATAATCATTCTAAAACTGAAAACGGTAACACGAATATGGTTAATAAATTTGTGAAGCCCGAGAAAGGTAAAGAGACACTCTGAAAGTGCCGATCCATTTAAAATTGCTCTATGTCACTGGGTCTAGGTGAAATATGTTCCAGAGTACTGGGCTTGCTTGCAGAGAAAGAGTGTTTCTTTAACTTATGTTTGAAAAATCCTGGAGAATCAGAGAGATATGAGAAGATTAGAACTGGGAAAACATCTCAAAATTCAAAAAAGTTAGAAGTTTTAACCAAGAAATGACAAATAATTAGCTAGACATCAGTCTTTTCTATATTTCTCTAATGGATATACTAGATGAGGATTTGTGAGTATTTAGCAAAGAAAGTGGTGACTGCTGGCAAGGAGACAATGAAACATAGCGGAAAGGAAGATTTGTGATTGGAGTCAGGGTTCATGCTGGAGCTAGTTCAAATCTTGTCCTTTGTTGGTCACAGCTTTTTCACAGTAACAACAGTCTAGAACAGTGGCTCTTAAACTTTAGTATGCACTGGGATCACCTGGAGGACTTGTTAAAACACCAAGTTCTGTTTCAGTAGGCCTAAGGGGGGGCCTGAGAATTTGTACGTATATGTAACAAGTTCCCAAGTAATGCTCATTCTGGTCTGGGGACCACACTTTAAGAACAGCTGGTTTAGAACAATTTTCTCATTGTAGTTTTGATTTGCATTTCCCTGTTAATTAGTGATTTTGAACATCTTTTCATTTGTCTGTTGGCCATCTGTATATCTTCTTTGCAGAAATGTCTGCTCAGGTCTTTTGCCCATTTTTTAATTGGGTTGGTAGTAGATAATATCAACAATAAACAAACACATAGGGACAGAGATTGGACTGGTGGTTACCAGAGGGGAAGGGGGGAGGGAGGAGGGTGAAAGGGATAATTCGGTACGTGTGTGGTGATGGGTTGTAATTAGTATTTTGGTGGTGAACATGATGTAATCTATGCAGAAATAGAAGTACAATGATGTACACCTGAAATTTTTACAATGTCATAAACCAATGTTACTGCAATAAATAAAGCTACAGTATTAAAACAGTGGGGTGATGGCATATGGGTAGACGCGTAGATCAAGAGAACAGAATTGAGAGTTCAAGAATAAGCCCAGACATCTATAGTCCATTGATTTTCTTTCTTTTTTTTTTTTTTAAAGATTTTATTTATTTTATTTTTTGCCCCCAAAGCCCCAGTAGATAGTTGTATGCCATAGCTGCACACCCTTCCAGCCGCTGTATGTGGGACTCGGCCTCAGGATGGACAGAGAAGTGGTGCCTCGATGTGCACCCAGGATCCGAACCCGGGCCGCCAGCATCGCAGCGCACGCACTTAACCACCAAGCCACAGGGCCGGCCCCAGTCCATTGATTTTCAACAAAGATGCCAGGACCTTTCAATGGGGGAAAGAATAGTCTCTTTGACAAATAGTGCTGGGACAACTGGATATCCATACACAAAAGAATAAAATTAGACCCCTACCTCATACCATACATAAAAATTAACTCAAAATGAATCAAAGACCTAAATGAAAGAGCTAAACCTATAAAACACTTAGAAAAACACATACGAGTAAATCTTCATTATCTTGGATTTGACAATGGATTCTTAGAAATGACACCAAAAGCACAAGGAAAAAAAATATATACATTGGACTTCTTCAAAATTAAAAACTTTTGTGTTTCAAAGGACACCATCAATAAAGTGAAAAGACAGTCTACAGAATGGGAGAAAATATTTGCAAGTCCTATATATGATATGGGATTTGTATCTGGAGTATATAAAGAACTCTTACAACTCAACAATAAAAAGACAACTTATTTAAAAATGGGCAAAGAATCTGCATAGACATTTCTATAGAGAAGATATACAAATGGCAAATAAGCACACAAAAAAACGCTCATCATATTTAGTCATCAGGGAAATGCATATCAAAATCACGAGATAACACTTCACACCCACTAGGATGACTATAATGAAAAAGACATAATAACCAGCGTTGATGAGGATGTGGAGAAATTAGAACTCATACATTGCTGGAGGGAATGTAAAGTGGTGCAGCCACTTTGGAAAACAATTTGGCAGTTCTCCAAAAGTTAAACATAGAACTACCATAAGACCCAGAAATTCTACTTCTAGAGAATTGAAATCATGTGTCTAAACAAAAGCCTATAAATGAATCTTCATGGCAGCGTGATTTGGAATAGCCAAACAGTGGAAACAACCCAAATATCCATCAACTGATGAATGGATAAACAAAATGTAGTATATCATACAATGGAATATTATTTTCTAATAAAAAAAGTGAAGTACTGATACATGCTACAACATGAATGAGCCTTGAAAACATCATGTTAAGTGAAAGAAGTCATGGAAAAGGCTACATATTGTATGATCCCATTTATATGGATTGTCCAGTGCTATGGGCTGAATTGTTCCTCTCCAAATTCATGTGTTGAAGTCTTAATTCTTAGTACCTCAGATTGTGACTGTATTTGGAAATAGAGTCTTTAAAGAGGCAACTAAGTTAACCTGAGGCCAGTGGGTTAGGTCTTAATCCAATATGACTGGTGTCCTTATAAGAAAATGAGATTAGGACACAATCACACACAGAAGGATGACCATGTGAAGACACAGTGAGAAAATGGCCATTTACAAGACAAGAAAACAGGCTTCAAAAGAAACTAACTCTGGCAACACTTTGATCTTGAACTTCTAGCCTACATAATTGTGAGAAGATAAATTTCTGTTGTTTAAGCCCCTCAGGCTGTAGTACTTTGTTATGACAGCCCTAGCAAACTAACACATCCAGATTAGACAAATGATAAAAACAGAAAGTAGATTAATGGTTGCCAGAATGTGGGGAGAGTGGAGAGTGAGGAGTGACTGCTAATGAGTACAAGGTTTCTTTTTGGGGTGAGGAAAATGTTCTTAAACTAGATAGTAATGATGGTTGCATGATTCTGTGAATATGCTAAAAACTACCAAATTGTAGACTTTATAAGGGTGAATTGTATGGTATGTGAATTATACCTCAATAAAACTATTATTAAAAATATCAAAATGAATAAAAGAATGTAAGAAATTAAACCCTTAAAGTACTGGAAGAAAACAAACAAGGGAGAATTGTTTTGTAATCTTGGAAGGGAAAAGCTTTTCTAGCAATGACACAGTTCAGAAGCTATGCAAGAAAAGACTGATAAATTCAACCACATATAAATAAAATAAATTCCATATGGAAAAAATAACCATAAACAAAGTCTGAAAGACACATGGCAAGCTGGGGAAAATATTTGTAACTCAAATCACAAGATAAAGTTTAAAAAAATTTTTTTTATTGATGTCATAATAGTTTATAACATTGTGAGATTCCAGTTGTACATTATTATTTGTCAGTCACCATATAAATGTGCCGCCTCACCCCTTGTGACCACTCCCCAACTCCCTTCCCCCTGGTAACCACCCAACTGTTCTCTCTGTCCATGTGTTAGTTTATATTGCACATATGAGTGAAGTCATACAGTGTTTGTCTTTCTCTGTCTGGCTTATTTCACTTAACACAATACCCTTCAGGTCCATCCATGTTGTTGCAAATGGGACGATTTTGTCTTTTTTTTATGGCTGAGTAGTAGTCCATTGTATATATATACCACATCTTCTTTATCCAATCAACTGTCGATGGACACTTGGGTTGCTTCCACTTCTTGGCTATAGTGAATAAGGCTGCAATGAACATAGGGGTGCATAAGCCTCTTTGGATTGTTGATTTCAAGTTCTTTGGATAAATACCCAGAAGTGGGATAGATGGATCATAAGGTATTTCTACTTTTAATTTTTTGAGGAATCTCCATACTGTTTTCCACAGAGGCTGCACCAGTTTGCATTCCCACCCGCAGTGAATGAGGGTTCCCTTTTCTCCACATCCTCTCCAACTTTTGTTATTTTTTGTCTTGGTGATTATAGCCATTCTTATGGGTGTAAGGTGATATCTTAGTGTAGTTTTGATTTGCATTTCCCTGATGATTATGATGATTATGTTGAACAAAGATGTTGAACATCTTTTCATAAGCCTATTGGCCATCTGTATATCTTTCTTGGAAAGACATAGTTTTAATTTACTTTATATATCCCCAGCTAGCTCAGTTGGCAGAGCGTGAGGTTCTTAATTTACTGTATATATGTAAGGTGACCATATCATTCAAACCACGACCCATTTAAAAGTGCAAAGTGGCACTATTAATTATTATATTGGGATAATAGCCATAGATTAGGACTTTCTCAGATAAACTGGGGTGTATGGTTACCCTTCTTACACTTCAATAATTCCTACAAAATCAATAAAACAGACCAACAGCCCAATAGAAAAACAGGTAAAGGATATGAACAAATGATATGATGATGATGATGAGGATGAGAGCAACCACGTATATATGGTGCTGGTCATGTTCTAGGCACTGTTCTTGACACTTTGTGCACATTAACTCTTTTTTATCTTTACAATGGTCCTATAAGGCAACTGAGGTACAAATGAAGAAACAGAGGTCAGAAAGATTAAATAGTGCATAAAAAGACATAAAAATAGTTCTTAAATATATTAAAAAATACCTTATTCATAGTAACAGAAATGAAAAACTACATCTCAATAGTATTTTTCACCTATCAGATTTATAAAAATCTAAAAGTTGGATAATACTGTTGAGGATGTGGAAAAATAGGCACTCCTATAGTGCTGGTGAGAGTACAAACTTTTCCATTGCCTTTGGAGGACAATTTGGCAATATTTACCAAAATTACAAATGTCTATATCCTTTGAACCAGCTACCACATTTCTAAGAATTTATTCTTTAGCTATGTGCACACATGTAGGAAATTATGTTTGCACACGCTTACTTATTTTGGAATTTTTTGGGGTGGTAAAGATTGGAAATAATCCAAATATCCATCAGTAAGACACTGATCAAATAAATTATGGAACTTCCACACAAAAGAACACACCATAGCCATAAAAATGAAGGAGGTGATCTTTGTGTACTGATAGGGAGGATGGAAATTGGTTGCCTGGGAGGCAAGAGTGGGAGGGAGACTCTATATCCTTTTATACTTTTGAACCATATAAAGAATACCTACACTTCTAAACTATGAATTTTCATTTTCTCTCTCTTTCTACTCCTAGTGCTTGCATGTAGGTGAGAATGGAATTGGTGTCAAGTGGACAGGTAATTTAAAGGAAGCAGAAAGCAGAAATCCCAAATGGCACATAAGGAAATCAAAGCCTGAATAATAGGCATTGATTTTTTAAAAATGAGATAGAATTTTATATTTTCATCACATGAAATAAGTCTAGGTGGTAGAAATTTCAGGAGCGGTATGATAATTATGAAATCAGGGACCTACCAAAACTCCTTCTAGGTCTCTGATTCATCATTTCCAAGCCAAAGACCTTATCTATGTTGCCCAATATGGCTGCTAGAGTTGCAGCCATCACATACTGATGCTGATTTTAAATACTTGATGTTTAATGATACGGACAATGGAAGAAGTTATATTTCTGTATTACTTTTCTTCCCAATTTAGTTTATGCCTGCTCAAATCTTAATGAATATTATTATTGAAAGTTTAATAGGTAATTGGAATTTTCTTGACATTGTGTAGAACAATGAGAAGTAAAAGATATAAACATCATGTCAGGTGTTCTGAAAAAGCAGAACTTCACGTTATTTTATGGGACATAGGATGTTATTGCCCTATCTACAATTAACAGGCTAAATCATGCATCTCATCCATGGCGATAGAAATGAGAATTTATTCTTTAGAGGCTTCAAGAATTTCAGGCTAATTATATATACGCTATCCCTCCCATTCGTAGGTGTAGCTTTTCTAGCTCTCTTTCCTTTACTCTCTCTCTTACATACACACGCACACACACACACACAACACACACACACACACACACACATCACACCACACCACACAGCCAATATTACTGTAAAAATCCACCAGATTAAATCTGGCTTTTGTTTTCTGTAAAATGCTGTAGGAGAAGGATGAGAAAGAGAAAGGAATGGATTAGTCTTTCAACTTTTAGCAACATCCTGTGATTTTAAGTTGTGACAGGTTCTAGAGATTATATCCTGATCTAAACTTTCAAAAATATGGGCTTCAAAAACAATGCAAACATGCTTAGATGTATCTCAGTTTTCTTCCTTTTTTCCCAGCAGTGGGAACAGCCTCCATGACACAAAACTGTGACCAATTTCAAAACCACAGATTCACTACTTAGAGGGAGCTTTGTCCCAGCTCTGAAGGAACTGGTTCAGTTTGGAATTTTCTCACCCGCTGATGGATAGTGTGAGCCAATGAGCCCAGGGGGAGGGATCATTTTCTCTCCTTTTCTGGTATAAATAAAAAAGCCTATTGCCTCTGTGGAATCACTGTCTCTAGCTGGTTTCCCCTGATGAAGGAGTCTGCCTTACTCCAGAATGAGACATGAGAGCCAGACTTGGAAGGAGACAATGTGATGGGGCTCTTCTCTGTGCGGGTGTTGGTGCTAAACGAGTTTAGTTATTAGACGTTCACTTTCTTGTTAATGTGGCAATTATTCCATTGAGAAAGATATAATGGCACATAGAAATGCAAAGAAAGTGTGGAGCATTGACTAATAAGCAATGACAATTGTGCTAAATGTTTTTGGGCCTAGTCCAGGAGGTATCTAAACTGACTAATTCCCCATTAATAGAGACCACAATTGCCTCCAGAGGAGACATCACTCTGAAAATTATATCCACTACTGAATATATGGATATAACATGTGCATTTTAATCAATATCTTTTTTTATCATCTTTTATCAATATATATTTTTATCAATATCTACATTCTTGAAAACATTTGCAAAAGGCTTATCTGTGGCAACCATGGAAACAGAAGCAAATCAAGAATGATTCTAGTCCATGCCCCAGCTCCCAACCCCCACCCATGCTCCCGTCCTAAGATAGGTTGTCACACTGGTTTGAAAACAAAATCATTAGCAATTAAAAAAAATTGCTTTCATTAGTTTCATCACTGGGACACTGGCAAACATACACAGGATTTGTGGACACAAATATTCACTCCAATATGAAGAATATATTTACAGGTAAGAATTATAATGATGCTTATATGGCAGAAAGTGGCAATGTGGAACAGGGAAGAGTATGGAAATTGATACCACAGAGAGCTGGGTTCACATCCTGACTCTGACTCTTACTAATTGAGTGATCTTGGGAAATTTGCTTAACTTTTCCAAACTTGATTTTCCTTACTGAAAATTGGAAATAGTAATATCTATTTCATAGGATTGATATGAAGATGAATGCATTAATGAAACTATATGTGTACTTTGTGTATATAATTAAAATAAATATATTAAAACTAAACTAATTTAGTTGTTCAAAGAATTAAATAAATTAAATATAATTTAATATAAATCTTGCTTTTTAATTAGATATTCAATAAATGAAGTGTTTAAGAGAGTTACTCTGTGAAATGTTGATGAATACGTGGAAGATTGTGGTGAGGAAGTTATACCAGTTTCTTTTATTTATTTATTTATTTTAATTTTTTGTTTATTGCAGTAACCTTGGTTTATAACATTGTATAAATTTCTTCATCTCAACATCTTACAGAATTTAGCAAGGGTTCTTGGAAACTAGGCTACAAATAACATACAAGATTGTGGTGTGGACAGACCTCCTGACTGTGGCTGGGTTGTGGAGTCTGGTTATGGTCAAGAGATCTGAGTTCTAACCTGCCACCCACTAGATGTGTGATTTTGAATAATTCTTTTCACCTTTTTGCTTTTAGTATCTTCTCTTATAAAATCGGGAAGTTATAGTAGATGTCCTCTAAGGTATTTTCCAGCTCCAACATTATGTGTTTTTTTTAGATTTTATTTACTTATTTTTTGCCCCCAAAGCCCCAGTAGATAGTTGTATGTCATAGCTGCACATCCTTCTAGCTGCTGTATGTGGGACGCGGCCTCAGCATGGCTGGAGAAGCGGTGCGTCGGTGCGCGCCCGGGATCCGAACCCGGGCCGCCAGCAGTGGAGCGCGCACGCTTAACCACTAAGCCATGGGGCTGGCCCTATTATGTGTTTTTTTGAAGGTGAGATGCTGAGTGCACAGTTAAAGATGCTAAGATTTTGACATTCGATTTGGCTATCTTTCAACTCATGAGCATTCTTTTGTATGAAATTCACAGGCTAATCTTTCTGTTATTCCATAAAATCTTATTTTTTTTCTTCCTTCAGTAGTGTGCAGACATGTTGTCTTTCAAGTTCTATAGCCCTCCCCTTTTTCAGAAAAGAGAAAAAGTCTAGATCTCCTGCATCCACAGTTCCCACATCCATGACATCATGTTTTGATACCAGCAGTCCAAGGAACGTTGGAGAACAGGGCTCCATTTTCTGGGGAATTCAACTGATGTACCTGTAGTAGCTGGAATTTTTCTCACAAAAACTAGAATGTCCCCTAAGACATCTGATCTTTTCTAGGAGGGGGCAGAATATAGTCAGAGTGGCACATATTTCTGTGCCATAACACATACTATGAGCAGAGCTCAGAGACCCATGTACACCAAAACCCTTTGCTTTAGAGTACACAACAAGGTGGACTGAAGTTAGCAAAGCAGGACCTAGACCTGACAGAAATTTACAAGGTTTTAAATTGAATTTGTGATCCAAACGTGCCTATGTTCAAAGACTTTAGCAAAAGGGTGCTTTAAAGCGAACTTTGTGAAAAGTGGAGATCCTTTTGGAAAACATCGCAGAAGGTAGAATTGGTGTTAAAGACAACTGGACATGTGCACATAGATTTCAAAGTTGTTAAGGAGATTTTCAGAGATATACCCATGTCTTTCATACGTGGGATCATCTTCTAAATTCTTTGTTTTTGGAGAGGTTCTGAATTTTTGTGGTAAATATCTTCCATTCTCCCTTGCGACTTTTTACTCCCTCACTCACTGACATCTTCAATTTTATTCTCACTAAATCAATATCCTCAGCCTGTATATATGCTCAGAACTTCCGTATAATTAAAAAATTTCTAATCTTCGTCCTGTTGGCTGATTGGGCTACTATTTTATTTCTTCTTTATTTCACCAACCAGTTATTTGCTTCCAATATCTAACTATCCACTCACTCTTTACTTCCTGCAATTGGATTTCTGTACCTGTCTTAGTCTGTTCAGGCTGGTATAATAAAAATACCATATCCTGGGTGACTTAAACATGAAATGTTTATTTCTTACAGTTCTAGAGGCTGGGAAGTCTAAGGTCAAGGTGCTAGCAGATTTGGTATCTGGTGAGCACTCTCTTCCTGGTTTGCAGATGGCTGTCTTCTCATTGTGTCTTCACATGGCAGAGAGCAGAGAGAGAGATCCTGTATCTCCTTCACTTTTTATAAGGGTATTAATCTCACCATGAGGGCCCCACCCTCTGACCTAGAGTAACCCTAGTTACCTCCCAAAGGTCCCACCTCCAAATACCATCACATTGGGGTTTATGATTTCATCATATGAATTTTGAGCAGACACAAACATTCAGTCCATAACACATTGGAAGCCATTCTATGGAACCCATTCCCTTGAAGGTCACCAGTGACTCCATAATGGTTAGTTCAGAGAGCCTTTTCTCTTTTTCATAACAACCTTATTGAGGTATAACTGGCATACAATAAACTGAACATATTTAAAGAGTACAGTTTGATGAATACCAACACATGTATACACCCAGAAAGCCATCACCACAATCAAATTAATGATCATAACCATCACTCCCCAAAGTTTTCTTGTGCCCCTTTGTAATTTCCCTTTTGGCACTGTCCCACCCTCATCTCCCTTTCCCAGGCAACCACTGATGTGCTCTTTTTGTCGGTATCAATTAGTTGCCCTTTCTGGAGTTGCTGAAATTTTATGTAAATGGACAATATGTACTATTTTTTTTGTCTGACTTCTCTCACTCACCATAGTTATTTTGAGATCCACTTAATGTCACTTCTTGTATCGATGGTCACTCCTTTTTATTGCTGAGTAGTATTTGATTGTGTGGATCTACTATAGTTTGTTTTTCCAGTTAATATAGATGTGGTTGTTAAAAAAAGGTGGAACATATGTAATTAAAAAGATGCATGGAACGTCAATGACAAGAAGCCCCGAAATAAATGCTGCTATATCTAAGAAACTAATATGTGATTAAAAAGGAGAGCATAAGTCAATGAATTAGACAAATTTAAACAAATTATTTTAGAGTCATCGAACAGAAATTTGGAGCAAAAAAATATAATTAGATCCCCCTTTACTTGAGACAGCATGGGTAATTAAGCAGTGCAGTGACATTAAGATTATACAGTTTATTTTGTTAAATAGATCGGGATATGACTTTTTTTTTATTGCGGTAACATTGGTTTATAACATTATATAAATTTTGGGCGATTTCTGTGTAGATTACATCATGTTCACCACCCAAAGACTAATTATAATCCATCACCATACACATGTGCCTAATCACCTCTTTCGCCCTCCTCCCTGCCCCCTTTGCCTCTGGTAACCACCAATCCAATCTCTGTCTCTATGTGATTTTTTGTTGTTGTTTTTATCTTCTATTTATGAGTGAGATCATACAGTATTTGACTTTCTCCCTCTGACTTATTTCGCTTAGCATAATACCCTCAAGGGGGCATGATCTTCTTTGAGGAAGATTATTTGGCAGTGATATTCAGGATAGATTAGAAATAGGAATGACTGGCATATGGAAGCCAAAGCAGAGATTGTGGTAGCACTAGGAACGTGGGTTAATAAGAACAATGGCAATGAGGATGGAAAGGAAAGGGAAACTGAGAGAGATTTCACAATGGCAAAGGAAAAAAAATAGGGCATCGTATTTTCCTAACCACAGTTTAATTAAAGCAATCTTGTAATTTTTTTCCCAGCCCTGTTTTCACATGGCAGACAGATTTTCTTTGGAAGAACACTGAACTAGGAGACTAGAGTTCTAGCTTTAGATCTGGTTCAATCACAAACTTTCTGTGTGACCTTAGGCAAGTTGTGTGAACTTCTGGAGCATCTGCTTTCTCTCCTGTAAAATGAGTGGGCTACAGCAGGTAGACTCGAAGACTTCTTCCAGCTCCAAATTTCTTAGATGATAAGAATTTATTATCTTGAATTTCCTCCCTGATTGGGCCTCGGACAACAGACCAATTCAGCTGGAAATGAATAAGTGAATTTTATGGACTAACTACTCACATAGGGCCTGGTGAAGTAGTTAACTATAATCTGGGTTAAAAATCCTCTGCACACTGTGCTTTCTCTTAATGATGGAGGGAGCTGTGCACAAAGGAATAGGGTTGTAGGGTGGTAATTTGCTTCTGCTCTGCTGGGTCAAATGGCACTCAAACTTAGGCGTTTGTAATTGGAGCACACACAAAATTCAGGGAAGGAAGAAGCCTAGAGTTTGGTTACTTTTGACAAATTACAGGTCAATAGGGCCCACCTGTTAAGATGACCTAGAGGAAAATTCAACTTTTTAATTAATCTCCTGTGTTCCTCTGGCCCATGCCAGCATCATAGACAAGACCAGATTATTCCTCAAGCGATTCATTATAACTCTTGCTCTCACTGATTACCCTCTGGTCTCTAAATGCTTCTCTGTGGTAAGAATAGTAGTTAACAAAAGGAGTTGGGTTCCCCAGTGGCCCTTATTAAAACCATTGTGGTTATGAGGTGATTAACTTACGTAAATGAACTGTTGTGGCCAATGAACCAAGCCGTGCACACAGTACGTGTCCAGGAAGCAGAGAATCACAAAGTCTAGTGAGAACTTGACTCAGGAGAACACTGTTTAGCATTTAAAGGTGAATTCCGGGGGAAAAATGAAAAAGGAACCCTGAGAATTGTTGCTTTGATTTCAGAAAGAGTAAACATGAAATGACAGATGATTAGAAGATCTTTGTATAATATGTGCATGTTGCTTTAGAATAGGTTACTGGAGCAAAAGTAAAAATACCTTGCTATTAGGGAAGGCTGGTCGGCTCAAGAGGCTGTACTCAAGCTACCACTGCATACCTGGTACACATCCTATTTGCAGTCAGCAAACATCACCAGCTCCTTTATTGTGCCACTCATTATATCTCAGGGACAGATTAATCTTACTCTGCTGTGCTGGAGGGGAGAGTTAGCTAGCCTAAGATTTCAAATTTAGGTGCATGGAAGAAACATTTACAGAAATTAAAAGTCAGGAAGAGAGGCTTTGTGTGAAAAAGATAAGTTATATTTTGGCTTGTTTAATAATGTGTCTTGAGTAAACAGAATTGAATTTTTCTGTGAAGAGGTCATTAGTTTCCTCTGTGGTCCTAACTCAATAGGAATGTCAGAGTTAGGGTCATTTTGGCACTTTTATGTGAATTACAATTAGTTGCATCATAGTTGCAATCTACTGATTTTTGTGAGATAAAGTTGCTGGAAAATTGTAATGGAGATACAAATCTATGGGTCTGTGATGTGAATAGTTCTCTTGTGGTTGGGCAGTACACACTTGCATGACTATACGCAGACCTCTGTCAGGTTAGTTATTTAAAAATAAGTGGTTCACCTACTTCCCCAAAGTTTTGTCTTTGGAGTGACTACCAGAGATACAGGTATTGCTGGGAGATAAAGAGCAGGAGGTAAGGTTTGGAAATGGAACCTGAGGGATGCTCATGTAAAGGGAGAAAAGTCAGGGAAGAAGAATGAAAAGGAGTAGTCTGAGAAGTTTTAGGAGAATTAGGCTTGGCCAGTATTATGAAAGTTCTCAGCATTGTTCCCTCATAGCCATAAGGTGGAAAGCATTCCCTCCTGTTCTGTTTTTTGGAAGAGTTTGTATAGGATTGGGGTTAATTCTTGAAGCATTCGGTACAATTCACCAGTGAAGCCATCTGGGCCTGGGCTTTTCTTTTGGGGATATTTTTTTGATGACTAATTTGATCTTTTTACTTGTTATAGGTCTATTCAGATTTTCTGTTTCTTCTGGAGTCAGTTTCAGTAGTTTGTGCCTTCATAGGAATTTGTCCATTTCATATAGGTTATCTAATTTGTTGGCATATGATTGTTTATAGTATTCCCTTATAATCCTTTTTATTTCTGTAAGGTTGGTAGTAATGCTCTCATTCCCAATTTTAGTAATTTTAGTGTTCTCTCTTTTTTTCTTGATCAGTCTAGCTAAAAGTTTGTCACTTTTGTTGATCTTTTCAAGCAACAAACTTTTGGTTTCATTTTTTTCTCTACATTTTTATAGCCTCTATTTTATTTATTTCCACTCTGATCTTTATTATTTCCTTCCTTATGCTTATTTTGAGTTTAGTTGGCTCTTCTCTTTCTAGTTTCTTATGGTAGAAAGTTAGGTTATTGATTTGAGATCTTTTTTCTTTCTGTAATATAGGTTTTTACAGCTATAAATTTCCCTCTAAATCCTGCTTTAGCTACATCCGATAAATTTTGTTGTGGGATTTTATTGTGTTTTTGTTTTCATTCATCTCAATTATTTTCTAATTTTCCTTGTGATTTCTTCTTTGACTCATTTATTTAGGAGTGTGTTTTTTAATTTCCACATATTTGTGAATTTCGCAAATTTCATTTTTATTGATTCCTAATTTCATTCCATTGTGGTGGGAGAATATTGTTTGTATGACTTCAGTCCTTTTAAATTTATTAATTTTTCTTTTGTTCTTTCATAATAATTTCTATCTCTTTATTGATAGTCTCTGTTTGATGAAGCATACATCTTATACTTTCCTTTAGTTCTTTATACATGGTTTTCTTTAGTTCTTGGAAAATATTTAAAATAGCTGATATAAGATCTTTGTCTAGTAGGTCCAATATGTAGTCTCCTCAAGCTCTGCTTTTTTCCTTTGAATCTTCTTTTCTTCTATATGGACCACATCTTCTTGTTTCCTTGTGTGTATTATCATTGTTTTTAAATTAAAAACTGGACATTTTAAATAATATAATATGGTGACACTGGAAATCAGATCTCCCATCCTCTTGAGGTTTGCTGCTGTTGTTGTTTTTCATCATATTTGCTTTCAGTTTGTTTAGTTACTTTCCTGAACTAATTTGTAAAGTCTGTATTTTGTCATGTGTGGCTACTGGAGTTTCTAGTTTATTAGCTTAGTGGTCAGCTAATGATTGGACAGAGATTTCCTTAAGTGCCTGGAACCAGTAGGCCTCCTACTTTTTGCCAAGGGGCTTTGTGTGCATGTTTGGGCAATCCTTCAATAATTAGCCAGGCAGTTTACAACTCTGCCTTGTACTTCGTGTCTTGCTTTCACAGAGCTTCAAGGTCAGCCCTAGGTGAAAGATTAGGGCCTTCTTAGATCTTTCCTGGGTCTTCAAATGGCCCTTGGCATGCATACAGCCTTCTCTATGCCTGTGCATGGCCTTCTAGATTCCCAGGAATATGCTGGAGTTTTTCAGGGCCCCCTATGGACATCTCATTCCTCAGTTTTTCCTTTAAGTGTTTTGGTCAGCTTCTTGTTTGTCCCACTGTTATCACCTTCTCAGGTAGTGGCAGTGTTAAACAATTGGTGTTGATTACTTTCAATAAATCGGCCTGAGGAAAAGGTTGTCTGCAATGAGCAAGCTTTGAGTCAGCTCAAATAAATGCAAGTCCTACCAATGGAGGTTTCCAGGGATGTGCCAGGCAGCTCAAATAATGACAATTCTCTGAGAATGTTGTTTTGGAGTGTTCCAAAGCAGTTTCAGCTCCTCCAGTGGCTGTTAGGCTGCTGTTTTCACTACGTAGTGAGGCTGCTGGTTTTCAAGGCTATTGCAGAACTGGGGAGAAGGGGATGAGAACAGGGCAAATTAAAATACCCTAAATTCACTTTCTGTTCTTACCAAAATTCAGACACTTTCTTGAATAAATGCTCTTTGGACTGTTGCAAGCCTTAGGTTAATTTCTGGTGTTCAGAAAAAGTTAATTTTGACAATTTTTTTTTTGCCTGTGTTCTCATTGTTTTTATGGAGGAGTGAATTTTTGGAGGTCTTCACTCTGCCATTCCCACCAACCTCACTCGTGCTGTTTTGTTGTGCCTCAGTCAACCTGGGTCACAGAGAACAAAATCTTTATCGTTTCCAACGTTAGTTTGGATTTCCAAAAAAATCCAACTACAGTAGATAACTAATTTTTAATAGACTTTATAAAAGTTTAGTTGAAGAATCTGAAGAATTCACTGATAAGGTCACATTGCATGTTCATTGCTTTTTGCAATCTGGGCAGCTCCACCATTATTTACCCTCTTTTTTTCTTTAGTTATCTCCCACCCCCATCTCCATGCACCCCTCCCTGTAATAATAAACACATTCTTTCCCCTTTGAAACCTATTTGGTATTATTTTCTTTTCTAATCACTCTCCTAAACACTGTAGTTCTCTTAGGAAGAATTCAAATGGATTCGAATTTTATCTTGTCATAAACATTACATTTAAGTCTTTATAGATGAGATGCATACAGATCATTTCACAATGTCCATTCAATCTATACAAAGGCATTTTGGCTGGCTACTGCCCATGTAATCAACAACACCCTACTGCCCCTCTTTTCTTTTTCCTTCCCTCCACACCTGAATTTATTTTTCTCCATTCATCAATATGAGAATTTTTTTTGTAACTTGGAGAGGGGAGAGAAAATTTTGCTGAGTAAAGGGGCTCAGGTGAATAGAAGAGTGGAGAGGGAAGGCATAGCATCTGCTCTCCAGTAGTCTTCCTGTACTGATTTTGAGCTCCCTGTAGAGGCAGGAGTTTAGAGGCAGAAGCTGATTGAAATATACTCAAAGGGAACTTTGTGAGATGTACAGAAAGTACACACTCTTTTCCAGCACACATGGAACATTCTCAAAAATTGAGCGTGTACTAGGCTACAAAGAATGTCTCCATATTGGAGACATTTTAGTTGCATTCTCTTTATGGTCATAGGCAAGAAGGGATAGCCTCTATCATCATTGCTCATTATAGTCCTCTAGGAGTAGGTATGCGGATGTATACTATAGTGTGTGTAGTGGGGACTGTGTCTAGCAGGGTAGCAATGGAAGCGCTTTGGGTATTCAATACTGAGTGTCCTTGTGGCTGGTTAAGGGATTGTGTGGTGTTGGTGCTGAGTAGTGATGACAGTTGATTGCTTGATTAGAGCATTCCCCGTGGTGTGTTTGAGCATTGTTTTTGGCTGTGTAGTGTTGAATCTTCACTACCTACCTCTTCTGTAGAGTCTATGAGCTACTTAATATCTCTTAATATACTCTTTTTCTGCTTCAACTAGCCAGAATGAATTTTATTGAATTGCATCTGAAAATCTGACTGATTAAAGGGACATCTTGATAAAGCATGTTGCTTGATAAAGATAATAAAAACAGTATGGTAGTGTTTCAGAAAGAAACAACTAGATCAATAAAACAAACATAAAACTCACGAAGAGACCAAGTTCATAGATAACTTTATACATAATAAAGATGTACTGCAAATCTGTAGGGGAAAGGTGGATTTTTTAGTAGATAGTGCTGGGAAAACTGTTCTGCTTGATGGAGAAAAATAAAGTTGCATATATACATGCAAATTTCAGATGAATTAAAACCTAAATATAAAAGAAAAATCTATAAAGATAATAAAATACAATGTGGGAAAACATATTTGTGGCCTTGGGGTGGGGGAATGATTTCTAAGTCAAGATCCCTGAAACTCAAATTATAAGGTGAAAAAAAGGGTGATAACTTTGACTCTATAAAAATGAAAGATTTCCATTTAAAAAAAAAGGACACCAGAGACAAAGTTAACAGACTAGGGGTATACCACATGAAGGTATTTGTGATGTTGAACACATCAAAGAATCAACATATGAGGAACTCCTGCAATTTACTGAGAAAAAGACTGAAGGTAATTTAAAAATGGGCAAATGATTTGAAGAGGTAGTATCAGAAAGGAAAACATGAATGGCTCAATTTCAATAATAATCAGACTAATACAAATTAAAATGAGACTCTGCACTCAGCATATTGGTAAAATTTAGACAGTTTTATTATTTTACAATACCAAATGTTGTTGAGCATTTGGAGAGTCTTGAACGTTTAGCCACTGCTGGTGGGAGTGTAAATGGCTATTGCTACTCTGAATGATTAATTAGGGAAATTGAGTATGTGTACATACTATGATTTGACAATCCTTGCTGGATACATACCCCAAAGAGATTCCACATAGTTCATAAGGGAGAATATAAAAATACGTTCATTGCTGTGTTGAGGGAAGTTAGAGGCAGCCAACGAGCCCATCACTAGGGGATCGTATAAGTAAATGTGGAGGAAGCATATGCTAAAATACTGTGCAGTAGTTAGGAACTTTGAACCATAAGTGCATAACCAGTAATCTAAGAAGTTTTAAGTTATTTATAGCTGTATACCATTTGGCATCAGGAAGAAGCTGCTTGAACACTTAATCAGCTTATATGTATAATTGTATTCCCTTTGTGTTTCCTTTCATGTTTCAGTTGTCAGAAATTTCAGAGCTCAAATTATTCAGAGTAGCTATATTAGTCCTTCCACTGAATGAATCTGTGCCCACTTGTCTTTGATTTTTCCATCCTAATTTTACAGCCATATTGGAATTCTGTATTGTATTTGGAAGCTTTTTGGGGTCTCAGATATAAATAAAAGGTCTCAGATCTAAACAATCATCTCATCATCATTAAGGAATCTGTTAGTAAAAAAAAGAGAAAAAAATTAGGGTAGAAACTAATTTGTCCTGACCTAGGACACTATTAAAAAAGGAAAGGAAATGAATCAAGCAACCATCTTAGGATGAGAAAGAGAAATATTTTACTCCATGGAAGTATATTTTTAAATAACCACTCACCTGAACAGAGAACATCTTTTGGTAACCAGAAGGCTTTCCAAGAAGGCAGTTGTTTCCTCTGCATAGCCTTCATATCCTTACAGAAACTGAATGAGGATGAGGAATTTGAACAAAAGCAAAGGGCATGAAATCTCTTCAAGATGTGAGAAGCTACCGAGACTGTCTCTGGCTGCCTGGGGAAATGATTTTCCATTAGTTCCCACGTAATCCACTAGGAGGTGGTGGTGCACATCAAAACTCTACTCCATAGACTTTGAATTGCCTCAAACCTTGTTTACTCTCCTTTTTCAAATAAAATCCCAAGAAAATTCTGCATAAAACAATATAAGCCAGAGGGGGAATGATTAAATCCTGCATTAATAACAAAGGGGACAGTCTCAGGATACAAAATGAGAATAGGTACCACCCAAAAGAGATCATCTCCAAATGCAGCTTTTGGGTCTTTCTTGACCCCATTTCTTTCTTTCTTTTTTTTTTTTCTGTGAGGAAGATTAGCTCTGGGCTAACATCTGATGCCAATCCTCCTCTTCTTGCTGAGGAAGATTGGCCCTGGGCTAACACTTGTGCCCATCTTCCTCTATTTGATATGGAATGCCGCCACAGCATGGCTTGACAAGCTGTGTGTTAGTCTGCCCCCGGGATCTGAACCCGCAAACCCTGGGCCGGTGAAGCGGAGTGTGCAAACTTAACCGTTATGCCACCAGGCCGGCCCCTTGACCCAGTTTCTTTTGGTTACAGAAATGTGTAACTGAGATTCTCTTTCCATACTTGTTTCGGAAACCACCTTGGATGCAAGGAGTCCAATTTTGATGAATATGTTTACATAGAAATTTTTGTGCCTTAAAAAAAACTCATCTCTCATCTACTACAGTTGCTAAGATTTCATGATCATTATTTTTAACATGTTAGTGTATCATCATATCACGTGATAAGTTCAACATACTTTTTGTGTGAATACATCACTTTGCTTTGAATGATGAAGCAGTCTCCCATCAATTATGTGACTCCTTCTGACACCCTTAGAGGAGGAAGCAAGCTTCTTGAATGATTAAATTTGCACAGTGTGGTGACCTCCAAAAAGACACATTCCCTTTAAGACCACCTTCACAGAACAAAGCACGGTTGAAGTCACTATTAAGCAGCCTCACAACTGTAGTCACTCTTCAGAGTTCGCAGATTCTGGCTGTGATGTCATGGACACAAAGAAGAAAATGCAAAACAGGTGGCCTTAAATCAGCTTCCTGGTGAGCATCATACGTACAGCTGAGGCCTGAGACCAGCTGCATTTTGTCCATGGCTTTACAGGACACTCTGGAAGCCGTGTGGTTGGGGCTCCTCCTCAGCTTTCTTTGGAAGGGTGAGTAGGCTCCTTCATCATCTGGTCTTGGAAAAGCGTATGCCATTATTTTAAAATTTTTTGGAAAAACAAAACAGTCAGATTTATTAATACTCAGGGTACCTAATGGGTGATCAGCAAGCCAAATAGCAGCATAAAAGTCACAACCTTCTTTATTTGTTTTCTGCAGTTGCAGAGAGCAAGGACCAAGTACTCCAGCCTTCCACTGTGGTATCTTCGGAGGGAGCTGTGGCGGAAATCTCCTGTAATCACTCTATATCCAATGCTTACAACTTCTTCTGGTACCTTCACTTCCCTGGATGTGCGCCAAGACTCCTTGTTAAGGGCTCAAGGGCTTCTCAGCAGGGACGCTACAACATGACTTATGAGCGATCCTCTTCATCACTGCTCATCCTCCAGGTGCAGGTGGCAGATGCTGCCATTTACTACTGTGCTCTGGAGGACACAGAGGCAGGGAACCCATGAAGAGCTGAACAGAAATGGGGAGAGATCACAGCCTTTCCAGGAGGTGGAAAAGAGATGAGCAATAACTGCTTTTCCCCCTAATGCAGTGTTCCTCAAGCTTTTCCATTTGGCACTGCCATCAGAAAACAAATTTGAGTCCAGACACACTATATATTAGCAAATGTACATAGGAACCTATGTTTTCAGGGAGTGATTCAATAATGGTGCTATAAATCCATATTTCAATAGTCTTCTTGATGACTTAAAGACTTTTGACCCATTTCTTTTGAGATCTGATTATCTTTGATTTTTCTCATAAAATGGCCGATGAAGAGCTTGTGATAGGAGTAAGAGGCATGCCAACTCTGCCATTTTCTTCTTGCTCTCTGTGCTTACGTTTTAAATCTCATCTGCTAGCTTCAGTGTCTTTGCAGCAATATTTTCAAGGCGTATCCATTTTGTAAAGGGTAGTTTAGTTGACATTGATAATAGAATAAGAAGATGAAAGGGAATGAATGAGTCAGTGGCTATTACCAGCGGCCTTGAGTTTGGAACCTCAATCCTTCCCTCAGGATACTTTGCTTATAATCTAACACATGGACCCAGTGAGGATCCCAGTGTCAACCAGTATATGACATATTAGTAAAACTCAATTTCATTCCTAATTTTTAAACTAAAAACAAATACAAATTGAAGTTGTAATATATTCTTCCCATATCCTTGTTAAATTATCTTAGTCTTCCCACCTGGAAGCGTCCCTCCCACTTTAGAGACCAATGCCCCAGGGTAGATCAGTGTTTCCTAAATCTTTTTATCAGAAGTATCTGCAGTTTTGTGAAAAAAATTGATTTTTTTTGCTGTATTCCAGATCAACTGAATCCGAGTTTGCAAGGGTGGGGCCTAGAGGTCTGTATTTTCTGTAAAGGTCTCTCTGGTGATTCTGCTGCTCAGCCAAGTTTGATCCTGGAATCCCAGACTCTGGACCCCAAATCTTAAGGCTTTAACCACTATTTTCTACTTCCTTTCACTTAGAATTATAGTAACAGGGAAGGGTTTCAGGAAGTGATCCCCACAGGCCAGTGCTTGCTACATAGTAGGTTTTCAGCAGGTATTTGCATATGGAATAAGAAGTGAAGGGCAGTTGCCGACCACAGAACAAAAAAAATGTTCTAATAACATTAAATATCATAAAGCTTTACCATTATGTCTTAAATAGCTTGAATCTGAACTCAAATTTTTAACAACACCCAAATATCTCCATTGGATACAAATATTAATTGGTATATGTTTGTACCACTTCTTTAGGCATATTCTATTCTGGATTATTGCTTGTTTAAAAGTTAGTTAGTATTAGCTTTTTAACCAAATGAAATATTTGAGAAGATGAACCTGAACATGTGTGCTTCTACTTTAAGAGACCTGCACAATGCCACGTATGCCATTGTTGCTCAATAAAGAGTGAATAAGTGCGTGGCCCTCTCACTGCCTTGGCAAGCAAGAAAAGAGACAGAAAATTCCCTTACTAGGAAGTTCTTTTCAGTTCACTGGGGAGTATGTGTGTGGTGTATTGAAAACCCTACCTTCTACATTGGTGTTTTGATTCTATTGTTTAAACTGTCAACAACCAGACTTCCTACCAGGTTTTTCCAGCTCACATGTAGAACACTAAAGGCATTATTACCCAAAGGGGAAAGTGGAAAAAGAATAAACGAAGAGGAAAATGCAGTTGATGGGACAGGAATTACAAAGAAGTGCGGCAGTGATGGCTCCACCTTAAAGGTAGCTTGAAACTCTCAGTTCAATGGTGACAAGGAGAGAGGAATCCACAGCAGAATAAAATTCCCTTTTCTCTCAAATCCTGGGAGTTTGTATGTATATAAATATTGTCATCTCTCTTTATGGTTTACTTCCCATAAAAACAAAATAAAAAATTTCCTAGGTGAAAAAGCTGTTGTAGGGATCCTGAGACTAAACATGGAGGCCAGAGCTGGAGAGCTTGAGTGACAGGCCAATGCGGGTGGCGTGGAGCTGTCCGAGGTCTCTCTCTGGATTGGTCTGCTCTGTCAGCTGCTAGTTGTGTCTGCATTGATGGTAAAGTTTTCTGGGGGCAGCATCTAGGTTCACCCAGGCTCTTCAAATGTCTGAGGACCTTCCTAGAGGGATATCTGTGTCGCCATTGGCTCCACAAGAGATCTAAGACCCCAACTCACTCTCAGGACAGGGTTTATCTTGCCTCACTTTTATGGACCATGTCTTCTCTAACCTCACTGCTTCTTTTTTGGGGGTATGGAACTCACCTGGGGTACTCTTCAGTACCTTCTGGGGATCAGGGCACCACAGAGAATGGGTGGGGATTGGAATGCTGAGTTGCTTTCATTTTCTTCAAAGAGTTGGTGTTATGGGTTGAATTGTGTCCCCCTGAAAAAGATATGTTGAGGTCATAGCTGCCAGTACCTCAGAATGTGACTTTAGTTGCAAATAGGGTGTAGAGGCAATAAAGTTAAAATGCCAACAGGACTGATGTCCTTAGAAAAAGGGGGAATTTGGACATAGAGACAGACACGTATAGAATGAAGACAATGTGAAGAGACACAGGGAGAAGATGGTCATGTGACTGGAGTGATGCATCGGTAAGTCAAGGAAAACCCAGGATGGCCTGCAAACACCAGAAGCTGAAAAAGTCAAAGAAGGATTCTCTCCTAGAGCTATCAGAGAGAGCATGGCCCTGCTGACACCTTGATTTTGGACTTCTAGCTTTCAGAACAATAAGGTAATAAATTTCTGTTGTTGTAAGCCATCCAGTTTTTGGTACTCTGGTCTACTTGCTTCAGAAATATCTAGACCAGAGATGGACATCAATTTCTATGTTAAAGAACATCCTATATTCCATGGGATACAGGGAGTTTATTTATTTATTTATTTATTTTATTTTTTTGTTTATTGCAGTAACATTGGTTTATAACATTGTATAAATTTCAGGTATACATCATTATACTTCTATTTCTGCATAGATTACATCATGTTCACCACCCAAATACTAATTACAACCCATCGCCACACACATGTGCTGAATTATACTTTTCGCCCACGTCCCTCCTCCCTTCCCCTCTGGTAACCACCAATCCAATTTCTGTCTCTATGTGTTTGTTTATTGTTGTTATTATCTACTACTTAATGAGTGAGACCATATGGTATTTGACCTTCTCCCTCTGACTTATTTTTCTTTGCATAATACCCTCAATGTCCATCCATGTTGTCACAAATGGCTGGATTTCATCGTTTCTTATGGCTGAGTAGTATTCCATTGTGTATATATACCACATCTTCTTTATCCATTCGTCCCTTGATGGGCACTTAGGTTGCTTCCAAGTCTTGGCTATTGTGAATAACGCTGCAATGAACACAGGGGTGCATGTATCTTTACGCATTGGTGTTTTCAAGTTCTTTGGATAAATACCCAGCAGTGGAATAGCTGGATCATATGGTAGTTCTATCCTTGATTTTTTGAGGAATCTCCATACTGTTTTCCATAGTGGCTGCACCTGTTTGCACTCAGGGAGTTTTTTTGAGAACTCCTCCATCTCTCTCTGTTTGGCTCCATTGACAGCAATGGGACATAAAGGGAAAGTGGCAAAGGAAGGTGTTTCGAAATATTTTGAACTCCAGGATTCAAGTAGCTTTATAGTTCATAAAGAGTTCTAAGGGAAAAGAGCATAACTGAAAATCATATCCTCGAAGCTCTGTTAACTGTCTGGATTGCAGAAAATGAAGTGACCAGTCGGGACCAGGCCATTAAGGCAGCATTGCAGCAGCACTGTGGAAGGCCCGGCTCCCATGATCAGAGTTCTTCAGGGTTTTGTAATGTTATATAGAAAAAAGAAAACAAAACCAACAAATCTAAGTAGTAGTACCCTCTGCTCAGAAAAGCTCCCATACTATAAACCCAATAACATTTTCCTGCTTTTCTTTCTGCCAGCACACTCCATGATCCCGTTGGGTCATTAAATAGATTTACTCTCTAACCCTTCCGACCTTTTGGCATTCTCTCCTATACGACTCATATTAGTTTATTTTTTCTGCCTGAAATGCCCTCTCCCTCCCCATGAGATAATAGAAGGTATATGTATTGGTCTCTGCCCCCTGTTCCTGTCACAGAGCTCTTAAAACCCTTGCAATTTCCTAAGTGATAAGAGAACTAGGAGCATCTTTTGTTCTAATATTTAGTCTTGGACTCCGGTTCCTGACAGAGAGCTCCTAAATCCCTTGGAATTTCCTGGGTGATAGCAGTATCTTTTGTCCTAATGGAATGACTCTTGGTGGGCTCCTGGATGGGGCCTGGTTGTCAGAAAGACAAAGCCATGATTAGAAGCTTGGAATTTTCAGCTCCACTCCCCATTCTCCAGAGAGGGGAGAGGGGCTGGAAATGGAGTTAATGATCCCTCATGCCTATGTGATGAAGCCTTAACAAAAATCCAAAAAGTATGGGGTTCAGAGAGCTTCAGGGTTGGTGAGCAGGTGGAGGTGCTGGGAGAGTGGTGCACCAGGAGAAGGCATGAAAGCGCCGCTGTCCCTTCTCACATACTTTGCCCTATCCATTTCTTCCATATGCCTGTTCATCTATATCCTTTTCACATATTTTTATAATCAACTGGTAAACAGTAAGTAAACTATTTTCCTGAGTTCTGTGAGCTGCTCTAACAAATTATTCAAACCCGAGGAGGGGGATGTGGGAACGTCTGATTTATAGCTGATCTATCAGAAGCACAGGTAACAACCTGGCCTTGTGATTGGTATCTGAATTTGGGGCCTAGGGGTGAGTCTTGTGGAACTGAGCCCTTAACCTGTGGGATCTGATATTCTTTACAGGTAGATAGTGTCAGAATTGAATAAATTGTAGGACACCCAGCTGGTGTCACAGAATTGCTTGGTGTGGGAAAACCCCCCATTCATCTGCTGTCAGAAGGGTTGTGAGTGTGGTAGTAGTGTGAGAGTAAAGGAGAAACACAGGAGGAGGACTGAAGTTTTTTCTTCTCATTCCTCATATTCAGAGTCAGGCTCAAACCCCATATGCCTGTGCTGAGGACTCTCTCCCGTCTCTGTGCTGCTGTAGTGCAATGATCTCCACGGTTTTTGATTGTGTATTCCTATCAGTAAAATATGTTACTCTTCCAACATATGCATATTTATATGCTTATAGATTATGATCATGTATGTGACAAACAAAAATAGAAATTAGAACAAACAAAAATAGGTTGAGATAAATACAAATACTAATTCTCATGGTTTCCTTTTTGCACTCAAGAGGAACAACTTGGGAAGTACATCCCTGTCCCTACTACAGGATGAACTAGAATAATTCTGTCTTTAATTGGGTAAATTCTCTAAACCTTGTGAGATCCTTTCTTTTCTCATTTGGTTGAAATATCCCTAATGATTTCTCCATTGCTACAATTCTAGCACATTTTACATTAGTTTGTTAATGGTTTGTCTCCTGAATAAAGGTGCCATCTACCCAAATGGATGGAATGTTCTTGAGGAGGAAGACTATAACAGGTACTCAGTAATTTGTGAGGATCAATTGACTTGCAAGGTTTTCTCCTGGGGTTATCAAGATGCCAAGGCAATTCCTGAGTGAACCCTTGGGAGAGGGGACATCTGTGAAGGCAGTTCATTCATGATGAATGAAGGGAAACAGAGCTCTGACTCTATTGCTTGGCATCCAGCATGTAAAATGGCTTCTCATTACACGGATTTCTACTAGTTCTGTGTACTTATTTAAAATTTCAATCATCTGAAAAATATTTATTGAATGCCTATGATTTGCCAGTCACATGATTTTTCCCTTTGCTCCTGTCTCATTAAAACAAAACAAAACAAAACAAACAAAAAATTCAACCACAGAGCTTCTCTGTAAAATAGACAGACATCAAACTAAAAACAAACAAAGCATGAATCTCAGAAGGTAAAGCTCTAAAAGGCAAGCTAGACCATCTGTCCATGAAATGCTTGGATCCCCTAGCGTACTGGTAATCCAGGACCAGTACCAGTATCGGTAATCCAGTACTGTAATTTACAGGGAATTACTAGTATTTTCTTGACAGCTTCTTGAAACATGGCCCTTGCTGTTCCCCTACTGTCCATTCAAAACTTCAGGCAGCTGTGAATTAAAAAGCAATTATCTTTATATTGAGGCAGCACCTGTGTTCCTGTGGCTCCTACACTTTTGGGAATCTGAACAATTCACATGTCTCCTTCACATATTTTGGATCAGATCTAACATTTCCAGAGTAGTTTTTTCCATATTAAATATTTATGTTTTCCTACCCATTTGTTATATGTATGCAACAATTTTGATTCCTGTCTCTATTGTGCACATCAAAAAGTTTCCAGCTGGCTTATATTTCTCTAAAAATATAATTCCTAGAACTTTACAACATACTTCAGATGTAGCTTGACCTCTTATTAAACAAGAGGGAAACTGAAGAGACTGGGTCCAGGTGAAGGAAGGTATTAGACGCAAAGAAACTAGAAAATCTCTTCAGTCCATGGAGACACAGAGGTCATTGATTTATGGTCTATGGAGGTAGGAGAGCAGAAGGGTAAATCATGGATTTCCCCTTTTTCTTTTGAGAGTTCCCTAATTTATGTGGGAAACGTATGATTTTCTTAGTTGGGCTGTATTCTTTATCAAAGTTTTAAATAAATAGCGTTGATTTTCTTCCTTGCTCCAGCAACTTTATTTTGTGCTTTTTCTCTGATATTTCTAAAATGAATATAATCTACATTTCAGAGTCTGATGTTTGCAAAGAGCTTTCTCATTATTTTGCCTGAGTCATGTTGTCTCCTGGGAAATCAGTGACATTTAGAGAGCTCTGATTTTTATAAACAGTTTATTGGGAAGGGCAGGAGGCAGTCTTACAGAAGTGCCTGCAGTCTCACATTGAAGCTCCTTTACATAGCTGTGGGCCACATCTTTGGTGTCCTTGAGTTGTGATGTGCATGTCTCAGTGGTAGTCACATGAGAAGGAGTGAAGAGAGGTATCTCTTGGAGGGGAGTGACCCTGGAGGAGAGCAGGGACCACCACCTGCAGCATTTTGGGAGCATTCCCTATTGGCTCACACGTCTCACATTTGGCTGATCTCCAAATAGACAGCACTACACTCAGTTTACAGTGGTTGGCAAAAGAGTTCATGTCAATTTTCTGTGAACTTGATGGTTCTTTCAATAGAAATTGCAGAGTTGGGCAGAACAGTCATAATGCGGTCCAGACTGGGCACATATAGGAAGATGACAAGAAAAAAAAGTGAGAGTTTTCATCAGGTTATCTGTGCATAAACCTGTAATGGCATAGAAACGAGCAAGAGGTGCTAGAGAAGGTGGATGATCACTGTATGTCAGAGGTGGTTTAGAAGCAATTATCTAGGGGCCGATTTGGTTAGTGGCACATACATGTGAAATCAGAATTTGGGATATACTCAATTACAAGATGATCTCTAAAGTTCTACTTGACCCATTCAAGTCTATGATTGCATAATTTTATTATGATAATGGGGCTACTTTCCAATATCATAAGGTTTTTAAAAAGGAAATCATCAAAATTTATATTCTCAGTGTGATTTAGTGGAAAGAATGCCTTTGAAGTCAGAAAAGCACCAGGTAAAATCTTCATTCTATTTCTTTAGGGGTGACTTGAGTAAATTATTTAATTTTCCTGAATTCCAGTGTCCTCATCTCTAAAATGTGAAATGTTAGGAAGAATAAATGTGACACGGAATGCAAAGGGCTTAACGTTATGCTCACAGTAGGCATTCGATTAATAATTTCCTCATTAATCTCATAAATCAAAGCGCATAAGCAGAACAGCTATTGAAACTATGTTGTCCAGTTCTGAAAGCTCAGTTGATGCCCTAGGATTTATTTGAATGTGCTAAGTATTATGTGGAGGTCCTCGAATCCTTCCCTACCTCGTCAGCAGTTAAAGAGTAATTCTTCAACTGGAAGCAATCATGAAGACTGAAGTTCTCTACTTTTCAAGAAGGAGAAGAAGAAGGCTTCCGCATCAGTCCTGCCATTGCAGATGGATGCCCATAAGTTCTAACCATAGCATAAATTCAGAGGAAAACTTCCCTCCTCCTATAACTAAGCATACTTATTAAGTATGGTCAGTTCCTCCCATGAGCACTCTTTGAGGGGAACCACTAAACAATCAGTCATTTCTAGTGTAAGATTAAAAATATGTCTCCTAAAGATTTAGTTCATTTTTAGCTCTTGAGATTAATTACTAAATAGTTGAAGGCAAAGAATATCTGAGCCATTTGCACCATCTAGGCATAATCTTGTGTGCTGTATGTGCTGCATCTGTAGAGGATAGAAGAAGTAGAGATTGGGCAATTACCTGGAAAATTTAATTGAGGCACTAAAGTCTATACTGGACTATTGTTTTAATTTGACTCATTTGTCTTTCTACATTGATCAAAATGCAGCATAAATATGCCCATAAGTACACTTAGGACAGACAGACGTCTCTGCCTGAGTGGCAGTGCAGCAGTAAACCAATTTCAGGGGGCTGGTTGTTCAGTTTTCCTCTCCAGGGCTCCTCCCCATCCTGCTCTATGCCCAGCTGGCTGACTTCTATCCACTGCATCCACTGGTCTCCCTTGTCCTTTTGTTTCTGGTTGGGTTTGGCTCAGTGAGAGGCATCGGCAGAGAGAGTGGTCAAGATATTTATATTCTAAGGTGCTTTCTCTCCTGTACTGAAGTCCACAGGTCCTGTTGGGTGGTATTTTCCCTCAGTTACAGGTCTCCCCAGACTAGGATAATTTCTTCCTTCTCTGTCCCTTCTGGCCTAGGACTGGTGAAATCTTCTGGCTAGCCTCAGGGTGCTTCACCTTCTCTTGTAGGTTTCCCTTAATTCTGACCCCACATTTAAAATATTGCTTTCATTCAGCTTTTTTCCAATTATCCTCTTGAGGTGATTGCCAGGACCCTCAAAGGTATAACACTAACACTTATCTTAGGCTCTAGGGAGAGAGAGAAGAAATTTATTGTATGTTTCCATTCATCACAGGCCTCTTGGGGCTTGAAGGTTAGAATTTAAAGATAATTTATATATTTTGGAAAGACATTATCATAGGTTCAAGGTTTCAACTATAAAAGTATGAGATCCTTAACAAAGCTTTCAGAAACAGCTACGTTCTGCTTTTTTCTGATTCAAAGCGAAAAGATTTCCTTGGCTCTTTTCAAAATACATGGTTTATTTGGACATTATTTAAAGGAAAAATAAGGCAAATAATGTCTTTATATTGATACTTGCTTATATCCTTTATATTAAAAGCTGTTGAATAATAACTCTGCTGCTATTGTGGCATTTTTTACTACAAAACTTTTGCCTGTCCTCCCCTTAAAATCAGCCCTTTGTCATCATAATAATACCTCCAACTTAGTTAACTACCAATTTTTACCCAGTATGCACTTGTCTTGAATTCTTTTTTTAAGTAGCCTCTCTATGTAGGAAATCTCTATTTTTTCAACCCCTTCACAGAGAGTTTGTGTTTTGTTTTTTGGTTTTATAATCGACTGCTTAAGTAATCAAAAACCTCCCCAAAAATAAAAGTCCAGGACCAGACGGCTTCCCTGGTGAATTCTACCAAACATTCAAAGAAGACTCAGTAAATATCTTTCTCAAACTCTTCCAAAAAATTGAGGAGGGGGGGAAGCTCCCTAACTCATACTATGAAGCCAACGTTACCTTGATACCAAAACCACATGAGGACAACACAAAAAAAGAAAATTACAGGCCAATATCACTGATGAACATCAATGCAAAAATCCTCAATAAAATACTAGCAAATCCCATACAACAATACATTAAAAAGATTAGACACCGTGATCAGGTGAGATTTATTCCAGGTATGCAGGGATGGTTCAACATTCGCAAATCAATCAACGTGATACACCACATTAATAAAATGAAGAATAAAAATCACATGATCATCTCAATAGATGCAGAGAAAGTATTTGACAAGATACAGCATCCATTTATGATAACTCTGAATAAAAGGAGTATAGAAGGAAAGTAGCTCAACATAGTAAAGGCTATATATGACAAACCCACAGCTAATATCATCCTCAATGGTGAAAAACTGAAAGCTATCCCCTTAAGAACAAGAACCAGACAAGGATGCCCACTCTACCACTCCTATTTAACATAGTATTGGAAGTCCTAGCCAGAGCAATCAGGAAAGAAAAGGAAATAAAAGGGATGCAAATTGGAAAGGAAGAAGTGAGACTGTCACTATTTGCAGATGACATGACTTTATAGATAGAAAACCCTAAAGAATCCACCAAAAAATTTTAGAAGTAATAATTGAATATGGTAAAGTTGCAGGATACAAAATCAGCATACAAAAATCAGTTGTATTTCTATACACTAACAACGAAGTAGCAGAAAGAGAAATTAAGAATACCATCCCATTTACAATTGCAACAAAAAGAGTAAAATACCTAGGAATAAACTTAACCAAAGAGGTGAAAGATCTGTACATTGAAAACTATACAACATTGCTGAAAGAAATTGAAGACGACACAAAGAAATGGAAAGATATTCCGTGCTCTTGGATTGGAAGAATTAACATAGTTAAGATGTCCATACTTTCTAAAGCAATCTGTAGATTCAGTATAATTCCTATCAAAGTTCCAACATTTTTCACAGAAATAGAACAAGGAATCCTAAAATTTATATTGAACAACAAAAGACCCTGATTAGCTAAAGGAATCCTGAGAAAAAAGAACAAAGCTGGAGGTTTCACACACCTTGATTTCAAAATATACTACAAAGCTATAGTAACCAAAACAGCATGGTATCGGCACAAAAACAGACACACAGATCAATGGAATAGAGTCAAAAGCACAGAAATAAACTCACATATCTATGGACAGCTAATCTTTGACAAAGGAGCTAAGAACATACAATGGAGAAAGGAAAGTCTCTTCAACAAATGGTGTTGGGAAAACTGGACAGCCACATACAAAAAAGTGAAAGGAGACCATTACCTTACACCATACAGAAAAATTAGCTCAAAGTGGATTAAAGACTTGAATATAAGACCTGAAACCATGAAACTTCTAGAAGAAAACATAGGCAGTACACTCTTGGACATCAGTCTTAGCAACATACTTTCAAGCACCATGTCTGACCGGGCAAGAGAAACAATAGAAAAAATAAACAAATGGGACTACATCAAACTAAAAAGCTTCTGCACAGCAAAGGAAACCATCAACAAAATGAAAAGATAACCTAAAAACTGGGAGAAGATATTTGAAAACCATACATCTGATAAGGGGTTAATCTCCAAAATACATAAAGAAGCCATGCATCTCAACAACAAAAAGACTACCAACCCAATTAAAAAATGGGCAAAAGACCTGCACAGACATTTCTCCAAAGAAGATATACAGGTGGCCAACAAGCACATGAAAAGATGTTCAACATCATTAACTATCAGTGAAATGCAAATCAAAACTACAATGAGATATCACTCACACCCGTCAGAATGGCTATAATTAACAAGACAGGAAACAACAAGTGTTGGAGAGGATGTGGAGAGAAGGGAACTCTCATACACTGCTGGTGGGAGTGCAAACTGGTGCAGTCACTATGGAAAACAGTAGGGAGATTGCTCAAAAAATTAAGGCTAGAACTACCATACAATCCAGCTATTCCACTGCTGGGTATTTATCCAAAGAACATGAAAACACCAATGTGTAAAGATACAGGCACCCCTGTGTTCATTGCAGCATTATTCACAATAGCCAAGACTTGGAAGTAACCTAAGTGCCCATCAAGGGACAAATGGATGAAGAAGATGTGGCCTATATACACAATGGAATACTACTCAGCCATAAGAAATGATGAAATCCAGCCATTTGTGACAACATGGATGGACATTGAGGGTCTTGTGCTAAGTGAAATAAGTCAGAGGGAGAAGGTAAAATACCATGTGGTCTCACTCATTAAGTAGTAGATAAAAACAACAATAAACACATAGAGACAGAGATTGGATTGGTGGTTACCAGAGGGGAAGTGGGGTGGGAGGAGGGTGAAAGGGATGATTAGGCACATGTGTATCATGATGGATTGTAATTAGTATTTGGATGGAGAACATGAGAACACGGTGTAATCTATGCAGAAATAGAAGTATAATGATGTACACCTGAAATTTATACAATGTTATAAACCAATGTTCCCGCAAAAAAAAAAAAAAAAATATATATAATCTACTGTTCAAAGGAAAAATTTGCCAGGAGGTGTTTATAACACCATCCCTTCCTTTTCTCTCTCAAGAGAAGATTCAAGTTCTTTTCGTATGAATCTTTAACTCAAAGAGGTTTACACAGAAGCCAGCTCTAAATCATTTCTAAAGAGAAGAACAAAGTTCTTATTCTTTCTTATCATTTCTCTTCTCTTGTCTTACTCTTTTCTCTTATTTTGCCTTTTCTTATCTCTCATTTTTATTTTCCTTCCTTCTTCACCCAAAGCTACGCTTTCCCTTCTATTTTCTATTTATTTTCCCATCCTATTAAAAAATTCTATTTCCCTTCTTTCTGTCTCTACATTATCTACACCAAATTCCCCCTCTGTCCCTCAAGGAAAATGTAAACATGCAGAGGTCTGGTCCTGTGATAGGACCTGGAAGCACTGGCCACTTGATGGTAAAGTCACGGGGTTCTGTGTGTGGCCTCTAGGGGGTGTTGCAGTGTGAGGCTTGTCCCGGGTGCAAGAGAAGCAGCAGTCCTGCTCCCCACAGAGCTCTGAGGAGCCTGAACCAAGAGCTTTCTCAACAGAGAGGAGACACAGGTGCCAGGAAGCACCAGGCTCCCTGAAGAAGGGCCATCTGTTAAAATGCTGTGCTGACACAGAGGTGCTGCTCCCTCTTGGAGAGCCCAGTCTCTGGGGTGGGGCCGTATCTCCAGCTGAGGTGGTCTGGAAAGGAACCCCCAGACAGCTCAGCTTAAGCCATGGCCTCTGCACGCATCTCAACACTTGCCATTCTCTTCACACTGAGTGAGTAATATCCCCTTCCCATTTTCCACCTGCATTATTTGCTTACATTCTTTTCAGCAGCTTCCCTGATGCAATGTGGATTAATTTACAGGTGGGCTGAGAGCTCAGTCGGTGACTCAGCCGGAAGATCAGGTCACTGTGGCCGAAGGGGATCCACTCACTGTGAAGTGCACCTATTCAATTCCTGGGAGCCCTTATCTCTTTTGGTACGTCCAATATCCCAACCAAGGCCTCCAGTTCCTTCTGAAATACACCACAGGGGACAACCTGGTTAAAGGCAGCAATGGTTTTGAGGCTGAATTTAATAAGAGCCAAACTTCTTTCCACCTGAAGAAACCATCTGTCTTCGGGAGTGACTCTGCTGTGTACTTCTGTGCTGGGAGTGACACAGTGGTGGGGGCTGCAGGGAGAGCTGAACACAATCCTCTGAGAACAGTAAAAACCATTTTCCTGAAGGCTTTATGTCCCTCCACAAGAGGGTGGTGTGGTTCCAGGTTATGTCACTTATTATAACTAAATTACAATTTAAAGCCACAGAATTTGTTCATTTGACATAAAATTATTGAATCCTTATGTGCCAGATATTGTAGGCATTGATCATAAAGAGGTGAAAGAAGTGATCTTTGATCTCTATGTGCCAGGAGTGATCCCAAACATTTATGAACCCATTAAATTCTCACAACTATTGTCATGAACTTCACTTTAGAAATGAAGGAACTAAGGCACAGAGAATTTAAGAATCTCACTCAAGTCACAAAACTATTAAACAGCAAATTGAAACCCAGCACTCTGCCTCTCGGGTGCATGGTCTACCCACTCACTTCCCAGCGTATAGGCTCCCTGAGGCATGAGACTGTGGTTTCAGCGACGATGTAGCTCTAACTCCCAAAATGGCCCCTGTCAAAAAAAGTGTGGTTGTAGGAATGAACAGTAAACCAACAACTCAAAACAGTTTGGTAAGTGCTAAGATAGAGGATGCCATGTGAGATGAGGAGGCAGCGGTAGCTTAGCTGTGAAGGGAGGAGAGAAAGAAAATGCATAATGGAAGGAGAATTTGAATCAAGGGAGGATTCAAACATATAGTTCTAAGCGTGGCTGCTTATAGCTCCTATGCCCACATCTTCTTATGTACACCCTTGAGAGGGACTGGACTGGATGCTCCTCCCTCCCTCCTCCCTTCCCTCTCTCCGTGTGTGTGTGTGTGTGTGTGTGTGTATGTGTGTGTGTGTGTCTCCTTCCCTCCCTTCCTCTCTCTCTCTTTCTCTTGCTCCAATTTAGAATATCCTGGGAAGGGCTCTGGTTGACTCAATGTGAGTCAGGTGCTCTTCCCTGGACTAACCACTGGTGGCTGTGGGTCTGCTGCTAGGATTAGCCCAGTTTGACTCGCACATTTAGCCATTAATGGTGGCTGGAGTGATGATTCCTGTAAGAAGTTAGCAGCTCCATTTTGAAACACATGATTCAAAAGAGTATATCCCAAAAGAAATTAATTTTTACTTAGGGACTTATGTTTGTTTATTTTTCCCAAACAGATAGCCAATAGTAGGAACACCACTTATTGAAAAATTCACTCTTGCCCCATAGATTTGGAATACTACATTTATAGTATACTAAATTCCATACATACCTGTATCTATTTTTGAACTCTGTGCTTGTGATTCTGTGCTGGAATGTTCTGCATTCAGGGAGAGTCACCCTCCAGCCTCTGGCTTATATTTTGTGATCTACTCCCCTAAGTCCAGCACATACCTTGAGGGGCTTTAGAGGTATTTAAACTTAAACTTTAGAGGTATTTAAATACATTTAGAGGTATTTAGACTCCAGAGGGCCATGTCCCCTTTGCCCTGTGGACTTCTCATAGGGAGTAGGGTGTGGGCAGGTGGAGGAAGGCTGGGGTGGAGCCTTTTAAAGTGCACGACTAGAGCAGGGACATTGCTTGCTCAGGTCTAAGAGTGCAGTGTTGTATACCATTATTGCCCCAAATATACTTGTGTTCATAAAACCGTGGGCCCTATTTTAGATTTAAATATATAGTTGACATACCTCTAGGTAAACCCTCAGCTCCCACGACTCTTTCGCTCCAAAGGGAGTTCATTCCCAGAAGGATATTCTCAGCACATTACACCATGAACCTTGCTCTGTGGCCTGGGCTAACATCCGTGCCCATCTTCCTCTATTTTACATGGGACATCACCACAGCATGGCTTGACAAGCAGTGCGTTGGTGCGCGCCCGGGATCTGGACCTGCGAACCCTGTGCCGCTGAAGCAGAGCTCGCACTTAACTGCTGCACCACCGGGCTGGACCTGCCTCTGATACTTTTAAGTAGGTTTTATGCAAGTCCTGCAAGTGAAAGAAGGACATTTACACAATTACAACTCATTCATTCATTTACCCATTCATTCAACAATAATTTGTAGCATTCCCACTATGTGCCAGACATTGTTCTTGTCACTGGGAGTACAATGGTGAACAAACTCTTCCCAGTCATTTCCCAGACTTGGAAAGTGTTGATACCATTTCTCCACCCAAATAGAACTATATCTTAGTCAAAGACACAGAATTCTCAAGAATATTTCCTTCTCAGGAAGACTCTCCAGGGTCAGACTAGCCCTCAGATGTTCATTTTCATCATGTGGTGTGGTGTGATGGGAGTCGTGTAGGGAAATGGGAATCTATATTTTCCCCATTTTTTGAGGTGTCTAGGAGGGAGCAACTATGTTTCCTTAGATGTTCTGTTTTGTCATTTGGTCCTGGCGATTGGCTTGTTTTACTTTGAGGAGGAAAGTTAACCTAGTATTCTTTTTTTCCTATGCTTATTGGAAAATATTCCTTATAACCAGGTAACCTTTAGGCAAAACTAGAGATTCAAGAGTTTTTCTTCATATTATCACCTTTTTTATCCCCCCTTTTATCTCATTTCTAGAACTCTGTGGAAAGAGGATTAAATTAAGAATTAGGAAGCGTAGGTTGTGTTTCCTGATTCTTCTTCTAGATAACTATGTGCCTCATCTCCTAATTCATAAAAGTGAGACAATTGGAAAGATTGTTGTGAGGATTGTCTATGTAAAACTATGTCTTAGATTCCAAATAAAAGTGGGTGTTGAGTGCGGCATAGCAACAAGATCCTTAGGTCACTGCTATAGACTGTTGGTGTCCCCCCCAAAATTCGTATGTTGAAACCTAATCCCCAGTGTGATGATATTTGGAGGTGGGGCCTTTAGAAGGTGATTAGATCATGATGATGGAGCCCTCATGAATGGGATTAGTGTCCTCATAAAAGGACCTCCAGAGAGCTCCCTAGCCCCTCCCTCTATGTGAGGACACAGCAAGAACATGGTGGTCTATGAACTGGGAAGTGGGCTCTCACCAGACACTGAATTTGCTGGCACCTTAATCTTGGACTTCCCAATCTCCAGAACTGTGAGAAACAAACGTTTGTTGTTTAAGCCACCCAGTCTATGGTACTTTTATTATAGCAGCCTGAATGGACTAAGACAGTCACCAACATATCTGCTCCCATATCTGCTCTGAGCTGCTTATATTTGGACTGAACGTGAGAAGAAAATAAACTGCCATCTTGTTTAAGCTACTTTACGTTGGCCTTTGCCACATCAATTGGACCTGTATTCTAATATCATCTTCTATACCTGAAAACCTGTTTTTAGCAAAGGAGCTAACATTATCTATTTATGTTGTGGTTAAATTGCACGTAAGCAACAACATTTTTTTTTCTATCACTGGTGGAATCACAGTTTTTGTCCCTAAAATATAATTCTAAGCACATTAGAGAAGGTAGGGATAGAGAAACATTTTGGGGGTCAGAAAAGATGTCCTGGTTTTCCTGAGAACACTGGGTATAGACAGCCACTTGCTCCAACCACGTGAGAACTTGCCCCTGCCTGGATGCTAGGGGGACACCTCCCCTCAAGAGGAACCACCCTCCACAGAACCATCTTATGCTCTGTCCAGCCCTCCCTCCTCTGATCTTTTTCCAATTGCATAGTGAGCTTCACTGGGTTCTCTGCAAGAATCCAGAAGCACCTCAAATTGGATGGTGCAGAGCTTAGCTCTTTGTCTTTTCCCCTTCCCAAAACAAAATGAAACAAAGCAAGACAACACGAACTCACTCTTTCTATTTTCATTTTCTATATGAAACAATGGCACCACCATCTACTCAAGTGCCATCCACTGTCTTGCTTCCAGGTCTGTCAAGATGCTGTTCTTTCTACCTTCCTTCTTTCCACTTGGCCCAGGTTCATTCTTTACTAGTTTCATTCTTCCTCTTCCCTGAGGTTTTAGTTTAGGTGTCACTCTGTCTGGGAAGTCTTCCTGAAGCCCTACAACCAAAGAAGTTTCTCTTCTTGTATATTCCTATAGTACTCGGTACTTTCCCTGTCACAGCAGTTACCAGAGGACTATCACTGCTTTTAAAATTCTCTTCCTTATCGCTAGACCACTGGGTCCTTCTCATCATTGAATGTCCAGTGTCTAGCTCAGTGCCTGACCCAAGCAGGGACTCCACAAATATTGTTTGATTGAGTAAATTAATACTGACCAAGGGTACTGAAACAGTGGCCGGCCCTGTGACTTAGTGGTTAAGTGCACGCACTCGCTGTTGGCGGCCCGGGTTCGGAACCCCAGGCGCGCACCGACAAACCGCTTCTCTGGCCATGCTGAGGCCATGTCCCACATACAGCAACTAGAAGGATGTGCAGCTATGACATACAACTATCTATTGGGGCTTTGGGGGGGAAAATAAATAAATAAGTAAAATCTTAAAAAAAAAAAGTACTGAAATATCCTTATTCTTTAATCCAGGAAATCCCCTTTGTAGAAGCTAGTCTAAAGAAATAATTGAAAGTTTAGACAAAGATTTATTGATAGGCAAAAATGTCTGGGTAATAACGTAAACTTAAAAAAAAACCAGGGTACCCAAATGTGTGTGTGTGTGCGTGGGCGTATGATGTAATCCAGTTTTGGTAAAAATATTTATGCATAGATAAAGGACTGAAAAGAAATATATCTAAATATTATTCAGTGATATTTCTGGGATGTGGCATTACACATGATTTTTATTTTTTATATTTTTTCATGTTTTCCAAATTCTGTATTTGGAATTCATTATTTAAAAACCAGAAAAAAACCCACTTTGAAAAAATTTAAAATATTCCTTTGGTTGGTGGCTCTTGCTATAGGGCATAGTTTTCTTAACCTTGGAAACTTCCTAAAATTTAAAAATGGTTTCAATTTTTATTATAATATATACATGTGTATGTGTATATATATATATAAAACAAGTAACATTAAGGCATGTGATACACTCCTGTGTTTACCCAGATCTTTTGAACACAGAAAATGTTTTTCAAAGAAGCACATATATAACATAATTATTGGCACCATGTATTAGTTTGCTGGGGCTGCCATAACAAAATACAACAAGCTGGGTGGCTTAAACAACAGAAATTTATTGTTTCACAGTTCTGGAGGCTTGAAGTCCAAGATCAAGGTGTCAGCAGGACTGGTTCCTCTCGGGGCTATGAAGGAAGGATCTCTTCCAGGCCTCTCCTCTGGGCTTGTAGATGGCCATCGTCTCCCTGTGTCTCTTCATGTTGTTTTCTCTTTATTTGTGTCTGTCTCTGGTCCAAATTTCTCTTTCTTTATAAGAACACCAGTTATATTGGATTAGAGTTCACCCAAGTAACCTCATTTTAACTTGATTACTTCTGTAAAGACCTATCTCTAAATAAGGTCACATTCTGAGGGACCAGGGATTAGGTACCAGGGATTAGGATTCCAACATATCTTTTTTGGGGCTGGGGGAGGGACACGATTCAACCCATAACACCACAGCCATTAATGACTACTTTCATTCCAAAGGCCTTTCATTCCACGAGCCATAGAAAAACTTTTGGTATTTCTTCCTCTAGTTGCTTGATATCCCGTATTATTCTCCTAAGTGAGATAATAGATAGCAAGACAGAAACACCTAGTTCCATTTATTGTCCTGAAAAGGTAAGGTCATTTTGGTTTTGTGATATTTCCTATGTTAAACCTAGTTGGTACTTGTATAGAACACCATGTTTTAGAAAGAACTTTTTTGTGCTCACTTAACTGACCTTTGTAATGTCTCTTACAGAGATGAAGAAACTGTGCCTCTCAGAGGGTAAGTGATTTGCACAAAATTGCACAACTAGCAAATCCAGAGAATTGCTTACAGTCTAGTTTATCTAAATGCTCATTCAGTGTTTCTTTCATTCCATAGAATAGACTCCATGCTCCACGTGACCAAGCCAAACTACCTGCTACTGCATTTAACAAAGAAATGTGAGATTCCATAAGTTGGAGAGTGTGAGACTTATTGACTTTTGTGAAACATTTCTTCTGTTCAAGTATATTTACCACAAAGGGTCGCTGTTGTGATGCATTGAGTCTAAAGTGTAACCCTTTTATGTTTTATTTCTGTGCAAAGTGTCCTAGCATCTTCAGCTCCCTCATAAATACTTCTTTTCTCCTCCACTTGACACTGAGGGCAAGCTGGTTATTTATTCCATCATCTTGTGATATCTACTCTGTCAAAATGTTACTAGAAGTCATCAGCTCTCACTGATCCTTTGTATGGAAAAAGGGAAAAATTCCTCACTCAGAATACCTTGGGCAAGTCTGGACCTGGAAGAGGCACTTCTCAAATATTTTCTAGTGGTTTTCCATTTCTGTGTTATTGAACAAAGAACTCAAACAACATACCACTATCTTTTCCACGTTAATGTGAGTATCTAACATGTTTCGATTACTGCAGTAGACTGATTCAATTAACATCATGGTGTCTTTTGATTTGACTCTTTTCCTGAATGGCTGTTATTAAAAAAAATTTTGTGTGTTACTGTTATTGAGTTTATACTGGGTAAATACCCAGGAACAGTGAATTAAATTTTTTTAAAAAATCACATAAAAAGTCCTACACAACTGCTTTCTACTGACAGTGGTAAATTGCCAGTGATTCAGATGAGAAGGAAGGCAGGGGGAAGGAACTACAATTTACCATTGACTATATGCCATAGGCTGACTCTGAAGTAGGTAATATTGTTCCTATTTTACAGATGAAGAAACTGAGGCTCAGAGGAGTGAGTTGCCCAAGATCACAAGGTGGCAGAGCTGGGATTTGGGTTTAGGTCTGTCTGACTGTGAACTTGTGCCTTTTCTTCTTCTTCACCTCACTTCCTCCATGGTCAGGGGAATGATTCCACCTCAAACGTCCTTCCCTAGGTGGACAGTAGGGACTAGTGAGGGGTCTGCTCCCCTTTTTAACATTTGTTAAGTGAGATCTAAGAAGCAGATGTGGTCAAGATATTTACATTCTAAGATCCTTTCTTTCCTGTACTGAAGTCCACAGGTCCTGTTGGGTGGTAATGTCGTTCAGTTACAGGTCTCCCCAGGGTAGGATGATTAATTCCTTCACTGTCCCTTCTGGCCTAGGAGTGGTGAATCTTCTGGCTGTTTCTAGCCCCAGGGTGCTTCACCTTTTCCTGTAGGTTTCCCTTAATTCTGCCCACACATTTAAAATATTCCTTTCTTTTTTTTTTTTTTTTCTTTTAATTTTTGTTTATTGCAGTAACATTGGTTTATAACATTGTAAAAATTTCAGGTGTACATCATTGTACTTCTATTTCTGCATGGACCACATCATGTTCACCACCAAAATACTAATTACAACCCATCACCACACACATGCACCGAATTATCCCTTTCATCCTCCTCCCTCCCCCCTCCCCTCTGGCAACCACCAATCCAATCTCTGTCCCTATGTATCCGTCCATTGTTGTCACTATCTACTACTTAATGAAGGAAATCATACGGTATTTGACCTTCTCCCTCTGACTTATTTCACTTTGCATTATACGCTCAATGTCCATCCATGTTGTCACAAATGGCTGGATTTTGTCGTTTCTTATGGCTGAGTAGTATTCCATTGTGTATATATACCACAGCTTCTTTATCCATTCGTCCCCTGATGGGCACTTAGGTTGCTTCCAAGTCTTGGCTATCGTGAATAAGGCTGCAATGAACACAGGGGTGCATGTACCTTTGCAAATTGGTGTTTTCAAGTTCTTTGGATAAATACCCAACAGTGGAATAGCTGGATCATATGGTAGTTCTATCGTTGATTTTTTGAGGAATCTCCATACTGTTTTCCATAGTGGCTGCACCAGTTTGCACTCCCACCAGCAGTGTACGAGAGTTCCCTTCTCTCCACAACCTCTCCAACACATGCCGTTTCCCGTCTTGTCAATTATAGCCATTCTGACGGGCGTGAGGTGATATCTCATTGTAGTTTTGATTTGCATTTCCCTGATAATTAGTGATTTTGAACATCCTTTCATGTGTCTGTTGGCCATCCGTACATCTTCCTTGGAGAAATGTCCGCTCAGGTCTTTTGCCCATTTTTTAATTGGGTTGGTAGTTTTTTTGTTGTTGAGATGCATGAGTTCTTTATATATTTTGGAGATTAAGCCCTTATCAGATGTATGGTTTGCAAATATCTTCTCCCAATTGTTAGGTTGTCTTTTCGTTTTGTTGATGGTTTCCTTTGCTGTGCAGAAGCTTTTTAGTTTGATGTAGTCCCATTTGTTTATTTTTTCTATTGTTTCTCTTGCCCGGTCAGACGTGGTGTTTGAAAAGATGTTGCTAAGACCGATGTCGAAGAGCGTACTGCCTATGTTTTCTTCTAGAACTTTCACAGTTTCAGGTCTTACATTCAAGTCTTTAATCCATTTGGAGTTAATTTTTGTGTATGGTGTAAGGTAAGGATCTACTTTCATTTTTTGCATATGGCTATCCAGTTTTCCCAACACCATTTGTTGAAGAGACTTTCTTTTCCCCATTGTATGTTCTTGGCTCCTTTGTCAAAGATTAGCTGTCCATAGACGTGTGGGTTTATTTCTGGGCTTTCGATTCTATTCCACTGATCTGTGTGTCTGTTTTTGTGCCAGTACCATGCTGTTTTGGTTACTATAGCTTTGTAGTATATTTTGAAGTCAGGGAGTGTGATACCTCCAGCTTTGTTCTTTTTTCTCAGGATTCCTTTAGCTATTCAGGGTCTTTTGTTGTTCCATATAAATTTTAGAATTCTTTGTTCTATTTCTGTGAAAAATGTTGTTGGAACTTTGATAGGGATTGCATTGAATCTATAGATGGCTTTAGGAAGTATGGACATCTTAACTATGTTAATTCTTCCAATCCAAGAGCACGGAATATCTTTCCATTTCTTTGTGTCTTCTTCAATTTCTTTCAGAAATGTTTTATAGTTTTCGGTGTACAGATCTTTCACCTCTTTGGTTAAGTTTATTCCTAGGTATTTAATTCTTTTTGTTGCAATTGTAAATGGGATGGTATTCTTAATTTCTCTTTCTGCTACTTCGTTGTTAGTGTACAGAAATGCAACTGATTTTTGTATGTTGATTTTGTATCCTGCAACTTTACCATATTCGTTTATTACTTCTAAAAGTTTTCTGGTGGATTCTTTAGGTTTTCTATATATAAAATCATGTCATCTGCAAATAGTGACAGTTTCACTTCTTCCTTTCCAATTTGGATCCCTTTTATTTCTTTCTCTTGCCTGATTGCTCTGGCTAGGACTTCCAATACTATGTTAAATAGGAGTGGTGAGAGTGGGCATCCTTGTCTAGTTCCTGTTCTTAGAGGGATAGCTTTCAGTTTTTCACCATTGAGGATAATATTAGCTGTGGGTTTCTCATATATGGTCTTTATTATGTTGAGGTACTTTCCTTCTATACCCATTTTATTCAGAGTTTTTATCATAAATGGATGCTGGATCTTGTCAAATGCTTTCTCTGCATCTATTGAGATGATCATGTGATTTTTGTTCTTCATTTTATTAATGTGGTGTATTACGTTGATTGATTTGCGAATGTTAAACCATCCCTGCATCCCTGGAATAAATCCCACTTGATCATGGTGTCTAATCTTTTTAACGTATTGTTGTATGCGATTTGCTAGTATTTTGTTGAGGATTTTCGCATCGATGTTCATCAGTGATATTGGCCTGTAATTTTCTTTTTTTGTGTTGTCCTTGTCTGGTTTTGGTATCAGGGTAATGTCAGCTTCGTAGAATGAGTCAGGGAGCTTCCCCCCCTCCTCAATTTTTTGGAAGAGTTTGAGAAGGATCGGTATTAAGTCTTCTTTGAATGTTTGGTAGAATTCACCAGGGAAGCCGTCTGGTCCTGGACTTTTATTTTTGGGGAGGTTTTTGATTACTGTTTCGATCTCCTTACTGGTGATTGGTCTATTCAAATTCTCCACTTCTTCTTGATCCAGTTTTGGAAGGTTGTATGATTCTAAGAATTTATCCATTTCTTCCAGATTGTCGAATTGGTTGGCATATAGTTTTTCATAGTATTCTCTTATAATCTCTTGTATTTCTGAGGTGTCTGTTGTAACCTCTCCTCTTTCATTTCTGATTTTACTTATTTGTGCCTTCTCTCTTTTTTCTTGGTGAGTCTAGCTAAAGGTTTGTCTATTTTGTTGATCTTTTCAAAGAACCAGCTCTTGGTTTTATTAATTTTTTCTATTTTTTTTTGGTCTCTATTTCATTAATTTCTGCTCTGATTTTTATTATTTCCCTTCTTCTACTGATTTTGGGCTTTGTTTGTTCTTCTTTTTCCAGTTCCTTTAGGTGCATTTTTAGATTGTTTATTTGAGATTTTTCTTGTTTGTTGAGATAGGCCTGTATTGCTATAAACTTCCCTCTTAGAACTGCTTTTGCTGTATCCCATAAATTCTGGCATGTCGTATTTTCATTTTCATTTGTCTCCAGGTATTTTTTGATTTCTTCTTTGATTTCTTCGTTAACCCAGTCGTTGTTCAGTAGCATTTTGTTTAATCTCCATGTATTTGTGGCTTTTCTGATTTTCTTCCTATAGTTGATTTCTAGTTTCATACCGTTGTGGTCAGAAAAGATGCTTGGTATTATTTCAATCTTCTTAAATTTATGGAGACTTGTTTTGTGGCCTAATATGTGATCAATCTTGGAGAATGTTCCATGTGCATTTGAAAAGAACGTGTATTCTTCGGTTTTTGGATGGAATGCTCTGTATATATCTACTAGGTCCATCTGTTCTAAGGTGTCGTTTAAGGCCAATGTTTCCTTATTGATCTTCTGTTTGGATGATCTATCTGTTGGTGTAAGTGGAGTGTTAAAGTCCCCTACTATTATTGTGTTACTGTCTATTTCTGTTTTTATGTCTGTTAATAATTGCTTTATATATTTAGGTGCACCTACATTGGGTGCGTAGATATTTACAAGTGTTATATCCTCTTGTTGGATTGTTCCCTTGATCATTATGTAATGCCCTTCTTTGTCTCTTTTTACAGTTTTTGTTTTAAAGTCTATTTTGTCTGATATGAGTACTGCTACCCCAGCTTTCTTTTCATTGCCATTTGCGTGGAGTATCTTTTTCCATCCCTTCACCTTCAGTTTGTGAGTGTCTTTAGGTCTGAAGTGTGTCTCTTGTATGCAGCATATATATGGGTCTTGTTTTTTTATCCAGTCAGCCACCCTATGCCTTTTAATTGGGGCATTTAGTCCATTGACATTTAAAGTAGCTATTGATAAGTATGTACTTACTGCCATTTTTTAACTTTTTTTTTTTTTTTCCTCAATGTTTAAGTAGTCCTTCTCTGTTCCTTACTTCTTCTATACAGAATTGATGGTCACTTTAGTTTGACCTCTGTCTGAAAGCTGTACTCTTTAACTACCCTCCTCCCTCCTTTTATGTTTTTGATATCATATCTAACCTCTTTTTTGTGCATTTGTATCCATTACGTTCTAATCGTGGAAATAGATAATTTTTCCTATTTGTGGTCTTCTCTTTTCCCCTTAAATCAGTCCCTTTAACATTTCTTGTAACACTGGTTTCTTGGTGACAAACTCCTTTAATTTTTGCTTATCTGGGAAAATTTTGATCTCTCCTTCCATTTTGAACGATATCCTTGCTGGGTAGAGTATTCTTGGCTGTAAGTTTTTTCCTTTTAGCACTTTAAATATATCGTGCCATTCTCTTCTAGCCTGTAAGGTTTCTGCTGAGAAGTCAGCTGATAGCCTTATGGGGTTTCCCTTGTATGTAACTTGACATTCTCTTGCGGCTTTTAGGATTCTCTCTTTATCTTTAATTCTGGACATTTTGATTATGATGTGTCTTGGTGTGGGCCTCTTTGGGTTTATCTTGTTTGGGGCTCTCTGTGCCTCCTGTACCTGGATGTCTGTTTCCTTCCTTAGGTTAGGGAAGTTTTCATCTATTACTTCTTGAAATAGATTCTCTGCCCCCTTGTCTCGCTCTTCTCCTTCCGGGACACCTATAACACGGATGTTAGTGCGCTTGATGTTGTCCCAGAGGTCCCTTAGACTGTCCTCACTCTTTTTAATTCTTTTCTCTTTTACCTGTTCACCTTGGGTAATTTCTTCTAGTCTTTCTTCCAGCTCACAGATCCGTTCTTCTGTATCCTCTACTCTGCTTTTGAGTCCCTCTAATGAATTTTTCATTTCCAGTATTGTATTCTTCATTTCTGATTGGTTCTTTTTTATATCTTCCATTTCTTTGTTGACATTCTCACTGAGTTCATCTATTCTTCTCCCCAGATCAGTGAGCATCCTTAACACTCTTAGTTTGAACTCTCTGTCAGGTAGGTTGCTCATTTCTGTTTCACTTAGTTCCTTTTCTGGGGTTTTGTCCTGTTCCCTTACTTGGAATGTATTCTTTTGCCTCCTCATTTTGCCTCTTTCCCTGTGCTTGTGTCTATGTATTAGGTAGGTCAGCTACGTCTCCTGCTCTTGGATAGGGGACCTTATGTAAGTGATGCCTTAGGATGCTTCCAGTGTGCTTCCCTCAGTTCTCAATGTTCCAGGGGTGGCCCCTATGTGGGCTACGTGTGTCCTTCTATTGTGGCCTATTAGCTCTCCCTATAGGCGCCCAGGGAGGCTGAGTTATGCTCCTGGCCAGCTGTTGTAATGCTCAGCTGCTTGTAGTTGTTGTGGGCCCTTCAGTCTCTTTATCAGGTGTGGGGAGCCCCAGTACAGTTGGCTGTAAGTTCTAATACCACATTTGTGTTGCAGTATTTCTTTTAAGTGAGTAGGCCCCCAGTGTGGCAGGTTGTTAGGCTCAGGGCCTTACAATTGCTGTAAACCTCTAGCCTATTAGGTCTCTTGTCAGCTCTCTGGGGATTGCAGCTGGGTGGGGCTGCCCTCAGGCACAGGAGCACCCAATTGTTTCAGGCTTTGGAAGGTGGGGCAAACCTCCTATGTGGGTCTTTGAGAAGCACAAGTCTTCTGCAGCTGACAAGCCCTGTTGCCCACAGGTCCACACACACAGTCAACACAGTCCTGCCCTGTGTGAGTGCCCCAACCTCTGCAAGTGGACCCAGTCTCTCCACAGCGGGAGCCCCACACACTCCACCACTGCCCCACACTCTCCACCCGCTCCTTGTGCACACCCTGCCCCGCTCAAGTCAGCTCAGTTGCCAGGCTGCAGAGAATCCAGTCACCAATCTATGCAGGCCCACACGTTGCCTGAGGGCTTGTTGTTGGGTGGGGCCAGTCTCTAGGGTGGGCTGCCTGCCCTGGCTGAGCTGGATTAAATTGGTGCTCTAGTGGGTGGAGCAGACCCTGGGCTAGCAGGTCTCAGGGAGAACTCCAATGGCGTCTGTGTCAGCACGCTCACACCAGGCCACAACAATGGCCGCCGCCAATGTCCCAGTCCCTGGAGAGGTCTCACCCCTCACCGTGATGCACTCAGGGCCTATTAGGTGAGTCTCTTGTCACCGAAGCACTGTGTACCTTTCTTTCTGGTGATTTTAGGATGCTTTCTGGAACGGGTGAGTTTGTGCACGGGCCCTTTAAGAGCCAGTTTTAGTTTCTTTGTGAACCGGGTTTTCTGGGGGTGCTACCCAATGCTTTAGTAGCAGGCAAAGTCAGATATTATGCCGCTGGTGTCGATTGTGCTGGGTCCACAAAATGCCCCCAGCGGGGGCGCTCCCCGGCTCAGGGCCCCGCGCCTCCAGGGAGGGTGCGTACCTGTGAGCTGCTCCCGGCGGCCGTGACGCTGGCGGCTTGTGAAGGCGGCGTTTTTTCTCTCCAGAAGGGAGTCTCTGCCTCTTCCACCTCAGAGAGGATTGTCCGTTGTTGCAGGAGTTCCTCTTATCCAGTTTTCAGTTCTGTCTCAGGGGTAATTTTTCCACGAGTAGTTGTAAATTGGCTGTGTCCACGGGAGGAGGTGAGTTCAGAGTCTGCCTACGCCGCCATCTTGACTCCCTTATCCCTAAAATATTCCTTTCATTTAGCTTTTTTCCAATCATCCTCTTGAGGTGATTGCCAGGACCCTCAAAGATACAACACTAACACCCATCTTAGGCTCTAGGCAGAGGGAGAAGAAATTTATTATATGTTCCCACTCATCACAGGTCTCTTGGGCTTGAAGATTGGTATTTAAAGATAATTTACATATTTCAAAGAAAGACATTATCATAGGGTCGAGGTTTCAGCAATTAAATTATGAAATCCTTAGCCAAGATTTCAGCTATGTTCTGCTTTTTTTCCTGATTCAAAGCAAAGAGATTTTCTATCCTCTTTTCAAAATATATGATTTATCTTTTTATTTTTTATTTTTTAAAATTTTATTTATTTATTTTTTCCCCCAAAGCCCCAGTAGATAGTTGTATGTCATTGTTGCACAGCCTTCTAGTTGCTGTATGTGGGACGCGGCCTCAGCATGGCCGGAGACGCAGTGCGTCGGTGCGCGCCCGGGATCCGAACCCGGGGCCGCCAGCAGCGGAGCGCGCGCACTTAACCGCCAAGCCACGGGGCCGGCCCTCAAAATATATGATTTATTTGGACATTATTTAAAGGAAAAATAAGGCAAATCAGAGGAACAATGTCTTTACATTGATACTTGCTTGTTTCCTTTAAATTCAAATCTATTGAATAATCACTCTGCTGCTATTGCGCCATTTTTAGCACAAAATTTTGTCTGTCCTCCTCTTAAAATGATCCTTTTTATCAACATAGTAATACCTCAAAGTTAGTTGACCATCAATTTTTACTCAATATGCACTTCAGTTGAATTCTTTTTTTTTTTTTTTTGGTGCGGAAGATCGGCCCTGAGCTAACATCTGCCAATCCTCCTCTTTTTGCTGAGGAAGGTTGGCCCTGAGCTAACATCTGTGCCCATCTCCCTCCACTTTATATGTGGGATGCCTGCCACAGCATGGCTTGATAAGCAGTGTGTAGGTCCGCGCCCGGGATCCAAACCTGTGAACTCTGGGCCACCAAAGTGGAGTGTGTGAACTTAACCACTGTGCCAATGGGCCAGCCCCTGAATTCTTTTTTAAGTAGCCTCTCTGTGTGGAAAAATCTCCATTTTTGCAACTCCTTCACAGAAGTTTTTTTAATTTTTTTTTATTTTTTATAATCTCCTGTTTAAAGAACAAATGTGCCGGTAGGTGTTTATAACACCATCTCTTCTTTCTCTCTCTAAAAATGTTTCAAGAGAAAGTTCAAGTTCTTTTTGTATGAATCTTTAACTAAAGATCATTGTGGGGAGGGGTCCCAACAGGCCCAAGCTAGAGAGAAACCTGAGTTATCTTTTGGTCAAAGAGGTTTACACAGACGCCAGCTCTAAATTATTTCCAAAGAGAAGAACAAGGTTCTCATTCTTTCCTGTCATTTCTCTTCTCTTGTCTCACTCTTTTCTCTTATTTTGCCTTTTCTTATCTCTCATTTTAATTTTTCTTTCCCTCGTCACCCAAAGCTATACTTTCCCTTTTTTCTATTTATTTTCCTATCCTATTAAAATATTCTCTTTCCCTTCTTTCTGTCTCTGTGTTATCTTAAAGCTTGATGCACTCAGCATGCATTTTTTCCACTTTGACTCACAAACTCCTGTTTCTTTCCCTTGACACCAAATTCCCCCCCCCCCCATGGAAAATGTAAACATCTAGAGGTCTGGTCCTGTGATAGGACCTGGAAGCACCGGCTACTTGATGGAAAAGTCACGGGGTTCTGTGTGCGGGCTGTAGGGGGTGTTGCAGTGTGAGGCTTGTCCTGGGTGCAGGAGGAGCAGCAGTCTTGCTCCCCACAGAGCTCTGAGGAGCCTGAACCAAGAGCTTTCTCAACAGAGAGGAGACACAGGTGCCAGGAAGCACCAGGTTCCCTGAAGAAGGGCCATCTGTTAAAATGCTGTGCTGACACAGAGGTGCTGGTCCCCCTTGAGAGCCCAGTCTCTGGGGTGGGGCCATATCTCCAGCTGAAGAGGGCTGGAAAGGAGCCCCCAGACAGCTTGGCTGAAGCCATGGCCTCTGCACATATCTTAACGCTTGCAATTCTCTTCACACTGAGTGAGTAATATCCCCTTCCCATTTTACACCTGTGTTATTTGCTTACATTCTTTTCAGCAGCTTCCCTGATGCAATGTGGATTAATTTACAGGTGGGCTGAGAGCTCAGTCGGTGACTCAGCCGGAAGATCAGGTCACTGTGGCCGAAGGGGATCCACTCACTGTGAAGTGCACCTATTCATTTTCTGGGAGCCCTTATCTCTTCTGGTACGTCCAATATCCCAACCAAGGCCTCCAGTTCCTTCTGAAATACATCACAGGGGACAACCTGGTTAAAGGCAGCAACGGTTTTGAGGCTGAATTTAATAAGAGCCAAACTTCTTTCCACCTGAAGAAACCATCTGTCTTCGGGAGTGACTCTGCTGTGTACTTCTGTGCTGGGAGTGACACAGTGGTGGGGGCTGCAGGGAGAGCTGAACACAAACCCCCGAGAACAGTAAAAACCATTTTCCTGAAGGCTTTATGTCCCTCCACAAGAGGGTGGTGTGGTTCCAGGTCACGTTACTTATTATAACTAAATTACAATTTAAAGCCACAGAATTTGTTCATTTGACAAATATTTATTGAATCCTTATGTGCCAGGTACTGTGTTAAGCACTGATCATAAAGAGATGAAAGAAACGATCCTTGTGCCAAGGTTGAATCCACATTGAATCCCTTGTGTGCAAGACGTGATCCCAAATATTTACAAACCCATTAAATTCTCACTCACCACCATGATCATGAGCTTCACTTTACAGATGAAGGGACTAAGACACAGACAATTTAAGTATCTCACTCAAGTCACAAAACTATTAAATGGCAGATTGAAACCCAGGCACTCTGCCTCACGAGTGCATGGTCTATCCACTCCACTTATCTGCCAGCCTATAGGCTCCTTGAGGCATGAGACTGTGATTTCAGCGATGGCGTAGCCCTATCTCCAGAAATGGTCCCTATCAAAAAAAGGTGTGGTTGTAGGAATGAGCAGTAAATCAACAACTCAAAAACAGTTTTGTAAGTGCTAAGATAGAGGATTGCAGAAAATGCAATGTGCAGTGAGGAAATAGAAGTAGCTTAGCTGTGGAAGAAGGAGAGAGAGAATGCATAATGGAAGGAGAATTTGAACCAGGAGAGGATTTAAACATGTAGTTCTACACATGGCTGCTTACAGCTCCTGTGCTCACATCTCCTTATGTACACCATTGAGAAGGATTGGACTTGATGCTCCTCCCTCCCTCCCTCCCCCTCTCTCCCTCTCTTCCTCCCCCTCCCTCCTTTCTTTCCTCCTTCCATCACTCCCTCCCTCCCTCCCTCCCTCCATGTGTCTATCTCCCTTCCTCTCTCTCTCTTTCTCTTGCTCCAATTTAGAATATCCTGAGAAGGGCTCTGGTTGACTCAATGTGAGTCACATGCTCTTCCTAGGACTAACCAGTGGTGGTTGTGGGTGTGGGTTGCTAGGATTAGCCCAGCTTTGCTTGCACATTTGGCCAATTAATGGTGGCTGGGGGGATGATTCTGCAAAAAGTTAGCAGTTCCATTTTGAACTACGTGGGTCAAAGAAGTATGCCCCCAAAGAAATTAATTTTTACATAAGGACTTATATTTGTTTATTTTTTCCAAATGGATAACCAATGATAGGAATACCACTTATTGAAAAACTCACTCCTGCCCCATAGATTTGGAATACTACATTTATAGTACACTAAATTCCCAAATATACCTGGGTCTGTTGTTAAACTCTATTCTTGTAGTTCTGTGCTATAATGTGCTCCTTTAGGGAGAGTCACTCTCCAGCCTCTGGCTTACACCTTGTGATCTACTCCCCTTCTTTTCCTATCCCTAAGTCCATCACATACCTGAGGGGCTTTGCAAACAAGGATGTGGACACCTTGCAAACAAGGATGTGGACCTTAGTCCAGATGTCTATAATCCCTGCAAACAGGCATCCTTTGGCGCCCCTTGAGCCGAGGATTGTGTACACTAGTGGGCTATCTGCATCTCGGAAGGTGGTTTTTGGAAGAAGCACATGCAGACCTTAAAAGTGGATCTGGGGACATGTGTGCAGGGAATTTTGGGATCCTGAGTACGCAGAGCATGGTCTAGATGAGGTATTTAGACTCCAGTGGTCCATGTATCCTTGGCTCTTTGGATTTCTCATAGGGATTAGGGTAAGAGCAGCTAAAAGAAGGCTGGAGCTGAGCTTTTTAAAGTGCACAACTAGAGCAGGGACATTGTTTGCTCATGTCTAAGAGTGGGAGCATTGTGTACTATTACTGCCCCAAATGTATTTTGGGGTAAATGGCTATTCTCAGCATACTACACCATCAACCTCGCTCCGTGGTCTGCTTCTGCCTTTGATACTTTTAAGTAGGTTTTATGCGAGTCCTGCAAGTGAAAGAAGGGTGTTTACACAATTACAACTCATTCATTCATTTACCTACTCATTCAACAATTATTTGTAGGATCCCCACTACGTGCCAGGCATTGTTCTTGTCATTGGGAGTACAACGGTGAACAAACTCTTCCCATCCAGTCATTTCCCAGACTTGGAAGGTGTTGATACCATTTCCCTACCCAAATGAAATTATTTCTCAGTCAAAGACACACAACTCTCGAGAATATTTCCTTCTCAGGAAGACTCTCCAGGGTCAGACTAGCCCTCAGACACTTGTTTTCATCATGTGATGCGGTGGGAGGGGAGTCATGTAGGGAAATGGGAATCTATATTTTCTCCATGTTTTGAGTGTCTGGGAGAGACAACCGTGTTTCCTTAGATGTTCTGTTTTGTCATTTTGTCCTGGTAATTGGCTTGTATTACTTCGAGGAGGAAAGTTAACCTAGTGCTCTTTTTTTCTTATGCTTACTGGAAAATTTTCCTTACAACCATGTAACCTTAAGGCAAAACTAGAGATTCCATAGAGTTTCTCTTTGCAATACTAATTTTTTATTCCTCCTTTTATCTCACTTCAAGAACGCTGTGGAAAGAGGACTGAATTAAGAATTAGGAAGCGTTTTCTATTTCCTGATTATTCTTCTAGATAACTATGTGCCATTGGACAAGACATTTATACTCTATGTGCCTCATCTCCTAATTCATAAAAGTGAGATAATTGGAAGGATTGTTGTGTAGATCGCATATGTAAAACTATGTCTTAGATTCCAAATAAAAGGGGGCTTTGAGGGCTGCATAGCAGCCAGATACTTAGGTCACTGCTATAGACTGAATGTTTATGTTCTCCCCAAAATTTATATGTTGAAGCCTAATCCCCAGTGTGATGGTATTTGGAGGTGGGGCCTTTAGGAGGTGATTAGGTCATGAGGATGGAGCCCTCATGCATGGGATTAGTGTCCTCATAAAAGGGCCTCCAGAGATCTCCCTCACCCCTTCCTCCACGTGAGGACACAGCAGGAAGATGGTGGTCCGGGAACCAGGAAGTGGGCTCTCACCAGACACCAAATCTGTTGGCACCTTAATTTTGGACTTCCCAACCTCCAGAACTGTGAGAAATAAATGTTTGTTGTTTAAGCCACCCAGTCTATGATATTTTTGTTATAGCAGCCTGAATGGACTAAGACAGTCACCAACACTAAGAGCTCCTATATCTTCTCTCAGCTTCTTATATTTGGACTGAACATGAGAAGAAAATAAACTGCCATCTTGTTTAAGCTACTTTACCTTGGCCATTGCCACATCAGTTGGACCTGTATTCTAATACCATCTTGTATACCTGAAAACCTGTTTTTAGGAAAGGAGCTAATATTGTTTCTTTACATTGTGGTTAAATTGTATTTAAGCAACAACATTTTTTTCTATTACTTGTGGAATCATAGTTTTTGTCCCTAAAATATAATTCTAAGCATATTAGAGAAGATAGGGGTAGAGAAACATTTTGGGAGGCAGAAAAGTCCTGGTTTTCCTGAGAACACTGGGTGTAGACAGCCACTTGCTCCATCCACGTGAGAACTTGCCCCTGCCTGGATGCTAGGGGGATACCTCCCCTCAGGAGAAACCACCCTCCACAGAACCATCTTATCCTCCATCCAGTCCTCCCTCCTCTAATCTTTTTCTGATTGCATAGTGAGCTTCACTGGGTCCTCTGCAAGAATCCAGAGGCACCTCAAATTGAATGGTGCAGAGCTTAGCTCTTCATCTTTTCCCCTTCCCAAAACAAAATGAAACAAAACAAGACAAGACAAACTTACTCCTTCTATTTTCATTTTCTATATGAAACAATGGCACCACCATCTACTCAAGTGCCATCCACTGTCTTGCTTCTAGGTCTGTCCAGATACTGTTCCTTCTGCCTTCCTACTTCCTACTTCTTCCTACTTGGCCCAGGTTCTTTCTTTACTAGGTTCGTTCCTCCTCTTCCCTTAGCTTTTAGTTCATGTGTCACCCCGGCTGGGAAGTCTTCCTGAAGTCCCACAACCAAAGCACTTTCTCTTCCTGTATATTCCTATAGTACTCGGTACTTTCCCTATAACAGCAGTTATCAGAGGACTATCACTGCTTTTAAAATTCTCTTCCTTATCACTAGACCACTGGGTCCTTCTCATCATTGAATGTCCAGTGCCTATCTCAGTGCCTGACCCAAGTAGGGACTCCACAAATATTGTTTGAGTAAATTGATACTTACCAAGAGTATGGAAATATCCTTATTCTTTAATCCAGGAAATCCCCTTTGTAGAAGCTAGTCTGAAGAAATAATTGAAAGTGTAGACAAAGATTTACATACAAAGGTGTTTATCATAGTAGTCTTTCTAAAATCCAAATATTTAATACTAGGAAAATTGATAAATAAATTATAGTACATCTCTATCATGGAATGTTTTGAAGCCATTGAAATTGAAATTTTGTGTATATTTATTGACAAGCAAAAATGTTTGGGAAATAACTTTAAGTTAAAAAAAAACCTAGAGTACCCAAATGTGTGTGTGTCTGTGCACATGCAATCCAATTTTGTTAAAAATATTTATGCATAGACAAAAGACTGAAAAGAAATATACCCAAATATTATTCAATCATATTTCTGGGACATGGCATTACGCATGATTTTTATATTTTATACTTTTTCATATTTTCCAAATTCTGTATTTAGAACTCATTATTTTAATAACCAGAAAAAGACCCACTTTTAAAAAATTTAAAATGTTCCTCTGTTTGATGGCTCTTGCTATATAGGGCATGATTTTCCCTCTCAACCTCCGGAACTTTCTAGAATTTGCTTTAACAATTGTTTTGATTTTTTATTATATGTATATACATATGTGTATAGCAAATAGCATTAATGCATATTATGCATTTATCCAGATCCTTTGAACACAAAAGATGTTTTTCAAAGGAGCACATATACAATATATAATTATTAGCACCATGTGTTAGTTTGCTAGGGCTGCCATAACAAAATACTACCAACTAGGTGGCTTAAAGTCCAAAGAGCCTTGAAGTCCAAGATCAAGGTGTCAGCAGGAATGGTTCCTTCTGGAGGCTGTGAGGGAAGGATCTCTTCCAGGCCTCTCTCCTTGGCTTGTAGATGACCATCTTCTCCCTGTGTCTCTTAATATTATTTTCCCTTTATTCGTGTCTGTCTCTGTATCCAAATTTCCCTTTTTTAAAAGGATATCAGTTATACTGGATTAGAATCCACCCAAATAACCTCCTTTTATCTTGATTACTTCTGTAAAGACCTATGTCTAAATAAGGTACCGGGGATTAGGACTCTAACATATCTTTTTTTGGGGTGGGGGAGGGACACAATTCAACACACAACACCACAACAATTAATGATTACTTTCATTCCAAAGGCTGAGACATAGAAAAACTTTTGGTGTTTCTTCCTCTAGTTGCTTGATATCCAGTAATGTTCTCCTAAGTGAGATAATAGATGGTGACACAGAAACATCAAATTCCATTTGTTGGCCTGAAAATGTAAGATCATTTTGATCTTGTGACATTTCCTACGTTAAACATAGTTTGTGTTTGTATAGAACACTGTGTTTTAGCAAGAACGTTCTTGTGCTCGTTTAACCGAGCCCTGTAATCTCTCTTACACAGATAAAGAAACTGTGCCCCTCAGAAGGGAAATGATTTGCACAAATTGTACAACCAGCAAATCCAGAGAATTGCTTACAATCCAGTTTGTCTAACTCCTCATTCAGTATTTCTTCTGTCCCATAAAATAGACTCCATGCTCCACACGACCAAGCCAAACTAGCTGCTACTGCATTTAAAAAAAGAAATGTGATGTTCCATAAGTGCATGGGTCTGAGATCTAGCGATTTTTGTGAAACATTTCTTCTGTCCAAGTATATTTACCACAAGGGGTCGCTGTTGCAACGAGTTGAGTCTAAACTGTAACCCTTTTATGTTTTATTTCTGTACAAGGTATCCTAGCATCTTCAGCTCCCTCATAAATACTTCCTTTCTCCTCCACTTGATACTGAGGGCAAGCTGGTTATTTATTCCATTGCTTTATGATATCTATTCTCTCGAAACGTTCCTAGAAGTCATCGGCGCTCACTGAGATTTTGCATGGAAAAATTGCTCACTCACAGTACCTTGGGCAATTCTAGACCTGGAAGAGGCACTTCCCAAATATTTTCTAGTGATTTTCTGTTCCAATATTATGTAATCAAAGAATTCAAACAACACACCACTATCTTTTCCACGTTAATGTGAGTATCTAACATGTTTTGATTACTGCGATTGACTGATTCAATTAACATTATGGTGTCTTTCGATTTGACTCTTTTCCTGAATGGCTGTTATTTAAAAATGTTTTGTGTGTGTTACTGTTATTGAGTTTATATCGGACATTTCTTGAAGGAAGAGTGAATGGTGGTAAAAAAGTCACGTATATAATCCCATACAAGTGCTTTCTACCGACTGTGGTAAACTGCACGTGATTCAGATGACAAGGAAGGAGATGGGAAGGAACTACAACTCACTGCTGACTATATACCATAGGCTGACTCTAAAGTGCCTATTATGGTTCCTAATTTACAGATGAAGAAACGGAAGCTCAGAGGAATGAGTTGCCCAAGGTCACAAGGTGGCAGAGCTGGGATTTGGGTTTAGGTCTGTCTGACTATGAACTTGTGTCTTTTCTTCTTCTGCACTTCACTTCCTCCCCGGTTAGGGGAATGATTCCACCTCAAATGTCCTTCCCTAGCTGGTCAGTAGGGACTAGTCAGGGGTCTGCTCCCGTTTTTAACATTTGTTAAGTGAGATCTGAGAAGTCGCTGTTAGATATGAACCTAGTGAGATTATAAAAGGACACCAGGGTGTCAGGAGATGAAAGGTCCAGTTCGGATGGCCTCATTTGCTCTTTTGTGGACTAAGATTAGGATTCTCTGTTTCATCTGGCTACACAGGGATCAGTGGAGGATTTCTGGGCATAAAGTACCAAGTCAGAACGGTTATTCTCAGAGCTCCATGTGTCTCAGAATGACTACAATAGATGGCCACCTTCTGGGACTGTGGAAAAGTGATGTGAATAAGGAGCCTGACAGAATCTACCCTCTCCTGCATTTGCTTCTTTCGGACCAAATCTATAAGGGGTTAGACCTTAGCAAAGATCTAAAGGGAAATCCAGGTTGCTATGCTGTTGGCTGGAAGTTTTTACCCCCTATTCTTCCAGAGTGTTCAGTTGAAGCTTGAAGGGAAGCCCATTCTGAGGAGTCGCCACCCTGCTATTGGCTGGCTCCTGGGGACAGCCCCGGGTGAGGGCTGCTAGTGTGGGCTCTGGAAGGTGCTGCTGTGTCTCTTCCCTGGTTCGTATCCTGGCCCAGGCTCAGACTCAGCAACAGAGCCTAGACCTTGGGTCCTGGTTTACACCTAGAATATGAGGCAGGTGACAAGACTGACAGTGCTCCTGATCTTGGGTGAGTTATTTTGGGATTAAGAAGAATGGAATCTGGATCTGGACAGGGATCTGCAACCTCACCTGCTACCAGTGCTCTTTATCCAAGATGTTGAGGGCTGGCTTTGAGGTCCTGTTTTCTCAAGGCAGTTATGTACATTATGTGAGGGGTGTCTTAGTGCAATCAAGATGTTCTGGGTTAGTGAGCCCCAGGTCCATCCATAAGAGGGAGAAATTAGACCTGTCCCGTCTATACATGTGCTCCTGGGAGTCCTTGGAATAAATATAAAAAATTTGTCCTGAAAATTGAGAAGTAAATTGTATGTGTCTGTGTATGGTGGGGAAGTAGGGTGTGGGGTGGATTTGACCGTGAGAGAGAAGCTGCAGGGTGCTGAGATGGATCTTCAATTCACCTTGATTTCCAGATAGGACTAGTTTTGTGTTTTTACTCCCACAGGTACTTTGAGCCTTGCTAAGACCACCCAGCCCGCCTTCATTGACACATATGAAGGACAAGAGGTGAACATACCCTGTAACCACAGCAACATTGCTACGGATGAGTACATCTTCTGGTACCGACAGTTCCCTAGCAAGGGACCACAATTTTTTATTCAAGGATTTAAGAAAAACGTGACAAATGAAGTGGCATCTCTGTCCATCCCCGCCGACAGGAAGTCCAGCACCCTGAGCCTGCCCCAGGCTGCCCTGAGAGACTCTGCTGTGTACTACTGCATCGTGAGTAACACACAGTGAGACAGACGGGGCTGCACCTGTGCAGTATCCCCTTGGGGTGGGCACCACAGCCCGGGGGAAGCTGAAAAGTGGTGCTTTCTAAAATGCTTATTTTATTTTCAGAAGGTATTAGAAAATCCATGCATCCTTTTACTATTTAAAAAATTTTTGATCTTATTTATTTCTTAAATAGGTATTCCACTTACATGATCTAAAATTCAAAAACTATAAAAAGGCATACAGTGCAATGTCTTCATGTCACCATTGTCCCTGAGCTGCTCGTTATTCAAAATGAGGCAATCTTGGTATTTATGCTACTGTTTCTTAGCTCACTGGTGCCCCTCAGTTCGTGTGTGTACACACACACACAGTGCACACACACATGTGCACATATTATGCAAACACACACTCCACACGCTTACATGCACACTGCACACAGTCAATGTGAACAACATGTTTCTCAGCTTTTGAAAAATTTAGCCCAAGTGTCGGATTATTATTCATTGTCGTACAAATTTTGAGCACACCTTTGGTCATTTTCAAGCACCTACAAGATGGTTTCCAAGTCTCCTGGGAGTTTAGCCATCTCACTCTCTCTCTCTATTGTCCCTCTTTCTCTTTTCTTTCGTCACATTCCCCTGTTGTGGATGGTATGGCAAGGAGAATGCAGATGACGGTAGAGAAGGGGATGGAGAGAGTTTTTGTTTCTGATTGGTGTGAACCTCTGCAGAAACAGAGGTTCTGGGTCATTATCACTTTTCAGAGTTGGGTCCTTTGGGGGCCCAAGGGAGACAGGAATAACGACAAAGTTCCTGGCAATCTTGCTAGTGCTCCTGTGGCTTCATCAGGACTATGAGGGTATTGTTGTTGTTATTATTATTATTATTTTTATGGGAGGTTGTCTTTGATTTTGGCAACAGGGAAAGCAATATTTGATATTTTCTGCTGAGACTGATAGGGCGAGACCATGGGATGGGAGGGTGTTTCCATCTAGCTCATCTTTGGTTTGAGTGGGGGAGTAGTAGTATGAAAAAACAAATAATGGTGGAGTGTTAGGGCCCATAAACTCATCTCCTTTGGCTGATGTCTTTCTAAACAGGGATGAGGAGCCTGCTGAAGGTGGAGCAGAGAGCTGAGTCACTGAATGTTCAGGACAGAGCCAGCTCTTCTCTCAACTGCACTTAAGAAGACCACTGTTTCCAGTACTTCATGGGGTACAGATAGTGTCCTGGAAAAACCCTAGGGTTTCTGATTCCCAGACTCTCAAGTGGAGAAAATGAGGAAAGGAGATTCACAGCATCTGAACAAAGACAAGATATACACCTCCCTGAACATCACAGATTTGAAGCCTGGAGATTCAGACACCCTCATCTGTGTAGCAAGTTCACAGTGATCCCCAAGTCCTTGGAGCCTCTGCCCAAACCAGCGGTGGAGGGTCCAGCCACACTCCTGACTTGAGAGTTGAGAGAGTGGAGTAGAGGGGAATCTCTGTAATGTTTCTATCTACTTACAAAAATAAATACCCATATCTGAGAGGCATGTGTGTTTATCTAAGGAAGACATTAGACTACTCTACAGAGGAATTTCCACCTAAAGGAAATTATAGGTAGAATATTGGCCTGGGTAGATGATCAAAATGTTCTCTATCCTCATCGGCATTTCATCCCATTTTTGTTCATGGTATCTCAGTTGGATGATGTCTTGGTTGTAGTCCAGAGGAAAAGAGCCCTGTCTTGAAGATGGGGGAACTAGGAGTACAGTCTGTGTTCTGTGAAGAAGTCGCTGACTATAAGGAAGCAACACAATTAGGTTTAATTTCAAGGTCTAGTTTTACGAACAGGAATCTGCATGTTGAGCACTTTGAACGAAAGCCACTGAGGGATGGTAGAAAGAGCACCGGGATTAGAAGGAGTAAATTCTAATTCTAGTTGTATTTCATCTTTGCTATGTGCCCTTGGGTAGCAAAACGGAGTGGAAAAAGAATAAGCATGGAAACCAGGCAATCCTGGGTTTGAATTTGAGACCTGTTACCCTTAAGAGTTTGACCTTTGTCATATACTTATGGGATCTGAGCTTTAATACCTCCTCCATAAAATGGGGATCATAATACTATCTTACAGCATTACTATGAGGTTAAAATAATATCACACCAAAAGTCCTGCACTTAAATAGCACTTATCAGACAAACTCTATCAATGTCCTGTGTTATCATTTCTCATAAAGGAGTTGTTAAACCTGATCGGCCAACCCTACAAAGCTGTTTCAAGGATGACATAAAATTTTGTGTGTTCAGATTCTTCATAAATTGAAGAAGACCTAAATAAATATAAGAAATTTTGGGGAGATAAATCTCTTGGTCTTATCTCTGAACAAAAAATCAATAAATTGATCAGCTGTTTTTCTGTATAAAGATCACATGACTTTTTTGCCAAATGATCCCCAGGGCGAGGCTTTCAAAGTTCAAGTAGATAAATGGTGGCTCATGAAATTATTGGTGTCTCTGGGTTCCCAGGGATGGATGGGTAACTCTCTGCCTCTAGGCTGAAGACAGCCTGTAAGAATGAATGATTACAAAATGTTCAGAGCTTTGTATAATTACAGAGACCAGGATGAGTTTTCATCTGGGTTTCCAGCAGTCAACAGTTTATCAAGGAACACAGCCCTGTTCTTATTTAGTGATAGGACTTTCATCTTAGTGATTAGAAGCAGAAGTATTTATCAAGTGCTCATTAGAGTAGGGCACTGGCTTAGATCTCACCACTACACTGAGCAGTATAATTTATTCTACCAAATTCCATTTCTTCCTAGAGACTATTATTCTCCTGTTCCAGTATGATCTGGTTGTTTAGTAACTTTTCTTCGCAGACTGTTTTTTTTTTTTTTTTTTTTTTTTAAATGTCATGCCAAACTAATCTCCTTTTGTGTGAATACGTGGATACTCACTGGTAAGTCAATATAGAATCCTTGCAAAGTGGATATTTTTTTTTTTTTAATTTTTTGTTTATTGCAGCAACATTGGTTTATAACATTGTAAAAATTTCAGGTGTACATCATTGTACTTCTATTTCTGCATGGACTACGTCATGTTCACCACCAAAATACTAATTACAACCCATCACCACACACATGTACCGAATTATCCCTTTCACCCTCCTCCCTCCCCCCTTCCCCTCTGGTAACCACCAATCCAATCTCTGTCCCTATGTATTTGTTTATTGTTGTTATTATCTACTACTTAATGAAGGAAATCATACGGTATTTGACCTTCTCCCTCTGACTTATTTCACTTTGCATTATACCCTCAATGTCCATCCATGTTGTCACAAATGGCTGGATTTCGTCATTTCTTATGGCTGAGTAGTATTCCATTGTGTATATATACCACAGCTTCTTTATCCATTCGTCCCTTGATGGGCACTTAGGTTGCTTCCAAGTCTTGGCTATCGTGAATAAGGCTGCAATGAACACAGGGGTGCATGTACCTTTGCAAATTGGTGTTTTCAAGTTCTTTGGATAAATACCCAACAGTGGAATAGCTGGATCATATGGTAGTTCTATCGTTGATTTTTGAGGAATCTCCATACTGTTTTCCATAGTGGCTGCACCAGTTTGCACTCCCACCAGCAGTGTATGAGAGTTCCCTTCTCTCCACATCCTCTCCAACACATGTTGTTTCCTGTCTTGTTAATTATAGCCATTCTGACGGGCGTGAGGTGATATCTCATTGTAGTTTTGATTTGCATTTCCCTGATAATTAGTGATTTTGAACATCTTTTCATGTGTCTGTTGGCCATCTGTATATCTTCTTTGGAGAAATGTCTGTTCAGGTCTTTTGCCCATTTTTTAATTGGGTTGGTAGTTTTTTTGTTGTTGAGATGCATGAGTTCTTGATATATTTTGGAGATTAAGCCCTTATCAGATGTATGGTTTACAAATATCTTCTCCCAATTGTTAGGTTGTCTTTTCGTTTTGTTGATGGTTTCCTTTGCTGTGCAGAAGCTTTTTAGTTTGATGTAGTCCCATTTGTTTATTTTTTCTATTGTTTCTCTTGCCCCGTCAGATGTGGTGTTTGAAAAGATGTTGCTAAGACCGATGTCGAAGAGCGTACTGCCTATGTTTTCTTCTAGAACTTTCACAGTTTCAGGTCTTACATTCAAGTCTTTAATCCATTTGGAGTTAATTTTTGTGTATGGTGTAAGGTAAGGATCTACTTTCATTTTTTTGCATATGGCTATCCAGTTTTCCCATTTTTCTTTTTTAGTGATAGGACTTTCATCTTAGTGATTAGAAGCAGAAGTATTTATCAAGTGCTCATTAGAGTAGGGCTCTGGCTTAGATCTCACCACTACACTGAGCAGTATAATTTATTCTACCAAATTCCATTTCTTCCTAGAGACTATTATTCTCCTGTTCCAGTATGATCTGGTTGTTTAGTAACTTTTCTTCGCAGACTGTTAATTAGAATTTATGAAAAGTTTTTTTCTGTTTACTGAATTATCTTTGTTTTTTTAGGGTCATTTAAAATTTATCTTGACGTTCATCATTCATATTGCAGACTTTCTCTAAATTTATGCTGATCCCTGGCTTATTTGAGAATGAAGTAATTATAAAAAAACTAACTGGAGATCCATGTAGGTGGCAAGGGCTTGTAAGCAGGCAGGATTTCCTTGAAAGCAATTGGGTAAAGAGGTGGCTATTTTTCTGAAACCTCTAAATACCAGCATGTGGAAGTGTTTGCTCTGAGAGTACTAATACCCATTCCAGTGTCAGTTGACTTCCTTTACATTTTACCAAAATTTTTTTAGAAGTTTCTTTTTCTTGCCTGGCAGGTGAAGCTTGGCTACAGAACATTCATCTTTTATGTATGTCAAAATGTGTGGGAAGGACAGAAGCTTTCAACTGAATGAATTACTAAAGTTTTGATTCAGACAAGATGAGGCTTGGAGTGACATCATCAAAATGGTTGCATAAGAATTTTTACCACTCATCTCCCCCAGAAACATATATTTGAACAATTATCTGCCTTCACAAGGGCCTTCACAAGAGCCAAGGATTACAGGTGAGGGATTACAGTAACTGGGTGAAGCACAGAAATAAGAAAATATGCATTGAGGAGGGTAAGGAAAGATAGATTCACATTACACTCATCAACCCTCCCCCAAGCCGAGACAGCCCATTGTGGAGAGAGACACCTTCCCTGTGGGAGGAGAGTAAAGTGAGTACCTGAATTCACTGCAGACCTCAGAGCTGGCTTGCCTCAGCACCAGGTGGACTCCCAAAGCCCTAGGTAGTTCCCTGAAGGCTCCTGCTAACCTAGGCCTCCCCTGCTCACTCCTGCATCTGCCAGCTCCAGTGGCCCCAGGTGCTTCCTGCATCCCCAGGTAGATCCTGTGGCACCAGGTTCCCAGTGGGCTCCTGTGAGCCAAGGCTCCCTGGATCACCTTGGCACCTACCAGCTCCAGTGACCCCAGGCAGCTCCCAGTGCTCCAGGTTCCCAGAGCGCCCCTGTGAACTGAAACCCTTGATCCACCCCAGTATCTGCCAGCTCCTCTGGCCCCAGGTGGCTCCTATTGCTCCCAGCTCCCATAGGCTCCTGGTGGGATCCTATGAAGCTAGTCTCCCAGCTCTCCCAAGCACCAGCCAGCTCTCATGAGCCTGGGCAGCTCCTGTGTTCCCAAGCTCCCAACTGGCACCTGCAAACCCAGAACCCTGACTGGGCCCAGTGCCAGGTTGACCACTGTGGACCCGGGCTTTTGGTGCACTTCAGCAGTAAGCCTGCCCCTAAACACTCCACCAGATGGCCCATCCAGAATCTCTGGCTGGTGAATATGACTGTCAAAGCCAGTCTGTAAAGCCTGGAAGAGATGCCTACTTCTTTAAATGTTAAGACACCAATGCAAGGACACAAGGATCATGGATAATCAAGGACCATGAATAACCAACCACCAGAGGAAACTAATAAAACTCCAATGCCTAACCCTAAAGGAGACCTATGAACTGTCTGACAAAGATTTCAGAATGGTCCTCTTAAAGAAATTCAGGGAACTACAAGAAAACACAAATGGAAAACTAAATGAAAATAGGAAAACAATACATTAACAAAACAAGAAGTTCAACAAAGATATAGAAATCATTAAAAAAAATCAAACAAGAATCCTCGAGTTGAGGAATAGAATGAGTGAACTGAAGAATTCAAGAGAGAGCTTCAACAGCAGATTTGGCCTCAGAAGAAAGATAACCTAGAAGAAATGGACACATTCTTAGAAACATACAGCCTACCAAGACTGAATCATGAAGAAATAGAAAATCTGAACAGACCTATAATGAGTAAGGAAGTAGAAACTATAATAAAAAATTCTCCCAACAAAGAAAAGCCTAGGACCAGATGGTTTCACAGGTGAATTAAATAAGAATTTACATTTAAATAAGAATTAACATGAATCCTTCTAAAACTTATCCAAAAACCTGTGGTTTTGGGGAGACAACACTCCCAAACTCATTTTATGAGGTCAGGATGACCCTGATACCAAAAACAGATAAGGACACTACAAGAAAAGAAAACGATATCCCTAATGAATATAGATGCAAAAATTCTCAAGAAAATAACAAGTAAACCAAATTCAACAACACATTAAAAGGATCATACACCACGATCAAGTGGAAATTATCCCTTGGATGTAAGGATGGTTCAACATGTGCAAATCAATCAATGCAATACACCACATTAACAGACTGAAAGGTAAAATCACAGGATTATCTCAATAGTTGCAGAAAATGCAATTGACAAAACACAACATCCTTTCATGATAAAAACTCCACAAATTGAGTATAGAAGGAATATACCTCAACATAATGAAGGCCATACGTGACAAACCCATAGCTAATGTCATACTCAACGGTAGAAGGTTGAAAGCTTTTCCTCTAGGATCAGGAACAAGACAAAGGTGCTCAGTCTCACCACTCCTATGTAACATAGTACTGAAAGTCCTAGCCATAGCAATTAGGCAAGAAAAAGATATAAAAGACATCCAAATTGGAAAGGAAGAAGTAAAATTGTGTCTGTTTGCAGATGATCTGATATTTTATATAGAAAATCCTAAAGACTCCACCAAAAACCTGTTAGAACTAATAAACACAGTAAGGTTGCAGGATACAAAATCAACATACATAACTCATTTGCATTTCTATACACTGACAATGAACTATCTGAAAAGAAATAAAGAAAACAACCTCATTTAAAATTTCATCAAAAATATTAAAATAATTAGGAACAAATTTAATAAAGGAAGTGAAAGATCACTACACTGAAAATTACAAGACACTGATGAAAAAAATGAGGGAGACAAATAAATGGAAAGGTATCTCATGTTCATATATCAGAAGAATTAATATTGTTAAGATGTCCATACTACCCAAAACAATCTACACGCTCAATAAAATCTCCATCAAAATTCCAATGGTATTTATCATGGAGATGGAAAACACAATCCTAAAGCTTGTATGGAACCACAAAAGACCCAAATAGCAAAAGCAATCTTGAAGAAGAACAAAGTTGGAAGCACCACAGTTTCTCATGTCAAAATATATTTCAAAGCTATAGTGATCAAAGCAGTGTGGTACTGGCATAAAAACAGACACATAGATCAATGGAACAGCACCGAAAGCCCAGAAACAAACTTTCACATATACAATCAACTAATATTTGACAAGGGAGCCAAGAATACTCAATGGGGAAAGGATAGTCTCTTCAATAAACGGTGTTGGGAAAACTGGACAGCCACATGTAAAAGAATGAAACTGGACTCCTATCTTACAACATACACAAAAATCAATTCAAAATGGATTAAAGGCTTGAACATAATACCTGAAACCATAAAGCTCCTAGAAGGCACTAAAAGGGATAGATCCTTGACATCTGTCTGGGCAATGATTCTTTTTGATTTGACACCAAAAACAAAGGCAATAAAAACAAAAATAAACAAGTGGGAGTACATCAAACTAAAAAGCTTCTGCACAGCAAAGGAAATCATCAACAGAATGAAAAGGCAACCTACTGAATGGGAGAAAAGATGTGCAAAATACATATCCAATAAGGGGTTAATATCTAAAATACACAAGTAACTCATACAACTCAATTGCAAAAAAACACCCAATTGGATTGAAAAATGGGCAGAGGATCTGAATAGACATTTTTGCAAAGAAGACATACAAATGGCCAACAGGTACATGAAAAGATGCTCAACATCACTAATCATCAGGGAAGTGCAAATCAAAACTACAATGAGATGTCACCTCACACCCATTAGAATGTCAAAAGACAAGAGATAACAAGCATTAGTGAGGCTGTGGAGGAAAGAGAACACTTGCACTCTGTTGATGAGAATATAAACTGGTACGATCACTATAGAAGACTTAATGAACATTCCTCAAAAAATTAAAAATCAAATTACCATATGATCCAGCAATCCCACTTCTGAGTTTATATCTGAAGGAAATGAAATCAGTCTCTCAAAGAGATATCTACACTCCAGTGTTCACTGCAGCATTATTCATAACAAGCCAAGACATGGAAATACCTAAATGTCCATTGATGCATGAGTGGATAAAGAAAATGACATATATATATATTTCATATATGCTAAATGAAATAATTCAGACAGAGAAAGACAAATACTGCATGTTTCATTTATATGTGTAATCTAAAAAAAGCTGAACTCAAAGTAGAGAGCAGAATAGTGGGTGCCAGAGGCTGGGGGTGGTGGGTGAGAAGTGGGAAGATGTTGACCAAAGGGTGCAATCATCCAGCTATAAGATGAATAATATCTGGGGATCTAATGTACAGGAGGATGCCTATAATTAACAATACTGTATTATACTTGTTAGTTATTAATAGAGTAGATCTTAAAATTTATCTCCACAAAAAAACAGTAATTATGTGTGGGGATGGAGGTGTTAACTAACCTTCTTGTAATAATCATTTCACAATACATCAAATCATCAAGTTGTACATCTTAAAGTTACATATGTTATATGTCAATAATATCTCAATAAAGCTGGAAAAAAAGGGAATAGCAAGCACACAAAAAAGTAGATATGGTGAGGCTTTTAATACATGAAAATTAGACTGTTTTATTACTTGAAATTGACTGTAAAAGCTATGAGATCTACTGAGATATTAAAGAGGAGAGTGAGAGGAAAATTGGACAGGCAGTGATGGAGAAAATTAAGCTATGTCCTGCTTTTCTGCCATTGAGTCTAGCCCATTTTGTAAACCATCTTATTAATACATAAGAAATATAAGTATACTTCTGATCAAAGATGGTAGACTGACCATGTAGGATTTTCACCTCACACTCCCAAGACTACAGATTGAAGGGCTCTCTGTGGGAGCAAGCATCCAGCTGCTCTAGCCTGGCTTCCCTCTGCAGGGTTCTTTCTCGAGTAAACCAAGTGAGGCTCAGTCTCACTGCTGCTCTCTCCTCCCTTTGGCAACAGTGGTGGTCACGGCAGGCCTCTTCCGACAGATCTTTCCAGACAAGAGTCAAATATCGGTCTCTGTCTCCCCAGACTCCAGGGGACACATATCAGATTCTCCCAGGAACTCTCTTCTGCTCTCTTCTCTTTGCAGGGCAGGACAGGCCTCTCCTGCAAAGTTTCTGCATTGCAGCAAGCATTCAGCTGAGGAGAAATATGTCTCAGTTTCATCTTCTGGCAAGTACTTCCCAGCTTTCTGAGAGATTCTGGTGCTTAGCTTGAAGGAGGGAACAATCTTTCCCAAAGGAAGGCAGAGGAAATGCCACAGAGCCCTGTCTAGGAATACTTTTCAAAGAATTCTTTCTTCCTCTCTGCATCTCTCAACTTCTCTCACAGGCTGGGGGCAGATGAAGGGCTTAGGGTTTCAGGACAAATTTATCACTCTCACCAAGTCCTGTTGGATATGCCTAACTTCTCAATTTAGATTTTTTAGGAACCTATCCATATTGTCCTCAGCCTTTGTTGAAATGATAAAAAACAGGAAAACTCCTCATTGTCTAATTAAATTTAGTTAATATCCATTCATTCTCCACAGTGAAAGCAGACTTTGCAGCTCATTTATACTATACTTGATGGTCATATTACTATTTACTTTTGAGTTTTAGACAAGAAGCATCTACCTGTACCTGCTGGTCCACCGCGTCAGTCAGTGCTCATTCTCCTCTGTGTGAGACGGAGCTGCTGACGCTCCTACTCGGCCCTTCCTGCTCTTTCCCTCCCCTGTCCCCACACACTGTCCCCACGTTGTACCTTTACGTTCTTTTGATTATAAATGTTTTTATTCTTTTTTTTGTCTAGATGTTGGTTTATAAAATTAAGAAACAATAAATGTCATTATATTATTACAACTGGATATTTTGTTATTTTGTTACTCCACACCAGGCAATGTGAACATTTCCCACTCTAAAAAGCCAATGTCATAGCCAAAGAAAAATGTTCCCAGCATCATCAGTTGGCTTTTCTTTTCCCAAATTCCCTAAGTTACTTAAAATAATTTCACATTTATGTCACCCCTTTCTTGTACCTTTTTCCCCTCTGCAGTTTATAATTACTTACATTTTTATTTCTTTGGAATAAAAACAATATACTTTTATCATTTTCTCATTTTTTATATTCTTTTAATCACTTATCTACTGAGAAGAACCTACCTTCTTCTTTTTAATTTTTTAAATCTTTACTGGTCTAAACTCCCAGTTCTTGATTACATATTCTGCTAGAATGGCCTTACCTTTTTGGAATTGATGATTTTGTGAGATGTTCTAGGGGAGTGACTGGTCTTTTTCTTTCTTGATTTTTTTCTTCTTTTAGCAGCAGCTAAGTAATATTTTTGTTTTAATTGTCTTGATGCTCAATTTCGACCTGCCAGCAGCTCCATACCCAAAACTGAGCCTGGGTCAGTTGACCTGATTCCCCCGCCCTAAGGATTATTCTGATGCTTCTGTGTAATCTGTTGTGGGCAATGACTCAGAAGACTACTGTCCTCGTCCACTCAATTTTTCTGTGAAGTCTCTTAGTTTCTCTCTTCTTATGTGTCTCCATACCTGGAGTGAACAGTATGGACCATAGAGGGTCACACACTCACTTAGGGAGGGACGGAATGTCAAAACACCCACAAATCACGTCATGCCAGTGAAATCTAAAGGACAAGAAAAATTGTGCATCTGTGAGGATTATGACTATACGTGTTTTCAATTGAAAGGTATGAATATTCCTCAGTTACCTGAGATGAGGAGTTTGCCCAGCCTGTTCCTTTCTGAGTCCCTCTCTAATTATGCCCGAAATAGCAAGGGGTATGGCAAGAACTTACTAGAAGAGCTACTTCTGTTTGGCCTCCAGAGGGCAATGTTGCACAAACTAGAATTATAGCTCAAGACCTGCATCATTCCCTCAGCTCCTCCTTCACAGAGCTGGCTGAGGTGTCCAGCTGGAGCTCTTTGCAGACAGTGACATCTGAGGAGAGTTTAGAAGTCAGAAAACATCCAGATTTGTCAAGGAAGAGACTCTTCCACACATCTCAGGAACGTGCTTAGGCGAGATTCTACAGCACCAAGCATACCCATTCTTCCTTGTTCCAAGGGTGCTTTTTCCTAAGCCATATTCCGACCTGTTCAGGGAAGATCCTCAAAAAGGATCCCACAGCTTCTTCAGCCATGAGCTTGGTTTCCATGCCAGTGCTTATGATACTTTTTGCCCTGAGTGAGTAAATTTTGTTCCATCCTCTTTTTCCCTAGAAGTACCTTCTCTTAATAGGTAAGTCTGTCCTGGCCTCACTGACTCAGCACTGATGTTTCAGGAGGAACCGGAGCCCAGTCGGTGACCCAGCCTGACGTCCACATCACCGTCTCTGAGGGAGCCCGTCTGGAGCTGAGGTGCAAATACACATCTTCTGTTTCACCATATCTCTTCTGGTACGTGCAATATCCCAACCAAGGACTCCAGCTTCTCCTGAAGTACACGTCTGGAAACAGCCTTGTTTCAGGCATCAAAAGTTTTGAGGCTGAATTTAGGAAGAACGAAACCTCCTTCCACCTGAGGAAACCCTCAGCCCTTTGGAGCGACTCGGCCAAGTACTTCTGTGCTCTGAGTGACACAGTGCCTGGGACTGCAGGGGGAGCTGAACACAAACTTCTGTTGAATGTGAGACTTTCAGTGACTCCAGGGATCAGCCTGGGGCATTTTCAGTAAGATCTCATGTTCTATAAAGACGAATAGGGCAGAGGGGACTAAACTGCTTAGCTCTTGTGCTGACATGGTCTTTACTTAATATTCAAGGAGTCAGGATTCATGAGGAAAGGACACTTCATGAGAAAAACACAGTGTCTCCAACAGACCAGAGACTGGAACTTACTCAGAGAGTCACTTCAAATAGGAGAGTGGCAAGGACTGTTTTGTGTGGGGATTGCCATGTGACCTGTGACCAGAGAGGAGAGTACTGTGACAGTCTACACTGGTGGTTTTAATCCATTACGGGCACCCTAGGCTTCACTCTAACTGAAGAACTTTTCTTAAGGTCCTAGATAATCCCATCTGTGTGTGAATATTTGACAAACTGAATGGGGAGATGAAGGTTAACAACAGTTAGAGGAAGGGACTGAGGAAAACGTGATAAAAGGAAATCACTAAGCATACAGGGAGAATATTTACTGAATGCTCCTGTCATTTACTCAGCTATTCCATTTTAACATAAGCTCAAAAAGATGGAGCTCAGATTTCCTTCTATAAGTCTGTCACTGGATCAGGCTGACAAAGGCTCGGGCTATGATAACATGACAGAGGTGATTATTGAAGTGGAGTTGAGAGTAGAAATCTGTTAGAGCTAAGTGGGACTGGGGGCTCCAGTAGAAAATGTCTATATGATCTATTTCCTTTTTTCCTAATTTTTATAACTAAAAATTCTTAAAATGAACTTCTACTCCACAGACTTAGAAGTTACTCTAATACTCCTGATGAAATTTTTTCTCCTATATCTCCTCTGAGGAAAAAGACAAAGAAATGAGGGAAATATGGCATATAAATAGAGAGAGGAGAAAAGGGAGAGGTATAAGACAAGACTAGGAGGAAAAGGAGAAACATTTTGCTTGAACTGCAAAGTGTGGCCCTCACTTCATGTTCACAGAGCAGAATCAGCCATGTGGGTGTGCAGGATGTGGGGGAAAAGGTTGGATGAGAGAAGAGAGGAGGTGGGAATGAGATCACGGTGGACATTCTATACATGTCCTATTTCCTTTCCTCCCAAGCAAAGTCTTATTTTAGACATATGCTAAGTTCATGTATAAATATAAATCTATATTTTCTAGATTTATAAAACTAGTCTAATTTCTTTTATTTGTATTTACTTTTCTAACAAAGGAGATTAACAAAATGATGTGTAACATGAAACAGTATTCCTTTGTTAAACATTCCATATAAATAAATTCTCAAATTATCTATCAACCTATGTATCTTGATTCTTGTTTAGAAAGCAGGGTCCCTGAAACCATGATCTTCCAGGATGTGTTGACCCAGATGATGCCCTATTTCCCTCTGAGATGCCTTCTTATGTTTCTTACTCTCCATCCAAACTTTCAAACTCTCCTTCCCAAAGCAGTTCTCAAAAGAAGACTGGGAATGTTGGATATGTCACTTTACTGCTTCCCCTGCCCCACCACATCCACACACCCGAGAGACATTACACACTCAGCCCGGGTTGGGCCCTCATGGGTGGAGTTTCCTGTTAAGAAGCAAAATGACAAAGCTCAGGTGTGTGTGTGATTGGTGCTCAGTGATTCTGGTGGAACATACTGACTGTAAGAACAGAATTTGCCTGGACTCGAGACTTGACACCCTCCAGATCAGGGGTGAAGGCAACTTAGCAAGTGGGCAAGGGGTCATGTGGAGACACTGGGGAGCTCTGCTGGGGCTTCTGTGGGTCCAGGTTTGCTGTGAGTTGGGGCGTCCCAGATGGGGGACTGGGGAGTGTTCCACAGCTGACAGTGGGAGGGAGGGGAGGGGGAGCTGACACAGAGCTCCTAGAGGGTCCTACGTCCCACCTCGTGGGTGTTTCTTGGGATATTTTCGAGGTGTAGAAACTGGATCAATCACTCCCCAGTAACATCATATGCATTTGTTTTTCTCTTTCCAAGCAGGGGTGCGAGGGGTGAATGTGGAGCAGAGTCCTTCAGCCCTGAGCCTCCAGGAGGGAACCAGCTATACTCTGAGGTGCAATTTTTCTACCATAGTGAACCGTGTGCAGTGGTTCCGACAGAATCCTGGGGGTGGCCTTATCAGTCTGTTTTTCCTGACTTCAGGGATTAAGCAGAATGGAAGATTAAACTCTACAATGAATTCTAAGGAACTATATAGTACCCTCCTCATCACAGCCTCCCAACTGGAAGACTCAGCCACCTACCTCTGTGCAGTGGAGGCACAGTGCTCCCAGGTGCTCTACAGCCTGTACCCAAACTGCAGCTGGGCCTGCAGCCACAGATCTGCCACAGGGAAGACTTGCACAGCAGGATTTGTGCAGACTTATGTTTCCTGCTTCATTTTGTTGGTATTTTAATTCTGTCTGTGATTATAAGTATATACTACTAACAGGGAGCTCTCACAGATTCTAAAAACAATGGCAAGATTCAAATCCATGTTTAAGCAAATAGCGGAAGTGTCCAATTTAGGGTCAAAGTTAGATCCTCAATGAGCAAACACTAAATATGTTACCATGGTGAGAATCTTACAAACGTTCCTGTGCTGCTGATACAACTTACTTGTTAATATTAACACGTGGCTCAGCTTTAAGAAAGGTGAACGAGACATTGTCATACTGGCCGTGCTTTTACTCATAACTTCTGGTGGCTGGAAGTCCTGAAAACAAGTATAACAGCAAAGGAGCTAATGTTTAGGGAACACTTATGGGCAATGAGCACAGTACAAACCCTTTAGCATCACTTAATCTCCGTAACACCTTATGATGCAGATATTGTGTTGTCTTCATTTTTTTTTCTTTTACTACCAAGGAAAGGGGTTTCAAAAGTGAAAAGTTAAATGACTTTACAAGGCCAAGTCACTACATGACACACCCACTATTGGAAGAGAAGTAATCTGACTTCAGATCCCACATTCTTAATCCCTATACTCCTACTACCTTCTCAGAAACCCACAAATTAAATTATTTATAGTGATAAACATGCAGAATGTTTTCATGAAAGTCAACAAATAAAGAAACAAATTTTGTTGGTTTCTAATTGGTGACCTCTTAGTTTGAGGTCCCCTGTGAAGTGATGGCTCACCCATTGTCCTCCATTCTACAGAACCACCCGCTGTCCTCCAGCAGGTCTCAGTGACCCAGGCAGCAGAGGCCAGAAGACAAATGAGGCCAAGGTCACCCCATGATTCAACCCCAGACTCAGGGCCTACCAGGCCACTGGGGATCTGCTTTCTTCTCTCTAAGAGAGAAGAAGCCAAAATTATTTCATTTGGAGTTCATTCAAACATACATCCTCTCAACAAATATTTATTTTGTAGGGCGTATGATAGGCACTGGTGTAGTGGTTGAAGATACCTTATTCCATAATATAGACAAGTTTCCTGCACATATGGAATTTTATTCTGCTGTGGGGAGATAGAACAAGGAAACAATTGAACAAATGAGTTCAAAATACAAGAGATGTTAAGAAAATAAAGCCGGGTAATGTGAAAGAGAATCACAGTGGTCATGGAGCCCTCTGGAGTGGTGACATTTGGACTGAATCTTGGATGATGAAAAAATGAATAAAATCGGGTGCTTAGACCTGGGGTGAGGAAGAGTTTTCAAATGCAACAATGGTCATTAGGCAGAAGCAAATTTGGTGCATTTGTGAAAGAAGGCTGATGTTCCCAGAAGGTAGTGAGGAGAGTAGTAGGTGATAAGGGTAAAGAGGGAGTCAGGGACTCGATCATATGTGGCCTTGTACCATTATGGTTAGGTTCAAATTTTATTCTACATGTAATGGGAAACATTTGAAGGGTTTTAAATAGGATGATCTAATCTAATTTATATTTTAGAAGGATCAGAGTCCATGATCCAAGATGGCTCATGGGGGAAGGGTGGGGCCAGACTATTACACTAGATAGGAAGAGTTGATAAGGGACCCAATGAGATCTGAGGGAGGCCAGGTTCCAGGCATCTGGGAGGGGTCCTATAATGTGGTCACATAGTCTTTATGTGAAAATTTCAAAAGTAAGCTATTTTAATGGCAATTGGTTAAAACTGGTCTTTTTCCATGCTAGCTACCCCTCTCTCAGGCTTTCTCTTGTTTCAATGGTGTTGGAGTGGCTTCATTTTTGGGAATTTGGCTAAGCTGAGATTGAGTTGAAGACCCATTTTGTTTGCATTAAGTGGGATATAGTTATGGATTCACAGTGATTTCTGTATATAGTTAAGTTTCTGCTAGCCATTCCTGGTATAGGAATTGCTTCCAGGAATATTCCTTCTGCTTACTGGGTCTGCTGACCCAGCATTAGGACATGAAACTGCACAAAACTAGCATGGGTATGTTCTATGGCCCTCAGTACTTAAGTATGTGGGTAGAAGAGGAGAATCAAGGTTTGACATATACAGAGGTATGTCATGTAATTAAGTGACTTGCCTATTCTAGGTACCTCATCTAAGAGGAATGAATCATACAATATTTGTCGTTTTGTTTCTGGCTTATTTCATTTCAGCATAATGTCTTCCAGGTTCATCCATGTTGTAGAATGTCTCAGAAATTCATTCATTTTAAAAGTTGAATAATATTCCATTGTATAGATAAACCACATTGTGTTTTTTTGTCAATTGATGGACATTTGAGTTATTTCCATTTTTGGGGTATTATGAATAATGCTGGTATGAACATTTATGTACAAGTTTTTTGTGAAAATATGACTTTGAATCTGAGGCTTGAAGGATAAGAAAGTATTAGGCAAAGCTAGCTAATTAATGCGGGTAGGAATCAGGATTTATAAGAGAGACAGAAAAAGCAATCTGAGGCCAGATCATTCAGATCTTTGTTTTTTTTTTTTTGTTTGTTTGTTTGTTTGTTTTTTGGTGAGGAAGATCGGCCCTGAGCTAACATCTGCCAATCCTCCTCTTTTTTTGCTGAGGAAGACTGGCCCTGGGCTAATATCCATACCCATCTTCCTCTACTTTATATGGGATGCTGCTACAGCATGGCTTGACAAGTGGTGCGTCAGTGCACACCCGGGATCCGAACCGGCGAACTCCAGGCCGCTGCAGCGGAGCGCATGCACTTAACCGCTTGTGCCACCGGGCCGGCCCCTCAGATCTTTTTAAGGAGTTTGGATTTTATTCTAAGTATAATGTTGAAGCCATTGATTGAATGAAGGTCCCACATTGACATGATCTGATTTTTGTTTTAATACTGTCACATTTACTGCTATGTAGTGAATGGATTGTAGGGGGAAAGTACAATAAGGATATCAGTTAGAAGACTGTTGCAACATTTCAGGTGAGGGGTGATAATAGCCTGGATTAAGGTTATGGCAGTGAATATTGAAATTTGTGAACGAATTCAAGATGTATTTATCTCTTCCATCAGGCTTTTCAAAATTGAGAAATAATTGACATATTGTGCAAGTTTAAGGTGTACAACATTTTGATTTGATACATAAATATATTGCAACATGATTACCTATATCATATCACATAGTTATCATTTCTTTTTTGTGATGAGAATAAATAAGGTCTAGTGTCTTAGGAACTTTGAAGTTTGTAATACAGTATTGTTGACTATAATCACTATCCTGTGCATTAAACCTCCGCCACTTATTTATCTACTAGTTGTGAGTTGGTGCATTTAAACGAAATTTATTCCTAGGTACTTTATTCTTTTTAATGCAACTGTAATTGGGATTATTTTCTTAATTTCTTTTTCAGATATTTTGTTGTTAGTGTGTAGAAATGCAACTGATACTTGTATACTGATTTTGTATCCTGCAGCTTTACTGAATTCATTGATTAGCCCTAACACTTTTTGGTGGAGTCTTTCGGGTTTTCTATATATAAAATCATGTCATCTGCAAACAGAGATAGTTTTACTTCTTTTTCCTTTCCAATCTGAATGCCTTTTATTTCTTTTTCTTGCCTAATTGCTCTGGCTCGGGCTTCCAGTACTATGTTGAATAAGAGTGGTGAAAGTGGGCATCCTTGTCTTATTTCTGATCTTAGAGGAAAAGTTTTCACTTTTTTACTGTTGAGTATGATGTTAGCTATAGATTTTCATGTATGACCTTTATTATGTTGAAGTACATTTCCTTTATACCAATTTTCTTGAGAGTTTTTTCATGAATGAATGCTGTATTTTGTCAAATGCTTTTTTTTTTTTTTTGTGAGGAAGATCAGCCCTGAGCTAACATCCATGCTAATCATCCTCTTTTTGCTGAGGAAGACAGGCTCTGAGCTAACATCCATCACCAATCCTCCTCCTTCTTTTCCCCAAAGCCCCAGTAGATAGTAGTATGTCACAGTTGCACATCCTTCTAGTTGCTCTATGTGGAACGCAGCCTCAGCATGGCTGGAGAAGCAGTGCGTCGGTGTGCGCCTGGGATCCGAACCTGGGCCGTCAGTAGCGGAGCGCGTGCACTTAACTGCTAAGCCACGGGGTCGACCCCTCAAATGCTTTTTCTACATCTATTGAGATGATCATATGATTTTTATCCTTCATTCTGTTAATGTGGTGTATCACATTGATTTGCACGTGTTGAACCATTTTTGCCTCCAAGAGATAATTCCCACTTGATCATAGTGTATGATCCTTTTAATGTACTGTTGAATTTTACTTGCTGATATTTTGTGCAGGATATTTGCATGTATGTTCATCAGGGATATTGACCTGTAATTTTCTTTTCTTGTAGTGTCCTTGTCTCGTTTTGGTATCAAGGTAATACTGGCCTCATAAATGAATTTAAAAGTTTTATCTCCTCTTCTATTTTTTGGAAGAGTTTGAGAAGGATTGGTATAAATTCTTATTTAAATGTTTGGTAGAATTCACCAGTGAAGCCACCTGGTCCTGGACTTTTGATTGCTGGGAGGTTTTTGATTACTGATTCAATCTCCTTACTAGTAGTTGGTCTGTTCATATTTTCTATTTCTTCCTGACTCAGTCTTGGTGGGTTGTATGTTTCTAGTAATATATCCATTTCATTTAGGTTGTCCAATTTGTTTGTGTATAACTGTTCATAGCAGTCTCTTATGATTCTTTGTATTTCTGTGGTATCAGTTGTAGTGTTTCCTCTTTTATTGCTAACTTTATTTATTTGAGCCTTCTATCTTTTTTTCTTGATGGGTCTAGCTAGAGGTTTATCTATTTTGTTTATCTTTTCAAAAAACCAGCTGTTTTAGTTTTGTTGATCTTTTCTGTTGTCTTTTTAGTCTCTATTTCATTTATTTCTGCTTTGATCTTTGTTATTTCCTTCCTTCTACTGACTTTGGGCTTAGTTTAATCTTCTTTTTCTAGTTCATTGAGGACATCTTCCTTGGTTTGTTCATTTTCCTTGACTCGCTGTGCTGATTTCTGTGCATTAGATAAAACAGCCACATTGGCCAGTTTTGAAGGGGTGATCTCATGTAGGAGATGAATCTTATCATTCAGCCTGGCCCTAGCTCTTGGATATCTCTCAAACTTTTGTGATTGTCCAAGTAGCCTTCTTTGTTGTTAGTAGCCCCCAGTAGTTGAGGGTGTCCTGAGACCTGTCAGTGTCCCAGTGGGGAGGATCTCAGTCAGTACCTAGATGTGGGCTATTGGAAGCCAGACACACACACAAGGTGAACAGGCTCCTTTTGAGGAGATACCAGCAATCTGGAGCAGGTACAAGGGAGGGTGCAAATATGGTGCCTGCCAACTTCACTGGTCTCTGGAGAGGATTGCAGTTGGTCCCTAGATTTGTGTTAAATTAGGAGCTTGACCCTCAGACTGCAGTTTTTAAGATACACAGATAGGCCTCTCTGGGAAAGACTGGGGTTGGGCATTTCAGTCTGCTGTCTCTGCATGGAGCTCTGGGGGTGAGTCCTCATGTGCCCATTAAGAGCTATTTCTTTGTTTACTATAGTCTTGTAGGTCTCATGGACTCAAGCCCTGTTGGCTTTCAGAGCTGGGTGTTTAGAGGACGTGTCTCTCAGGTGGAAGTCTTAAAAGTTAAGTGTTGGGTCCAAACCCTTCACTTATCAGGGAGAAGCTGGAAGTTGTGAGTTCCCTCTTGATTGTATGTTGCCGTGCTGGGGGGTGGGGTTTATGATGAGACTCTATCTCTGCCTCTCCTACCCAACTCAGTGTACATTTTTCCTCACTCACTCAATGTGTAGGAGTCACCCAGTCAGTTTCTGGACTTCTTTGAGAGGAAATTGTTCTGTAGGAGGAGTCAAATTCTGGAGCCTCCTTTGTTGTCATCTTGAACCAAATCTCTATTCTATGCCAATGTTTTTGATAGGAAGGCAAGATTCAATGAAAAAACTCATAGGGCTGAGAATTTTTCCAAGAAATGTCCTAGGGTTATAGTAAATGTGTAGAACAGTATACCACAAGTGGATCACATTCAGACCAGTATTTTCAATTCTGGATACTATATTTCAAAAAGACAAATATTGACCTAAAACTGTCAAGAAAAGGGCAATAAAATTGCAACTAAAATGGGAAACAAAAGAAAAAATACACAAATGATACTACATCAAACTAAAAAGCTTCTGCATGGCAAAGGAAACCATTAACAAAATAGAAAGACAACCTACCAATCTGGAGAAGGTAATTGCAAATCATATATCCTATAAGGGGTTAATATCCAAAATATATAAAGATATAATATATAAAGATAAATATATAAAGAACTCATACAACTCAACACCAAAAAAAGCAAACAACCTGATTAAAAAATGGGCAGACTATATGAACAGACATTTTTCCAAAGAGATATACAGATGGCCAACAAGCACATGAAAAGATGTTTGACATCACTGATTATTAGGGAAATGCAAATCAAAATTACAATGAAATATCACCTCCTGTCTGTCAGAATGGCTATTATTAAAAAGAAAAGAGAGCTAGCCCTGGTGGCCTACTGTTCAAGTTCAGCATGCTCCACTGTGGTGGCCTGGGTTTGGTTCCTGGGTGCAGACCTATACCACTGTTTTAATGGTCATACTGTGCTGGAGGCCCACATACTAAAAAGTAGAGAAAGATTGGCACAGCTGTTATCTCAAAGTGTATCTTCCCTAGCAAAAAAAAATGATAATAATACAAGAAATAGGTATTGGAGAGGATGTGAAGAAAAGGGAACTCTCATACACTGCTAGTGGGAATGTAAATTGGTACAGCCACTATGGACAACAGTATGGAGAGTCTTCAAAAAATTGAAAATAGAACTACTGTATGATCCAGTTATTCCACTTCTGGGTATTTATCTAAAGAACTTGAAAACACTAATTCAACAAGATATATGCACCCCTATGTTCATTGCAGCATTGTTTACATTAGCTAACATTTGGCAACAACCTAAGTGCCCATTGATTGATGAATGGACAAAGAAGAAGTGGTATATATATATATACCATATATATATATAATGGAATACTACTCAGACATAAAAGATGAAATCTTGCCATTTGTGACAACGTGGATAGACTTTGAGGGTATTATAGTAGGTGAAACAGTTAGAGAAAGCCATATACTGTATGATTGGAATGACTCCTATGCAGAAGATAAATAAACATGTAGATACAGAGAACAGATTGGTGGTTACCAGAGGGGAAAGGGGTGGGGGGAGAGTGAAAGGGATAAAGGGGCACATTTGTATGGTGATGGATGGCATCTAGTCTTTTGCTGGTGAACACGGTGTAGTTTCTACAGAAGTCGAAATATAATGATGTACACCTGAAATTTATATAACATTATAAATCAATGCTACCTCAATAAAAAATAAAAAAATTAACAAAAAAGCAACTAAGAAATATCATGATAAAGGGTCTGGGCATTATATTCTATGAAGAATGAAAAAATTTAAAATGAAAATTTAAATGAATACATTAAATGTATATAAATCTACACACAGTTTGTAATACACATATATCTTTCTAGATTAGGAGTGCAATTCTGCATAATCACAGTCTTGAGATACATAAACTATGCCATATGGATGAGGGACTAGATTAATTTTCTATATTGCCAGGAGATCTATTAGTTCAAATCACAGGGAGGAAACTTTTACTTCTGACCATGAGGCGGACTAGCTTTCCCTGGGCCAAGAGTAAATTTCTCACGATCAGTTTCCTATGTGTACTACACCACTAGCTGGCATTGGCTTTAGGCATGTGTAGATTTATTCCTTCAGGAATGCATCAGAAAGATCCAAGAAATTAAAATAGATGAGAAAGGATTTGGAGAGAGAATTTAAAGGAATGAAAGACTTTCTTACAGGATATCCAAACAATGATTTGATCAATAGACAATAAAATCTGGGAAAAATTTTTTGGGTCTGGAATCTGAGTTGGCAGTGGCTGAGGCAACAAGAGGGGAAATTCTACCACAGATTATTATTCAATAATCATATCTGAGGGCAAACTACTCATTTTGACATCAGGAAATGAAAACATACCTAGAAGAGATGTATATTTGTTTACATTCAGTCTATAGCCTGACATTTCCTGCGAGTTTCTACTCTTTCATGCCAATACTCTGTAATAAGTGAGCCACATATGCATAATGTCAGATGATCTGTTCTTCCAGAGGAACAGGTTTCTGAGTGCATGTCAGATTTCTCATCACAATCTATAAGCCAGACTCTTCCCCATGGTTGGACTAATATTAACTCATGGAAGCCTTTCTCCCTCCTCTTATCCCTTAACCTATAGTTTAGTCGCTTTTACTGAATAAACAGTCATGTTTTGACTCATGGCACTGTCAATTTCCTGAGAATGAGAAGGTCAGGGCCAAGACCAGGTTTGGAGTAGCAGAGCCTGCAAGAGCATGCATCTGACATATTTTATGTATATATATACTTATTTATTTAAATCTTTGTGCTTAAATGTTGCCTTTAGAAAGATATTTCCTCTGTGAGAGTTGAACCAAGATGGTTGATTTGCCTGATTAATTCTCTGGCCAATTAAAAAAGTTGGAGAAGGATGAGGAGGAAAGGTTTTACTCCTCAACTGCTTAGCAGAGTCAGTCATGGCATTTTCCTGATTTCAAGCCTGTTCTTGAAAATATGTGGGAAACATCTAATTTCTTTAAATTTATTTAAAATGACTCGGTAGTGTGCTGAGAAGATGAGATGGAATTCTAACTCTACGTTTTCACTAAGTTTGCTTTCTGCTAATCCACATAATTTCTGATTGAAGACACACTTGGAACTTAATTTATTTGACCTATTGTTGTTTTGTGTGTCAGAGTTTCCCACAGATACAGAATAAAAAAGGATTTGACCAGCTGGTTTAGCAGTTGGCGATCTGACCACAAGATGGCAGAACATCTCTACTGATGCAGAATATATGAAACATTCATTTTGGTTGACTAAGCGTAGGTTAAAGACAGAAGCAGATGCCTGTGTAGAAAGTTTAAGAAACCACTGTGCTTTGGAGGAAAGGAAGAGAACCTGGTAATAGAAGTAGCTCTCCTGGCTGGAGATTGCAGGTCCCAGTTGGGAGAACAATGAAGACACTTAGTAGACCTTTGTTCCTGTTCTTGTGGCTGCAGCTGGACTGTGAGTTTGAGAGCTTTTGGAAACAGGGTGTTTTATCAAATGTTCATTAGAAGTCTGAAGAGGATATTGGCCTTTTCTAGATTGCCTGGAGAATGATGACGACTTTGTCTGACTTTTGTTTTTTGCACAGGTATGAGTAGAGGAGAAGTGGTGGAGCAGCATCCTTCTTTCCTGAGTGTCCGGGAGGGAGACAGCTTGGTTATCAACTGCACTTACACAGACAGCACCTCCACATACTTCTTCTGGTACAAGCAAGAACCTGGAACAGGTCTCCAGTTGCTTATATATACTCTTTCAACTGTGGACAAGAAACAAGAACAAAGACTCACTGTCCTATTGAATAAGAAGAACAAACATTTTTCCCTGAACCTCACAGCCACCCATCCCGGGGACTCAGCCACCTACTTCTGCGCAACAAGAGCACAGTGGTCTCTAAGCACCTGCAGCCTGTACCCAAACCTGCAACTGAGGCTGAAGCCCCACTTCTTTTTCTTTGCTACAGAATTTCAAGTCTGTGTTGTATTGTAAATATACAGACTTTCTTCACATCCTAAAGAAGGTCAGTTTCAAAATGATCCAATAAATGTTAGAACATTTTGAATGAACAGTTAAGGGGAGTTAGTGATTTCTTAGTTGGATATCCGGGCTTTAGGGTTGACTTTATGGACCATTCAGAGTTCTACCTGCTGAGGACATCTTGGTGTCAATGTCAGAGAATACTCTTCTTGATGGAAACACTCTTATCTTTTAATAATAACATAACATCAACTTTTTCTGCTTATAAAAATATTAACTGCATGTTATAGGAAAAAAAAACAGAATAGAAAGTTAAAATGTAATCCTATCATCCAGATAAATCATGGCTTACATTTGGCATAGTGTTTAAGTTCACACACTCTGCTTTGGTGGCCCAGGGTTTGCCAGTTCGGATCCTGGGTGTGGACTTACCCACTGCTCATCAAGCCGTGTTGAAGCGGCATCCCAGATAGAGCAACTATGACATACAACTATCTACTGGGGCTTTGGGGAGATAAAAGGAAAAAAGGAGGAAGATTGGCAACAGATTTTAGCTGAGGGCCAATCTTACTCAAATAATAAAACAAAACTTCAAAAAAAAAAAGTTAGGACCACACAGACTGGTATTTTGACTAACTTCCACCTAACATATATCCTGACCTGACCGTTTCACATTTGTCAAATCTTATAAAACCTTATTCTTAATAATTTCATTGGTGACTTTATGTGATCATTTTATTTCTTCTTTAATAATCCAGAAGGGATAGAAAATTTTTCCCTTCTTCCCTTCTAGATTCTCCGGCTGGCCTAATAATTAAACTGACATAAGATAGATTAATAGGAGAAAAACAAATTTTGCATATGTGGGAACCCCATAAAAATATGAGAATCTCTGGTAGTCAGGTAACTGAGTCTTATATACCATCCTGAGCTAAGGAGAAGAGGGTAGGAGTCTGAGGCTTCAAGGGGAGGAAGACAATTCACAAGAAGATGAGAAGAGGAAATGTTTGGTAAACAAATGTTTGCCATGCCATGCAGATAAGTCTTTCAGATATAAAAAGTTATCTCTGGTAATAGCTCTTCCTGGCACAGGTTCACTATCTAAATTGTTTCAGGCACTTAGTGGGAAGGTAAAAATTGTTCCTGAGTCTGCTGGTCCCTGGTAGTCTTTAGCTCAAAATAATCCACATGCCAAAGTGGCACATTCTGACGTGGTGTATTCTGCTTCCTCTCAATCTCTTTATATTTTTGATGAAAGGCAATATTTTTCCGAAGTCAGATGTTACCCTTTAAATAGACAGTTTTTGAAGTGTGGTAACCGATAATAATATTAACAATAATAGTAATAACTAGTACAAAAACAATGAAAAAAGCAAAGAATGGACTTGAATAAGAAAGAATTTGAATAAAACAAAAGAAAAGTTCTAAATTAGTGGAGAAGAACAGGATTATTCCTCAAATGGTGTTGTATCAATTATTTAGATGAGAGGCTCTCGGGCTTTCTCCTGAAGCATCCCTACAGAGCTGGGAGAATGAACATGACCTTTTCCTTCCTGAAATCTGGGTGATGAGGGCACTGTAGTCCAAAGTAGTCTGCTGTAAGTACAGTCTTATGTTTACTTTAAAAGACTTGAGTGATCATTTTTATTTTACTGCATAATATATCCATATCAATTTAAGTGCAACATAATCTTTTAAATAATTTGCTAGTTTGCTGGTTCTCCAATTTTTCAGTAATAATAGCCCTCCCAAATGGCGCGTCGCATTTATTTCATATTTTGTCTAGAGGGCAAGAGTACCTTAATTTGAGAAGCAAAAAATGGAATATTTGAAAAGCAAAAAATGTTGCAAAATCACAAATTAAGAAGTATTGATTGAACAAATAAATTAAATACTTCATGTGATGAAATAAATTTCAGTGAGATTAAAGTAATTAAATCACAAAGTTATTAGTAAAAATGTAAATGTAGATTAATCAAATAACTGAATGGGGAAGGACTTTCTAAACTTAAAAATGATAGAAGAGATCAAGGGCAAAAATAGAAAATCTGATTACGTAAATATTAAAAGCTAATTTATTCTATGAAAAAAAATGATCAAAATTATATTCAAACCACAGTTTACTGTTAATTTGCTGCTAATTTGACAACAGATTAATAATTTTTCTAAATAATTTTTATATGCACAAAAAGAAAAGCATTAATGTCCAAATAGGTAAATATACAGAAGATATGATGAGGCGATTTACAAGGGAAAAATCAACGTGGTTCACAAACACATGGAAAATGTTTAAACCTAGTGGTATTCATAAAAATTAAACAAATAGTTTAAAAAACTCTTTAGAGATTTATAGGAATAATTCAATAGCAAATTAAAAAAAGATAATTTGGACAGGATACAGTGATATAGACATACTCTAGTGAGAAAGTCAGTTTGTAGGCTATTTTGGAAAGGACAGACATACCTCGGAGATATTGCGGGTTCCTTCCATACCACCACAATAAAGTGAATATTGCAATAAAGCAAGTCACACAAATTTTTTGGTTTCCCAGTGCATACAAAGTGACATTTACACTATACTGTAGTCTATTAAGTGTGCAGTAGCATTATGTCTAAAAAAAAAATGTACATATCTTAATTAAAAAGTACGTTATTGATAAAAAATGCTAACCATCATCTGAGACTTCAGTGAGTTGTAATCTTTTGGCTGATGGAGGGTCTTGCCTCAATGTTGATGGCTGCTGACTGATCAGGGTGGTGGTTGCGGGAGGCTGGGGTGGCCGTGGCAATTTCTTAAAATAAGACAACAATGAAGTTTGCTGCATCAGTTGACTCTTCCTTTCATGAATGGTTTCTCGGTAGCATGTAAAGCTGTTTGATAGCATTTTACTGACAGTAGAACTTCTTTCATAATTGGAGTCAATCCTCTCAAATCCTGCTGCTGCTTTACCAACTAAGTTTATGTAATATTCTAAATCCTTTGTTGTCATTTCAACAATCTTTACAGCGTCTTCCCCAGGGGTATATTCCATCTCAAGAAACCACTTTCTTTGCTCATTCATACGAAGGAACTCCTCATCTGTTTTGAGATTGCAGGAATTCAGTCACATCTTCAGGCTCTACTTCTAATTCTAATTCTTTTGCTATTTCCATCACATCTGCAGTTACTTCCTCCACTGAAGTCTTGAACCTCTCGAAGTCTTCCATGAGGGTTGCAGTCAACTTCTTCCAAACTCCAGTTAATGTTGATATTTTGACCTTTTCCCATGAATCACGAATGTTCTTAATGGCATCTAGAACGGTGAATCCTTTCCAGAAAGTTTTTAGTTTTCTTTTCCCAGATCCACCAGAATAATGACTATCTATGACAGTTATAGCCTTATGAAATATATTTCTTAAATGATAAGATTTGAAAATTGAAATTACTCCTTGATCCATGGGATACAGAATGGATGTTGTGTTAGCAGGTATGAAAACAATATTAATCTTGTACATCTCCATCAGAGCTCTTGGGTCACCAGTTGCATTGTCAATGAGCAGCAATATTTTGATAAGAATCATTTTTTTCTGAGTGGTAGGTTTCAACAGCAGGCTTAAAATATTCACTAAACCATGTTGTAAAAAGATGTGCTGTCATCCAGTCTTTATTGTTTCATTTATAGAGCACAGGCAGAGAGATTTAGCATAATTCTGAAGGGCCCTAGGATTTTGGGAATGGTAAATGAACACTGGCTTCAACTTAAAGTCACCAGCTACATTAGCCCCTATGGAGAGAGTCAGCCTGTCCTTTGAAGCTTTGAAGCCAGGCATTGACTTCTCCTCTCTAGCTATGAAAGTCCTAGATGCCATCTTCTTCCAATATAAGGCTGTTTCACTTACATGGAAAATCTGTTGTTTATTGTAGCCACTTTCATTAATCATCTTAGCTAGATCTGGATAACTTGCTGCAGCTTCTACATCAGCACTTGCTGCTTCACCTTGCACTTTTATGTTATGAAGACAGCTTCTTTCCTAAAACCTCATGAACCAACATCTGCTAGCTTCAAACTTTTCTTCTGCAGCTTCCTCGCCTCTCTTAACCTTCATAGAATTGAAGAGAGTTAGGCCTTGCTCTGGATTAGGCTTTGGCTTCAGGGAATGTTGTGGCTGGGTTGATCTTCTATCCAGATCACTAAAACTTTCTCCATATTAGCAATAAGGCTGTTTTGCTTTCTTATCATTTTCATGTTCACTGGAGTAACACTTTTAATTTTCTTTAACAACTTTTCCTTTGCATTCATTGGCTAATTGTTTGGTGCAAGAGGCCTGGCTTTCAGCCTATATCAGCTTCCAACATGCCTTCCTCACTGAGCCTAGAAACGATTCTAGCTTTTGATTTTTTCTCAATCAAAAATCTCAATCTTTGATTGAGATTGATTTAATCTCAATCTTAAAGTGAGATTCGTGCGACTTTCCCTTTCACTTTAACACTTAGGGGCCATTGTAGGGTTATTATTTGGCCTAATTTCAATATTGTTGTGTCTCAGGAAATAGGGCGGCCTGAGGAGAGGGAGAGAGGTGATGGAACATCCACTTGGTGGAGCACTCAGAACACACACAATATTTGTGGATTAAGTTTTCCTTTTTACATGGGCACGATTTGTGGTGCGCCCAAACAATTACAATAGTAACATCAAAGTTCACTTGTCATAGATCACCATAACAAATATACTAATAATTAAAAAGTTTGAAATACTGTGAGAATTACCACAATGTGACACAGAGACATGAAGTGAGCCAATGTTGATGGAAAAATCGTGCCGATAGACTTGCTCAATGCAGGGTTATCACAAACCTTAAATTTGTAAGAAATACAATATCTGCAAAGCACAATAAAACAAGGTATGCTTATAATTAAAAAAGATGACTTAGTAATCTAAAACCATATTAATTTTCTTTGTTGTAATTTTCTCTATGGAATCTATCTTCAGGAGAATCCTCAATGCATAAAAAATAATTTTCTGCAAAGATATTTGGAAAGTTACTTATACCACCCAAAAATTGAAAACTAAAATATCTAATCTTAAAGGGAAAGGTTTAATCACCAAAATGGAATATTATATAGCAAATAAATGGTATTTATAAAGAGAATCTATAATGATTATTTAAAAGCGATAACTGAAAAGAATCAAGATATTAACTGATGTTATTGCTACTTTGTAAAAATATAAACATTGCAAAGGTTGGAAAGTAATACACCAAGATATTGATAATGTATATCCTTGCTTGATAGGATAAGTAGAGATTTTTCTCTTTTTATTCCATTTTATCTATTTTCCAAAATATGAAATATGAATCTTTTTTTTTTATTGTGAGGAAGATCAACCCTGTGCTAACATCTGCCAATCCTCCTCTTTTTTTTTTTTTTTTTTTTTGCTGAGGAAGACTGGCCCTGAGCTAACATCCATGCCCATCTTCCTCCACTTTATATGGGACGCCGCCACAGCATGGCTTGCCAAGTGGTGCGTCGGTGCGTGCCCGGGATACGAACCGGTGAACCCCGGGCACTGCAGCGGAGCGCGTGCATGTAACCCCTTGTGCCACTGGGCCGGCCCCCAAAATATGAATCTTTTTTGATTTGAAGTCTCACTAATCCATCATTTTCTGCAAATTCTCTAAAGTTCCTCCTAGCCCTGAAGTTCAGTGGCCATGGTTCAGTCACTATACCTCATGATAAGAAGGCAGCAATGACCTCTTGACTGCTTGTTCAGTCTCCATTACATTTTTTTCCTGTATTAATACTTCACATTTATTGAGTTCTTACAGTGTTTATGATGTATGTACAAGGTGTTTTATGTACATTAGTCCCTCTAGTCCTCTTAAGAACACCCTGATGGTATCCTATTTTACATACAAGGAAATTAGAACTTGAAGACATTAAGTAGTTTTCTCAAGAGATTAGAGAGATTAAAGGGAACAGCTGGGTTTCAAAGCCAGATCAGCTTGAGACTGGAACACAGTTTCTTAAAGATTACTCTACAATACCTACAAGCTACCTCTCCAAATTACTCTGTGGACAAGCAGCCAGATTAAAAGTATAGAATTTACACAATATTACTCACTTGCTCAAAAGCCTCAGTAGTTCTTTGCTAATAAATGACTTACGAATGAATTCAGGCATTCAAAATTTTCTGCATTCTAGACTCAAACTCTCCCTCCAGCTCTATCTCTCATCATGCTCCAGCCCATTTTCATCTTTCTTTCTTCCAGGCATACATCTGTCCATCTGTCTGTCCATCTATCCATCCATTTGAGGAAATGACTACAGTACATCAATCTTGGCATTAGCAAAGTAGAGAAGAAGGAAATTCTGATATATGCAATTGGAGGACTATTGTATTACAAGAGCAATTTACAGGGCCTCCCAGAGAGCATTCTGCATGACTGGGCAAACTTCACTAATTTGAGTTCTTACTGGATTTAAACTGAGTATTTACTTATGATAGCCCAGCAAGACCTATAAGAAAGACTTTTCGATGTCAAAGCAATAATTTCCCAACCTGCGGGGAGAACAATAGGGGTGAAGAGAGCAGTTCCACTCCCTGGATCTGAGAAAGTTCCTAGAATTCAGCCATGCATTCTCCATGCCTTCTCCTGTGCTTTACCTTATCTAGGGCTCATGACATCCTCTGGCAACTATTGTGTGGGAACAGCAGAGTAGTTTCACTGGGCAATGGAATGGAGACCTTGGGAAACTTGACCATTTATCCTGTTTTAAACCTTAATACTGCAAATTCTGTTTTCATGTACTGATAATCAATTCTAGATTCTTCTAAACTTGCTACTTAAAGTGTGATCTGAGAACCAGCAGCACCAACATCCCCAGTAAACTTGTTAGAAATGTAGACTATCCAACCCCATCCCCAGACCTCAAGAAACAGAATCTGCAACTTAGCAAAATCCCTAGGTGACTCCTATGTGCAGTAAGTTTGAGAAGCACTGTTCTAGAGCACATTCCATTATCGCAAAAGCCTTCTGAACACAAGATGGCAATGTTTTCTATCCCTTCAGATCCTTACTCAGCTTTGAAATAAAGTTCACTTTAAAGTTGGATTAGGCCAGTTGTGTATGTAAAGGGCTGAATAGACTCGTCACTGATTGGCTGGGTAGGAAGCAAAGACTTCCTCTGATAGAGGAATGAGAATGGCTTTTTGACTGAGGAGACTGAGTCCATATTTCAGGCCACAGCTGGGAAGAAAATGGAGCTGTTCCTGGGAGTTGTTTTGGTGATTTTGTGGCTTCCAGTGGACTGTGAGTTGGAGGCTTCCTGATGATGGGGACAAGGAGATCCAGGGACACAGCCCACAGGATGGAGGGGAAAGGCCAGGATCCATTCTGCTTCCTCTTTGGTTATATCTGGGTTGTGAGAAGAAAACATGGTTCTTAAGAGTGTCGATGTAATGACTAAACCTCTTGTTTCTGGCATTGTGTTTCTGCCTAGCGGTGAGCAGCCAAAGGATGGAACAGACTCCTCAGTCCCTGAGCATCCAGGAGGGTGAAAAGGCCATTCTGACCTGTAACTACACAAATTATTCTCCAGTGTCCTTACAGTGGTACCGACAAGATCTGGGAAAAGGCCTCATCTTCTTGTTACTAATACGTGAAAATGAGCGCGAGAAACAGACAGGAAGGCTGAGGGCCACATTTGATACAACCACCAAACAGGGCTCCTTTCATATCACAGCCTCCCAGCCTGCAGACTCAGCCACCTACCTCTGTGCTGCAGACACACAGTGGGGCACTGCCACTCGCTTCCTGTACTGAAAGCCTGCTAACCACTCAGTCAACAGAGCTGCTGGCTGTGCTGTCCCTGAAGGCTTATCACAGCTCCTGGCAAAATAAAGGGGGTGTTATTTGAAAGGGGTAAACAGTGTGAGACAGAGCCCTGGATTGACCAGGAGCAGGCATCCATCTCACAGTCTCAGTACTGCTGATATGGACTGTATGACTTTAGCAACTTGTGTGATTTATAGGTCTCAGTTTCCTCATCTGAAAATGATGGACTTAAATATATGTGATTTCTCAGGTTTGTCTCAGGCCTGAAATTCACACAGAGTCTAGTTTTTTAGGAAAAAAATTCACCCCGAAGAATGTCTGAGAGCAAGGAAAGACGATTTGTTTGTTTGTTTGTTTGTTTCTTTCTTTCTTTGCTTGTTTTATATGTTTAATTCTGCCTAGTTTTTGTGACTAGGTCAGAATAGCAGGAAAAACATACAGGGTTAGGGGCCGGCCCCATGACTTAGCAGTTAAGTGCACACGCTCCACTACTGGCGGCCCTGGTTCGGATCCCGGGCGCCCACCGACGCACCACTTCTCCGGCCATGCTGAGGCCGCGTCCCACATGCAGCAACTAGAAGGATGTGTAATTATGACATACAACTATCTACTGGGGCTTTGGGGAAAAAAAAAAAAAGGAGGAGGATTGGCAATAGATGTTAGCTCAGAGCCGGTCTTCCTCAGCAAAAAGAGGAGGATTAGCATTGATGTTAGCTCAGGGCTGATCTTCCTCACAAAAACAAAACAAAACAAAAAATATGGGATTAAACACATTCCTCTTAAACCTAAAAAATATGTTCCTCTAGATAAAAAAATTGTCCAAACATTTTTGAGACCCGTCTATACTGAACACTAAATGATGATGTTGATGATAGGGGTAAAAAATTGACCTGGATTCTCTGTTATTATTCATCTTGTGTACGGATGACCATACTATATTGGGCAATATGCCATAAGTCATGAGCATCACCAAGATAGATTTGAAGCCTTTGCTTACGATGTGTGTGATATCAGTGAGCGTGCCTATGTATAACTCTTTTCAAAGGAGGGACCTTGCACCTTCTCATGCTCAGCATGGGTTCTGAGTTGAGGACTTCTCTATTTTTTTTTTACCCTGCACTGCCATTTCTATTAAAGGGGAGCAGAACATGCCACCCCAGAATATGCCTCTTTGGCATAAGGATTATTTTAAGCTGATTACTTTTAGGAAATAGCAGACACAGGAGAAATTCTGAAAACAGAGTAGTAGTTACCCTTTTTTAAGAGATATTTCACATATGAGGGAAATATCCGTTTGAAAGGTGTCTCCCTCTCTGTACCAGGACTGAGAGTATGACTCTAAATCTCTAGAAACTCTTATCAGTGGGGAAGTCATGGACTTAAATCTGCATAACAGCTTACCCTTGTTTACTATGCTTTGCCTGATAACCTCTCATAACTGGTTCTCCAACCCACAACATCTTTTGTCTTTAGCTGGAGATGGTATTTAAGGTGATGGCTTGGGCCATTTTGGGAAATTACTCAGTTTTCCTGGGTATCTTCCCCATATACAGGAAGTATACATGTTCTTAAACTTCTGTTCGTTTTTCTCCTGTTAATCTGTCTTTTATTACAGAGGAGTCTCAGCCAAGAACCCAGAAGGGTAGAGGGAAAATTATTTTTCCTTCCCCACACTATCATTCTCTGCCGTCCATATATTACCTTCTTTCTTGATTCATTTTTAGTTTATTAACTAGCATAGGGGATGTTACCAAACCAGGTTCATTTTTGCCCATTGCCTGGAAAGCAAACGCTGAGATGATGAGATTACAGTAGAGAGAAGGTTTAATCACAAGGCAAGTGAGGAAATGGGAGAATGAGTCTCAAATCTGCCTCCCCGAAAATGGGGACTCAGGGATATTTATGGGGTAGGGGAGAAGGTGGTCTGAAATGTGGAGATAGATGATTGGAGTTGAAGAGAGGTGAGGTAATTGATGATCTGCGCAAGCGTAGTCAGACTTCATGCCTCTTCATAGGACATATGTCCACAAAATGGCAGTGGTAGCATGACCTGAGGGTGGAGATTTTAGCCTCTTGACGTCAAAAGGTCACTAATTGGACATCTGCATGGGCCCAGTTGATGGATTGGTGGTCTCAATCCACTTGAAGTTCACAAGGGGTTCTAACTCCTGAAAAACAGCTCAAACACCCATTACCATGGTGACTCCAGCTTATCTAGAGGAACCTAGTGGGAGTCAGATAGCATATTGCCTACACAGCACAGCTAACAATGGGCAAGGGAACAACTAAAAGCTATAATCAGGAATTGCAAAAAGGAAAAAAAACTTTAGTTACTAGCTACTTAATCATCAATAGCTGTTTGCTGGTTTCAGGGACACACCCCAAATGTCATGACATATTCAGTTACTAATGATGGCAGAATTGTAGGTTTTATTTGACTCTGGGGTAAGGTGATGTCTCAGTCTACTCCGGGCCACATAGAGTCATTGTCATAATGACAAGATTGCTGTGCTGTTTGAGTGTGAGTGTAAGGGAGACGTGCTAAAAGAATATATGTAGAAGAATAGAAGTAGAAAATGATAAAATTAGAAAAATAGAATTTGAGGGCTAGAATACACATTAGCAGTCAACCAATCCAAATCCCTCATTTTGATAACAATTGATATAATAAAGGAAGCTAGGACTAAGGAAATAATGGGCTCTAAGTTCCTTGCATCCGGGATATGTTAGTCAGAGAGAAGGGGAGATCTAATGTGGGGATTGTTTACCATGGTTGGACTTCTTGAGGGTTCATAACCCCCCTGAAATTAAACATAGATGTGTTATTAGGGCATATGTATATTTGGGAGGAGTTTTCATCATATTTTTATAAGAAGTCAATGAGCCACAAAAGATTCAGATAATTTGGATAAGAGTAAGGGTCATGTCAGGAAAGGGGACCAGGAGAAGAGTGGGAGATTGGTCAACAGCTCAGTATAGGGATGGGGATGGAGTTAAGAAATGATTAATGTACAAGAATTACATTAGAATTGAGTAAATTGCTTTCTCCCATGAGGAACTGGCATACTTTTCTGCCTCTTATAAGTGGGAGAAATAAATTACAATTGGCAGCACAGTATTTGAGAGGATGGGTATGGAAGTCCAACACACCACTGTTCAAATCCAATTGATCAGCTGTGTAGTCTTGGGCAAGTGTCTTGAGCTCTCTGAGTATTAATTTCCTTCTCTGTAAAATGTTAGTAATCAAAAAGACCTCATAAGACTATTGTTAGGAATTAAATAAAATTCCAGAATTCCAGAAATAAATTTAATGCAACTCCTACAGTAGCAGGTACACTGGTGCACTAGGTATTCAATAGATACTTGTTTTTCTGGTTGGTTCCCTCATTTTCTCCAGAAAGTCCAGACTGAAGTTTTCTGCTCTGGCCATTAAATTTATTCTTTCATATTTCTGTTTCATTAATCTTACTGCAGATCACCTCAAAATCTGTTTGAAATAAGTCAGTATGTAAATATGTATTTCATAAACCAGAGTCATTAACAAATATTATTGAATACCTGCTATGTGCCGATACTGTTATATATAGTAAGGATACAACAGTGAATAAATCAGACAAAAATTTCTGCCCTCATGGGCCTTAAATTCTATTGGGGAGGACAGATAATAAACAAAAAAATGTGATAAATAATAAATAATATGGTATATTAGAAGATAGCAATTGTTACAGGAAAAGTAAGGGAGGTAATGGGGATTGGAAATGTTGAGGTGGGATTGGCTCCAGTTGTAACTTTAAATTGGGGAAGGAGTCATGGTGGTCTTCACTGAATAAATATATGAAGGAAGTGAGGGAGGAAGCCACACAGTTGTCTAGGAGAGCATTTCAGACAGATGGAACAGCCAGTGCAAAGGCCTTGAGTCAGGAGCTGTCCAAGGAACAGCAAGGGGCCAATTTCAGTGGCTGGAATGTAGTCAGTCAGTGGGAGAGGAATAAGAGATTGAATCAGAAAAGTGACAGGGGTCAGATCAGGTAGGGCCTGTAGGCAATAGTAAAGGGTATGACTTTTATCTTTTACCTGGAGTGAAATGGGGAGCCATTGGAGCAGATTGAGAAGGAAATGATTCGTATGACTTATGTTTTGAAGGACCACTCTAGCTACTGTGTTGAGAATAGACTGTAGGGAGGTAAGAATGAAAGCCAGGCTACTGCCATAATCCAGGCAGGATGATAGTAGTTGAACCAAGGTGGTGGCAGTGGATGTGCTGTGACGTGAACAAATTCTGAGTACATTTTGAAGGTACACCCAGCAAAATTTGCCAACATATTGGATGGGTATGTGAAAGAAAAAAAAAAATCAAAGATGTCTCTGAAGTTTTTGACCTGAGCAAATAGAAAGATGGAGTTGCTATTAAGTGAGATGAGGAAGACTGTAGATTGAGTAGGCTTGTTGGGAGGATGCCAGAGGGACGAGAAGATCAGGAGTTGAGTTGTGAGATGTGTAAAGTTTGAGATGTTGTGTTGGCTGTTGGAAATACAAGTCTGGAGTCCAGGGGAGAGGGCCAGGCTAAAGATACAAATGTGAGAGTCATCAGTTTATGAATGGTATCAGACACGAAATTGCAGGTTTGAAAGTTCTATGAACACTTTAAAATTTTTATTTGGATTCGAATAATACTTGAAAAATATGATTTTAAAAGGATATTTTGGGTCATTTGAATGACTGCAGGGTAGCAGGGTATTGTCATGCAATTCCAGTGCCCTAATGGGGATATAATTGGGTGATGTCAACTGATGGCTGTAGAGGAGGAAGAAACATTCCTCTACACTTCTATGTTCTTCTGGCAATCTAAGAGTTAACTTGACATAAGACAGAATGACAGGAGACAATCAAACAAAGTTTAATTGCATGTATATATGGGAGAAACTCAGGAAAACTGAGTAACTCTCCAAAATGACCTAAGCTACCCCCTTAAATGCTATCTTCAGCTAAAGACAAAGGAGGAAATTGGGGGTAATGGTTTTGGAATTCAAAGGGGAGAAAGACAATTCACGTGGAAATGGAAAAGCAAATGTTTGGGAAAAAAAAATTTGCCATGCCTTGCAAAGACAGTGAAACATGGAGAGAACTTTAATCAAATGGGCCTTGCTAGCTTCCTCGCTGTCTACCACACCTAGTTCATATAATACTATAGTTATCTATAGTATTAGCTCCTTCCTGAAACAGGCCTTCTATTGTAAATTCTTTTAGGTAGTTAGGGGGAAGGTCCAAGTTTCTTCATGAATCTTTTGTTCTTAAAGATATTCAAGCCAAAGAGACACATTTTGGGGTAGTAAATTCTGCACCCCTAAATAGCCAAATAATATGATAGTGCACCATACAGATGAAGATTTTGCAGTACTGAGATTTGAGAAAAGTGGTAGGAAAGTTGAGGTTTTATATGTTATATGATAGTATTGGCAGGCCAAACTCAAAATAAATGAAGTGGTTTTAGCTCTAACACAGTCACGTTATAAGAAGCTTTATCATATGATCCCTCTTTTATAATAACCACTTGCAATGGTTTATCATCAGAAATGGAGCATAAGTAGGTAATGAAGACTTTTGCATTTAATTTAACTTGAAAATTTTTCAATATTGTATTTTGATCCATACAATGGATCATCTTGATAAGGGCTCCAAAGTTAAAAGGTTTTATTTTTAAAATGGAAAAATATGAAAAATTAAATGACAATGACTCAATTATCTATTATGCTCAAAATTAAAATTAGTAAGTTGAATATAAAATGTGAATATAAATTTTGCACTATAAATACCAAACATTGATTACATCACTTCAAAGTGCAGGGAAAAACCACAGGGGGGAACTCCTTTCCTCAGATGTGGTTTATTCCCTCATTCACATGGTAGTTTGACATTCATTGGCCCTCCTCTGTGCATATTATGTTCTTTCTTCAGTTGGTGAGTTGCTGCAGGGCAGGAAGGTGCTCTTTCCAAGGGATCTATAACTCTCCAGAAGATCCTACCCAGAATCCAGAACCTGAGACTAGAGGAGCACCCTGTCAGCTTTGGAGTGTTCAAGGAAACAAAGCCCTTTGTTTTCCCCACAGCTCAACCAGCCGGGCTCTCTGCTTTTTGCTCAATGCTTGTGGTGGTCTTTCTCCTAATTTTCAGTGAGTAATGTTTCATTTTTAAATTATTTTCTATTCCTAGGTCTGGGTGATGATATCTAGCTCCATTTCCACACTGGAGGCTGTCTTTCGGTTCATATATTCCTAAGTAACAAAATATTAGTTATTTTAGGTGGGACCAATGGAGACTCAATGACCCAGACAGAAGGCCTTGTTACTTTCCCCGAGGGGGCACCTCTGAGCCTGAACTGCACTTACCAGAAGAACTATTCAGTTTTCCTTTTCCGGGTTGTCCAGTATATAAATAAAACTCCTCAACTCCTCCTGAGCTACTCCTTCCTGAGCTCTACAGAAAACCAGTGGACAGAGTGTCAAAGTTTTCAGCCAATCATTTTAGGAGTGACAGCTCCTTCCACCTGCAGAAAACCTCAGTGCAAATGTCACATTTGGCTGTGTACTACTGTGCTCTGAGAGACACAGTGCGGGGGACTGCAGAGGGGACTGAGCACAAACCCAGGAGGGCCCTGGATGTGGGCAGCCCTGGAAGGGAAGAATTATGATTTCTATCTAGTTAGTGTCCTGGACTGGGGACAAAAAGAGGAGAAGGAACAAATTCCAGCTCTGACGTCTCAGAACTCAGGAGCCCTGATTTTACTCTGAGCGCTAGGAATGGGGAGAGGAAATCTAGGTGAAAACCTGATTTCCAAATTCCAGAAATGTTTCTGTTTTCAGTCAGGATGCCATTTCTTTGTGCCAGATTGAAAAATATCCCATGATAAATATTTACTGAACTTCTGTGTGCCTCCACTGCCAGGTGAACGTGTGGATTTGGTCTTTCCTGAGATATTTCCATCTCTAGGATTGGAAAACTGCAAGGATCTCATCATTTTTAGGGCAAATATTTTACAGACTAAATGAGATATCAGGAATACAGTCCCACTGATTTCTTTTCTGTTCTCTCCCCACCACAAGCTTTATTGAGATAGTTGACATATAACGTTGTGTAAGTTTAAGGTGTACAACGTGTTGACTTGGTATACTTATATATTGTAGTATGACTACCACTGTAGCATCAGCTAAGACCTCTGTACATCGCATAATTACTTTTTTGTGGTGAGAATATTTAAAATCTATTCTCTTAACAACTTTCAGGTATATGATACATTATTGTTGACTATAAAATGCTGTACATTAGATCCTCAGAACTTTTTTTTTTTAATCAGGAAGATTGGCCCTAAGCTAACATCCATGCCCATCTTCCTCTACTTTATATGGGACGCTGTCACAGCATGGCTTGATAAGTGGTGCATATGTCCGTGCCCAGGATCCGAACCTGAGAATCCTGGGCGGCCCAAAAGGAGTGCGCAAACTTAACCCCGCCACCACCGGGCTAGCTCCTTATTCATCTTTTAACTGGAAGTTTGTATCCTTTGACGAACATCTCACCGTTTTCCCCACCTTCCAGCCGCTAGCTGTCACCATCCTACTCTGTTTCTACAAGTTTGTCATTTTTAGATTTCACATATAAGTGAGATCATACAGTATTTGTCTTCCTCTGTCTGACTTATTTCACTTAGCATAATGCCCTCCATTTTCATCTGTGTTGTAGCAAATGGTAGAATTCCTTCTTTCTCACGTCTGAATAATATTCCATTGTATATATACACCACACTTTCTTTACCCATTCATCCATTGATGGACACTCAGGTTGTTTCCACATCTTGGCTATTGTAAATAATGCTGCAATAAAGATGAGAATGAAAATATCTCTTTGATATCCCATTTTCGTTTCCTTTGGTTATGTACACAGAAGTGGGATTGTTGGATCATATGGTAGTTCTACTTTTAATCTTTTAGTCCCACTGATTTCTGCACATGTCTCTTCAATTCTGATGGAAATTACCCTCCGCACAAGCTCATGTTGTAGAAACTCCATCCCCAGCTGCTGGGGTCTATGTTTATTTCTCCAGCTTTTCCTTCCTTCTTTTGCAGCTGCTCAAAAGATCTGTTGGGAAAGGAAGTCTTTCCAGAGAGGTTTCCGTTTGGAGTCTCATCTCCGTGTTCTTATTGGCACAGCCGCTGAGGATGATCCCGGTCAGGAAAGGCCATGAGGAAAGCCTCAACTTGGCTCTTCATTTAAATTCCAAATAAGGACACCAGTCACATTGGGTGTTAGGACTTTAACATGTGATGCTTTGGGTAACGGCCTGGATTCCTGATTTGGGGCTCTGAATATATTCCTGATGATTTGGTGTAAGAAGTCTTCCTGTGTGGTTTAAGAGAATATTCTACTCGTTATTATTATACACTTGTCTGTATGGTAAGGAAGCCTGATCTCTTTGGGTACTCTTCTATCACAACTATGGGTCCTTCTCCCAGGAAAGATCCTTTAGTGCCAATGTGTAGAAAAAGCATAGAAGAGTGTGAGCTGCCTTTTTAGTGCTTGGCAAGTCAAACTAATATAATGGTTCTGTGTTTCCTAGGACCAGGATCCTTCACTGTAATCTGGGCACCCACTTTTGATTTCAGAACTGAGCCCCTAATTGGCTTAAGGACATCAGAGAAGACCCTGGGAGCTGCTGTGGTAACCCTATAACTTTAGCTAGACTACGAGGATTCATAAAGAGAGGAGTGGGAAAACCCAGGAAATATTCCCCACAATGCTTAGAGATGGAAACTATAGGGGCTCCATGTGGCTTTTCTGGAGTACCAGTGGGGATGCGGGAAAATGTAATTTCAAAGACTTGATAGCCTAATGATCCAAAAACTTGATGTTAAGGACTGAATTGTGTCCCCACCACCCAATTTTCCAATTCACATGTTGAAACTCTAACCCCCAGTGTGACTGTATTTGCCTTTAGGGAGGTCATTAAGGTTAATTGAGATGAAATTTTCACCAGGTCGAGTAATTATGATGTTTTAATGTTTGATAAGTTTTAAAGTTTGGTAAATAAAATGCCCTTTAAAATTTGGATTCTTTTAATCTTTTATATCAGTATAATAATTAACCACAATTTTGTCTAGTTCATGGCCAAGGAAATATGCAGCTTTTTATTCCTCAGGAGAAAGCAGTGAGGACTCAGTGACCCAGATGGAAAGCCAAGTGACCCAATCAGAAAGGGTTTTCCTTATTGTAAACTGCTCCTTTGCTACCATGGCATAGCCCACCCTTTTCTGGTGTGTTTAGTATCCTGGTGAAATTGTGGAACTATCTTGAGAACTACAAAGGAAAACAAGAATGGAAGCAACAAAGATTTTGAAGCCACATATTATGAGGAAAAAACCACCTTTCACCAGAAGAATCCTTCAGTCCATATGTCAGATGTGGCTGAGCACTGCTGTGCTGTGAGTGATGACATAGTGAGAGGGACTACAGGGGAGCTGAGCACAAGCCCCCAGTAGGCCAGGCAGGACCTAGCTGCTGATGACTGTGCCTCATGACTCACTCTGGTTTCAGGAAAGTCTACTATTGTTTCACCTTCAGGTACTCTGGCAGATGCAAAGATCATCCAGATTCACTCCAAGGACACAGCAGAAGAACAGGAAGTGAATATGCCCTGAACATAACTCTCCACTGCAGAGGTGAGAAGCAGGCTCTGGCATCTATAACCAAGGATCAGTGAAGTGATCTCTGTCTCCTCCTTACAGACAAAGTCCAACCGTATGGCTTTGGCCAAGATCACCCAAAAAGTATTGACGTATACTGTTTTCTCTTTAGAGACGTGATACACTTGAGGTTACAGCTGCATAGTCTCCCTGACAGAGAGAGGATTATTTCCTAGGGAACACAGGAAAGAACCCTAAAGTAACAAGTTCTTAAGGAAAGAAGAAAATAGAGGGAAGGAAGAAGGAACAGAGTTCCACATGTAAACAAAGAATGGAAGGAAAGTTGCATTTATCATAGCTTCTTTTGATGTAAATGACATAGCAGACATGGACTGGTGCTCTCAGAAAAAGTGGAAACAAACACATAATTGAAGAAGTGGCTTGTGTCCAAATCCTATACACTCTTTTCTCCTCTCCACTTTATATTGATTAGTTGGCTTCTTAAAGCCAAATCGTAATTGAGACAGGTGGGCAGTGTGCATACAGTCTGAAGAGGGAAAACACTCAAGCTCAAATACTTCATCAGAATTTCGTTCAGGGATGGAGTTTGGGAGGGAAATCATGTAGCTTCCTCAACTCCTTCCAAGGCTTTTTTTCTCCTCAAGGAAAATAATTGAAGAGTGGAAGACAGAAGGGTGGGTAGAGGAAGAGGGCGGAGGAGAAAGAAGAGGAATCTCTGGATTGCATTTCAGATATTCCTGAGGTTGTCGCAAATATTGGGGTAACTTTCCTTGTATATTATAGGCATTTAATGAGTATTCATTTTTTGACCCCAAAAAAGTTCAATTTGTAGGAAGAAGCATCCTTGTTAAGACAGAAGAATGATAGATATTCAGTGTGTCTCAATATTTCAGGCCTCAGTGGAAGGCAACTGTGAGAGCAAAGAAAATGTCATCATCAGTGAAGAGTGCTTTCTCTTTAATCCCTCCTTTTCCTCTGTTCTCTTCTTGAGTCTTTTCTAATTAAAATTGGAGAAACTTTTCCTGCTGTGGTCAGTCAGAAGGAGATGTGACTATGGAAGAATGGTCAAAGAGATGAAGTGTTACTGGCTTTGAAGATGGAGGAAGATGCCATGAGCCAAGGAATGTGGGTGGCCTCTAGATGCTGGAAGGAAGAGGCAAGAAAACAAGTTCACACCTAGAGCCTTCAGAAAAGAATGCAGGCCTGCTGACACCTTGATTTTAGTCCAATGAGACCCGTGTTGGACTTCTAACCCACAGAACTGTAAGATAAGTTTGTGGTAATTTGTTACAGTAGCAAGAGAAAACTAATACAGTAGTCAAAATATGTCAATTTTCAGGCTTTTATTGAGAGTATGAACAATGTTTTGACGCTGGTTTTTGACCTCCTTTCTCTGAAACCAGTAAACAGTTAGCCATTAATGATTAGGTTGCTAGTAACTAATTTTTTTTTGAATTATTAATTATAGCTTTTAGTTGTTCGCCCACCCATTGTTAACTGGGCTGCTTAGGCAATATACTTTCTGACTCCTACTAGGTTCCTATAGATAATATCTCCCTGGTGCCTGGGTCACCATGGTAGTGGATGTGTGAGCTGTTTTTCAGGAATTAGGGCCCTCTTTGTCCAGTTTAGGGTGGTTGAGACCACCAACTCATCAACTGGACCTATGCAAATGCCTGATAAGTGACCCTTTTGGTGTCAAAGGGCTGAAAAGTGCACCCTCAGATCATGCTAACACCACCAATTTGTGAACGTGTCCTATGAAGAGCCATGAAGCTTGACTATGCTTGCACAGATCATCAATTACCTCACTTCTCCTTACCTCCGATCATCTGTCTTCTTGCTTCAGACCACCTTGCCCTCTACCCCATAAATATCCCTGAGTCCCCATTTTCAGGGAGCTGGATTTGAAATTTGTTCTCCTGCCTCCTCACTTGGCTGCCTTGTGATTAAAACCCTTTCTCTTTGCAAACTCATCATTTCAGTGATTGGCATGATCGTGCAGTGAACAAAACGAACCTAGTTCAGTAACAACTTCTGTAGGGGAGGAAAAATTTTCCCTCTCCCCTTCTACGTTCTTTGGTTGGTCTAATAATTGACATAAGACACATTACCAGGAGAAAAACAAATTTAATTATGTACATATGGAGCCCCATAAAAATATGAGACTCAATGGCAAGTTAGGCAAGCAATTGAGGCTTATATACCATCCTGAGCTGAGGAATGGGATAGGGACCTGTGGCTTCAAAGGGGAGGAGGGTAGTTCACAGGACAATAATAGCAGATGTTTGGTAATCAGATGTTTGCCCTGCCATAGAGATAGGTCATTCAGATAAAAAAGTTATCTCTGGTAATAGCTCTTTTTCTGGTATAGCCCCTCTATCTAAATTCTTTTAGGCAGTTAAGGAAGAGGTAAAAGGTTCTTCCTGAGTCAGTTGGACCTTGATTGCCTTCAATTTAAAATAATCCACATGTCAAAGTGGCCCATTTTGGGTGACATATTCTGCTTCCAACTCTCCAACTCTCCCAACTCCTCCCCTAACCCCATGCCAGATTGAAGGGTTACTCATTACAATTTCTGCTACAGTTTATTATTTTTTCTACTGGGGCTTTCACCTCTCTGGTTTAATCACCTCTTTTACATTTCTATGCCTTTATCAGTTGTGATAGGCAATGAGCTGATATGGTACTCTGATATCTGGAATTAGAAACATTATTGATGGATGTTTAAAGTCTCAAACTGACAACTTCTCATATGTGAGAGACAATCTGCAGGCAAAAATAATTGAGAAAATGAGGATCTTGAGGACAGATTTGATCTCATGCTGCTAGAAACAATCACAGCCCTGGGAGAGAGGATTTTAGACTTTAGAAAAAGGGCCCCATTGGCCCGAGGGAAAGTAATGTGTTTCTCTCTTTTTCATGAAGAGGAGAATAATATGCCACCCTCAAAATATGCCTCTTTGACATACTGATTTTGAGTTGGTTAATTTTAACAAACAGCAGACACAGGAGAAGCTCTGAAATCTGTGTAGAAGTTACCCTTTTGTAAGAGACGTTTACATTTATAAGGGAAATCTCCATTTGTAAGGATGTTTCCCTCTCTGTACCAGTAAGAGAAGATTGACTCTACATCTCTAGAAACTCTTATCAATGGAAAAGACTATGACTTAAACCTGCATAACAACCTTAGCCTTGTTTACTATACTTTGCCTGGTGACCTCCCATAACTGGTTCCCCCAACCCCTAACATCTGTTGTCTTTAGCTGGAGATGGTATTTAAGGTGGTGGCTTGGGCCATTTCAGGGAGTTACTCAGTTTTCCTGGGAATCTCTCCTGTATACACATATTAAACTTCTCTTTGTTTTTCTTCTGTTAATTTGTCTTTTATTGTGGTGGGGGGGTCTTAGCCAAGGATCTAGAAGGATAGAGGGAAAATTATTTTTTCTTCCCCATGCTCATTTTCCCTGAAATTGATCTCCTTCTGTGATGGTGACTCTTTTAGCTTCAGGAGTCTACAAGCTGAAGTGGGTGGGGAGAAAAAGCTTTTTCTTTCAGAATTATATCATGCTAATTGGCCACAATCAGTACTACCCTTATTTTACAAGACCTGACTTTCATCAGTATAAAATTGTTGGTTGCCTATCTATCTTAGATTTCCTTATAAAATTGGTCCCGTATCTTTTATTCCTTTTAGAAATTTCTCTTATGTCTGGTCTGCTGGTGGCACTCCTAGGATTCCAGAGTTAATGCAGAAATGATTTTACTCAGTCTTTAATTCCTTTAAAAATTATTTATATGTTTATTTTGCAATGCCTTCGTTTGTCTACTCAGTTTCATGTGTAGATATGCAAGTCTGTCTATAGGATCTTGATGTCGTGGTACCCAAAATTGGTTGTAATATTCCAGTCATGTTCTAAGAAGATAGTGTAGGGGGAAGAGGGAGAATCTCCCTCTGCCCTTTCCCTTAAGGTTCTTCTGGCTGGCCAAATAATCAACAAGACAGGTTAGCAGGAGAAAATAATACCAAGTTTAATAACATGTATACATGGGAGAAACTCAGAAATGAGCAACTCGTCCCTCTGTCTAAGCTGCTTGCTTAAGTATTGCAGCTAAAGACGAAGGAACGTGTTGGGGGTGGGTAGTGGCCTGGGACTTCAGAGGGCAGAAGGACAATTCTTTTCAGGGTCATCTATTGATAATTTGGTCAGGGAGAGATAGAGTTTTTTGATAAAAGGGGCTTGGTGCCCCTCCCATTGCAACATCTATTTTACATTATCTTTATAGCCATCATGATAGAAGATCTGTTCCAGGAATGAGCCACCATGCCAGATTCTCTAGGCAGTTAGTGGGGGGGAGGTCAAATATCCTTATTGTCTTCAGCTTGAAATAATCCGCATACCAGAGTGGTGCTTCCTGGGGCAGCTTGCCCTGAGCACCATCAATAGCAAGGGGATTTTATTTTTTATCTGAATATTAGTATTATTGTTGATCTAAAGCCACTGAATCTTCACAATTCTGCTTGAAGTAGACAAAGACAATCTTACTTCAGTTTCATAGATGAAGCCCTGTGTTCTAAGCTGTTATTTTGTATGTCTGATTTTATTTTTAATTTCACCAGCCAAAACAATTATCTCCGCATCTTACTGTTACTGCACAAAACTGGGTTCTCTTGCCTGATGCACATAAAAAAGGCCAATTATTATGACATCAGCTTTTGGGAAAAGAAATGTAGCTTTATTTTGTGAGATTGATCTTCAAGGAAACAGTTGGCCTGTGCCCTCTGATCTGTCTCCCTGATCCCAGGCTTGGGGCACAATTTATGGGATGCAGGGTAGGGCAGTCTAAAGTGTGGAGATGATTGGGAGTAAGGAGAAGTGGAGTAATAGATGATCTGCACAAGTAAGGTCAAGCTTCATGCCTCTTCATAGGATGCATGTTCACAAAATGGAAGTGTTACCATGATCTGATGGTGGAGTTGTTAGCTCCTTGATGTCAAATAGTTCACTTATTGAACATTTGCACAGGCTCAGCTGATGAGTTGGTAGTCTCAACTGGCCTGAAGTGGACAAGGGGTCTCAATTCCTGAAAAACCACTCTTAATTACTCTGTTGGTGAGACAGGGTCAGTTAAACTGGTCCTGGAGGGCCCTTGGTTACACTACCACGTCCTCCTCTCAATCTGATGCTTATTGCCAGTGAGGCCATGCAAAGCTCTGCCTAAGGAGGTTGACCTGATTATCTCTGCGCAAAGAATGGCTCCACTGCTTTGATATAAAGGCTCTAATGGACTCCAAAGTCTGATAGACTCACTGTGTCATCAGTTTCTCTGTAAAGTAAATTACTCTATTTTACAGGCCCCATTTTTCATTGAGGCAAGATTAATATTACCTACTCCAGAGGGTGATATATCATATGTTAGCGAAGAAAGGAACATGTTCAGTGGAAGGTTTTGATGCATCTCTAAATAGAAAGAAAGCACAGATGAGCTTCCTGTGAGGAGTCCAGATCCTCTGTCCTGTGTCTGGCCTCCAGAGGGCGATGTTGCACAAGCTAGAGATCCCTGTTTCTGTCTTGATCAGAACCTTTCCCTCAGCCCCTCCTTCATGCAGAGAGCCAACTGAAGCACTTTCTCTGAGTTCTTTGAGGTCAGAGGCAAGTGAAAGAAACAGATCAGAAAGCACCCAAGATCATCTCAGCAGTTTTGTATTTTTACCTAAACAAGGGACTTCTCTAGCCCAGCCTTACTCACACCTCCTATTTCCAAGAGCTGAGTTCCACAGCCACTTTTCTGCCTGGTCAGATACATCTCTGACCAGGATCTTCCAGATCTTCCAGAAGGAAGCCTGCAGTGTTCCCACTGCTCAACCATGCTCATGGTGTTCATCCCAGTACTGGGGATGCTTTTTACCCTGAGTGAGTATATTCTATTATGGTCTCTAGTTCTACAGAAGTAAATTTTTTCCTATTCAAATTTTAGTAGAAATACTTTTCATAGCCAAGTCTGTACTACTTTTGCTGATATGACATTAATTTTTCAGAAGAAACCAGAGACCGGTCAGTGACCCATCCTGATGGCCATGTCTTGGTCTCTGAAGGAGCCTCACTGAAGCTGAGGTGCAACTATTTCTATGGTAGAGCTCCTGATCTCTTCTGATATGTCTAGTATTCCAGCCAAGGCCTCTAGCCTCTCCTCAAGTACTTTGCAGAGGACACTTTGGTTAAAGGCATCAAAGCCTTTGAGGCTGAATTTAGGAAGGGTGAATCTTCCTTCAACCTGAGGAAACACATTGCTCATTGGAGGGACTTGGCTGAGTACTTCTGTGTCCTGAGTGCAGCAGTGCTGGGGACCGCAGTGGGAGCTGAACACAAACTGTGAGACACTAGGGAGGATAACTGCATCTGAAAGATTTTGGATTCTGACATAGTGGAAGCCATGGTGTTCTTAGTACACAGTATAAAGATGCTCAGGAACTTGCTGAGCCAGTGTGGGGCTGATGTCCAAGAGGTTGGATGTGAGAGTTGAGACATGGCACAGGGGAGTTTCACTTTTCATTTGTCATTTTATCTTTCAATAATTCAAAACAAAAGGTGAACTTTTTTGATGAGTTATCTCCTTCTTACAAACTTACTGTCCTCCCAATTTGGTAATTTTAAGATAGTGACATCGAACCTCTTAATCTCAAATTCTTGTGCCCAATGCACAATAAGCCAAACACTGAGACACCGGTGATTAGAGATGGAGAAAGGTTTATTTGAATTGGCCAAAATAAGAAGGCCAGAGGATAGGTTCTCTCAAATCCACCTTAACAAAAGAAGAAAGCGAGGGGCCATTTTAGAGCTAAGGGGCTTTGGAGGAGGAGTTTCAGAGAAATATAGGGGAAATCCCTGCGTTTCTTTCAGTCCAGATAAGCCCTTGGGCGATCAGCCGTCTGGGTGTCAATGGCAGCTGGGGGCTTGTTACCTGGAGATAGCAACTTCCTTAAAGGAATTCTTTTTCTTCTGCACAACAAACTCCTAACTCCTTGTGGCCCTTGAGTCACCCCTGAGGTTAAACAAGAAATCAGCAAATTAACAAGGTTAATTTCTTTTCATGTGTGTCTGTGTGGGGAACAAAGTCAAATGGTAATCATATTCTTCTTGAATATTTGCAGTAACCCTCAGGTACCTGGCTTCTATAGTTTTCCCGGAATCTTTCTTCCTGGCTCCACTCTGCTGGTTATTTTCTCTCATTTTTATGTGCTCCATCTAGGAGGGATGACATGATTAGGATGGTGAATAGCTTGGAATATGGTGTGCTTATATAGATTTTACTAACTTACCAGGAATATTGCAGAAACAAGGGTGAATAAGTAAAAAATTTTAGTATTTCTTGAATGATTATTAAGGAGAAAAGACAGGCTAAATCTAGATGCCAAGTCACATTTATTTTAAAGAAAAGCTTGTTTTATTTTTCCCAATCATAACAATAGATTCTTATTCTTTTGATGTTAAATTCTGCAAAGCCATATCAGAAATCCTCAATATTGATGGGATAGTTACTTTTGCGAATTTCTCACAAATGTCTTTTTTCTTTTTTTTACTTTTATTCTATTTTCATATGATTTCACTTTTGGAATATTAGAGATTGCTTCTTATCTGTGTGACATTGCTATAATGATGTGCAAAGTTTAGCAATGTCTGGCCCCTGAAGATATACTGATTAAAAATTGCAATGGGAATTAAAAGGTCAAAGGGCATGTGATAGATGTATGACTTTCCCCTGGCTAGAATGAAAACCTCCTCATGAAGTCTTTGTATTCTTAAGTACCTGACGCCTTGGAAGTTAGTGATGACTTTGAAAGTATGTAAGGGGCAGGACTGGAGGGGAGTTGGACTTTTTAGCTGCATACTTTCTGATGCTGTGAAGAGTAAGAGATTTCGGTTATAGGAATTCAGAGATATAGAGAATAGATGTGGATTGTATTTAGTGATTTACCTTAGCCAAATGGGACACCAGTAGGGATCGACATTATTTTTCATGTCGTATTGATATGGCTATTTGTGTTATATGTATTTGATGGATTTCTGGAAATGGGGTAAGAGACATAAAATTATTCATAAGACATTTATGCTTATTTAATATGTTTTGTTTTTCAGACTACAGTCTCTGCTATCTCTGAGAGGCAGATTATCTTTACGAGACTTATGGTCACCAACTCAGTTCCATGACCCAAAATGACTGCAAGTGGGTATTTATCAGTATGTGTAAGAAGGAGAAATGGCAATTTCTTTCAATTCCAGACTGAAGCTGAGTATGAGGAAATATAACTCCTGGTAACAAGGACCTGAAGAGCCTGGGAAAACATTTTCCATCCTCACAGCATCAACCCTGCCTGAGATATCAAAGTTTGTTTTATTTGCATAATTATTTTACAATTGTGAAAAACTTTGCACAATACACAAATAGGTTAAGGAGAAAAAAGAAGTCTCCATTTATTTTAACATAGTTATATTTGTCATATAAACAAATTGTAGCATATTTTAAAAATATATTATCTATATCTCTTCATGTTAATAAATATACCCAAATATAAAGTTTCAATTTTTAAAAAATAAATAAAACATTACAGATAAAATTGCCATCTCTTTTATTTTTCTCCTCAGTCTCTCTCCTTCTCTTTCTCAAGACAAACTTATTGTGAACTCTGTTTCTCTAGGACATGTTTTTACATTTCTAGTACGTATATGTTTATCTCTAAACGATGTGTGATGTACTTTGTGTTTTTAAGATTTATGTGAATGCTATCCAAATGTATATGTAATTGTGAAACTTGCTTTTTTAATTAAAAATACTTCTGAAATATGGAAAAATTTATACATATAGATGTATTTCATTACTTTAATGAAATGTTACTTTAATTACTGCTGTGTAGTATCCTGTTTTAGGAATATGTCGTATGTCCCCTTTTGATGGACATTTGTATTGTGTCATCAGTGATGGTCTTAGCCTCAACTAGACAATCAAATTTACAAAGCTCAATAGGTCACATAAGTATCGGCTTCCCTCATGCCAGGATGTTTTTAAGGGGAATCCCTCAGCTGTCTACATAGGAATTCAGGGACTATCTGTAACTCCTCCTCTCCTCCTCTCACATCAAGTGCTCAGGGGTGAGGGAACAAGACCAAACAGGCCACCCAGACTTTGAAGCCCTGTGTCTCAAATAGGACTCAATATCTCTTGCAACAGTTACAAAAATCACTGCCCAATAGCTATGGCTTCCTACCAAGTGTTCACCATTTATTTCTAGTCCAGATGCAATTTACTGATCAGAGATCATTTTTTACCATAACAATGCTCCCTAATAATACAGCTGACATTTTACCTTTATCAGGTTTCCACAGGAACAGAGGTAGAAAAGTAACCTCATTTTTTTCATGTAGAAGGAGAAAGGGTTTCGTTAATTCGTTACTCAAGAGTTGCTTCTAATTTTTTATTATTATCAAAATTTACAAGGAATATAGTTATGTTTCCTTATATGTAGGTGCAGAATGTTGTGTTATACACCTAGAAGTGGCATTGCTGGGTTTACATGATTTACACTTTTAAAAATTTACTTGCTCTTGCCAAATTACTTTCCAAAATGTTCCCACCAATTTTCATCCTTATCAGCAGCATAAAAGAACTCCTATTTCATCAAATCTACGTATTTGATAGTCCCTCTATCATGTCCCCTCTTCCCTAGCTGTGTTTTCAAGGTTGACTTTTGGAGGAATGCAATCTAAGTGTTTTGGTACAGAAGTAGGTTTAGCAAGAAACACACAGAATGAGATTCTGGAATTAATTTATTCATGGCCAAATGGCAACAGGACCTCATTCATTATTAGAGATAAGTGGGGTGATGATAAGTCCTGACAGGTTGCAGCATCACAATTACTAATTACTCGTGGTGAATTGGTGTGAGATTCAGGTATAAGTTGTTGCAGTAACTTATGAGATACCATTAGCATTTGAGATGTATTGTGATGATGGTAGTTTTGTGTACTATGGAGTTGGTTAGTAGTGGTTAGGTTCCAGCTGGGGAAAGCAAGAACAAAATGGAACCAGCCAACACCACAGTGTTTGTCTTTCACCATCTTTAACCAACAAGGATCATCAAAAGATAATGGCTACTCCATTCTGTCTGCCTCCCAAATCTTGTGAAAATTCACTTTTGTACTCAAAACCATAAAGAGAGAGGATTTGGGGAAATGTAGTTTCCTACACACCCAAGTTGACATTAGAATAACCCAGTATAGAAAACAGAACCACTGTGAACAAAAAGAAAATCTTTACCTCCTGCGTATCATTCTCTCCCAATTCAGAGATTCCTCAAATTTTTTTTTATTACATTCAATGAGAATTACTCAGGAATCGTTACGAGTATCTGAGGAGATGGAATGGTTAGAGCACCAGCTTCAAGGGTAGAAGATTGTTATTATCACAAACTGGAGACCTTGTATGAGAAAAGTTAGGGATAGGATCAGAAGGCAAGGAATTCAGAATTTCAAAAAAATGTATCAATTGTGAAACTGTAGTCACAAACACATTAGCACGGTCTCACTCTTCATCTCAGTGACAGAGCAAATTTCTTGTGTCATTTATTGCACACTCATTTAAAAACATTTATTAAGCAATTTACTAAGTGCATGTGACACACCTTTAGAGCTCCTGTGAGGTCTTAACAAAGGTTTAAAACTTTCATGTAATAATAGAAGACAGTATATTTGTCATTAGCTTAATTCCTGCTTTTCATGTGTGGTGGTTCTTCTCATGTTCACTCCCATTATTTTGAAAAAATGACAAAAATTCCAAATGACAATTTATGAACTATTATTGTCGTTATAATCCACATTCAGTTACTATCTGTTCTAATTATTACAGAGGCTTCTGATTACAAAACATGGTTCTACTAGTGTCTCTAGGTTTAAACTGCATGTAACTTAGTATAGGTAAGGACTTAGTACACGTGTGCTGTCTTGTATATTGTCAACTGGGCATCTTCATCATCTTTTTTTATACACTCCATCACACTGCTGGGGAGAAACCCAAACTACATTTTCCACTATCCCTTTCTTTTATTGTCTAGTTTAAATTCTGTAATTGGAAGCATTTGTGTGATATTAGGAAAGTGGAAGAGAAGGGGAGGCCATTATTCTTCTGTAGGACCTGTGGGCAGACAGCTGAGATGACCTGCAGTGGCTTTGTTTGGAGCTTCTGAGTTTCCTCCTAAGAATCATCTACTTTGGTGTTGCAGGCAGCTGGATTCATTCTGAACTAGAATTTCTTGTAATCAATCCTTCTTGCCTTTGCGTCATTAGCTCTTCCAACGACTGTATGTCTAATTCTCTTTATTAAATTTCTTTCTACTTAAAATTTTGGACTTGTTTCTATTTTCCTGACTGACTTTTGGCTAATACATCTGAATAACCCTAAGTCCCTTAAGTAGAGCTTCAGAGCTCTTGAAGTCAGGACATCTGAATAAAATCTGTTATTAGTTGATAATTAGCTTAAAAATTTTTATTATTGATCAGGCAGTTCTAACATATTCCACTCAAACCTACTGTCACAATTCCTCAATGATATTCATCTACTTACGATCTCATGGTGTGGACAATAGATTCCCTCAGAGGAATAGAGGATTGCTACAACACAAGGGACAAGGTTGACCTCAAAGAGTAAAGGAAATCATGGAAAGTGAGACTGTTCACTCTGATTATTTTCACTTTGACTTCAGGTAGAGTAGGTCAGAGACCTGGGCCAAAAGAACCAGGAAAAAGGAGGAAGACCCTGCTTGCTCATAGATAATTGACACAGGGTAGAAGGGAGAAGGAAGAGAGAGAAGTGATCATGAACCTAAACAATATCCAGACCTAAATTTTCTACCCAAGCCTGGAATTTGTTACTACTTACACCTTGTTGCAGGACCATGTAGCTGTCTTCTCTGAATTCATGGAGAGTGAGTTTTCCAGGAAGCACACTGAAAAAGGCTTCCATGTTCAAAGATAAATGTTAGTAGGGCTTGACAGACAAAAGCCTTCCTTTTCCCTAAGTTTGTCGTGTGAACATTAAGAGTCTTTTGTTGTGAGTTGAATGGGCAAGAAGGGGGACGGTAAGTGGTATTTGTTTTTGCTACTGCGACTTCAGTACTACCAAGAAAAGAGAATAGCTTTAAACTTCTGCGAGGTTTGGAGGCATTTTCCCATGCCGACCCCTGAAGTGCTTCACGGAGGCAAGACTGTCTTCCAAGTTCAGGTTCCCAAAGGTTATTTTGTAAATTTGTATAACACTGGCTACATCACAAACCATCCGAGATGTTTAGCTTCCCAGATCTTTATTCTGGAGATTATGATTTTGTAAGTAAATGAAGAGCTCTCCAAATATGTATTTTTAAGTTGATTATCAAGTAACCCTTATAAACAAGAAAGTTTCACTCTTGCTATAAAATGCTTCTGTACATCAGCAGACATGTCTCTACTAATCCTAGAAGCCGAGATTGAGCCCATTCTTTTGTCTTTTGAAGCAAATCCGTATTATTTAAGTATCTCAGAGGCTGTGTTGACAATAATTTTGTTAAACTGTATTGGTCGATAATGTTGGAAGATGGACATATGTAGAGTGTATACTTGAGACAAAATTTCCGTTAAAAGTTTAGTATCAGAACATTTTGGCTGATGCACATAGACCAATCAGATTATCTGGGAATTATTAAAGTCCTAAAGAAGAAGAAAGTGATGCCAGGCATATAGGGATTCAATAACTTTACTGTATTCCTTCAATATTGAGTTATATATTTTTGAGTTTTTAATCAATATATATGTAATATAGAACTTCCTTTTTTCTTTAGAAAGCCTTTATTAAATTGTGTTTCCTACAATTGATGGGTTAGATATGAAGCAATATGGTATTTCAAGTAGCAGCAATTCCTCAACTAAAGATCATTCGTTGATTCTTTTATTTACGCACTGAAGAAATATTTGTTGGCCACTTACTAAATGTCAAACATCGTTCTAGGTGTGCGTATAGAGTGGTGAAAAAAGTTTAAGTTTCTGCCATCCAAAATCTTCTATTAATGAGTAAGCACGTGTTATTGACATTCCTCTGATTTTTTCCTGTAACTTCATTATATGATATTTCAATGGATTTCAAGGAGGCCAAAAATGGCTAAAAACAAAAAAATAAAATTGAATTCTTCTCAGAAATGTCATGGTATGGAGCTTCCATGTCAGGCAGCATGCTGGGAAAAAAAACAGGCTAATGAAAAATACCAACAATTCTTTAGATTTATAAAGGACCGTCTTCACAGCTACCAGGTGTCATAACAATAGAGCCAGAAGTGAAGATATAGGACTGACTTTAAGAGGAGAACAGGTTAACATTTCTCCAGTTTTAGTATCTTGTCCACAAGGGGGTGCATCTTCCTAACACATATACATTTCCTGCTTACATTCATCCTTTCGCTGTGACCTTAACTGTTCCTCCCACTAAGCAGTCAAGATCCAAGGACACCAGAGACTAAGAATGAACTCTTCTCCAGGATCAGTGATTGTGCTATTCTTAATGTTTGGTAAGTAAAATAGCACATAAAGCTTAAAGTTTTTCATTCCATTATATTAGTGTAATCTTTTTTTTTTTAATAATTTTATTTATTTTTTCCCCCAAAGCCCCAGTAGATAGTTGTACGTCATAGTTGCACATCCTTCTAGTTGCTGTATGCGGGATGCGGCCTCAGCATGGCCGGAGAAGCGGTACGTTGGTGCGCGCCAGGGATCCGAACCCGGGCCGCCAACAGCGGAGCGCGCACACTTAACCGCTAAGCCACCGGGCCGGCCCTATTAGTGTAATCTTTAACCACAATTTTCTGTGAAGGGTAGAGCCCAGACCATGCCACGGTAACCAGAACCATGATTATTTATTATTTTTTCAGGAAGAAGCGATAGAGACTCAGTGACCCAAACAGAAGGCCAAGTGACCCTCTCAGAAGGGTCTCTGACTGTGAACTGTTCCTATGAAACCACACAGTACCCTGCCCTTTTCTGGTAGGTCCAGTATCCTAGAGAAGGTCCACGGCTCCTCCTGAAAGCCTCGAAGGCCAACAAGAAGGGAAGAAACAAAGGTTTTGAAGCCACATTTAATAAAGAAACCACCTCCTTCCACTTGGAGAAGGCCTCAGTCCAAAAGTTAGACTCTGCTGTGTACTACTGCGCTCTGAGTGACACAGTGACAGGAACTGCAGGGGGCGCTGAGCACAAACTCTGAGCAGCAACAAGGGGCCTGGCTGCTGAGTGTGTGACCTTATGATCCACTCTGGTTTAGGAACCAGGAGCTAGTCTACTGTTGTTGTCAACCACCATCCTCCCCATATATTCTTGTTGATGTGGAAGTCATCCAAAACAACGCGAAGAACACAGCTTAAGAACAAGATGCAAACATCCCTCATACAAGACACTTTAATGGTGAGAGTGAAAACAGAATATGTCATCATAGTTCCTGAATCACAGCTGAAATTTGTGATTATAAAAGTATAGAACCTCAAGGTGAATGAAATGGTATATGTGTTCATCTTTGCATAAAATTCTAGCCCCCTGACCTTGTTCCAGATCATTGAGGGAAATATTTTGTTTAGAGAGACACCTGTAACAGATGAGGTTGCAAAAGCTTAATGTCTCTCTAACAAGCTGGAGCAAGAACAGGTGACTTCTAGAGAAGCTTTAGCCCAAGAAACAGTAGATTCTTTTTTTTAAAAAATAGCTTCTTAAGGGAAAAAGTATAACAAAGGAGGAGAGAGTCCTACATACGAGCGCACATATAAAAAGAGAAGACAGAACATTTCTTACAGTTTTTAGGGAAATTACATGGCAGGCATAGACTGGTGTTCTCCATGCACATTAAAGCAAAATTGTTATATTCTCTGCAATTACAATAGTGACCACATCATAATAAAATCTCTTCAAATATTTGCTAAATTAATAAAGGAGTAGGAAAACCTATTACTGCTACCACAAAAAAGCTACTAATATTTTCATCAAACAAATTTATTTGACAATGAATTACTAGTGTTTTTCTATAGCCAACATATTTATATATACATTATTTGACATATATTACATATTATATTATCATATAATCTTTGGTTGTCATAGTTTAATTATGATGTGTTTAGGTGTAATTTTCTTTAATTTTATCCTGTTTGGGGTTTGCTTAGATTCTTGAATTTGTACATTTACGTCTCTCATCAATTTTGGCAAGTTTTTGGCCATTCTGTCTTCAAATATGTTTTCTGCTCCAATCTCTTTCTCCTGTCCTTCTGGGACTATAATGCATATATTTTAGACTTTTTGATTTTGTCCCACAGGTCTCCAAATTTCTCTCCATTTTTTGTTTCAATTTTTTCTCTTGTTCTTCAAATTTTGATCAGAGTTTCTCAACTTTGGCACTATTAACATTTTGGACTGAATATTTGTTTAGTGGGGGGCTGTTCTATGAATTGTAGAATTTTTAGAAGTACCCCTGGCCTCTACCCACTGGGTGACAGTGGCACTCCACCTCCAACTCACGGCAACCAAAAGTGTGTCCAGATTTGCCAATGTCTCCTTGGAGGAGGCAAAGTCACCCTTGGTTGGTAATCACTCAGATAATTTATACTGATCTATTTTCAAGTTCACTTACTATTTTATCTGTCATCTCCATCCTGCTATTGAGCCCTTACTATGAGAATTTATTTCATGTATTGTATTTTTCAATCCTAAAATTTCCATTTGCTTCTTTTTGTACTTTCCATTTCTTTGTTGAGAATTTCTATCTTATCTTTCATTTCAAGTGTGCTTCCTTTTACTTCATGAAATATAGTTAAGAGTTGCTGTAACTTCTTTGTCTATTAGTTTAGCACCTTAGTCATCTTGACATTTGCATCTGTTGATTATTTTTTTCTTGGATATTAGTCAATTTTTCTGGTTCTTTGTATGTTGAATAATTTTGGAATGCATCTTAAACATTTTAAATGTTACATTGCATAAATTCTTTTTTTTTTTTTAAATTAATCCTCTGGAGAATGTAGATGCTTTGGTTTTAGCAGTAAATCAAGCTAGTTTGCTTTAGACTGTGTTTTGTCCCTCATTTAAATCTCAGCTCAGTTCTCTGATGATTTGCTATGTTAGTTTGGGTCTTTCCCAGACATATGTAGCTCAGGAATTAGTCTGAAACTTGTTTGGGGGACTCAAATCTCAGGTCAGCTCCTGATACTACTGCTGCATTGGTTTGAGTCTGACCTGCATGTGTGCCGCTCAGGGCTTGGTCTGAGACTTAGACAGTGGTTCAAATTCAGCTCAGTTATCTAAGCTTTGTTATTGTGGTTTGGGTCTGCCCCATGTGTGTGGAGATTTGGGATTAGCTTGGGACTTAAGCTGCTATTCATGTCTTTCCTCAGTCTCCCCACTCCAGCCCAGCCCACAGGGCCAGAAAAATTGTGTTTCATTCAGAGCTTTAGCTTCCTATGTCATTGCCACCCTGCTATCAGGGGCCTGCCATCAGATCAAAGCTAAAAAAAGAGAGAAAATGTGAAATTCTCCTTTTTGCAGATGGCTTCTCCAATTTTTGACTCCCCTATACAATATGCCTCCTTTGGTACAGTTTTCACAGTCCACAGGCAGTCACTTTTTGTATTTTGTTCAGTTTTACTTGTAATCAGTGGGAGAGATGGATTCCTAAAGCTATGTCCTAGGCTAAGTTCCTGCGTTAACTTCTGGTGTTCTATAATATTCGTCAAGAATGACTGTTTGCCACTTTTTCTCTACTATTATTTTTATTATCCTCCTTTAGTTAAACCCTATTGTAAATGTGTTTTTCTTATCAAGATGATTAGAATCATTTGATTAAAGTCTTGATTTTCTGGGTCTTTGTCCTCTCATTCTCCAAACTAATGAAAATTTTCCTCTGGTGCTGGAAAAGGAGAATGCTCAGTTGTTTTCACCCATGCTTTAAGTACTGCAATTTTTTTTCTAAAATCAAAAAATTTCTGAATTCTGCACCAATTTCCAAGAACATGCTAAGGTATGGTGCAACTATTCAAAGGCTGTGTCTTTCAGTACTTAAAATAGAGCTATTTTGTTTTCAAGTTTCTCTTTCTCTCTTTTAAATTTCTTAACTTTTGCTTGTTTTTAATGAGCCATGGTTTTTTGTTTTCTGGGCTGTCTGTGAAGACTCTTTAATCTTCCTGGCAATCAATATATTTCTTAGAATCCCATCAACATCCTTAAGAAGAATATTCTATTTCCGATCTTATTTTTCTCAACTATGAGATGTTGCTTCTCCCACCATCGAAGATTGGAGAATACCTTTGCATTCTCCCAGAGCAGAGGAAACAGCACTGTTCCAAGACATGAAACAATGCAGTTGCCTTTGACTTTGTGTTTGCTGGGCTTTGCCAATGCCCAGCAACGTTGAGAGGAGTTAAAAGGACTATCAGCCTGAAAGCCAGCAGGAATTGCTCCTCATAGCTTATCTCTGACTATATTTTTTCTGTCTTAACATTAATCCTCGTTTTGATCCCATCTGCTGTCTGTATTCTGGAAATATGTGTAAATCTCTCATCTCCAGATGATCTCTATTCTTTTAACTCTTACGGATTTTGGTTTATTCCCTTTTATATTTCTATTCTTTTAGTTAGGAGGAAATTTGGAGGAGATGGGAGATGAGTATACACCCCTTGGAATCAGAAGTCCACACTCATGGACTACAAATTCACAAATTGACAGCGTTACTAAATCTTCTATGTGAAAGGTAGTCTTGACAGGAAGCAACAAGTGAATGAAGAACCCAAGGAGATGGCTGGGCTCATGATCCTGGAATCAAAGAAGAGTATTCTGACTTTTGTCAAAGGGGCCCTTTGGCCTCAGAGAAAGCAGAGACTTTCTCCATTCTCAGGTTTTCAGAGAGTGCTCTCTTGGTGTGGTTTATTTCCTTTAGTCACAGAGGTTTCTGTAGCTCATTTCCTTCAGCCTTAGGGCAATAGCTTCCCACCCAGAGTTACTCCTTGCCATATAGCAGCACTACTCTCATTTTATGGGCCCTGTTTTTCCTCTAAAAGGTTTCACAAGTATTATGCCCGTGCATGAGCGTCAGCCAAGTGAAATTCCTCTGTCATCCTCCATCACCACCATGGCAGCACTGGACCATCCAAAACTCGGTCTGAAGCCATTGGTTTGATTCCAAAGACTCTCATGAACTTAATTCCAAGTCTGATATACTTTTTATTTTTATTTTTTGGTGAAGAAGATCAACCCTGAGCTAACATCTGTGCCAATCATCCTCTACTTTGCATGTGGGTCACCGCTCCAGCATGGCTGAGCAGTGGTATAGGTCCACGCCCAGAATCCGAACCCAAACCAGGCTGCCGAAGGGGAGCCTGCTGAGCCTTAACCACTAGGCCATGGGGCTGGCTGCTGATAAACTTTAAAAACGGATTTCTCAGTGAAGTAACTTGTTAGTCTATTTTTATATGACATCTCATTTCTAACGGACTCTAGGAGATTTGGGAAGGAAGATTTGGGAAGGAAGAAACACATTGCGTGAAAGTTTTCATATATTCGGAAAATAGAAGGAACGCACTAATTACCTCTTGGTGGGGCTTTGGGACCTTTGGTTCTGCGCTTGGCCTCCAGAGGGCGATACTGCACAAACTAGAGGTCATGTTGATCAGTATAATCTGCCCAGCCCCTCCTCCTTGCAGCTGGCTGGGTTTGCAGACAGAGACAAGTGACAAGAATCAGAAGTCAGAGAGCATCCAGGCTCATCTCAGCAGCTCGGGTATTTTTATCTAAGCAAGAAACTCGTCCAACCTAACTTTCCCCACAACTCCTATTTCCAAGGGCTTGGTTTTTGCGGCCAGTTTCCTGCCTGCTCAGGGGAGATCTTACGGAAAAGAGCCAACAGCATTTCCACTGCTCAGCCATGCTCCTCTTGCTCATCTCAATACAGGGGATGATATTTGCTCTGAGTGTGTAAAATTTCATAATGGTCTATAGTTCTACAGATTCTGACTAGAAATACTTACTTTTCGTAAGGAAGTCTGTACTGCTTTCACTGATATAACATTGATTTTGCAGGAGACACCAGAGCCCAGTCAGTGACCCAGCCTGATGGCCATGTCTTGGTCTCTGAAGAAGCCTCACTGGAGCTGAGGTGCAACTATTCCTATGGTGCAACTCCTTATCTCTTCTGGTACATCCAGTACCCCAGCCAAGGCCTCCAGCTTCTCATTAAGCACTTTTCAGGGGACACCCTGGTTCAAGGCATTAAAGGCTTTGAGGCTGAATTTAGGAAAAGTGACTCTTCCTTCAACCTGAAGAAATCCTCAGCCCATTGGAGCGACTCCGCTGAGTACTTCTGTGCTCTGAGTGACACAGTGCCCGAGACTGCAGGGGGAGCTGAACACAATCCATTCACTGCAGTGGATTTTTCTGAGACTCAAGATCTCTTTGTGTGGTATTTTTAATGATCTCTTGCTATATGATGGCAAATGACGCAAAGGCGCCTGAGCAGACCAGCAGACCCAGGTACATCTAGGCAACCCTACAATTCCATATCTGATAAACTTTACGTCAGAAGATTTTTACTCTTTGTAGAAACTACATAATAATAATTAGTTAGTCTTTAGAATGGTGAAGGAGACAGTGTTCTTATCGCATAGTAATCAGGTGCTCAAGGACTTGCCTTGTGGTTGACTGCTTTAAGGGGTTGACTATGTGGGTTTTCGTTTATCATTTTATCTCTCACACAACCCAGAAAACAAAAGATGAACTTTTTATGTGCTTTCCCAGCAAAGTTTGCCTCTTTGCCTACTTGGTCATTCTTAGACAATTTTCTTGGAATTTTTTTCCCTAGGTCTCACTGTGCTGGTGATAATGTGTCAGGATATTTTCTCTGAGTTTAAGTACCTCTATTTAGGAGGGATTCTGAGAAACTATTGCTCAGCAGTAGGAGACTGATTAGGGCTTAGAAAACTCTCATGGTCATGTTAGTTCTGGCAATTGTTTAAGAACAGTGCAAGAGAATGAAGATTTAAAATTTATCAGTGCTTGTCCAAAGATTTTTTTCTGTTACAAAAGTAGCCTCCTCTTCTTTTTGTATCTTAAATTCTACAAATCTACTTCAGAAATTTGTGGATATAATCTCTTTTGCTGTTTCTAGCTATGGACGTTTTTTCTCCTTGCTTTCACTCTGTTCTTGTATGATTTGACTATTGGAATATTAGAGATTGATTCTTATATGTTAACATTGTCCTAATTAATCATGTAATAGGTTTAGCAATGCCAAACTCTGCTAGAAATATTGATAAGAATTGAAGTAGATACTAGGGGGTCACTGTACCCAGTGTAAATTCATGACCCAGTACAAACTTTTTTGTGTGTAGAATGGAAAGAACTGTATAAGAAGCTTTTACAGTCTTTGTGTTCTTGAAGACTTGGAGCTTAAAAAATAGTCTAGAGAAAGAGGAGAAGGAGGAGGGGGAGCTTTCTAGCTGCTATTTGGCTTACACTACAAGGGGTAAGAAGATAGGTGTGTAGGAGCCCTCAAAACAGAGAGAGAATAAGTAGATTGTTATAAGTGCAAGTTATCCAAGTGGTGAACCAGGAGATCAACAGTAAATTTTAGGACATAGTGATATGCTTATATGTAATAAATGTGTTTGAGTGATTGCTGGAAGGGTATAAGGAAAGTACATGGGGTGTTAGAGGCGGAAAATTATGAATAAGAAATGTATTCTCATTTAATGTCCCTCGCCATCTTTCCCTTTCTTTCTATTTTTGGACCACACTCTTTTCTACCTCTGACTATTTTCAGGTGAGTCACTGTCATCGGCTGAACCACATTGCCCAAAGGGAATATAGTGGGCACTTGATGCAGATTGGTATGAGAAGGAGAACTACCCATTTCTTTTGATTCTGTACTCAAGCTGAGTTTGAAGAAAAATAAGTTCTACACCAAGGACCCCAAGCAGCTGGGAGATCACACCCCCAACTCCCCAACCCTAACTCTGCCTGAGAAATCAAAGTAGGCTTCCTTCCTCCCTCCTTTCTCTTCTTTGTTTAATAATTTATTACTTATTTATGTCATTATATGATTTTTATGAGAAAGTTTCTATAATAAAGAATTATATTCAGGGCCGGCCCCGTGGCTTAGCGGTTAAATGCGTGCGCTCCGCTGCCGGCGGCCCGGGTTCGGATCCCGGGTGCGCACCGAGGCACCACTCCTCCAGCCATGCTGAGGCCGCGTCCCACATACAGCAACTAGAAGGATGTGCAGCTATGACAGACAACTATGTACTGGGGCTTTGGGGGAAAAATAAATAAATAAAATCAAAAAAAAAAAAAAAGAATTATATTCAGAATAAAGTGAAAATCCTGAGTTATTTTATCAATGAAATTAATAATTCTCACTTTTCATATAATTAACTGGTCTTACTACATACCCCAAAACTCAGAAGCCGCTGGCCTTGTTGAAAGGTGGAATAGCTTACAGAAGACTGAGTTACAGTGCCAGTTGAGAGACAACCCCCTGATGGGATGGGGCTTTGTTTAATAAGATTCGGCATGTGCTTTGAATCAGAGACCATTACTATATGTTGCTTTTACCCACAAAGCCAGAATACGAGGGTCTGGGAATCAAAAAGCGGGAGTGGCTCCTCTCACTATTACTCCTAATAACCCACTAATAGACTTTTAGATTCCCTTCCTGGTAACTTTACACTGTGTTGATTTGGAGATCTTAGTTCCTAATGGAAGAATTTTTCTACCAAGGGACAAAAAATGGCTCCACTCAATGGATGATGAGACTACTTCCTGGACATTTTGGGATCCTTGGCCATTGAACCAACATGGAAGAAAAAAGTCTATTGGCTGGAGGGATTGATGCTGATTAACAAGAGGATATGGGTTGCTTCTATACAATGGAAGCAATATATTTGGAGCCCCTTAGTATTTTCACACCCAATGGTAAAGTTAATGAAAAATTGCAGCAACTTGAAACAAAACAGGACTATTGAGGACGCAGATCTTTCTGGAATAAAGGTTTGGGTTACTCAACCAGGAAAAGAACCCAGAACAGTGAAGGTTTTGGCTGAGGGAAGGGGAAATACAGAGTAGGGATGGATGAAGGAAGCCACAGATTTCAATTTCAGCCTTGAGGCCAATTACAGAAACAAAGACTGTAGTACTTTTGCATATCTAGTTGCTTGTTATACACGTATATGCTTATATGTATATGCTAAATATTTTCTTCTCTCCTTTCCATTTTTATTTTATCTACAAGTTATTGGAAATTAGCTTTACAATTTAGTCTATAGTAACAGAATTTTTAGAAGGACTTCGAATTTGAAGAGTTATTAATATAATCAATGATGGCACAATTGCAGCTGTGAGGGAGATCAGCCCTGAGCTAACATTATGCTAATCCTCCTCTTTTTTGCTGAGGAAGACTGGCTCTGAGCTCACATCTATTGCCAATCCTCTTCCTTTTTTTTTTACTTTCCCAAAGCCCCAGTACATGGTTGTATGTCGTAGTTGCACATCCTTCTAGTTGCTGTATGTGGGACGCGGCCTCAGCATGGCCGGAGAAGCGGTGCATTGGTGTGCGCCCGGGATCCGAACCTGGGCCGCCAGCAGCGGAGCGCGTGCATCTAACCGCTAAGCCACCGGGCCGGCCCCTACTAGTCTCATGGCTCATCCCTTCACTTCTTCCCAGTCTCTGCTCTTAGAGAAACATGCACGTGTGAATAAAGAGGAATGCTCAAAAATGTTTATTGCAGTGCTGTGTTTCATAGATTAAAAAAATTAACATCTTAACTGTTCATCAATAGGAGAAAAGCTGTATGAATGGTAGTATATCCGTAATATGGAATACAGTGGAGCAGAGGGTCCTCTGTGTGTTAATTCAATAGGACACACAGGATTGATTATCAAGTTTATAAAGCAAGTTACAGAAAGGTATGAACAATATGTATCATTTTGCATTAAATAAAAACTATAAATAAAATGCTACATATTTTCTGTTGATTCAAACCTATAGCAAAATATCCGGGAGCATAAATCCAAATTGATTAAGACGAATAAAGAATTAGGGTAATGGTGGTAAAAGTGTCAAAATTGGGAGCGGTAGTTAAGGGGATTTTAGTCTATATGTAATGTTTTATTGCATTTAATAATTCATATATTTATCCTTTTGTTAAAATTAATAAAAAGTGATAAACCATCAGAAAAGTTCATTCATATTTTCCTCTATTCTTCTCACCAAAAAGGAGGAAAGGAGGAAGTGACACCTTCTTCATAAGGTTTTGTCCAACCACCCCAAGTGTTAGTATTTCTCCCTTGTCTGGGATCAGGCAGCTTTTAGTTCTCACTCCTCTTAGGGTCCTTCTCTTTGACTCTGTTATAGTTATATATATTTTTGTCTTCCCCAGTAGACTGTATACTAGTGTGTTATCCTCTTTTATGTATTCTTAAGACCTAGTAAATTTCCCTATTTGCACTGAAACCTCAATAAATGTTTGTGGATTTATTTTGGACTAAGGTAAAGAAATCAAACAAATAGTACAAGATGAGATTTATCAATTGTTTTGAGATATTAATTTCCACCAAATAATATTTTACAAGTAGGAATTGGTTCATTTTTAATTCCCTGTTCAATCTAGGCAGTTACTTTGTTTTCTGACCATCTGCATTTCCTTCATCAGGAAACATGGAGTGAATGTTACTGGGGTTGTGTGACTGCTGTTAGTTGGTCTGAAGTGGTCCTTGTTGATGGTTTCAGTCCACTAAGGGGCACTCTAGTCTTTACAAGAAAGGATGACTTTTCTGATGGTCCCAGAGGGTTGAATGGGTGAGAGGAAACCAGAGATGGTGTGAGCCACTCAAATTATAGACAGCAAAGGTGGGGAGGGGAGGGGTAGTATTTGTGTAGAGTTCATTTCATGTTTTCAGTTCTGCCATTCTATCCAAAGTTTCAAAAGCTGGAGCCCATAACTCTATAAATCCACTGTAGGATGATTCTCTGAGCAGAGGGACTGGAATAGGAATATAACTGGGCATTGTGAGCATGGAAGATCAACAGAAAACAATTCCATTACCTGTTTTCAATTCTTTTTTAATTTTTATGACTAAAATTCCCCAAATCCACAGACCTAGAAATAATTTCACTACCACTGATATCCTACCTTTTCATATATTCTCTTGAGAGTAGAAGGAACAAGAATAACAAGGAAAGTAGAAGAGAAGATGAAAAAGTAACAAACATAAATAGAAGGAAGAAAGGGAAAGCACAATATTCATTTGACCAGCAATGTGTGGTCGGATCAGAATGAGCTGTGTGGGTCTGGACAGGAGAAGGAGAGAGGTGGAAATTGTCAGAGTGGGCATTATATACATATATTTTTTTAACCCACTGAACTCTCATCAAATCAATTTTCTATGCAGATGATGATCATATGTCTTGGGTTTTCAAACTCTCCTGATTTCAAGAAAATGTATTTACTTCTTCGGTACACAGTGCATGCTTTCAGAGAGTTTTCCTTTATCAGAATTTTCATAAAAGTGAGTTCTTAAATTCTCTGTCACTCTATGCAATTTGGGAAATATAGTCACTCTTCCTAAGATTCTTCAAGGCTTTACCTAACCCAGTTCAGACAATGACTCTTCAGATGTTTGACCCCCTCTTCCTTACACACTAACCCACAAACTTCTCTTACGTGAAATGTTTTAAGAAAAAAGCAGCTTATAACTTCATATTTTGGAAATATTGTCCCTACTTCCCTGCATTGTTCATGCCCACAGTTTTGCAGAGATCACTGTGCAGTCTCACTAGCACACTGTGGGTGGAGTTTCCTGTTTAGTGAACGACAGATTTTAGATGTTATTGGTGCTCAGTGAGTCTGATGGAACATACTGACTGTAAGAACAAAATTTGTCTGGACCCAAGACTTGACACCCTCCAGAGTAGGGGCGAAGGCGCCTCAGCAACTGGGCAAGGGGTCATGAAGAGACATGGGGGGGCTCTACTGGGGCTTCTGTGGGTCCAGGTTTGCTGTGAGTTGGGGCCGTCCCTGAGGGGGGATTGGGGAGTGTTCCACAGCTGACAGTGGGAGAGAGGGAAGGGAGAGCTGACAAAGCTCCTAGAGGGTCCTACATCCTCATAGGTGTTTCTTGGGATATTTTAGAGGTTTACAAACTGCATCGATCACTCCCCAGTGACATCATTTGTGTTTATTTTTCTCTTTCCAAGCAGGGGTGCGAGGGGTGAATGTGGAGCAGAGTCCTTCAGCCCTGAGCCTCCAGGAGGGAACCAGCTCTACTCTGAGGTGCAATTTTTCCACGTCCATGAGGAGTGTGCAGTGGTTCCGACAGAATCCTGGGGCCGGCATCTTCAGTCTGTTTTTCATAGCTTCAGGAACAAAGCAGAATGGAAGATTAAACACCACAGTGAATTCTAAGGAGCTTTATAGTACCCTGCACATCACAGCCTCCCAACTGGAAGACTCAGCCACTGTGCAGTGAGGCACAGTGCTCCCAGGTGCTCTACAGCCTGTACCCAAACTGCCGCTGGGCCTGCAGCCCCACCCGTTCCATGGGGTGGGCATGTTGTCCCCACAGCAGCCTTTGCACAGCTTTGAGTTTTCAGGTTCATGTTCCAGCACTTTTTTTCCCTCCTAAATTTATACCCTTCAAGATTGTCATTTCACTTGGTTTTTGTACCATGTTTTCCTCAGAAATCCCTTTCAGGAAAAAAGCTCTATTATGGAAGCATTGGAGCAGCTGATAAAAATGCCAATATCCAATGCTCTGTTAAAACAGATCTCCTGGCAGTTAGTGTATAAATTACATGTCAATTACTCTGATGGAAAAAGCTTAAAAAATATATGGCAGTCAACAAATATAAAAGAGATGGCTCAGGTTTTCAGTCTACTGCAAATAGTTCTACTTTCAAGAAAAAGAGAAGAGGACACGTGAAATGTTTTTTTAAATGTTTGTTGTTGGTGCCATGGAGTTGAGTCTGACTCCTAGCCACCCCAGGTACGGCAGAGTGGAGCCCTGCTGGGTCTTTTTGCTCCATCCTCTCCCCTTCTGGCGCTGTGTTAGACAATGCTCTGCTGCAAGTCGCAGGGTTTTCATGGCTAAGTTTTTACAAGTGGATGGCCAGATCCTTCTTCCTAGTTTATCTTAGTCAGGTAGCTCTGTTGAAACCTGTCCAACATGGGTGACCCTGCTGGTATTTGAAACACCAGTGGCATAGCTTTCAGCATCACAGTAACATGCAGCCACTACAAGTAGAACAACTGACAGATGGGCGGTGGTGTTCCCTGACCAGAAACGAACTTGGACCATGGTGGTGAGGGTGCCAAATCTTAACCACTAGACCAGCAGGGCTGGCCTTACTGTTTGTAATCAGCCTTTTTTCATTCCTGGAAATAAGAAATGTAACAAAAGTAATTGTATTGAGTGTTAGGCACTCTATGTAGCTTATTGCATATGTTGTCTATTTGAATAGTGACTATACCCTGTAAATAAGTACTTTTCCCCCTTTTCACAAATGAATTAAAGCAAGGATTGTAGAGTATAAGTGACTAGCTTGAGCTCATATCATCACTAAATTAGTGAAGCTGGGGTGATATGAGGGCTGATATTCTGAGCTGCCTGACATAGAAGACTCTTCGGGGTGATGCAATCCAAATGACTTCTATTGAGCAACTTGTACAATGTGTTTAAATACATCACTTACAAAAATATCAATTTATGTCATTTCTAAATAGCACTTTAAGGAAGGAAGAGCTGATAGAAATTTTCATTCTGTTGCATTAAAATGCATTTCTCTTCCACGCATTTTGAATGACTCTCTTACCCATGATTTTGTAACGTCATTCATGGTCTGGGAAAAGGAGCAGGAAGCTTTCAGGGCTACCCCAAAACAAAGCCCTATGTGTTATAGCCACAGACTAAGACTTCTGACAATCAAACTCAAAATTTAAACCTGCATGTGGAACAATTATAACACAGATTGAATTCCAACCTTGCACTTTGTTTTATGTTAATGTAAGGGCATTGATAGGAAGGAGTGGGATTCTGAAAATTAAGATGAAGACAAATGGACAGACTTCAGAGAAGCTGGGAGCAGGGCCAGCTTCCTGGCATGTGGCCTGTGCACTTGCAGAAGGAACCCTGACTCTGGTTTAATGCTCTGCTATTGCTCTCTTGAAATTCTTAATAATTTTATCTTTGAACCTGTGTCTTATAAGTGAAGTCCCATAAGTGGATGGAGCATGTGTGTGAGCAGAGAAGATACATGGGGCAGCAGCACACAGGACAGGAACACATGCAGGCTCAGGTTCATGGTCACAGCAGGCAGTGTGTGAGCTGAGCAGTGGGAAGATCGCTTGTTGCATGTGTGCATGCTTGACGCCATCTGGATCTCTGATATACAGCAAAGGGGTTCAGTAAACTTTGTCGGTAAATTATTACACAATGAAAGTGTATACATAGACGTTGCAATAAAACATCTTGGAGAGTTGGAATTCTTCAAAGAGTTTAGAAACTCTGGTTTTAAAAATTGCTATAAGGTTGCAAAGCAAATATCTGCAGGCTTAGAAATAGAAATTAAATGTAAAGACAGTAGCTCCTATGGAAAGAACATTGTTTTCATACAAAGTTCAATGAAGAACTAATTGTTAACGTAAGATAGTTGAAAAATAATTTTCCTTATTATTGAATATGCAGCGATAGATTGCACACAAACATTTTGAATTATATACAAATCAAGAAGCTACTTTCAGTTTCTTATACGACTTCCATAAGTTACAGAGTATGTCCGAGGAAACATTAAAATGCTGTTGTATAAATACACATTTAAAATTAAATTTTTCAACTCTGAGTTGCCACTACACAACTTAGAGTGGCCAAAGTCTGGAACACTGAGAACACCTAATGCTGGTGAGGATGTGAAGCAACAGGAAGTCTCATTCTTTGCTAGTGGGAATGCAAAATGATACAGTCGCTTTGGAAGACAGTCTGACAGATTCTTACAAGTAAACATACTCTTACTGTGTGAGCCAGCAATCATGCTCCCTAATATTTACCCACAGGAGTTGAAAACATGTCCACACAAAAACCTGCACATGGACGTTTATAACAGCTTTACTCATAAAATTTGGAAGCAACCAAGATGTCCTTCAATAGGTGAATGGATAAGTAAATGGTGGTACATCCAAACAATGAAATATTATTCAGCATTCAAAGGAAATGAGCTATCAAGCTGTGAAAAGACATGGAGGAAACTTAAACGCATATTACTAAGTGAAAGAAGCGAATCTAAAATGGCTACTTAGTGTATGATTTCAATTATATGACATTCTGGAAAGGGCAAAACTATGGAGAAAGTAAAAAGACCAGGTGCTGAGAGGAGTGGGAAGGGTGAATAGGCAGAACACAGAGGCTTTGGGGGGAGTGAAACTACTCTGTATGATAATATAATGGTGAGTACATGTCATTACATATTGTGTAAACCCATAGAATGTACAACACCAAGAATGAATCATAATGTAAACTATGAACTTCGGGTGACTATAGTGTGTCAACGTAGGTTCATCAATTGTAAGAAATGTACCACTTTTGCAGGAAAGTTGATAATAAGAGAGGCTATGAATGTGTAGGGGCAGGAGGTATATCGGAAATCTCTGTACCTTCTTGTTAACTTTGGTGTGCACCTAAAATGTGTAGGAAAAATGTCTTTTAAAAAAATGAAATTCAGACTTACATGAAATTGATTTGTATGAAGTGGTTCCACTAGAAACATTACCTAATGGCGATTTTCCCTGCTTTTTGAATAAGGGATTCTAAATTTTCATTTTGCACTGGATCTCAAAAATTGTATAGCCATCCCTGGATGAGAATCTTGAACCCTCAAGCTATCTTGCAAGGACGAAACTTGAAGCCAGAAAGCAATCAGGCTGTTTGAGAAAATGCTCCCTGCTTTACGTATTAGGAAGCTCATCCACCTCCCTCAGGTTCTACATGTTGGTGAGTTTTTTGTCTTACAAGAAAGATGTGATGTGTTAAAGATATAAATATAAGAAATAAGTCTCCAGAAAGGAGCATTCTCTTTACTTGTGACTCAGCCACAGCATCCATCCCCATTGCACTGCCTGTGGTCATCTTTACACTCAGTGAGTAAAATCCCATTTTGTTCCATTTTACTGTAGATTTAGGCTCTCCTTAATCCATCATTGATCTTGGGGATAAATAAAAACCCAGACAGGAAATCATCCTGAGAACCCTGTCTCTGCTTCTGAAGAAGCCCCAGTGTTGGTTAGGGGCAACCTCAGACCCCTAGATTACATGTGGATGTGAAAATGGTCTTGGACTTACAGAATGCAGGCAATTTCTCCCCACTCTCACAGCACTCCACGTAGCACACAACCAGTCCTCAATAAATATTTGCTTTATTAAAAAGTATAAAAGAATTTTAGAGCTAGAAGTACCCTTAGAAATCTTTCAGTCCACCTTCATTTTACAAAGACAGAAACTATATACAAGATTACAGTATGAAACAATTAAATAGAAAATGAGCTGGATTTCCTCACTTCCTCTTTAGCGTTCCTTCCTCTGCTTCCTTCCTGTAGCACCATATTACTGAGTAAAGAGAAACTATCTAAAGCAAGCCTAGCCATTTGATCTCTGCAATTTGGGTCTGGGGAGGCAATGGTCCGTTTAATTTGAATGCTGGAACGGAGAATTTGAGTTTGTGTAAATGTTTGACACTTTGGGCAGGAAAGGAGACAGGCAGAGCCTCTTATTCTACTAACAAATCAGTCCATCACCTACTGGCTTCTGAAGGAATAAGCCAAAGTTGATGGTGCCATCTCAACACCCAGGTGAATTTCTAAGGACTCTCCTAAAAATAGCAAGATATAGTCATCATCCCTGGTGGATGCCCCTTGAATGCAGGATATGAGTATAATGAGCATAACTCACACATTGTCAACAAAAATATAATTGGAATCAAAAGACTCATGCATCTCGCAGTCCATGAAGCTGCTAGATAAAGGTTTCCTAGGTCATCCCTCTGACAATCAGTCAAGCAATATTCCATGAAATAGCGATGGAGTTGGGAATTTTGTCCAGAGGATGGTTATACTTGTGCTATAGTAAATATATGGAACATTATTCTTCATATGAATTGTCACATTCAGACCGTTACATTCAGTTCTGGATTCAAATATAGATGTAAAGTATGTCTCCAAGAAGAGGGAAATTTGCACAAAGAAGATTTTGAGAATTCTTAGCCAATGGGGAATGTGTGAGAGAATGGAATATCCTTAGAATTGAGAAGTTTTCCGTATGTAAAAACACACATGTGCTATATACATGTATATTTATATATTGTGTTGATATTCTTCACCATAGCTGTCCTTAAACCTTTAAGGTTTGAGATGTGGAAGAGGGATTCAATTTATTCTCTGTTATTTCAGACGACCAGTGAGTAGAAATCACCAGAAACGGGCTTTTAATTTTGGAAATGAGGTAGTCTTAGTTTCCCAGGGACCATTTCTCATGATCAGTTCTTTAGGGTCGGTTACTATTTGTACTACCTGCCTAGTAGAAAAAGGTAATATTTAAGCCTCCCTAGATTTATTCTCACAGAGGTAATCAGAAAATTCCAAGAAATTAAAGTACATGGGAAAGAGTTTTTGGCAGAGAGAGATAATTCTGGAAACTTACAGGACTGGAGGACATTACCAAAGTCTTGGAGAAAGAATATTGTAGTGGAGTTTGGGAGAAAAACGGTAGAATATGGAATCTGAGCCAGCAATGGCCAAGGTAGCAGGAATTCATGCCAGATGAGCTGGCTTATAGGCTAGAAAAAATTCCACATAAGGATATGAGTCAGTCATTGCAGTTAGAATGGGCCACCTATTTTTTAAAAACTGCTATCATTTTCTTTTCGTTCCAGCTTTTTGAGATTTAATTGACATATAACATTGTGTAAGTTTAAGGTGTATGATGTAATAATTTGATACACATATATATTCAAAATGTTTGCCATGAATGGTTAATTAACATATCATTCACCTCACATTATTACCATTTGTTGTTGTTGTTATGATGAGAACATTTAAGACCTGCTCTCTTAGCAACTTTCAAGTAAAAAATAAAGTATTGTTAACTATAGTCTCTATGATAGAGTATGAAATCTGAGCCAGCAGTGGCCAGGGAAGTGGGAATGTGTGACAGGAGAGTTGGCTAATACTTTAGAAGAAATTCCACTAAGGATATGAGTCAGTAACTGCATTTTAGGATATGCCATCCATTTTGGTGTGAGAAAATGAAATCGCCTCGGAATGAACTTATATGTGGTTATATTTTCTGAATCTGAGGCCTGATGTTTTCTTGGAATTTCTACTCTTTCTTTGAATACTTTGCAGAAAATAAGACGTATAGCATTGGAATAGATTTATTAAAGTATGTCATATTTCTCATTGCAAATCAGCCCAATCTATGGGTCAAACTGTTTCCTATATGTTGAAATATTAATAACTTATGGAAATTATCCCCCTGCTCCCTTATCATGGAGATTTGATCCTTTAGCTCTTATCACAATCGTCTTTACTGAAGGAAGTACACACATTTTGACTGTTAGTGCTGTCAATTCTTTGGGAATAGCAAAGTCATGGGCAAGATCAGCTTAGAGGAGCAGAGTCTGAGATAGTAGGCATTTAAAATATCAAATGATAGTCTCTCCCTTATTCTGATCTTTGGCTTACATATTCCTTTTAGAAAGAGTTTTTCTCCAAAACAGACAAATGAGGATGGTAGATTTCGCTTAGAAAAGGAAAGTTTTATACTTCCTTTGTTTGAGAGAGTGAATCATGGTGCTTTCCTGATTTCAAACATGTAAACCCAGTCCACTGCTGAATAAACACCAACAGCATCTACCTCTTTCCAACTTAATAAATGACTCAGTAATGTGCAGAGCTATAAATCTTGATCTCTACATTCTTACTGTGCATTTAATCTCTCATGTAAGACCCAATTCTTTGACCTGTTGCTGCTTTTATGCATCTGAGTCCTTCACAGGCACAGGGTAAACAAGGAACATTTAACCAGTGAGTTCAGTAGTTAGAGATGTGACCACAAGATGGTAGTGCACCTCTATGAGAATATGTGGAGGGTTCATTTTAGTGGATTCTGAATGAACAGGCTTATGGCAGAAGCTGAGTCTTTTTCTTATTGGCTGAGTAGACAATGTGAGAAACCACTATGATGTTAGAGAAAAGAAAGGACAATCTGATAATAGAAGTAGCTCTGCTGGCTGAAGATTGCAAGTGTTTAATTGATCCTAATTGGGAGGAGCAATGAAGACGTCGGTTCAAGTTTTATTCATGTTCTTGTGGCTGCAGCTGGACTGTAAGTTGAGGGATTTTGGGGAACAGAGTACATTAGAATATATTCTTTAGAAGTCCAGGAACGGCACTAGCTTTATTCAGGATTCCGCTAGTTACGATGGAAAACGAAAAGTAAATTCTAGAGTGTAATGTAATGACTTGGCAACTTTTCTGCTTTCTCTGACTTTTTCTCTCTGCATAGGGTTGAGCCAAGGAGAGAATGTGGAACAGCATCCTTCTACCCTGAGTGTCCAGGAGGGAAACAGTTGTGTTATCAGCTGTACTTATTCAGACAGTGCCTCAAACTACTTCCCTTGGTATAAGCAAGAACCTGGAAAAGGCCTCCAGCTCATTATAGACATTCGTTCAAATGTGGACAAAAAGGAAGAGAAAAGACTCACTGTTTTATTGAATAAGACGGCCAAACATCTCTCCCTGCACATTGCAACCACCCAGCCTGGAGACACAGCTGTCTACTTCTGTGCAGCGAGTACACAGTGCTTCCCAGGCACCTGCAACCTGTACTCAAACCTGTGACTGGGGCAGCCCCCTTTTCCTTTGGCACAGACTTTCAATTATAGCATTTGTCATTTCATTTGTCTGCAAGTGGAAACTAGTGTATTAGACATTAAAAGCATATAATAAGAAGGTTAGGTTCAAGATGACCCAGGAAGGGTTATAATATTTTGTTGGATGACTGTTGCTTAATGGATTTTTGAAGGGAGTTACTGATGTTTTACTTTGAAATTCAGGACTTGAAGATGACTTTTCATTTGCTATTCAGACTCTTCTCATACAAATAAATTCTTACTAGCAATATCACGTTCCTATTATGGATGAACTTTTAACTCCTGTCTTTCAAAAATTGCATATGTTATTTTTTGCTCATTATAAAACATTACATGTTAAATATAGAAAATTTATAAATTATAAGAGTGTGAAATTGATAATATGCACCCAGGTAATTAATTGCTAATATTTGGCATACTCTCTTCATAAATTGTAGTGTAATTAGGATTCTGATCTTTCCCACTTTATATCATATCTTGAATTGACCATTACCAATTTCATCACCTTCTCCTCTAATTCTTGCTTTTTAATAGCTCGGTGAGAGATTTTCACAAGTCACAATTATATTTTTATATTCTTTCTCTCTATATTTTTGTGATAAAATTTGTACTTTGACAATATTCTAGTTCAGCAAATGTGATGTGGGTTTTCTTTTAGAGCCCAGTTCTATATATGTTATTTGTATGATTGACGGAAATTAAAATAGGAAATGATTTATTCAAGAAAGTGAGTTTAGGATTAGACTCACACAACTATTCTACTTTTTCGAAATTTTGTTAGTATATGTTCACATTAACTCTCACAGAATTGAGAAGGGAAAGTTGTATCTTTGAGTCATTGCTACATAACACACACTTGATAATCTGCTATATATTCAAAATTTTAATTTAAATTTTAATTTAAGCTTTGTGATTCAGTTAAATTTATAAGTTGGCTTGTGAAGAATAAACTCCTGAAAGTGTACATTTGGTTATTGAAGAACATAGTATTTATTTCATTTATCTATATCTATATCTTTCTTCATAAATCTCCATTGAGGTAGATAATTAAATTTATTGTTTGATATTTAATTTATATTGTTACATTTATGATTGAAATCTTTACCACTGGGGTACATGGGAAAATTTTTAATATATATTTATCATTTACCTTACTCAACTCTTATTAGTGGACCACAGAGAGCATTTGAATTAATGTTTATTTTAGAGATAATTCGTTACAAATTTTGCTACCTCATTTTCATGTTTTGACTGAATTAAACATTACTTTCACAAGTTTCTTTTTAAAAAAAGTTAATTCTTTTAGTGTTGTAGATAAATCAAGGGAAGGAAAAATTTGCATAAAAATTAATTCCCTCACTGTCCCACTCCTGGTCAAGGGTAGGCTATTTTCCCGATCCCTCATAGTCTTCCTCAGCATGGATATAACTGGGAATTGGTGTGGTGAGATGATACCTCTTGGCTGAGTTATGGTTGTTATTTATTAGTTAACTGGTTTGTTCTTGTAGGGAGAGTCATTAGGTTAAATTCGATTTAAAACGTCTGAAGAAGTAAGGTCAGTATTGTAGCTCACCCCTTAACTGGCTTTGATTATTTTCCTCACTAAAGCCACTAGCTCCTGTCCAGTAGAAGCAAGTTGAATCTTTTTTTTCCTTAAACTTTATTTACATTTATTTATTTATTTATTTATTTATTTATTTATTTATTTATTGATGAGGAAGATCAGCCCTGAGCTAACGTCCATGCTAATCCTCCTCTTTTTGCTGAGGAAGACCGGCTCTGAGCTAACATCCATTGCCAATCCTCCTCCTTTTTTTTCCCCCAAAGCCCCCCACTAGATAGTTGTATGTCATAGTTGCACATCCTTCTAGTTGCTGTATGTGGGACACGGCCTCAGCATGGCCGGAGAGGCGGTGCGTCGGTGCGCGCAGGGGATCCGAACCGGGCTGCCATTAGTGGAGCGCACGCACTTAACCACCAAGGCACGGGGCGGCCCTGCAAGTTGAGTCTTGATTGGTTCATTTTCTCTGATACTGATAAAGGAGTTAGAGAGAAGCATGGCTTATATTTTTATTAGTTTATTCTTCTTAAATCCAAGCAAGAAGAGAGAGGGTGTAATTACTACACCCTTAACTGCTTAAACACCCTAAACTGTTGGCTTAACTGCTTTATCAGACTTAGGTGAGAATTTATCCAATGGAAGAAAAAAATTGTCTAGCCAGTGTGTGCAGAGTCAGTACGTAGTTATCTCAGATCCAGACACATTCAAGCTTTCAAATTTTGCCACGGTTTGTGTAGTTGTTTCCTATGCCTCTGGACAATTTACCACAAGCTTGGTGGCTTAAAACAACAGAAATTTTTCCTCTCATTGTTCTGGAGGCCAAAGTTGAAATTATTTTCACTGGGCTGACATCAAGGTGTTATCAGGGCTACATCCGCTCCAGAGGCTCTAGGGAAGAATCTGTTCTTTGCCTCTTCCAGCTCTGGTGGGTGCCAGCATTTCTTGGCTTGAGGCCGCATCACTCCAGTCTTGTCTTCATGATCTCATTGACTTCTGTTATCAAATCTCTCTCTGTTTCCCTCTTAAAAGTATACATGTGCTTGCATTTAGGTCCATATAATCCAGGATTATCTCCCTATCTCAAGATCTTTAACTTGATCATATCTTCAAAGTTTTTTTCCATGTAAGGTAACATTCACAGATTCCCAAGGATTAGGACCTGATTTCTTTTTTAGCCATTATTTTACCTATCACAGTTGGCATGGCTGGTGCTTTTCGTTTCCAAGTTGAGAAAACAATATACTTATTAGGCAGAATCCAGTCATGAAAATAGAAACTACATCAATTACTTTGTTTTCTTTTCTCAGTGTTTAAAATTTTTATTTAAAAAAAGTCACATAGGAAAATTGACTATATTTGTGTACAAGTATATCTGTGAATTTTGAATTTTAATATATAGTATAGATTCACATAACCATCACATAATCATGACACAAAAGAGTTTCACTGCTCCCCAAAACTCCCTTATGCTATCATTTTGTAATTACACCCACTCCCATCCCTAACTCCTTGAAACCTTGATTTGTTCTATTTTTATCTTTTTAAGAATGTCATGTGAATGGAGCCATACAATAAAAAAAACCTTTTGAGAAGTCTGCATCTTGGTGAGAAGAAGCACATGCCACTGAGCACGTGCATGATCTCCATCTCTGCCACCACCCTTAGTTACATTTATGATTGAAATCTTAAGTCATTTTATAGGAATAACTCATCATTTCAAGTGTTTGAATTCCTTTGGAGATTTAATTTACAGTTCTACAAAAGAAACACTATTGCAGTCGATAATGGAGAGGATCGGGGGAGTGTTGGCGAACTCATATAATTGGGTTGAGGCATGTTCTTTACATAAGTCTAGTTATACCAACTCTATTCTAAATTTTTCTAACATTTTGAGACAAATTTTACTGATCAAAAGTCACTTTAGCCATACTAATTGGGGTATGGGTATTATTTGTCTTTTCTAGGAGTTGACATTAAATAACATAGCCAACAATTCTTGAACTTTGTTGAACTAGCAATGGGTTTGTAGAGCTGAATTATAGCATTAAGGTGGTTATTGCTTCAAGTAAAGCCAATATCTTTAGCAAGTTATTTATTAGTAAGAGAACAAAGTAGGATGAATCAGAAATGTATGACATTCTAGCATTAGTGGGAAAATAACACTAAAATGATGAAAAACAAAGAATGCAAAGTCGAGTATGACAATCAGTGGTTCTAAACCTCTAGGAAAATTCTCTTCTAATGGTCTTGAATGGGGCTGTCTACTTTATGCCATTATATACTTGTTTCAAGGATCTTGGGTCAGCACTCACCTTCTGAGGACTGTCTGCTTCTGGTGATTCTCTGCAGAACCTCAGTTTAAGATATCTAATGTAAGTAGCTATTCAATTCTTGTCAATTAAGGATGAATGATGTACTTTATCTGCTGAACTGGTGGTAAATACCACCTAATAAGTTCATTTCCACAAGCTCATTGGCAGTATTTCTCTGGGATTTTTTCAGAGCACCACATCACCCAGGTTAAGGTCATATATAAACGCTGATTAAATGAAAGGCTAGAAAATCAACCTGTGGCTATTGATGAAAAGACTGAGTATCATGGGTTTATTTATGTAGTTCAGTTTATGAAAGATTGAAATATGTATGGTTTGGGACATTCTGAGTTACATGGGCCTATCAGTGACTAGTTCATAGTGAGACAACACATGACTTTGTGAGGGGAAGAATGTAGGGCCATGAGAGCTGAGGCTAGTAATGCATTAGCCCATAGGAGTGCAAGGCTGTCTGCTACAGTAACTAATTTCAGTTTTAATATTCCATTTGTTCTCTCCACTTTCTCAGAGGATAGAGGGGGTGATAAGAAAAGTGAAGTTTCTGAGTGAGTGCAACTTTACAGAACTGTCTCAGAGAAATTTGTTCTCCTATGTACTGATAATTTGAAATGGCACTGTAGTAAACACGATATCAAGTTGGTTTTTAACTCTTGTGAGTACTGTGGTTTTCTGACAGGAGAGTGCTTCAACCCATGTAGAAAATAAAATATTATCATCAGTACATACTCATGACACATGGAGGGAATGCAATCATGTTAAGATCATTTTTTGGAGATACTCAGATGTTTCCTTGGACAGTATTTCAGTACGTATCCCGCTGTTTCAGTTTTTATGGAATTTGTTTTGGTTCCAAGAAATGTGTGAACTGGCCCCATTCTCTGCCCTCCTAGAAAAGTTTCTCCACTGGTGTTTGTTTTTACTGCAGCCAGTATGTCCCTACTGTGATGTGTTGTCTCTGGAGGATTTTAGCAAATGTTCATTAGAGAACACTTGGCTCCACCAGGTAGATGTCCTGGCTTTGGTATATCTTGTCCCCATGAATGTAAAAAATCAACCATTTCTAGTGATTCTTTACAAAATTGGGGGCCAATTTTTCTGCTTCTAAGATGGAATTATTGAACTTTTCCATGGATTTGTCTTTATGTTCACAAAGAGGAGCTTGCATAGGACTTGAGTCAGAATGGCATGTTTAGAGTGAGGATCTGCTCAAGCATTCTTTTCCTAGCGTCTACAGAGTCTTTTACACTGTTACACTTTGTCTTTATGACAAAAATTTCTTTGAGTTGTATGAAGACAGCAAATAATTCATGTATTTTGTGTCCATTTTTAATAGGGATCCATGAGATACCTGAGAGAGTTAAGAAAATATTAGGCGGTTAAGAAACCTTATTGTCTCTATAGTATTTGGAAACTGTGAACTATGTTAAAAACATATTTAGTAACACTGAATTCAATTTTTTATAAATTGACTTGCCCAAGAGAGATCCACGAGTTCAGCCACTTGAATTAATTTTGCTTCTGCTGAGGGACTGGATTTTATAAAGGAGTCTGGAGTAGTTATTACATAACCAGTCTGGAATTGACTTTTTCAATTTTTAGGATAAAGTTATTAAAAAACTTATTAATGCATAATTTGGTATGAGAGTGTCTAAAAGATCTGTTCCGGGCATAGACATTTCCTGAAAGACAGAAGTACAATAATGAAATTCCCTTGGGTGAGAAATGTATTAGGGTTGAATTATATGAGAAGAAATGAAGAATATTTCATATTTACTCAGCCAACTGGTGGAAAAATGTTACATGTTTTTAGGGAGTTATGATGTACAACTTAGAGAGCAGAACTGTTTGTACGGTTTGTGGTACCACCAGATTTAATGGAGATTTCAATGTAAGATCTGAAGATACATCAACCAGTTTGGCTGAGGCTGCCATTACTTTGAGACAAGGATGATAAACTCTGGCAACTGTATCAAGAGATAGGCAATGATAGGCAATGGATCTTTGTTAACAGTTTGCCATGTTACTGAGTATTTTCCCTAGGTATGGCCCTATTTCTAATATACATACAGAGAAAAAGTTTTATTATAATCAATGATCGTGTGATCAGCCATCCTATGGAGGTGTATGGGGTCACCTATGGTATATTCTCTTCAAAGCTGGGCATCCAGAATATAGAAGCTTACTGTGGTTCAATTAGATGCCAATTGACACAATGGGAAAAATATAAATCACAAGTTGGATAACTCAATGACAAAACTCTTGTGTCTATTCTGGCCTTTATGAATAGAGCTAGGCTGTCAAAACTAAATGGAAAATAGAAAGGGACCTTTGCGACAGGATTCACTGTCTGAGAAGTTTCAGTCTAAACTCTTCAGCACAGAGTGATTAGATTTTTTCTACTTTTGGCCTAAGAGGGACAACTGAGCAGACATTGATAGTGAGGAGGAATATTGCTATTAACAATAAGTAGATCAAAAGAGCAGCAGTGATTAGTCCAAACAGCTTTGCCCTCTTATTGTGAAGTGATTTATTTCTGCCTTAGGTGAAACAACAGCATAGATAGGTGTGAGGATATATGGTTATTACATCTGATGTTGTTTCCATTATCCATTATACATAGTATTTTTAAATGAGTGCCACCCACCCAGTTCCATCACAAATATAATGACTGAACATAGCAGTTGATAGAATCATCAATCTTCCTTTCAATATAAAATTTTACTCTTGTTTATTTTCATATGTGATTGTTTTCAAAATAAGAGTTTGTTAATTCAAAAAGTAGTTTGGGTTGGGTGAGACTCTCAGCCAGTAAACAGAGAAATTTGATATCATCCACACCAACTTGTTACACTCTGAAACCCCTGTTTCCTGTTCTGAGTCAGCTGCACATACCCAGTAACTTCTCTCACTCTGTCAGGCTCACCTCACAGTGCAGAGCTCTGAAGTTGAAGAATAAGATATTTACCTTCTAGTGGAAGACCTCAAACATGTCATTCTCCAGCCTTCTGAAGGTGGTCATGGCTTCAATGTGGCTAGGTAGGGATGGCCCCAGTGGGAACGTGCCTCCTCTATGACCTAAGGACCAGGGGTACAGGCAGTGTCTTGTGGGTACCCTGGAAAGGAAAGGTAGTAGGTTGTAAAATAGAATTTCTTTATTCTACACCACTTATCCTAAACCTCTGATTCTGCTTTTTTTCACTCAGGATTCAGTGTTGCACAGAAGGTAACTCAAGCCCAACTGCTAATGTTAGTGCAGGAGAAGGAGGCTGTGACCCTGAACTGCAGATATGATGCCAGTGTTGGAACTTATAGTCTATTCTGGTACAAGCAGCCCAGCAGTGGGGCGATGATTTTCTTTATTCGTCAGGACTTTTACAACCAGCAAAATGCCACAGAAGGTCGCTACTTGTTGAATTTCCAGAAGGCAAACAAATCCATCAATCTTGTCATCTCAGCTTCACAGCTTGAGGACTCTGCAGTGTATTTCTGTGCCCTGAGTGAGCCCACAGTGAGAGGTGTGTTGGAAGGTGGTGTACCAAAACCCCAGGGCTCCGCTTGATACATGAACCTGCTGTGGGGACCAAGGCGGGGAATTGCCATCACAGATAAGAAGTGGCTAGGGCTGTGGCAGCACAGGTGTAGGGTTAGAGAGAAAACACTCACTCTAAGAAAATACCTCCCTAGGTTTATACACCATGGACATAGTTATCATTCATCAAAAGTGTCTTTATTCCTGAATTGAAGGTAGACATACAGAATTTGACCACAGATTGAAGAGAAAGAATAGCCACACAAAATCTTTGCCATTTGGTGATGAGATTGAGCTAGAAGAATTGGCTAAGGAAGTTCAGAAACATCTGACTGAAAAAACATATGACTGTAAAAATATGTGTGAATTGGATTTTCAGATCAATTTGTTCAATAAATATTTATTGAATATGTATTAGGTAGGGGAGGGAAAATTCTCCTTTACCTTTTTTGGCTCCCTGGCTGGGCCTAAGAATTAAACTAACAAAGAAACAATACATCTATGAAGAATTGAGAAGACAAAGGGGTTCGGGCCAATGATAGTTCAACTAGGGCTCGCGGTCCTCATCTTTGATAGGGATTAGTTTAACAAGGTTTATTTTCAGATTCCTCTGGTGCCAGCTCTGGGCTAACAGTCTCTCTCCAATAAAAAGAGAATTTATTTCCAAGCTTTAGGCAGAAAAAGAGGAGGCTTTTTTGTGTTTACTGCTTCTCATTGCCTTTAGTTCAAAATAATTTTTATGTTAAAGAGGCATATTTTGGGGTGACGTATTCTGGTTTTCTTCAATGATGTTACAGCTATTGTTTTCAATAAGGAAAGCCATGAAATCTCTATGTTTCCTCTTTTTGTATATCATGCTGTTTCATACTGTTCAACGAATTAGTTTAATTCTTGTTTGTTTGCTGTGAGTCAATGGTACTCATATTTACTTTCTAAGGTGCCTACTATGTGACAAACTATGTGCTAAGAACTCATTGCATCTGATTAACACCTCTACCATGAAAGAGCTCAATTTCCAAACTGGAAGTTTACCTTCCTCCCATCAGTCTTATCCACACAATGATCAATAATTAGGTGGTCTTAGAAGGACATGTGAGGGATCTCCTGATATGGACATAAACCTTATTTGTGTGTAATAAGGCATCCTTTTCTCCTAATATGAATCACCATCACAGTACTATATTAAATTACTCTTTTCACGATAGTATGTTTCCACATGCTTTATTTCATTCCATTGATCTATTTGTCTCATTCTATGCCAACCTGAGAAGATAGTTTTACAGAAAATCTTATTATCCGTGAGGGTAAATCATTGCTCACTATTACTGTTTTTGAAGAATTTTGGGGGTGGGGTATTTTTACACATTTATTTTTCAATATAAATGTTAAAAAGTCTTGTCTCATTTTACCCATGTTCAATATCCCTCCATTAAAAGAGATAAAACAAAAAGTATTTGAAAACTAGAAAGTTGATATTGAATTTAATGACTATTTTAACATTTAAAATATCTGTACTGTTTTTTTAATTCAGGGAAAAAGTTACCTTTTTCAATTTATAATGGACTTTTAACGTTTTTCATTGTTTTTTGAAGTTTCTTACACTTTTTTTTTTATAATTTTATCTATTTATTTATTTTTCCCCCAAAGCCCCAGTAGATAGTTGTATGTCATAGTTGCACATCCCTCCAGTTGCTGTACGTGGGACTCGGCCCCAGCATGGCTGGAGAAGCGGCGTGTGTGCGCCCAGATCTGAACCCGGGACGCCAGCAGCGGAGCGCGCGTACTTAACCTCTAAGCCACAGGGCCGGCCCTGTTACACTTTTCTTCAAATGAATTTCTCTCTCTATATTCCTATATACTCATCTGCATATACATATTTAATTGAACTTTCTTTTTATAGTGTTCATTTTTACCGGTATTCCAAGTGCAAAGAAAGGCTATTTTAAAAATCACCTTGCTTATACAGATAAGTTTCTGACATTCAAAGTAGAGGTAACTTGCAATGTATTCTTACTATCTAGACTATACATTTTATCTTACAGAGCTAGCCTAAACTTAATCCAACACCTACAAAAGATAACACAATAAAAACAATACCTTCTTGAATAGAGATGGCAAATATTTAAATTAAGAAATTAAAAAATTTAAGACTGTATATTAACAGAATAATGCAGCTTGATTTTTTTTGTGGGTTTTATTTTTTATTAAAAATATCAAAATTATACATAAATTGGTGATAAAAATGTGGCCATTAATCTAAATACATATGTATATAAAACCTTCTCAGCCAAATTGAATATTCTCCCTGTAATTTTGATTTCTGAGGAATTTTTTTTTAATTGATGTTTTAATAGTTCTTAACATTGTGAAATTTTGGGTTGTACATTTTTGTTTGTCCATCACCATATATATGACTCCCTTCACCCCTTTTGCCCACCCCCACCCCCATTGCCCCTGGTAACCACAATATAGTTTTCTCTGTCCATGTGTTGGTTTATATTCCGCATATGAGTGAGATCATACAGTGTTTGTCTTTCTCTTTCTGGCTTATTTCACTTAACATAATACACTCCAGCCCCATCCATGTTGTTGCAAATGGGATGATTTTGTCTTTTTTTATGGCTCAGTAGTATTCCATTGTATATATATACCACATTTTCTTAATCCATTCATCAGTCGAGGGACACTTAGGTTGCTTCCACTTCTTGGCTATGGTGAATAATGCTGCCATGAACATAGGGGTGCATAAGCCTCTTTGGATTGTTGATTTCAGGTTCGTTGGATAGATTCCCAGTAGTGGGATGGCTGGGTCGTAGGGCATCTCTATTTTTAATTCTTTGAGGAATCTCCATACCGTTTTCCACAGAGGCTGCACCAGTTTGCATTCCCACCAGCTGTGTATGAGGGTTCCTGTTTCTCCACATCCTCTCCAACACTTGTTGTTTTTTGTCTTGGTAATTATAGCCATTCTAATGGGCGTGAGGTGATATCTTAGTGTAAAAACAATACCTTCTTGAATAGAGATGCAAATATTTAAATTAAGAAATTAAAAAATTTAGGGCAGTATATTAACAGAATAATGCAGCTTGATTTTTTTAATAAAACATTTATTCATTTATATATCCATTTATTCAGAAAAAGTCTTTGAGTGCATACTGTGTGAAAAACTTTCTACTAAGAGCTTATTCCATTTATAGCCTTATTAACACCTTTATCACAGAAGAACTCAATTTTTATAATATAGGTTTATCTCCTGCCTATCAGTCTTATCCATAAAATTATCAATAATTAGTGACTATAAAAGGGATATTGTGAAGGGGCCAAGTCTGAATTCTCTCTTTTTTCTGCTCTTGTCCTTCACTTTACCATTCCTCCAAAAGCATTTAATGCCATCATATGACTCAATTTGTACATCCCCAGGCCTGCCATGCTCAATCCATGTTCCACAATCCAAAACCCTCATTCTCTCCTATTTCCTCCTTCCACCTGTAACCCCATGTTCTCAGTGTCCTAAAGTTTGTATAGTAATGGTTCGTTGATAGGTGATCTTGAATGAATTCCTCTTATATTTGCATTTGGAAAACAGACGTATAGAGTAGAAATCATAAAGAGAAGCATGTTTTAAAAAACTTTTAAAGTTATTTTTAATTTTGGTAAAATGCACATAACATCAAATTTACCATTTTAATCATTTTTAAGGATACAGTTCAGTGGTATGAAGTACATTAACATTATTGTAAAATCATTACCACCATCCATCTCCAGAACTCTTTTAATCTAGCAAAGCTGAAACTCTGTACTCCTTAAAAAATACCCCCCTTCCTCCTTTCCCCTCAGCCCCTGGAAACCACCATTCTCCTTTCTGTCTGTATGATTTGACTGCTCTTGGTAGCTCATATAAGTAGAATCAGACAACATTTGTCTTTTTGTGACTGGCTTATTTCATTTAGCGTAATGTCCTCAAGGTTCATCCACACTATACCATGTTGTCACAATTTCCTTCCTTTTTAAGGCTGAATAATATTCCATTGCATGTAATACCACATTTTGTTTACCCATTCATCTGTTGATGGACAACTGAGTTACTTCCACCTTTTGGCTATTGTGAATAATGCTTCTATGAACACAGATGTACAAATATCTCAGTATTTCAAATATACTCTAATTCTTTCCATTTCGGGAGGGGGAGTCTATGTCCAGAAACTGAATTGTTGGATCATATAGTAATTCTATCTTTAATTTTTTGAGGATCCTCAATACTATTTTCCATAGTGCTTGCCATTTAACATCTCACCAACGGTGCACAAGGGTTTCAATTTCTCCACATCTTTGTCATCACTTGTATTTTCTGTTTTTTTGATAGTAGCACTCCTAATGGGTTTGAAGTGGTATCTTCTGTGGTTTTAATTTGCATTTTCCTGAAGATTAGTGATGTCAAGCATCTTTTCACATGCTTATTGGCCATTTGTGTATCTTAGGAGGAATGGATATTCAGGTCCTTTATCCATTTTCAAATTGGGTTGTTTGGTTTTCTGTCGTTGAGTTGTAAGAGTTCTTCTTATATTCTAGACATTAACCCCTCATCAGATATATGATTTTTAAATACTTCCTCCCATTCTGCAGGTGGTCTTTTCATTCTGTTGATTGTATCCTTTGATGCACAGAAGTTTTTAATTTTGATGTAGTCTAATTTATCTAATTTTTTCCTTTGTATCCTCTGCTTTTGGTGTCATATACACAAAACTATTTTAAAATCCAACGTCATGGAGATTTTCCTCCGTGTTTTCTTTAAGAGTTTTTGGTCTTAGCTTTATGTTTAGATCTTTCATCCATTTAGAGTTGATTTTTGTGTATGGTGTAAGGTAAGGGTCCAACTTCATTCTTTTGATGTGGATTTTGTTTTCCCAACACAACTTGTTGAAAAGACTGTCCCTTCACCATTAAATGCACTTGGATCCCTGTTGAAATTAATCTGATCATTTATTTCTGAGCTCTCTATTCTATTCCATTGGTCTAGATGTTTGTCTTCATGCCGAAACCACAGTTTTGATTACTATAGCTTTGCAATAAATTTTGCAGTCAAGAAGTGTGAGACTCCAACTTTATTTTTGTTTTTCAAGATTGTTTTGGCTATTTGGGGTTTCTGGAGCTGCCACAGGAATTTTCAGCTGGATTTTTCTATTTCTGCAAAGAGTACCTTTGGGATTTGGATAGAGATTGCATTGAATGTGCAGGTCATTTTTGGTAGTATTGATGTATTAACAATATTAAGTGTTCCAATCCATGAATGCAGGATGTCTTTCCATTTATTCATGTTTTCTTTAATTACTTTCAGCAATGTTTTGTAGTTTTAGAGTGCAAGTCTTTAGCTCCGTTGGTTAAGTTTATTCCTAAATATTTTATTATTTTTGATATTATTGTAAATGGAATTGTAATTTCTTATTTGGATTGTTCATTGTTAGTGAATAGAAATGCAACTGAGTTTTGCATGTTGTTTTTGTATCCTGAAATTTTGCTGAATTTATTTATCAGTACTAAGGGGAAGCCTTTTCAAGGGTGGAATTTCAGGTGCTGTGACAGTTGAGTGGGGAACAGGATATTTGTCCCATGTACCTCAAGTACTCATGTAAGCCCCAACTTCAAGCATATATCGGAGTATGAGCTCTATAACGTAATCATTTCATATCTTTAATACATAAGTTTCTTTCAAAGTTTAATTTAAAAGTGAGATATGAAAAGATGATGTCCTTCTAAAAATAAATATTCTAATACTTGATGGTGTGTTAAACAAGATGCAGAATTTGCAATTGAATACTGATTTTTAAGCAATATTTAGCTATTAATTGAGAATATGTGCCAGGAGAAAACAAGGTTCATTCTATTTTTCATATTAGAGAGACACAGCAGAATTAAATTTTACCTCAGTGCACAAATTTAATGAATGAAAGATCCAACACTTGAACTAAGGTCATTTGGCTCCAGTTAATAGATTTTCACTAAACAATGAAAACTAAAACCAAATAAATTTAGCATACAACTCAAGAAGTTAGAAAATGAACAACAAAACATGATGAAAGAAAGCAGATTGAAAGAATTAAAGATAAAAGCAGAAATTGATTGGCCAAGGAAAACAAGAAAATCAATGATAAAACCACAATCTGATATTTGAAAAAAACTTGAATACTCAATAATCTAGAGGAAAAAAATGAGGAGGGACAAGTACACACATATATAATGAAATATAACATAATTAAGTTGAGTTTATTCCAGGAATGTAAAAATTATTTTAATATTTGAAAGTCTATTGATGTAATTCTTCATATTGATATATCTTAAAAGACTTGAAGATGTACTGAAGACTGGCTTGATGGATTTGATCTGGAATGATTTTCTTTGGATCTGAGATGAGTCATTGTACCTATTCAGTACATGTGTATTTGTGTAAGCGTATCTGATTTTGGTAGCTTTTAGAAATATTCAGAGTCTCTCTCTTAATTTGATTGAAATTATAGATATAATGTGTGTTCGTTTTATTTAATTTCCTTGTTGCATTTCAATTATTTCTGTCAGGATAAGTAGAAAATGGTGAGTTTATTTAGCCATATTTATATGGAAGTCTTGGCTTCCATATTACTGCTTATATATTTGTCTTTCATTTCATTGCTCCAAGTTTTGTTCTAGAAAGTGCTGGGCCAGTAACTATGGTTCAAATTTATAGGATATATAGACTCTTCAGATTCCTGGAATGTATCTGAAAATTATTCTCATTTCTGTCTCTAACACTCTATAACCTTGGGAAATAAAGCTTCATAACTGTAACAGGTTATGAGAAGGTCAAACCCTGGTTTAAATAATGTATTCATATGGGAAGGACCCAGCTACAATCTCATATATGAGAAACATTTATACCCGTTAATTTGAAGAACTATGCTCTAGACTGCTTTATCACAAGCAAGTCTCATGGAACAGAGAGAGAGAGTGATCACTGGTCATGAATGAAGTCCAAGTACCCTGGTGGTTCACAAAAGCTGAGAAGAGTTTGTTGCTCTTTTTTTTTGGTGAGAAAGATTTGCACTGAGCTGACATCTGTGCTGATCTTCCTCAATGTTTTGTATGTGGGATGCCACCACAGCATGGCTTGATGAGCAGCATGTAGGTCTGTGCCTGGGATCCCAACTCACAAACTCTGGGCCGTCAAAGCAGAGCACGTGAACTAAACCACTGTGCCACCAGGCCGACCCCAAGAGTTTGTCATTCTTGCTACAGTGCATTACTGAAGTCAGGTGCCTAATAATTGGTCTGAAAGGAATGTTCATGCCACTATCTGGTAGGCAGCTCCTGAATTGTAGTTTGTGTATTCTTTATAATATTTTTTTTTGCATCCTTTTGTGAGAGAGCCAAACCTGCAATTATTTAATTATTTTTCCAGTATATTGATGTGGATGAATACAGAACTTGTTAATGTACTGTCTTAAAATATTTCAAGGGCTTGAGAAGAGGTAATTTTGCTACCCTCCATCTTGTTACTCAAATTTTCTCTTAAAACAACCCACAGTGTTAAAAACAGAAAACATGGGTTTTCTTATCAGAGAGATATGTTCAAAAGTATTAGCTCTAAAAAAAAAAAAAAAAAAAAAAAAAAAAAGTATTAGCTCTGCCCCCTTCTTGCTGAACACTTGTGAGTTTTGTTTCATTATTTGGAAAATGGGAGAGTGATATCTTTTTTAATATTTGTTGTGACAAATTATCAATAATGTATCCAAGGAAATTGACAAGTAGTAAACCTGGGCCAACTTGCTTTAACTATACTCAATTAGTTGCCTGTTTGCAAAAGTAGTTAGATGATGCGTTACTAAAATCCACCCTACAGACAACGTCTCTGACACTTGAGTCACAATGGTAACGGATGCTTGACTTTTTCAGGAACTGAGAGTGGACTCCTTGTCCAGTTCAGGCTGGTTAAGACCACCGACTCATCAACTTGTGCAGATGACCCATAGGTGACCCTTTGACATCAAGGAGCTGAAAACCCCACTCTTAGTTCATGGTACCACCGCCATTTCTGAACATGCATCCTATGAAGAGCAATAAAGCTTGACTACTGTTGTGCAGATCATCAATTACCTCATTTCTCCTTACATCCAATCATCTATTCCCACACTTCAGACCACCCTGCCCTTTATCCCGTAAATATCCCTAATCTCCATTTTTTAGGGAGGTGAATTTGACATTTGAATTGAATTGAATTTGAATTTTAGGGAGGCGAATTTTATTCCATCTCATCACTTGGCTGCCTTGTGAATTAAACCCTTTATCTGCTGCAAACTCCTCATCTTGATGACTGGCGTAATCATACGGCGGGAAAAACAAACCTGGTTGGGTAACAGTAGCAGATGATCGATGAATGAGGGTAACGTCAGTAGGTATAGAAAAAACATTTGGCAAATCCAGCAGCCATTCCTGAATAAAAACTCCCAGTGAATTAGGAATTGAAGGGAATTTCCTCAACTTAACAATGGGCCTCTACAAAAAGTCTACATCAAATGTCATACTTGATGGTGAAAGACAATGCTTTCCCACTAAAATCAGAAATAAAGGAAGAATTTTCACTCTCATCACTTCTATTTAATACTTTACTAGAGATTCTAGCCAGTCCAATTGGGCAAGAGAAAGAAACAGAAGACATACAGTTTGGAAAGGGAGAAGTGAAGCTGTCTTTACTCACAGACAGCGTAACTGTCTGAGGAGAAAATCCAAGGGAATCTACAAAAAAAAAAAAAAAAAAAGCCACTAGAATGAATAAGTAAGTTTAACAAAGTCAAATGTTAGTCAAACAAAGTAAGTTTAACAAAGTCATATATACACCTGCCATATGATCCAGCCATTCCACTCCCTGATATTTACCCAAGAGAAATGAAAGCATATGTCCATACAAAAAATTTACACACTTGTTCATAGCAGCTTTATTTGTAACAGCCTCAAACTGGGACTGAATATATACCAACAGGTGAATAAAAAACCAAAAACTAAAATGTTTTATATCTATATAAGTAAATAATACTTCAGCAACAAAAGGGAATGAATCTGATACTTATCCAGCCATGGAAATCTCAAAATAATTATTCTGAGTGAAAGATGTCAGACAAAACTACATATGATTCTGTTTATATAACATTGTAAAATATACACACTAATTTACAATTGCAGAGGTGTTCCCTGGAGGGAGAATGGGGAGGCAGGTAAGGAGAGAGTTGAGAGGATGAGACACGAGGAAACTTGCAGGGTGATGCGTATGCTCAATATCTTGATTGTGGTGATGACTTCACAAATATACACGTGTCAAATCTTATAAAATTGTTCTCTTTAAATAGGTTCAGTTTATTTTTATGAAAATTGTACATCCATAAAGCCATTAAAAAAATCCAGATTTAACAAATATCCTCCCTCAATGTTGTATAGGTGCTACTGTTTGACCCCAAATGTAAAATAATCCTCTTGTAGGTTCTCATTGGCCTCAAACTGTTTTTTTTGTTTTAAAGTATAGATAAAAACTTTCTAAATCCATGTGCCATACTGTTTATTTTCAACTCAGGATCATCCCAACCTATTTTGCACTCTTCTCTGTATATAAGAATAGAATTTTGTAGCTGTTTTTGCAGAATTCCTTTCTCGCATAGATTCGTGCCAGGTTCTGACAATGTGATTTGGAAGGCGGAGGAGGAGGGAAGAGATACGTGAACTCAAGTAGTATCCAGGCCTGAATTTCTTACTTCAGTCCACATCTGGAAGACTATTCACACGTTAGTTCTGGACTCATGAAGCCTCTTGAACTGCATCTGTGGAGACTGAACTCCAGGAAACAGACTGAACTAAGCCTCCACCTATGTATCTAGGGATAAATGTTTACAGGGCCTTACAGAAAGATGTGTCCTTCTCCAGGACTTCATCCTGATAATGCTCAGATGTTTTTATTTTGTTTTATAAAATGAATGGTCATAAAAAATAAATAAATCACTAGGATGTGATGTACAGCATAGGGAATGTAGTCACTAATACTGTAATAACTTTGTATGGTGACATGGTTACCAGACTTCTTACGGTGATCATTTCCTAATGTATATAAATGTTGAATCACTATGTTATACAACTGGAACTAATATAATATTGTACGTCAACTATCCTTCGATAAAAATATTGAGTTAAAGAAGTGCTTGCTTTTGTTGCTGGTACATAATAGAAAAATACCAATTTTTTAAAATTTGTGTAGTCGGGGCACATTTTTCCTTGCTGAACCCAGAGCTTTCTCCATGATCTTAGAGACCATCTTGGTCTAAGACAGTTATCACAAATGAAATCTTGTCAGCCGGTATCCGGCTGGCTGCAACAAAACCATCTGTGGAGCTTTTAAAAATTACAGATTAGTGGGTCTCAATCCTGGAAAATATGATCCATGAAGTTAGTGGTGGGATCCCAGAATCTGTAATTTTAGATAACGCACACATTAATTCTACTATCAGCTGTTGTATCAATATCAGCTGATGTGTCTTTAACAATTTGAAAATCTGGGAAAGAAGAGAGTCCTAACTTGGCTCCAGGCTTTTGAGGCAAATCAGTATCTTCAGGGTCCACTACCCTGTGGGGGAAAATTATTTGATTAGAGTTTGGCACCAAAATGTTGGCAGACAGACAACAGTGATAGCATCCTTGAGGATAGATCTCCACTAGGAATGTGGCATTAGTACTCATTGCCTGAGTCACACGAACTAGCCACCTCATCTCAGAGTCAATGAAACAGTGGGAGAATAAGATATTGATCTCAGTTCATTCTATAGGGATTGAGTAACTTCAATTATGGTGTTTTATCTATGCAGCATTCATATTTTTCACTTTTTCTGAAATTCTGGAGTTCAGGAATATTTGACTTTTTATAAACGGTATGACTTTTTCTCCTAAAAAGCTTTTATTAAGAAGATAGCATTCCTTAGGGTTGATATAATTAAGGACTGAGAAAATGTTGTATTTTAAATAGCAGTGTTTCCTTTAACAAAGACTGCTTATCATTTTCATTTAATTCAACAAATATTTAGTGAGCACATAATAAATGTCAGTCACTGTTCTATAAGTTGGGTTACATTGCTGATAAACACAGAGTTATTAAATAATGACTCTCCTTAACTTTTTCTGTGATTTTAACCCAAAAATCTTTTCTGACATTCTAATGGATTAAAGGCTGACTCACACGGATACGTGAGAATATTTAGTACTGTATTAAAATGCTCAAGAAAATGGATATCTTCTCAGTTACAGAAATACCGCAGGATGCTGTGTTAAAAAATTTCCCTGTCAGTTAGTGTCCTAAGAACAAAATCTGCCTTAAATGTTACAATAGCTGTTGTTCAGATTTATAAGGACCCCCTGAAGACTGACATGTGCCTTATAAATGAGGTCAGAGATGAGAACATATTTCTGACTTGGGGAAGAGTCTAGGAAACATGCATTTCAGCCCCTGTCCACCAGGGGGTGCAGCTTCCTAACACAAACATATTTCCTGAGTGAAATGTAGGCTTCCATTTATCATTTCACTGTGACTTGAACATTTCTTGAAGTTAAGAATCAAGAACGTTATTTAGACGATACTCCAGAGATGAACTCTGCTCCAGGCTTAGTGACTGTGGTACTCTTAATGCTTGGTAAGTAAAATGCCTCTTAAAATTTGGATTCTTTCTTCCGTTATGTCGGCACAATCTTTAACCACCATTTTATCCCAGAGCTTTATGCCCAAGGTGACACAGATCTCTTTTATTTTTCCCCAGGACAAACCTATGGAGACTCAGTGACCCAGATGGAAGGCCAAGTGACCCTCTCAGAAGGGACTTCCCTGACTATAAACTGTACTTATTCAGCCAGCAGGTATCCCACCCTTTTCTGGTATGTTCAATATCCCGGAGAAGGTCCACGGCTCCTCCTGAGAGCCACGAAGGCCAACGAGAAGGGAAGCGACAAAGGTTTTGAAGCCACATACAATAAAGAAAACACCTCCTTCCACTTGGAGAAGGCCTCAGTCCAAGAGTCAGACTCCGCTGTGTACTACTGTGCCCTGAGTGACACAGTGACGGGAGCTGCAGGGGGAGCTGAGCACAAACTCTGAGCAGCAACAAGGGGCCTGGCTGCTGAGTGTCTCTGACTGTTTGATCCACTCTGGTTTCATCACAGTCTGTGGTTGTTGGTCCCTCAGTCTCTGGTTGATACAAAAATCATGCAAATGGCTAGAGCTTAAGAACAAGAAGTGAACCTTCCCGATATCAAACTCTTTATTAGTGAATTTGAAAACAGTCTGACACTGATAGTTGCTCATCCAGGGCAAAAGTAATTTTAAAGTAAAACCACAGAAAGAACGATATGGTCTCTGCATATCCTTACAGTAGAAGTCCAGCCCCCACAAGTTGGTCCAGGACATCAAGGTGGGTATTGATACGTCCTATTAAACTTTTAGAAAGCCAAAGTGTGACAGACAAGGTGGTGTCTGCATAACGTCTTCCTGACAGAGAATGGCAGGAGAGATGGTAGGAGAGATACAGCCCCCAAAACGAGGCTCTTAGTTAAGAGAGAAGAGGAAAAAAGAGAGGAGAAGAAACAGAATCTCATATGTAACTGACCAATGGAAAGAGAGGAAAGGGACATTTTTTCTAGTTTCTTTCTTTGGTCAATCGGATGGCTCATATTCAAAATGGAGGAGAGGGACCAAGAACATAATTGAAGAAATGACTCACGTCTACTTCCTGAACAGTGCCCCTCATCTTATTCTCGGCCAGTTAACTAGACCAATTGGCTTTCTAACAATAAGAACCCAAGTTAGACGGTTTTCAGTGCCAATGAAATAAGATGAGAGAAAATGCTTTTGAAGAGAATTTTTCATAGCGAGGTAAATAGTGACACTGGCTGAGGGAATTTCTGTAAGTTTCTCTAACTCCCGTTTTGCAACTTCTCAGAGAAGGTGAAAAATCATGGAATCGGGAGACGGTATGGGAGTAACAGAAGACAGTGTAGTGATAAGAATAATAAAAAAATTCAACCACTGCATTGCACTGCAAATACACAGCTGGTCTTTGCAAATATTGGCGCAAACTTATTTAATTGATATCTGTTTATTGACACACTAAGAGTACTTTTCTTGCTTGGGAGAAAGATTTTGAGTATAGGAGTGAAGGACATGTATGTTCTCCAGTTCTGCAGTGGCTATTATGGTGAGAATGACTGCAAATGTTACGGGCTTTGAAATGTCCATTCTTTCTAAAATATTTTTCTTTTCCTCATTCTTACATCTTCGTGAACATTTTCTTTTACTTTTTTTTTTTTTTTTTTTACTTTTTCTTGGTGGCTGTATTTGTAGATTTTACGAATGAGCTACACTTATAATATTAATACATTTTCTTATGTATTAGTTGTGTATTCTTGGTGTAAATTTAATTAATTTTGTTAAATTGGCTTAAAATGTAAATTTTATTTCTAAACCTGTATAAATATAAATACATGCCAAATATAACTTAAATAATACAAAAAGCTATACAATAAAAAATTTTCTCAGACATTTGGTTAAACATGATAGATTAGTAATATACATTTGTCTCTGCATCCCTCTGAAGCTCTATTAAAAAGATAGTAAAGAAATGAAAAAGGGGTAAGAATCTGCAAACACAAAGAGGATAGAAAAGGAGATAGTAGAGAGTGATGTCAACAAAAAATTAAGGTCGAGAAATATATGGAAAAATGAAAACTTGCATAACAGACCAGATACAGAAGAAACCTAGGCCCGGTGTGAGAAGCCAACAAGAAGCATGGTGTGCTGTACCCTTGGGGAAAGTTTAGAAAAAAGAAGCACCAATTATATTTGAATAATTGAGGAAGATGGTGTTGCCGGTGTTCATGTGTGTGTGTATATGTGTGTGTGTGTGAATGTGTTAAGGGTACTGACGGGGGAGAGGGTATTAAAATAGGAGGAACAAGTGGGAAAATGTAGAAGTAACAGAACCCCCATGCTCTCCACCACCCTGTATAACAACGATCGCTTCCCAAATGCTGCAGAAAATTGGTCTTTGATAAATTGAGAAGAGCGCATAAAAAATTTTCCCCCAAACCTTGTATATCACTAAGCTTTTTGACTTTTGCTTATCAGCTAGGCTTTCTTTTATTTAAAAAAATTTTTTCCTCCCTCCCTCTAACCCCTTGCCACCACTGATAGTTTTGCCTTTTCCAGAATGTCATATAGCGGGAATCATACAGTATGTAGCCTTTTCAGATTGGCTTTTTTAACTTAGAAATATGCCTTTAAGTTCCTCCATGTCTTTTCATGGCTTGATAGGTAATTTCTTTCTAGCACTGAATATTCCACTGTCTAGATGTACCACTGTTTATTTATCCTTTCATTTACTGAAGGACATCTTGGCTGCTTCCAAGTTTTGACAATTGTGAATAAAGCTGCTATAAACACCCAAGTGCACGTTTTAGTGTGGATATAAGTTTTCAACTCATTTGGGTAAACACCATGAATTGTAATTGCTGGGTCGTATGGTAAGAGTATGTGTAGCTGTGTAAGAAACTGCTACAGTTGTGTTCCAAATGTGGCTGTACCATTTTACATCCCCATCAGCCATGAATGAGATTTCCTGTTACTTCACATTCTTGACAGAGTTAAAATCAAAAACAAAAGGAGGGCCGGCCCAGTGGCTTAGCGGTTAAGTGCGTGCGCTCCGCTGCTGGCGGCCCAGGTTCGGATCCCGGGTGCGCACCGACACGCCGCTTCTCCGGCCATGCTGAGGCCGAGTCCCACATACAGCAACTAGAAGCATGTGCAGCTATGACATACAACTATCTACTGGGGCTTTGGGGGGAAAATAAATAAATAAATAAAATCTTAAAAAAAACAAACAAAACAAAAGGAGACCAGCCTTGAAAATCCCCCTAGTAGACAAAACCAGTTTAGTCACACAAAGCTTTATTTAGCTCTTTTACATGACTAACTTGGCCTGAGTCATTTCTTGCTTATGACTCTGGAAATCATAAGCAAAACTTGAACTGTTGATATGAGGTAAACACTGACCAGTTCCATTTCATTTAGGAAAATTTTAATTCGTTAGATAACCAATAACTGTGAAGAATAAACAGTCACTGTTTCCACCTATATAAGCTGCTTTATAAGAATATACCCCTGAGCCTCATTTCATGTTTTGGTTTGAGTGCTCCTGGTTCATGAACTGTCTTTTTGGTGTGTGTGCAATAAATTTTACTAATTACTACTTTAGTGGTTCATCGGTTTTACTTGATCTATTTTTGAATGTTTGATACCAGCATTTGGTGTTATTAGTGTTTTAGGATATATTGGAGAATATGAGGAAGCCATTTCGTGTAAAACTAATTTGGCCTGACCTTGTTTTTCCAAAAGGGCCTGATGTGGCTGTTGAGCATGCATTGTTTATCTGCTTTAAGTATATACTATGTCCCAAAGACAAGAACAATGCCCTTAAAGATAAAATAACTTCCCCCACATCAGCATTTCCTTAAGGATAAGCATCTCTCCCTAAGCTAGGGATTGATTGCTGACCTGCTGTGACCACCCAGCTCAAGACCACAGACCTACTACCTGCTGTGTTCATCAATTGCTGTGTGAATCACTGTGCTGGTGAGGCGATCTCGTGACTGTTGTAAAATGGACATTCCAATCATATGTGGTAGATGCTCTTTGATGGTATATAACCACTCTGTACACCCCACTTCTTTGGTGCCCTTCCTTCCTTGGGGAAGGAAGGCCCCAGGCTAGTCCTCAGATCTGGCTCGTAATAAAGTCACTCTAATTTTGATTTATAGATTGGTTATGGATTATTTGCATCGACAGGATTTTGGTCATTCTGATAGGTGCGCAGTGGTAGCTCATTTTTTAAAAATTTAACTTAATTGTAATGTGTAAAGAACACTTAACATGAGATATACTCTCAACAAAATTCTAAGTATACAATACATTACTGTTGGCTGTAAGTACAGTGTTTTACAGCAAATGTCTAGAGCTTTCATCTTGCTTGGATGAGCTTTCAATGCCTCGTGATTAGTAAATCCTCATCACCCCCTCTCCCAGCCCAAGGTAACCTCCATTCCACTCTTTGATTCTATGAATTTGACTATTGTGGGGGAAGAGGGAGAATCCCCCTCTGCCCTTTCCCTTAAGGTTCTTATGGCTGGCCAAACAATTAACAAGACAGGTTAGCAGGAGAAAATAATACCAAGTTTAATAACGTATACATGGGAGAAACCAGGGACACTGTGTTTCTCAACACAATAGCAGAAATTCTCATCTTAAATACCATCTTCAGCTAAAGACAAAGGAGGATGTTGGGGGTGGGAGGAGTCAGTTACAGGAGATTACCACTAAAGCACTGTAAACAAGAGTAAAGTTATTATGCAGATTTAAGGCCTCACCTTCCACACTGATAAGTTTCTAGAAATGAGGTCGTGCCCCCTCTTCCCAATGCAGAGAGGGAGATATCTTTACAAATGGAGATTTCCCTTATAAATGTAAATGTTTGTCTGGCACATCCAGAGAATGTGGCCAGAGAAACAGAACTTTCGATAAGATGGGCCTGTTGGTGCCTTTCCTATTGTAACATCTATTTTACATTATATTACAGCCATCAGATAGAAGATCTGTTCCAGGAAGGAGTTACTATGTCAAATTCTTTAGGCAGTTAGCGGGGGGAGGTCAAATGTCCGTCAGAGAAAACAATCAAGGTAAAGAGATATATTTCAGGGTGGCCAAATCTTGATCTCCCACACTATTTTAGATCTCTCATTTAAATGGAATCATGCAGTTTTCTTTGTCTTCTTGTCTTTCTGTGAATGGTTTGTTTCAGTTAGAATAATGTCCTTAAAGTTCATCTGTGTTGTTGCATATTGTAGAATTTCCTTTTTTTTTTCCAGGCTGCATAGTACTACATTTTCTTTATCCATTCATCCTTTGTTAGACATTTAAGTTGTTTCCACATCTTGGCTGCTGCAAACAGTGCTGCAATAAACATAGGAGTGCTAACATCTCTTGGAGATCCTGATTCCAATTCTTTTGGATAAATACCCAGAAGTGGGATTACTGGATCATATGGTAGTTCTATTTTTAATTTTTTGATGAACCTCCCTACTGTTTTCCAAAGTTGCTACACCATTTTGCATTCCCATCAACAGTGTGCAAGGCTTCCAATCTCTCAACATCCTTGACAACACTTTTTCACATACTTATTGGCCATTCATATGTCTTCTTTGGAGAAATGTCTATTCTTGTCCTTAGTCCACTTTTTATCAGCTTATGAGGTTTTTTTTTTACCATTAAGTTATAGGAGTTCCTTGTATATTTTGGATATGAATCCCTTATTTTTATGGGTTTTGTAGATATTTTCTCCCATTCCATAGGTTGACTTTTCACACTGTTGTTGGTTCCCTTTGCTGTGGAGAAGCTGTTTAGTTGGATGTAGTCCCATCTGTGAATTTTTGCTTTTGTCCCTATGTTTTTGGTGTCATGTCCATGATCATTTCCAGAATCAACATCATTAAACTTTTCTTCTATGTTTCCTTTTCAAAAAACCAATTCTTACTTTTGTTGATTTTTTTCTATTGTTTTACTATTTTCTGCTCTAGTCTTTGTTATTTCCTTCCTTCTCTAGACTTTGGGCTTACTTTGTTCTTTTTATAGTTTCTTGAGGTATAAATTAGGTAGTTTATTGAAGATCTTTTGTTAGGATAATTCGACCTCCATACACAATTCCCAGGGGAATATCTAAGAGAAAACAACACTTTTACATAGGAAACGATTCACTAAAACACGCATATAAAATATTGATTGTTAAAATGTTTAAGATATTTAATGTGTAGTGGTATGATTCCAAATTGCTTTTTGTGACATATTTCATTTAATAGGATATTAAAATTGATTCTCCTAGTAAATAAATGTGAAGTTCATAAACAAGACTGTTGAAGCCTCCCTCAATTCAACTTTCTGCTGATTTCTTCTGCATAGAATGTTGATGATGAAGGTTGTCACACCTACTCTTAATGTGTTTTTAGAGAAATTAGTTGTGTTTATAAAACATTTCAGATTGTAAAAGAACTTCTTCTTGGTGTTTTACCTCTGCCAGTTTTCCTTTTTTTTTTTCCTGCTCTCTTTTCTATCTGAATATTAATTTTTTTAACCTTTGTCTTTTCTTTTTTCTTAGATCTCATCTTTGTAGGAGGTAACTTAGTTCACTAACTTGGGGTTCTCTTGTACTCCTCTTTGACTGTCCCTTCAGCAAAATTGACATTTCTTGGGGATATCTGTTTGGTGGCTGTGGTGGGTTTAGTTGGTGAGGGAGGGGTCTTCAGTCTTTGCACAAAGGGGCAGCAGGAAAATCATATCCTGTGTGCTCAGCTTTCTTGGTTGTTTTCTTTTAGGTTTGTTTCAAACAGTATGTAGCAATATTTTTATTTCCATTTAATCAAATAATCTCTTTTTATATATGTTTTGATTACTGATATATTTGAACTAATTTCTAATATTTTGGTTTTGCTCCACATGCTCTTGTATTTTCTTTTCTTTTCTCATCTATCTTCTGCTGTGCTGATAAAATTTTCTTTTTTTTCTCTGCTGATATAACAAATGTGGTGTCTTTCTGTTCTTATGACAAGTATCCTTAAATTATATGTGTGTGTGTATTTTTTTTCTATGACTAACGTTATTCTCTAACATTTCCCTTTGTATATACTATTCTTTCTCCTTGGTGTCTTTTTCTCTTGCTGAGTTACTATCGTTAGAATTACCTACTATAGGCTACACACTAGTTACATGTCAAGACACTAATTTCAGTGAGAGTTTATCCAATGAGTTGATAAACCACAGTTCCAATGCACATTAAGAAAAATAATGAAAAAGAAAACCGTCCAACAAAATATTCAGAACATGAATTCACTCCATTTTTCCTCAGAGCTTTTGTCCCTGATCTTTCCTCTGCCTGAAGTGATTTTCTCCTACTAACTACATGGCTCATTCCTTCACTTCTTTCTAGTCTCTGCTCCTAGAGAAACATGTGTACATGTGAATAAAGAGGAATGCTCAAAAAAGATTTATTGTAGTGCTGTATTCCATAGATTAAAAAAAAAACAACCCAACATCTTAACTGTTGAAGGGAAAAGGTTTTGCCATCCCAAAATATGTCTCTGGCATAAGGATTATTTTGAGCTAAAGGCAACCAAAATCTGGCAGATTCAGGAAAAGCTCTTTACCTCCCCCTCAACTGCTTAAATTTACATTGGAAAGGGGGCTTGTGCCAGGAAAAGAGCTATTACCAGAGATACATTTTTCCCTAAGAAGCTTGTCTGTATTCCAGGCAACCTTTGTTTTCCAAACATCTCCTCTGCCTTCCTTTGAATGGCCTTCCTCCTCTTTGTATCCCTAGACCCCTTCCAATTTGTAAGCTCAGGATGGTATATAAGCCTCAATTGTCTGGCTATTCTTTTATAACTTTATGAGGCTCCCAAACATACATAAACAAAATTTGTTTTTCTCCTGTTAGTCTGTCTTATATCAATTTAATGATTAGACCAGCCAAAGAATCTAGACGGGAAGAAGGGAAAAGTTTTCCCCCTACACTGTACATCAATAGAGGAAGGGATGCATAAACAGTAGTATATCCATAATATGGAATACAATGGTGCAGAAGGATGTATGCATGTTAATATAATAAGATCTACAAGATTTATTATTGAGTGTAAAGCAAGTTACAGAAAGGTATGTCCAAAATGTATATTTGTATTATAATAAAATATAAATAAAATACTATGTATTTTTTGTTGATTCAAATCTATAATATAACACCTGGAGGCATCAACTCCAGATTGATCAAGATGAAGAAAGAATTAGAGTGATAGATGAGGAAAGGGTCAGAATTGGGAGTGGTAGTCAAAGGGGATTTTAGCATATATGTAATGTTTTATTATTTTTAATAATTCATATATTCATGAATTTCTCCTATTGTTAAAACTAATAAAAAGTCATAAAAGCCATCATAAAACTTTATCCATATTCCCATCAATTCCTCTCACCAAAAAAGGGGGAAAAGAGAAAACAACAATCTTTTTCATAAGATTTTGTCCAACCACGCCAAGTGTATTTCTCTCTCCTCCAGGATCAGACAGCTTTTAGTTCTCGCTCTTCTTAGGGTCCTACTCTTTGACTCTATTATAGTTATATGTGTTTTTGTCTTCCCAGTAGACTGTAAACTAGTATGCTATTCTCTTTTATATATTCTTAAGACCTAATAAATTACCCCATTTACACTAAAACTTCAATACATCTTTACGGATTTATTTTGAACTAAGGTAAAGAAATCAAATAAATAGTACAAGATGAGATTTACCAAATTATTTTAAGATATTAATTTCCATGAAATGACTTTTTAAAAGTAGAATTTGGTTCATTTTTAATTCCCATTCAATCTAGGCAGATACTTTGTTTTCTGATCCTCTGCATATCCTTCATCAGGAGACACAGAGTGAAGGGGGCTGGGGTTATCTGACTGTTGAGTCAGTTGGTTGAAGTGGTCTTTGTTAATGGTTTCAGTCCACTAGAGGGCACTCTAGACTTTACAATTACATAAAGTGTTTTAAGGGGGAAAAAAACCAAAAACAAACAAAAAAACCCTTATATCCTCATGTGTTGGAAATAATGCCCCTACCTCCCTGCTCTGTTCGCAACCACAATTTTGCAGAGATCACTGTGCACCTCTAAAGGCACCTGGTAGCTGGGCAAGGAGTCATGAGGAGACAACGGGGAGCTCTGCTGGGGCTTCTGTGGGTCCAGGTTTGCTGTGAGTTGCGCCATCCGAGAGCGGGGACTGCGGAGTGTTCCACAGCTGACTGTGGGAGGGAAGGGAGAGCTAACACAGAGCTCCTAGAGGGTCCTACTTCCTCATGAGTAAAATATCCCGAGACGTGTAAGCCACATGAGTTACTCCCCAGGACATCATTTGTGTTTTTCTCTTTCCAAGCAGGGGTGCGAGGGGTGAATGTGGAGCAGAGTCCTTCAGCCCTGAGCCTCCAGGAGGGAACCAGCTCTACTCTGAGGTGCAATTTTTCTACCACAGCGAACCGTGTGCAGTGGTTCCGACAGAATCCTGGGGATGGCCTCATCAATCTGTTTTTCCTGACTTCAGGGATGAAGCAGAGTGGAAGATTAAACTCCACAGTGAATTCTAAGGAACTGTATAGTACCCTGCACATCACAGCCTCCCAGCTGGAAGACTCAGCCACCTACCTCTGTGCAGTGGAGGCACAGTGCTCCCAGGTGCTCTGTAGCTTGTACCCAAACTGCAGCTGGGCCTGCAGCCCCACCCCTTCCATTGCACAGCTTTGAGTTTTCAGGTTCATGTTCCACCACTTTTTTCCCTCCTAAAATTAGATCCCTCAGTACTGTCATTTCATCTTTTTGTTCTTTTCATTCCCAGAAATCCTTTTGCAGGTAAAAAGCTCTAATCTGGGCCAATTGAAGCAACTGATAAAGATGCTAATATCTAATGCTCTGGTAAAACAGATCCCTGGCAGACAGCATATAAATTACATGTAAATTACTCTGGTTGAAAGGTCTTCAAAAGGTGAAAAAAATGCTATGATGGTCAACAAATAGAAAAAGATGACAGTTTTTCAATTAACTGCAGGTGGTTCTACTTTCAGGAAAAGGAAAGAGAGTGTGTACTTTTTAGGGCTTTGATTCAGCTTTTTCACTCCTAGAAATAACAAATATAATAAAAGTAATTTTTTGAGAGTCAGGCACTCTATCTAACTGATTACATATATTATCTATTTGAATAGTGACTATACTCTGTAAATAAGTGCTTTAACCCCATTTTACGCATGAATAAAGTGAGGATTGTAGAGCATAAGTGACTAGCTTGAGCTCAAATTATTAGTAAATTAGTGAAGATGGGGTGACATCAGAGCTTATACTCTGAGCTACCTGATATAGAAGACTTTTCAGAATCATATAATCAAAACGATTTCTATTGATCCATTTATACAATGTGTTTACCTACATCACTGTCAAAAATATCCATTTAGGTCATTTCTAAATAGCACCTTGTATGAAAGAGCTCATGGAGATTTTCTTTCTGCTGCATAAAAATGCATTGCCTTTCCTTGCATTTTGAATGAATCTATTACTCACAATTTTGTAACATCATTCAGTTTGGAAAAGGGAGCAGAAAGCTTCCAGGACCACCCTAATAGAAACTTATCTGTTGTAGCCAGAGACAAAGACTTCCAACAACCAAACCCAAAGTGTAAACTTGCATGTGGAAATATTTCAATGCAAATAGAATTCCAATCTGTGCTGTCTTTTATGTTAATGAAAAGGCATTGATAGGAAAGAGCAGGACCTTACAAATTAAGATGAAGAGGGGGCCGGCCCAGTGGTGCAAGCAGTTAAGTGTGCATGCTCTGCTTCGGCAGCCCGGGGCTCGCACGTTTGGATCCTAGGCGTGCACCAATGCACCACTTGTCACAACATGCTGTGGTGGCATCCCATGTAAAGTAGAGGAAGATGGGCACGGATGTTAGCTTAGGGCCAATCCTCCCCAGCAAAAAAGAGGGGGATTGGCCTCAGATGTTAGCTCAGGGCTGATCTTCCTCAAAAAAAAAAAAAATGAAGAAAAATGGGCAGACTCCAGTGAAACTGGGAGCAGGGCCAGCTTCCTGGGCATGTGACCTGTACTGTTGCAGGAGGAACCCTGCCCCTGGTTTAATCCTTTGATATTCTTAATAATTTTATATTTGTACTTGTGTTTTGTAAGTGAAGTCCCATAATTGGATGGAGCATGTGCGTGAGCAGACAAGATACATGGGGCAGCAGGATACAGGGCAGGAACATATGCAGGCTCAGGTTCATGGTCACAGCAGGCAGTGTGTGAGCTGAGTAGTTGGCAGGGTCACCTATTGTTCCTGTGTGTGCTTTGAAATATCTGGGACTCTGATATGCAACAAAGGGGTGCGGTAAACTTTGTTGGTAAATTATTGCAAAATGAAAGTGTAGGCATGGACATTTCAATACAGCAGTTTGGCAGTTTTGATACCAAACACAAACACCGGTTTGTTTACCTGATACGCAACAAAAGCCAATCACTGAAATGTCAGGCTTATAGCAAGGAAAGAGGTTTATTATCAAAAGACAGCCAAATGAAGAGATGGGAGTTAAAACTCAAATCCACCTCCTCAAAAGGAAAATAGTAGGGGTTTTTATCTGTGGTTTTAGGTAGGGCAGGGAGAGCATGTGGCCTTGCTGGCTGGTGCCTTCCACCAGCCTGTGTTTGGTCTTGTGAGATTGAATCTTCTTCCTTCTCCACCATCTGGACCTTGAATTCCTGAGAAAAGCAACTCATTCATTACAGAAAGATGTAGTTAGTTTTAGTAGCTGTGTATGTGCATGCACAGCTGCAGTTAGAGGAGGTTTCTCAAATTTTTTCTCTCTCTTTTTTTCCCTCTAATCCAGGGACAATTTAACTCATTCATTCTTGGTTTCAGTTTCTTACACAACTTAACATACTCTTATCATACAGTCCAGCAATGGTATTCCTGGGTATTTACCCAAAGGAGTTGAAAACTTATGTCCACACAAAAACCTGCACACAGATGTTTATAGCAGCTTTATTCATAATTGCCAAAATTTAGAAGAAGCCAAGAGGTCCTTCAATAAGTGAATGGATAAATAAATGGTGGTACATCCAAACAATGAAATATTATTCAGCATAATAAGAAATGAGCTATCAAGCCATGAAAAGATAGGGGAACCTTAAATACATATTTCTCAGTGAAGAAAGCCAATCTGAAAAGGCTATATACTGTGTAATTCCATTTACATGACATTCTGGAAAAGGCAAAACAGTGACAGTAACCCTAACCCTAACCCTAAAGTAACCCTAACCCTAACTTTTTGACTTGGATAATAACTGAAGCAATATTCTATGAAAAAATCACGGAGCTGAGAATTTTGTCCAGAGGATGGATGTACTCGTGCTATAGTTAATATATGGAACATTGTTCTTCATATGAATTGTTGCATTCAGACCACTACATTCAGTTGTGGATGCCATACCTCAAAAGGGCCAATGTTCATGTAAAATATGTCTCCAAGGAGAAGAGCATTTTTGTGCAAAGAAATTTGCACAAAGAAGAGTTTGAGAATTCTTAGCTTATGGGGAATGGGTAAGAGAATGGAAGATGCTCAGAACTGAGGTTTTACAGATGTAAAAACACACATTTTATATATACATATATTTATATATTGAGTTGATACTCTTCACCATAGCTGTCCTTAAATCGTTAAGGGTGTGAGATGTGGTTGCAGGATTAGATTTATTCTTTGTAATTCTAGAGGACCAGTGAGTACAAATGACAGGAAAAGGGCCTCCACTTCTGGAAATGAGGTAGTCTGGTTTCCCAGGGGCCATTTCTCTGGATCAGTTGTTTAGGGTCAGTTACTATGGGCCAGCCCCTTGGCTTACTGGTTAAGTGTGCGCGCTCCGCTGCTGTCTGCCCGGGTTCGGATCCTGGCGCGCACCGACACACCGCTTCTCCGGCCATGCTGAGGCCGCGTCCCACATACAGCAACTAGAAGGATGTACAGCTATGACATACAACTATCTACTGGGGCTTTGGGGGAAAAATAAATAAATAATAGGGTCAGTTACTATTTGTACTATCCCCCTAGCAGGCACAGGTAATATGTAGATTTCCCTAGATTTATTCTCACAGAGGTAATCAGAAAATTCCAAGAAATTAAAGCAGATGAGAAAGAGTTTTTGGCAGAGAGAGATAATTCTGGAAACTTACAAGACTGGAGGACTTTATCAAAGTCTTGGGGGAAAGAACATTGTAGTGGAGTTTGGGAGAAAATGACAGCATCCTGAGCCAGCAATGACCAGCAATGGCCAGGGCAGCAGAAGTCCATGCCAGGAGAGTTGGCTGATAGTTTAGAGGAAATTCTGCATAAGGATACGAGTCAGTCATTGCGTTCAGAATATGCCATTCATTTTAAACTGCTGTCCCTTTCTTTTTTTCCCCCAGCTTTATTGACATATAATTGATATATAACATTGTGTAAATTCAAGGTGTAGAATGTGATGATTTGACACACGTATATAATTTTATCATAACAAGGTTAAAGACATCCTTTACCTTACATAACTAACAAGTTTTCTTCTGGTTGTTATTATAGTGAGAACTTTTAAGATCTACTTTTTTAACAACTTTTGAGTAAAAAATGCAGTATTGTTAACTATAGTATTATGATAGAGTATGGAATCTGAACCAGCAATGTCCAGGGAAGCAGGAATGCATGACAGGAGAATTGGCTAACACTTTAGAAGAAATTCTACTAAGGGTATGAGTCAATAACTGCATTTTAGGACATGCCATCCGTTTTGATATAAGGAAATGAAATCACCCCAAGAATAAACTTACATATGGTTAAATATTCTGAATCTACTGCCTGATATTTTTTCAGAATTTCTACTCTTTCTTTGAATACTTTGTAGAAGAATGTAAGACATATAGCATTGTAATAGATTTCTTAAAGCATGTCAGATTTCTCATTGCAAATCGACCCAATCTATGGATCAAACTGTTTCTTATGGTTGAAATATTAGTAACTCATGGAAATTATCCCCCTGCTCCCTTATTATTGAGATCTGATCAGTTACTTTTTATCATAATCATCTGTACTGAGGGAAGATTCCACATTTTTACTGCTGGTACTGTCAATTCTCAAAAACAGCAAGGTTATGGGCAAGAGAAGCGTAGAGGAGCAGAGTCTGAGATAATAGCATTTGAAATATTGCATGATCTTCTCTCTCTTACTCTTATTTTAACTTACATGTTCCTTTTAGAAAGTACTTTTCTCCAAAACAGACAAATGAAGGATGGTAGATTTGGCTGAAAGGGAAGGTTTTATATTTTCTTTGTTTAAGAGAGTGAATGATGGTGCTTTCCTGATTTCAAACATGTAAATCCAGTCCATCTTCGAATAGACACCAACAGCATCTACCTCTGTCCAACTTATTAACAATGACTCAGTAGTGTGCGGAGATATAAATCTTGACCTCTACATTCTTAGTGTGCATTTTTCTCTTATATAAGACTTAATTTGTTTGACCTATTGCTGCCTTTATGCATCTGAGTCCCTCATATATAAGGGATATATATGAGGCATATGTATGTCCCTCATATATAAGGCACAGATATAAGAGAAGAACATTTAATCAGCAAGTTCAGCAGTTAGAGATGTGACCACAAGATGGTAGTGTACCTCTGCTGAGGGAGAATATGTGGAGAGTTCATTTTAGTGGATTCTGAATGAATAGGTTTACAGCAGAAGCAGAATCTTTCTGTTATTGGTGGGTAGAGAATGTGAGAAACACTACGGTTGTTAGAGAAAGGAAGAGATACCTTGATAACAGAAGTAGATCTGCTGGCTGGAGATTACAAGTGTATGATTTATCCTGATTGGGAAGAACAACGAAGACATCCATTCAGGCTTTATTCATGTTCTTGTGGCTGCAGCTGGACTGTGAGTTGAGGGATTTGGGAAACAGAGTATATTGGTGGATATTCTTCAGAATAGGAGGAAGAGATTGGCTTTATTTAGGTTTCCTCTATTTACTGTCGAAAAGGAAAATTCTGGGGTATAACGATCTGGCAACTCTTCTCCTTTCTCTGACTTTTTCTCTCTGCATAGGGGTCAGCTGAGGAGAGAATGTGGAGCAGCATCCTTCTACCCTGAGTGTCCAGGAGGGAAACAGCTGTGTTATCAACTGTACTTATTCAGACAGTTACTCAAACTACTTCCTTTGGTATAAGCAAGAACCTGGAAAAGGTCCCCAGCTCATTACAGACATTCTTTCAAATGTGGACAACAAAGACCAAAGACTCACTGTTTTACTGAATAAGACGGCCAAACATCTCTCCCTGTGCATCGCAGCCACCCAAGCTGGAGACTCAGCTGTCTACTTCTGTGTGGCGAGTACACATTGCTTCCCAGTCACCTGCAACCTGTACTCACACCTGTGACTGGGGCAGCCCCCTTTCCTTTGGCACAGACCTTCAATTATAGCATTTGTCATGTCGTTTATCTGCAAGTGGAAACTAGTGTATTAGACATTAAAAGCATATGATAAGAAGATTAGGTTCAAGACGACCCAGAAAGTGTTAGAACATTTTGTTGGATGACTGTTGCTTAGTGGATTCTAAAGGGATTCAGTGATGTTTTATTTCGAAATCCAGGCTTTAAAGATATCTTTACATTTGCTATTCGGATTCCTCTCCTGTAAATAACCCCTCAGCATCAATATCAGAATCTCTATTATGAACAGACTTTTAAATATTGTGTCTCAAAAATAGTGTTTATTATTTTTCTGACTATAAAATATTACATGCCAAATATATAAAATACGTAAAATGCAAAAAATATGAAATTGATAATTTTATTATATAATTTATTGCCAATATTCAGTTTACTCTTTTCATAAATTCTTATTATAATTAGCGTCATGATTTTTTTACTTAATGTTATATCTTGAAATCAGCATTCCCCATTTCATCAAGTCTTCCGAAACATCTGCTTTTTAATAGCTCTGTGAGAGATTTTCATAAATCACAGTTTTAGATTTATTTTCTCCCTCTCTGTGGCAAAATTTAAAAAATTTTTTTAAATTTATTTTTTCTTTATTGTGGCAACATTGGTTTATAACATTGTATAAATTTCAGGTGTACATCATTCTCTTTCTGCATGGATTACATCTTGTTCTCATGTTCACCACCCAAATACCAATTACAATCTATCACCACACACGTACCTAATTACCCATTTTGCCCTCCTCCCTGCCCCGCTTCCCCTCTGGTAATCACCAATCCTTGACAGCACTTTCAATGTGCTCTGACAACCTTGTTGTTGAGACAAATATGGCTTGAGCTTTCCTTCAGAGCTCAGTGATGGTATATATTGCTTGTGTGTTTGAGGGAAATTAGGATATGAAGTGATTTGCGAATGTGAGCTTCAAATTAAACTCACAATTATATTCTTATTTTACAAAATTTTGTAAGTAGCTGTTCACATTTATTCTTTCATAGATTCTAGATGACAGAATTGTGTGCTTTATTCGCTGCTGTATCTGCAGTACCTAGCACAAATTTTTTTCATAGTTGATTATCAGTACGTTTTTAAAGAAAGAAGGAAAAGTGGATTCTTCTATTTATTCGTCATTTTAAGCTTTGTGATTGAATTAAATTCACAAATTGATTTGTGAAGAACAAAACTCTTTAATATATATATTTGATTCATTGCTTAAGAGCATGGTATTTCTTTCCATTTATATATATATCTTTCTTTCTTGATAAAGGTCTGTGGTTTTAACATAATTGAACCTATTCCTAAACAGGTAATTTTTTTGTTATCATTATGATTGAAATCTTGCTCTCTGGGATATATGGAGAAATTTTTATATGTATTTATTAGCTACCTTATTCAACTCTTATTAGTATATTGCACAAAGGCATTTGGACTAATGGTTAATTTAGAAATAGCGTGCTACAACTTTCCCTGCCTTATCTTCATGTTTCAACTGAATTAAACATTACTACTACAAGTTTCTTTTAAAAAAGTTATTTGTTTTAGTGTTGTAGATAAACCAATGGAAAGAAAGAATTTGCATAAATAATTAATTCCCTGATTATCCCAACTCTGGTCAAGGGCAGGCTATTGTCAGGATCCCTTATATTCTTTTAAGGATGGATTTAATTGGTAATCAGTATGATGACAATGATCCCTCTTGTCTGAGTTATGGTTGTTAGTTGTTAGTTACCTGGCTTGTTGTTATAGGAAAAGTCATTAGATTAAACTAGGTTTAAAACATCTGAACAAGAAAGGTCAGTATTGTAGCCCAACACCTCAACTGGCCTTGATTATTTTCCTCCCTAAAAGTACCAGCTCCTGTCCAATAGAAGCAAGCTGAGTATTGATTGGTCCATTTGCTCCCAGACTGATAATGGAGTGAGAGGGAATCATGGATCATATTTTATTGATTTATTCTTCTTAAACCAAGGTAGAAGAGAGAGGGTGCAATTGCTATTGGCTTAATTGCATTATCATACTTAAGTGAGAATTTACCCAATGGAAAGTGTGCAGAGTCAGTGCACAGCTCAGGTTCAGACACATTCAAGCTTTAAACGGTCACATGGTTGGTGTGTTTGTTTCCTATTGTTTCTGGACAATTTACTACAAACTTGGTGGCCTTCTCTTGATCCTGCAAAGCCGGACTGGGTGCTGACAGCCTCCTTTTTGCTTGCTTCTCCCAGGGTGGTGCTGATTGCTAAAGTTTGTGTGGTTTCTCCCAATCCCTCAGAGTTGGCTACACATGCGCATGCTCACAAGCCATCTGCAAAGGCTCACTCCTGCTGCCCTCTTGGCATGCACAGGGAGCTGGGCACAGAGTTGTTCCTCTTACCCTCTTCACTGCATCCAATCTCAGATTTTTTTGCTCCAACAGTGTGCTGGAACTTCTCCGTCAGACTCCTGGACTTCCACAAAGGCACTCTCTTTCCTGTGTGATTGTCAAAATCGGTGTTCTTTGGGGAGAAGATGGTAGAAAATTTCTATTTCACCATTTTGATTTCAGTGTTTTTAATTTTAATTTTTTAAATAATCATATAGAAAAATTGACTATTTTTGATGTACAGTTCTGTGAATTTTGAATTTTAGTACATTGTATAGACCATGTAACATTCACACAATCACAATACAGAACAGTTTCATTGCTTCCAGAAACTCCCTTGTGCTATCCTATTGTAATTACAGACACCCCTATTCCCAACCCCTGGCAAATATTGGTCTGTTCTTTTACATTTTTATCTTTTTAAGATTGTAATATGAGTGGAACCATACAATACATAACGTTTTGAGAAGTCTGAATATAAGCGAGAGGAAGCATATCCACTGGGCACACACATGATTTCCATCTCTGCCACTACCCTCAGTTTTTTCTACACCCTATAGTTTTAACTTTTAACTCATGTATAGGAATAACACATCTTTCTGGTGTTTGAATTCCTTTAGATATTTGATTTACAGTTTTACAAAAAACACTATGGCAATCGATAATGGGGAGGTACAGTTGAGAGTTGGACCAACTCATGTAATCAAGTTGAGTCATGTTTTGTGTAAAAGTTTAGTTGTGCAAACTCTATCTTAAATTTTTATCAATAGATATTTTTATAACATTTTAAGGCTAATTTTATTGATGAAGATTCACTCTAGCAGTACTAATTAGCATATGTCTATTTTTTGGCTTTTCTAGAAGTTGGCATTGAATGACACATCCAGTAATTCTTTAATATTGTTGCACTAGCAATGGCTTTGTAGAGATGAATCCATGGATTTGTCTTTATGTTCTCAAAGAGGAGTTTGCATAAGGAGTTTATTCAGAAAGACATGTGTAACATGATAATCTGCTCCAGCATTTTTTCCCTAGCTTTCTTAGTGTCTTTTATAGTATTAGACTTTGTCTTTATGACAAACATTTCTTTGAGTAGTATGAAGACATCAAATAATTCATGTATTTGGTGTCCATTTTTAATAGGGACACATGAGATACCTGAGAGATTTAAGAAAAAGTCAGACGGTTAAGAAACTTCATTGTCTCCATAGTATTTGGAAACTGTGAACTACGTTAAAAACATATTGACTAACACTGAATATACATATATTTTGTAATTGACATGCCCAAGAAAGATCCACAAGTTCAGCCAGTTGAATTAATTTTGTTTCTGCTAAGGGACTGGATTTTATAAAGGAATCTGGGGTAATTATTGCATAACCAGCCTAGTATTGTCTCTTTTCAATTTTTAAGATAAGGTTACTAAAAAACTTATTAATGCAGAATTTGATATGAGAGTGTCCAAAAGATCTGTTCCGGACATAGAAACTTCTTCAAAGATAGAAGTATAATCATGAGATTCTTTTAATTAAGAAATATAACAGAGTTGAGTAATATGAGAAGAAATTAATAATATTTCATAACTAGTCAACCAATTGATAGAAAACTGTTGATTGTCTATAGATAGCAGAACATTGGTACTCTATGTGGTATCATCAGATTTAATGGTGACACAGTGCAAGATCTGAAGATGCTTCAACCCATTTAGCTGAGGCTACAATTATTTTGAGACAGGGAGGATAGCTTTGACTACTGTACGAAGAGAGAGCCGCGATGTGTAATGGGTCTTTGTTGTTTGCCATGTTGTTGAGTAATATCTGCAGGGCATGGTCTTCCTTTTATATTCCTACACAAAGAAAAGTTTATTACAATCAGTGATCTTATGATCAGCTATTCTATGGAGTGTACAGTATATATTCCCTCCAGAGCTGAGCATACAGAGTATAGAGGCTTGTTGTGGCTCATTTAGGGTCCCAATTGAAGTAATGGGGAAAATAGAAATTCAAATTTTTGCTAACTGAATGACCAAACTCTGGTGTCTATTCTGGCCTTTCTGAACAGAGCTGAGCTGTCAAAACTAAGTAGAGAAGAGAAGGGGACCTTTACGACAGGACTCAATGTCTGAAGGCTTCATTCTAGTCTTTAGTAAAGAGAGATTAGTTTTATTTATGCTGTTTGGCCCCAAGATAGGTAACTGGCCAGAGACTGGTAGTGAGGAGTTATATTGCTATATTAACATGTAGGTTGAAAAAGCTGGAATGATTATTCCAAACAGCTTTGCCTTCTTATCATAAAGTGATTTATTCCTTTGTTGTTATTGCCATCAAGTTGATTCCAACTCCTAGCGACCCTGTGTACAGCACAGAGGAACCCTGCCCGGTCTTTTTGCACCATTCTCTCACCTTCCAGTGCTATATCAGATAATGATCTGCTGCTATACGTAGGATTTTCATGGCCAATCACTTTGGAAATGGGTGGCCCGGTCCTTCTTCCTAGTCTGTCTTAATTTGGAAAATCCACTGAAACTTGTTGACCATGGATGACCCTGCTGGTATTTGAAATACTGGTGGCATAGCTTTCAGCATCACAGCAACACACAGCCACCACAGAATGACAACCAGCCAATGGGTGGTGTGGTTCCCTGACTGAGAAACCATTCACAGGCAACAGTGGTAAGAGCACTGAATCTTAACCACTAGACCACGAGGGCTGGCTGATTTATTTCTACCTTAGGTGAAAGAACAGCATATGTAGCTGTGAGGATACATGATTATTATATCTTATGCTGTTTCCACAATCCATTACATGTAGTATTTTCGTGTGTGTGTGAGGAAGATGAGCCCTGAGCTAACATCTGTTGCCAATCTTCCTCTTTTTGCTGAGGAAGATTGGCCCAGAAGTAATTTTGCTACCCTCTAGTCTCTCTCTCAGATTTTCTCTGAAAATAATCTACAGTGGAAAAACCAGGGAACAGGTTTTCACCATCAGAGAGATCTGTGTTCAAAACTATTAGCTCTGCTGCGAAGTTTCCAGACACTTATGAGCTTTGTTTTGTTATTTGTAAAACAGGACAGTGATATCTTCTTTAATATTTGCTGTGACAATTTATCAATAATGTATCCAAAGAGACTGATAAGTAGCAGATGATCACTTAATGAGAAGAACCTCAGTAGGTACAGAAAAGGCATTTGACAAATCCAGCATTCATTCCTGATTAAAAACTCCCAGTGAATTAGAAATGGAAGAGAATTTCCTCAACTCAATAATGGGCCTCTACAAAAAACCTACCTCAAATGTCTTACTTTATGGTGAAAGATTGGATGCTTTCCCCCTAAGATCAGCTTTAAGGGAAGAATTTTGCCTCTCACCACTTTTTTATTAGAGATTCTAGCCAAAGAAAAAGAAACAAAAGACACACAGTTTGGAAAGGAGGAAGTGAGCCTAATTTTATTCACAGACAGCATAATTGTCTGGGTAGAAAATCCAAGGGAATCTATTAAAAAAGGTTACTAGAATGAATAAGTAAGTTTAACAAAGTCAAACATACACCTACCATATGATCCAGCTATTCCATGCCCAGGTATTGACCCAAGAGAAATGAAAGCATACATCTATAAAAAATCTTATACACAAATGTTCATAGCAGCTTCGTTTGTAACAGCCCCAAACTAGGACTAACCAAAATGTACATCAACGGGTGAATAGATAAACTGTTTTATATCTATATAATGGAATACTACTCAGCAACGAAAAGGAATGAACTGTTGATACTTATAAGACCACAGAAGAATCTCAAAATAATTACGCTGAGTGAAAGAAACCAGACAAAAAAGTACATATGATTCCATTTACAAAAAATTATAAAATATGCAAATGAATTTATGACACAAGTGTTGCCTGGGAATGGGAGTGAGAGGTGAGGAGAGGGTTGAGAGAAGGATTGAGACATGAGGAAACTTTTGGGGTGATGTATACGTTTATTATCTTGATTGTGGTGATGGCTTCACAAGCATATACAAAAGTCAAATCTGATAAAATTGTTCACTTTAAATGAGTGTAGTTTATGTTTATGAAAATTATACATTAATAAAGCCATTAAAAACCAAATTTAATAAATATCTTCCTTCAATGTTGTACAAGTCTCGTTGCGTGACTCAAATATTTATCTTTATTTTGTATGCAAAATACTTCTCCTCTAGATTCTAATTGGCCTTTTAAACTACGTTTTTTTAATAGATAACTTTCTGCATCCATGTGCTGTATCATTTACTTTCTTTTTTTTTTTTATTTTATTTTATTTTATTTTTTTTTATTGCAGTAACATTGGTTTATAACATTGCAAAAATTTCAGGTGTACATCATTGTACTTCCATTCCCGCATGGACTACATCATGTTCACCACCAAAATACCAACCACAACCCATCACCACACACATGTACCGAATTATCCCCTTCACCCTCCACCCTCCCCCCTTCCCCTCTGGTAACCACCAATCCAATCTCTGTCCCTATGTGTTTGTTTATTGTTGTTATTATCTACTACTTAATGAAGGAAATCATACGGTATTTGGCCTTCTCCCTCTGACTTATTTCACTTTGCATTATACCCTCAATGTCCATCCATGTTGTCACAAATGGCTGGTCATTTACTTTCAACTCAGCGTCATTGCAACTTATTTCGCATTCTCCTTGTCTATCAGAGTGGAAGTTTGTATCAGCTTTTCCAGAATTCTTTCTAGCATAGTTTTGTGCCAGGTTCTGACAATGTGATGTGGAAGGTGTAGGAGAAGGGAAGAGATACATGAACCAAAGCAGTATCCAGGCCTGAATTTCTTACTTATGTCCGCATCTGGGAGATATTCACACATTGACTCTGGACTCATGAAGACTCTTGATTTGAATCTGTGGAGAGTGAACTCCAGGAAACAGACTGAGCTAAGCTTCCATCTGTGTGTCTGGGGATAAATGTTTACAGGGCCTTACAGAAGATGGGTCCTTCTCCAGAACTTCATCCTCATAATGCTCAGAGGTTTTCTGTTTTGTTTTATAAAATGAATAGTCATAAAAAGGGAGCTAAAGAAGTGCTTGGTTTTGTTGCTGGAACTTCATAGAAAAAGACCCGTTTATTACAATTTGTGTAGTGGGGGGACATTTTCCCATGCTGATCCCAGAGCTTTCTCTCTCATCTTTGAGGACCATCTTGGTCTAGGACAGCTGTCACAAATGATACCTTCTAAACCAGTATCAGGCTGGCTGCAACAAAACCACCTGGGGAGCTTTGAAAAATGACAACTTAGTGGGTCTCAATCCTGGAAAATATGATTCATGAAGTTCATGGTGGGATCCCAGAGTCTGTAATTTAAATCACTCACACGTTGATTCCATTATCAGCTATTCTCTGAATATCAGCAGATATGTCTTTAACAATTTGAACAGCTGTGAAAGAAGAGTCCTAACTTTGTTTCCAGCTTTTGATGCAAATCCACATCTTCTGGGTTTCCTACCCTGTGGGGGAAAAATTATTTGATTAAAGTTTGGCACCAAAATTTGACAGATGGACAGTAATAGAAAGCATCCTTGAGGCTATGTCTCCATTTGAAGTATAGGGATAGTATTCACTGCCTGATCCACATAGGTTAACCATCTTATCCTGGAGTCTATGAAACAGTGGGAGAATAAGATATTGATCTCAGATCATTCTATAGGGATTGTGTAACTTCAGTTGTGATGTTTCTTCTGTCTAGGATTCATACTTTTCACTTTTTAATGATTTTGAAATTCAGGAATATTTGACTATTGCTAAGATAGTGTGACTTTTTCTCCGAAAAAGCTTTTAATAAAAAGGTAACATTATTTAAACAATTAATATTACTGTATTTCAAGTAGTAGTGAATCCTCAGTCAAAGACTGTTTATTCATTATTTCTTTTTAATTTAACAAACATTTAGTGAGCACATAATAAACGTCAGTCACAGTTCTGTATATTGGAGTACAGTGCTGAAAAGTACAAAATCACTCAATAATGATGTAACTTCTTATTACTTCCTTTATATTCAACCCCAAACCTTTTTCTGAATTCTAGTGACTTATAGGCTGGCCCACAACGAATACATGAGAATATGAAGTACTACATTAAAATGCTCAAGAAAATTGATATCTTTCTTCTCAGCTATAGAAATACCCTGGGATGCTCTGTTAAAGAACTTCCATGTGAGGTGGTGTCCTAAGAACAAAATAGACCTGGGAGGTTACGGTAGCTGTCAGATTTCTAAGCGCCACCTGAAAACTGGTGTGTGCCTCATAAATAAAGTCAGAGATGAGAACATATTTCTAACTTGGGGAGGAGTCTAGGAAACATGCATCCATTTCAGTCTCTGTCCACCAGGGGGTGCAGCTTCCTAACACAAACTCATTTCCTGAGTGAAATGTAGGCTTTGATTTATCATTTCACTGTGACTTCAACATTTCTTCACATTAAGAATCAAGGACATTGTTTAGACGATTCTCCAGAGATGAACTCTGCTCCAGGCTTAGTGACAGTGGTACTCTTACTGCTTGGTAAGTAGAATGCCTCTTAAAATTTGGATTCTTTCTTCTGTTATGTCAGCAAAATCTTTAATCATAATTTTACCCCAGAACTTTATGCCCAAGGTGACACAGATCTCCTTTATTTTTCCCCAGGACAAACCTATGGAGACTCAGTGACCCAGATGGAAGGCCAAGTGACCCTTTCAGAAGGGACTTCCCTGACTATAAACTGTACTTATTCAGCCACAGGGTACCCCACTCTTTTCTGGTATGTTCAATATCCTGGAGAAGGTCCACAGCTCCTCCTGAGAGCAACCAAGGCCAATGAGAAGGGAAGCAACAATGGTTTTGAAGCCACATATGATACAGAAACCACCTCCTTCCACTTGGAGAAAGACTCCATCCAAGAATCAGACTCCGCTGTGTACTACTGTGCCCTGAGTGACACAGTGACAGGAGCTGCAGGGGGAGCTGAGCACAAACTCTGAGCAGCAACAAGGGGCCTGGCTGCTGAGTGTCTCTGACTGTTTGATCCACTCTGGTTTCATCACAGTCTGTGGTTGTTGGGCCCTCAGTCTCTGGTTGGTACGAAATCATACAAATGGCTAGAGCTTAAGAACAAGAAGTGAATATTCCCCATACCTAATTATTCATTAGTGAAATTGAAAACAATCTGAAGCCAATAGTTCGTCCTTTAGGGCCAAAGTAATTTCGAGGTAAAACAACACGAACAATGAAGTGGTCTCTTGCTCATCCTTACAGTCAAAATCTACCCCCACAAGTTGTTCTAGGCCATTCTTGTGGGTATTGCTGTGTCTTATAGTTACTTTTAGAGAGCCGAAGTGTTCCAAAGAAGGCAACAACCGCAAAATATCTTCTTGATAGAGTATGGCAGGAGAGATGATAGGAGAGATACAGCCTCAAAAAAACCACGGTTCTTAATAGAGAAAGAAGGGAAGAGAAGAAAGGAGGAGGAAGAGAATCTCATACATTATCGAACAAGGGAAAGAGAGGAAAGGGATATTTATCCTAGTTTCTTTTCTAGTAACAGATGCTAGGCACGGGCTGATATTCAAAAAGAAAGGGAGGGCAGAAACATAAGTGAAGAAATGACTCATGTCTAAATCATGCTCAGTGCCCCTCATCTTATTCCTGGCCAGTACACAGGTATGTTGGCTTTCTTACAACAAGGCTTCCAAATGAGATAGTTTTGCAGTGCTAATGGAAGATTAAGCATACATATTCATCCCTGTAGCTCCTCAAACCCTGTTAAAAAGACAGTAAAGAAATTGAAAAGGGCATAAACCCACAAAGAGAACAGAAAAGGAGATGACAGTAGACAGTGACATCAACAAAATTTTAGAGGGTGAGCAGTATATGGAGAAATGAAAACTTGCATAGAAGACCAAATAAAGAAGAATCCCGGATCTAGTTTGAGAAGCCAACAAGAGCAACACAATGTGTGCTATACCCTCGTGGAAGCGTTTAGCCATCAGAAACAATAGTTACCTTTGAATAATTGAGGTAGATGATGCTGTGTGTGTGTCTGTGTTTGTGTGTTTTGAGGACATTTGTGGGGGGAGTGGAGGATGAAAATAGAAGGACTGAATGAGAAAATATATAATAACAGACCACCTGTGTTCTCTACCAGTGCCCCTATAACAAGCAATGATTACTTCTCAAACCCAGCAGAAAATTGGAAGTCATTGATGAACTGAGGAAAGCACATAAAAAAGCAAAAAAAAAAGTGAAAATAATTAATGTAGAAAAATATAATAAATAAATATTAGCTTCAGGGGAAATAAAATATTATTCAAGAAAGGAACATACTCATAGTAGTCTGTATGGTTCAATCAAATTGTCTTCTAGATGGTTTACTAATAGATACCACCAGTGTGGTGCTTGGGCAGAACACCTATTTTCCCCAAACCGTGTATATTACTAAGGTTTTTAACTTTTGCTTATCAGTTAAGCTTTCTTTTATTTTTAATAATATCTTTTATTATGAATGAAATGGTGCTACATTTCACATATTTGAAAACCATTTGCATTTTTTCTGTAAATTGTCCATTCATATGTCTACCCATTTCCTACTGCATTATTGTCCTTTAAATATAGATTTTAAAGAAGAGTCTATACATTAAGAAAATTGTCATATGACTGTCATATATATGTGTCTTTTTAAAAATGTTATCATTATCCTTTTGAGTTTGTTTGTGGTTGTTTTTTTGCCATGCAGAATTTAAAAAATAGTATGTAGTAAATTTATCAAAATTTTCTTTTATGGATTCTGAGTTGTACATCCTATGTAAAAATCCATAGCACTCTAAAATAATAAAATTTTATCTCGTATTTTCTTTAGTTTCTCTCAGATTATTTTTATCCTTAAATATTTAATCTGGATTTCTGTGTTTGCATGTGTGCGTGTGTAAGAAGTGAGGTTGAAGTTCAAAGCTTTCTATTTTCCTTAAGTTTTGTTTGTTTATTTGTTTATTTTGAGACAGCTACCCAGGCTCAACATCCAATCTTGAATAACTTATTTTTCTTCATTGCTTTTAAATGTTATCTTTGTTTTTTTCCATTTTTTTTTCATTTTTCCTTGTTAAGATTTTCAACCTAGGCATTGTTTTTTCAACCAAATTTACACTTTAATATTAGTGGTTCTCCATGCCATTAGCTTACTAGATATGTAAAGAATATAGATCCAGCCAACCCCAGGCCCGTCCTAGAAATAAATGCAGAGAAAATGATCTGAATGACAGAGATGCCGTTAGGGGAGGAGGGAGGGTAAACCCACTCCATTACTTCACAAGACGTGGAGTGAGGTGTCACCTCAGGCGATGTGAACTATCTGCCTGTTTTCCTAACTCTGTCAGTTGTTTTGGATTGAGGAGACCCAGACGCAGTAGCTGACACATGCTCACAAATGGTCCCCGTGAGAATGGGAAGGAGACAACCCACTTTGGAGAACAAGCGCAACTTTGCATCTTCTGTGTTCTTCTTGAAGAGGAGAAATTAAACAATCAAGTCTCGAGTTTAGAGTAAGGAAGAGTCCCAACTACTTGAAATGCTTTAAAATCTGCTGCTGACTCAGTGTTTTAGATCCTGTCATCGCTTTGGAGGAAAATTTTTGAATTTTTTCTGTTACTACATATGCTTCTTCGTAAAGTTTGTAAAAATCCTTTGTAGTAACAATCATTGCCTCTCTTGAGGGTGTTGTTGAGAATTGATTATATTTCAAACATAGTACCCTTAATTTAAGCAGAATGGGTGTGGACAATTCTGTTGTCTGAGATTCTCTCTTTCCCCCCACTCCTCTCCCTCTCTCTCTCTCTTCCCCCTCTCTCCTTTAAGCTCTCTTTCTCTTGAATTTGCTGGACTGATTCTGTGTCTTCGTCCTTCTCTGAAGTAAGCGTCTCTGAGGGATCAACCATTTCTTTAGGCCACGATATCATCACCATCAACACTTAAAAATCACCTTATTGTGGTGCTGGCCTGGTGGTGCAAGTGGTTAAGTGCGCACGCTCCGCTGCAGCGGCCCGGGGTTCGCAGGTTCAGATCCCAGGCGCGCACTGACTCACTGCTTGGCAAGCCATGTTGTGGCGGCCTCCCATATAAAGTGGAGGAAAATGGGCATGGATGTTAGCCCAGGGCCAGTCTTCCTCAGCAAAAAAAGAGGAGGATTGGCAGATGTTAGCACAGGGCTGATCTCCTCACACACACGAAAAAAAAATCACCTTATTGTGAAATATAACAGATGTTCACAAAGGTATATAAAATCTACAAAATGAATCTATATTATTTAGCTGCATACAAATTTAAGACTATGATTTTTTTGGACATGAAATCTCTTTATTACTTTTTAAAAACTCTCTATATTACTCAGTGTTCTCCAGAGAAACAGAACCAGTAGGGTCAATAAGACGTGTGTGTGTGGAGGGGGCATAGAGACAGAGATAGAGATTTTAGGAATTAGCTCATATGAATGTGGGAACTGAAAAGTCCAAATTCTGCAAGACAGGCGGGCAGGCTGGAGACCCAGGGAAGAGTTGATATTGCAGCTCGTGTCCAAAGGCAGTCTGGAGGTGGAATCCTTCTACCTCCACGACCTTAATATATTTGTCTTAAGACCCTCAACTGATTGGATGAGCCCCACTCAAATTATGGAGAGTAACCAGCTTTATTCAAAGTTTACTGATTTAAATGTTAATCTCATCTGAAAAATACCTTCACAGTGACTTCTAAATTGATGTTTGACCAAATATCTGGGTACCATGGCCTAGCCAAGTGGACACATAAAATTAACCATCACACCTTCTTCATCTCTAGTAATTCTATTCTGAAAGCCTCGTTTGTTTTATACAGAAATAATACACCAGCTTTGTTTTGTTAAGTGTTTGCATGGTATATCATTTTCCATTCTTTTGATTTCTACCTCTCTGTGCACCATATCTCAAATTTTCAATAAATTCTCATATAGCCCCACTCTCAACAGTTCATTGGCTTCCTTTCTCACTGAGAAAGTAGAAGTAATAAGAAGAGAATTTTCACAAGCTTCTAAACTTACTACTTATCAGCATCTGTGCTCAAATATTCTTCCTTTCCTCTTATTAGATTGTAATTCCCTGAAAGCAGAAAATTTGCTTATCCTCAACACATATAACCATAGCTGGCAAACAGTAGGCATATAAAAACTGTTGAATTACAAGTGAATAACAAAAATACCACTACATGTACCAGAACAAAAAATTACCATTAATTCATTCAACAAAAATTTGTGTGCCTATTTCTTGGTAGGCCTTATTCTAGAAACTGAGGATATAGTAGAGAATAGAACAGATAAAAATTTCTATCCTAAGAGCTTATATTTCAGTGGAGGGCTAGGTCCAAGCTATTACTACCATAGGCCCTTTACATGCACCGTTTCCTTTGTTTTTGAATTTTTCCAGGTTTGTTGATACCTAATTGACAAATAAAAGTTGTCTATATTTAAAGTGTATGACATGATGTTTTGATATACGTCTACTTGTGAAATGATTATCACAGTAAAGCTAATTAACATATCCATCACCTCACATAGTTACTTTTTCTTGTGATGAGAACACTTAAGATCTACTCTCTCAGCAAATTTCAAGTATTCAATACAGTATCATTAACTACAGTCACCATGCTGTACGTTAGATCTGCAGAACTTACTCATCCTGCATAACTGACACTTTGCACCCTTTGACCAATATCTCCCCATTTTCCCCACCCCCAAGCCACCCTGCAACCACCTCTCTACTCTCTGCTTCTATGAATTCAGCTTTTTTAGATTGCTCATATTTGTGATTTCATGCACTATTTGTCTTTCTGTGTTTGGCTTATTTCACTTACCGTAATGTCCTTCAGGTCCACCCATCTTGTTGCAAATAGTAGGATTTCATCTGTCTAGTGACATGTAAATTGTTTCCATATACTGGTTACTGTGAATTATGCTCCAACAAACACGGGAGTGCAGATATCTCTTGGAGATATTGATTTAATTTCTTTTGGATGTATACTGAAAAGTGGGATTGCTGGATTGCATGGTAGTTCTGTTTGTAATTTTTTGAGGAACCTCCATACTGTTTTCCATAATGGCTGCACCAATTTACATTCCCACCCATAGCGTATAAGGGTTCCCTTTTCTCCACATCCTCACCAACACTTATTATCTCTTGCCTTTTTGGTAATAGCCATTCTCACAGGTGTGAGGTAACATCTCCTTGTGGTTTTGATTTGCATTTTCCTGATGATTAGTGATGTTGAGCACCTTTTTATATAACTGCTGGCTATTAGTGTGTCTTCTTTGGAGAAATGTCTGTTCAGGTTCTTTACTCTTTTTTAAATTGGGTTATTTGTTTCCTTGCTATTCAGTTTTTTTAGTTCCTTATATATTTTGGATGTTAGCCCCTTATCAGATGTATGGTTTGCAAATATTTTCTATAAATTTGTAGGTCTCTTCACTCAGTTGATTGTTTCCTGTGCTAGACAGAAGCTTTTTAGTTTGACACAATTCCACTTGTTTATTTTTGCTTTTGTTGTCTGTGCCTTTTGGGTGATATCCAAAAAATTATTGCCCAGACTAATGTCAAGAAGATTTTTCCATGTGTTTTCTTCTAGTAGTTTCACAATTTCATGTCTTATTTTTGTCTTTAATCCATTGTGAGTTGATTTTAGTATAAGGTGTGAGATAAGGTTCCAATTTCATTCTTTTTTTTTTTTGTGAGGAAGATCAGCCCTGAGCTAACATCCGTGCTAATCCTCCTCTTTTTGCTGAAGAAGACCGGCTCTGAGCTAACATCTATTGCCAATCCTCCTTCTTTTTTTTCCCCCAAGGCCCCAGTAGATAGTTGTATGTCATAGTTGCACATCCTTCTATTTGCTTCATGCAGGACGCGGCCTCAGTATGGCCGGAGAAGTGGTGCGTCGGTGCACGCCCGGATGGGAACCAGGGCCGCCAGTAGAGGAGCGCGCACACATAACCGCTAAGCCATGGGGCTGGCCCCCAATTTCATTCTTATGTATGGTGGATATGCAGTTTTTCCAATGCAGTCTATTGAAGTGACTATCATTTTCCCCTTGGAAATGAAGACTATTCTTTCCCCATTGTATCAAAGATCAATTGACCATAAATGCGTGGATCTCTTTCTGCACTCTCTGATCTGTTCCATTGGTTCATGTGTCTGTTTTTATGCCAGTACTACACTGTTTTAACTACGATAGCTCTGTAGTATATTTTGAAATCAGGAAATGTAATACCTCAAACTTTGTTCTTCTTGCTCAAGATTGCTTTGGCTATTTGTGGTCTTTTGTGGTTCCATAAAGATTTTAGGATTGTTTTTTCTATTTTTTTCAAAAATGCCATTGAGATTTTGATAAGGATTGCGTTGAATCTGTAGTTTGCATGGGGAAGTAGGAAAATTTTAACAATATTAATTCTTCCAATCCAAGAACACAGGATATTTTTCCACTTGTTTGTGTCTTCTTCAATTTCTTTCATCAATGTTTTATAGTTTTCAGTGTATGAATCTTTCACATTCTTGGTTAAATTTATCCTAAGTATTTTATTGTTTTTGAAGTTGGTTTAAATGAGATTGCTTTCTTAATTTCCTTTTCTGATAGTTCGTTGTTAGTTTATATAGAAATGCAACTCATTTCTGTACGTTGATTTTGCACCCTGCCAATTTCCTAATGTCATTCATTAGTTCAAAGAGATTTTTTGGTGGAGTGTTTAGGGTTTTCTATATATAAGATCATGTCATCTGCAAATAGATACAATTTTACTCTTCCTTTCCTATTTGGATGTCTTATTTCTTTTTCTTGCCTGATTGCTCTGGCTAGGATTTCTAGTACTATGTTGAATATAAGTGATGAGAGTGGGCATCCTTATCTTGTTCCTGATCTTAGAGAAACAGCTTTCAGCTTTTCACCATTCAGTGTGATGTTATCTGTGGGCTTGTCATTGTGTTGCAGTACATTCTTTCTATACCTAATTTGTTGAGATCCTCTATCATGAAAGGATTTTTTTTTGTCACATGCTTTTTCTACATGATCATGTGATTTTTATCTTTCATTTTGTTAATGTGGTATATGACATTTATTGGTTTGTGTATTTTGAACGGTTTTTGCCTACCAGGGATAAATCTCACTTGAGCATGGTATATGATCCCTTTAATGTGCTTTTGAATTCAGCTTGATCATTATTTTGTTGAGGAGTTCACATCTATATTCATCAGAGTTATTGGTCTGTAATGTTGTTTTCTTGTGATGTCTTTGTCTGGCTTTGCTATCAAGATAATGTTGGTCTGTTAAAATGAGTTTGGAAGTGTTCCCTCCTCTTCAACTTTTGGGAAGAGTTTGGAAAGGATTGCTAAATCTTTTAAAAATGTTGGTAGAACTTACCAATGGAGCCATCTAGTCTTGGGTTTTTCTTTTTTGGTGGTTTTTCATTACTGAATGAATTCCTTACTTGTTACTGGTCTGTTCAGATTTTTTCTTTCTTCTTGGATCAGTTTTGGTAGGTATGTTTCTAGGAATTTATCCATTTCTTCTAGGTAATCCAATTTGTTGGTGTATAATTTTCTTAGTAATCTCTTATGATGTTTTCTATTTTTTGTAATATCGCTTGTAATGTCTCCTCTTTAATTTTTAATTTTATACATTTGAGTCTTATATAATTTTTTCTTCATCTAGCTAAAGGTTAGTTAATTTTATCTTTTCAAAACCATGCTCTTAGTTTTGTTGTTCTTTTCTATTGTTTTTCTAGGCTCTATTTTATTTATTTCTTTTCTAATCTTTGTTATCTCCTTCCTTCTGCTAACTTTGGGCTTACTTTGTTCTTCTTTTTCTAGTTTGTTGAGGTGTAAAGAAAGGTCATTTATTTGATATCTTTCTTTTTTCTTAAAATAGACATTTATCACTATAAACTTCTCTCTTGAAAATACTTTTGCTGCATCCTATAAGTTTTGGTAGGTTATTTTTACATTTTTATTTGTGTCAATATTATTATTTGATTTCTTCTTTGACTCATTGGTTGTTTAGTAATGTGTCATTTAACTTCTGTATATTTGTGAATTTTCCAGTTTTCCTGTTATTGATTTCCAGTTTCATACCATTGTGGTCAGAAAAGATACTTGCTATGTTTTCAATCTTTTAAAATTGGCTGACTTATTTTGTGACCTAACATGATCTATCCTGGAGAATGTTCAGTGTGCAGTTGAGAACAACGTGTGTTCTTATCCTGTTGGATGGACTGTTCTCTATTTGTTAGATCCATTTGGTCTGTAGTGATGTTCAACTCTGCTATATCTTTATGGCTTTACTGTCTGGATGATCTGTCGACCATTAAAAGTGGGGTGCTGAAGTCTCCTACAATTATTGTACTGCTGTCTATTTCTCCTTTTAGATCTATTAATTATTTTCTGTATGAGAGGCTTTGATGTTGGTGCATATTTATTTATAATTGTTGAATTGACTCTTTTATTATTTCATAATGACTTTTTGTCTCTTTTGACAGTTTTTGACTTACAATCAATTTGGTCTGATATAAGAATAGCCTCTCCTGCTCTTTTTTGGTTATCATTTGTGTAGAATATCTTTTTTCCAACCCTTAACTCTCTGCCTATGTGTGTCCTTAAAGCTAAAGTGAGCCTCTTGCAGTTAGCACATAAGTGGATCTTGTTTTTTTAATCCATTCAGTCACTCTATGTTTTCAGAGTGGGTATTTTGTCCATTGGGACAATATTGGGAATTTAGTCCATTTACATTTAAATTAATCATTGAAAGGTTAGGACTTATTGTTGCCATTTTGTTAATTGTTTTATAATGTTTCATAATTCCTTTGTTCCTCTCTTACTGTCTTCCTTTGTAATTGGATTCTTTTTTGTAGTGATATGATTTGCTTCCTTTCTTTTTGTATTTTGTCTACTTTTTATAGGTTTTTTATTTTTGTTTACCATGAGGCTTACATAAAACACCTTATAGTTATAACAACCTATTTTATGCTGATAGCAACTTTGTTTGCATATAACAAGTCTACACTACTACTTCTCTCCTCTACATGCTTTATGTTACTGATGTCACATTTACATCTTTTTATGTTGTATATCTATTAACAAATTATTGTACTTATAGTTATTCATAATACTTTCATCTTTTAAGTTTTATATTAGAATTAAGTGATTCATGCATCACCATTACAGTATTAGAGTATTCTGAATTTGACTATATATTTACCTTTACAAGTGACTATTACACTTTTTATGTTTTCTTCTTGCTAATTAATGTCACTTTGTTTCAGACTGAAGAACTGTCTTTATCATTTATTGTAAGGCAGGTCTAGTGGTGATGAACTCTCAGTTTTTCTTTGTCTGGGAAAGTCTTTACCTCTCCTTCATTTCTGAAGGACAGCTCTGCTGGGTATAGTATTCTTGGTTGTCAGTTTTTCTTTTTCAGCACTTTGAATGTATCCTCTCACTATTTCTTGGCCTGTAAGATTTCTGCTGAGTAATCTGCTGACAGTTCTATGGGTGCTCCCTTGCATGGATTGAGGGAGTGATGCATGTAATGAGTAATTTCTCTTACCAAGTTCAGAATTATCTCTGTCTTTTACTTTTGACAGTTTGATTATAATAGCTGTCAGTGTGCATCACTTTAAAATCAACCTAGTTAGGACTCTTTGGGTTTCATGTATCTGGATGTCCATTTCTGTCCCCAGATTTGGGATGTTTTCCGTCGTTATTTCTTTAAATAGGCTTTTTGTCCCTTTCTGTCTTTCTTCTCCTTCTAGGACTCCCATGGTGCGTATATTTGGTCTCATAAGTCCTGTAGTCTTTCTTCACTGTTTTTTGTTCTTTTTTCTTTTGTTCTTCTGACTGGATAATTTCAAATGACTTTTCTTCAAGTTCACTGACTTTTATTCTGCTTGATTAAGTCTGATTTTGAACCCTCTAGGAAAAGTTTTCAGTTCAGCTTTGCATTCTTCAGCTTCAGTATTTCTGTGTGATTCCTATTTATTACTTCTATGTCTTTGTTGAACTTCTCACTTTGTTCATGTATTTTTTTCCTGATTTTCTTTAGTTGTCCATCTGTGTTCTTTTGTAATTCATTGAGCTTCTTTAAGATGACCATTTTTAATTCTTTGTGAGGCAGTTCACAGATTTCCATTTCTTTCAGTTGGTTACTGGAGATTTATTTTCTTCCTTTGATTGTATCATATTTTTTTGATTCTTTATGCTCCTTGTAGGTTTGCTTTGTTGTTTGAGCTTGTGAAGAATCAGCTATCTCTCCCAGTCTTTGTGGTCTGATTTTGACTGGGAGAGACCTTCAATGGTCAGCAGGGCTCAACATGAGACAAGATAGATACCAACCCCTCAGGGAGTGCACTGAAAGGCTGGTTAAGGCCCCCTTTGCTTCCTACCCTCTCTTTTGGAAGAAACAGCTCAGTTCTGTGCTTTTTACAAATCTTGCAGAACAGTGCCAGCTATAATACCACGTGCCCTTTTTCTTTGTTGCTCGCCGTCTCAGAGGACAAACTCTGCCAGTCATTCAGTGCTAACTATGAGATTGAGTAGAAACTGGCTCCACAGAGGGTGCTTTGAATTATTGGGCATAAGGACCCCTTCAATTTCTTCTCTTCCTTGTGGAGATAAAACCTCGCTTCTGCACCTATTCCCAACCTTACAGAGCAGTGCTGACTGTACAATGATGCCCTCCCATTTCCTACATTCCTAGTTGTCCCAAGGGACCAGGCTCTGCTGGTTATTCAGCACTTGGTCTGAGGCAGGATAGAAAGCAGTTACACAGAAGGCACTTTGAAATGCTGGCGATAAGGCCCCCTTTGCTTCCTTCCCTCCCTCTGGAGAAAAAATCTCAGTTCTGCTCTTCCAACCTCACAGAGCAGCACTGGCTGTAAGGGGACGCCCTCCCCTTTCCTTTGTTCCTTACTGTCTCAAGGGATTGGGCTTTGCATATCCTTCAGTGCTCATTATGAGGTGAGACAGAAATCAGCCCCACAGAGGGTGTCCTGAGAGGATAGGGGGCCAGGTGCATTCTCCAATCTCACTCCCTGCCCCCTCCCCCTTACCCCCTCCTCATGGGAGAAATCACAGGCCTAGGCTACCTTCTTGGTACTGAGCTAACCTGATTTGGTGGAGGGACTGATGTGGGTAAAGTGAAATTACTCTTCTTATCTGTATAAGTGTGACTACTCTCAGTTTGTGTTCCTTTGGGGTGCTTTTATTTCTTAGCTGGATTCTGAATTTATGTTCAAGGTATTTTGGTACTCATAGCATTGTTAAATCTGTGTTTCTATGTAAGAAAGAGAGTTAGGCCTTTCTACTCCACTCTCTTGCTAACAGCCTGCATCATGTCTTTTAAATCTTTCAAAAATGGTCAGGTAAGTGTTAGTGCACCTATTTTGAAATCAGAAAGCTGAGGCTTGACTGTCCTATCTAATTTCACACACAGCTACAGTTCAGACAGAGGTCTTCAAACACGTTTTTAAGTACTAATCTACTGTGTTTATACAGACATATAGGGACTGATATTCTACATCATGTTGCAAACAGTGAGGAGGAAACCTAGCAAGAAGCTTCATCAGAGGTTTTGAGCATCTGTGGCTCTGACCCCAAGGTGGCAGTGTTTGCATGGGCCCTGCCTGTAAGTACGATTGTGTATAGGATAGCAAAATCTGTTTTCTGATTGACTGGGCATGTGTTGTCTGATTGGCTGGGCGTACACTCTGAGAATCCTTCTGTTCAATGTTAAAAAAAAAAAGATGTAGAATAGACAAGCCAGCTTTTGGAGGCAGCCCAGGACAGAAGAAGAATGGAGAAGCATCTGAGGACTTCCTTGGTGGTTTTGTGGCTTCATTTTTGTTGTAAGTTAATGAAGAGTTTTAGTTACTTTGATACAGGAAGTCCAGGGAACAATTTTTTAGGATTTTCAGCAAAGGTGTATTGTATTGGGGTAGGCAAGGGAAGAATTTTATAATTCACCTGGGATTCATTGTGGAGAGAGGGAAGGGATGCAAATTAGAAAGTGTTAAGAATGCATGATCTATCTCTAAAATCTCACTTTGCTTTCTGTATAGGGGTGAGTGGCAAAAACCAAGTGGAACAGAGTCCCCCATCCCTGATCATCCTGGAGGGAGAGAACTGCACATTTCAATGCAATTACACAGTGAGCCCCTTTAACAACTTACGGTGGTACAAACAGGACACTGGGAGAGGTCCTGTTTCCCTGATAACCATGACTTACAGTGATAGCAAAAAGTCAAATGGAACGTACACAGTAACTCTGGATACAACTACCAAGCGCAGCTCCCTGTACATCACAGCTGCCCAGCTCAGTGATCCAGCCTTCTACATCTGTGTGGTGGGTGCACTGTGTTCCCCAGGCACTTGCAGCCAGTACATAAACCTGCACCTGAAGGTTGTCAAGGAGGCTTAGGAGGTGAAGCAGGAGCATTACTTTTTATGTTGTATGTACTTTCACAAGTGAGCTAGTATGTCTCGGACATGGTTAAGTTTTAACTTGAGCCTATATGTCTATATAACATAGAGATATCCTCACTCGGCACATAAAGTTAACTGCTACATTTGGCTATTCTCAAGGGTAAGACTGTCATGTTGTTGCTGAGTAGATGATAATTTTGATTGAAAGGGAGAGATCATCTCTGTCTGGAGTCCAATCACCAGTAGAATGTCGACTAAGTGGAAAAACAACCAGTTGATGGGGTTGATGACAATATCTGATAAATTTCTGTCCCCCTGAAAGGTTTTTAGTCCTCATTTAATGGCTGTTCAAGTTCTCAGAAAGCATTCTGTGAGGTGACATCTGCTTTACCACTTTATCCATGCTCCACATTAAGACACCTTTCCAGATGTTGCACCAACTCTTCTATTGCCTTCCACAACTTCTCCTTTGGAGAACATCACTGCTCAGACTGTTACACCAGCATGACATTGGCAGGCACACTCACTTTGAGGCAGCAGGACATCTGTCCCAGGCTCTTCAACTATTGGTGTTCTAGAAAAGAGACTTAAGGGACAGAATGCCTATATGCTACATGTAGTCCTAGATTGCACAAATTAACTGTGATATTCTTTCTTGGGACAATTAGAGAAATTTAAATATGGTTTGAGAATTAGATGAGATAAACATGTATTTGAAAAGCAGATATCAACTGAGAAAAACAAGAAGGATATATACTAAGGTATTAAAAATGGTCATCTCTGGGTCGTACAAACATGATATTCTTATTTTTGTTTCTTTCTTTGTTTGTATTTCTAATTTTCTGTAGTTTACAGGCTCTGCTTATGTCAAAACAAAGGTCATTAAAAAACGAACACTTCTGGTTTCTGTTCTGCATGTAAGGAGCTTTGGAGTCACCACTCTGTCCTCACAACAAGCAAAAAGGTAAACAGACTGAAAAATCAACAACTGTTCTTGGATTTGTAGAGGGGGAGGACACAGGACAAACCTCTGCCCCCAAGACTGGAAAGACAGCAAAAACAGGGAGTTGCAGCTTTCTGGAGCAGAGAGTCATGAGTAGACACTGCAGCAGGAACCAGTGCTGGAGTAGGAAAAGTTGAACTGTAATTGGTGAATTGCTGGAGGCTCAGTGTGGACGAGTCTGAGAGTTAAAATCTCCAGGGGACACAGTCATAGGAGCACCCCACAATATTGTGAGATTTACCTCCAGGAGATCAATTAGGTGCCCACAGTAAATATTGGAGAAAAATCCCCTAATGTTTCTGGTAGGGGAGTCGGGTAGGAACTATTTTGAAATGCACCAGAGCACCTGTTCTTAACAAGGCCTGCCCTTAGGGGAAACTGGTTAACTAGCACCTAACCTGCTGGAGTATTGTCAGAGCCTAACTGACCTGGGGGGAGGGAAATACCCAACTCCAGCCAGTTTGAGCCATCCCGTCTCTCCCGGAGGAGGAGAAAAAACAGAGAAATGCTTTTGAAGTTCACAGTTCAGAGGTACAGGCTCAGTGAAAGACTGAGCCTTATACGTAGGATCCTAGAACACTTCCCTTCCCCCCACACCTCACCACCACATTACTAAAGGCTATTTCAACAGCTCCTTTTACCCAGTACATCATGTCTAGGTATCAAAAAAAAATTACAAGGCACACCAAAAGGCAAAAAATACAGTTTGAAGAGACAAAGCAAGCATCAACCAGACGTGACAGGGATGTTGGAATCATCGGATCAGGAATTTAAAACAACTAATGCTAAGGTCCCTAATGGATAAAGTAGGCATTATGCAAGAACAGATGGGAAATGTCAGCAGAGAGATGGAAATTCTAAGAAAGAACCAAAAAGAAATGCAAGAGATCGAAAACACTGTAACAGAAATGAAGAATGCTTTTTATGGGCTTATTAGTAAACTGGAAGTAGCTGAGGAAAGAATGTCTAAGCTTGAGGATATCTCAATAGAAACCTCCAAAACTGAAAAGCAAAGAGAACAAAGACTGGAAAAAAATAGAACAGACTATACAAGGATGAGGAACAACTACAAGAGGTGTAACATACGCTTAATGGGAATACCAGAAGGAGTAGAAAGGGAGAAAGGAACAGAAGAAATATTTGAAACAGTAATGACTGATTATTTCTCCAATTTAGTATCAGACACCAAACCACAGATCCAGGAAGCTTAGAGAACACCAAGAAGAATAAATGCCAAAAAACTACACCTAGGCATATCATTTTCAAACACAGAAAAGCAAAAGTATCCTAAAAATCCTGAATGAAGCTAGAGGGAAAAAAATACCCTATCTGTAGGGAACAAAGATAAGAATTACAACTGACTTCTTTTAGAAACCATGTAAGCAAGAACAGAGTCGAGTGGAATATTTAAAGTTTTGAGAGAAAAAAAAAACACCAACCCCAAATTCTGTACTCTGTGAAATCATCCTTCAAAAGTGACGGAGAAATAAAGACTTTCTCAGGAAAACAAAAATTGAGGGAATTTGTTGCCAATAGACTTGCCCTGCAAGAGTTATTAAAAGAAGTTCCTTAGAAAGATGGAAAATAATATAGGTCAGAAACCGGGATTGACTTAAAGTAAGGAAGAGCGTCAAAGAAAGAATAAGTGAAAGTAAAATAAAAACTTTTATTTTTCTTATTCCTAATTGTTCTAATAGACACACATTGAATTTGTTCATTATACAATTATTTACTAAACACGAGGTAAGTGAAAAAACAGACCAATGCAGACACTAAAAGACCTTCCCTTATGAGGCTTGAATCTAGATTTGTCTATGGTGTTCACTTTCTTTTACAGGAATATACTGTTAAGTTTGTTTTCTGATGTAGGCATTTCCCTTGCTTGCTTTCAGTGACTAGCAGGTTTTGTGTGGTGATTAAGGGCATAGACATTGAAGTCTTGAACTACTAAATGATGTGACTTGGATAAAATTACTTAAACTTAGAGCACCTACATTTAAGCATCTATAATAGCATATAACTCATCACATAGTTATAAGGATTAAATTAAGTTAAATTAATTAAATGAGTGGATGGCATTAGTAGAAAATAATTTTTCAACTAATAGTGGTTATTTTTGGATATAGATGGGATGAGGCAGTGAAGATAATTCAAGAAAAAAAACAAGAAAATTATAAGTATAGATCAAAGCTTAAGTCTCCACTCTCCCACTACTGATTATGTTGTTTTGTTATGGTTATGACTGGGAGTCTTCCTTTATTCTACATTGGCCTTATCCTATCCAATTATCTGAACAGACTGTATGACTTTCTTATTTATTTATTTATTTATTTATTTATTTATTTATTTATTTATTTTGTGAGGAAGATCATTCCTGAGCTAACATCCGTGCTAATCCTCCTCTTTTTGCTGAGGAAGACCGGCTCTGAGCTAACATCTATTGCTAATCCTCCTCCTTTTTTTTCCCCAAAGCCCCAGTAGATAGTTGTATGTCTCAGTTGCACATCTTTCTAGTTGCTGTATGTGGGACGTGGCCTCAGCATGGCCGGAGAAGCCGTGCGTCGGTGCGCGCCCGGGATCGGAACCCGGGCCGCCAGTAGCGGAGCGCGTGCACTTCGCTAAGCCACTGGGCCGGCCCTCTTATTGATTTCTTTATCTCATAGGTGTTATGTGCAGAAAAATAATGATTTCTTGCTTCTGGTATATTTTAATGTAAATTGTAAGATGAATCCACATAAGCTTTATGGAGTAGGGCTCACATATAAGATCATTATTCTGAACTACAGTGTCAATAACTAGATTCCTACATAGAAGCTCATTTAGCAGGTTTCTGCATGGAGAACAGAGAAAAGAACCTCTCTATGTTTTCCTTGGGGGAGCGATGCTTTTTAGTTATTCAATTTATAACTTGTACATGGTAGATGCTCAAGAATTTTATAGAAGAAAAAAGGAAAGAGAACAATCTAGGGGACAAACGATAGGTGTAGCTCTCCAACCAATCTGCATGTGGTCCTGACACGGTCCTCTTTCCATGTTACCTCTTCAGAGAGCAGGAGTAGCTGAGTGAATATGTGCACAGGGGAATGGATCTAATTTCTGGTTGGCTGAGGAGTCTCTCAGTGTCCTGGGACAATAGAAGTATGAATACTCACTCAGATAAACAAGTTATTTGCTTGGTAGTGCCTGAGGGCTCTCAGACTCCAATCTGAGTTCTCCTGAGTCGAATGAGAGAAAAATGGAGAAGTCCTTAGGAGTTTCATTCATCATCATCTTTTGGCAGCTATGCTGTGAGTTGGTGGGTTTTGGAGATATGAATAAAAAGAACAGATCCTAGTAATCTTCTCCATAAATCTGAAAGTTATAGAAGAGTGGTTAGAGCTACCATGCTCACTTAGGGGGATTGTAAAAAGTAAATATATTCTTTCAAAAAAGAGTCAGCATTAATAAATCTCCTTTGTCTGTGGTTCTCTGTTTAAACAAGCATAAGCAGCCCATATACATTGGAGCAGAGTCCTTCCTTCCTGACTATCCAGGAGAGAGCACATATCATTCTTAATTGTACTTATCAAAAGAAAACAATTTACTACTTCTATTGGTTCAGGCAGGATCCTGGGAAGGTACTTGTACCCTTGACTTTAGTTCAGTCAATCCAGAAGAGCAGGCAGACAAAAATTTGAAGGAACTGCTTGGAAAAGAGAAGTTCTGTAGTGTTTTGCACATCCCAGCCTCTCATCCTGGAGATTCAGCCGCCTACTTTCATGCTTTGCCCCACAGTGTTCTCCAAGCACCTGCCGTCTGTACCACAACCCTGCAGCTGGGCTCTTGACACAAGTGTAGCCCTGTGGGTGAGAGTGAAGGCGTTTTCGTTATTTACGGAGGGAATTTTCTTTATAGTCTCTATCTCCAAGCAGAAGTGAAGGAAAAGATCTCCCTTATGTGATGAATCTGAACTTATATTGCATTAAATTTCCTTTTGTTACTGTTGAATTTTCATTCTTCAATTCAAATTATACTCATTCTGGTCCTGTTTGCCCACTGATTCCCTTCCACTGCTGTACCCTTCACTGTACGAGGGCAACCCCTCCATGGCTCTGGCTCCCAGTCCTCGAAGCAAGTTTTCACCAAGTTATACCATCACCAGCAGCATTTTACTCATTTGTTCATAATCTTCATAATATTTTCTATATCTTGTACCACTTAAAACATTATTTACTAATTTAATGTTAAATTGACTTCTATATGAAATATACTTTAAAAGTAACCATGTAAAATATTATCCTTGTTTTAAGTGATACTATCTGTGAAACCATATATTTGATGTGCTTCTTATATTTATTTCTATTACAAAATAAACAGCATCATATTTGTAAGAATTAAAAAGTTCATCTCTGTACTGCCTAACATACCTCATGTATCAATCACACTTTAGGAAATACTGATTCAGCCCATGCCCTTCATTTAATAGATGAAAGAATTAGGCTCTACAGGCCTTGCATGACTTACTCAAAGTATGATTTATAGCAAAATTGAAACTAGGAATAGGACCCAGACATTCTGACCCCTTGTCAATTGCTTCTTCCACTAAAGATGCAAATTAGGATCCAGAATTTGAAAGAAGGAGTTGTGTTTTAAATTTAAATAAAACGAAAATTTTATTACGGAATTATACATGTTAATTTTAGATAAATAAGAGGATATAAAAACCCAGAAAAAAATAGAACACTCATAAGTTCATGACCTAGAAATGATTACTATTACCAGTTTTCAATCTTTTGGGGCACATGTACAGCTAAATTTTTCTGTAAAAAGGGGCTTATGATGTACCCAGTATTTATCATCATACTGTTTCTCTCAATATTATATTTTAGGTATTTCCATGCCAGGAAACATATATTGAGAGCATAATTTTAAATGACTGCCTGATTTCCATTATGTAGCTGTATCTTTTAAAAAAAATAATCACTTTTTGGTATTGTTTCCAATTATCCAGTGCTATAAACTTCTTTTTTTATGAACATGATTAAAGCTGTAGCTTTAATGGAAATGGAATTGCTTGGATAAGGAGAAAGACATGACAGTGAGTGTCTGATTTCCATGAAGAAATTTTTCACCAAGCTGTGACTTCAACAGAAGCATATAAGGCTGCTGATTTTCCAACAATTTACCAATTATGAACATTATTATTTTAAAGTAGTTTCCATTTTACTAAGTCAAAATTTTCAGTGCTTTAATTTTCTTTTAACCTGTGAGGTTACACATGTGTCATTAAAAAATAAATAAAATAAGATCAGAAAACATCAGACTACATTACACAAAATAAGAATAAATATCCTTACATAAAATAAGATATATTAAACAAAGTTTGAAAAACACTGTTCTGGTTCAAGCTACATTCTAACTGGTTCCTTTCCTCTCAAGGCAATGCATTCCCCACATCTTTGCCACTCAAAAGGTGGACCAGCAGTATTGGAACTTGTGCAGAATCTCAGGCTCCACCCTAGACTGACTGAATTTGAATCTGCATTTTAACAAGATCCCCAGGTGATTCTATCACTTAAAAGTTTGAGAAGCGCCAGTCTAACTGGTAGCCAGAGTGGTGTCTTAAAGTGTGAATCAAAAGCTGTTTCTACTTGCTGGAAATGCTTCAATGATTTTCTATTGCTCCTAGAATAAAGTACAAACTCCAGGCTGTGATATACAAGGGTCTGCATAATTTGAATCTCACCTGACCCTTCAGTCTCAGCTCTGAATTCTCATTCCCTGGCTCTCTGTGCAGCAACAACACTGATTTCTTTTCACTTTTCTGAACTTGCCATATCCTGTCCCACATTTGGTCTTACTCTTTCATCCATCTGAAATGCTATTCCCCAAATCTTGGCAAGCCCGACTCCTTTTCATCTTTCAGGTCTCAGCTCAAATATCATTACTCTAGAAAAAGCCTGTGACTTCTGCTGATTTTTCTCACTAAGGTAGCCATCCATATACCTCCTCTTACCTCTCTGTCATAACACTGGTTATGTCCCTATGGTGGTAATCTTAACATGGAGTTACATTGTTGACTTCTGTGTCACTGTACTCATTGCTGTACTTCCAATTAGAATACAAGCTCTGTGATGTCAGAGGTGGTGTTTTCTTTGTTCACAGCTTTGTCCATAGTGCCTAGAATAGTGACTGACCCATAGTAGTCAAGAAATTTCTACTGAATCAATGAATGAATGAGTGAATGAATTTTGTTTGGCTCTCATCACTCACTCTCTTTTCCCTTCTTCTCATTCCTACCCTAGCAACTCTCAGCTTTGTATATGTTCTCCTTCCTTGGTTATGTGGTGCAGTTCTATTCTCTCTGGCCCTTACCCCCAGGCTCAGATCCTAGCCTTCTTTTGGTCAGTGGTCTCTGTCAAATAATTAGGTCCCCTCAGGATCTCAGCCTGTACTCACTCAACTGACCTCACTTTATCAGGTGTGATCTGAATGAACTGGGCCAACTGGAAGGCTAATAATCCCATGGTGAAATATTTAAAGAAAGAAAAAAAAACATATCCAAAAGACGTTGAAAAGTATAAAAGTAACTTCAAGTCAAATAATTATGAGAACATGTCAAAGTTTTATTTCAAATTACTACAAGAGAAAAGCTCCTCAGGAAACAAATTAAAATAATTAGCCTTAGTAGACAGTTTTCATAGACTAGATTTTTTTTAAAGTGTGATTAAAGATCACTAGTATGATCAAGGACTGGTTCAGGTTGAGTGGTCATGGCCTTACATTGTTGGCACACCCAGCAAGACGTGTAGAAGTGCGAGGAGTGGACTGTCTTTCAACAGCAACCGCTCCATGGTCCTATATTGTATTAGTTTCTAGAAATTTTCCCATGAGTATGCTACTCCATCAGCCATTATGATTAATCTGACTGATAGAAACTGAGGCTAAATCCATTTGTTTTGTCCCAAACAACATTTAATTAAAGCTACTATTAGCAGAACTCTAAGCAGCAGGATGAGACCAATCTGCAGCATTTACCTCAATTATACCTCCTAGGTTCCCAGATTCAGTCAACTGTGACTAAGTCCCAGGATATATATAGCTAGGGGTAGTGTAATATTCATTATGATTCATGTAAGGGAGTTTAGACTGACAAACTGATCTTTGGTTTAATTGCCAAAAAGGGACCAAAAAGCAAACACCATTCCCAATGGAAAGATGTTCTGTCACCCCTTTCTCCCCGGATGTAAACATATAACCCAAAAGGGCACAGGTTAATCCAGTTTGGGATTTATTGTTAAACTTGATTAGAATCAGCATTATATCACTTCAGTTAAACTATATGAGCAGTGTTACTGAGTATTTGCAACCTCAATAGTCATTCATGAGGCATAACTCAAGACTTCTTAGACACCAGAAGCATATACATTTGTGCCAGTCAGATTGAAACAAGGTTGTGCTGATTTATGTGTTTGTACATTTATTGGGATGGGAATCCATGTTAGGAAGCTTCCATTGATGGTGTCAGGTACAGCAGAATAGCTCAGGACATGCCATATTCGTATGAGTCTTTCTGTTTTCATAAAATGTGGAAGACGATGACAAACCAGAGCAGGTCAGATTGCCAACTGCAGCTGTTGCTCGGCTCCAGCAGACAGTACGATTGTGTTGCCAGGCTGCAGTGCTGGATCTAGAATACAAAGGGAGCATTAATGCCCTACTCCTCCCATTTCCCAGGGTCTAAGGTTTCCCTTCCCAGGTGTCAGGGTTGTCGCTCTATCTCCATCACCACAAAATTGGTGTTACCATTCTAGTAGCTATAAGTTCACTTTTTTTCTAGTCTTTTCCTAATAACACTCAAAACTTTTGAATAGAAGGACAAAGAGAAAGAGGGACAGGGGCATTTTCATGCCACTTACAAAGACCAATTATATCACCTTCTTGGCCCTCTTGGGCAACCGTGAATGAAGTATTAGAGTGGTGTACTGAAATAAATGATAGTTATCTTCATGATCTAGGACCACATTTATCCAACAAGACAATCCAGATGGATGAACCTGAATTAAATTTTAATATCATTTTGACCGGGCTGCTACTAGGAATGTGTACCAGCCAAGCTGGTTTGAGATTGTTGTTCAGAGAAAGAAAGAAGTATCATGCTTTCCACTTCCAGAAAGTTGGAATAGGTGTAATTTTTCCTTTCCTCCTGTTAGGTACAGCTAAAACTGCTGGACCTTATGTAAAAACAAAACACAAGAAGTTGGAGAGAAGAAGCCAGACTCGCTAAGGAACTCAGGACCCGAGGAAGGATAGAGCAGTGAGTTCACTGAGTTTTCTTTTCCCTCAAATAACCCAACTGAGTCCTGGAGAAGCCAGTAACCTGGAAATGCCAATAGGTGCAGAAAAAAAAAAATGCAAGAAAGGACAGGCCAGGAAAAGGGAAGCCTAGAAAGACAGAAAATTTTAAGACAACAACCAATCTGCCCCAGCCAAACATCACAGAAAAGTGTACAGCGATCAAGCAAATGCTTAAGAAAAAGGTAACCGAAACTTGTTAGGAGAGCTTTGTGGCATTTTAACTTACCCATGCTCCGTCCTCTCATCAGTGGCTCCATGACAATTTTCAGATGATGGCTTGCATTCCCAGAGTGGATTCCTGGTGGTGGAGAGAGCACAGCAGACTTTGTTATCAAAGAATAGTGCTTGACTGCTTTGACCTGTCAGGTGGCTCCCTGAAGGACTAATGCAAAGGCTTGCCTATATTTCACATAACTCAGAACTCCTCCATGGCAGAGAAATGGTTACACGGAGGAAATTTTCTATGAAAAAAATTCACAAGAGGGATTCAACAGCAGATTTGAACAGGCAGGAGAAAGAATCTGCAAACTTGAAGATATGTCAATTGAAATTATCCAGTCTGAGAGCAGAAAGAAAAAAGAATGATGAAAAATGAACAGAGCCTAAGAGATCAGTGGGATATTCTAAAATGAACTGACATAAATATAATAGGAGTCCCAGAAGGGGAGGGGGGAGACAGAGAGAGAGAAAGGGGCAGGAAGAATATTTAAAGAAATAATAACTAAAAACTTCTCAAATTTAATGGAACATGAATCTATACATCCAAGAAGTTCAACAAGCACTAAGTAGGATAAAAGACATTCACATTGAGATACATGATAATTAATCTTTCAAAAGACAAAGACAAACTGAGAATCTTGAAAGCTGTAAGAGAGAAGGGATTAATTATAAACAAGGGATCCTTAATAAGATTAACAGTCAGTTTCTCACAGAAACCATTGAAGCCAGAAGGCAGTGGGATGATAAATCTAAAGTGCTGAAAGAAAAAACCTGTCACCCCACAATTCTATACCTGGCAAAAATATCTTTCAAACATAAAGGAGGAGGGACTGGTCCCGTGGCAGAGTGGTTAAAGTTCCATGCTCTGCTTTGGCAACCCAGACTCGTGGGTTTGGATCCTGGGTACGGACCTACTCCACTCATCAGCCATGCTGTGGAGGCATCCCATATACAAAATAGAGGAAGGTTGGCACAGATGTTAGCTCAGGGCTAATATTCCTCAAGAAAAGAAAAAAAAGAGAGAGGATTGGCAGCTGATGTTAGCTCAGGGGGAATATTCCTCATCAAAAAATAAATAAATAAAAGGAATTAAGACATTCCCAGAAAAACAAAAGCTGAGGGTGTTCATCACTTGTAGATATGCCCTATAAGAAATTGTAAAGGGGAGTCCTTCAGGCTGAAATGAAATCTCACTAGACAGTAACTTGGAACCACACAAAAGATAATGAATAATGATAGAGGTAACTACATAGATAAATATAAAGCCAGTATTTTTGTATCTTCTATTTTTATATCCTCTTTTTTCCTGTATAATTTAACAGCAAATGCATAAATAATAATTATAAAGTCATGTTAATGGAAACACAATGGGTAAAGATGTGTGTGTTTCCACATGTATAAAGATCTTTTTTTTTTTTTTTTTTTGGTGACAAAGATTTGCCCTGAGCTAACAACTGCTGCTAATCTTCTTCCTTTTTTTTGCTTGGGGAAGATTATCCCTGAGCTAAGGTCTGTGCCAAGCTTCGTCTATTTTGTACGTGGGTCGCCGTCACAGCGTGGCTGAGGAGTGGTATAGGTCCATTCCCAGGATCTGAACCCACGAATCTGGCCCTCTGAAGCAGAACGTGCTGAACTTAACCACTTCTCCTTAGGGCTGGCCCCTTTTTCTTTGTTTTTAATAGTACAGCTCATATTTCAAATGTGTACAAAATTAGCAACATTTACAGTATTGTAAGATAAATTGCCTTTGAATGGGAGCTTGCTTTGTAGCACTTTGTGGTTCACAAGACACACCTAAAAAATTTACTGCTGTGGAAAATGAAGACTACTGAAGTCACATGGTGGGGGTGGGGACTGTGGTTTTTCTTTTTGATTGATTGCCTTAACTCTGTCCTCAGTCATCTGAGGGAGTTTCACACATTCCTGAGACATCATTAAGAACAGAACCTTTTGCAGGCAGGACAACTTTGATGCTATATCTATTCTGTCATTTTGCTAGCACTGATATGGCTTTGGATCCAGCACAATATTAGATCTATTAACCCATTTATATTAATTTTGTTACAAATCTTCAAAAGGGGAGGTGCTTCTTGTGAAGACTGTGCTTCAGGTCCACACTCTATTTTTAAGGCTTTATATTTGGTTTTCATAAATTTTCTAAGACTGTAGTGGTTGCTGTCATTTGTTGCTGTCACATCTCCTTTGGTTTTTACCTTTCCTGAGAAATGGCTGTGTGGTTTCTGTCAAATGCAATGTTCTCTTAGAGAAAGGGATTTCAATATTAGCATCTTCTCCCTCATTCTGTTTCCTACACTGTTCTTGGTGGGATGGGAAGGGCCTGACCAGTTCACCTTTGATGGGGACTGATTACTTGGTTCTTGAAGAGGACCTGCTGCATTGCTGATCTCCATCCAGCAGCTTCTGCAAGGCCATGAGGCAGGTTGCGGAACAAGGAGGAACAGTAGTTATCTGTGCTTGTTTCTCTGTAGACCCAATTAAGCTTCTTGCAGAGATAGCCCTCTGATAAATCTGGTTTGCTGGTTAGGGTAGGATGGAAACGCAGAGAGTGTGAGACCAAATCCATAACTTTGGAGATTAATCCCTGGATACTAGAGCGTTATAAAATAAAAGGGAATAAGAGGACTTAAACAAATGAACAGGTATAATGGATTTTATTTACAATCTGGGTACTGAAGGCAGGTTTGTCTCTATTGCAATAATAATAATAATAATAATAATTATAATAGCCTAAGTAAGCACTGTTTGACATAGATGTGTCATTGGTGCAAAATAGAGTGAAGAAACCCAAGCTCCTCTAGTCCCTGAACTTGTTAAAAAATATTGCCTGGTTGTGAGCAAGAAACTTGTTTGTTCATCAAATTTTTAGGTCATTCTGTCTTGAAATGATTCTTTTGAGTTAGAACAGATTTCTTTAAAAATTGGAGGCAAGGGAATGAGATAGGAGGTATCTGGCCTGATGTGGAGAAGAGCTACGCAGCATGAAATGCTCCTTGAACCACGAGAACCTCATGCAGACATCTAGAGTACTTTATGACTGATTTTTCAGTGCTGGAAAGTGGCTCTTTGATATAAGTGCTTTTGCTCAGACAAGAGTTGCCATTTGATGTAAAACACATACACACACACATCCCCCTCTCCCGACACACCTTGATTAGACCACATGCTTCTCAAATTTTTAATTTAACTAAAGTGGCGGATGTTTACTTTCTTCATTTCACATAATACGGCTCTACATTTTGATCACTGTCATGAGTCCACAAGACGGCGGTGTCTTCTCAGGGACTCTGAGGAAAGCTCTCAAGTGTTCCTCTGTGTGTGTGTGTGTGTGTGTGTGAAGGAGAGAGAGAGAGAGAGAGAGAGAGAGAGAGATAAGAGGAGGGTCTGGGTGGTGTAGCATGAGTAGTGAAGTCTCCCTTTTTCTAATTGGTAGAACAGATTCTTTTTATGATTCCTAAAGCAGAAGAATTAGAAATGTCTGAGCTAGACTCATGTTTTAGGGTTTAAAATTTGAATCCTCAGTGAACCAGGGGAGGAAAGAATGATGAAATCCTCCAGAGTTTTGCTAGTGATCCTGTGGCTTCAGTTAACCTGTGAGTTTGGGGGCATCTTTATGGGAATATATAGTACAATATTTGGAGTTATTGTCTATTCTGGGGCCCGTGGGTAGAAACGCTAATATATTTTCCCTCTAACTAAGGGAGGGTAGAGGTGGGCGGCCTGTGAAAAGATAATTTAAATTCTGGAAAGTAAGCTTCTGCTTCCCAACCAATCTTCTTTGACTGACCATTGTCTTTTTGCACAGGGATGAGGAGCCAACAGGACAGAGTGGAGCAGAGTCCTGGATCTCTGAGTGTTCCAGAGGGAGCTGTTGCCTCTCTCAACTGCACTTATAGTGACCGTGCTTCCCAGTCCTTTGTGTGGTACAGACAGTATTCCGGGAAAGGCCCTGAGTTGCTGATGTACATATACTCCAATGGTGACAAGGATGAAGGGAGATTTACAGCGAAGCTCAATGAAGCCAGCCAGTATGTCTCTCTGCCCATCAGAGATTCTCAGCCCAGTGACTCAGCCACCTACCTCTGTGCAGTGAGCACACAGTGCTCCCCCAGCACCTGCAGTCTGTACCCAAACCTGCTGGGGCCCCACAAATGTCTGATACAGAGATTAGGCTGCAAGGCAGAGAAATTCTGTTTGCTGTCTAGATGCAAATAGAAATTAAGAATTAAGAGCATTAGCCATAGCCAGAGAATGCGTCATATCCACAGGCAGGGCGTGGGAGCACAGAATGACTTCAGGTTTCCTGAAATGGATCTCTGAGCAAGTATCTAAAAGAATTCCAGACACTGAGGAGCTTTGTTTTGGTGATTAAAGATCTACATGGATCAATTTTCAAAGAAAGACCATATGGTACTTAGGATGTCTTAAAAAACATTGGTGAGGAAAGATGGAAACTCTAAAGATCATGTGAATGTGCCCCTCCCCTGTCTCCTTGGTATTATGGAATTGCCCTACAACTTATGCCCAAGTCCAGGAATAATGTCTGTGGCCTGATAGAAATAAGGCTTTGTAATAGGTATTGGAATTACAGGAAAAAAAGTCACATTTATTGTAAAGCTGAAGATGTGGTCTGTTAGACATGACATTGTTTATGTAGTCCAAAGGGTGGGAAAACTTGGAAATGGGGAATTGAGACTTCTGTTCAGTTTTGTTCACATTGTCACTGACTAAAAGGAAGCAACCCAAGGAGTATTTGCTTCAAATTCTCAATCTGCAGACTGAAGCCTCTGCATAAATATTTTCAAATCATGGAAGAAAGATTTGTAAGGCAGTGAGAAAGAACAGAAAATTGTGCAGGAATTAAGATACTCGAATTCTAGTTCCAGTATCTTGAAATTTTTATTATTGTGTGCCTTCTGGTGTCTTGACACACTGGTTTGTGGTACCCGTTTGAAAACCTTTTATGTCACTAATGGGCCATTTGATCTAAGGCTATACTCATATATATTTCAGGATTGGTTTCAGGATTAAATGAGATAGTGTATTGTCTTAGGTTGAGTTCCTTAAAAGCAGAGCCTGGATTGGGGTTTGTTGTGCCCAAAATTTATTGAGCTAAGCAGGTTAAGACAGGAGGGAAAAAGCTAAGCATGGATATGGTTCAGCTGGAGTCTTGATTCAGCCTGATCTCATGGGGAGCTCTGGAGCATGAATTGCACCACAGAATTGATCCCTCCCAGCTTGAGTCAAGGGGGCAGACAGCTGACTTTTTGTACCCCAGAATAAGGTAATCATTGACTGTGGTCTTTCTTTGGGGTAGGTGTGCATCCTATTGGACAATGGAAACTTTTATTGGCAGAGGTCAGTTTTCTGGGGAAGAGGGCAACTGTGAGCCAAGAGTAGTCAACACTCACAGCTGGGGATTGGATACACTGGCCTGGAAAAGGGGATCTAGGCTGGACATTAACAGTGTCTACTATTAACATGAAACTGCCCTGACACCTGTCAGCACTCAATAAATGATAGACATTATAATTATTGTATTTGAAATTTTAATTTCTTTCTCCATTTAATGAAGTTTATATAGTTGGTCTTACTAATCTGGAATAATTGGAATAGTGTAGTTTAAAGCACTCACTGAGAGAAAAAATCTAAATAAATATAAAGCCAAGACTCAGGATTTTTTGAGAGTAGTGACCAGGGAACCAGTATATTAGTCACTTAGTTCCATTGGTCATTCTCAAAACACTACATTTCCATACTACTAGACCATGGAGCACGACATTCTGCCAATCACTTTGCATCCAGGTATAAATGACTCTGATGATTAACAGTGGGTGACTCTGGGCTTGCATGTATGGAAAGACAGAAAGAGATACCATCTCTACTTATAAATGAGTAATATTACTTTGTTCTTGGTTTATATTTAAGAATGAAGGGATGAGTAGCAGGATAGACTCCTTATGCTATTGTGCCCATCTTCCCCACGAGGTTTCTTCCTGAGTTGGGAGGTTGGCCAGCAGTCTTGGGATATGGGGATACCGTGTTAACTGGCAGGCTTCTTATTAGGATGAGTGAGCAAGGAACTGGTTATTAAGTTGTTCCTCCCCTTCCCTTGCACTTAATGTGAATTTGGTGGTGGTTTAACTCTGTTAACTACTCATACTAAAAATTTGAGCATTCCCATGTTTGTTATTTGAACTTTAGAAAGATTAAATGGCCGTGTAAAGGCTGGCCTACTATGTTTTTCACACGTAAGTACAGTAGCAGGATGGAGAGTATAGAGAACTAGTGTAGTTATTTCACAGATTGAGCTTCAGTTTGTCCCCCTGTGTTCTGTCGCTCCTGCCTTCCATCATACCCACTCTCTTTCTCAGCCCAGAACCTCTCCAGGGTCCTAAGGAGTAGGTTTCCTTCACTTGCATGTCCACTGAAATCTTCTCGTGGTTCATCCTGGGCTGTGTTTTCCCCTCTCGGTCTCACCATCAATGTACTTACATCCACATTCCATCTTATGGGACTTGTTGACATCTTTCATCTTTTTATTATTTTCCCACTATGTATTTAGGTTAATCCTGTTTATACTTCTATATTTTATTTCAATGGGAACTTTGGAGAGAAAGGAGGAGAGTACGTATCTTAGTTAGATATTTTGAGTCAGAAGCACACCCCGGCAACGTTTAAAATTTCAAACTGACTATATGATTTACTCTCACATATGAAAGAAATCTATAGGCAGAGTCAAGAAGTAAATCAGAAGCCCAAGGGAGAACTGATTTCAAGCTTGTACAAGTCAACAGAGTACTCAGAAAGGAGTGAGTTGTTCTGATCTTGTGAAAAGGACCCCTGTTGGGCAGATTCTCATCTCACCTGAGATTTCTCTCCTTAGTTAGTTATTTCAGTTTTAGGTCCCAGTGGTCTCTATGCTAAAATAAGTTGGGTGGGGGAGTCTTCTCCCTTCAGAGTTTCATCTTACTATTAGACCGTAGAGCGACTTCCCTTGCTGATAGGCCCCGTCTCCCACCCACATGGGACTGCTGCTTGTTTAGCTATGTCGAGCATCACTGTTAACCTACTCCCGCGTCTTTTATACCCCTCAGAAGTTCCTCTCACTTCTGGTCTGCTGGTTACACTCCTTCCAGCTTTATGGAGTTCATACAGGTTTACTTTTCTTTTTTTCTCCTTAATTCTTTCCAGAGTCATTTATATTCATATTTTCCTTACCTTTATAATTCTGCTCAGATTTCTCTGCAGATGTTCCTCTGTCAATGTTCTTCTTAGTGTGAGGTCCCCATAATTTGGCGTAACATATCAGTCTATTGTGACCACTGACAATTGGAGCAGGACTCTCACTTTCTTCGCTTAAACACAAGGTGGCTAAGTTATTTTCTCACAGCCTTTACAAATATCAAACTTCTTCACCTGAAACCAAGGAGTCTTCACACTTTCTGCTTGACAAAGAAAATTATTGCCTTCATTAGTGTGCATTGATTAGATAATTAATTACACGTTTCAGGCTAATTTTAAGTATGAGTCTCTGGTCTAATATTTTTTCCTTTTAGCACCAAGTAAAGGAATAATTTCTTTCCCCTGCTCTGATGCTCACATCCAGCAGCATAAGGCCATATAAACCTCAGCTCAGCTGAGGCAACTGATCTTATTATTTCTGCCTGAAGAATGGCTTTAAAAAATAATATAGACTCTCTTAATGGTGTTCCAAAGTCTAGAATAGTCTTCTGTGACTAATTTCTCAGTGAAGTAAATTACTCTTCTATTTCTACATGACTCCCATTTCTCCTTTGTTTTAGAATTAAAACCACATACTACACAACGTGACATCATCACCAATTCGGGAAGGAAGAAACACATTCTGTTGAAGTGATTATCACATCTTTGAAATGAGAAGGAAACACAGCTCTTTTGCATCTCTGGTCCTGCCTCTGGCCTCCAGAGGGCGATGTTGCACAAGTGAGACGTTGCCTTTGTTGCAAATTAGCACCATCCACTGAGCCCCTCCTCCACGCAGCTGGTTGATGTATCCTCACTGATATCTGTGTTGATAGGAACCTGGGATGAGAATAAGAGGCCAGAAAAGATCCAAACTCATTAAGAGAAAGACTCTTTTAACAATTTTTGAAACTTTTCAAAGCAAGAAACTTGTCCAGCCCAACCTCCCCACTTTTCCTAGCTCCGAAGGCTCAGTGACCTCAGCTGCTGTCCTCCCTGCTTCTCCTCCGGAGGCTGCAGCGTTTCCACTGCTCAGCCACGCTCCTGCTGCTCGTCCCAGCGCTTGAGATGGTTTTTGCCCTGAGTAAGCAACATTCCATTCCGTTTCCTACTTTCACAAAGATAACCGTGTTCTATCTGAAATCTAAATAGAGACTTCCTTTCTTCACAGCTCAATCTGCCCTGCTTTTACTTATACAGTATTGATGTTTCAGGAGGGACCGGAGCCCAGTCAGTGACCCAGCCTGACGTCCACATCACTGTCTCTGAGGGAGCTCCTCTGGAGCTGAGGTGCAACTACTCAACTTCTCTTCCATCGTATCTCTGCTGGTACGTGCAATATCCCAACCAAGGACTCCAGCTTCTCCTGAAGTACACGTCTGGAAACAGCCTTGTTTCAGGCATCGAAAGTTTTGAGGCTGAATTTAAGAAGAGTGAAACCTCCTTCCACCTGAGGAAACCCTCAGCCCGTTGGAGTGACTCGGCCGAGTACTTCTGTGTTCTGGTGACACACCATGCCTGGGACTGCAGGGGGAGCTGAACACAAACCTCCTGAGACACTGGGACTTTCTGTGACTCAAGACCTCAATCTGGGGAGCTTTCAAGGTCTCTTTTTCTCTGAAGGCAAATAGGGCAGGGTGGGCCGAGCCCTGGTGAGTGCTTGTCTCCTGACTAGTTGCTTCAACATCAATGCTATGCCACATTCGGTTAGACTTTGTACCAGATGGAGGTCTTCTGATGAATTTCTCCAGGAGGGGCTACCCCAACTCCTCACCCCCACTGCCACACTGAAGAAATACATCGTAAAGTGTCAGAGTTCTGAAGTGAAAAAGGCAAGAGCATTTTAATTAAAAAAATCATTTCTAGCATTTATTATGATAATTAGCACTATCTCAGGTTTGATCATGTGGAAAACTGAAATACTTGGTTATAAGGTTAGCTGACAAGCTGTGCCTCATATATTCTCAAGTAGGGCAACCTGTACAGCAGATTCTTAATTAGTGCAGTACGGATTCTCAACCTAAATTTACAGCTTAACTTCTAGCACATGTATAATATTCCACTGTGTGATACTGACATATTTTAAAGTAAATTAGACATCATGATACCAAGATTTCTAATTTTGTAAGCATTACACAAAACAAATATATAAATTGAACATAATTATTAATGCAATATTGAAAATCTAAAAGCCAGCCAATTGTAATCGTTTTTTGAAACAGTTATTCCAGTGATTTCCAAATTAAAAATTTGAGGCCACTAACCCGTAAAAATATATCAAATACAATAGATTAAACTACTGAAAAACTTTTAGGCATTTTATTTTTAGAGATCACAGCAATTCATGATATAATATAAAATTACATACTCAACAAATATTTCCAGTCTTTCAAAGCACATTAACAAGCTTCATAGGAAAATAGACCTTCACTACCAAAGTCCACAATATCAGAGATTATGTTAATACTAATAGGGATATTTAAGACCAGGGAACATTTTTATTTCCTCTCAAATATTTGTACCAAAATGCCAACATGTTTAAGATATTTTATATCCATTTTATATATATACTCCAAGTTGTTATTTGTGATTTTTTTCAATAGTCATTCTTTTTTGGAGGGCAGGATTCGCCCTGAGCTAAATAACATCTGTGGCCAGTCTTCCTCTTTGTTTTTCTCCCCAAAGCTCCAGGACATAGTTGTATATCCTAGTTGTAAGTCCTTCTAGTTCTTCTATGTGAGCTGCCGCCACAGCATGGCAACTGACAGATGGGTGGTGTGGTTCCACGACCAGCTGGGAAACAAACCCAGGCTGCCGAAGCAGTGAGAGCACTGAACTTTAAATCTAGACCATCAGGGCTGGCTCTGTTATTTGTGATTTGATTCATATGACAGGATTAAAATAGTAACTGCCCCCCAAAATATTACTAAAAGTTTACACACACAGAATTTAAGCCTCCCTTAATTTAACATTTCATAACTTCTAGTGGCAGAAATTATGAGGTGAATGATTTCACTTAATAAAAAATTTATAATAACCTAAATCTAATTGTTAAAAATAAGTTGAGGTAAGATTCTTATCTTATTATAAACGTGTCTCTAGAGCTATTAAAGCATGCATTTAAAAATAGTTTATAAAAATAGTTCTATGAATCGAACAAAAAGAGAGTAGAGAGTCTATGTTCAAAGATATACAGACTCGGCTTTTTCCTCTCTTGTTGCATCAAAGACTCACCTGTTCTCACTCTTATTTCTTTGGCTGCTGTTGATTCCTTAGTTTCTAAATCTTGGGGTGCCACCTCTTCCACTTTTCCTTTTGCTTTCCTTTTCATTTTTGTTTGGAGTTTTTCTGACAGAATTTGTCCTTTCGTCATTCCTTCTATGGCCCTTTAATTTGCTTTGGTCACGTCTTCCAGGGATGGGATTCTCACGGTTCTCCTCTGGGCTCCTCCTTCCCTTGTCCTTCACGAGAACTGACCCTCCTCTGGGCATCTTATTGAATGTGGGGCTCGCAGTGGTCGTGGTGCTGACTGGAGGCAGCCACTCAATGGCAGCTGGATCATACAGTTTTAACTTTCTTTGTCATTTCATTTTGTTTTGTTGTGTCTCTTAAGCAGTAGAGAACCAAATTTTAAAATCATTCAGACTGTCTCTGTGTCTTAATAGGAAAATTCATCCTTTTTATATTTATATATACATGCATTTATTGGTACATGTATACATATTTATTTCGTTTATCTTGGAGTAATAGTCAGTTTGGGCCAAAGTACCATTGACTGGGTGGCTTATAAACAACAGGAATTCATCTCTCACAGTTCTGGAGGCTGGAATTCTGAGATCAGGGTGCCAGCATGGTCGGGTTCTGATGAGAGCTCTCTTCTAGTTTGCAGACTGCTGACTTCTAGTTGTGTCCTCACATGGCAGGGAGCAGAGAGAGAAGTGAGCTTTCTTGTGTCTCTTATAAGGGCACCAATCCCCTCATATGGGCCCCACCCTCCTGACCTAATTTCCTCCTACAGGCCCCACCTCCTAAAACCATCACATTGGGAGATTAGAGTTTCAACATGTGAATTCTGGGGGACACAGACATTCAGTCCATAGCAAAGAGTGACAACATTTGATATTATAGAACACCTCCTTCTTGGAATGCTTTGTGTGGGTTTAGAGAATCAAGAATGCTTTCTTGATTCTCTTCCTATGTTGTCGGTTGCTCCTTCTCAGTCTCCTTTGCTGGTTTTTTCTTCATATTCCTGGTCTGTGAACATCAAAATGTCTCAGGAATTTATTCTTTGAACTCTTTGCTCTCTACCAATACTTTATTCCAGCTGATTTCATCCAGTCTCCTAGCTTTAAAAAACATTTAAATACCTGTATATATATATGAAACCCAGATGGGCTCCTCTAATTTCTGAACTTGTGTATTAAATGATCTATTTGACATCTCTTTAATCCTCTGAAGATGATCTCTGATTTCAACCCCTTCAGCTCCTGAGCCCTCCTTACTTCACACCTGCTTCATGTGAACTCTTCCTCATTTAGGCAAAAGGCAATTCCATTTACCAATTTCTCTTATCCCCTTGGCCAAAAACCTTGAAGTCACTCCTGTCTTCTCAATTTTTCTCATAACCCTATTTGATCCATTAGGAAATCCAATCAGCTATTTCTTCAAAACATACCCAGAATTGACCACTTTCACGATCTCCACTGCTCCCACCCTGATCCAGGCCACTCTCATCTCTTGCCTGGTTGATGGCAATGACGCTCACTGATCTATCCTCCTTCTTCCTCACCGCTCTTCAGTCTGTTTCCACACAGCAAAGTGGTCTTTTGAAAACATAATTCAGATCATGTGGTTTCTGTGCTCAGAACTCTCCAGTTTCCCATCTCACTCAGATGAAAATTAAATTCTATACTACAACCTACAAGGCTGTACTCCATCTGGCTCCCTGCCACTTCTGTGACAATAGCTGCTGTCTCCCCTCTTGCTAAGTCTCCCCAGCCTCATGCACTTGTTATTGCTCTAACATGGCAGTCATTTTCCTGCCCTAGGGTCTTTGCAGCTGCTCATTCCTCCACCTGGAGTGTGTTGACCCCAGGTAGCCACATCGTTTACTCCTTCACTTCATACTGCCTCTGCTAAGGAGACACGCTCAAAACATTTATTGTGGCATTTCGTGAGGGGGTGGTAATAGTGGAAAAAAGGAAAAGAAACATGAAAATGTTTCTCAGAGAATGGCTAAAAAAGCTGTGATAAATACATTCTATAGAATATTATGAAGCACATGTGTTAACATCATTAGGTCTTCAGGGCGTATAATCGAGTACCATAACTCAAGTTGCAAACTGCTCTACATTTGGACAATGTAGTCAGAGAAAAATTTATATATACATATATATAAAGAATGTATATGTCCTTTGAAAATAATAAATTAATAACAAAGATTAGGCCATTGTACTTCATATCCCCCAACTTTTTTCTGCATCTCCATCCATCTCTTCCTCTTTCATTTTCATCCAGGAAGTGTCTCTGTTCCACTCCCAAGTGAATATCTCTACTTGATCTCTTGATAACATTCCTTTCTGTCTTTTCTAGGAAAAAGATAAAATGATCATGTTCTTATTAAATCTTTGTCTAACTGTCCTCTGTTATAAAGAACGTCTTCTTATTTCTGGGTTCATTTTGGGGGGCCACTTTGTATATGAACACACACGTACACACACACACGTTCATCTTTCCTGTTGTGCAGCAATATCTTATGAGTAGAGATAAAGTTTTATTCATTTTTTAATTTCTTGAGCCCTAGCACAAGATCTAGCTTATAGAAGACCTTCAATAAATTGCTGTGGACTTAGTTTGAAATAGATTGGAGAAATCACACCCTACCCTAAAAATGCAATTTGACAAAAGATTTTAAGATGGTAATCTACATTAAATGGCATTTTAAAGAAGAAACCAGTTTACTTCAAAAAAAAATCCCCATCCAGCCTGAGAGTTCTTTTTCTCCTTATAATCTGTGGATGGTCCTCAGGAGAGAAGGGAATGAGGGCTCTGGTGTTCTGGTGACAGCTGATGAGTACTTGGCCTGACGGTTTTAGACCACTAGGAGGCTCTGCAGGCTTTAGTCTAAATGAGGAACTTTTTTCTCAAGTTCTGAGATACTTGTAGTGAAAATTTGAATGGGGTTTAGCAGCAGTTAGGGGAGCATCTGAAATAATCATATACTATAAGAACAGGGGAGTCTCCATATATTCAGCTGAAATGATCTGCTTCTGTGATGGGTGTCACAGAGATGATTCCCCAAGCAGAACTGAACATAACTAGGGCCATGGTACAGCTGGGAGCTCCAGAAGAAAACATCTACATTACCTATTTGTACTTTTGATTTTCATGACTAAAAATTCTGACACATGAGCCTTTACACCTTTACTCTCACTTCAAAATTATTCCAATGATTTGTACCTTCCATTATACCTCTTCTGAGATTAAAAAAAAAAAAAAACAACAGGAAAAGAAGGAGATGAAAAGATGAAATGAGAGAAAAAGAATAAATATATGTAGAGAAAGAGGGGAAAAGAGAAAAAAGAAAAGAGACACTGGGGAGAAAGAAATAGGACATGGTTACTTGAATTGTGGCCTGTACTTCATAGTACAGAGCAGAATCAGCCAGGTGTATCTGCAAGGTGCAGGGGAAAGTGTTGGACCGGAGAAGTGAGATGGACGTGAGGTCAGGTGGCCATCGTGTCCATGTCCCATTTCTCTTTTCTTCGACCAAAGTCTTGTTGGAGACATTGTGTTTGTTCATGATGACCATAGTCTGAGGTTTACAGAATTCTCCTAATTTCATTTAATTGTATTTACTCTTTTAAGGGGATTAAATAAGTAAACCATGCTTTCAATGAGATAGGCTTTCTTCATGAGAACTTTCTTGTAAATGAATTCTCAATCACTTTTCAAACTATGTGTCCTGATTTTTGGCTAAGGAAATTTAGGTCACTGACTCTGATAATTTTTTCAGGCTATACTTGACCCAGATGAAGCCCTGTTTCTCTTTGAGGTATTCTTTCCCTTTCTCTGTTCCCCTCCTGACATGTCTGATTACTGGGGCACTCTAAGTGGAGGCAATCCTGTGAGGCTGAAAAGCCTAGACGTTTCTGTGCCTGTGGTCGGCAGTGTAGCAGACAGCAGGGCATGGATATCAGCAGCACTGTCAGCATCCTGCTGAAAAACTAGATTTTCTTCTAGATTTCCTTCCTTCCTTCCTCCTTGCTCTCTCATCTCCTTGTACTCCTCCTCATGAAGGACAGATGGGACTCAACCTACTGTGACTTTCCTCTCAGCTATTTGGGGGCTAGAGGAGAGGCTTCTCAAGAGAATGAGTTTCCTTCTTAGAGGTCCACTGATCTCTGCAGGCCAAGCTCCCTCCATGATCCATAGTTTTCTGCTCTTTATCCTGGAGTTCCCTGCTACCCAACCCCAGATTTATATACGAGTCCCAAATGGGATACCTAACTGGAGCTCTCTTGGCGTAGCCTGGCTGGTGACCACAGAAGCTCCTTGGCTGAGCACAAGGGATCAGGGACATTTTCAATCTACCATCTTTCTAGATCATCTTTCTAGAAATCTTTCTTTCTACCATCTTTCTACCAGGCCAATGATTGTTCCTTTGTTTATGGCCTATTTTTTTAAAAAAACTTGTAAAACTAAAATTTTAAAGGGCTACTTCCCAGTTTGGGGAAGTTCATAATGAATGATTATGGATGGAAAATAACCTGATCTGGTACTGTATAAACATGTTGTTGACATAACTGAACAGAAGTTTAAATTTCTATGAAGTGTGATCTATCAATATTTTCCCTTATGCTTTCCGTCATGCTTAGAAAATCTAGGACTATACTAAATTTATTTTAAAAAGTTTACCTTTTATATTATTTTAAAATGTTAAATATTTCATTTGGATTTTATTTTGTAACAGATATTAAGGTAGGCAGCCACATTTATTTGTTAATTTCTAAATCACTCTCCTTTCATGAAGGCGCATTTTATTGAATATACCATCTTTTCTCCATCTTTATTATAACTAAATTCTCATAAATAATTTTTATGCTTGGACTTTCTGTTCTGTTCCATCGATCTCTCTATCCGGACCTTTCTAATAATACTTTTCAATTAGTAGAGCATTACACTTTGTCTTGTAAACTGTGGAGGAAATCCCTCTCCATTGTGTTTGAGAATTTCAAACCTTCCTAAAGCCTGAGATTATCTGCAGTATCAGATTTGGCCTCTAGAGGAAGATGCTACACAAATGAACTTGGTAGAAAGCCAGAAAGCAACCAGCCATCTGAGGAAGAGCTTTTGCTTTATTGCTGAGTAAACTCACTCACTGCTCTGTCAGAGTGTCCATGTGGCTGAGTTGTTTCCAGAAAAGAGCCTCCCGTCTCCTCACAGTTCAGACATGAAGCCCATCCTCATCTCAGTGCTTGTGATGATATTCATACTCAGTGAGTTAAGTCTCTTTTTATTCTGTCTTTCTATGGTATACTAATCTAGAATCAGTTTAAAGAAATACTCTCCTCAGTCTGCAAGACTCTCGCTGATCCAGACTTGATGTTACAGGAGGAACAAGAGCCCATACAGTGACTCAGCCTGAGGACCACATCTCTGTCTTTGAAGGGGCCCTGCTGCAGGTGAAGTGCAACTACTCATATTCTGGGAGTCCCATGCTCTTCTGGTATGTCCAGTACCCCAAACAAGGCCTCCAGTTACTCCTGAAAGACACCTCACAAGAGAGCATCAAAGGTTTCACGGCCAACCTTAACAAGGGTGAGAGGTCCTTCCATTTGAAGAAACCATCAGCTCAAGAGGAAGACTCAGCCCTGTATTACTGTGCTCTGAGTGCCACAGTGACTGGTTTTACAAGGGAAGCAGAGCACAAACCCTTTAGGGAGTTACAGAAAGTATTTATTTGTAAGTTCTCTATATGGCCACAGGGGGGCTTTCTTTCTCTAGAGACTGACATTGAGTTTACCTCTTAGATACTATATCATCAGTTGTCAGTTAGCTATAAGATTAACCTAAAAGTGTGTCCAAGAAAGTTCTCATTACCTACTTTTCCTAATACTTTTTAAAAATAGTAAGTATATTTTTTCTGTCTAGTAGTACCTATAAAAAATACTTTTGAAATAAAAACTATATAGCACAGCATAAAAACGTTCTTTTCTTGGCCCAGAAAAGAATCTGGGACTCTCTAGGTTTAAGTGGCATGGTTCCACCTCTCCAACTCCTCTGCCACCCCATCCGCCCCCACGTATGTTCACCACCATATACTTAAGCTTAGTTACTTAAAAGTACTGTACTGTTCCATGACATGTGATTGCTGATCTTTCTGCATCTAATGCCTTTCCTCTCATGCATTTTATGGACTCTTACTATCTCAATGAGGGTTCAATCAGGAGAAAAAAACACAGTAATTTGAAGAAGGAAAGTTTTATGTTAATAAATGTTAACTAGTAGTAGAGAATTAATTACTAATGAGTAGAAAGAACCCTAAAGAACATGGGAATAGCATGTGTAGGGAGAAGCTCTTATCTCCGGGACTAAACCAGAGTAAGTAACACATTGTAATACGTACCCCCCTCTCCAGCAGCAGGGATTCTCCTGCTGAATCTATGACTCAGACCTCACTGGAGTCTGAGTGTGTGGCTGTACCCTGGTGGATGGTGGAGAAGTTTGCTGAGGTGCCAGATAAAAAGGCTGGCAAGCAGAAAAACATCCACCAGGGTTCCAACAAAATTTACAGGAAGCTGGCAAAGGAGTGCTGCTGAACTGGCTTGGGGTGCTCCTGAAACTTGCCAAGAAACCATCTGTGGGGCTGTCACTGAACTTTGCTAGAGGTGAGTGTCACTGGTGTCCCACAGCCTGGCCAAGCACTGCAGGAACAAGAAGGTAGGAAAACATGCCAGACCCAGGAAGAGAAGCCTCTTCCTCCTGCAGTGTCCTTCCAGTTCCCTCTACTGACAAAGCTTAACATCATGCCAGCCAGCAAGGGAGAAATGTTTACAAGGTCCAGGTCCAGAATCACAAATAGGGCCATGAAGGGGGCATTTGGAGTTGAAAGGCAATAAATTGATAACTGGCACCTCCCATACTTCTGATTATTGATCTTTCATATGCACCCCTCCGCACGCATTTGAACTTCCAAACAACAATGAAATGGCTCTGTTTCCATTGAACAAGCTAAAGCTGTCCTTTGAACAAGTGACGAAGTTCTCATCCTTTCCCCCAAATGAGGAGACTCCTAAAAACATTGTAGTCCCAAGAGTCAATTAAACTCCACTGAATATGCTGTTATATACAGGCTAAATTGTGAAGTTAATCTATGACAATCTGTATATAAAATAATTATGGTGAGAGAGAAGAAAATGGCAACATATACAAAGGACCACACACATCTAAAGGGCAAAAAGAGAATATAGAAAGCTACTACATTCCTTGATTCCAGATTTGGTCATGAGGCTGCAGTTGACATAGACAGCTTCTTTCCTTTATTACACATTTTATATTCCCCCTACTGTCAGCCATAACCTCAGTGGATTGGGTTATTTACCTTGTGGAGTGACCCAAATCTTCATCCCCAAAGGGTGTGAATACTCAACAAACTTGCCTTTTTATTTGTTGCTGTAATTTTCCATTAACTTTTACTTTTGGCCATGAAAGTGCCAAGAGCTTCCCCCAGAAAATCCCCTGGGTTCCAGACATACTCCTCTTTATATCTGCTATGTAGCAGCAGCACAATTCCTCCTTGGTAATTGGTATCTATCATTCTAGTCAGTAGAGTAACCACTTTTTCTATTCATTGTTTCATGACGTATGTAGCCCAAAATGGCCACTTGAAAGTCTCATCCTCAAATTCAATGGAACCATTGCTGTGTCGCTTGGTGGAAGCATTCCTCCCCTTAGAGAATAAGACTTCCAAACCCACACAGCTCAAAATTGCAAAGACTAGAGGCAAAAATCCTGCTAGTGAGTTACTGGTAATAATAGTGAGAGGATCCACTCCCAGGGCCACTTCTTTGATGCCTGGACCCAGGCATTCTAGCTATGGGAGAGATAACATCATATAATGGTCTCTAATATAAAGCATATACTGCATTTTGTAAGACAGAACCACATCTTTTCAGGGAGTTGTCTTCCAACTGGTGCCATAACTGAATCAATAAGCCAGTCTACATTTCAGCAGGCCAGCCACTTTTGAGCAATGGGGTAAGTGGTAAGACTGGATGATTCCAGGGGCTTGTGCACACTGCTGTAATCCTTTGCTGAAAAAATAGTTCCTTCATCAGAAGAAATGCTATGGGGAATATCTTAATCAGAATAGGCATTCTGTGAGGTCATGAAAATGATGCTGGCAGAAGCATTATAAGCAAGGACGACAAACACAGCTGCAAGTATACAGATTCCACTGAGGACAAATTTCAGCCATCTCCATCATGGAAGAGGTCTAATGCGATCAAGTTGTCACCATGTGTCTTGACAGTCCTTCTGGGGAATGACACCATATCAGGGGCTCAGCATTAGTTTCTGTAGTTGACTGATTAGGCACTCAGCAGTAGCATTAGCTGGGTCAAACTTGATGAGGGGAAGTCAATATTTTTGAGCTTATGCACAACTTCCATTCCTGCTAACAAGGCCACTTTGGAGTAGCTGGGGAAAGAGGAGGCTAGAGGGATGAATTAAGGAAGAGTAGACAATACAAGAAAAGTTGGTGTCAAAGGAATCTGAGGCATTTACTCATGCAACTTAGCTGTACCTTCTGGGTCTACTTGAGCCCAATTTTGTATGTGTCATTTCCATTTGATGAGAGATTTCTGCTGGGCATGACCAACATTGTAGGTAAGTAGGTCAGACAACTCTTGGTTCATGATGGAAGTTCAAGTTGCATGGTCGCTTGTTTTTCCTATGTTCGATATTGAGATTTCACCAAGTCAATTTGCAAGTCAGAAGCTGTGTCTCAAAAAAAGAATAGTTATTTGAAGAAAAGGGCATATATTCCCCCAAATACTAGAGGACTATGCTGTAAGTCACCTATTGGTTTTTTCCAAAATCTCCATTCTATTTGCCATGTAAACTTCAAGGATCATTTTTGGATCTGCTGGATCACAAGACCAAAATAGTAAAGTAGAGTTTACTGAAGCCTGAACTTTCTGTACAGCGTCCTCTTGCTCTGGGCCCCACTCAAAACTGACAGCTTTACAGGTGACTTTGCAAATAGGCAAAAGCAGCACACCCACATGAGGTATATGTGCCTCCCAAATCCAAAAAAGCCTACCAAGTGTTGTGCCTCTTTTTCTGTGGTAGATGATGTGAGGTGCAGCCACATGTCTTTCACCGTACAGGGGATATCTCAACATTCTCTGGACATTGTACCCCTAGAAACTTCACTGAGGTGACAAGTCCTTGAATTGTTGTGGTGTTTATCATTATACTTACTAATCGTTCAATTTCCAGCTCGAGTGGCTTTTTATATTTTAAGCATCTCATGACTTCTGGAGCTACACCCTCACCCTCCCTTCTTACAACTGTACAATGTAGCTATTTTCACCCTGACATCTATCACAGTGCATTAAAACTTTATCCTGCCTCCTCTTCCTATTGGGCTGAAGGCTCTAGGGAAGAGCTCTTGTGTTCTCTCTGGTTTTTATCCAACCTTATAGCACAACTTTCAGCACACAATGTGTACTAGTAAAGGAATGTTAAGTAAGTTAATTTAAAAATAAATGTAAAAAGTACCAATTCTTTCCTTTGAGACAGCCATCATACACAGTAGATCACACATATACTTTATGTGTCCTTCCTATTTCATCACACAGAATATTAAAAAGATGTATACACGGGGGTCAATATTTAACAACATATATTTTTCCTTCTTCATCAAGGACATTCCTAAGTCAAACTTTTTTTTTCTTTTGCACGTATGTGGTGGTGATGAGTACATACAGTGAGTGCTAGCACATTTTGGTGTCATTGATTTTTATTTGTGTTAAGATGTCAGCAATTTCATTTGCACCATCAATGTAAATGTCAACACAGTGAAAAACCCAAATAATATCTTAGCATTATTATTAAAAACAGTTTTTACCTTGCAAACCACCTGAAAGTCTCTTGGGATCCCCCAGTGATCCACAGACACACATGTGAGAAGTGCTGTTCTAACATTTACTATTTCAGTGGAAATTAACCTGATTCTTTTACTGATAGGTATTTTTTTTCTTTGTCTAACTTGAAGATCATAAGACTTTACCACTTATTTGGGACAAAAAAAAATTGAGTATTAAACTGAAAGGGCTGACCAAATGTCTAGTAGGATTGGAGGTGAGGGACTGCACTAATATGTGGCTATGTCAAAACATTTATGAATCCTATAAATAAAGATCATAATTCTCAAAATTTCAGATAGGAAGGAAAAAATGCTACCTCTCCAGATTATATTTTTTCAAAGGCTGTATGAAAGATAAGCATCTTGAATCTGCTTTAGTTTGAAAATTCTTTCTTTTTCTGGTTAATATGATATTAAATTTAAAAATTATTTTTCAAGGAGTACAAACTTTATAATTTGCATATTATTAATATTACTTGATAATTTATATTAATATTTTAAAATATAAATTTCCTCTTTGTTTTAGATTTCTTATAAAAGCTTTTAGTTTTCTTAGTTTGCTTAAGTTTCTTCCTAGATATTTAAATCTGTTTTTGGTATTATGAATAGAATCTTTTATATTATACTGTTATAAGGTTATTGTTGGGACATTGTTTAATGAATATTTATGAGTAGCTTTTCCTTTGTCTTAACTTTAAAATAAATGATATTTGTTTTTGACTATTGGGTATTAACATTTGCTAAATTTTTTCAAACAGATGTGCTTATCTTGTAACAGGATTAGATATTTTATTTTATTTTTATTTTGTTCTTTTTGGTGTGGAAGATCAGCCCCGAGCTAACATCTGTTGCCAATCCTCCTCTTTGCCGAGGAAGGTTGGCCCTGGGCTAACATCTGTGCCCATCTTCCTCTACTTTATATGGGATGCTGCCACAGGATGGCTTGACAAGCTGTGCGCTGGTCCGCACCTGGGATCCAAACCAGAGAACCCTGGGCCACTGAAGTGGAGCATGGGAGCTTAACTGCTACGGCACCGGGCTGGCTCTTGGATATTTTATTTTTAACTAATTGAGACTTTCTATCAGGAATATATTTTGAAGTTTACTATTTTTTGTTATTTTGCAAGGTCATATAGATTTTGTTTTTTTCTACATGAAGAATTACTTTAATGGATATGCTAATGTTGAATCTTATTTGAGTTCCTGGAATAAAGCCTATTTGTTATAAGTATCCTTTTTCATTTATTTCATTTTTGAATGAGAAATGAATTCTCATGGCTTAAAATTCAAAATGTACAGGGCCGGCCCCATGGCTTAGCGGTTAAGCGCGCGTGCTCCGCTACTGGCGGCCTGGGTTCGGATCCCGGGTGCGCACCGACGCACCGCTTCTCCGGCCATGCTGAGGCCGCGTCCCACATACAGCAACTAGAAGAATGTGCAGCTATGACATACAACTATCTACTGGGGCTTTGGGGGAAAAATAAATAAAATAAAATTATTAAAAAAAAAAAGAGCTTACTTGAAAACCTTCAACTAACTAAAGATGGGACAATTTCAGTTTAAAAAAAGGAAAAAAAAATCAAAATGTACAATGAAAAGTTTCCCTTTGAGCCCACTTAGCTAACCTCACAGTTCTCCTCCCCAGAGGACAACAGTGTTTCTGGTTTCTTTTACTGCTTCTAGATATAATTTTTGCATATACGGCCAAATACATACAAATATTAGGAGAACTAGATTTTTGCCCTCTTTGTTGTGAGGCAGTGGACAAGTCTCTTCATTTCTCAGAGCCAGGGGATATCTTTTAACTGCTATTCTAAATTTCCTCACAATCTTCAAAGCTATCTAGCAGAGAACAGATTAAAATTTAAATTTCTTAAATAGTTTTCTTAAATAACATCAGTTCCTTGCTCAAAAAGCTTTAATATTTCTTTGTTTCCTCCTGACAAACATCCAGACTTATTCTGGCAGTCATCCAACCCAATCCGTCTCCTCGACTCATCTCCTAGCACTCTCTAACCCATACGTTGCTCCACCCAAAAATCTCTTCCCTTCTTATTTTCATCCTTCCCCTCTTCCACATCTCTCACTATATTTTATGCACAGAATATCTTAAAATCAATTTTTGAAAACATTTATGAAATACCCTAGAGGATGTTTGCCATTCTTTCTGACTGCTCAGCATCAGGACCTATTTTCTTATAACGACAATAATTTTTGAGTCATTAATAAGTGGAAGGCCCTGCTCTAAGTAGCATTTTATTGTCTTATCAATAACTTCAACAACTCTAAAAAGGTAGTATTATTACTCATCATTCATATTTTACAGTCAAGAGAATATAGGCACAGAAGATATAAACAGCTACTGAATGAGTAGATCTAATCTCGACCTCAATGGCCTGAATGCAAAGCTTATTCTCTTGGACCCTACTGCCTCCTACCATAGAAACTGAAAATATCAGGTACGCATTTTTATGGGATGAATTGTGTCCCCCTCAAATTCACATATTGAAGTCCTAACCCCCAGTACCTCAGAATGTAACTGTATTTTGGAGATAGGGCCTTTAATGAGGTAATTAAGTTAAAATGGGGTCATTAGGGTAGACCCTAATCCAACATGACTGGTGTCCTTATAAGAAGAGGAGATTGGGATACAGACGACATACGGACAGAGGATGACTATCGAGGACACAGCAAGAAGGCAGTTGTCTGCAAGCTGCAGAGAGAGGCCTCAGAAAAAAATAAATCTGCTGACACCTTGATCTTGGACTTCCAGCCTCCAAAATTGTGAGAAAATAAATTATTGTTGTTTAAGACACCTAGTCTGTGGCATTTTGTTATGGCAGCCGTAGCAAACTAATACACTTGTATATACACCCTATTGTGCAGATGAGTGTGGGCACATGATTTTTCCCAAACTTTGACTCAGGACTTTCCTTACTTACTTTCCTTACTTGGACAGAAAAGGAAAGATTGGCGGTAATTGCACAGGATGAAGATGATAGTTCCAGGGCAATAGGGGCAGTGGATGTGCAGCTGTACACAGCGTCCTGTACTCACAGCCTTGAAGGCACAGCCTGCAGTCTCTGGAGCTCAGAAGAGGAGCCCGAGGGACACTCAGAGGAATGTTCTCCAGAGTGAATTTCTGTATCGTTCCTGCCTCAACAGCTTTTGAGTCCTGTTCTGTAACCCTATTGGAGATTCTGAGGCAAAGCCAATATTAATTAGCTTATTTATTTTCTACCTCATTCAGCCAGAGTAAGTTTCTGTTGCTCACCAATAAGAACCATGACTTATAAACAGTCTCATTCCAGCATTACGTAAATTAGAAAAACAAAAGAAAACTCACAGATACATTATCAGAGGTGATTGTAAGAAACTTAACAGTGTTTCCCAGAGGTATTCTAGAAATACTGGGTACCAACATAACTTTCTTAATTGAGTTCTTACCTGAATTAAACTGTATCTCTTCTTACTCTAGGCTGCAACCAGAGTTCAATGAAGGCAGAGAATAGAGGAATTTTGTAACTTCCTCTGAATCTACTCTGTACACACTTCACCTTTCCAGAGCACATTCTATCAGCAAGATGATGCCACCACAAGATGGCAGTGCCTGTCTCTCCTCAGACTCACTGGGTTTGAAATCACCCTGTGTGTATTGAAAGCAAGGCGTTGAGCTTGCTTCTGACTGGCTGGGTAAGAAACCTGAGACTCTCTCTGGGATCCAGAGGGACTAGATAAATGTACCCTGTAAGGAGAACTAACTCTTTAGACTGAGGAACCTGCCTCCATTTCAGGCGCCAGAGCCGAGTCTTCTGTGATCCCAATAAAGAAGAAGAATGGAGAAACTCCTGGGAGTGTCTTTGGTGATTCTATGGCTTCAACTGGCCAGTGAGTTGGGGCTCTTGGTGATGGGAAGAGGGTGACCAAATTTCAGAGCCCACAAGCCCGAGGGACAAAGTCTCCTTGTTAACTTGGAAATGTACCAGAACATTATGGAAGGAAATGTAAACACTAGAGAGTAAAAATGCAATGACTGACTCTTCATCTCTGGCCTGTGTTTCTGCCTAGGAGTGAGCAGCCAACAAGGAGAACAGACTCTTCAGGTCGTGAGCATCCAGGAGGGTGAAAATGCCATCGTAAACTGCAGTTATAAAACTAGTATAGAAAATTTACAGTGGTATAGACAAGATGCAGGTAGAGGCCTTGCCCTACTGATTTTAATACGTTCAAATGAGAGAGAGAAACACAGCGGGAGACTACGAGTCACGCTTGACACCTCCAGCAAAAGCAGCTCCCTGTCCATCAGGGCTTCCCGGGCTGCAGACGCTGCTGCTTACTTCTGTGCTGTGGGTGCACAGTGTTCACCAGGCACCTGCAGCCCCTACACAAACTCTGCCAGAGCTGCCTCTTCGGAGCCCCAGCAGTGGGTAGAGTTGGTGGTTATGTCTTCCCATAAGGGAGAGTCTACAAATAGCTGGCAACATGAAAGGGAGGGCCTCTCAAAATTGTGATTTTTTTTGGAAGCACTTTGGACTAGAGGAAAGAGCATGAGATTTAGAATGGGAAACCGAAATGCCAGGTTCAGTTCTGCCAATCCTGGCTACATGGCCTTAGTCACATCATCAATGTAGCAGCCTTCAATTTCCTCACTGGAAATGAAGAATTTGGACTGATGAGTCCAAAAGACCCTTCAAGCTCTAATTTTATCCAAAAAAAAAGGGTAAGCTCTGGACACCTGTGGAGGATGAGGAAGGACTTCTCAGCATTAGAGGTCTCATCTGTTGTACATGCAGCCTCCTCAGGACTTCAGTGAGTCTTTGAGATGCATGAAATGACTTTTACAGTCCTCTAATTCCTGTATAGGAAACAGTAGATTCATCAGGCATTAGAATTAGAAAGGATCTTAGGACTCTTTCAATCAATCTTTTCATTTTAAAGCTGAGAAGTGGAAATATTACCTAAAAATAGAGATAAAGATCTGAATCTTTGGAGTGACAGAGACAAATCTGATTCTGCCGTTTACTAGCTGTGTGATTTCCAAGGCTCAATTTCTCCATTAGTAAAATGGGAACTTATAAGAAAGTCATAATTTTTCCCCATCCCAGGGAGAGGTATATGTTCTCCACTACCACACCCTGAAGTGTTGTTTTGTGAAAATGGGTACTTCTATTATCAAATACATAACAATTTACCAACCATTTACGCTTGTTCCTAGTAAGATAAATAAGTACTGAATAAAGTTTTCTTAATACAGTTTTTATACTACTGAAAATGTATTTATGGAGAACATGAGAGCATTTGTATTTATGCACATATTTGGTGAAAAAGATGGGGGAGGCAGGGGAAAGGTTGTACAAGGCCGTGGTTCCCAAATGCCAGACCTTCAATCACCAGCATGACCTGTATCAGAATCACCTAGAGCACCTTTGAAGATCTGATTATCAGGCTCTATCCCAGCTTATTCAATCAGTTTCTGATGAAATGATGAATTTGTGTTTTTAATGACCATCATCTGTAGCAGTTAGATATTGGCTCAGCTTCATGTTACAGAAAATTCAAATAATAATGTTTTTAACAAGGTGGAGTTTATTTTTCTCTCACATACAGAAACTCTATCGTATGAAGAGCTGGTATGCTGGCTTCATCATGTTGTGAGGGATCGAAGGTCTTTCTAGCTCACTGTCTCTCATCCTTAAGGTGTCACTCTTGCTTTTATATTTTGAAGAAGCTGTTAGAGATCCATCCACTTTATATACCTTCCATGCAGAAAGACAGAGAAAGTCAAAGGGCGGGTGGGGGGGGGGTCCATGCTGGCTGAGTCAATCATTTCCAGAAAGTCCACCCAACAGCGTCTACTTACATTTCATTTGCCAGAGTGTAATTCGATGTCCCCACCCCTCTCCCATCTGCAGGGGAGACTGGGATATCAGGACTATTATTTTTTTTATCTCATTATGTTGCCACCCACATCAAAATTGGAGTTCTCTTAGCAAGAAGTAGGTGGGAATGGACATTGTATAGGTGTCTAGCAGCTTCTGTCATGCCCTCAGTTTAGGGAATATTAGGACTCATAATGGCTTTTTTTTTTTTTTTTGATTCATAGTTATTCTTTTCTTTGTTTAAGGTAGCATTTGTTTTTTGAGGAAGATTGGCCCTGAGCTAACATCTGTTGCCAATCTTCCTCCTTTTTTCCTTTTTTTTTCTCCCTAAAGCCCCAGTAGATAGTTGTATGTCATAGTTGTACATCCCTCTAGCTGCTCTATGTGGGACACTGCCTCACCGTGGCTTGATGAGTGGTGCATATGTCCGTACCCAGGATCCAAACCTGAGAACCCTGGGCTGCTGAAGTAGAGTGCGTGAACTTAATCCGCTATGCCACCAAGCTGGCGCCTATAGTTATTCATTTTTGAAATGCCATATCCAATCTAACTCCTAGTCCTGTTGAATTTGCCTCCTAAAAGTCTTCCAGAAGACATTACAACCCTCACAATGCAATTCACCTCCACAATCCTGATTAAAAATCCACTTTAATCCCTTGCTCTCCAGTCCCCAGCACATTTGACATACCCCATTACTCCTCAATCAGTAAGAGTGATCTTCTCAGAGAGCAAATTTGACCATGTCAATCTCCTGGATCCCCATTTACTCTTAGAATAAAGGAAAATCTTGTTAATAAGATCTACAAAACTACATAATTTAGGATCCTGCTACCTCTCTAGGCTCATTCCACAATATGCTCCTGATCTCTCTCTCTCTCTCTGTCTTCGATAATACTGGTATTATTTAAGTTTCTAAAAGCACCTTGTTCCTCCTATATGACCCCTTCATAGTGATTTTAGGTGACTTTCTTATTCTTTTCCCTTTTCCTAAAATTCTTTCCCCTCCCTTAGAAAGAGTAGAAACTAGTAAATTCCTGCTCATGCTTGTACACCTGCCTGAGAGTCAGTAGTGAAGGAAGCTCAATGTGCACTCAAAATCATAGACCTCTGTCTTTTCACACTTGCAGTTTTTCCTTTATTTATTTGATTATTTGATTAAAAGCTATTTCCACTACTACTCTGGAGGCTTCTTAATGACAGGACCATACTTGAATCCTTAGCACCAAAGTATCTTAGACATTAAGATCATCAAATCTCCTTCTTCCTCCTTTCTATCTATTAACTTTTTAATATACTTCCTTTATTTTAAGCCTCCTCAAAGAGCTATGATAATATTCTAGTGAAAGACCAAACAAGAAAATGTGGCTGAGTTTCTCAGACTCAAAGTCCAGGGTCTTTGGAGGTTTATGGGTAAATTCTTGGGGTATAGCAGGAGTCAGAAAACTATAACCCACACCTATTGTTGTCTACCACCTGTTTTTGTAAAAAAAGTTTTACTGGAAAACAACTGTGCCCATTTATTTATGTATTGACTATGGTTGTTTTATGCTATATTCGCAGAACTGAGTAGTTGCAATAAAGATCAAACGACTTTAAAGCCTGAAGTATTGGGGCTGGCCTGGTGGCGCAAGCCACCTGGTTAAGTGTGCGCCCTCTGCCGTGGCGGCCCGGGGTTCGCCGGTTCGGATCCTGAGCGCGCAACGACACACTGCTCGGCAAGCCATGCCATGGCAGCGTCCCGTATAAAGTAGAGGAAGATGGGCACGGATGTTAGCCCAGGGACAGTTTTCCTCAGCAAAAAAAGAGGAGGATTGGCAGATGTTAGCACAGGGCTGATCTCTTCACAAAAAAAAATAAAAAAATAAAGCCTAATGCATTTATTTTTTGGCCCTTTATAGGAAAAAGTTTGCCAACCTCTGGGGTATAGGAATTACATGACAATTTTTAGATTTGGAGTTTTCTGTTTGATGACAACAAAATAAAATAGTAAAGGCATATTTCTTATCATCTCTACAAACAATGCAATATTTCTCTTGGATTTGATGCTTTTGTGTTCTTTATGTCATTTTTACCAAATTGAAGACAAATGGAATAATAGTACCATACAAATTAAGGTATCACAGTTGTTTAAATGGAGAATAGTGTTCAGAAAATGTTAGTTATGATATGGCACATGGTACTACAGACAGGCCAGACTTCGAAGAACCTAAGTTACCACAGTCACTGCCATGTTTCCATTGAAAGAAGATGTACTGCTCACATTCATTGTTTGAATGTATCAACATGCACTTCAGTAGATGTAAGACTAGCAGTAAATGGACAATATATATTTTTTTCAGCAGTGATTTTTTTTTTTGGTGCTTTATTAAACAAAGCAATTGTATAATGGTGACAAATGGGTATTTTTGGAAAGGAAAAGTAAAAATGCTAGAAATCACTAGTCATGATAATTCCGACAAGAGTACATTAAGCTCCAAATCATTTTAATGAAGGGAGTTATTGAACTACACACATCTATAGCTTCCTTCTAATAAGCCTATACCAATTCTCTAGTTTCAGCAAGAGATCATCCCTCACATTAATATTTTAATTTGAATTTTATTGATTTTATATTTTGCTTGTTTTTTTTGTTTGCTTTGGTAATTATGTAAGTCCTGTGAGCCTAAAAAGTTTATACTTAACTTCATTTTTGTATGTATTTTTAAAACAGTGAACAGGAGAGTGGTCCCTTCTATGAAGATCTGAACCTTACTCAGTTTTGAGAAATGCTGAATGCACCTGTTATCCAGGTCCTGGATCTGATTCCGGAAAAAGCTGGACACACTGGGGGTCTAAGACATAAGCTCTCATAGATACTCTATTTCAGAAAAAGATAATTGTAGCCACCAGACATGTCTACTCCTTCATTTATTCACTCATTCTTCAGATATTTTTTGAGTATCTACTATAAACTGAGGACCTATATATTTTGAGACATTAGTTATTGAGACTAATAAGATTAAATTCCTGATCTCAGGAACACCAAGTCTAGGTTGAAAAACAGGACATAGATGATTCTAATGTGATGTAGTAAGGGCAGTGATAGAGATGTGTACAAGGTACAGTGGGAAAAGAGACAGGCACACTCAGCCTGAAGAGCTGGGTGATGCTTTCTCAAGGAGGTGACATGTAAATTGGTTCTTAAAGAATGACTAGAAGTTACCTAGACAAACGTAGGGGAGAGAAGGGAGAACATTCTAAGCAGAGGGGCTCATCCCCTGGTGCCAGGGGACCAGTAGGGGAATACGTCAAGAAGGGAACTCAGGTCATGATTGTCTTTACACTCTCGGTATATCCTAAGATGCCTAAAATTAGCCTAATACTCAATGTGAACAGACATTAGATGCTGGGACGAGGGAGACTTAAGGGAGCCACATTGCTCTACATCTTAAAGAGGGTGACAGAGGAATTACCCACTGTCTCAGCCTCAGGCACCACTGTGAAGTCTGCAAAAAGTCTTTGGTGCTTCCTTTCTGGAGCCCTACCACTCACCCCAGACACGTTATTTCCCTTCTAAGTCTATAACTTCAGCTCCCCTGCAGTGTAAAGATCAAATTCAAAGATGTGAAGCAGGCTGTAGAGATAAAGGGGGAACCACAAGAGGGCGCTGCTCCCTTTGGGTGGTGGTTTGACACAAATTCATCTTCCACTTCTGAGCACACCTCTTATTCTACAGCCTGTGGCATAATCATGCAGGGCAGTTTGTCTTGCTTCACCCACGAGACAAGATTTTCTAGAAGTTTCCTCCAAAGGATCAAGAAAACAGAGGAACAGCCCTATCAGCTTTGGTGTATTCCTAAACAAAACCTGCTTCTGTTTCTCCTCCAGCCATGCTCTCTGCTTCCTGCTCAGGACTTGTGATCTTGTTGATATTGAGTAAGTAGTATTTATTCAAAATTTCTAACATGTTCTATTCCTTGGTTTTGGGATGTCTTTTAATCCCTACCAAACTGCAGACTATCCCTCTTACATTGCCAATATAACAAAGCTTTTACTGTTTTTCAGGAGGGACCAATGGAGACTCAGTGACCCAGACAGAAGGCCCTGTTACCCTCCCCGAGGGGGCATCTCTGACCCTGAACTGCACTTACCAGAGCAGCTATTCAGTTTTCCTTTTCTGGTATGTCCAGTATCAAAACAAAGAGCCTGAGCTCCTCCTGAAAAGCTCATCAGAAAACCAGGAAGTGGACAGCAGAGGGTTTCAGGCCAAACATGTTAAGAGTGACAGCTCCTTCCACCTGCAGAAACCCTCGGTGCAAATGTCAGACTCGGCCATGTACTACTGCGCTCTGAGAGACACAGTGAGGGGGACTGCAGGGGGAGCTGAGCACAAACCCGGAGGGCGCAGGTGGGCCTGGCTGTGGGAGCCCTGGGAGAGGGTGTACCTTCTCTCTCCAGTGTTCTCTGCTGGAGACATCCTCAAAGAGCTTCCAGCTCTAATGCCTCAGAGCCAAGGAACCTTGGAATTCTTGGGTTACTCTGCAGAGAGGAACTGGGGGAGGGACAGAGTAAAGAGGAACCTAAGCTCTGTTCTCTAGAAATGCCTCTACTTTCAGCCCAGCCTCTGTCCCCCAGATGGCATATAATTCCTCGGAAGTGACATTAACTCTGCTCTATGACAGTTCAGTTGGTATATGCTGAAATATTTCACAAACTATTAATAAAAATTCCCCAAGCAAACAGTTCATGGACTAATGCATGACCTTGAAGCTCCTCTCATGTTTTTACAATTCAGGTCAGGATTGTATGTCTTGCTGAGTGTCACCTGCAAAAACCCCATCTCCAGAGACTGGGACCTTTATTCTCTCTTCCCTTGACTTTTCCTTCCCTAGTGGTCTCTTTAAAATGCTGCTGCCTGAGTAAGTTCTATGAGGAGAGCTTCCTGATGAGATTTTCCTTATGTCAAGGGCACTGGTTTCAGAACAGCCTGGTCAGTAAATGCTGCGTCCGTGGCATGTCTTGCTTGCATTGTGTTAACTCACCTCCACACTTCTTCCTGTCATCACGGCAGCTCTTTATTGTGACACTAAATAATGATCTGAATTCTGGACTTGAGGATCTGTGCTATGAGGAATTCTGGATTCTGGACATGACGATGGCTATATAACCTAACGTATTATTTTATCATTGCATTTATGCCTGTGATCCTTCTGAAATGTGTCAAATTCAGCAACCAAGGAAATGTTCAGGTGTCTGTTTACAAAGAGAAAAGGATATACATGGACTCTTGTTCACTGGGACCTCAAATGGGTAAAATAATCCCAAGTTTAGAGTCACTCCTATTCCCGTTTTCCTCCAGCCACTGGCAACCACTAATCTACTTTTTGTTTCTATGGATTTATCTTCTCAGGACGTCTCATGTAAATAGAATCATATAGTATATGGCCTTTTGTGTCTGGTTTATTTCACATAGCATAATCTTTTCAGGGTACATCTGTGTATCAGTACTTCACTAATTTTCATGACCACATAATAATCTATGGGATGAAAATCCCGTATTTTCTTTATCCATTCATCAGTTGGTGGGCATTTCAGTTGTTTCTACTTTTTTGGCTATTATGAATAAAGCTACTATCAGCATTCACGTACAGGAGATCTGCTATTTTAAACTCTAATATATTTTGAATTAGAGGTTTCTATTTGTTTTGTTTTGCTTTACTTGGTACCAACATTTCTTTATGGATATAAAATGAGTAAATATATGAGAAAACATCTCTTAAAAATAATGATTTACATCAAAGTGAGATATTATTCCCAGCTATACTTACATTCATCCAAGGAAGTTTTTTGAGCACGTACTCACATGTGCCCGTCATTTTAGTAAGTGTCGGGAATATAGTTTACATGATGGAGTCTCCTGCTTTAGAATTTTAGAACACAGTGTGTTAAAATACCATACAAATCTTAAAATAGAGCTTCTTTCACAAATCATTTTATTCACTCACTGAACTTTATTTGTTCCCAAGTATTTGTGGCACTTATAGTTTTATGGGCAGTGGGCTAAGTGCTTTAAACTCCTCCCTGCCTCTCTAGGTGAATACTACCACATTCTCGGTTTACAGATGACAATATTGAGGTTTACAGATGTTAAGTCACTTGATGAAAGCTACATAACCAGTTAGGAGCAGAGCTTGGGCCAGGACCTAAATCTGTCTGATGCACAACCGATATTCTTAACTACTAGTTGATAGAACAATCTAGAAGTCTATCTTTTTTCCCCAGAATATAATTGTATTCTTAGATTTCACAATCATTGATGCTTTCATTTGATGAAGAAGAATCTGATGCAATATTAAAAGCTGTAGTTTACTCAACTGGCAATCACAGGAGTCTATATATACCTGCATATTGAAGCCAAAAAACTCAGTCACCATCTTCTGTGTTCTTGAACCATAATGTTGCTCGAATGCTCTCTGATGGAATAGCTTGGCTCTTCCAGGAGCCATAGCTGAGCCTCAGTGCCTGTTATCAGGAGACATACAGGTATTTGTCATGGAAATGGGGACTGTATTTTCCAAATACAAGCAATACTTGATATGGCAAATATTTCTACTCATTGAGAGTGCAGGACACAGCATTTTCTGTTCTGCTTCAGTATATATCTCATTAAAATAAATTCCTTTTTACACAATTATTAAATAGATGTATAATATCAATATGACATGGAAGTTTCATTGATTCCCTGTGATTTTTCTAAGCACATTAATAATTCGTGTCAAACCAAAGAACTATCAGGGGCAAGTTTCTCACTGTTAAAAAAAGCCTCAACTCTACTTTAGTGTTAGCAGAGTTTGTTTCAGTGGCTTCAAAAATTTCTGGGGTTTTCAAGGTAAAGCTACCTGGTGAAGCCGAGACTGAGGATAAAAAGACTGTGGGGCTATCCCCACTTCTAGTGTTGAAAATATTTATTTATTAAGAATAATAGGGGCCGGCCCGGTGGCGCAAGCAGTTAAGTGCGCACACTCCGCTGCGGTGGCCCGGGGTTCGCAGGTTCGGATCCCGGGCGCGCACTGACTCACCGCTTGGCAAGCCATGCTGTGGTGGCATCCCATATAAAGTGGAGGAAGATGGGCACGAATGTTAGCCCAGGGCCAGTCTTGCTCAGCAAATAGAGGAGGATTGGGAGATGTTAGCATAGGGCTGATCTCCTCACGGAAAAAAAAAAAGAAAAGGGGCCGGCCCCACGGCTTAGCGGTTAAGTGCGCGTGCTCCGCTACTGGCGGCCCGGGTTCGGATCCCGGGCGCCCACCGACGCACCGCTTCTCTGGCCATGCTGAGGCCACATCCCACATACAGCAACTAGAAGGATGTGCAACTATGACATACAACTATCTACTGGGGCTTTGGGGAGAAAAAAGGAGGAGAATTGGCAATAGATGTTAGTTCAGAGCCAGTCTTCCTCAGCAAAAAGAGGAAGTTTAGCATGGATGTTAGCTCAGGGCTGATCTTCCTCACAAAAAAAAAAATAAATAAATAACTTTTAAAATTTTTATAAACCTGGTCTTATTGGAAATACATGTTCTCATAGACCTATATCTAGAGAGGTGAAACACAAGTCCCAATATTTAAGGCTGCAAAGAGTTTACTATGATGCAAGGGACAAATGTCAGTGGAGGTTGAACTCTGCTGGTATTTTTAATAGGATTTCTATTGTTTTTGATAATGCTTTGGCTACAAAGTTGTGTATTTTTAGGGTTTTCCCTATCCAAATTTCCATTGTAATTAATGTATGTGGTTTGGAAGAGCAGGAGGTATTTCAGAAATACATGTATTGAGTTATAACAGATGTTCCTGTACATAGGCACTGAGCAGAATTTTCTGAATTTATTTTTGTTTACACACACGTATAATGTGTATACGCATATACATGTATGCTTTTTCCCTGCTGATACTAAACATGGCACACACACTTGACAGATTTTGTGACTCAGGAGGCATGATGTGAAACCATTCCTTAACAACAAAATATTTCTCATGTAACTTTTACTGGATTCCATGCAAGGTAGGAACAAAGATTGAGACTAAAAGTTTTGCTTTCCTGTTAGGGAGTCAAAACCCCATGATAACTTTTCATCTTGATTCTTTCAGGAGAAAAGGAGGCATATATAAGACCAAAAGGTGCAAACTATGTTATCCCATGTATTTACCATAACTACTAATAAATTATATTCTATAAAAGTCCCACATTTTCCATCAAAGAAGAATGAACTGAACATGATTTAATTTTACCCTTGTTTATTTCCAGTCCAATAAGTTATAATTAGACAAAATAGGTGCTCAGGGGTCTAGCATTTCCCTCCTATACAGGAAGCATGTGACAAGACACAGGCAAACTTGTCCTGTATCTGCTAACTCTATTTCCCGCATGGGAGTAGGAGTATCACACAGCCCAGTAACTTTGCCCGTTCCTTTTGAGCACAGGGTTCAGAATTAAGATCCGGGTTTGACGTGGAATAGAGGACATTTCACTCAAGAGAAGTGCTACCAATATGTTGATCGCCAATGTGCTGAGGGCAGTCACAGCCTCTATGTGTCTTGGTAAGGACGGCCACAAACACAGGACTCAAGCTCCTCTCAGTTCTGAAGGTTGCGGGGAGAGGCAGATCACTGCTGTCTGGTGAGGCTTAATAGGGAGAGATAACAGGCAATGCAACCAGAGTGCTGGGTCCTAAGCCACTTCATCCCTTATACCCTCATGGTTCCAAATAAGGGATCAGTCTATTTCTTTCCTCTTTCCATGCTTGATCCAGCATGACCCAGAAGGTAACTAAGCCTGTCTGTATTTTCTGTGGTGGAGAAGGAGGCTGCAACCTTGGATTGTGTATATGAAGCTAATAGTTATAGTTATTGTTTATTCCGGCACAAACAAACACCAAATGGGAAAATTATTTTCCACATTGATCAGGAGTCTTACAAAGAACAAAATACAACAAAGGGTCAGTGTTTTTTGAACTTCCAGAAACCAGCCAGTTCCATCAGCCTCATCATCACAGACTCGCAGCTCAGGAACTCAGCAGTGTATTTCTGTGCTCTGAGAGAGGCCATAGTGATGTGGGTGCCTGTGGGAGCCCCACAGAAACCTCAGATCTCAACCTGAGGTATCCTCCAGCTGTGAACACCTGGATGAGAGTCTCAGTGTGAACCAGAAGAGGCAGGGGCTGTGTCAGCAGTGGTGGGGGGTTTAGAGGAGGAAGCTTTACCCCGAAGGAAAGTGCTCTCTCTCTGGCTCAGAGAACATATCTAAAAGTGTTGTTCATCAAAAGATCTTCATCTTCAGTTCTTTATCTTGAAGTAGATCATTTGGCAAAAGATTTTTTGAAAAACTTTTCTATGGTGATTACATTAAAGTGGAAGACCCCAAACTGAAATGCCTACCCTGTTCCAGCCTGTGCTGCGAAAGTTGATGCTTGTCACACTGCACTCCAAATCCATTCTGGTGTTGAAAAGGGGACTTTAGGAAGCTTCAGTGGAAGGATTAGGACCTCCCAGAGATTGCAGCTGAGTCTGTGCTCTTTCTTGTTTGTACTTTTGGTTTCCAGAAGCCCCCCCATGTCCACTTCTGGTCACTCCCTGCCCTTCCAGGGAAAGCCCAACCCCACACATCAGTTTTGCTGGTTGTTGAACTTTATATAAATAGCATAATATAGTTTGGATTTTTTTTCTACCTAGATTCTTCTCTTAAAATTATATTTCTAAGATTCATCCATATTGTGAACAGTTTAGTTTGTTTATTCTCATTGCTGTATGAATATACCAGTTTATTTAGCTGTCTACTTAAATGGTTACTTGGATTTTTCTCGTCTTTGGCTCTTATCAATAGTGATGTTATGAATATTCTCATATGTGCTCCTTGGCGGACATATTTACACACTGATTTTGGGCATATATGTTAGAATTTCTAGATCAAAGGGTATACATATATCTGGCTTTAATTCCTCAACTAGTTAAGCCCTCAAAAAGAGACTTCTGTGTTGTAAATCAACAGAAATTTTCAGTTCTCATCACAGCTGACCTCTCAGAAACTTTTGACATGTGAGTTGTGACCACTTACTCTTTCTTAAACTCTCTCTTCCTCAGGCTTCTCTGACAAACCACTCTCTGGGGTTCTGACCCACTTTTTGAGCTGTTTCCTCTTTGACTCCTGCACACGCTCTCATCTCCCTTCCAATCACTAACTGCTGGACGTCTGTGAGCTTTAGCCTTAGGCCGTCTCCTCTCCTTATGTTGTTCTCTCTGTGACATTTTATCATGTCTGAGACTCACATATTTATGTCTCTACCAGGTATCACCAGCTAATTTCTCTTACCTTTCACTCAATTAAAAAAGTATGAGTCACCTATGTGTCATGTATATACATAGATAAAAATAACAGAATAATCAGCGTTTTGGCTGATTATAGTAAATTAAGATAAATTTAGTAAACTAAGATAAATTGTCATTGCAACCTAGAATGATCCTCTACATCCTCCAAAGTCCAGGGCACTCATTTCAAACTCTCTGAGAAATCTTTTGAATCTCCCTAACTTGGCTTCAGAAAGATTGGAAATGCCACACCACCACAGCTTCTCTCCTGTTCTCTCCAACTCTTAGTGAATACTTAGTTTTCTCATATATCTTTACTGTGGATAATAGGCTAAAGAAAGTTAAAAAAATGGTTTTTTTTTCTTTGTTTTGCAAGTATCCCTGAGCATTTATTGTGGTCTCTCTCCATGTGGTCTCATGTATTGAGGGCTCTTTCCGAAGTCCAAGACAAAAGGAAATGTTGCAGTGAATACACTTTTACATATCTACGTCTATATCTATACTTATGTATAGATTTTTAAAATTCCTATTATGCCTATAACTGTGAGCTCTATAGAGTCAGGAAACATGTATGTACTGTACATTAATTGACAACATCAACAGATACAGAGCTTCTACCATTTGGATGCTGTTAGATAAGCATGGATGAATTATTTCTTGTATTTCTCCATTTCTCATCACCATGAGAACACTCCTTCTGTTTGCATGTGCTGTAAATTCCCTTTCTGTTTCTACAGAGTTTCCTCATATGGCACTGTTTCCGGGTTTGGAGATATGAGTCCTATAAAGCTAAGAGTGGTAGTGGGGGAGGTGTTCAGGCTGAAGAAAATCACAGTTAACTCAGCTCTGTGTCCCTATACTTTTCTTTTCTGTCATCCTAATTTCTGGGCACAAATGAAATGACCTTCGTACAGGAGGTGTTCTCCACACACTGGATGCTGCCCTTCTGTACAACTGGATGAGGTCAGACCATCTGTTGCCATTAGTCTTTACTATTGCCACGGGTTGCTCTGCTTCTTTATATATATATTTTTTCAAGTGTAGTGACCTAGTTGATTTACTTAGCTTTGGGGTAGATAGTCTTACCATTGGGAGTCCTAGCCTAAGACTTAAGGAAAAGCATCCTGTTTTTCTTATTTCCTGACTCTGATTCCAAGGGCTGAATTTCTTCAATTAAGAACACTTTAAAGCTCCTGGATCCTTAACCCTTAAGAAAACTTTAGAAAGTATTACCCTCAATTGTAATCCTGGTCTTTTCAAAATCCTGCCATGAGAGAAAAATCAGAACTCTGCCCCCGGCACAGTAGGAAGAAGCATCACTACATCCTGGGAACTGAGCTCTTTGGCCTTGGGACTGTGGCTGTGACAAGAGGTAAATGAAAGCATGTATTTTAGAAAAAAGTAATAATAAAAAGAGGGATTTTTCATTCTTGGGGCGCTTTGAATAGAATATTCTTTTCTTTAAGAAATATGTGCTTAATTATCATGAAAGAAGTCATAGACAAGGAAGGAGAATCTCACTTTTAGTTCAGCTTGATGACCTAAAGATGGATGGGCATTTTTCTCAGAGAACTTTAAAGTTCAAAAGAATGTGAATGTTAGGAAAGATTAGTTATCCTTTTTCATAAGATAGGTGTAACCATGTTCCAAATCTGTACTAGAAAACATTTCCCTGTGATACATGATAGGGAATTTCAGAGGCTCATGAGTTGAGAAGGATTGGTTTGGGACTTATATTTTTAAATTTATTTTTCCGTGAAGAAATCATAGTAAATATAAAAAGGGAAATTTTCAGCCTCAAAATATAAAGAGTTTTTTCACTCCTCTATGAGAAGTCCTCAACCTACATTTTGGTTTTGCTGCTTTGAGCTGGTTACTTCACCATAGGAAACAGGTAAAGCTTACGACAAAGATAATGACACATTCCTCTTAAAAAAAATCTTTTAAGATAGAAATATAAAAAATTAACTCAAAATGGATCATGGGCTTAAATGTAAAGCAGAAAACTATGAAACTTTTAGAACAAAAGTAGGAGAAATTCTCAGGACCTGGGGCTAGGTGAAGAGATATTAGATTTGACACCAAAAGCATTACACACACACACACACACACACATACACACACAGACACGCACACATACACACACACATTGGACTTCATCAAAATCAAAAACTTTTCGTCTGCAAAAGACCCTGTTAAGAATATGAAAAGATAAGCTACAGACTGGGAGTAAATATTTACAAACCATGTACCTGACACAGGACTTGTATGTAGAATATGTAAAAATCTCTCAAAACTCAGCACTAAAAACTGCAAAAATCGGGAAACAACCCATATGTCCTTCAATGGATGACTGGTTAAGCAAACTGTGGTACAACCATACCATGGAATACTACTCAGAAATAAAAAGGAATAAACAGGTTGGATACATACAATAACTTGGATAGAGCTGATGCTTTTATTACTCATGGTGAGTGAAAAAAACCAATGTCAAAAGGTTACTACTATAAGATTCCGTTTATATAACACCATATAAATAACAAAATTGTAGGAATGAGAACAGATTAGTGACTGTCAGGCGTTAATGATGGGAGGAGGTGGAGGGTGTGGCTACAAAGCAGTAGCATGAGGAAGCTTTGAGGTCATGAAACAGTTATGCATCTTGATTGTGGCAGTGAATCTATACATATGATATACGTGAATGCATGAATCTGTGCATATGTAAAATTGCATAGAACTACACAAACACATATGAGTGCGTGTAAAACTGGAAATCTAGATAAACTCTGTTGACTGTACCTACGTCAGTTTCCTTGTTTAGATACTACTGGAGGAGACCAGGTGAAGAGATATTGAGAACTCCCTGTACATTTTTTGAAAGTTCGTGAATCTATAATTATTTTAAATAAAAATATTTTAAAAAATTAAACAAAATTTTTGTAAAACTCCCAACTGTGAGTCATCTCCTCTGGCTCTGTTACACATCACACATTCAGCCTCTCGGTTCTTTTAGTTTCTACCTTGCAAAGAGCCCTTGCACTAATCATGCAGTTATCTTTTTCACCTTCTTTCTGAGATAGACGTATTCAGAAACAGAGAAAAACCACCTTTTAAATATGATTTGTAAGAGTCCCAGTTTTCTGAGTATGACCAGATAAATCAAATCAATGAATGGTAAATTGTGTATGAATTAGTTTAATAAATTTCAGGTCACTGAGAAATTATCCAATTCTCAAAGAAAAAGCCAAAGAACAGTAGATGTTTATACTGTTAGTACAATAAATTCTGTGTAGGTTATTTTCTCTTGTTACAGAGTGGGAGAAGGGATAGAGTGACATAAAGCAGTGCATCTGAGAGTCGGTGCTCTTTTTCTGGATTGTAGCTAATGGGGAGAAGAATGTGGTATTTGGACAAGTCTAAAGAGAATTTATACAAATGGTGGTTAATTTAACAAGATAAACACATGCTCAATGACAAAATTCAATGGTGTGTCATAGAATCAAACAAATTAAGCAATACTAGTTTGCCATAGATATCTTAGCCTATTGTTGCCAATATCAATATTCTTAGGAAAACAGCTTGGGATTTAAGTCAAGATATTATTGAAGTTAATTTTCATGAAGTAACTACTCTCGAAATTCAATAGCTCTTCTTTTTGTAGGAATGTGATATTGTCTAAAATATGAATACTTTGAAAATTTTTCATACCTATTTGAAACTAGACATGCTGATTCTAAAATTCAAGTGAAGACTAAATACGCAGAAAATCAGAAACAGTTTTGAAACCTGAAACAAGATTAATGGGGGTGGGGGCTGGCCCCGTGGCTTAGCAGTTAAGTGTGCGCGCTCCACTGCTGGTGGCCCGGGTTTGGATCCCGGGCGCGCACTTATGCACCGCTTCTCCGGCCATGCTGAGGCCGCGTCCCACATACAGCAACTAGAAGGGTGTGCAGCTATGACATACAACTATCTACTGCGGCATTGGGGGAAAAAATTAATAAATAGAATTATAAAAAAAAATAAAAAGAATAATGAGAGTGGGGTGGAGACAAGCTCTATCACATTAAATAGTATCGTAATGCTGGAATAATTAAAAATAGCTGGTGCTAGAAAATGTGTAGCTAGATAGACTGATATAAAAGAAGAGAGAAGAAAGAAATAGAAATAAATTACATATAGGAAATTAGTATACTACAAAGTTAATACTAATCAGCGGGAAAACGATTGATTATTCAGCAGATAATGTTGGGACAACTGACTAGCCACTTAAAAAAATTGACCCCTTACCTTACTCCTTTGATCAAAATAATTCCAAATGGTAGACTTAAAATATTAAATTTTAAACATAATAGAAATGTTCAAGATTTGTAAAAAATAACCTGGGAGCAAGTCAAAGCTTTCTAAGGAAGGATCAAACTTGAGAAGGCAGAATAAAAGTGGATACATTCGAATAAACAATAAATAAGAATATGTAAAAGCAAACATTTCTACATAGCAAAAACACCACCCAAAAGCCAAAATCAAATGCCAAAATGGAATAAAAAATGTAAAAATAGGGAAAATGTAACTTAAATATATAAAGAGCTTTTGTAAACCAATAAGATTAACTCTCCAAAATAAAATTGCATTAATAACATAATAGCTAATATTAATCAAGTGTTTGCTATGTTCTAGCCAGTATTTTGTATTTTATCTATCTATCTATCTATCTATCTATCTATCTATCTATCTATCTATCTATCTACCTACCTGTCTATCTATTCTATGTAATCTATCTATGTCAATATATATTTCAAATGATTGTCACAACATTTCTATAAGATGTGTACTATTCTTTATCCGTTACTCAGTTGAGGAAACTTAGAGAGAGTCACTGAGCAACTTGTTCAGAATCTCACAGCAAATAAACTTCTAGAGCTGGAGTTTGATCCCTGTCATTCTGACTCCAAAGCTAACACTTAAACAAAATTTTGAATACTTTTCAGAGAGACATGCAAATAGATTTAAAATTATTTTTTAAATCTCAGATTTACTAATAATAGAGAAATAAAAAATGGTAATATGAATTAGCATTTTTCACTTCATAAATCAAGAAAGATAAAAAAGTTTGATTATGTAATATGTTGGCAAGGGAGTGGAGAAACAGACATTCTGACACATTGTAAATGTGTAAATTGCCACTCCTTGTTTAGAAGCATACTGGCAATACTTATTCAATGAAAAATGCATGGATCCTTTGTCACAGTTTTTATACTTTCAGTAATTTTTATGTTCATGTTTGGCAAACTTCTTTGTATGAGGGTATTCATTTCATCATAATCTGTGGTAGTAAGAGATTGGAAATAATCTAAAGTTGCAAAAATACAAAACCACTTAAGTAAAATATGGTATATTCACACAATGGTATGCTATGTAGCCATTTTTGCATGGGAAAAAAGCAAAGCACAGAATGGAGTGTATAGGTTTGTCTGAAAATAATGAATGTGTGTGTGTGACAAAAATAGTTTCCTCTACGAATGAACTGTGGTACTGAAGGATAAATGAGGAAGGAAGACTTAAATTTACTGTTTATTATTTATATTATGTAAAATGTTTATGATTTGCATGGGTAATAGTTACTTCCCTACCCCCACCCAGGTGACTTTCTGATCTCTCCCAAGTCCTGAAATGGAGAGTTCTTTTTTCCATCTGCTATACTCTTCCCTCCCTCCCTGCTAAGATCTATCAAGTTTGTGAGCCTGAGTTTTGGTCACACTTGGTCCCTGTAGCCAGGCATAAAAGTATTTGAAGAAACAGATTTCTTAACTTAGCTTCTTAATCCCTGTCAAAGAGGTTTCCAGACTTTTCCACAACCTAGTTGATTCCCATCTTTTCAGCTCTCTAGTCCTTTGAAGGTTTCACCTGCTGAGATTCTTGTGTATTATAATCAATTACACCTACCCTTGGGTTCAACTCTTTTGTAACCTCTGGCAACAGTTTAGCTTTAAAGGCCATTCAAGGAACGATCAAACAATTAAAAGTGCAGGTAAGAGAAGGCTTTTCTGATCACTACTTGAACCTCATATACTCTGTGCCCCCCAAATATCAAAAATGTCCTTCTCTCAGTCTTCGTTGTAGGTGGTGTGAAGTGGGTACTGTGAGATTGAGTTTGTGACCACGAGGTGGCAGTGGCTCCACTCCTCTCATTCCACAAATGCCTTAAACATCAAAAGCATGAAAGTTACTAGAGGATTTGCTTTGATTGGCTGAACTGTCAACAGAAAGGCTCTCTCACTCATTAGAGAACAAGAAATAAGACACAGAAACAGCTCCTCAGAGAAGAGAAGTTTTGGAATCATCACAAATTGTATCAAGACTGAGATATCAAGATGGAGAACATGCTGGAATGTGCCTTCATAGTCTTGTGGCTTCAGCTTGGCTGTAAGTTGGAGGTGAAGAGATGAGACCATAAGGGCACATTTATCCAAAGCTGGGGAGAAGAGATAGGGGTTTAGTCCCAGCTCATACCAGGTGTCTTGTTGGAACTTTTCAAAACTGCTGAACTAAAAGCTGTGTATCATTTCTGATTTTGTTTTCCTGAACAGGGTTGAGTGGAGAAGACCAGGTGGAGCAGAGTCCTCAGACCCTGAGAGTCCAGGAGGGAGACAGTCTCAGCCTAAACTGCAGTTACACGGTCAGCTATTTTGGAGGGCTACAGTGGTATAGGCAGGATCCTGGGAAAGGTCCCGAACTCCTCTTCCTCCTGTATTCAGTTGGGGATGAAAAGCAGAAAGAAAGATTAAGAGCCACGGTGTCAAAGGAAAGAAGTACTCTGCACATCACAGCCCCTAAACCTGAAGACTCAGCCACTTACCTCTGTGCAGTGAAGACACAGTGCTCCCCACGCACCTGCAAGCCTGTACCAAAACCCTGCAGCTGCGGCTCTGGAATAAGGGCATGTCTTGTTTTTCCTCCTCGAAGAAGTGTTTACTTAGCACCCAAAACCTCTTTCTAAGTGGTCCTATGGAGAATGAAGTCTTCTGACATAGCCAGACGCCGCATAGATTCAGAAGGGACAGCTGTGATATGGAGAGTCTTGGTTTCTAGTCTTGGCCCCCTGAAAAAGAGACTGCACAGGAATACACACTCTTCCCTGAAATTATTATCTTTTTTGCATATCTCATAATAATCTGGTCACACGTTTATAAGTGAGCTTTTCCCATTTTAATATAGTCTTCTTGAAGCCCACATCTCCACCAGCCACATTTCTACATTTCTCTTCTCCTTAGTAATCAAATTAGTTGAAAAAATTGTCTCTACTTACTGTCTCCATTTCCTCAACTCCCATTCCTCACCTCACTTGAATCTGGCTTCTGTTGGCATCATTCCCAGAGAAGCTCTCACCTTAACACCAGTGGCTTTGGTGTTAAAGCCAACAGATATTTTTCAGTCTTCATCTTATCTGAGATTCTCAGCAGTCTCTCTTCTCTTCTTTTTAAAAATAAATTTTATTTTTATCAAGATAATACTCCAATATATTTACAAAATCAAATAGCACCCTCTTACTCTCTCACTCCTCCACACACCTGCCCTGCCTCCTCGATGGAACTGCTGTAATTCTCAGGTCATGGCACTGATGCTTATCTCAATATTTAAAAATACTGTTTCTTTACTTTTTCTTCTCTCTTTTTTTGTAATTGAGGTACAACACATATAATAAAGTGCACAAAACTTAAGCCTAAAATTCAACAAAATTTTACACTTTGTTTACACCTATGCAATACATCCAGATCTAAATACTGAACATATCTCATAGTCCAGGAGATTTCCACCTGCCTTTTCCATTTCAATAGCCCTCCCACTCATTCTCCACCCTAAGTAACCACTCTTCTGACTTCTATCACCTGTTCTTGAACTTCATGTGACTGAAATTGTACAAGATGGTACAGTATACATTCTCAAATCTGGCTTCCTTCACTCAACATAACATCTTTGCAATTCATTAATGCTGCTTTGTGTGTCAGTTGCTTGTTCTTTTTCATTAATGTGTAGAGTTCCTCTGTGTGAATACACAACAATTCATTTATCCATTCTCCTTGAAGTAGACATTTGGGTTGTTTGGATTGTTTACAGTTTGGCGCCATTATGAAAAAGGCTGTATATGAAAAAACATCCAGATTTTTTCCTTCCTATGTAGGGAAAAACCCAGTTCTTCCCTATACGTCTTTCTTTCCTATGAATCTCCTTTACTACTCACACAAAACACTCACACGTTTGACACTTCTGTTGACCAAATGTGTGGACGTTTTTCCTCACATCAAGCAGTTCTCTGTGAAACCAGCTGGTTCAATTCAATTCTGACTCTATCTACCTGGAGAGAGCATCAGTCTTAAAGGTTAAGGGTTCAGTCCCACAGGACTGACCAGACACACACTTCAGATGGCAATTGCAAGCCCAGGTTATAACCTGTGCTTCTGACCAATGGACTGCAGAACGGAGGGTCCAGCGAATGCCTGGGTTTGGTTAATTTACTAGAGTTGCTCAGAGAACTCAGAGAAACATTTACTTAACGTTTACTGGTTTATTATAAAAGGATACGATAAAGGATGCAGATGAACATCGGGATGGAAGAGATACACAGAGCGAGATGTGTGGGAAGGGACGTGGGGCTTCCATGCCCTCTCTGGGTGCCCCACTCTCCCAGCACCTCCACACGTTCACCGACCAGGAAGCTCTCCAGTCCCCTCATCAGTCCCCTGTAGGTCCAGGCAGCCGATCTGTGGGAAGGGGAGATTGACTTCCTCACCCCACTTGGGGACCTGCATTTTCATTTTGCACCAGGCCCCACAAATTATGTAGCAAGTCCTGCTTAACTAGCTAGGATTGCTTTTAAAATGTTGAATAGAATTTTTCTTACTTTCAAACTCAAGGGTAAAGCATTCAATATTTCACCATGACTATTAAATATAGTGTGTTTATTTGGTAAATATCTTTATCTAATCTAATTATTCAGGAAGTCCTTTTTGATTTCTAATTCATTGAGAGTTGCTATCATGAATGTAGAATGAATGTTATCAAGTATCAAAAGCTTTCTCTCTATATGCTAGGATGATTATATATTAATGTTGCAAATTAAATGATTTTCAAATGTTAAACCAACTTTCATTTCTAGAATAAAATGTACTTAGTACTATTGCATTATCCTTTTCATATATTGCAACATTGATTTGCCATTATTTTGTTGAGGATTTTTGTTTCCATGTTCCTGAATGGTACTGGTATTCAACTTTTTCTTTTCAATGTCTGTCAGATTTTTGTATCAAGATTATAATGATTCATTAGATGAGTTGCAATTTATTGCTTTTTTCTATGGAAGAATTCATGTAGGATTCTTGTTAATTTTTAAAAATTTTCTCAGAAAATTAACTAGTGAAGCCATCTAGGCATAGAGTTCACTTATGGGAGAGTTTTAAATTATGGATTCAGTTAATTTAACAGCTAAGGAGTTCTTCATGTATTTGATTTTCTCTTGTGAAAGTTGGTAAATTGTGTTTTAGTTTTTCTGCTCATATTTTATTATTTGTTTCCTTTACTTTCTTTGGATTTAACTAGCTACTTTTTCTAGTTCTTTGAGTCGCAATTTTGGCCACTGATTTTCAACTTTTCTTCTTTCCTAACGAATGCACTTAAATCCCTAATTTTGCCTCTAATTACTGCTTTAGTTGTATCCCACGTATTTTGATATGTCATATGTTCATTATTATTCAACTAAAATATTTTCTAATTTCCATTTTAAATGGGGATTTTACATCATATGATGATATTGCCAGGGACCTAAGAATGGCCAAACCCTTCCCTGCTCACCGCTAGGTAGACTCCTGAGGATGCTGTATATGTACTAGCTAGATACAAATTGAAAGTGAAGGACTTTTAGCTGAACTAGCACCTGATTACCTCCTGTAGGGAGAGAGGGAGAATCTCCCTTTGCCCTTTTCCTTAAGGTTCTTATGGCTGGCCAAATAACTAACAAGACAGGCTAGCAGGAGAAAATAATACCGAGTTTAATAACATGTATTCATGGGAGAAACTCAGAAATCAGCAACTCGTCCCTCTGTCTAAGCTGCTTGCTTAAGTATTGTATCTAAAGGCAAGGAAGGTATTGGGGGTGGGTAATGGTCTGGGACTTCAGAGGGCAAGAAGACGATTCTTTTCAGGGTCATCTATAGATAATGTGGTCAGAGAGAGATAGAGTTTTTTGATAAAAGGGGCTTGGTGCCCCTCCCATTGTAACATCTACCTTACATTATCATTACAGCCATCATGATAGATCTGTTCCAGGAAGGAGCCACCATGTCAAATTCTTTAGGCAGTTAGTGAGGGAGGTCAAATGTCTGTCAGAGAAAACAATCAAGGTAAAGAGATATACTTCAGGGTGGCCAAATCTTGATCTCCCACACTCCAAAGCAGGAAAGGTGGTTTGAGGTACAAGGTCTAAGTAGAGTTTTCTGCTTCCTTCTGAATCCAGGAAAGCAAGATCAGAATTCCTAAAAGGATGAGTAGGAGAGATAGGCCGAGACTCACATTGGGCCATGAGTTGACTTGCTTTTCAGCACATGGAGTGAAATAGAAAGAGAAAGAGGTATCCAATCACAGGGGACTAAATTAGCTCTATTTGGTTCTGCTTATTACCACAGGTAGGCAAAGACTTAAAATGCAAGAGATATAAACAGAGTGAGTGGAGTCTGGAGTCCTGCCTTTTAAGTTAGACTAATGACTAATCTCCCGCTCATAAATGGCTCTGAACAACAGATTCAGCTATCTCCACTCATGTCTTGTGGGAAGGGATGAGGGAAGGCTTAGAAAAAGGGAAGCAGAAGTGGAAGCTTCCTGATTTAGGGAGACAGACAGAGGTATTCTTTCATCCACATCATCTGGTTTTGTTCAATTTTAACCCTTTGGGTTTATAGCTTTACAGTCTGCCCTATATACTCAGGAGAAGAGACCAGAAAATTTTCATGGGATTCTTGTTTTCCCCGCCCCCATTCTATTTGCTACTCCCTCCTTCTTTCTTACACTGTCTTTCCTTTCCTCGTTCCTTTCTCTCCTCTGCCTGTCGACTCTGCGTGTGACCACTAGGCACACACGGAGAATGAGGAAAGGCGAGTTATGAACAGCATTTGTGAATATAAGAACAAGTGCCATTCCAGGACTCTTGTTTCCTTTATACCATGACGTACAGTCTATCCATGCCCTCCTAGAGTCACATGACCGCTAGAGGCATTTTAGGAGACCAGAGAATCGGGAAACTTGGCTTCCAGATCAGACTCTGACCTTAAACTTCCCAGTCACTTCGAGCACATCACCTTCTGCATCTGAGTCTCATTTGTTCTTTCTTGTCATTTAGCTGGGCTTTCTCCAACCTCTCTTGACTGTATAAGACTTGGTGGTTTTCCTAACAGTGAAGAAAAACCTTTTGGGCTCCTTGGAGCATCAGATGCCCAGTAAGATATATTCTTTCTCTTGAGTTGTGAAAAAAACACTAAGAAAAGTGTTCTGGGAGGATGCTGTCCTTGTTTTCTTCTTTCAGACTCAGCCTCTTAGAGTTTAAAACTCATAAATATTCTCAAGAGAAACCCTGGGTTGAGAATGGATGCCTGTTGCATATTTTCACCCTGGTTCCAAGGACATGACTAAACCTGGGAAGGTGTGTCAACCAAGGAGCATCTGTCATTGGCTGACTCTAGGCCTGGGATTCCCCAGGGTGACAGCCACCAAGTCTGGGCTGTGCTGGGAGTGATTCAGCTGATGTGTCTGTGTTCTGTCACCTCGCCCAGCCCAGGTGCAGACACAGATGCTGAGCTAGGGGCCCTGGATTCTAGTGTCTGCTTGAAGTATGAGGCTGGTGATAGAGGCGTCTGTGCTCCTGACCCTGAGTGAGTGTCTTGAGCCTAAGAAAGGGGGGTGTTTGAAAGCAAGGAGTCACAAGAGGGACCTGCTGCCTCCTCTTGTCTCACTATCCTTCACTCAAGATGCTTAGAGCAGAAGTTCAGATCACACCTGTCTACTTCATGAGGAAGTCACATCCTCAGTGTGAGAAGCTGCATTGTATCCAGTATGTTAGTCTGCTAGGCCTGTCATAACAAGCACCACAGACTACGTGACTAAAACAACAGAAATTTATTGCCTCACTATTCTTGAGGTTAGAAGTCTGAAATCAAGGTGCTGGCAGGGTTGGTTCCTTCTGAGGGCTGTGAGGGAAGGATCTGTTCCAGGCTCCTCTCCTTGGCTTGCAGATGGCCATCTTCTCCCTGTGTCTCTTCACATCATTTTACCTCTATGTATGTTTCAGTGTCCAGATTTCCCCTTTTATAAGAACCTGGAACATATCAGATTAAGGCTTATCCTAATGAGCTCATTTTAACTTGATTACCTCTGTAAAGAGTGGTGATTTGAATTTCAATATGTGAATTTGAAGGGAACAGAATTCAACTCGTTATCCTTCAGGCTCACAGAAGAGCTTCCCTGCAATAGAGAATGTCTTATATTTGTTGAGCCCACGGAAAAATGGGAAAGAGCAATGGAGTCCTGTCTTTTGACCAGTCAGGCTAGATAAATCTACCCATACTTTGATCTTTCTGTAGGATGGAAATGAGAGAAATTGAAGTAGAGGATGAGAGTCAGAGAGGAAACGTCTTGAGGTTTTATACCTTGAGCTTAAAAATCTGCCCTGGGGGACTGGAGACAATCTTGTATTTTCCCTCCTTAGGGATTACATGAATGTTAAGACCACACAGCCCAACTCCTTGGACAGAGCTGAAGGACAAGAAGTGAGCATACCCTCTTCCCACTCCACCATTAGAGGAAATGAGTATATCATCTCATATTGACAATTTTATAACCAAGGCTCACAGTATCTGATTTGAGATTTAAAGAACAAAACGATCAATAATGTGGCTTCACTGCCCATATCTGTGGACAGAAATTCCAGTACCCAGATCCTGCACCAGGTTACCCTGGAAGACACCTCTGTGTATTATTGCACTGTGAGAGATGCAGAGTGGGGCAGACGGGCATACCTGTCTCCCTCATGGGGGAGGGGAGATAACTTCTATTTAAAGAGGGCATTACACAAAAAATCTAAGCTTAATGGAAGAAGGTGGGAAAAATAAGAAGAAGCAAAGGGAAAAAATAGGGAAAAGGTACATGAAATCAAGAATTGGGCCAGGAAGGAAAAAGCAGACAGAAGGAGGAACCTGGATGTGCCCTTTCTCCAACCGAAAATTGTCGTTCTTGCTGACGGTCCGATGTAAAGTTTATGAACTGAACACTATTCCTCTGAGAAATGTCTGGGTTCTCTCAGTTTTTTCTACTATAGCACTTGCATTTGAGAAATAGCTGAATCTTGAAAGTTTGTTAGAAAGAGACAATTAATATTTATTATTTTAATTTTTTCCTTAGCTTTCTGTATAACCATTAAGTTCTCTATTTTTATGATTAAAGTTATGTTAATATTTATTTAGTTACTTGTTTAAAATTAAAGCAATTTTAAGCATATAAAATAAAAGGTGATTTTCCTTGATTTGTCCCTCACAAGTTTTCAATTATTGCTAAAGATTTAGTGAGCACTTCAACTGTTTCAATTCATTTACATACATCTCCATAGTAAACATACTGTTTAAAAATATAGACAGGATCACACTTACATGTAAAGTACTGTGATTTCATTTAATAAATCAGAGAAATCTTCCAAGTTGGAAAATTTGAGTCTACTTATTCTTTTTCACAATTGAATAGTATAACATAATATAGATCTACCACAATGTACTGAATATTTGTATTAAAGTATGTTTAAAATTTTCCATTTTTTTCCTGCAGTATACAATGTACAATTTTATACATGTATTTATAGGAGCATTTCTTAAGAAAAAATTCCCAGCCAAGTGGAATTTCTGGCGTCCAATGATATGTAAATAACAGCTGTAAATCTTTATTAGTTTGTACTACAGCTATTGGATATGAGAGTGCCCATTTCCTGACATCATCACAAACAGTGAATATTAATAGTATGATTCTTAACTCTTTTTGCAATCTGAAGGGTGACAAGAGATATGAAGGGACTTTTTAATGATGTGTGATTTAAGGGAAACCAGTGCTTAAGGGCTGAAGTGGCAAGAGGGGGAGGAGTTACAGGAATCTGGAGAAAGCAGCTGTAACTGTATAGTATAAATTTAGGTTTCTTCTTTTCTAATATAAGCATTTATCCTATACATTTCTCTCTATGCACTGATTTAGCTACATTCTACAAATTTGATAGTTAAAAAATTGTTTTCCTTCAAGAGGAGGAGGAAAGATAAGCACTTCTCTGTCAATGCCGGGTTTGGTCCTGAGATGGCAAGGTTTCCATTTCCACCTCTCACTTTTTACAGATCAGCCTGTGTGTGTGTGTGTGTGTGACTTGTCTTTGATTGGCTGGTTCATGTTCATCTTCATGTTTCCTGTAGAAATGTTTGAACATATGAGATAGCAAAGCAGATCCTTTATCTTGTGAGCCCTCTCAATATCACAGACACAAGAACAGTTCTCAGTAAGTCTGAGTGACAGAAGGAATGGACAAACTCCTGAGCCTGCTCATCCTTTGGTTACAACTAGACCGTGAATTAGAGGGATCTGGAAATGGGGAAAGATCAGGCAGACTCTGGAACATTTCTCCCCAAAGAAGAGAGAGAAAAATAGGGAGTTGTGCCAGCGTGGTTTTCTGAGAGTTTCTGTGGAGATTGAAAAAGTAAATTTAAAACTAATTTCCAAAGAATAACTAGCCACTAACCAGTCCCTCTCTCTGTGTTCTCTCTCTGAACAGGAGTGAGCAGTAAACAGGAGGTGGGACAGAGTCCTGAAGCTCTGAGTGTCCGAGAGGGAGACAGATTGGCTCTCAACTGCAGTTACAGTGATAGTGCTATCTACTCCCTTCAGTGGTTTAGGCAGGACCCAGGGAAAGGGCTCACTTCTCTGTTAATTCAGTCAAATCAGAGAGAACAAACAAGTGGAAGAATTAAAGCCTCTTTGGACAAATCATCAAGACATTGTGCTCTATACATTGCAGCTTCTTAGCCTGGCGACTCGGCCACCTAACTCAGTGCTGCGAGGCACAGTGCACAACGGGCACCTGTTACCGATACGCAAACTCTGTGTCTGGGGTTCCAACCAGGTGTCCCATCTTGAAGTTGAGGACCTTTCTCCATTAAGGGGTTTTCTACTTTTGTATATGGCCTGTTTCACTTAGCATAATGTTTAAGAGGTTCATCCAACTCAGGACCAAATGGAGAAAGGCAAATATTCACCCCTAACCAATCACATAGGATGCCCCACTTCTCGTTAGCCTACCTACATCATCCTCATTTTTTCTTTGACTGCTTTGCTAGAGGTTTGTCAGTTTTACTGATCTTTTTAAAGATTCAGCTCTTTGTTTTATTGATTTTCTCTGTTTTTCTATTTTTAATTTCATTGATTTCTGCTTTAATCTTTATCATTTCCTTTTTTATGCTTGTTTTGGGCTTTTTTCCTCTTCTTCGTCTAGTTTCTTGAGGTGTGAGCTTAAATGATTGAATTAAAACTTTTATTCTTTTCTAATATTTGCATTTAGCGCTATAAATTTCCCTCTTAGGAGAGGAAGTCAAAATGTCGGCGTAGGCAGACTCTGAACTCACCTCCTCCCACGGACACAGCCAATTTACAACTACTCGTGGAAAAATTACCCCTGAGACAGAACTGAAAACAGGATAAGAGGAACTCCTGCAACAAAAGACAATCCTAACTGAGGTAGAAGAGGCAGAAATTCCCTTCTGGAGAGGAAAAATGCCACCTTCACAAGCTGCAGCGCCTCACGGCCGCCAGGGAGCAGCCCAAAAGTACACAGCCCTCCAAGGAGTCGCCGGGCCCTGAGCCGGGGAACGCCCACGCTTTGGGCATTTTGTGGATCCAGCACAATCGAGATGAGTGACATAATATCTGACTTTGCCTGCTACTAAAACATTGGGGAATACCTCCAGAAAAGCTGGTTCACAAAGAAATTAAAACCGGTTCTTAAAGGGCCCATGTGCAAACTCACCCGTTTCAGAAAGCAACCTAAAATCACCAGAAAGAAAGGTGCGCAGTGCTGTGGTGAAAAGAGACTCACCTAATAGGCCCTGAGTGCATCTCGGTGAGGGGTGAGACCTCTCCAGGGACTGGGACATTGGCAGCGGCCATTGTTGTGGCCTGGTGTGGGCGTGCTGACACAGACGCCATTGGAGTTCTCCCTGGGGCCTGCTAGCCCAGGATCTGCCCTACCCACTAGAGCACCGATTTAATCCAGCTCAGCCAGGGCAGGCAGCCCACCCTAGAGACTAGCCCCACCCAACAACAGGCCCTCAGGCAACTTGTGGGCCTGCATAGATTGGTGACTGGATTCTCTGCAGCCTGGCAACTCAGCGGACTTCAGTGGGGCAGGGCATGCACAAGGAGCTGGTGGAGAGTGTGGGGCAGTGGTGGAGTGTGTGGGGCTCCCGCCGTTGAGAGACTGGGTTCACTTAGGGAGGTTGGGGCGCGCACACGGGGCAGGACTATGTTGACTGTGTGTGTGGACCTGTGGGCGGCAGGGCTTGTCAGCTGCAGAAGACTTGTGCTTCTCAAAGACCCACATAGGGGGTTTGCCTCACCTTCCAAAGCATGAAACAATTGGGTGCTCCTGTGCCTGAGGCCAGCCCCACCCAGCTGCAATCCTCAGAAGGCTGACAAGAGACCTAAAGGCTGGAGGCTTATAGCAATTGTAAGGCCCTGAGCCTAACAACCTGCCACACTGGGGGCCTACTCACTTAAAAGAAATACTGCAACACAAATGTGGTATTAGAACTTGCAGCCAACTGTGCTGGGGCTCCCCACACCTGATAAAGAGACTGAAGGGCCCACAACAACTACAAGCAGCTGAGCATTACAACAGCTGGCTAGGAGCATAACTCGGCTTCCCTGGGCACCTACAGGGAGAGCAAACAGGCCACAACAGAAGGACACACGTAGCCCACATAGGGGTCACCCCTGGAACATTGAGAACTGAGGAAAGCACACGGCAGGCCTCCTAAGCCATCACTTACATAAGGTCACTTATCCAAGAGCAGGAGACTTAGCTGACCTACTGAATACGTAGTCAAAAGCACAGGGAAAGAGGCAAAATGAAGAGGCAAAGGAATACATTCCAAGTAAGAGAACAGGACAAAGCCCCAGAAAAGGAACTAAGTGAAACAGAAATGAGCAACCTACCCGACAGAGAGTTCAAACTAAGAGTGTTAAGGATGCTCACTGATCTAGGGAGAAGAATAGATGAACTCAGTGAGAATGTCAACAAAGAAATGGAAGATATAAAAAAGAACCAATCAGAAATGAAGAATACAATACTGGAAATGAAAAATTCACTAGAGGGACTCAAAAGCAGGGTAGAGGATACAGAAGAACGGATTTGTGAGCTGGATGAAAGACTAGAAGAAATTACCCAAGCTGAACAGGTAAAAGAGAAAAGAATTAAAAAGAGTGAGGACAGTCTAAGGGACCTCTGGGACATCAAGTGCACTAACATCTGTGTTATAGGTGTCCTGGAAGGAGAAGAGTGAGACAAAGGGGCAGAGAATCTATTTCAAGAAATAATAGATGAAAACTTCCCTAACCTAAGGAAGGAAACAGACTTCCAGGTACAGGAATCACAGAGAGCCCCAAACAAGATAAACTCAAAGAGGCCCACACCAAGACACATCATAATCAAAATGTCCAGAATTAAAGATAAAGAGAGAATCCTAAAAGCCGCAAGAGAAAGTCAAGTTACATACAAAGGAAACTCCATAAGGCTATCAGCTGACTTCTCAGCATAACCCTTACAGGCTAGAAGAGAATGGCATGATATATTTAAAGTGCTAAAAGGAAAAAACTTACAGCCAAGAATACTCTACCCAGCAAGGTTAGCATTCAAAATGGAAGGAGACATCAAAAATTTCCCAGACAAGCAAAAATGAAAGGAGTTTGTCACCAAGAAACCAGTGCTACAAGAAATGTTAAAGGGACTGATTTAAGGGCAAAAGAGAAGACCACAAATAGGAAAAATTATCTATTTCCATGATAATGGAATATAATGGATAAGGGTAATGGATACAAATGCACAAAAAAGAGGTTAAATATGATATCAAAAACATAAAAGGATGGAGGAGGGGAGTTAAAAAGTAGAGCTTTCAGACAGAGGTCAAACTAGAGCCCATCAATTCTGTATAGAAGAAGAAAGGAACAGAGGAGGACTACTAAAATACTGAGAAAAACAAAAGTTTAAAAATGGCAGTAAGTACATACTTATCAATAGCTACTTTAAATGTCAATGGACTAAATGCTCCAATTAAAAGACATAGGGTGGCTGATTGGATAAAACAACAAGACCCATATATATGCTGCACACAAGAGACACACTTCAGACCTAAAACACTCAGAAACTGGAAGTGAAGGGATGGAAAAAAATACTCCATGCAAATGGCAAGGACAAGAAAGCTGGGGTAGCAGTACTCATATCAGACAAAATAGACTTTAAAACAAAAACTGTAAAAAGAGACAAAGAAGGGCATTACATAATGATCAAGGGAACAATCCAACAAGAGGATATAACACTTGTAAATATCTACGCACCCAATGTAGGTGCACCTAAATATATAAAGCAATTATTAACAGACATAAAAACAGAAATAGACAGTAACACAATAATAGTAGGGGACTTTAACACTCCACTTACACCAACAGATAGATCATCCAAACAGAAGAACAATAAGGAAACATTGGCCTTAAATGATACACTAGAACAGATGGACCTAGTAGATATATACAGAGCATTCCATCCAAAAACCGAAGAATACACGTTCTTTTCAAACGCACATGGAACATTCTCCAGGATTGATCACTTATTAGGCCACAAAACAAGTCTCAATAAATTTAAGAAGATTGAAATAATACCAAGCATCTTTTCTGACCACAACGGTATGAAACTAGAAATCAACTATAGGAAGAAAATCAGAAAAGCCACAAATACGTGGAGATTAAACAAAATGCTACTGAACAACGACTGGGTCAATGAAGAAATCAAAGAAGAAATCAAAAAATACCTGGAGACAAATGAAAATGAAAATACGACATGTCAGAATATATGGGATACAGCAAAAGCAGTTCTAAGAGAGAAGTTTATAGCAATACAGGCCTATCTCAACAAACAAGAAAAATCTCAAATAAACAATCTAACAATGCACCTAAAGGAACTGGAAAAAGAAGAACAAACAAAGACCAAAATCAGTAGAAGAAGGGAAATAATAAAAATCGGAGCAGAAATAAATGAAATAGAGACCAAAAAAACAATAGAAAAAATTAATAAAACCAAGAGCTGGTTCTTTGAAAAGATCAACAAAATTGACAAACCTTTAGCTAGACTCACCAAGAAAAAAGAGAGAAGGCACAAATAAGTAAAATCAGAAATGAAAGAGGAGAGGTTACAACAGACACCTCAGAAATACAAGAGATTATAAGAGAATACTATGAAAAGCTATATGCGAACCAATTCGACAATCTGGAAGAAATGGATAAATTCTTAGAATCATACAACCTTCCAAAACTGGATCAAGAAGAAGTAGAGGATTTGAATAGACCAGTCACCAGTAAGGAGATCGAAACAGTAATCAAAAACCTCCCCAAAAATAAAAGTCCAGGACCAGACGCCTTCCCTGGTGAATTCTACCAAACATTCAAAGAAGACTTAATACCTATCGTTCTCAAACTCTTCCAAAAAATTGAGGAGGGGGTAAGCTCCCTAACTCATTCTACGAAGCCAACATTACCTTGATACCAAAACCAGACAAGGACAACACAAAAAAAGAAAACTATAGGCCAATATCACTGATGAACATCGATGCAGAAATCCTCAACAAAATACTAGCAAATGGCATACAACAATACGTTAAAAAGATTATACACCATGATCAAGTGGGATTTATTTCAGGGATGCAGGGATGGTTTAACATTCACAAATCAATCAACGTAATACACCACATTAATAAAATGAAGAATAAAAATCACATGATCATCTCAATAGATGCAGAGAGAGCATGTGACAAGATACAGCATCCATTTATGATAAAAACTCTGAATAAAATGGGTATAGAAGGAAAGTACCTCAACATAATATAGACCATATATGAGAAACCCATAGCTAATATCATCCTCAATGGTGAAAAACTGAAAGCTATCCCTCTGAGAACAGGAACCAGACAAGGATGCCCACTGTCACCACTCCTATTTAACATAGTACTGGAAGTCCTAGCCAGAGCAATCAGGCAAGAGAAAGAAATAAAAGGGATCCAAATTGGAAAGGAAGAAGTGAAACTATCACTGTTTGCAGAAGACATGATTTTATATATAGAAAACCCTAAAGAATCCACCAGAAAACTTTTAGAAGTAATAAATGAATATGGTAAAGTTTCAGGATACAAAATCAACATACAAAAATCAGTTGCATTTCTATACACTAACAATGAAGTAGCAGAAAGAGAAATTAAGAATACCATCCCATTTAAAATTGCAACAAAAAGAATAAAATACCTAGGAATAAACTTAACCAAAGAGGTGAAAGAGCTGTACACGGAAAACTATAAAACATTGCTGAAAGAAATTGAAGAAGACACAAAGAAATGGAAAGATATTCCGTGCTCTTGGATTGGAAGAATTAACATAGTTAGGTGTCCATACTTCCTAAAGCAATCTGTAGATTCAATGCAATCCCTATCAAAGTTCCAACAACACTTTTCACAGAAATAGAACAAAGAATCCTAAAATTTATTTGGAACAACAAAAGACCCCGAATAACTAAAGGAATCCTGAGAAAAAAGAACAAAGCTGGAGGTGTCACACTCCCTGATTTCAAAATATACTACAAAGCTATAGTAACCAAAACAGCATGGTACTGGCACAAAAACAGACACACAGATCAATGGAATAGAATCGAAAGCCCAAAAATAAACCCACAGGTCTATGGACAGCTAATCTTTGACAAAGGAGCTAAGAACATACATTGGAGAAAAGAAGGTCTCTTCAACAAATGGTGTTGGGAAAACTGGACAGCCACATGCAAAAAAATGAAAGTAGACCCTTATCTTACACCACACACAAAAATTAACTCCAAATGGATTAAAGACTTGAATGTAAGACCTGAAACTGTGAAACTTCTAGAAGAAAACATAGGCAGCACGCTCTTCGACATCAGTCTTAACAACATCTTTTCAAACACCACGTCTGACCGGGCAAGAGAAACAATAGAAAAAATAAACAAATGGGACTACATCAAACCAAAAAGCTTCAGCACAGCAAAGGAAACCATCAACAAAATGAAAAGACAACCTAACAATTGGGAGAAGATATTTGCAAACCATACTTCTGATAAGGGCTTAATCTCCAAAATATATAAAGAACTCATGCATCTCAACAACAAAAAAACTACCAACCCAATTAAAAAATGGGCAAAAGACCTGAACAGACATTTCTCCAAAGAAGATATACAGATGGCCAACAGACACATGAAAAGATGTTCAATATCACTAACTATCAGGGAAATGCAAATCAAAACTACAATGAGATATCACCTCACGCCCGTCAGAATGGTTATAATTAACAAGACAGGAAACAACATGTGTTGGAGAGGATGTGGAGAGAAGGGAACTCTCATACACTGCTGGTGGGAGCGCAAACTGGTGCAGCCACTATGGAAAACAGTATGGAGATTTCTCAAAAAATCAAGGATAGAACTACCATATGATCCAGCTATTCCACTGTTGGGTATTTATCCAAAGAACTTGAAAACACCAATTTGTAAAGGTACATGCACCCCTGTGTTCATTGCAGCATTCTTCACAATAGCCAAGATTTGGAAGCAACCTAAGTTCCCATCAAGGGACAAATGGATAAAGAAGCTGTGGTATATATACACAATGGAATACTATTCAACCATAAGAAACAATGAAATCCAGCCATTTGTGACACCGGGGATGGACATTGAGGGTATAATGCAAAGTGAAATAAGTCAGAGGAAGAAGGTCAAATACCGTATGATTTCCTTCATTAAGTAGTAGATAATAACAACAATAAACAAACACATAGGGACAGAGATTGGATTGGTGGTTACCAGAGGGAAAGGGGGGAGGGAGGAGGGTGAAAGGGATAATTCAGTACATGTGTGTGGTGATGGGTTGTAATTAGTATTTTGGTGGTGAACATGATGTAATCTATGCAGAAATAGAAGTACAATGATGTACACTTCAAATTTTTACAATGTTATAAACCAATGTTACTACAATAAGCAAAAAAATTAAAAAAAAAAGAAAACTACAAGACGCTGATGAAAGAAATAAAACAATGAAGAGACATCCTGTTTGTAAATTGGAAGACTCAAAATAGTAAATATGTCAATTCTCCCCAAATTAATATACATATTTTACATAGTTCCTGTTAAAATCTATACAAGATTTGTAACAGATATAGGCAATATTATTCTAAAATATATGTGAAAAGGCAGAGATACTAGAATAGCTCAAACAATCCTGAAAAAAGAAAAATAAAAGGGAGCCATCAGTCTACCTGATCTGAAGCTATAACTACAGTAATCAAGATTATGTTATTGGTGCAGGGATAGTCACATAGATCAATGGAAAAGAATAGAGAACCCATAATAGATCCACACAAATATACCCAACTGTTTTTATTTATTTATTTTTTCACAAAAGTGGCAAAGAAACTCAATGGAGGCAAGATATACTTTTCAACATATGGTGTTGAAGCAACTGGACACTCATAGGCAAGAAAAATGAACCTTGATTTAAGTCTCACACTTTATACAAAAATTAACTTAAAATGGATCACAGACTTAAATGTAAAATGCTAAACTGTAAAACTTAGAAAAAAAGCATAGGACAAAATTTTTGATATATAAGTCTAGGCCAAGAATTCTTAGACTTGACACCAAAAGGTGATGTACACCTGAAATTTTTACAATGTTATAAACCAATGTTACTGCAATAAACAAAAAATTAAAAAAAATAAATAAATAAATAAAACGGACTTAAAAAAAAAAAAAAAGTTTTAAGAACTGATAAATTTGACTTCAAAATTAAGATCTTTTACCCTGCAAAAGACCCTCTTCAGAGGATGAAAAGACAAGCTACAGACTGTGAAAAATAATTTGCAAACCACGTGTCCCACGAAGGACTAATAGCTAGAATATATAAAGAGCTCTCAAAGCTCAAAAGTAAATAAAGCAAACAAACCAATTACAACATGGGCAAAGAAATATTTCACTAAAAAAGATATACACATGGCAAATAAGCACATGAAAACATATTCAACATCATTAGCCATTAGAGAAATGCTAACGAAAACCACAAGATATCACTACACACCTATCAGAATGGCTAAAATAAAATCTATGACAACTTCATCTTTCCAGAAGTAGATGTTCTTATTCATTTTAAAATTTTAGCCATGTTAGTGTGTGTGTAGTGGGATCACATTGTGGATTTAATTTACATTTTGTTGATGAGTTATGATATTGAGCACGTTTTCCTAAGCTTAGTGGCCATTTGGATAATTTCTTTTGAGAAGTGTCCACCTCACCTCATTTGCCCATGTTTCTTTGGGTTGTAGGTTATTTATTTTATTTTTGCTATTTTAAAATTTAAAGGCAAGTTTATGTATCCTGTATTCAAGTTCTTTGCCAGATATATGTAGCACAGATATTTTAGCCTCGTCTGTAACTTGCTTTTTCACTCTCTCGATGGTTTATTTGGGGAACATGAGTGTTTAATTTTTAAGGAGTGCAATTTATTTTTTTTTTCTTTTATGGTTAGTGGTTTTTTGTGTGCTTTTAAATAAATCTCTGCCCACTTCCAGGGTCATAAATTCTCCTACTTTCTTTTAGAAGCTTTACAGTTTCATCTATCACATTTAGAGCTCTTATCCATCTAGAATTAATTTTTTGTATGGTGTCAGGGAGGGGTCAAGGTACTTTTAAAAAATATGAATAGCCAATTGCTCCAGTACTTATCCTAAAAAGATAATCCTTTTTTTTTTTGCTGGGAAAGATTCGCCCTGAGCTAATATCTGTTGCCAAACTTCCTTTCTCTCTCTGTCTCTCTTTTTTTTCCCCTCCCCAGTGCCCCAGTATATAGTAGCTGTATATTCTAGTTGTAAGTTCTTCTACTTCTTCTATGTGAGTGGCCACCACAGCATGGCTATCAATAGACAAGTGGTGTGGTTCTGTGCCCAGGAAAGAAACCTGGGCCGCCAAAGCAGAGAGGCCATCAGGGCTGGCTCAAGACCATCTTTTCCCCCATTGAATTATATAGGCAGCTTTGGAGAAAATCAATTGACAGTGTATGTGTATGAGTCTATTTTTGGATTTGACTCTGTTTATTCACCTATTTATTTTATCCTAATATCAGTAGATCATTCTGTCTTAATTATTGGGGCTTCATATAAGTTTTAAAATTTGGAAATGCAAGTCAAACTTCCTCCTTCATTTTCAAGTCCTATTCTAGATTTTTGTACTTTCACATAAATTATAGAATTAGCTTCTCAACTTCCACCACAAAAGGTTGCTAGTGACTTGATTGGGATTCGTGTTGAATTTATGGGTCAATGTGGGCCAGCTGACATCTTAACATGCAGAGTCCTCAAATTCACATGATATCCTCTTTAATTATGTAGGTCCTCTCTAATTCCTTTTAATAATGTGTTGTACCTTTTACTCTGGAGGATATGCATAACTTCATTAAATTTATTTCCAGATATTTGAGAAATGGAATTTTAATTTTATTTTCCAATGCTTTTAGGTAGAATCTAGAAATAAAATTGATTTTTTGTGTTTAGTGACTTTGTTTAATTCACCTATTAGTTCTGGTTCTTATAGTTTGTTTATAAATTCCTTTGTATTTTCTACATATACAACTGTATCATCTATGAATAAAAATGGCTTTACGTCTCCCTTTCCAGACTTTGTACATTTAATTTCCTTTTCCTGACTTAATGACAGGCTCTCAGTGTGATAGTGAATAGAAGTAGTGAGAGTGTATCTCTTTGTCTTGTTCCTGACCTTAGGGGGGGTAACATTGACTTTGGACATTTCCGTAGATACTCTTTAACAGATTCAGGAATTTCTCTTGTATTTCTGAATTGTTGAGAGTATTCATCATGCAAAGGTGTTAGCTTTTTATCAAATTCTCTTGCTTTTTTGAAAGTAAATTAAGTACGTTATTTTGGTTTTCATAAGCAAAGGAAGATAACCTCACCTCATATGGTCTTAGAGATAATATGATCTTCTAAAATTCAAGACTCTGAAAAGAGGCAATAGACTGGACAAACATATTTTTAGATTCTCCAGAGTCATACAGAGTATTTCTTTTGTTTTTCAATATTATTTAAAATGCCATTTATTAGTGGCCTCTACTGTCTTTTATAACATAAAGGCAAATAAACCAAGAAACAAGAGTTATCAATTACTTTCCTTCTGCCTTTAAGTAATCTCAGTTTTTATTTGTTCTTATATTTTCAGCATTAGTGTGTTTATTGACTTATCTATGTGTGTACGTGTGTGTCTGTGTGTGCGTGCGTGTGTGTGATCTGGCACAGAATAGGCTCCCAATGAATATTTGTTAAATGAATGAAGTATGATTACTATGACATTTACTCCCTTATCTTCACAGTCTGATTTTTCCATCCTAGGTTTGGGAAGTTTGTCGTCTATCGTTGAATTTTGTCCACAAATCTAACCGTATATTTATCCTGTTAGAGTCTTTTGTTCAAAATGTTTTCCATAAATTGGAGGATTGTATTTAGAATAAATTAAAGAGTTCCTCAGCATAACTTGTCCCACTAAATTCATGAATAGTGACTCATCTACTCACTCAAGAAACAGGTAATTTTTGAGTGCTGAGTCTGTACCAATCTCTCTTATAAACATTAAGTAATATGGGCTTTTGAGCCAACCTTTAAATACGAGGTTAGAGAAAAAAGGAAAATTAAAGAGAAGCGAATAACTGAGAATCATAGTGGGGATATTACTGAAATAAAGTAATCAAAAATAATCTAAACCTTCCTTGGAGTTTTCAGAGTGTTTGGAGAAAACAAAGATGAGTACAGAGGTATTACAACTAAGATGTCCACCTTCAACCCTGAGGAAAGCATCTTTCAGAAGGTTACGGGCTGAGTTTTGGCCTGGTTTGAGTTGTGCAGTTCATATATTCAGTCACAAGAGGGAGCTGCTTTATCTGCAAACATAACCTTCCTTTCTGGGAGAAGGGAAGATAAGCTTATGTTTTCCACTGATCTTCCACAGAAAACAGGAAAAATGACATATTTCATCCTCTTTAGACCACTTGTACTTTATAATGTCTTGTTGAGTGTGTGTGGTCAAGGATTCAGGGCCCTTAGCCCAATAGGCTGAGCCCTTTCCCTGTACCTCCCTAAACACTTTCTCTCAGTTTTCCTTCCCTGGTGATGCCTTACCTTCCCCAGTACTTACACTCTTTTGTCTTCCCTCCTCTAACCTTCTCTACCACTCCCATCTCCTCTCCTTGTTTGCTTTCCCTTCTCTCTTCTCTTTCTGGCCCAGCATCCCTGGTGCCCAGCAGCCACAGCATGGGCATAGAGGAGATGAGTTTGAGGATGTTTGTTCCAGGAGGATGAGAGTGAGCACCATGCACATCACCAGTTACTCTATCAAGAACAGATGCATTGAGAAATTTCTCCCTAGACAACAGTAGATACACGACTCCAGGGACCTTTGTAGAAAACCTGAGCTCCAAGAGGTTTAGCTTTTAGTCTCAATGTTATTAAACTTTCTTGTCCCCTTGAGCACATCACTGCCTACTTCTGAATCTCACATGCATTTTCTGGAGTGTGGATGGGAATTTTCAGCACAGAGCTCAGTACAGATTTCTGGGATTAAAGGATTCTTTCCACAAGCTCCATGGAGCATCAGCCAATTTCATTGGTACATTGAGGAAGAAATGATGGAAGAAAGCTTCTGGATATACACATACTTGTGATTGTTTTTCCTTATTCAGAGCCAGACTTTAAACCTCACAAATGGCTGCAGTGGGCACCCTGTGAGTTGGGGATGTCTGGTTGATATTCTTACCTTCTTCTTGGGGACGTGATTAAAGCAGGGGAGGAAGAAGGAACTTCTCTCTCATTGGCTGACAAGATCCTGGCAACAACACAGTGGTAGCTGCACTCTTTGCAACCTTTTACTAGTAGCTGTTGCTTCTGTTCTCTGGAATCTCTTTAATCCTAGGATCAGACACAAAGACCGAGCTCTGGGCCCATGATCCTAGTTTGTCCTTGAAGTATGAGGCTGGTGACTGGAGTAACTCTGTTTCTGACTTTGGGTAAGTGTTCTGTGTCTACCAAGGGATGGCGTTGAGGCCAAGGGACCTTGAAGGGTGATTCGCTGTCTGCTCCTCTCCTGTGCTTTATCCAGCGTGCTAGGGTTAGAATAGAGAACTGATCTATGCCTTTGTCTAGGAAGCACAAACTTCTACATGATTAAAACATAGCCATGATCCCAAAAGAGACCTTAGCAGTATCCAGGTTGTAAGGAATCTCTGGGTTTACTGAGCCAAGGACCCATGGAACAGAGCCTGCGGAGTCTCATTCTTGGCCTGTATCTTTGGTCTCTATAAAACGAACACCAATGATGTTTTTGTGTTCTAGCAGGACATAAATAAAAGCTGGAGTATGGGGTAGGGCCAGATAGTAATGAGAGTTTTGTATCCTTCATCCATAGAATTACAGTAATTTGTGGTCAGGGGCTAATTTGGTTTTCTTGACTCCTTAAGGGACTGTGACTGAGGCTAAGACCACCCAGCCCAACTCCATGGATTATGCTGAAGGAGAAGATGTAAATCTGCCTTGTAACCACTCTACCATCAGTGGAAATGATTATATACATTGGTATCGGCAAAATCGCAGTCAGAGTCCACAGTATATAATTCATGGCTTACAAAGCACTGTGAACAATAGCATAGCCTCTCTGACCATCGCAACAGACAGAAAGTCCAGTACCTTGATCCTTCCCCAGGTCACCCTGAGAGACTCTGCTGTGTACTACTGCATCATGAGAGGCACATTGGGACAGATGGGGCTGCACCTGTGCAATATCTCCCTGGTGGTGGGGGTGGGGCAGGGAGGCAGCTGCCATGGAGAGCAAAACTAGATTCATCTAGCAGGAGAGCCAGAGAGCAATAAGAAAGTAGGAAAATGAAGGGAAGGAAAAAGAGTGAAGATGGGTAAAGAAAAGAAGAAAGACAGGATGAAGGGTGAGAGGACAAGGAATAAGCACTTCATTTGTGGATGTGGCTGAGAAGAATTATGAGGAGACTAAGAATCATAATTCTAATGTAACATTAAAGTGAAGAGGTATTAATACTTTGTCATGGCTCCACCACATGTCAATAAAATGCTGGTTTCAGTGTGTTAGTCTCAATATACAGGGTGAGGAAAACAATAATAATTCTACTTGTTCCAAAGATTTCTTTCATCTGGACCCAGGGACAAGTCCAAATTCTGAAACACATACTATTACAGTTGTTTCACTTACCAGAAACAAATTACCCTTTCTCTGAGAAAATCTGAACTGTTTTTTTGTTGGTAATCTAGAGCATGCATATTTGTGATGAAGAAAACTTTCTTTTGGAAAGAAACAAAAATTAAGTGGATATTAATTTATTTTTATTTGTTTACAAATCCTGCATCTCTAAAGAGTTTTCATCATTTTTTGATATTCCCTAAACAACACACAGATCCATCTCATGGTACAAGGCTCAGGCAAAGCAAAAGTGAAAGCCCATGGCTGTGTCTGCTTCATCTCCCCCAGCTCCCACTGTCCCTCTCAGAGAAACCAGTTCTGATAGTTTAAGGCGTATCATGCCAGCCTGTTTTCTTTATATATATATATATCTTTGCATATAAGTTGATGCAACTACATACACATTTACACACACACATACACATGTATACACATGCAAACAATTTGCCATGTACACTGGAGTTATTTGAATTTTTTTGCAACTTGCCTTTTGATTTTCATTCAATAAAGTGTCCTGGAGATCTTTCTACCATAGAAAAAGGTGGAGTAGTTCATTGCATTCTTTTTGATGCCTATTTAGAACTTTGAACCATTCCATCATTTAATTAATTACTCCCTTATTGATGCAATTTTTTTCTATTTATTTGCTGTCATAAAGAATATTGTCTTATACATTTTTGTAGATCCACTTTTGTATATATGTGGAAGTGTTTGTTTTAATGAGATTTCTGAAATTGGAATTGCTATGTCAAAGGAAAGGCACGTTTAAAATTTTTGGAGAAAGTGACAATTTGCCCTCCATATGGTTTTAAACAATTATACTCCAATCAACAGTAAATGAGAAGGCTTCTTTTATATCCTTGCACAAATTTAGAATTACTAGTATTTTTTGTTTTAACAATCCAAATATACTTTATCTGTATGCATCTTCCTGATTCCTAGTGCTTTCCAGCAACTTTTTCTCCGTATATTGGCACCTACAGTTCAACCGTGGTCACATGATTATTCCTATTTCTTTTGACCATTTTTCTATTAGGTTATTTTTCCTTTTATTTTTATTTGTAGGAATTATTTCTATATCTTCAATAGTTCTTTGCTTTTATATTTGAATATTTTATTCTAACATACCACCTTTTGTTTATTAATGTGGTTGTTTTCAATTTTTATGTTCTCCAATCTATCAGGTATTTATTTCTTTTTGGCTTCAAATGTCAGTATCTTTTTAGGAAATCCCTAGTTATATTATATCTTTTAATCTTCCTTACCATTTGGTGAAGAATTATTCTGAGATTTATGTTTCATATTAGAAAAGTAAGCCTCAAAGAGGTTTAAAAACTTGCCAATATTCACAGTCTTAATTAGTGTTAGCTCCAACTTTTTAACTTATTTTTAAATCTGAGGTTATCAAGCTCCAAAATCTAAGCATATGTTATTCAATTTTGCCTTATTGGAAGCAATAGTAAGAAGGAAACCCCCAAATAATGAATCAAATGGAAAGTCAGTGGAATGGATCATAGTACCCATCCCAGAAGATGATACACATTTTAGAGCAAAATGTCTAAATGTTAGAGTAGGAATTATGAGTTATGGGTTGAGAAAAGCAATGGTCACTAATCCTATAACGAGATAGTGCTAGCCCCCTAAATATTTAAATGGCAACAGAAATATGTGTTGATTGTAGAGAGATTCTGAAGCATCCTTAGCTCTATATTAGCCATGTGTTTTCCCAAGCAGAAAGGCTAGAGAAGAAATGAGTACATAAGGTAGAGAAAACAGGAGAGAGGAGCTCTGATCCTTTTTTTTTTTTTTTAAAGATTTTATTTATTTTTTTTTTCCCCCAAAGCCCCAGTAGATAGTTGTATGTCATAGCTGCACAGCCTTCTAGTTGCTGTATGTGGGACGAGGCCTCAGCATGGCCAGAGAAGCGGTGTGCTGGTGCACGCCCAGGATCCGAACCCCGGGCCGCCAGCAGCGGAGCGCACGCACTTAACCGCCAAGCCACGGGGCCGGCCCCTCTGATCCTTGATGTGAGTGGCGTTCAGGATATTCTTGGATCTTCACGGAGACTGAGAAATCTGTCCTGGTACGTAGGAGGTGTACATAAATGTAATTTGCTATGATTATCACACTTTGGAAATTGCTTTGATTCCATGAGTGAGAGATGAGGGAACAGATATTTGTACTCAAGTCTTAGGGCAGTGGGAGGTGCTAGCAGCAGTTTCTAAATATTAGCATATCTCCTTGGAGATCCCTCTAGTTACTTTCTTCACTCATTTCCTCTTCTTCACAAGCTTTGATCTCACTTTCCTTTCCTTCTAAGGCCATTCTCTACATCCCTATATTTAAAAATCACGGTCTTAAACATATTTTTTGTCTGTTTTGTTTACTGACCTACCCTAAGTAACTGGCACAGTACCTGACAAATAGTAGTGCACAATAAATATTTACTGAATAAATAAATACTCATGACTGAAAATTTTGCTGACAAATGCTAGAGATACAAGAAAATACCAGGGGCATGAGTTAGATCTTCTATAAAAATATAGGAAAGAGCTCAAGAATATCACATGCATATAGTAATGAAGATAGGAATACATTCCAAAATCCCTATTTATTCATGTACTCATTAATTCGTTTCTTCCTGTTTTCTTTTCCTCTTTCCTCCCTCTCTCTCTCTTTTCCTTCCTTCCTTTATTCCTTTTTCCAATCATTATTAGTAAAATAGGTCCCCCAAGTATTTTGTTAAGCTCTTCCTGTGAAACTTCAATTCAAAATTCTCTTTATCTGTGACATTCTTCATAATCCTGCCACCTGGTATAAATTTCTCCTTCCACTATTAAAATTATTAATACCTTGTGTTTGTCATAAGGTGGTTGATACCAGATATTTTGAAAGGTTAGAATGGCATTTAGCTAGAATCTCCTGTAAAGGGACAGGCAATTCCCCTAACTTTACAAAAAATGAAACAGAAAAAAAAAAGGAAAGACATTTAGACATCAGTGGATACTCACAATCAACCCATTGCCACAACTACAGGCCAATGAAGGTGTAAAAGGTACACATGATGATGCAGCAAAGTTACGCTCCCAGGAAACAGTGTTTGCCAATGCTAAAGTAGTGGACAGATTAAAAAAAACCTTTTCTTATATTCTTGTCTTTTTCATTCCTGTTCAGAAATAATCCTCTGCCAATCAAAAAAATCATGTGACTGTCCTTACATTGAATATTTTCTGCTTTAAAATATGTTGTTAAATTTATCTTCATAAATTACAAAATGAACAGGTAGTTTTTAACAGAACCATCATTAGTTCTATCACTAGTTTGACCATCAGAGATTCACCATTAGTAGATGATCTCACAAGAAAATAACAAGAGTTAAGAACTCTGAGCTCTGTTGGCACATTGTCTCTTTTGACTTTTACTTCCTACACATGATACAGATTGAATCAGGAAGAGACTGTTGGCAGTGCGCACTGAGGATTCTAATTTCCCACAAACTCCACCTGTTAAGCAGGTCTGAGAGACTGATGCTAAAGTTAGGAGAATATCTGATTCCTTCCATCAGAATTGCATGAAATAGCCAACACGCTAAATAATTTTCAAATTAAGTTGCCACCAGAAGTAGGTAAGAGATAAGAATTTTGTAAGAAACTAAGTAACAAGTGTACACACATATGGCACATGGAAAAGAAAATATCCTGAGCATAAGGAGGAGGAGAAAACTGAAAATTTATTTTAGTAATTAGAGCAAACTTTAGAAAACTGCATCATCAATGTAATAAATAAGTGATGACTTTAAAACATAAAGCAAAAATCTAAAAATAGAGACAAATGAAAGAAAAAAATAAGGTGAGCAGATGGGGATAGGTGATAAAATAAAATTTTGTGATAAAATTTATATTGAAACAGTATTACAATAAAAATTGAAAAAAAAAAGGATGGACTATTTGCCATGGGTAAATGGTAGTATTTTCAAAAAATGGCATTCAATAATTTTTCGTACGGAAAAAATATATTTTGGCCTTTATGTAATTACACATATGTAAATAGACTTTCAGACAGAGTGCAGGTCTGAATGTAAGAATAAAATACAAAGCTTGTAGAAGAAAATACAGAACTTTTTCATTACTTTGTGTTAGATAAGTATTTCTTAAACAGGACACAAAAATATTTAACCATCAAAATTGGACTATATTAAAATTTTCAGTAAAATTAAGTAATTTCAATAGTCAAAAAGATAGCCAGTGAATAGAAGATAGCTGCAACAAATGCTATTGTCAAAAGGCTCAGTTTAATTTAAAAACACCCTCAAATCAATAAGAAAACAAGCAAATTGATAGAAAAGACAAAAGTCTTAAGCAGACATTTCTCTAAAGAACCACAAATAAACATTTCATTTCTATAAGATAGAGAAGCAGGCATGACTAATCTGTACTGTTAGAAGTCAGGATGGTGTTATCCATGGGACAGTATCATCAAGGTCATAAAGGGAGCTCTGAAGTGTTGGTAAGGTTCTGTTTCTTGATCTGGATGCTAGTTATAAGGGTGTGCCAATTTTGTGAAAATTTATCAAGCTATAAACTTACCATATATTACACTTTCGTATATGTATATTATACTCCGATACAAACTTTAAAATCATACAGTTGCCTCATATTAATTATAAGGTGATATGTGAACTAAAACTAAAATTTCAGGTGTTTTTATTCTAGTTGTCTTTTTTTGTGCCTGAAATATTTGAGTAAGGACACATTTGTTAAACAAGCATGACTTCAGACCGTGGGTAAGCTCTGGCTCTGATAAAAGACCATAGATGAGAAATGTGGTAATGGTCTTTTCCCTCTCTCTGGGATACAAATGTAGGACTTTTGGCTTTTGATATATAGCCCAAGGAGACTAGCTATCAACATCTTGGATTATGAGGAAAAGTAAACAAATCTATTGAATAGGAAAGGATGAAAAATCTCTCAGGATACTTACATCTTATTGATCAGAACAGAGTATATGGTGACCCCAAGCTGCAAACGTCTGGGAAGGTATGTATTTTTATCTAGGAACATTGCTAACTAAAAGAACGTCAGGATGCTGTTAGTAAGGATGAAGAAGTAAATCTACTCTCTGTAGATGACAAGTAGTACCTGCCACAGCCTTACACATTAAAGGGCTCCCATAGCAGTGTGGCATGATATGTGTTCAATAATATTTGTTAGCAAACATCTTTGCCATAATTAACATTACCCCAGAATTTAGTGCATGGTTCCAGTTTGTGGTAATAGTGGGTAAGAGAGTTCATCCGATCTTTGGATTTGGCAGGCTGGTGAAATGGGAGAAGAATATGTCGATTGATGACATTTATAAAAGAGCTTTGGAATGATTGTCTTCAGACTCTGTATTGGATAAGGAAGCAAGAGAAGATAAGACAGGGATGATGTTCAGAAAGAAAGTAGAGGGGTCAGATACTTAAATTATCAGCAGACAGGAAGGCAAGAAAGAAGATTCACAATAACCTAAATAACAAAGTCTCCCAGCGCATTACAGCCTCCATTGCAGAGACCCAGGCAATTATTTATAAGCAATGAGTGCAGTGATCGCGGGGCCCCAGGGATAGTGCTCCAGGTGTTCCCTCTACCACGTGGGCTTTGAATGTGAGGTAGAGATACTTTTCTCTAGTGTTTCCATCTATAAATAGAAGCACATGCACGCTTTGTACTGTACTGTAGCGTAGTGTAATGTAATGTAGTGTATGAGAGCAGAATCCATCTGGACAGCCAGAATTTACTGATTTATGGCACTTGCTGACAAACTTGAGCACCAACTAGTCTTACTGTTTCCAGGTTACTCTGTGCTAGGAACCCTTGGAAGCACCTTCAGTCCTACCTGTGATTGACTCCTTCCAGAGAGGAATGATTCACGTAGGAATTTGTTTTATTTTCTAAATTGATCTAACTGCCTCTTATCTTCCCATGGAAATCTTTCCACTTTGGCCTCTATATCCCCATTCTATTGTAAACAAACATTCAACAGCCTCTGAAAATTCCTTCCACATGACTTCATTGAAACTTGACTGTTTGTAACACATTTTCTTTTTCTTGTCATTTCTCCTTATTCTCCCTCATCTACAACATCTCAGATTTAGAGATAGGAACAGCATTCTCCTCACCATGTCCCCAAAAACCGAGATTATGATCTGTGCTCCTTTGACGCTCAGGTCTTTCACCGCTACTTTTCCCTACCCCTTTTTCTCTATCACCTTTATAAACACCAGACACTCTTCCTTATATATTAAAGACTGAACACAGCTCAGAAGATTCCACTGTAAGGCACAATACCACATGACTTAAATGTCCATGTGGACAATTCAAAGAGAAGCCTGAACTCATCAACTTTAAACACCCCTAATTAGAATCCCTTTTAGCCATTAACTCCCATGGCCACACTTTAGAAAGATCTGGTGATCATTCTCCATGTTACATGCTGCTCCACCTCTGAAATCTCATGTCCTGTCTAAAATCTCCCATCCTTAGATTTTTACACTCAGTTTCTTCTACAGCACTTGTTCTTTGGTGATATATGATCATTTAGTCCCCTGATCCCTTTATAGTCATCTTATTTCTCAGAGGCTTCCTATCTTTTATTTTGTTATCTAAACACCTAAACTCCATGGCCCTACTTCAATTAATATTTAGTCATTAGTCTCACTGTTCTTGTCCCAATTCTGTGTCCTGTCAGTGATTTTATTAATTCTCAATCATGGATCAATATCCGCCTTCTTATAATGTACACTTCCTCTGTTAAGCAGAGTTCAAGATAATCACACAGGGGTGCAGACTGGTGTCACTGAAACCTGTTGTCATTTTCAACACTACCTAACTAACTAGGCCTCCAGTGTTGCCAGGAAAGTATTCTTTTTTTTTTTTTAAACAGTTCTATTTGTTTATTTATTCATTTTTTGTGAGGAAGATCAGCCCTGAGCTAACATCCATGCTAATCCTCCTCTTTTTCCTGAGGAAGACCCGCTCTGAGCTAACGTCTATTGCCAATCCTCCTCCTTTTTTTTTTCTCCCAAAGCCCCAGTAGATAGTTGTATGTCATAGTTGCACATCCTTCTAGTTGCTGTATATGGGACACGGCTCAGCACGGCTGGAGAAGCGGTGCGTCAGTGCACGCCCGGGATCCGAACCCGGGCCGCCAGTAGTGGAGCGTGCGCACTTAACCGCTAAGCCACGGGGCCAGCCCAGTATTCTTTTTCTCTATAATTCTCTCCTATCATCATTTCCTACAATAACTATTTCAAATGTTGTCACACTCCTCAGACTCCCTAACTCAGAATCTCCTCCATTCACTCTCTTGGGAGGCACTTAATTTCTATTCATAAGAACAAAAAAGATTCCATTAGAGATTAATAGATGTTTTAACTTTCTGCCTTCACACCCTGAAAAATTACTGAAATATACACAATCTTTTCCTTCTTGATTCCAATGAAATTGGAAATAACTGCTCCTCCTTGTCCCAAAACTTGGTCCTTCTGACTCTGGTCTGTATTCCAATCCTATCTGTCCTCAGAGCTTTGATCCATTGCTTATAGATCCTTTCCAAAAGCATGTAAATATATCCCGATATTTATAAAGCCTACTAATACCACTTCAACATCCTTGTCTAGTTAACACCATGTCTCTCTCCTCTGCTTCAGAGTTCAACCTGTTGAAAGAGATTTCTGTATTCAGATTTTCTGTTCCTTGTCTCATCTGCATGCCTCATCCCATTGCAGTTTAGCTTCTGCTGAAAAAACTCAAATCATGATTTTTGTGCTGTTAAAAATCAATGGACACTTTTTAGTCATCATCTCACTAGACAGACAATTCTTCAGCATTTGCTCTGTTGGACATTCCTTCCTTCTTAAAACTCCTTTTCTCTTCTCTTTCAGGACACCAGTCATTTCTGATTTGCCACTTACCTTTCTAGACTACTCACTGAGGTTTCTGTGCTAATTTTTCCACTGCCCATCCATTCAGTGTTTGGGTTCTTTGGGGATTGTCTTTAGTTTCTATTCTCTTCTGAGTTTTGCTCTGAGCGTTTGTCTTGCTGAAATCACATCTGCTTGTAAAGGGTGGTACTATATCATAGATAACATAGTGGGTGAGGAGCTGGGCTTGGAGTCTAACAGAATTAGTTCTAGTCCTTGTGTGTCCTTGAACAAATTATTTAACTTCATAAAGACTTGATTTCCTTTCTATTAAGTGAGGATAATATCTACTTTAAAGGGCTATAGTGCTAGTTTATCAGTGGTTAATAATGTGGATTCTTGAATCATACTAATGGGACAAATTCCAATTGTCACTTACTATGACATTGGACAATTTACATCCTTCATTCCATGCTTCAGTTTCCTTGTTTATAAAATGAGGATGATAATATGATTTACTTAATAGGATTAAATAGCGCTACTTAGTTCATAAGATTAAAAGAGCCTCTTAATAAGTAGACTCCCGAAAACACTCCTATCAGATGATAATGGTAAGAAATTTAAGCCTAGACAGGAGCAGGAAGGGGGTGGGGCACAAAAACCTTAAGACTCTGTTTGTTTCTATATTTGACCTGAAGAGGGCGATGTTGCATAACCTGGAAATGTCTCCTCTATTAAAGTTCTACCTCTCTCCTATGAGCTTCTTTACTCACAGCTCGTTGAGGGGCACATTTGGAGTAGGCTCAACACCAGGAGTAGCCACTGTCAAGGAAGCATCTCTTTGTCTAAACAGGGATCTCTTGAATCTCAGATTTTCCCAGTTGCAGAGACTCAGCATACTCTGGTACATTCCTTCCTGCTCCTTGGGAAAGATCTTCCAGAATACAGCTCTCAGCTTCCTCACTGCCCAGCCATGTTGTCAATGACCGTTCTGCTGCTTGGACTGCTCTTCACAGTGAGTAAGTAACATTGTATTCCATGCTCCTGCCTCCATAGAAGGAACATTGTCCCGACTAGAATTGAACAGAGACAGTGTCTCATTACAGGTAGGTCTGTCTGTCCCGGTCTCACTGACTCAGCATTGATGTTTCAGGAGGAACCAGAGCCCAGTCAGTGACCCAGCCTGATGACCACATCACTGTCTCTGAAGGAGACCCTCTGCAGCTGAGGTGCAACTATTCCTATGGTAGAGCTCCTTCTCTCTTCTGGTATGTGCAGTATCCCAGCCAAGGCCTCCAGCTTCTCCTCAAGTACATTTCAGGGGCCACGCTGGTTAAAAGCATCAAAGGTTTCCAGGCTGAATTTAAGAAGAGTGAAACCTCCTTCCATCTGTGGAAACCATCAGCCCATTTGAGTGACTCGGCTGAGTACTTCTGTGCTCTGAGTGACACAGTGACTGAGACTGCAGGGGGAGCTGAACACAAACCTGCTGAGACACAGATTTTCAGAGACTCAAGGACACGACCTGACCTGTTTTTAGAGGGTCTCTCATGTGATGAAAGTGAGCAGCGTGGGGAGCAGAGCCCTGGGGAGTTCTTGGCTCCTGAGGATAAACAGGAACTTCAACATGTTCCTTCCTTTACTACTGGGTCATGTTAAACAAGACCTAAAACAGAGAAACTTGTGTGGATATTCTCCTTCTACTTGGAGATACTGCATTGTAGAGGCTCAGGATTCTAATTAAATGTGACCAATACTGACTTCTGATGTTTTGCCTTCCGAGCTCACCTCCAGCATGCTCCTCCCACTACCTTTTGCTTTTCAATTGACAGCACCTCCATTCTTTCAGTATCTGTGGTCATAACTTCAGAGTTATCTTTGACTCTTATTTTTCTCTCACTGTTTACATCTGGCAAATTAATAATCAGAAACCTCATTAAATTGGAGTCAGGAGGCTGAAAGGGGGAAATTTATACCCTATGTCAATAGCAGAGCCCAACGGGAAGAAGAAAGGCTTCCTCTTCTTGACCAGTAAGAAGTTCAGCCAATGAGACACTGTCACAACTCAGCCAATGAAAAGCCACTACACATTGAACTCTCAATTCCTCCAATGGACTCTTTGTTTACAATGGCCCTCCTAACTTCCTCTTCCCCTCTATAAAAGAGTTTCTCTTCCCTTGCTGCTGAGGGACTTGCACCTGGCCCACCATGGTTGCAGACCCCAAATTACAATTCTGTTCTGATCCCGAATAAATCCATTTTTTCCTGGAGAAATAACTGGCTGTTTATTTGTTTAAGGTCAACACATCTAATCTGTCAAGAAATCCAGTTGGCCCTATCTTAAAAATTAACCCATAATCTAACCACTGCCACTATCTCCACTGCTGCCTCTTTGGGCAAGCCACTCTCATGTCTCAAATGAATTACTCTGACACCCACTTTAAATAAAATGACATAGATAGATTAAAAGTAAAAGTATGGAGAAAGATATCCGTGCCAACACTAATCTAGAAAGCCTATGTTAATGTCAGACAAATTAGACTTCAGAAAAACAAATCTTACAGAAATAAAGAGGGATATTACATCATTATAAAAGGTTTAATTTACTAAGAAGACATAACGATGTTAATGCGTATGCACTTGACAGCAAAGCTTCAAAACACTTGAAGATAAAACTGTAAAGCTGAAAGGAAAAATAGACAACTCTGCAATTACATTTAGAGACCTTAATGCTTTTGCTCAAAAAGTAATAGAACAAGTAGTCAGAAATCAGCAAGAATATAGCAGACTTGCACAACACTATCAACCAATATGAACTTATTGATATTTATGGAACACTCCACTAAACAACAACAGAAAGCAGAGAAAGCCATGCTTAGAAGGAAATTTATAACAGTAAATGTTTACATTGGGAAAAGAGAAAAGTCTCAAATCAATAACCTCATCTCCTCCTTGGGTGTGTCTCAGGTGACGATGTCCTACATAGAAAAGAAAAATCTCAGCAATCCAGGAAACCCTAGTCTGTATTGAGTTCAGACAAACTAGAGTGTTTCTGCCTATTACTGCACCAGGTACCCAGCTAGAAAATGTGCCTTTTACAAATTTTATTGCTTTTCTGTGCTCAATGATTAAATTGAGATCACTTCTACCCACATCAGATGTCACAATTCTGGAGCAAGTGACGAGCCTTCCTGTTACAGTAATGATCTCAGAGAGGGTACAGGAAAACTTTATTCCTTTATCATTTTAAAAATTGCCAATTACGAAGATGATCTGCCACAAAATGGATGCAGTTATACACAAGATGAATTACAACAGAACATTATGGGGTACCCTACACTACGTCTACATATTTTCACCCAAGGTGGGACATCACTAACTGTCACATGGAGCTATGTCACTGTGCTTTCCCTTAGCCTTCAAAGGGACAGTCCCAAGACTATCCAAGTCATGCAGTGGGTCAAGCCTAGAAACAAATAAGGCTGAGAGGGGAAACCATAACTTAGGCTAGGCCACAGGTTAGGGGGGACCAGCATCCCTGGAGCCCATAGGTACAGAATGGAGTGGATGTGAGGAATACATAGACCTTCTCCGTTGCGATGTGACCACTTTTCTGTTTACTCTTTGCTGAATGTGTTCAGTATAACAGTATAACAACATGCTGGCATCTCATTTAATTGTGAGAAGCATTATAGACCATGATAGAACCAAAAAAATCAGCTTTTCTGTATCATATTTGATCTGTAAGAGTTTGAAAATCAATATTTTTTCTGAGGGAGTATATCCGGTATATGGGAACTCTCAGTACTTTCTGCTCAATTTTTCTGTAAACCTAAAACTGCTCTAAAAAAATAAAGTCCCAGCTTTTAAAATATTGGTTTTTATATAAAGGCTACCAAGAAAAAAGAAAAGTCAATTCTACGAGCTCCATCTCACTGAGAATATTTACTATGAGCAGCTCAAATCATTTCCTAATTTCCTGCCCTGCCTACCCTCTTCACCTTTTTTCTTGGTGCTTCTCTAGTTGTGCATTTACTATGCAGCATGTATTATGCAAGACTATTGGCAGACATATGCAATTCAATTATAATCAAAACATGGAAAGTAGAAATAATCCCTGTTATGTAAAGCAATATAAGAAGTCATCTAAGAGGATAGGTTTGGGGGCCGGCCCGGTGGCGTAGCGGTTAAGTGAGCGCGCTCCGCTTCAGCAGCCATAGTGTTGCAGGTTCGGATCTCCAGCGTGCATTGATGCACCGCTTGTCAAGTCGTGCTGTGGCAGCATCCCATATAAAGTAGAGGAAGATGGGCCCAGATGTTAGCCCAGGGCCAATCTTCCTCAGCAAAAGAGGAGGATTGGCATCAGATGTTAGCTCAGGGCTGATCTTTCTCACTAAAAAAAAAAGAAGAGGGTAGATTTATGGATTGGATATACATGTGTCGAGCTCTCAACTCTGCCATCAACTGAACTACGGTAAAAAAGTTAATAAACATTTTAAACCTCAGTTTTATCACCTGTATACTGGGATAATAATAATAATAATAATAATCCCTTCATAAGTTGTTTTAATGATCAAACAAGAAAATATCTATTAAGGGCTTAATTCATATTCTAGCACCGTACAAACACAATAAATTCTTATAGGTAAAAAATGGATGCCTGGAAAACACAAATGACTTTGTCCATGATCAAACATCTAGTACATTATGGAGAGTAAACCACATTCCGAATATTCTTGGCTTTAAATTTAAGCCTGATATTTTCAACTTACAGTACCACTGGTTTATTAGCTTGCACACATGTATGAGGAGTATAGGATGGGCAGGGTGGAAGAAGGTAGAGGGGAAGGGAGAAAGCAGGGAGAAAAACTTTGAAACAATAGAACGCCTATCATATGTTCAGATATCCAGTCACACAGACAGATTGTCTCCTGATCCTGTTGAATACTGGGCAACAGACTTAATGGAGAGAACCCGGTACAACCTTCTCCAACCTTGCTTAATTTGTTGCCCTAGATCTAGTCCACACCTCTCTAAGGTTATAAACATCGTGTTCTTTACAGCTACTTCTTGTGCTGATGAAATGGAAAATCATTTCTGTCTGTCCTGCCACAGCCCTGATTATTAACTGGGGTCATAACATCTTTTCTTCTGCTATGACACCAACTATGTGCAAAGTTTTCTCTTTCTTCTCAAGACTGTGTGGAAGCCAAGTGGTAAGAGAGGAGATAAAGATAGTTAGATTTTCTCCATTATTCAATGGGTGAGAGTCTGCTTAAGTGAAGTGGGACACTGACAGTTTACTTGCTCATATCTCTTGCATTGTGTGAGCTTCAGTTCATTAAATCCTCAGTTTATAACAGCTCCTCGAGACTTTTATCTCTCCCACTGTCACTTTAAATAGGAGGAGGCTCTTTCCTGGCCCATCCTAATATGGGAGTTAGAAAGGAGTTAATGTGTGCCCCATATTATCACAGACTGATTCGTGGAATCAGGCCAGAGAGAATTCTGTAGAAAAATTCGGTGGTAGAGGCAAAAGTCAGAATGGGATGTGCAGCTGAGCCAGGAGATACTAAGCAGGAAAGGGTAACAGAGCCTGAATGCCCACACATGGGCTTACTTCTGTGTTACACCTCTGTAGACTGCAGGCACAACAGAGAACACAGGCGGTCCTAAGAAAAGATGGTCTGGATTGGGCATTGGAGACCTGCAGGGGCCATCAGAACTAAGTTTCTTCCAAAAGTCCCTTCCTCAGTATGTGACTCCCTGAAGCTCCTCCGTGTTGAACGAAGAATTCTCTGAAGGGGTGAGTCTTTCTCTCCTTATCTCTTCAATAATCAGGGCCAGCTTTTAGGGTATGTGTCGTCTGGGATCACAGATTCGGTCAGGACAAGTCCCAGCACCCAGTGCAGCTTCCATTCTGGTTGAGTGTGAAGCCAGGCCCCAGCTTGGCTCCTCTGCTGGGGATGAACGTTCACTGAGGGTCTGCAGTAACTCTGTGCTGTGGCTCTTCTCTAGTCCTGGAGCAGCACGCACATCCCAGCCTCTCCCTGCAGTCACCCAGGGTCTACCTACAGGCACAGCTCAGCAATTAATAAAAGCATGGTCCAGGAGTGATAGCTTCCCTTCCAAAGACTGGATTTTCTGACTCAAGGATACAAGAATCTGTGGCAAATGACATGGCCTCTATTTCAATTGTCACAGACGGAAAGTCCAGCAACGTGGGCCTGCCGAGGATGAACCAGAGAGATGACTGTGCTCTGAGAGACACACAGAGTGACAGGTGAGGCTGCTCCTGTGCCATAGCTCCATGACATGGAAAGGACACAGCCTGGGAAGGCAGTTGAGGAAAATACACACAAAATGCTTTCCCAAGGTCAGAAGACTTGTTCTCTTTCTTTGACAAGAATGCCCAGTTGGGTCACACTTCCTTGGTCAAGTGACCAGGTAATAATGATAACGATGATGACATTAAAATCCTTCATTTAACATCACTCTCATTACGAATAAAGAAGGAACAAATAAGCTAAGAGTGTGTAATTCAAGAAATCAAAAGAAAAACAAAAGAAACCTAAGTATGGAAATGGTATTAATAAATGCACAAGCATAACTTGATGAGAAAGAAAAATAGAATTGAAGAGTGATTTTTTAAAAATTGGATCCTGAAAAAAATAAGTAAATCAAAAAATAGAAGACACAAGTAAACAATTTAAAATGAAAAAATGCCAGATAATCAAAGATACAGAAGAAAAAATAATTTTTCATAAATATCACTTTTAACATTTAAATAAATTTTAAAACCTTGAAATGATGGAAAAGTATATATATATACATCTGTGTGTGTATTTTTTATGTATATATAAATTTAGTTTGCTACTATTTTGCTATGTTAATTTATATTCCCTTTCTCCTTGTGTGTTTATCCTTCCTTCTGTTCAAGCAGGTGGTGTCTCTGTGCTTCAACAAGTAAGTGATGATGTCTGGCAAGAAAGCTGTGTTTGTCTAGAGGGCTTTCTGGCTCATTTTGAAAAATCTGAATTCATTAAGAAAGGTATAGGGTTTATGGAAGTGGTAGATTAGAAGAGAGTTTGTGGTAGGAAACAGGAGGAGAAAGTGGCTTTTCCAGGAGAGAAGAGCGGGGTCTGCAGGTCCTGGAACAGCGGGGGGCGGGTCACTGTTTCTTGATAATTTTCTAAGAATTAGTAAGACCTAGCACGGGAAGGCTGTTTGGTGACTTTAGGAGGAGATCCCAGCCTTGGAAAAGATTCTTGGGGCCCCATAAACCTGGAAAACGGAAGACTTCTACTTGGAATACCCCTAATGGAAAGAGTTTACAGTACACTGGACAGTATTTTTAATATTTATGAATTCCCCCCAGGAGGGTCATGTTTGTGTTTCTACCCACAGACCTCAGTGACACCATTTATAGTTAAATTGGTTTGTGTGAATGATTACTGGGCAAAGAGTGGAGCTTGTCTCTGATGGTCTTCACAGCCACACACACAATTCTGTGTCTTGAAGTATAAGATCTCAACAGTTCTTAACTTGAGAGCATCTTAGGCTTGGATACTTGACCAAGACAAATGGAGAAGACCTTGGGGTCCTCAGCTCAGATCTTGTGGCTGCACCCTGGCTGTGAGCACAGAAGCTGTCAAAGACTTTTCCCAACAGGCTAAGAGATGTAGCATGGTCACGCTCATTTGGGTTATCCAGGGTTCTCCATAAGAAAGATATTAAAAGGATGCAAATTCTGTAGTGAGATCAGACTAATGTGTCTAATGTTGTCTTGCCATCAACAGGGAGCTGTTCTTGATCCCTGCATGCCAAGGGGGAGGGAGATGAAAGTCCCTATTCCTGTTTCTTTTTATGCTTTAACAGGTAGAAGCAGAAACCCAGGAAGGACTGCCAATATCCCGTTTGTAATAAATTTAAATTGTGCTGAAAAGGAAGAGAGAAACCAGGAGCTACCCTTACGAATAAGGAGGTTCAGAGCTTCCTCTACATTTCAGTCTCCCAGTCTGAGGCTCAACCACCTGCCTCTGTGTTCTGTGTTCTTTTGGCACCTGCAGCCTGTCCCCAGTCCTGCTCCTGGGGTTGTGACACCCAGCATCAGGGCAGCAAACTTGTCCTCAACAGGTATTTTGGAAAAGCAATCTCAGTGAATCAAATATTTTAATAGTCAGGAAAAATTATCTCAAAATGCAAATGTATAGCATTCAATAATACAGCTGTACCTTAATATGAACTGTTATCAGCTTCTCTTCCTGTGTATCAGGCACGTCAGTAACTCAGTCTACCCTCTCTATTTTTGACGTTATATGATATGACACTGTAGGTCACTCAAGCCTATACACTGAGTTGTAGTAGTGGGTTTTCATAGTTTCCTATCCCCTAAATTTTGGTAATATTTCCTTATTTCCTTCCCCTGCATGAATGGGGCCTGCAAGGTGAATATTCCACACACACACACACACACACACACACACACACACGCACACACAGATTTAGGCCTAAATCTCAATAACTCCTATGGGGTAAATACGATACTGATCTCTCTAATTTATGGTTACTGCTGTTCTAGTTTCTTTATTTCATCAACGTGGACATTTCTTTCTTTGTCCTTTCTCACTTTTTTCCTTTTCTGCCTCTTTGTGGTGCCCTGACATGAGCAGGCAAGAGGAAACTGACTTCTAACTCTGGTCTGTCCATCCCTCCTGTGTGATCTTAGACAGGCTTCCACTTCTATCCCATGGGGACAGACTCAGCTACTCTACCTCTCACAGGGTTGTTCTAAAATATCTTCTACCCGTTTTTTAATTGGGTTGTTAGTTTTTTTGTTGTTGAGATGCATGAGTTCTTTATATATTTTGGAGATTAACCCCTTATCAGATGTATGGTTTGCAAATATCTTCTCCCAATTGTTAGGTAGAGACAGAGATTGGATTGGTGGTTACCAGAGGGGAAGCAGGGAGGGAGGAGAGCGAAAGGGATAATTCGGCACATGTGTGTGGTGATGGGTTGTAATTAGTATTTGGGTGGTGAACATGATGTAATCTATGCAGAAATAGAAGTATAATGATGTACACCTGAAATTTATACAATGTTATAAACCAATGTTACTGCAATAAACAAAAAATTAAGAAAAAAATTGAAGGGAACCTAATTGAATTGTCAGCTGATAGATTGATAAAAATATTTTTGATGATAAAAAATAAATAAAATATCTTCTAAAATAGAGATGTCCATTTATCAAATAATATGAAACTAATAAAGAATTATATAAATGATGGGATGAACCTCATTGTATGGATGAAGTAAAACGTAGACTATTTCTGAATTGGATTGTATATTAAACTGCAATACAGTCAGGGGTTGCTAAAGATGTACAGTTATTCATATAAAACAGACTTGGAGAGAGTTGCTTTGATGAGTTAACCAGGAACACAGGCCAGTTGATTAATTTATAGCACCTGTGAACTTCCAGGGACATTAAACTCCAGATTTCAAAGTTCAGCTCTAGTCCTTTGCACTGTAGTCATCTTAAAAATTTTAGGATTATGTAAAGCTACTTGTTATAAATTGAATAAAATAAAAGGTATTTTCCTTGGAATGAGAAGATGCAATCTCAGCCTTGGGTAAAAGGGGATAGAATAGATTTTCCCAGGCAGAGGTCAGGGAGATAAAAACAGAGGATATCCCCAGCATGCACATTACAGACATGAAGGAATAAAAATATCTCAATGGTTGAGTTAAGGAAGTGGGTCAAGGAAAGAATATCCACAGCTGCTTGAAGGGGAAGTACACTTTAGAATATCTATAAAATTCCAGGGAGTTATAATATGTGAGTGCATGTATTTATCTCTTGGATCCACCACCCAGCTTGGACGCACATTTATTCCCCACAAACAACACAGTGATCTGGGGTGTTCCTGTACCACTTTTATTTCATAGCTTCTCACAGTTTGACGTGGATCATGTGGGGATCTTGTTAAACTACAGATTATGATTCAAGAGGGCCTGAAAGTCTGCATTTTTAACAAGCTTCCAGTTGATATTGATGCTTCTGGTCTTCCAACCTCTTACAGCAAGGTTTGCAGTATCAGGAGGCAGTATTCTAAGGTGGTTAAGTTTGTGCATTCTTTAGCTGCACTGTCTGGATTTGAAGCCTGGCTCTGCCAATTACTAGTTACATGATCTTGTGAAGTTTAATTAACTTGTCTGTGCTTCCATTTCCTCATCTGAAAAAAATGGGAATAATATTAGCTACCTCCCAGTGTTGTTGGGAGGATTAAATGAGTTGATTTATAGAAAGTGCTTAGAAGAGTTGATAGCACTGCTAGTTGTATATATAGTTTATCAAGTTTACCAAATCAAAAATACCTATGTTTTGACCTAATTGGATACTTTGTACACCAGTTGATTAAAAAGAGAAAGGTGACTAGTTGGATTTTGTGTATTTGTCCCACCTCTTCACATAACCTTGTCACAGGGCAGAACACTCACACAGTCAGGGTGTTTTTCCTTTAGGATGAATGTCGCTGATGACGGTGATGTGTTCCTGTATTTTTCTGGATAAGGACCCCGCTGGGCCTTTTGCTAAGTGCCTGTTGAGGATGAATGGGAGGAGTAGAGATGAATCACCTAAATAGGGAATCATCTAAATAGGTCGATTGAGACACAATCCAGTTTATCTACATAACCTCAATGTATCCTCAAGACATACCCATGGAATAAGGAAACTATTACATGAGTGAATTAAATAAATTGTTTGATGTGACCTAGCTGGTAAATAGCAATGATGCAGTTTTAATCTAAGTATGCCTAACTCCAACATCAGATCATTTAGTCAGAATTTATCACTCTTCCACCAAAATATTTTGTGTTAAATTTTTTTCATATTCTATATTTTATCTGTTTTGATGAGTCCTGAGTGCTACTGAGGAGTTTTGAGACACCGAGAAGAGGCTTACGCAGAACTGGCGCCTCGAACCCAGTTTCTCTCCACCACCCTCACCAGCACTGGTGGCTCCCGGGGGAGGACTCAGAGTGAAAGGACAGTTGTCCACATGGGCCAAGGCGCTCACACTGCCTGTTTCTGAGGGACTCAGTGTTGTGATTGGTGGCTCCATTTAAATTCTGAGAAATGGAGGCAATATCCCAGGGGTCGACAGTTGACTCCATTACTTTCATCTCTAGCCAGGCCTCCAAAGGGCTATTCTGTTTCTCTTGCTTCTCGCTTAGCTCTACATCTGCGTGTAAGGGCAAGTGGGCAAGTCCCCCAAGAGTGAATTTTTGTTGTGCTGCCTCTCTAAGCCTTGAATAAAGTCTTTCTCAATGGCCTAATTTTTAGCACAGTTATTCCATCTCCTATGTTTACCTGTAGTGCTAGTGTAGATCTTTTCTAATTCATTACTTTTAAAAATCGTTTTGAAAATAGCACCTTCTGATTGTGAGGACCTGGAAGACAGGGACCATGTCTTGTCACGTTTATATCCCCCAAACCTAGTCCAGTGCCTGAAACTTTGTTTATTGAATGAGCAATGAGTTGGAAAGTCAGATCCTGGAGAAATGGTTTGCTCTCATTCAACTAAGAATGAAAGTAGTGCTTTTTTACCTGTATTCCTGTGAAGCCACACTTCTTCTCATTATACACTGAGGGAGGTAGTTGTGCTGTTTAGTATAACTGGAGTTGATTCTCCTTTTAATACAGTCATGCATTGCTGAACGACGAGGCTGTGTTTTGAGAAATGCATCACTAGGCAATTTCGTCCTTGAGCCAACATCATAGAGTGGACTTACACAAATCTAGATGGTATAGCCTACTCCACACCTAGGCTATATGGTACTAATCTGATGGGACTACCATCATATATATGGTCCCTCATTGACTGAAATGTCATTATACAGCACATGACTGTAAATGATTACAGACACATTCCTTTATAATGGGTACATTTATGAAAGAAACATTTCTTCAACAATCGACCAGAGTTAATGTGATTCCATTTCACTTCAGAATATGAATAGCTAAATAGTGTGACAATTCTGTCAGACATTGTGAATAGTATAGCTCATGAGAAAAGGGTGATACAGTACAACTCAAGAGTACTTGATGGAGCACAGTACAGCAGGGAAGGAGAAAAAACGTTCATCAGGACAGCTATCATCCAAAAGAATATCTGACCAACCTTGGGAGCAAGGGCTGTTAAGAAAGCTCTTGGGAGTTTTCTTTGAGACTCTATGGCTTGGCTTCAGTTGAACTATGAGTTTGACGAGTTCTAGAAATGCAAGAAATGGAGCCATAGGACAGTTCACAAAAGTCAGATGATGGAAAAATGCAGCCCAATCTGGCTCATTTTTGGATTGCTCTAATACCTACAGAATGAAAATAAAAATCTGGAGTACAGTGACTATACAGCAAGATTCTAACCATTCTAAATACCTGTAAATCTGCCCCCCCCCAAAAAAAATGTTTCTGGTTGCTGGGTGGTGTAGAGGGAAGGACTTCACTTCTGAATTTCAATTATTAGGTCACGTGTTTGATAGGGTAGATTCTAGCCATTTGGTTTTAATTATCATGTAGTCATATGGAGTTGAGGAAAATTGAACAATAGTAAAAACTAAATTTAAAAAATCATACTTCCCTCATTATTACAGCATCCTGCGCTAGATATTTGAGGGCAGACTTGGGAACTTAGGAGCCACAGAGCTTTGATCTCTAGGGCAGAGCCATCTGCTCTTATAAAGAGGGAAAGATCTTACAAAAGAGGTTGTTAAGGTGAGCAAATAGTTCATTGAAAGCATGTCCTTCAACACAAAAAGAAAGAAGAAAAAGAAGAGATGGGAAAAGCAAATTCTTATTATTCGTGATTTCTTCTAGGTCTTCACAAAAACTTTTCTTAAAGATTTTAGAACCAAATTAATATACCTTTTTTTTCAATAAGTTGGTTAACCTTAGAGTGCCCTTAAAGCTCACTCTCACATAGCTTATTTCCAAGAGTAATAGATTATATCATTTGTTGACAACTCTTTGTTCTCTCCCACCCTTGCCCTGCTAACATTTAGTCAGAGTATATTTCCTGTACTTCCCCACAGTGTTAACTTTGGATTTGGCAGTATGACTATCTTTGAACAATGGAATGTGATTGGATAGGAAATACGCCATATCAAAGCAAAAACTAAATATATTCACATAGTTTGGTTCCTTTGTTTTTTCCCCACATGTACCAGATAGTGGTTGTTCTTTCAGCTTTTATCCCATAATGTGGAGCAAAGCCAATGTCCAGAATGAATTGACAACTCATGGGAGAAGACCTGAATCCACTTGTAGCCAGAAGCGGAGCCTCAGAGTGTCAGAATTGCAACTGAGTCACAACTAACACACCATGGACAACTAATTAAACTTTGTTCTTGTGAGCCACTGAGATTTTGAGGTTGTTTGTACTGAGCATTACCGTAGTCAAAGTTGACTGATACACCAAGTCACGTCAATTCTATCTTTTAAATATTTATCATATTCAACTACTCCTTTTCATTCCCCTTGTTACTATACTGGCCTTGGTTCTCATTATCTCTCACCTGGTTGATTGGAATAACTTCTTAGGTGTGTTCCCTACTTCTTAGCTCATATGTCTCCAATCTATCATCATCCCTGGAGTTAGCATTCTAAAACACACACCAGATTAGATTACTATTCTATTTTGGGACCTTCTATAGCCCCATATTACCCAAAAGTAAAAATCAAGGTTTGTTTGATCGTCTGTAGTCTTACTCCAAGTAACGTTTCATGCTCATCCCCATCATTAACCCATGATTTCTGAACATCAACCATATCGAATGAGCTCACACTAATCTTTTCTTCTTTTATTTATTATTTATTTCTAAAGTTAGTAAAATCCTACTCAATCTTCAAGATACAGTAAATGTCACGTTTACTTTTAAAAAGCTTTTGCAAGTTACCTAAATGACATTTATTTGCCCTCGAAGCTCTTTTAATGCTTTGTACATAGTTCTGCAATAGCACATATCTACCACATGATGAATATTTTTTGGTTCTTAACACTTAAATAGTCCAAGTTCCTCAAGGATAGGGGCTCTTTCATGTTATTCTCTTTAATCCCAGTTGTTATCACTATCTCTGACATACAAGAAGCACTCAGTACAAGGGCCTACAGCTTGACCACAGTGTACTTTTAATAAGTGCACTGATTAATGAGACCTGGTTTATGCTTAGGTGGGCTGGAAACATTATACTGTAGGGACACATGAAGATGCCTCTACTCATTATATCCCTCAGGCCAATCCATGACTATATTTCCCTCCCTTACATCTGGAAATTCTTACTTAAACCGTAATCCCAGGGAAGAAGACATGCCCCCACCCATGCTGTTCTGGATTCCATCCACCTTTGTAAACCACAGCAGGGCTCTTATTCTGAATGAAGGTGTCAGGAGATTTGGGCACTAAAAGAAGATCCTTCCAGATTCCCAGTCAGTGTAACGGCTAGGACAGTTATTCCCAGTGTCAGGGAAAGTTTATTATCAGCCCTATCTTGAAGATAAATCAATAACTCCACTTTGGAGAGAAATCTATTTTTATGTCTAAAGGCCTTGTGTTATGGGATGCCTCAAAAAATCAGCCCATATCTTGTGATCCTTAAGCAGCCCTTTTATTGTTCTCATCAGCCTGAAAGGGTTAAGAGTGACCCCTCATTTTTAAGCCCTAACTGAGGAAACTGGATTCCCGCACACTCTACTTAGAGCTAAAAATTTTAAAAAGAAAAAGCATAGGCATCAGCGTTATCCCATTTGGGATATTAACAAATAGCCACATGGTGATCACAATTATCTTTACTAATGAATATGAGCAGCAGTTAAAACAATTATGATGTCATTTACCCAAGATTTGTGGTATTTGAACACACACTGCACCCACACCACAATATCTATATACTTAAATCACTATATTAATGCATATACACACATACTTTTACACATTAGTGCAATAATTTGTTAACTACGTATTAATGTTTTTCAGCCTAGTAATTGCTAGGGTCACAAAAGTGAAAACGGCACAATCTTTTCATCAAAGAACTTGTAGGTGAAGCTAGCAAGTGCAATCACAACACAGTATGTTGACGACTTGGATAGTCATGAACCAGGGACCTAACGCAGAGTAACACAGTAGGATATCAGAAAAATGTTCTAAATTAAATAATATACAATAGGGTTATTCATCTTTAATTTGGTAAAAATAGGTTTATGACAAGGTACTTACCCATGCCATATGACCCAGAAAATATAATATAGTTTCATGTACAAAACAACACACACATACACTTACAAATACAGTTTACGGACACCAAGCTGCTCAACATGCTTGTTGAGGGTACCAGAAATGATAAGATAATATTTCCTTTATCTTCTGTTATGCTGGCTGAAAACAATTATTTTTAAAAGAACATATTTTCCACTTCTGAATAAGGTCGTTAGACTCTACTTAATTCTTAATACCTGTGCATACCAAGGGAAATTGGGAGAAACAGAAGCGTTATTGAAAATAGTTCACTCTTCTCTCTCTCCACAGGAGGCGAGTATTTTGAAAGGTGAAATCCTTCCCAGAGTCAAAGCAGAGTTGGAGGCTGGAGGAGGGGAGGGTGGAGGGTGAATGATCCAATTGGCTGCCACACAGAGGCCTCTGCCTTTTTACTTGGATCAAAGTGGGTGGCAAGTGTTCCTCTAGCCCAAAAAAGCCTCTTTCAGGAGAGGATCTTCCAAGGGCAGCTAAATTCAGTGACCAGGACCACCACGTGATAGGAAGAAAAGATGCTCCTGAAATTCTCAGTGTTGATCCTTTGGATTCAATTGCCATGTGAGTTTGAGAAGTTCCCAATTATATTAACAGGAAATTCTAAAGAGTTTGAAAATCCTTGAGGGTGAGTTATTTTATGGTAAAGTCTGAAAGGAAGAATTAAAGAAGGAAGGAAGAAAGAGAGAGAGTGAGGGAGGGAGAAGGGAGACAGGAGGGAGGAAAAAGTTGTGAAAAGTCCCTAATTCTCTTCCCTGGTGCCTTCTTTGTTTCTGAACAGGGGAGAGCACCCAGCAGCTGGAGCAGAGTCCTCAGTTTCTAAGCAGCCAGGAGGGAGAAAATTTCACCGTGTACTGCAACTCCTCAAGCGTTTTTACCACCATTCAATGGTACAGACAGGAGCCTGGGGAAGGTCCTGTCCTCTTAATGACATTAACTAAGGGTGGAGGAATGAAGGAGCAGAAACGACTAAAGGCTCAGTTTGGTAAGGAAAGGAAAGACAGCTCCCTGCTCATCACTGCAGCCCAGGCTGGGGATGCAGGCATCTACCTCTGCGCAGGGGCACAGTGCTCCTGGGGCAGCTGCTGCCAGCACCCAAACCCTGATGCAGGCCCCCAGTCACGCTGCTGCCACATTCCTCCAGCTCCTCCTCATGTACCTCTTGGTATGAACAATGAAAACAATCTCAGCCCCTCATGGAACCCTTTTTGATGCTTTTCCAGAAAATTTCCCACATACACTGGAGAAAAACGTCCCTCTCTTACCAGACAAACTTCTGGAAACGTAGCTCACTGTTAGAACCAGCAAAAATAAGTGTCTACAGCTGTCCAGAGTAGGCAGTGGGGTGATGAAGAGAGTTGATGTGGAGGGACACATGGAAGATATTAGACAGTGTGCATCAGAGTTGTGATTGGTCGTTCTATTTTCCAAAAGACCACAGCCAGGAATGGTTAGTACAAGGGGTCAGAAATGGATGATTTCCCAGTTTTATTCTAGTACTCTGGAATTGATAAAACTGCTATGTTCCCAGTCTACTAAATTGGAGTATAGTAGAAAATAATTAGAAGAAAGTGCTACTTTTTTTAACAGAAAGATGCCCAAAGTGTATTTCAATAACATCCAACTGTGATCCCAAAGCAATGTCCCCAGTTGGTGATTCTGAAAATGCTCAAACATTAGCTACAATAGCCTGTATCTGCACAGGGTTTGCTTGGGGATTATACTTTCAATGGCAGATATCAAGAATTTCAAGTTTTCAAGGGTGAAGACGATAGAATTTGACAGTTCCCTCCACCTGGCAGGCCCTCTGCTGGCCTATTTTATGCTTGAAGAATTCTTATTCATTCTCTAAAGCAAGATGATCCACTGCAAAGCTCATGGGTTTTGGAATCACAATAACCCAGGTTCAAATCTTGTCTTTGCAATTTTCTATCTCTGTGTCCTTGGGTAATTATTTATCTTCTTCTACTCTTCCTTATAAATACATGTTAATAAGAACACGTATCTTGCTGAGTTTCTGTATTAAATGAGATAAAATATACAAAATTATATGAAGTCCCAGGTACAACATACGTACTCAATAAATGCCCCTGTAAATAATATTATTATTGACACCTCTAAATAGATGTTACCCCTACTGTGAAATTTCCACTGACTCCTCAAGGAGGAATGAGTTCATCTTTGTCTAATATTCTGAATCCCCACTTTAGTAGTCAGGAAGGCAGACCCTGTGAGTTGCCAACATCATCACCATTCTCTTCTGCTTCCTTCTTTACAGAACTCTCGATTTTGATTTGGGCAACTATATCTGCAGATTAAAAATATATATTTATCTATATTACCTTTCACATCCTTTCTTACAACTAAGGGTTGCATATAGCACTGTTCTGACCAATGAGACCTAATCAGAAACCTGCTAGGAATTTCCTGTGATGTTTTTGCTCTCCTGGTCCAGGCATCACATTTTCCTGTCCCCTTTTCCAACTTTTTTCTTGCTGAAACATGGAAGTGACAACTTTACCACAAAGGAAAGCACCAGCAGAATCCCTTCCCCAGTCCCATTCCGGATCATCCTCTAGATGCCAAGTCAAATCCCTTCCCAGATTTGTCTTTCCATGAAAAACTTTAATAAACCATTATTTGGTTGAGTTTTTGTTGCTTGCAGCTAAACACAGCCCTAACTGTGGTAGGATTGACATAAAATGGCTTTGCGATTCTCTGTGACCACGTGTAAGTGCAGAAAACAAGATATGAACAAAGTGCCATGTTTATACAAAGAAAGGATCTGCATTTATATTGATAGTATGTATTTCTTGAAGTATTAATGTTCCTACAATTTTTTATTAAGAAAAACTAACCTTACCTTTTATTCAGAGAGGCCTCATTTTAAAATTTCCATCGATTTCTTACATTCATGGGAGGTATGGAATTGTTTTTCATCCTAAGTCTTTTAACCATAGAGAACATAAATTTCCATGCAAATAATTAATAACTGTAGTCTTATATTTTTCTCACTTTTAAATTCTAAAGGTTATTTATTTTTCTTGTATTTAATCTCATATTACCCCAGTAACCTACTCCAAAGGCATCTCCTGAAAGTCTTATTACATGGAGCTCCTTCATTTTGAAGGTTGTAAGGGCAAATATAAATTAAAAATAAGAAAATGAATTTGAATTTTATCTCAGGTATAAAAAGAGAAAAACACTCTCCTCCTCTCTTTTCTTAGAGTATTTACTTCAGAAAACTCGTAATCATGAATTCTTTCTCTGTCCTTTGAGATGTATGTAAATCTTCTAAAAAGCTAAATAAGCCTCTTGCCATTTTTACAATCCAGGAATGTGGAGAATGTTCTGTAATTATGCAGTGACAATTATGTTTTGAGTAAGGAAGGAGTGGAGAAAATCATGCTTCCTTTTATAAAACTGAGCATCTTCTGAGGGTTTCCTGTGTCCTTCAATTGTCTTTCTGATCAGGTGTGAGAAGCCAAGAAATGGAGCAGAGTCCTCAGTCCTTGATCCTCTAAGAGGGGGAGGACGTTACCCTCAACTGCAGTTTCTCAAAAACTGTACATTCCTTACAATGGTACTGGCAGAAGCATGGTGAAGGTCCTATCTTCTTTATGATGTTAATGAAAGATGGAGAAGGGTTATGACAAAACAGCCGTCACACTAAATGAAGAAAAGCATCAAAGCTCTCTGTTCATCAAAGCTCCTCAGCGCAGTCATTCAGGCACCTGCTTCTCTGGAGTAGAGACACAGTGATACCCAGGCCCCCAAAAGCTGTACTCAAGCCTGAAGCTGGGCCACCGATGCTCTCCTAGCTCAGGGCTCATATGGGGCACTTAGAAGAAGGCTCATCCACAAAAACAGAGAAGCCTGAAGGAAATTCAATTGCATCAAGAAATAACGTAACAAGTGGGCCATGCTCTTAAGATTGTATCTTTTTAAACATATTTTCTTGATAATTGTGTAAATGCTGGGTAGGTAATTATATAATTGCATGGTAGGTCACTTAGATTGAGAAGAAGTCACATAAATTTCAGTTTTCAAAACCAGAGTGAACTATATATGTGAATTATTTTGTGTCTGTATTCCTGCCCGAGAATGAAAAGTACTGGCACTGGCAGAAGCATGGCCAGTGCTAGGTGTCTTCAGCTTCTCATTAGAAAGATAGTGAAAAAACAAACAAACAAAAATGTCTTTAGTCTGGTTCCTTGTGAGGCATCAGGATTGTACACGGTTACATCGATAATGTCACTTACCTTGAGAGGTCACTAGCAATAATTTTTTCCCAAGATTTTCAACATCTGTTTTGGAGAATGTCATGGAGAGCACTTCCACTTTTAGACTCACCTCCACGTCTCTTCTCGCTGTGCTTTATTCTGGTCTGTTTTCAGCTTTTCTTGGGGTACTCTGAGTTATCAACATGATACTTTCTTTTACCGATTTGTCCAAATATGCAATGGTCAAGATCCTTCCTCAATTGTTCCTCTACATCAAACCCATCAGAACACTGGCATGTAGTACGTGCTCAACAAGTTTGGATTGATTATTTATTCATAAGAATTTAGGATGACAGAGAGGAAAATAATGCTTCTTTATTAGAGAAGTTAAAATACACAAATGGAACCATAGTCATTGATCTTCATTACACAACCAAAAACTACTAGGAAAGTATGACTCATAGTCAAGAAGAAAAGCAAATAGAAATTGACTCTGAGATGGCTTCAGGTCTTAAATTGGGCAGACAAATATTTTAAAGCAGCTCTAATAAATATGTGCAAAGAACTCAAATAAAATGTATTCAAAAAACTGAAGAAAAATATATTCTTAGTAAGTGAACAGAAATGAAAACTCAGCAGAGAAATAAAAACCGTAAAAAAGAAACAAGTGGAAATCTTAGAACTTAATAGTGTAATAACAGAAAAATTCATTGGATGGGCTCGAGAGCAGATTGGAGATGGAAGAAGAAAAAGTCCATAAATGAATGAAGAAACTGGTGTATTCACAAAATTGAATAACACTCAGCAACAAAAATAAGCTACCGAGTCATCCATCAATATGGAGGAATTTTTAAAACATCATTCAGAAAGAAAGACGCTACACACAAAGGAGTACCTACTATATCATTTCATGTAGATGAAATAGCAGAAAAAGGCAAATCTAATCTACAGTGACAAAATCATGTTTGTGTTTGCCAGGGATTGGGAATGGATGGAGGGCATTGAGTACAGTGGGTCACAGTGAAATTTGATCCATATATAAAAGTAGATACATGATCTATTTGTCAGAAAACTTTATGTTACACTTGAAATGTAACATTATTTCATGTAACTTATATCCAATAAAATTGATTTAAAAAATAAGGTGGATAAAAGCCTTTAGGTTCTAGACCTCAAGATAAGCTGTAACACTTCTTTTAAATCGATAGTTAAGTAATTCTTCTGTTTCAATTTAGAATAAAAAATAAAACAAGGAGAAGCTGAATGTGGGGGAAGATAACAAGAGGCAGTATGTAATGATTGAAGTTCAGTCTCTTAAATTAGAGGGAATTACACCCCAGGTCCTCCATTTGCTGTGATCCTGAGTAAGTTTCTGAGCCTCCATATCCACTTGGTAAACAGGAAGGAAGGGAAGTAATAATTTCTCACAAGGTTCACCTTTATCAGAAGGTGAGGATTAAGTAAGATTATACACATGAATTTCATAGAACATGTTAAGGGATCAGTGAATTTTGATAGTATTTTTATAATTAACCAAAAGTGGCCATTTCAAGTGAGACTAGGTGTTCTCAATAAAATTGTGGGAGGTGATCAATATGGCATGGTGGCTCCAGGATTTTTTCTTTTAGGTGAGCAGTATGAGGGGTTGGAGGCGAGAGTAGAGAAAAGATAATTTTATCCTAATCTTACAGACTGGCTAGTGACATGGAATCATGGGAAATAATATCTCACTTTAAGTGATACTATAGCTGAACCAAGGGCAAAGAACACTGAATAGAATGGAAATTTTCTTTTATCTTAATGAAATGTAGTTACCTAGATCACAACCAGATGCCTGAGATAATCAGAAAAAAGAGTAGACTTTAAAGGAAAGTGTTTGAAAGCATGAATTGAGAGGGAAAGGAGACAGAAAGGAAGGCATAGGTTCCAGTATTACCATTAAATTTTTGTGTAAGAATATATATCTATCCCCATACAAGAATACAGAAATATATCTGCATTTTAATTTAAAATATCTTTTCTTCATTTGGAAAAGAAAACATAGGTATTATATTTTTTTCTAATGTCAACACAAATCTAGGAAAAAATCTACATGGTCTCCAAATTTCTGGAAAATAACTAAACAACTTTTATCAGGGGAAAAAGGCTGTCTTAAACACATCTAGTGGATCAACTTAGTCTGTGCCAGGATGAGCAGGATATGATCTGACGACTCGTCCCACTCCTTCCCCACCAACCAGATTTCCTGTTCTGAGACAACTGCATTGCCCATTGCCAACAATTCTAGGTGGAGCTTTACACAAAACTGAATGAGACTGAGCCCCAGGCTCAGAGCAGGAGATATTTTCCTAGAGATAGAGGTGCCAAAATGACTCTTCTCAGCATATCATGGGCCCTGATGGTCTTTGTCTTTCTTGAGAGGGACAGTGGCTGATAGCAAGGCTCAGCACAGTCTAGGATTGGGGGTAGGTAGTGGGGAGGGCCGAGGAGATTAACAATCATCAACCATAACAAACACTCCAGGAAAATAAGAAGGAAGGGGAAAGGAGCCAGATTTTGACACCACCTTGTATGAAGATTTAACTCCTGCCCTAAAAGTTCTTTGCTACTCCCATGCAGGTCAGCTCAGAGGATCAATCTTGTTATTTCTTCTATCTAGGATCCAGCACGTCCCACAGGTCATTCAGTCTCAACCGCCAACATCTAGGCAGAAGGGTGAGATGGTAGAACTAGACTGTTCATGTGACGCCACGGTTGTATATTATGTGTTGTATTGGTACAAAAGGCCTCCCAGTGGGGAGATGATTATCCTCATTTCTCAGCACATAGATGCAGAAATCAATTCTACACAGGGTCAATTCTCTATGAACTTCCAGAAAACAACTAAAACTATCAGGCTCATCACATCACCATCACAGCTAGAAGACCCTGCAACGTATTTCTGTTATCTCAGAGAGCTCACTGCAAAAATAGAAATATGATAGAGGAGCCTTAGAAAAAGCCCAGAATTCAACCAGAGACAATTGCCTGTTCCCACATTCTCAGGGAAGACTCACAAACCTTACCCAGAACTTTGTTAGTAGTTAGTGGTTCAGGTGCATAGGATAAGATCTAGAAAGTGATTTGTTGAATTCATTCTAGGAAGCCCTCCTTCACAGCTGGCTCAAAGACCACATAGGACCATGTGTAAAAGCCATACTCCTCAGATATCATCATATTTCCTTTTCTTCCCATGGAGTATGCCATAAAAAATGCATCATACGAAGGACAACATTTTAAATTATACTTGATGTTTCCAGATTTTACTCGTGGTTCAACTCAATATTTTGGGCAGGATAGTGTGGAAGACACTAGGAAAAAATAAGCACATAAAGTAGAGGTGTATAGACTGAAATGCCTAAATACTGGCCAGAAAAATGCAACCTCAGCTGAAATTATAGACTGGAGTCTATTGGACCATGTAGAATAGTCACCCACTTTGGACCAGACACATTTCTTATCTCCTCGGCTACATTTCACTCTAACCCTTGCCAACTCCAGCTTGGCTTAGCTTCCCTTTGATTCTTATGCTCCCTGCAGCTGGGTCTGTGGATTGGGGTCCCCCTATAGTCACATGTCCATCACAATCTTTGGTTAACCACAACCGAGAAAGGAGGTAGTGATGAGGCGCAGCTACAGTTGCTAACGTCTGAAGTTGATCTTGCAGCCACCTGACTAGTTCATGGAAGCACCAGAAACAAGACTGCAGTTTCTAAACCACAGTATTCCTTTGTTCAGTCAACTACTTCCCAACTGTTTTGGTGAAGTCCACAGGACTAGTCTTTCAACTCTGATGATTCATTTTCTTTGCCTTGGGAATTCCCTAGAAATCTCTCCTAGGAATCCTCTGATGAGAATGCTGAGTGGACCTTAACTCATGTGGATGCAGGCCTGACACAGTGCCTAATCTTTAACCTCCTTTCCTCTTAATCCTGTGCCCTCAGCTAAGGATTTGATAACTTGTCAGAACCACAAATGGAATACATGAAGTGTCAACTCTTTCCTGGTTGTTATCTATTGGACAATTTGGATACTCCTCCCCTGAAATTTTATCTGCCTGAACTCGAAGTAGGATTGCAATGCTTCTCGGATACTTAGCCTCATCAATTTAGTCAACCATTTGTTCCATCAAGAAAAAAAAATATGCCTTGTGTAAACCCCTTCAGTTGCTTCTCATTGATTTAAGGGAAATGCCTATGTCCAAGTTCCCTTATATGTATTACAAAATGCTACTCCTCACGATATTTGGATCAAGACCAAGGTGAAAAACAATGTGGAAGGTGTTCCCTGGATATCCATATTGTCCATAATCCATCTGCAAAACCCTTTTTTAAAGATCCCAAAGAGAACCTTTCTGGACCAGAATAAGCTATAATTATTTGATTCCTCAACCTAGTAATGTTCCTTGGGATTTCTCCTTATTGAGTCCAAATTTACTCCTGTGATTCACAACCTAGCTGAAGCCAGAATCAGTAATGATGCTCTTAGGAGCTTGCCCATTCCTCCATCAGCAAAGACCCAATAAAGACTCTAGTTTTTCTGAGACTCTTAAAAATAAAATATAAAATTGGATCAAATTTTTGTCTTAAAAAAACCTCTTAGAGACCAATAGAAGTCAAAATACAACCAGGAAAAGGTAAAACAGTGCCTTCCTTCTCCGACTGAATAGGAAGGAGGTATTTCAATTATGAACTGTGATTTATAGTGATGATATGGTTTGTAAAGTTTCCTGTGCTTCAGAGAGGATGCTGCATTCCTGATATCGATATTTCAATTTTAGAAGCAGTAGAAGATGGACAGCGTTCAATTCCTCCTAGGATGTATAAAGCATGAAGGACTGTTGCTTCCACCCTAACGTGTACGGGTGGAAAATCATAACGATGCTTTAGCCTATCAGAGACCTGAGGTCAAAGGGCAACCAAGTAGGCTGGATTGCAATGAGGAACAGGCTTCTCCAAGGAGATACAGGCATATAGACTGGCACAACTTGAGCAGAGCAGAGGTAAAAGAGGAGCTGGCTGCCATACAAGCAAGAAAGAGAAATCGGCTAAAAGACTGAATAAGGGATCTCACGACAATGTAGAACTCCTCGGAGTCACAGACACAAGAGGAGTTTGCACTCACCGGCAAGGCCCATTTCCCAAACCTCCACCATGTGTTCACAAAAATGATTGGGGACAGAGCAGGTGACAGAAGGAGCCCCATCAGGGACATAGGCCTGCAGAACATGATCTACTGTGACTGCAGGAAAGGACAAATCCTGACACCTTGCCAAGAGCAGTCTCTCACATGAAGGAAAAGCCTGAAACTGTTGGGGATGGGGTTAAAGAGATGATAGCAAATTCTGTCTGTCTGTCTCTCTCTCTCTCACACACACACACACACACACACACACACATGCATGCCACCCAGGGCACGGTTAAGACCCATTGCAGCAGAGAAAAGAGTCAAGGAAAATGGCCTCTACCTTTGTGTAAGGGACAGGAAACCATTCTGACCTGAAGATGCTATAACAATACCATTGTAATTCTGCTACCAATGAGAGAGAGACAGAAAACTCTCTCACACGAGACCCACAGAGAAACATGACTGTTAGTGTTTGGTGTCCATGGTGAGGAGAGGCATGAACACTGAGAAAATCCTACGTCCGAGATCCAGATACACGGACCTGTCCAGGCCTGAATCTGGACGAAGACAACAGAAAAGTCCAGGTACCCACACAATGAGCCTAGCCAGCACTACATAACAAACAGCCACCTATTGTTGAGGGAGGAGAAAGAGCAAATAGAGAGAGAGATCCTCTCCTGCTGCAGGAATGCAGGGATGGCTTAAAGGTGAGGGTGGAGCTAGGAGCCCAGGGTGGAGTGCTCTAAAAGATAGAGATGCCTTTTTAACATAACCACAGCAGCCTTATTAAATTAATATAAATTGACAGTGATTCAAGAAGCTAGATTCTCAGTGGCTCATGAAGCAACAAGATTGTTTCAGGAACACTTTGATACTTGAGTTAAGGGCAGCATTATTGCAGAATCCTCTATTTCCAGGTCTTCTACTTCTTTCTCTTCCTAGAGATGACATGGCTGGACACCACATCAGGCTGAATGAACCACCCTTCTTCTTGTGTTATATTATCTTCTCTCAATCCTTTGTCTCCATGGAGTTTTACCTTAAAAGATGTTTATTCATATGCTTTTATTCACTAGGTATAATCCTGAGGAAGTTTGTGAAAAGAGATGTTTCTTATTAATATTTTTATCTGTCCAAGATTTGTCACAGATGCTAAAACTGTGGCTGCGGGAAGGGTCCATTGCAAGACTGAGGAAGGAAGAGGGTCATCCTGGCTCTCCTTAGGGTTTCTGTAGATACTTTAGAAATACAATGTAAATTCTGAAAATGACCCAGTATCCCATCTTCATCGTCTCAGCAGTGGTGAGCAGCCAAAAAAAGGATGTGACACAGAGTCCTTCAATCCTGAGTGCCTGAGAGAGGGAAGCAGCTGTTATCAACAGCGGTCAGACAGATGGAGCTTTGAATTATTACTCTTGGTGTAAGAAGGAAGCAGAGAAAGACTACTCTTCTAATAGAGATTTGTTCAAAAGTGGATAGAAAACACGACAGAAGATTCACAGTACTGTTGACTAAAGAGTTTAACACGTCTCCTTGCATACCGCAGTCAACCACCCAGAAGACTCAGCCTTGTACTTCTGTGCAGGGAACACACAGAGCTCTCAGGCCCCTGCAGCCTGCAGCGGGGGCTGCAGTCACATGCTTTATCCTTGACTAGGTTTTGGCTTAGAACAGCTTGTCATGAAGTGCTTGTTTCCTACTGGAAAAGAACGCAGAGATCTAATCATTGTGATTATAAAAATTTCAGTTTTCAAAAAGCTCAAGATGGACTACTACAATTTGTACTAACTCCAACATATTCCACAGGAGAAGTCATGACGTTTTAAGCAGATACGTAAATTGTAAAGATAACCTCACTGGGGTATTTGAGGTTCTCTCATTGAAATCATGCACCTTCCGAATGGGTGTAGAGGCACTACAGACATGGACCATAGAAGAAGGGACCTCTCTTCCTGCTCCACGTGGGATCAGGAGGCAGAATGTCTACTGCCCTTTAGCACCACCTTACTCCTCCCTAGGAGGGGAATGGCTAATGCAATAGTTCAGAACCTGACATTCACACGGCCGTGCTTGACTAGCGGGCAGGGTCACTGTGTCAATGCTCTTACGCGATATGGTTTTCCCTCACTTTTTTTCACATCCAGCAGCCTCCTAAGACATGCTGGCCAGCCTTGTCCATGGGTGGAATTGGTGAGCTGGGCCACGGCCCCTCCTATGACCATGTCATATATTCCACCTAGTGATTCTGGGCGTGTGTATCTACTCTGTAGGCCCAATCTCTGCTCTTGGGGCATAAGGTCTAGACTTGCAGGGTTGGAGGAGGGGAGATCTTAGGAAATCTGAGTGGGGTTTATTTCCACGTTGTATTTCCAATCTACCACTACCAGCAATAAAGCTTATAGCTTGATCTCTACTGGGCTGTCCCAGGTGTTCACCTTCCAGTTGGTTCTGAGAATTTGAAAAATGAATGACACCCCCGAAGCCCACAGTGTTTGCTGTGGGTTGTCCACACATCTGTTGTGATACTAGTCACATGGGCTTCTGACTGAACCTGCCAGGAGTAGGAAAAAAAAAAAGAAATCATGCACCATCCATAATGTACCAAGGAGATTTAAAACTTTTCTGGATGACAATTTGGTGGTGGCCTTCAGAAAACAAATAAAAAAACTTACTTGTCATGAAATCAATATATGCTCATTATGGACACTTTTGAAAATATAGAAAACATAATGGACAAATTAAAATCATTCAAAGTTTCACCACCCAAAGATAATCATTTACTATAAGTATTTTCATTCTAGGTGTGTCTTTATTATATGCCTTCATGCCTTAATTCATATCATATGCCATAATTCATAAAAATTTAAAAATTAAAGTATATTTTTCATGTAATATTTATGTCCATTCTCCTCTGTAAAGTCCATTTTCAGTGTATGGATGCTTGGTTATAAAAGGTACAATTCAAGTAGCCATCAGAGGAATTCCTGCAGAGCTTTTTCCCATTGCAACTGCTCTACATTCAACAAATATTTACTGACTGCCTACTCTGTGCCAGACACTGTTCTCAGTGCTAAAGATTGAGCAGGATGAAGGGAAGGGATGGCAACATTCAACTCTGTTCTGCCTCTCTCCTCTGATGATGACTGGTCACCAGAAATACCTGGGACAGGTTTTGATGACAGTGTACACCAGGGTTCAATGACTCTACTCGAAGCTTTTGAGATTTTGTCTGAACATACCATCAGTTCCTCAGACTTCTTAGGTCTACATAAACTTCAGCAACAGTATGAACTGTCTCAGTTCTTCCAAATGTTCCTTCAGGAAAGGAAAATAATAACTATTTTAAACAAAACATTCAAATTAGAGAGAAAAAGCTCACCAATTCCTTTATAAGACAAAAAAAGTAATTAATACTTATAAAGGAGGGCTAAGAGTAGTGAAGATATTTTAATACAAATTATTCTTGGATTTCTGAATAGGTAATAAATACACATAGTATAAAATAAAAATTATAAAAAGTGAAATATATTGAAAAGTAATATTCCCTCTCACCTTTATCCCTACTATCCCCAGAATGCCAGTATAACCACTGTTAAAATTAAAATTTTCCTTCAGTCTTTGGTCATTTTATTGTTGAGTTGTAAGAGTTCATGATATATTCTGGATACTCCACCCTTAACAGATATATGATTTGCAAATAATTTCTCCCATTCTGTGGGTTGTCTTTTTCACTTTCTTGCTAGTATCTTTTGAAGCAGAAGAGTTTTTAATTTTGATAAAGTCCAATGTAACTAATTTTTCTTTAGTTACTTGGGCTTTGATGTCATATTTTAAAGCCATTGCCTAGTCCCAGGCCACAAAGATTTACATTTGGGTTTTCTTCTATGAGTTTTATAGTTTTAGTTTGTACATTGAAGTAATTGATCTATTTCAAGTTAATTTTTAATATGGTGAGAGGTAGAGATACAATTTAATTTTTTTGCCTGTGGATTACAAGACATTTGGAGTCCTTAAGCAAAAGAAAGCTGAGTAGTTTTATTAATATCAGATAAAGTAAACTTTAAACCAGGAATTATTACTTGAGATACTGAGCAATACTTCAAAATGATTAAGTGTACAATCTACTAGGAAGATAGAACAATTCTATTTTTATATGCACCTAAAGCAGAGCTTCAAAATATTTGAAACATAAATCAGTATAGTTAAGCAGTAGAATTAAACTAATAGATTTAAAAAATCAATCAGTAAATAAACACCCATAGTGACAGGCATTAACACACATTTCTCAGTAGAAATATAGAGAAAATATGACCTACGCAATCAATATTCTTTACCTAATTTGCATACATAGAATACTTTACCCCCAACCAACAGGATACGTATTTTTTTCAAATGCACATGGAATATTTATCAAAGTTGGCTCAATTCTGGATCTTAAAACATGCCTTAATCAATTATAAAGGGCTTAAATCATTCAGTATATAGTCTGATCACAATGGTATTAAGTGAGAACGCAGTAACAAAAAGATAATTAAACTTCATTCCTGTACCTTGCTAGATGTAATAGCCATTTTTCAAATGTATTGCCACAGAAAAAACATCAAGGCAAAACAGAGGTTTGGGATAGTGTAGATGTTCCGGTCTCTGAATAAGGCAGTGTAACATCCTACTTACGAACTTTACTTCCTATTTGGGGGCAGAAACTTTTAATACCCCAGAAAATCCACACTCATGCACTCAGAGAAAGTCTGGTCCCTGGGCTTGAGTGAGAACAAGAGAAATTTCCACCGGGAGAAGACCTTCTATCATGCTCTGCCCTGGCCTGCTGTGGGCATTCCTGGCCTCCTTTGGCTTCAGTACGTGTGGCCCTAAACATGGAGCCACAGCTTCCTCTCAGAGCTCAAGGAAGGGACTATGCAAGTTGTAACTGGCAGGGGTATTAAGAGGGAAGAGAGGTGGGGAAATGAAACACTAAGTGATTCTTTTCTCTGTCTTTGTGTCGTAAATGAATCTTGTCCTCATGGCTTAGCTGAGACATTTCAGAAACAAACCCTCTTTTCTGCTTTTTCCACAGGATCCAGCACGGCTCAGAAAGTAACCCAATCTCAGACCATGATAACAAGGCAGGAAGGAGCAGCTGTGACCATGGACTGCCAGTATGAAACCAGCTGGAGCAGTTATGACTTGTACTGGTACAAACAGCCTTCTTGTGGAGGGATGGTTTTCCTTATTTATCAGGGTTATGATAAGCCAAGTGCAAAGCATGGGCGCTTCTCTGTGATCTTCCAAAAGGGAAAAAAATTCACCAGCCTCACCATCTCTTCCTTACAGCCGGCAGACTCAGCGACATACTTCTGTGCTCTCTGGGATCCCACAGTAATAGAAATGACAGAAGATAATCAAAAACTTTAGCGCTCCAGAAAGGAAGCCACCTGCTCAGAGGCTTGCTCACAGGAACCACAGACAGGAAGAAAGCAGGCACCATGGAAGCACAGCTGAGACCTTCTAATGTAAACTCTCCTTCCGTAGAAAGTATTTCCATATTTGAACTCATTGTGTAAAACCACATTCTTCCCTGAGATTCCCAGGTATTATTTTTGTAACTTGGGTTAAAATAAATCACGAAATGCTTTTCAGCTTCAACAGCTAGATTGAATGAATGCATTTATTTCAGGAAAATCAGGAGCAGTTTTCTAATTATCATCCAAAATTGTTAGATTTTCAGGTCTGAAATAGCACTAAAAACCATTCATTTTCTCTTCTAATCATGCTGATTTTAACAGTTCTCGCAAATATAATGATTCACTTAATTAATTAATTTATTTATACATAAATTTTATAAATATATAAATTTATTTTTATGTATTTTAATACATAAACATGTGACTCTTACTGGAATCAAATAGATAAGAAGGCATCTAATCTTTTGAAAGAGCTATATGGCCAAAACCAGCTTTGACTAAAACAAACTATGATCTTTAAAGATTCAAAGAAATTCCTCAGCTCTTAAGAAACCCAAGCAGAGAATGGGCTGAGAAGTCTATCCCCCAAGGCAGGCATAGCCCTTAACATGTGGCCAAAGAAGATAATGGAAGAAGAACATTTCAGAGGGCTGAGCCACAGAATGTGAAAAACAATGAGCAAGAGAGCTCCTTGCATAAAGCACAGTCAGAGTATCATCACAAGTGGGTAAGCAATGCCATAACCAATGCCTCCTGGGATTCCAGGCTAGCTTCAGACCAACACTATTTGTCTCTCTTCAATCTCTTTTGCAAGAGGACCTTGCTGGATGTAATTAAGTAACTGTTCCACAATTACATATTCAGTGTGTGGAGAAGGCAGTTTACATATTTTTTTTGTTTGTTTTCTGCTTGATTTTTCTTCATAGATCTTTAGACCAAGAGGAGCCACATCCAGACCTGAGGAAGACTATACGAGATCAATCAGAGATCCTGCCTTTGATCAGAAAGAGTCACTGTGGGCCGGCCCCGTGGCTTGGTGGTTAAGTGAGCGCGCTCCACTGCTGGCGACCCGGGTTCGGATCCCGGGCTCGCACCGACGCGCTGCTTCTCCGGCCATGCTGAGGCCGTGTCCCACATACAGCAACTAGAAGGATGTGCAGCTGTGACACACAACTATCTACTGGGGCTTTGGGGGGAAAAAATAAATAAATAAAATCTTTAAAAAAAAAAAAAAAAAAAAAAAAAAAAAGAAAGAGTCACTGAAAGGGGATCCTATGTTGTCTCCTTTGGAGAAGGAATACCTCTCTCCTGTGTGGGGAGAAGAGAGGAAATGAATTCTTGGTTACAAATTCAAAGGCTGACTATAGACTGTTCATCAATATACAGTTCCCCTCACCTTCCAGCAACCCAGGAGAATTGCGTGCCTCCTAAAGATTGACGTGGCCATATTATCTGCTTTGGCCAAAGAAATGTGAGTAACGTAGCATGTGTCATCTCACGATAGAGGCATTTAATTGCTCAGCTTAACTTTCCACCTCTGCTTTCTCAGACTGTGGTGACTGTTGAATTGTGTATTGATTTGGAGTTTCAAACGTTAGTCATCACTGACTGACTTTCTGAATAAAGAAATTTAAAAAAAATTATAGGATAACCTCACTCAATGAACATAAATTCAAAAACTTCTAAACAAGAGATAAACAACAGCAAACAATCACATGGAGACAGAGATTGGATTGGTGGTTACCAGAGGGGAAGGGGGGAGGTAGGAGGGTGAAAGGGGTGATTAGTCACATGTGTGTAGTGATGGATTGTAATTAGTCTTTGGGTGGTGAACATGGTGTAATCTACACAGAAATTGAAATATAATGACATACATCTGTAATTTATATAATGTTATAAACCAATGTTACTGCAATAAAAAAAACTTCTAAAAAATATTAGCAAAAAGAATTAGCAGTGTATATAAAAGGATAATATATCACAACAAATTTGGGTTTTACATAATGGTTATTTAACATTTTAAATCAATCAAAACAATATTCCACATTAATAAAAACATCATTTAATCATCTCAATAGTTACACAAAAGTATTTGATGTTTAAAAAACATTCACACATAATAGAGAAATAAATCCCCAGCAAATTAGGATTAAAAGAAAAACTTCCTCATTCTGGCAAAGGGTGTAAGCTACAAACATAAAGCGAATGCTGAACTTGGTGAAATGTTAAATACCTTATTTCAAGGAAGTCAAATAGCACTATTTCTATTAAACAATGTACTGGAGGTCCTAGCTAGTATAAAATGGAAAGAAAAAGAAATAAAAGTTTTAATAACTGGAAATCAAGAAAAATAAACAACATTTGTCACAGATGTGATTGTGATATAGACACACAATAATCTAGAAATATATTACATTACTAAAGCAGTTTAGCAATAAGATATTTAAAATTACATTTTGTATGCAAGCAACTAGAAATTAGAAATTTAATTTTGAAAAATACTCTTAAAATAGGATGACTGCAAAATACTTGGGAACAAATTTTCTTTATCCAAGAGAAATGAAGACATATGTCCACACAAAAGCTTATCCATGAATGTTCATAGCCAAAAAGTGGAAATAACCCAAATGCCCATCAACCGTTGAATTGAGAAATGAAACACGGTATAGCCATACAATGGAATATCACTGGGCAATAAAAAGTAATGAAGTACTGATACATGCAGCAACATGGATAAGCCTTGAAAATCTTATGGGAAATGAAAAAAGCCAGTCCCAAGAGGCCACATATTGTATCATTCTGTTTATATGAAATGTCTAGAATGAGAAAATCTATAGAGACTGGTATGGGCTGAATGTTTTTGTTCCCCAAAAACTCGCATGTTGAATCCTAACCCCAAAGGTGATAACATTAAAAGCTGGGGCCAGGGGCCCACCTGGTGATATAGTGGTTAAGTTCCTATGCTCCACTTTGGTGGCCCAGAGTTCGCAGGTTCGGATCCCGCGCGCAGACTTACGCACTGCTTATCAAGCCATGCTGTGGCAGGCATCCTACATAAAATAGATGAAGATGGGCGCAGATGTTGGCTCAGGGCCAATCTTCCTCAGCAAATAGAGGAGGATTGGCTGCAGCTGTTAGCTCAGGGTTAATCTTCCTCACCAAAAAAAAAAAAAAAAAAAGAAAGATGGGGCCTTTGGGATTAATGATCTATGAAAGATGCTGCAGAGCAATCCTTTGCACCTTCTGCCGCGTGAGGACATAGCAGGAAGGCACTATCTATAAGCCTGAACGCGGACCCTCACTAGACATCAAATCTGCTGGTGCTGATCTTGGACTTCCCAACTTCCAGAACTGTGAGAAGTAAATTTCTTTCATTTTTAAGCTACCCAATCTGTGGGAATTTGTTATAGCAGACAGAATGGACTGAGACAGAGATAAAGTAGATTAGTGGTTGCCTAGGAGGAGTTTCATGGGGGGAAATGATGAGTGACTGCCAATGGGTACGGGTTCCTCTTGAGGATCATCAAATGTTCTAAAATTGATTGTGGTGATGGTTGCACAACTCTGTGAATATACTAAAAACCATTGAACACTTGTACCATTGCACACATTAAATTAGTGAATTGTATGGTATGTGAATTATATCTCAATGAAGCTGTTATATAAAAACAGACAAACAAAAACAAAAAGTACCACAGTATTCATTGCTCTCTGTACTCAGTCTGGATTCTCCATACCATCTGAACATGGCAGTAATGAACCCTAGATAAAAAGTTGTAAGTCTACTTTTGCATTGTATAACTAGTGGACATAATGACCCTTCCATTCATATTTATTTCAGCAATCCCAATATTTCTTTCATTTATATATTTATACCAGCCTTGAACTACTATTATTACTTTATAATCCAGCACATGGTAGATGTACGTTGAATACTTATTAAATTAATTATGACTACATGACCACCATGCCATAGACTGCCATATTCTTATAACCAGGCTTTCTGTATTCGAGATTTGTGAATTTTTTTTCTTTTCGGAGGATGGGGAGTGAGAGTTGGTATGCTGTCTATTTGAATTTTGTCCACAATCTAATCTTGAATTTACCTTCACTGCTGGATACTTTTGTTTAACTAGTTTTCCAGAAAATTGGAAAATTTTATTCAGAATAATTTTGAGAGTCATTCCACATAACTTCTCCCAGTAAATATTAATTAATATATCCATTCAACAAATTGCTATTAAGTGCATAGTCTGTGCCAAATTCTATGCTAAGCAATGAATAACATGGGCTTCGGGAACTGCCTTCAAAAGTGGGAAGTACAAGATACTAAGGAAAATGAACGGAATTTTATTGAGGGGAATTTTAGAATTTTTCTCACACAAATCGCTCTAAAATTCTCCAGTGACTGAAAATAATTCCATCTTTAATCTTAGAGTATGGTGGTAGAAAGCTCTTCGCTAAACCTTGCCACTAGAGGGAGGTAGCATATTTGAGAGATTTATCTTGAAACCTGAAACACAAACCTTGAAGATTGCAGACTGGCTTTTTCTTGGTTCTAAGTAAAGGGATTTGTAAGTACAGTCACAAGAGAGGGCTGTTAGAATTGCAAACTGAAGCTGATTCCAGTGTGAGGGAGAGGTTATCAATGTTGTGAAAAGAACTTACTTTCAACCCCTTCCTCAGCGTGTACCTCATAATCCCACACTGAGTGTATGCACAGTTTCAAGGACATGGGTAAGCCCCTTCCCAAACGCAGAGCAAAGAGATGACCCCACATGGGAAGAAAAGAGAGAGATGTTTAATAGTTTAATTTTAAATGGCCATATATTTGTTCCCATAGTGGAGTAATAAGCTTAGTTATTGTAGCAGAGAAAGATGAGTAATTTTAGTTTTATTCTATCTCGTTGTGTTAATAATAACCACTTTTGAGAATGACCAGATAAGTTCCTTTATGTTTATTACCACCTCTTTTGTAAAATGGCTTCATTTCATTTCCCTTTCCAAATCATCTCATCCCATCTCTTCCTTCTCTTCTCTTCTCCTTAGAGTCCTCAGTGCATGCCACTCCTAGGCATGGACATGGAGATGAGAAAATATGTGTTAAAGAGGGGCTCAATGGAATAGGAATAAGAACCATCCAAGTCATTTGTTCCTGAATGAGGACCAGAGGCATCCAACAATGTCCATCTAGAAGATGCTTAAGACATCCTTCCAGGAGCCAATGTGGGAGACCTGAATACGAGGCAACCTGGCTTTTAGACTGGAATTTAGTATTATATTTTCCCATCAGACTGAGCACAACAGTATTATACAACTATGAAGTTATTTTTGTTGTATGTGTTGCAAATATTTTCTTCCATACTATCATTGGATTTTTAACTTAGTTTACAGTCATTTTTTGTTTTTTTTGACCAGAAGAAAGTTTCTAACTTTTAAAGTTAAATTATATATTTACTGCTCATGAGACTTCCTTGCTCTGGCTGGGAATGTGGAGTCCTGGTATTGCCTGGTATTCAGGTCTCCCACATTGGCTCCTGGAACGATGTCTTAAGCACCTTCTAGATGGACATCGTTGGATGCCTCTGGTCCTCAATCAGGAACAAATGACTTGGATGGTTCTTATTCCTATTCCATTGAGCCCCTCTTTAACACATATTTTCTCATCTCCATGTCCATGCCTAGGAAGAAGGAGTCCTCTTCTTCCCTTTACTGCCCAGGGCTCAACACAGGTTTCTTGGATTAAGGGACCTTTCGTATCAACTCAATGTAGCATCAAACCACCATTTAGTGGTGGGTTTTGCCTTGTACCACAAATGAGGAATGGACAATCTCCATGTAGATAATTCAGCCTCATTCAGACATAGACTATTTAAGTTTGAATCTTAGAAGTGATTTTGGTGTAAACCCTCTAATTTAGGGCTAGACATCAGGAAAATGTTCTTACCTTCTTTTTAAATTTATGTTTAATTCTGGCGGTGGGAGTAGACCCTATCAAGAGACTGCTCTATCTTTAGCTGATGCTTGACTGGGGAACACCCAAATTAAAAGCTGTCTGGTGTGGGGCTGTGCTAGTGGATGCTGTGTGTGTGGTTGCTTGGGACCTCCCCCAACCGAGGATCAGACACAGATCCTGAGCTCTGAGGCCAGGAACTCCAGATTACACTTGAACTATGAGATCAGTGACAAGAATAATTATTATCCTAACGTTGAGTAAGTGATCTGGGTCTAAGAACGGATGATTTTCATGGCTAAAGACAAGGGGCTGTTATCTGCTTCTTCTACTTCTCCTACTATACTTTATCCAACTGCTGGAAACAATTTGTATCCATGTGTTTCTGTCTCCATGTGTTTCTCCAGAGTCTGAGCGTCATTGTGAGAGGCTGATGGTACTCACTACTCGCAGAAGATCCCCTGAGTCTCACAGCTCTCAGGCTGTAAGGAGTTTGGGTTCATTGAGCCCAAGGTTCATGGAAGACAGCAATTTATCTTTGGCCTTGTGGCTCTGGATAGCTGAATAATAAATACCAATAATATTTCTCTTGTCCTGTAAAACACACAGGGAAATACTCAAGCATGCGGTACGACTGGAGAGAGGAGTTCTGGGAGTGCTTGTGAACCTGACCTTACCTGCACCAAGATTTGACAATCCAGAGCTAATTAATTGTTTCTCAACCCCTCAGGTATTATGAGTGATGCTAAGACCACGCAGCCAAATGCAGTGGAGAGTACTGAAGAAGATCCTGTGCACTGCCCTGTGACCACTCCACAATCAGTGGAAATGAGTACATATATTGGTATCGACAGATACCCACACAGGGTCCAGAGTATGTGATTCATGGTCTAAAAAGTGGTGTGACAAATGGAATGACCTCTCTGACCATCGCAACAGACAGACAGTCCAATACCTTGACCCTGACTCAGGCCACCTTGAGAGACACCGCTGTGTACTACTGCATCGTGAGAGGCACACTGGGACAGATGGGGCTGCACCTGTGCAATATCTTCCTGGTGGGGAAGGGAAGCAGCAGCAGCCATCCAAAGAGGCCACTGCACAAGAACGAGCAGAAGCCCAAGAGAAGAAGAAGAAAAGTAAAGGAGGAAAAAGAGTAAAGAGGAGATAGTGATGAAATCAAGGACGAAGGAAAGAAACAAAGAGGATGAGGAAGAAGAGCTTGCATGATTGAAGGGACTGAGAAGCTTGCGAGAAAACAAAGAAGCAAAACTGCAATCCTGTGCTAAAGGGGAAAGGAAATGAGAATTTGCCATGGCTCTTTGTTTTAATCAAAAGTTGCTTTCTTTGTAGGTTTCACTAAAAAAGGTGAGAACAATCATTTGGTTGTCCCAAAGACTGTCTTCCTTTGGACCCAGGCAAGCGCCCAGGCTCTAGATATTACATCATATTAGCCCTTCCAACTTCTCAAAAATTGAAATGAATTTTAGAAACTGATTCATTTGCCCTTGAGAAAAATTTGAAATTTTCTTCCTTGCTTATCTGTAGCACATACACTTGGGATATAGATTTGGGGGAAGAAGGAAAAAAGTGACAGATATGTGGATATTAATTTCATTTTTTAAGTTTATGTTGAAGTATTTTTATGACACAAAAAAGTACACAAATCCTCTCTCACTGTAAAAGACTCACAATATTACCCAAGTATGTAGAGTAAAACCTGAAAGCCCAAAATTGACTCTCCCCACCTCCATTCGATTTCCTCTTCAAGTCCTATAGTAACCCATTTGACAGTTTGGAGTGTGTCCTGCCAATCACATTCCCTTTTATTTACACGGATACTCATGGAAAGATCTACCCAATTTTCTTACATAAATTGGAACATATCAAGTGTATTTTTCTGGAACTTATATTTATTTGTTTGTTTAAGAATGTGTTTTTGAGATGTGCTCATACACACACACACACACACACACAAATGAACTTCACAGGATACTTGTATAATAATTTAATTAACTTGCTCACGTATTAATAATATTTACATTTTTTCTTCTCTTAGTAGTCATAACCAGAATCATAAATCAACATATATATGTATGTATATATGTTTAGATTTATTCATATCAACATATATAAATTTATATATATATTTCTTATGGATTCTTAGAAGTAAAATTGCTGGGTCAAAGGACATGCCTATTTTATATTTTTATAGATTTTGAAGAGTTGCCTTGCAGAATGACTCTAACAATCTACACTGCCACCAACAGGGTACAAGAAGACTATTAACACTATTTCAACCTTTCTTAGATTTTAGATCACTCAAAAGTATCTTATCTTGTTGGTATTTTCATTTTCATGTTCCTGATTACTAGGGCAGTTGAACAACTTGTCCCATGTGTTGACACTTTAATAGATTGTCTTTTTCTCGTTTAATTGTAAAAATTCTTTTAATAATATGGATATTGTATTGCCTATTATATATATTGCACATAATTCCTCCAAATATATTGTATATTTTAAATTTGTTTACTCAGCTGTTATCAGGGATATTTTTACTTTTATATTGTCAAATCTAAGCCTTCTAAGGAAGACTTTCTCCATTCCAAGTTGGTAAATCTAAATTCCTACATTTTCTTCTAATTAAGGACATTCATTTAGTCAGTGTGAAGAGAGGAACTTGGGACCTCTGCCAGGGCTTAGACATTTGACAAGGGGAGACAGGACTCTTGATCAAAATGATAGACTCCACAGTTCTGCATTTTACCTGTAGAAGGGATACTGTGCAAGTTGAATTGAAATAGCAAAGGGTAACAAATGGGACTACATGAAACTGAAAAGCTTCTGTACAGTGAAGGAAACCATCAACAAAACGAAAAGACGACCTAACAATTGGGAGAAGATATTTGCAAACCATATATCTGGTAAAGGGTTAATCTCCAAAATATGTAAGGAACTCATACAAATCAACTGCAAAAAAACTAATAACCCAGTTAAATAATGGGCAAAAGACCTGAACAGACATTTCTCCAAAGAAGATATACAGATGGCCAACAGGCACATGAAAAGATGTTCAACATCATTAACTATCAGGGAAATGCAAATCACAACTACAGTGAGATATCACTCACACCTGTCAGAATGACTATAATTAACAAGACAGGAAACAACAACTGTTGGAGAGGAAATGGAGAGAAGGGAACTTGCATACACTGCTGGGGGGAGTGCAAACTGGTGCAGCCACTATGGAAAACAGTATGGAGATTCCTCAAAATATTAAAGATAGAACTACCATACGATCCAGCTATTCCATTGCTGGGTATTTATCCAAAGAACTTGAAAACATCAATGCATAAAGATACATGCACCCCTGTGTTCATTGCAGCATTATTCACAATAGCCAAGACTTGGAAGCAACTTAAGTGCCCATCAAGGGACGAATGGATAAAGAAGATGTGGTATATGTACACAATGGAATACTACATAGCCATAAGAAACGATGAAATCCAGCCATTTGTGACAACATGGATGGACATTGAGGGTATTATGCTAAGTGAAATAAGTCAGAGGGAGAAGGTCAAATACCGTATGATCTCACTCATAAGTAGTAGATGAAAACAACAACAAACAAACACCTAGAGACAGAGATTGGATTGGTGGTTACCAGAGGGGAGGAGGGGAGGCAGGAGGGTGAAAGGGATGATTGGGCACATGTGGTGATAGATTGTAATCAGTATTTGGGTGGTGAACATGAGAACATGATGCAATCTATGCAGAAATGGAAGTATAATGATGTACACCTGAAATTTATACAATGTTATAAACCAGTTACTCCAATAAAAAAATAAAATAAATAAATAAATGAAAGAAAACTTGGACAAAATGTAAAACTTTAAAAAAATTATAATCTAGCAAAACTGAGAAGAAAAATTAGAAATTTTGAGTGTATATGTAAATTAAAGAAATTTAAAACTCTATATATACATATAGTTTTACAGGCAAGTTACATCAAACCCAAGACCAATAATTTCCATATTATACAAACTGTTACCTAAGTACTGAAAATAATAAAAACCGGAAAGCTGCTTGGCTCATTTTATGAGACCAAGAGAACATGACAAAAACAAACAAAAATAGGTGTCAAACAAAAATTATAGATCAATATTACTTATAAAAAGCAGTGACAGTTCCTAAAAATATTATCAAACTAGCATCGACTATTAAAAAGTAATACTAATATACCATGATCAATTAGGATCTGTCCCAGGAGTACGAGGAAGGTTTAATATCAATGCAACATATCACATGAATATATTAGCTCTAAAATTCTCTCACTAAATGCAGAAAAGTGATTTTGCCAAGTTTAACATATATTTATAACTAAAATCTCTTCACAAACTAGGAAGAAAGGGAACTTCCTTAACCTGAAAAAGGGAATCTTTGAAAAAAATTTTTTTTTCCTGAGGAAGATTTGCCCTGAGCTAACATCTGTTGTCGATCTTCTTCTTTTTTTGTTTGAGGAAGATTAGCCCTGAGCTAACATCTATGCCAATCTTTCTCTATTTTGTATGTGGGTTGCCGCCACAGCACAGCTGATGTGTGTTATAGGTCTGCACCTAGGATCTGAACCCTCAAACCGCGAAGTGGAGCACACCAAACTTAACTACTACACCACTGGGTCCAGCCCCCTGATTTGTTTTTAAAGTGAGATATTAAAAGCACTCCCTTAAAAACTTGAAAAAACAAAAATTTCCAATATTATCCTTCTATTCTACATTGCACTAAAGGTCTTTTTTGTTTTTTTTTTTTTTAACTTTTTGTTTATTGCAGTAAGATTGGTTTATAGCATTGTAAAAATTTCAGGTGTACATCATTGTACCTCCACTTCTGCATGGACTACATCATGTTCACCACCAAAATACTAATTACAACCCATCACCACCATATGCACTAAAGGTCTTAACAAGTACAGTAAAATAATAAAACCATAAGGAGTAGAAAGGAAAATCACGGCTATCATTAATCATAGATGGCTATTTCCATTTCTGGGGGAGGAAATGTAGGAAATGAGTCTAGAACATCAGGTCATACCAGAAAACAGGGTAGCTATCAAAGACTCAAGGGAATGTCAAAAGGACTCAGGAGCCAACCTGAAAGATTTCCGCTGGCTAAAGATGGGACTATTTCTGCCTCAACAAGATAATGAATCTAATAGGTTGAAACACATCAAGTATATTTAAATCCATGGGATCATAAAAGAATTCTCCTCAACTACTTTTGGAGATTTGTCCTGGTTTGCCCGGGACTATCCAGGTTTTAGCACTGAAAGCTTCATGTCCTGGGAAACCCCCTTCATCTCTGGCAAACAGGGATGATGGGTCACCCTCCAGGGGAACCAACACATTACCCTGAAAACTGATAAATGGAAAGAATCATACACTTAACCTCAGAAAGTAATCAAATAATTGACAAGGAAAAAATTATATTTATAGAAATATTTCAGCTAATACATGAAGTAGAAATGATATAATTAGAATATCATTTTGCAAACCAACTCCCAACTAAACAATAGACCTTGGCATTGCTAACCAACAGTCACTAACGACGGACACACACACACACACACACACACAGACACACACACAGACCAAAAGGCAACCTGACATTGTGAGTCTCTGGAATAAAGTACAAAATACTTTGATGTCTGGGATTTGCTTCAAACTAATCAGAATCAAGAGAGATATGTAGATATGTAGGGTGGTGGGGGTGTTGATTAATGAGATTGGCCACGAGTTGACAACTGTAGAAGCTGGATGATGGGTACATGTTGTTTCATTACACTATCCTCTCTTCTTTTGTAGATGTTTGAATTTTCCATAATAAAAAACTTTAAAAGAACCTAGCTAATGTACAAATAAATCATCAGAAATGCTAGGACTTATATTTATAATGTCCACTGAATCTTATTTAAAATAGTCAAAACAGGAAACAAAGTAATGTCAAACAATGATGTTTAAACAAATTAAGGCACACACACAACAGAGTAGTATGAAACTATAAAAATCACATTTTTACATACAATTAAAGACATGATGGCATATTCATATACATAATGTTAAATAAAAAACGATTTTCAATATGATCCCAATTCCTTTAAAGTGCTCATATTTATATTAAAAATACTGAAAGAAACACAACCAAGTGTTAACAGTATTTATCTCTGAGGAATGATATAGTAGTTGGATTTTTATTTTCTCTTTTATACTTTTTGGTTATGTCTACATTGAGCAAGTTTTCTTTCATGATCAAAAAATATACTACATACTATATATTTATTCAAGAAAAGTAATAGACCTGGAAAAAGAGAGGCAGGAGGGACACACAGACAGCAGGTGACATGACTAAGCTTGCATGTGCAGAAACCCCATTTCCGGCTCTGCAGCAGCAAGGCCACAGGACCACCCAGCTCCAGTGACACTTCAAAAGCCTGTCAGGTGGCAGGCAGAATAAGAGCCATTTCACCAGTGGGAAGAGCCCCAAGGATGCAGCCCGGACCGTTTGCTCTCTTGTGCACAGTCTTGGTCTTCGTCTGCTTTGGTAGGGAGCCCGCCAACCCTGCAGCTGGGGCCCGAGGAGGGAGGGTTGGGAGAGAAGTTGGAACAGAATTGGACTGTGCTTTCCTCCACTTTATTTTCTGAGTCAAAACTTAGCTATTTGTGACGGCTTTCTTGTAAGCAATGTCATCAGATAAGTCATTTTTTTCTTCTTTTCTCCAGGTTCCAGCAATTCCCAGAGAGTCATTCAACCTACAGATGTAGTGTATAGACAAGAGGGAGACTCTGTGACCTTGGAGTGCACAATCATAGTCAGTTATGATTACTATACAATGTACTGGTATCAACAGCTTTCCAATGGAGAGATGACTCACATCATTCAACTGTATTTTACAAGCAGGAACTCAAGGGAAGGACGATATTCTGTGGTGTTTCAGAAACCAAACCTAAAGCTCACCATCTCAGCCTTGACGCCTAGAGACTCAGCTGTCTATTTCTGTGCTGTTGCAGAAGAATCCCACGGTGACAGTAGTGATGGGAAGAGCCTTACAAAAACCCCAGGCCTCAGCACGAGCCAGCCAGCTGCTCCAGGAGCCTAGGAGAGAACAACCCACAGGACAGGAAGAGGGTAGACAGAAGGCATGGTGAGCAGCACTGGTGGGTCTAGAGAGGAAGCTAATGAATGTTCTAGCAACAATCTTCCCACATTTGGTATCAAAGAAAGAGTTGTGGTTACAAGACCCCAAACTCAAAAGCATTTTCATCTCTGAACCTGGTGCCTCAGGATGATGGCGTAGCCCATCGAGGTGTGCGTCTGTCGGTACTGCCTGCCCAACATCCATCCCCCCTCTTTGGTGACAACGACTTGATTTTCCCTGGATGACCAAGCCTCCACTCCTCCTCCCCATGTTTGGGTTTGGATGAGGCTGACCCTGCCCTGGGACCCCTGGCCAATTAGCATAGTTCATCTCTCTGACCACAATGATGGGTTCAAGAATGGTTATATGACCCAAGCCCACATCCCAAAACTTAATATGGAACTATTGGGAATGCTGTTGAGGATGTAAGAGGCTAGGATGTAAACCTAGAGCTGCCAGCAGCCCTTTTCTCACCACAAGGGAAGAGCACGATCCTGAAAAGAGAGAGGGAAACTGAGTTCCCTTGACATTGTTTGAGGCCCGGCCCCTGCTGTGACTAGAGGAGATCTACCCGGGATTTTCACTTGTGCACCCCAGCTGCCTTAGCTTGGGTTCCTCTAGAAGCAGGCAGTGATTCAGGTACAAGTGGTTTAGTTGGGAGGTGCTTCCAGGATGCATGGCAGGGGCATAGGAGAGAGGGACAGGAAGGGAAGTCAGCCAGTAAAGGGTTTGTTCTCAAGCCAGCTGCCACTGTGGGCACCTGGAGTTTACTCCTGCCAGGGAATCTCTGGGAATCAGTGTGAACACTTGCCTCAAGTTATCCCACCTGAGGGACAAAGGAGCTAAGATATTGATACCCCAAATCCTGTGTGTCCCAAATCCTGTGTGTCATTGGTCAAGGACGGCTACTGGGAGTGTTAATTCCCCAGCACTTGGCAGGCTGTAGCAATAAGAGAAAGCCCTTGGGCAAAGAAACTCAAGTGCTGGTGGGAGAAAGTCTGCAGTGTGCGCTGAAGTGAAGTGAAGCACAAGGGAATCCGGGTGGGACACCAACAATGCAACACAAGTAATTTCTTTTTTTTCTTAAGCTGTTTTGAGTTGGGTTTTCTATCACTTGCCATCAAAAGAGACCTAACTAAAAACACTAGTCAAAGTAACATTGGGTATAATTAACTAACCAAACAAAATACTTCAAAGTTACAATTTTTATTTTTGGCTCACTACAGTTCAGAAGGGATACAACTCCTCAAACTGCTCAGATCAGAGCAGTTGTTCAGCTCTTTCCTCTCACATCACACAGTGTGGTAAGGTGGAGGGACAAATTTAACACTTGTACCTGAGTTACTACACTGGGCACTTAACTGTTCTCTCCCCTTTCAGACTCTTCCTGCTCAGGTTCACCTGCTTAGTGCTGCCACATTAATCACCCTAAAGTGTCCCTCCAAAGAATCTTGCCTGCTCAAAACTCCGGTATCCCTGAGACTGTGCTTTTCCCAACTCCAAAATTCGGCTGCTGTTATTTACATGTTCTGCATTATGTTTCCTCCCCATTTCTTTGGAAGCTGATTGTCTTTCAAAATCTATTTCACATCTTTCTCTCCCTTGATGCTTTTGAGGATACCCCAGGAGCAATGAGCATGCCTAAATCCCATACCTCAGTTTCTAATTGCATTTTCCAGTAAAAGGAACCAGAGCTCCTTAGAGAAACGGCTGATTCTAGGGCTGGGGCAGGGAATATGCAAGATAAGCCTGGAGCACCCTATAGAGCTGGAAAAAAAAAGGATGGGGCTGTGTCAAAGAGACATAGGAGCCAACTGTAAAAGCTCCCTGTGACAAAAGCTGGAACAATTTGAGCAATAAAATAAATAAAGTAGTAGTATTGAATAATAACCCGAAGTATAAAATAAATATCCATGAGTCACTGATATAAATAAATTATTGAACAGGTAAATGAGGGAGAGTAGACAAATCTCCCATGGTGAAGAATTCTAAATAATTTATATAACATTCCACACTCAAGGGAATTGAGCATAACTCCCCACTCCTTATGTGTGGGCTGTGCATAGTGACTTCCTTCCAAAGAGGACAGTATTAAAGGGTGAAAAAAGAGTAACTTGACAGTTGAGAAATCTGACAAACACTACCTCAGCCACATGATCACAGTCAACAGTGACAAGTCATGTTGATAGCATGTCCCCTTGATATGATGTGATGAGAAATGGCACTTTAATCTCTGTGGTCTTCCTCCCAAAAACCCATAACCTCAGTCTAATCATGAGGAAAGCATAAGAGAAATCCCAATTGAGGGACATTCTACAAAATACCTGAGTAGTACTCCTCAGAACTGTCAAGGTCATCAAAAATAAGAAATGTCTGTAGAATGGTCACAGCCAAGGGGAGCCTAAGGAGACATCATGACTAAATGTAATGTGGTGGGCTCCCTAGGTGGGATTCTCCAACAGAAGAAGGACATTATGTAAAATTTAAGTAAATCTAATAAAATATGAACTTTAGTTAATATCAATGTATCAGTATTGGTTTATTAATTGTGGCAAATGTATCATTGTAAGATGTTTATAAGAAAGGAAACTGGGTGTGGGGTATATGGAAACTATGTGTACTATCTTCACAACTTTTTTGTAAATCCCAAACTATTCTAAAATAAAAAGTTTATTTTAAAAACTTATAAAACTTTAGGTTTCATATGACCTAAGTTTTGTGGAGGGAGAATTATAATTTTTGTGTATAGCTATATCATTATATATAGAGTCATGTGTCGCTTAACGACAGGGATACATTCTAAGAAATGCATCGTTAGGAGATTTTGTCACTGCGTGAACATCGTAGAGTGTACTTACACAAACCTAGATGGTATAGCCTACTACGTACCTAGGCTATATGGTACTAATCTTATGGGACCACTGTCACCTATATGGTCCGTCGCTGATGGAAACATCGCTATTGACTCACGACTGTACGTCAAAAAGAGTCTTGAAAAGTGCTGGCCGATACATAACCACTACCTACACGTGGCTATTGAACACTTAGATTGTAGCTAGTACAAATTGAGATGTGCTGTAGGCGTAAAATATACACCAGGTCTCAAAGACTTAGTATGAAGAAAAGAATATAAACAATCTCATTAATATTTTTTATATTGAGTACATTTTGAAATGATTTTTTGGGTTTGTTGGCTTAAGTAAAATATATTATTAAAATTCATTTTATATATTTCTTTATACTTTTTTTAACGTGGCTACTAAAAAATTTAAAATTATGTGTGTAGCTCACATTGTATTTCTATTGATAGCAGTGGTCTAAAATGATAGATGTGAAATTTAACAATAGTTATACCTGGGAGTGGAATTCAGGGTAATTTTTTTAGCTTTCCTTTTTTCTAATTTTTCTTCAATAAATTTGTGTTCCTTGTATAATAAAAAAGTAATAAAAATAAAAAGTTACAAGAATTACTGCTGTGAAATGTCACACTAAATGATGAAAGCACCAAGCAGAAATGTCAAGCCATAGAGTCTTTTCATTAATTTTTCATTCATTGAATATATATACATATGTATATACATATTCATTGTGTGTGTGTATATATATATAAGGTATCCCATGTGCAAGGCACTGGGACAGTTGCTAGGAACACAAGAACAAAAGAGATGAACTAAAATTATTTCCTTCAAGGAGTTCACAGTCTATTTGAGAAGTTAGGGTCATAAATATAAATAAGAACACAGTGTGGTCAGTGATATTATGACGATTCCTATAGGGTCAACTCTCCTCTCTTTCCTGCTTTAAATGCTGCTGTTTTTCTGGCTCCAACCTTAGTCTACTTCTGTGCTCACCCCATGATTGCAACTAACACCTCTATGCTAATGACTATTCTTCCTCTCACCTTGATTTTGCTCCAGACCTACATATATCCAACTGCCTTTTGGTCAATCTAGACTGTACAAGCCTAAAACTCATCATCACTTCACCTCCCCTACTCCAAGCTCTTCTACCTCTGTATGTCTCGTCTTAGTTAATGACACCGCCTTGCCTCATGGCTCTATGTAACAGGCAAATTTAATTATTTTACTTCACTTCTCAATATTCTTCAGACTTGGCGTGACACAAGCCCACATATGAAGTTTCTTAAGCTACCAATCCAACCTCATCTCCTGGCACATCTCTCCTCAGCATTGACCTTCTAGAAATACCAAACTACTAAACTTAGGAAATACCATGAGTCATCATCCCTCTTGCCTTCATCCTTCTCTATAACCCTTCCCTTTACTTGGAGTTTCCAGCCTCATCACCACCTCCTCCTCACGGTTCCCTGACATCTCCTCTCTGAAGCTTTCCTTCGTCTTTCAGGGAAATTTAAGGTGTCTCTCCTCTGGCTCCCTTTGAGCTTTGCATACACTTCCAGAATAGCAATTATCACTTCATATTACAACACCTGCTTTCTCTAGGATATTCTTCCTTGAGGGCAAGGATTACGTTTTATCCACCTTGATATCCCCAACATTACACAGAACATGACAAATAGAAGACTCTCTAGTTTACTGAGTATTTCCTATCTTTCTTCACCTTTCTCACTCTATTGTGGTCACATTTACCCCCTAGAATAGTCTACATGTTCCTTGAATGCCCCAAGAAGGCTTCCAGCCCTGGGTCTTTGTACTTGAATATTCTTGTCCCAGATGGCTCCCTTATCACATCCTTCTGGTCAGTGCTCAAATGCCACCCCATTGAGAGGCCCTTCCTTCAATCCTATATAAGGTAGCGCTCACCCAACCCATCTCTCTTTCCCCTACTCTGTCTCATTTCACTCATAGCAATCATCATTAGCAGACATTATATTATATATTTGTTGCTGTACTTCTTGTCTGTCTATCCACCAGAATAATAGCATCCCGTAGCCCGGGACTTTGTCTAAATTATTCATAAATGAAATAAAGATCTGATGTGAATATAAATAAATAAATAATGTTATTTTTCACCTAGACATGACACTGTCTCTCTGACTTTCATTTCCCCTTCATCTGCTTTTATTCTCATCAAGCCATAAATCTGAGACAAAAAAAGGGTTAAAACACAAAACTCCAAGAATTGTCAAGTATAATAAGGCTAAGTAAGAAATCATATTATAACTTAAAAGGATCAATAGTTCAGCTAACTATATATTAAATGTTTCAGTAACGTTTTATCTTTTAATTCATTTATTCAACAAATATTTATATCACATTTATCATGAGTTATTTTTGAAAAATTAAAATCTGTCTCTTATTGTACCACTGTCTAAAGTTTACAAGATTATAGTTTCTGACACTTACTTCAATGTATCCTCATAAACAATTCTTTGAACTAAGCAAATCTTATGAGGAATGAGTTGGTTATCAGATTCAGGATCCCTGGGTTATGAAAATTTTGAGCTAGGAATGTGTTCTATCATTTTATTGTTGATACAACTATGCATAGAAGCCCATTATCAATCTATCTATCTCACTTCAGAGAGCTATAAAACACACATTGTCCATCAGTACCAGCACATTAATTCTCACTTCTGGGCTTCCCAACCTGCTCTTAGCTTCAGTCTTAATATGACTATTTCACAGTAGAATGTACAAACGTTGAGGATAGGCGTAATGTCTTCTCTGTTTCTTCTACTTACATTAGGGCTCTGCACATACCATGGGTTTTCCATAAACATTTATTAGTGAGGAGAATAGTTATTAACGTAAGAACCTCTCTATTCAGAAAGTATTCAAGGCAACTGTGACAACTAGTCTCCAAAGATGGCCCTCCAATGACCCATGTCTCTCAGTAATCAGACTCATGTAGACACCTCCCCTCGAATCTGGACCGGCTCTGTGATTGACCGTAACGAGTAGAACGTGGTACATGTGAGGTTATGTGACTTCTGATGCTCTGTCAGAAGCAGCTTTGCAGTCTCTCTCTTGTTCTCTTGGAATACTCTCTCTGGGGGAAGGCAACTGCCCTGTAAGCTGTTCTACTACTCTGAAACTACCATGCTGTGATGAGGCCCAGACAAGCCAAATGGAGAGGGAGATGCTTAGTCAGCCCTCAGCTATTCCAGCCACCCCATCCCAAGCACCATCATGTGAGTTGACAAGCCATAGAGGATGTCATATCCAACTGAGCCTTCAGATGACTTCAGTCCTGCTTACATCTGACATAAACGCACCAGAGAACTCCCCTCCCCTCACCACACACAGCAAGCAGGAACCACAAAGCTGAGCCCACTCAACCTGCAGAACTTTAAGAGATAATAACAAAGTGTTGTTTTAAGGCACTTAAGTTTGGGGTGGCTTGTTGCACAGCAGCTGTTACTTGTAATTTTATGGGATCCTTGTTGTGTTCCCTGGCAAGAGAGCATCTATTTTGGGCAACAGGACCTCCAATTCTCCAGAGTCCAAAGCTGTGGGAACAGAAAGCACAAAATCCCTCATTGATCATCGGGAGTAAAAGTAAGTGAGGCCACTCTTGCTCCTATCTCTTGTTTCCCAGACCCATGTATTCCTCTTATTGGGGGCACAGGACCCTAGAGGTCTCTGATTTAGTGCATATACTGCATCTAGAAAGATGGCACTCAATCTTTGTAAAGCATTGTCTTTGGTTGTCATTTCAGCTTTGTAGGCCATTCCAGCACTCTATGAAGTTGGCTGCTTCCAGAAAGTGTGGTATCTGATTCAACCATAGTCATAGACCCTACATCTCCTGCACCTGCTTTGCTGTGAAGTGAGTCCCCTGGTTGGGTGCTATGTTGTGTGAGATTCCATGTTTGTTGACCAGGCTTTCCATAAGGCCATAGACAGTAACGCTAGCTAAGGCTCTGCAGGCAGAAAAGGCAAACCTATACCTGGAATTGGTATTTAACCCTATAAAAATGAACCCCTGACCATTCCAGGATGGAAAGAGACCTATTCATTGATTTGTCTCCAGGTGGCTGGTGATGTACTGGGGGAATAGTGTCCTATAAAGATTTGGCATTGATCTCTGTTGCTGGGAGGTTGGAAATTCAGAGGCAGCAGTGGTTATATCAGCCTTGGTAAGTGAGAGTCCATGCTGTTGGGCACATGCATAGCCTCATAGCCATTCATGGCATAGACATGCTATTCACATGCTCATCATGTCAGTTCCAGTGAGATGATGAGGAAGGAGAGCTAGCACCAATTGCTAGAGTCATTTTGCCTACTTGGTTATTCAGTGCTGAAGTCATTTTACTACTTACTTATTTTGTGCCACTTCCATGGTGGAAGTTTTCTGGTGGGTGTTAAGATGTGATGTAAAAATCTTCACACTCACTGTCCACTCCAATATGCCCCCGCACATGCCTGTACTCCATACTTCTTTGATTTTAATCTCTTCCAACTCTTTTCCTTCCAGGCCCATGACCAGCCAGTTGCTGGTCACTATACAGGAATGCATATATGTTCTTATCTCAGGCCACTTTATTTTTTCCACACAAAATATGGATTACCAGTGCACTGCTCACAGATCCACACATTGGGAAGATTTTCTCTCACCACTGTCTCTCATGGATGCCCCTGAATATGGTGCTATAATGCACTTGTTGTACATTTTTGACTTGGACACAGGTCAAGCAAATTTATCTATAAATCAAAGTCAGGCTTTTTCTTCTTCCTTCAGCTAGTCATATGCCCTGCCCAATATGACCATAGATGAAAGATGTGGGAGGGGCACTGGTGCAATTGTGGTACATACCCTGGAGGGTCTGGGCTACCTGCTTTTGCAATTTACTTATAAATTCTGGTCCAGATTGGGTTCAATTCTACATGCATTATTTCCATTTTACAATGGACTGGTGCTAGGCCCATTCAATCTTATGACTTAGCAGGTCCAAAATAGCTCATAAGGGTTCAGAGCAAAAATCTACAGGGACATCCATGCAGATATCTCCATCCCATGTTTCAGGGTTCCAGATTTTCCCAACCAGGTCCCTGTTACCACAGCATAACAGATCTTCCTTGGCTGAGCAGTTAAACCCATCTTAAGCTCTGAAACTCTATGATATCCTGTCTTCTCAACTGAGCCTGCCCTTCCTCTGTGGGAGATAAAGGCCTATTAGTAAGCTATTAAAGAGGCCTTCTGGCTCTCAGTTTCTCATTATATCTTTTCAGGATTTTAATACAATTTAGCAATAACCAGTGAACTTGTTCTCCTTGTAGGCATTATTCATATCACATCTTTCAAGTGCCTGAATCATTGCACCTGCAAGGGAATTCTTTTCTACCAGGTCTTCCTCACCACCATAACCATCAGTGAAATCTTCAGCGATTGGGCCTCCACCTTGTTCTAGGGACTGTTGATGCTCCAAATATCACTAGAGATGTGGCCCCCTTTGCCTGTGGGGTGGTAAGTCAGTTCCAATCCCCACCTGTTTTCTCTGACAATTCTTTATACCAACTCTATCAGTTAGAATCCTCCAAAAAAACATATGCCAAGACAGGATTACACATGCAAGAGGTTTATTGAAGGAAACATCTATGAAGAATAAAGGGATAGGATATGGAGTAAATAGGGGGGACCTTCAGAATGTGATGCAGATCTGACTCCTGTAAAAAGAGAGGAGCAAATGAGAAGCATCGGACACAAAGAGTCTCAGTCTGCAGCATGGTTCTAGGAAAGTTTCCCAGGCCATTGGGGAGTATGCATGCCAAAGTTGACCATTAATGGAGTCCTGCACCCTGCAGGAATGGACTAGCATGAGTAGCACCAGCACTCAATTATTGGCTGGGAGCAGCTTGTACTTCGAGGCCCCAGTGCAAATGCAATGGTAGATCCTGAGGGATGATACATGAAGCTATCAGTCAACTATTTCCCCATGTAGGTTCTCTTGAAGGAGACATGTGTGGCACATTTCCATGGATGCCACAAATGGCACATCAGGAGTGCAATCATAGTCTCTGCTCTTGGCAGGTTGAACACACAATGATGGCTATAGCCAGACAGGCGGGCCTTGATTAGTGGAAGTTTATGTTCTTGAGACCACTCTTAACCCTTTGCCATGCTATTTAATCTTTCAACCCATAGGGCAAGGACAAGGGTGTCTACTAAAAGAGGTTGACATCTATAGAACAGATCGTTCTGTCCACCTAAATTTTAAGATCCTCCTCTGCTAAGGCTGCCTTTTGGTGAGAATTCACCTGAGACACAAATATTTTTACACTCTATAACCATTCTGAGACCTCAATCCATATACGTCTTCCCCATATTTCTATGTCACCAGTTATCCAATTGTGTTCAATAAAAGTAGGATTTCCTTTCATCACTGTCCTTCAAGCCCACCCAGGAGTGGGACTGCAGTATTACAGAGATCCACATTTGGGTGGTGCTAGCATATTGTGCAGAACAGTCTATATACCAGACCTAATATTTTCTTTCCTCAGTCAATTGGTCATAAGAAACTCTTGATGAGGCCATAAGTGCAAGCTGAAAAAGATGAGGCATTGTAGCAGAATTGGAAGCCATGGTAATCTGAGCCACTTACTAATACCATTAACATGTGCCTTCAAGAAATGCTCAAGCCTGATCTCATATATACCACTCCCACTAATATGCAAAATTTATGTCTTTATGGGTCAAACAACACCTACTTCATGAGGGGCATTTCTGGTCACATGGTAACTTGGTGGTCCACATCAAATACTTAGTCAGTACTAAGTCCCAGTGGAAAGCCAAGAGCTGCTTCTCAAAAGGAGCATATTTGCACAGTACAATATGGCTTTGTTCCCAGATACTAGATGTCTGCTCTGTAATTAACCTAAGAGGGCTGCCAAAGGCTCAATAGACATATTAAGCACTATTGAATTGACTGTGTCATACGACCAAAGTGGAGGGAAGTTTGCATAGCAGCCTGGACCTGTTGCAGAACCCTCACTTTTTCTGGGCCCTATTCAAAATCGGAAGCCTTTTAGATCACTGGGTAAATAGGTCTAGACTATAACAACACACCCACATAAGGTATATGTTGTCTCCAAAATCCAGTGAGGCATACTAGGCATTACGACTCTTGCTTAATGGTAAGAGGGACCAGATGTAGCAACTTGAACTTCACCTCGGAAGAGAAATCTCAACTGTCCCAGACCGTGGAAACCCAAGCAAGTTCACTGAAGCAGTAAACCCCTACATTTTTTAGAGATTTATTTCCCACCCTCTGGCATATATGGGTCTTAACAAAATGTCTAAAATAGTTGCTATTTCACGCTCCCCTGGTCCATCAATGTGGTGGATCCATGCGATGTTTTGTAGAATGGAGGGGCAATCAATTCCCTGTGGACTGGAATAGGACAGGGTTGGAGAGTTGATATGAAGATGAGACGAAACAATGAACGTATATTGCTGGCCCTTCCAGATGAAAAAAACATGCTTCAGCTAGTCTCTGCTAACAGGTATATAGAGGGAAAAGAGATTTTTCATGTCAATACCCAAGTAAAATGTTAAGAGATTTATTGATTTCCTCCAACAGTGAAACCACATCTGGAACAGCAGCTGCCATTGTATTCACCATCTGATTAAGTTTACAATAATCCTTTGTCATTCTTCAAAAGCCATTTATTTATTGTTTTATTTATTTATATGATTATTACATAATTATGAGACACTTCTTATGATAATAATTATATTAAGAGGAATTTGGAAATATTATATGAGCTATTATATCAATGAATGTAATTTTGATTTTTCACGTTTTGTGCATACTTGACACAAAATTTCATTATATTACAGAGGCAAATTGTAATCAATTTTTAAAGATATTTTATTTTAACTTAAAACATGAATAAGCATTCATTTGCTAATGAGATTTTGTCTGAAGAATGTAATTCCAAATCATCTTTCTTGCATGTAACTCCCTAAATACATCTTTATTTCTGACTTTTTATGTCTTTAAAATGGGATGGGAAGGGAAAGATAATTTTAAAACAATCTGAAGGCAGAATACTTCTATCACCTGAGCAGATTTCATGTGCCCCTTTCGAGTCAGTTCACCTCTTAAAGATGATGGCTATTCTTATTGCTATTACCAAAGATTTATTTTAACTCCTTTAGAACTTCAAATCTGTGAAATCATACGACAGGTACTCTTTTTTTTTTCCTGGTTTCTTTCACTCAACATGATTCATTCCTGCATGTTCTTATGTGAATTGGTCATTTATTACTTTTTATTAGTGAGTATCCTACTATATGAATATATCACAGTTTGTTAATCCATTCAGCTGTATCCACCATTGCCACAACACAGAAGATTTAGGGATGAATCTTTGGTATCATGTATAAATGTGCAAAGTACAGGCTGCCCTAGATTCTTATATTCTGTTCACACAAGAGTAAGGTCAGTCTACAACATATTTTAGCCAAAGTACATATCTCAAAAACCTTTATTTAAAGACTCATATCAAACATTCATCATGTTAGAGAAGATGCCACTATTTTTTGCTAGTAAAAACCCAATATTTGATATTCTCTACAGTTTTTAGCAAAGTTTCAAGTATCAATCAGGATGCAGGTAGCTGAATTTCCTTGTAGTGACCTTCTACCACAATACAAACTGACCACCCCAGGAATTTGCTTTCTTGAGTAGGACAATTGACTCTCCTTAGAACTGAAGCTTAATTTACCCAGGTAATTTATTTTTATTTTTTTATTTTTTTATTTTTTTTAATTTTTTGTTTATTGCAGTAACATTGGTTTATAACATTGTAAAAATTTCAGGTTTTACCAGAGGGGAAGGGGGGAGGGAGGAGGGTGAAAGGGATAATTCAGTACATGTGTGTGGTGATGGGTTGTAATTAGTATTTTGGTGGTGAAGCTTAATTTAAATGACACACATACATGATACCCTATTGCCTGTGTGGAAAAAGTTTTAATATAAATTACACATCCTTACACTTTGATATATTCATTCTTATTATACAAATGACATAGAGTTACTATAAAATTCTGTGGATAATTGTTGGGGCAAGTTCTGGAGATCTATGAGCCATGTAACTATAATCCTTTCTAATTCGTTATTCCAGAGATGTTTTGTGTTTAAGATTTAGAGACACTTTGCCATAAAACAATATTAAAATGTTGGAAATCTTATTTGGTAACTTATGAAGAAAATTCCACTATTTTATTATTTAATACCAAATACACAACACATTTAATACACATTTCTAATCTTTATAGGACATTAACAAAGTTGTTTGGATAATTATACCTCCATATACAATTCCTATGAAGATATCTAAAACAAGGAAACTTATTTAGCAAACAAAGGCACTAAAACATGTCTATAAAAACTAGCTTGTTAACATGTTTAAAATGTTATATGTCTAGCTATGACTTCAAATTGCTTTTGTGACATGTTTCATATAATAGGATATTAAAATTGACATTTGTGTTAGTTTTCTAGGCCTGCCATCACAAAAGACTATAGCCTGCGTGGCCTACACAATAGAATTTTTCTTTTTCTCACACTCTGGATTCTAAGCCCAAGATTAAAATGTTGGCAGGGTTAGTTTCTTTGAGGTCCTCTCCTTGGCTTGTAGATGGCTGCCTTCTCACTGGGTCCCCACACGGCCTTTCGTCTATGCCTTGCACGTCTGTGTCCAAATTTCCTCTTTTTATAAGGACATCCATCATATTGATTAGGACCTACCCATAGGACCTCATTTTACCTTAATACCTCTTTAAAGGCCTTGCCTACAAATATAGACAAGCTATATGAGGTACTGGGGGTCAACATATGAATTGGGGGGGACATAATTCAGTCAATAACAACCCTCTGAGTAAATAAATGTGAAGTTCATAAACAAGAGAGTTGAGGCCTCCCTTGATTAAATTTTCCCCTAATTCCTGGTGCACAAAATGATTATATATAATTTTGATGAAGAGATTTCCCACCTTCTCTTAATGTATTTTTAGAGGACCTCGAAATATGCATTTATAGGTCATTCATAAAATTTATTATTCATGCTTGGCTTCTTTACCCTCTACTATATCATATTATAAGAAGTCTTCAATTTTAATTTTATCCTTTTCTGTAAGTAAATCTTAATTTCTTCTTGGTATTTTCTCTCTCCAGTTTTCTCTTTTTCCCGTTCTCTTTTCTGTCTGAATATTAAGTTTTTTTAAACTTGTCTGTCTTTTTCTTTTTTTTAAATAAGATTTCACCTTTGTAGGAGTTAATTTAGTTCACTAACTTGGTGTCTCTGGGACTCCTCCTTTACTGCCCCTTCAGCAGAATTGACCTTCCTTTGGGGTATCTGTTCAGTGAGTGTGCTGGGTTTAGTGAGTGAGTGAGGGAACTTCAGTCTTTGCACAAAGGGGCAGCAGGAAGAATCCCACCCTGTGTGCTCAGATTTCTTGGTTTTCTTTTAGGTTGGTATCTTAAGCAGTATGTAACAAGATATTTTATTTTATTTCAATCAAATAATCTCTTTTTATATATGCATTGGTTACTGATATATTTGGACTCATTTTTAATATTTTTGTTTTGCTTTGCCTACTCTTGATTTTTTCTTTTCTTTTCTAATCTGTCTTTTGTTACATTGATATAATTTTCTTTTTCTTCTCTGCCAATATAAAAAATGTAATGTCTTTCTGTTCTTATGACAAGCGTCCTTAAATTATATGCACGTATATATGCGTGTATATATATATATATAAAAATATGTGGGTGTGGGTCTGTATATATGTATATATTTTATATCCAAAGTTGTTCTCTAACATTTCCCCTTGTATATACCACTACTTCTTTTTGGTACTTTTTCACTTGCTGATTTATTATCTTTAGAATTATTTCAGTAGGTGGCTGGAGCAGACTACACACCAGTCATATGTTAGGACAGTAATTTCAGAGAGAGTTTATCCAATGAGCTGATAAACTACAGTTCCAATGAACATCAAGAAAAATAATAAGAAAGAAAACCATCCAACGTAATAATCAGAACATGAATTCACTGCATTCTTCCTCAGAGCCTTTGTCCCTGATCTTCCTCTGCCTGGAGTGATTTTCTTCTACTAGTCTCATGGCTCCTCCCTTCACTCTCAGTCTCTGCTCCTAGAGAAATGTGTGCGTGTGACTAAAGAGGAATACTCAAAAAGGTTTATTGCAGTGTTGTATTTCATAGATAAAAATATCAACGTCTTAACTTTTCATCAATAGGGGAAGGGTAAATGGTAGTATATCCATAATATGGGATACAGGGAAGCAGAGGGACCTCTGTGTTTTAATAAAATAGGACCTATGAGATTTATTATTGAGTTTATAAAGCAGGTTACAGAAAAGTATGAAGGATATGTATATTTTGTGTTAAATAAAAACTATAAATAAAATCCTACACTACATAGTTTCTGTTGATTCAAATCTATACAGAAACACCTGGAAGCATAAACTCCAAATTGATTAAGATGAAGAAAGAATTAGAGTAATGAGTGATTAAAGGGTCAAAATTGGGAGTGGTAGTCAGAGGGGATTTTAGTCTATGTGTAATGTTTTATTGCATTTAATAATTTATATATGTTGCTCCATTTATTAAAATTAATAAAAAGTCATAAATGCCATCATAAAGGTTTATCTGTATTCCTCTCTATTCTCACCAAAAAAGGGAAAAAGGAGAAAATGACCACCTTCTTCATAAGATTTTGTCCATCCACCCCAGGTATAAGTATTTCTCCCTCCTCTGGGGTCATACAGCTTTTAGTTTATACTCCTCTTACTGTCCTACTCTTTGACTCTGTTGTAGTTATGTATATTTTTGCCTTCCCTGGTGGACTGTAAACTAGCATGTTATCCTCTTTTATATATTCTTAAGACCTAGTAAATTATCCCATGTACACTAAAGTTTCAATAAATGTTTACGGATTTGTTTTGAACTAAGTAAAAGAAATCAAATAACAAGATGAGATTTACCAAATTATCTTAAGATACTAATTTCCATGAAATGGCATTTTCAAAATAGAATTTGGGTCATTTTTAACCCCCATTTAATCTAATCAGGTATTTTGTTTTCTGACCATCTGCATTTCCTTCATCAGGAAACAGGGAGTCGATTAAGATGAAGAAAGAAACCGGCTGGGGTTGTGACAGCATGCTGAGTTAGTTGTTCTGAAGTGGGCTCTGTTGATAGTTTCAGTCCACTAGGGGGCACTCTAGGCTTTATAAGAAATGGCTTTTTCTGATGGTCCCAGAGGGTTGAGCGGTTAAGAGAGGAGACCAGAAAGCATGTAAGCCAGTCAAATTATAGACAGCAAAGGAGGGGAGAGGAGGAACAATATTTGTGCAAAGTTCATCTCAGGTTTTCAGTTATGCCCTTCTATATAAACCTCAGAAAGCTGGAGCCCATATCTCTATAAATCCATTGTGAGGATGCTTCTCTGAGCAGAGATACTGCAATAGGAATATTAATGGGCACTGTGAGCATGGAAGCTCAACAGACAACATCTCCATTACCTGTTTTCAATTTTTTAATTTTTATGCCTGAAGTTCCCAAAATCCATGGACCTAGAAATTATTCCAACATCCTAGATATCTTAACTTTTCGTATATCTTCTGAGACTGAAAGGAACAAGAATATGGAAAAGGGAATAAGAAAAGTTAAAAAAAAGAAAGAAAGAAAGAAAAAAGGATAGAAGGAGGTAAGGAAAAGGACAATATTTAATTTGACCAGCAATGTGTGGCCTGATCAGAATCAGCTGTGTGGGTCTGGACAGGAGAAGGGGAGAGGTGGAAATTAAATTGGAGTGGACATTATACACATATCTTATTTTTCACTAACTGAACTCTTTTTGGAATAATTTTCTCTGCAGATGGTGACTGTATGGCCTGTGTTTCTAGAACTCTCCTGGTTTCAAGAAAATATATTCACTTCTTCAATACACAATGTGTGCTGTCAAATTGTTTTCCTTTATCAGATCTTTCGTATAACTGGATTCTTAATTCTATGTCAAACTATGCAGTTTGGGGAAATGGGGTCACTCTACCTAGGCTCTACTTAAAGGCTTCATGGTTCTTCGAGGGTCTACTTAACACAGTTGAGACACTGATTCTTTTCAGAAGTAAGATATGATCCCTTTCTTCTTCACATACTAACCTACAAACTTCTCTTACATAAAGTGTTTTAAGCAAAAAGCACTTTATAACTTTATATATTGGAAATATTGCCCTTACTTTCCCGCACTGTTCAACCCACACTTTTGGAGACATCAGTGTGCAGTCTCAGTGGGACACTGTGGCTGGAGTTTCCTGGTAAGTGAATGACAGAGGTCAGATGTGATTGGTGCTCAGTGAGTCTGGTGGAACATACTGACTGTAAGAACAAAATTTGCCTGGACCCAGGACTCTACACCCTCCAGGCCAGGGGCAAAGGAACCTCAACAACTGGGCAAGGAGTCATGAGGAGACAACGGGGAGCTCTGCTGGGGCTTCTGTGGGTCCAGGTTTGCTGTGAGTTGGGGCCGTCCCAGATAAGGGAATGGGGAGTGTTCCACAGCCACCAGTGGGATGGAGGGGAAGGGAGAGCTGACACAGAGCACCTAGAGGGTCCTACATCCTCATGAGTGTTTCTTGGGCTTTTTACAGGTTTAGAAACTGCATCAATGACTCCCCAGTGACATCATTTGTGTTTATTTTTCTCTTTCCAAGCAGGGGTGCGAGGGATGAATGTGGAGCAGAGTCCTTCAGCCCTGAGCCTCCAGGAGGGAACCAGCTCTACTCTAAGGTGCAATTTTTCCACCTCCATGAAGAGTGTGCAGTGGTTCCAACAGAATCCTGGGGGTAGCCTCTTCAGTCTGTTTTTCATAGCTTCAGGAACAAAGCAGAATGGAAGATTAAATGCCACAGTGAATTCTAAGGAACTGTATAGTACCCTGCACATCACAGCCTCCCAACTGGAAGACTCAGCCACCTACCTCTGTGCAGTGAGGCACTGTGCTCCCAGGTGCTCTGCAGCCTGTACCCAAACTGCAGCTGTGCCTGCAGCCCCATCCCTTCCATGGGGCGGGCATGTTGTCCCCACAGTAGCCTTTGCACAGCCATCTGGGGCAATCTGGGCTCTGCAGGGCCCCAAAGAGAGTAAACCTTGTTGATAAATTATTACAAAATAAAAGTGTGTACGTGGACGTTGTAATAAAGCACAACAGAGAGATATCAGAATTCTCAAAAAGTTTAGAAACTCTTGTTTTAACAATTGTTCAAACATTGGGAGCAAATATCCTTAGGCTTAGAAATAGAAATTAAATGTAAAGATAATAGCCTCAACGGCAAGAAGACTGCTTTCATGTGAAGTTTGAATTAATCCAATAAACCAGTTATTAACACAGAAGATAATTAACAATTAATTTTCCTCGTATTTAAAGATGCAGTGATAGGGTGCATAAACAAGCATTTAAAATTATAGACAAATCGTGAAGCTCCTTTTACTTTCTTATACTCCCTCCACAAGTTACCGAAAATGCCAGAGAAAATATTCAAATGCTGCTATATAAATTTACAATTAAAATTAACATATGATCTCACTCATAAGTAGAAGATAAAAACAGCAACAAACAAACACCTAGAGACAGAGATTGGATTGGAGGTTATCAGAGCGGAACTGGGGAGGGAGGAGGGCGAAAGGGATGATTAGGCACATGTGTGTGGTGATGGATTGTAATTAGTATTTGGGTAGTGAACGTGGTGTAATCTACCCAGAAATAGAAGTACAATGATGTACACCTTAAATTTATACAATGTTATAACCCAATGTTACCACAATAAAATAAAAAAAAATTAAATTCAGACTTACATGAAACTGATTGGTATGAAGAGTTAAATCATATATAGAAAAATTGTTCCACTAGAGACATCAGCTCTGGATTTACTACAATTTATATTTCATACTCATTTGTGAGATGTTTATGCTAACGTTGTCACAGCTTATAAAGTACTCTTAAGAGCTCTAGTATCAGTTGCATCAACAGAAATATCCTTCTCAAAATTAAAAATTATCAGAAACTGTTTTGCAATCTTTCATTTACAAACAGCAATTGACGTTGCTTTCAATGATACTAATTGAAATGAAGTTACTAGAAGTATAAATTTTGATAACCTAATAAATTAATTTGCAGAAAAGCAAGCTAGAAAAATCTTATTATTGCCAAGATATCACACTAGTAAGGAATTATTAGTTATTGTATTATATAAAATTATGACCCCAAAATATGTTTTTGCAATTTTTAAGTTTATGTTGTTATTTACATATCATTATATATATTCTGTTGTGTTTTACGAATAAGAAAATATTTTTTAAGGAGAGCTTTATATTTCATTACATAATGTCACTTTTTCCTGCTTTTTGAACAAGGGGCCCCACATTTTCATTTTGCACTGAGTGTCACAAATTATATAGCCATCCCTGGCTGGAAATTTTGAACACCCAAGTTAAACTTGGAAGGAGGGAGCTAGAAGCCATAAAGCAATCAGGCTGTTGAAGAAAGTATTTTTACCTTTACGTATGAGTAAGTTCATCCACCTCCTCCAGGTTCTACAAGTTGCTGAGGGTGTTTTTTACAAGAAATATATGATATGTTATAGATATACATTGAAGAAATAAATCTCGAGAAAGGAGCATCCCACTTACCCCTGGCTCAGCCATGGAGTCCACCCCCATCTCATTGCCTGTGGAGATCTCTACACTCAGTGGTAAAGTCCCATTTTATTCCATTTTACTATGGATTTAGTTTCTCCTTGATCCATTATTGATCTTATAGGAGAAATGAAAACCCCCATAGGAACTCATCCTGAGGACTCCATTTCTGAAGGGGTCACTGAAGAAGACCCAGGGTTGGTTAGGGGCAACCTCAAACCCACTAGAATGCATGTGGATGTGAAAATGTTCTTGAAAGTTCCATGATGCAGGACAATTTCTCCCCACTCTCACACCACTCCACATTGCACACAACCTTAGTCTTCAATAAATATTTGCTTCATTAAATACTATAAAAGGATTTTAGAGCTGGAAGAGCCCTTAGAAATCCTTTAGTTCAACTTTATTTTACAAAGACAGAAACTAAATCCAAGATGCCAGTATGAAACAATTAGACAGTAAATGAGCCGGGAGTAGAAAGAAACTGGATTTCTCACTTCCTCTTTAGAATTATTTCCTCTGCTTCCTTCCTGCAGGATCGTATTGCTGAGTAAAGAGAAACTATCTAAAGCAAGCCTAGCCCTTTGATCTCTGCAATTTGGGTCTGGGAAAGCAATGGTCCATTTAGTTTGACACCAGAATGGAGAATTCAAATTTGTGTAAATATTTGACACTTTTGGCAGGAAAGGAGACAGACTGAGCAGGAGCAATCCAGTCCATCCTTCACTGCCTTTTGTAGGAGTAAGTTAAAGGTGATGGTGTCACCCTCGACACCCAGATATATTTCTAAGAACTTTCCTAGAAATAGCAATTATATTCATTATCCCAGCTGGACATCTCTTAAAGGTGGGATAAGAATAGAAGCATCACTAATATATTGTTATAAAAAATGATCATTGGAATCTGGAGACTAAGGAGGATATTGTCCTCATGCAGCTGGCATTCTATGAGGGTACTAGAAAAAGCCTTTCCAGGTCAACACTTTTTGATCATGAGTCAGGAAATATTCAATGAAATAATCATGGGGCTGAGGATTTTTGCCAGGGGATAGCTATACTTGTGCCACAGTAAATATATGGAACATTGGACTGAACAGAGCATATTCAAACTCTAACATTCCATTCTGGGTACATAAGTCAAAAGGGCAAATATTGACTTAAAGTACCTATCTCTAAGAAGAGGAAAATTTGCACAATGTAGGATTGGGGAATTCTATCCTATGGAAGATGGATGAGAGGATAAAGGAAGATCCTTAGAATGAAGAAGTTTTATGTATGTAACAACACACATTTTATATTCACATACAAATTTATATGTTGATTTGTGATTCTTCATCATAGTTGTTAACTCTTTAAAGATGTAAAATATGGATGAAAGATTTTTTTATTCTCCATAACTATAGAGGATCAGTGAGTACAAGTCACAGGAAAGGGGCTTCCACTTCTGGAAATGAGGTAGTCTTGATTTCCCAGGGTTCACTTCTAAGGGTGAGTTCTTTAGGATCAGTTACCTATTTGTACTACTCCTCTAGCAGACACAGGCAATATTTAGGCTTCTCTTAAGTTTCTTATGGCTGGCCAAATAATTAAAAGGCAGGTTAGCAGGAGAAAATAATACCAAGTTTAATAACATGTATACATGGGAGAAACCAGGGAAACTGAGTTTCTCTACACAATAGCGGTGATTCTCATCATCTCATCACCATCTTCAGCTAAAGACAAAGGAGGATGTTGGGGGTGCGGAGGGAGACAGAAGGGAGACAGAAATTACAGTAATCAAGGGTATGTAGATTTGAGGCCTCATCCTCCACACTGATAAGCCTATAGGGAGGCCATCCTAGCTTCCCCCCAACACAGAGAGGGAGATACTTTTACAAATGGAGATTTCCTTTATAAATGTAAATGTTTGTCTGGCAGCTCTTTGCAGGGCCATCTAGAGAATGTGGCCTGGGAGAGACAGAATTTTTGGTAAGACAGGCTTGTTGGTGCCTTTCCTATTGTAACATCTATTTTACATTAGATTACAGCCATCATATGATAATAACTCCTTCCCGGAACAGGTCTTCTATGTTAAATTCTTTAGGCAGTTTGGGGAGGTCAAATGTCCCTCAGAGAGAATAATCAAGGTAAAAAGACATAATTCAGGGTGGTCAATTTTGATCTCCCACACCCAAAAGAAGAAGGTTAAGTAAGATTATACACATGAATTTCATAGAACATGTTAATTGATCAGAGAATTTTGCCTAGTATCTTTATTATTAACAAAAAGTGGCCATTTCAAGTGAGCCTAGGTTCTCTAAATAAAATTGTGGGAGGTGATCAATGCGGCATGGTGGCTCCAGGATTTTTTTTTTTAGGTGAGCCATATGAGGGGTTGGAGGTGAGAGTAGAGAAAAGATAATTTTCTCCTAATCTCACAGACTGGCTAGTGACCTGGAATCATGGGAAATAATATCTCATCATTAAGTGATACTATAGTTGAACCAAGGGTAAAGAACACTGAATAGAATGGAAATTGTCTTTTATCCTAATGAAATGTAGTTACCTAGATCACAGCAGAAGCCTAAGATAATCAGAAAAAAAGAGTAGACTTTAAAGGAAAGTGTTTGAAAACATGAATTGAGAGGGAAAAGAGACAGAAAAGAATGCACAGGTTCCAGCGTCACCATGAGATTTGTGTGCAAGAATATATATCTATCCCCTTACAAGAATACAGAACTTTATCTGCATTTTAATTTAAAATATCTTTTGTTCATTTGGAAAAGAAAACAGAGGTATTATATATTTTTTAATGTCAATGTAAATACAGGAAAAATTTTACTTTGTCTCCAAATTTCTGGAGAATAATAAACAATTTTTATCAGGGGAAAAAGGCTGTCTTGAACACATGTAGTGGATCAACTTAGTGTGTGCCAGGATGAGCAGGATATGATCTGGTGACTCATCCCACCCCTTCCCCACCAACCAGATTTCCTGTTCTGAGACACCTGCATTGCCCATTGCTAACAATTCTAGGTAGAGCTTTACACAAAGCCGAGTGAGACTGAGCCCCAGGTTCAGAGCAAGAGATATTTTCCTAGAGACGGAGGTGCCAAAATGACTCTTCTCAGCATATAATGGGCAGTGATGGCCTTTTTCTTCCTTGATAGGGACAGTGGCTGATAGTGAGGCTGAGAACAGTCTAGGATTAGGGGGAGATAGTGGAGAGGGGTAGAGGGGATTAACGATTGTCAACCATAATAAACACTCCAGGAAAATAAGAAGGAATGGGAAAAGAACCAGATTTTCACAGGACCTTGTATGAAGATTTAACTCAGCCCTAAAAGTTCTTGGCAACACCCATACAGGTCACCTCAGAGGATCAATCTTGTTATTTCTTCTGTCTACTGGATCCAGCATCTCCCAGTTGTCATTCAATCTCAAACATCAACATCTAAGGCAGAAGGGCGAGATTGTAGAACTAGACCATTGTGTGACACCAGGATTGTATATTATAATATTGTATTGGTACAAAAGGCCTCCCAGTGGGGAGATGATGTTCCTCATTTCTCAGCACACAGGTGCAGAAACCAATTCAACAAAGAGTCGATTTTCTGTGAACTTCCATATGGCAACTAAAACTATCAGGCTCATCACATCACCATCACAGCTAGAAGACTCTGCAGTATATTTCTGTTGTCTAAGAGAGCTATCTACTGTATATATATAGATATATGCTAGAAGAGCCTTACAAAAAGCCCAGAACTCAACCAGAGACTGTTACCTATTCCCATATTCTCAGAGAAGACTCACAAACCTTACCCAGACATTTGTCAGCAGTTAGTGGTTAAGGTGCATAAGATAAATCTAGAAAGGAAACTGATGAATTAATTTCAGGAAGTACTCCATGCCAACTGGCTCAGAGACCACATAGGACCATGTGTAAAAGCCATACTCCTCAGATAATATTATATTTCTATTTCTTCCCATGGAGTATGCCATAAAAAATGCATCATGTGAAGGATAACATTTTAAAACTATACTTGGTTGTTCCATATTTTTTACCTATTCAACTCAGTCTTTTGGGGAGGACAGTACGGAAGAGACCAGGAAAAAATAAGCACATAAAATAGAGGTTTGTATACCAGGATACCTAAAGACTGGCCCAAGAAATGCAGTGCTGTCTGAGTTATAGACTGGAGTCTATTGAACCATGCAGAATAGTAATCCATTCTAGACTAGACACATTTTCCTATCTCCTTGGCTATATTTCACTCTAACCCTTGCCAACTCCAGCTTGGCTTAGCTTCCCTTTGATTCTCATGCTCCTGCAGCTATGTCTATGATTGGGGTCCCCCTATAGACACATGCCCATCAAAACCCTTGGTTAACAACAACCTAGAAAGAATGTATGTGATGAGGTGCTGCTACAGTTGCTAACGTCGAAAGTTGATCTTGCAGCCACCTGACTACCTCATGGAAGTACCAGAAATGAGACTGCAGTTTCTAAACCACAGTATTCTGTGTGTAACATCCTGCTTAAGAACTTTACTTCCTGTTTGGGGGCAGAAACTTCTAATACCCCAGAAACTCAGCACTCAGGCACTCAGAGAAGGGCTGGTCTCTGGGCTTGAGTGAGAACAAGAGAAATTTCCACCAGGAGAAGAACTTCTACCATGCTCTACCCTGGCCTGCTGTGGGCATTCCTGGCCTCCTTTGGCTTCAGTACGTGTGGCCCTAAACATGGGGCCTCGGCTTCCTCTTAGTGGTCAAGGAAGGGACTATGCAAGTTGTAACTGGCGGGGGTATTAAGAGGGAAGAGAGGTGGGGAAATGAAGCACTATGTGATTCTTTTCTTTGTCTTTGTGTCGTAAATGAATCCAGTCCTCAAGGCCCATCTGAGACATTTCAGATGACCAACCCTGTCTTCTCGTTTTTCCATAGGATCCAGCATGGCTCAGAAAGTAACCCAAGCTCAGACCATAATGACAAGGAGGGAAGGAGAAGCTGTGACCATGGACTGCACGTATGAAACCAGTTGGAGCAGATATTATTTGTACTGGTACAAACAGCCTCCCAGTGGAGAGATGGTTTTCCTTATTTATCAGGATTCTGATAAGCCAAGTGCAAAGCAGGATCGCTTCTCTGTGAACTTTCAAAAGGCCAAAACCATCATCAGCCTCACCATCTCTTCCTTACAACTGGCAGACTCAGCGACATACTTCTGTGCTCTCCTGGATCACACAGTAATAGAAATGATGGTAGAAGATAATCAAAAACCTTAGAGCTCCATGAAGGCAGCCACCTGCTCAGAGGCTTGCTCACATGAACCACAGACAGGAAGAAGGCAGGCACCATGGAAGCACAGCTGAGACCTTCTAATGTAAACTCTTCTTCTATAAAAAGTGTTCCCATATTTGAACTCAGTGTGTAAAACCACATTCTTCCCTGAGATGCCCAGGTATTATGTTTGTATCTTGGGTTAAAAAAAAATTGCAAAGTGTGCTCAATTTATTCCTAAACAGCTAGATTGAATGAACCCATTTATTTCAGGAAAATCAGGAGTAGTTTTCTAATTGTCATCTTGAATTGTTGGATTCTCAGATCTGAAATAGCACTAAAAACCATCCATTTTTTCTTCCAATATTATGCGGATTTTAACAGTTCTTTCAAATATACTAATTCATTTTATTAATTTATGTATTTATTTGTATGCACATAAATTTTATAAATACATAAACTTCTGTTTATGTATTTTAATACATAAATATATGAATCTTACTGGAATCAAATAGATAAAAAGGTAATTCATCTTTTGAACGTGCTGTATGGCCAAAAGCAGCTTTCAGTAAAACAAACCATGATCATTAGAGATTCAAAGTAATTCCTAAGCTCTGAACAAACCCAGGCAGAGAATGGGCTGAGAAATCTATCCTGCAGAGAAGGCATACCCCTTAACATGTGGCTAAAGAAGATCGTGGAAGAGGAATATTCCAGAGTGCTCAGCCAGCGAATGTGAAAAACAATGAGCAAGAGAGCTCCTGGCATAAAGCACAGTCAGAGTCTCATCACAAGGGGTTAAGGAATGCCATAACCAATGCATCCCGGGATCACAGACTAGCTTCAGAGCGACACTGCATATCTCTCTTCATTCCCTTTTGCAGGAGAACTTTTTAAGACATAATCCTGTAACTGTTCCAATATGGCATATTGAGTGTCTCGAGGAGGCAGTATACTTGTTTTTGTTTATTTTTTTGTTTGTTTTCTGCTTGTTTTTTCTTCATAGATCTTTAGACCAAGAGGAGCCACATCAAGATGAGAGGAAGACTATAGGAGATCAATCAGAGATCCTGCCTTTGATCTGAAGGGGTCACTGAAAGGGGATCCTGAGTTGTCTCCCTTGGAGGAGAAGTACCTGTCTCCTGCATGGGTAGAAGAGAGGAAATGAATTCTCAGTTTCAAGGCCAAAAGCTGACTATGGACTGTTTATCAATATGCAGTTCCTCTCTCCTTCTAGCAACACAGGAGAATTGCACGCCTCCTGAAGACTGATGTGGTCATATGACTTACTTTGGCCAAAGGAATGTGAGTAACATGGCGTGTGTCATTTCATGATAGAGGCATTTAGTTGCCCAGCTTAACTTTCCACCTCTGCTTTCTCAGACTGTGGTGACTGTTGAATTGTGTATTCATATGGAGGTTCAAACACTAGTTGTCACATGTGGTATAGCCGACCTGGAGAATCACCTGGATTCAAAATGAACTACATATGTGCAAGAAATAAACAACTGTTTCTACAAGCCACTGAGACTTTTGAGTTCATTATTGACTATTATGACAGCATAACATCATAATATCATTGGTGCACTAAATTTACTTAAATACAGAAAAAAACGAAGACACATTTTATAAGGACACAATAATGAATACTAAAACATGAATAAAGAAATTAAAAAAAAATTATAGGCTAACCTTGCTCAATGACTATAAATTCAAAACTTCTAAATAAAATATTAGCAAAAATAATTAGCAGTTTATATAAAAGGATAATATATCATAACAAAGTTGGGTTTTATGTAATGTTTATCTAACATTTTAAATCAATCAAAGTAAAGATCCACATTAATAAAAATATCATTTCATCATATTGGTAGTTACACAAAAATATCTGATGTTTAAAAAACATTCATTCATAATAAAGAGTAAGTTCCTAGCAAATTAGGAATAAAAGAAAAATTTCCTCATTCTGGTAGAGGGTGTATGCTACAAAAATAAAGAAAACGCCAAACTTCATGATGAAATAGTAAATGCTTTCTTTCAAGGAAGCCAAATAGCACTATTTTTATTAAACAGTGTACCTGAGGTCCTAACCAGTGTAAAAAGGAAAGAAAAAGAAAGAAAAGTTTTAATACTTAGAAATCAAGGAATGTAAATAACAGTAGTCACAGATACGATTGTGATATAGACAATCCAGAGTAATCTACAAATATATTACACTACTAAAGCAGTTTAGCAATATAATATTTAAAATTGCATTTTGTATGCAAGCAACTAGAAATTAGAAATGAAATTTTTAAAAATACTCCTAAAATAGGATGACTGCAAAATACTTAGGAATAATTTTTTTAAAAGTATTTAGAAGACCTAAGCACAGAAAAATATAGAACGTAAATTTAAAAGAATTGAAGAGGGAGCCAGCTCTGATGGCCTAGTGCTTAAAGTTTGGCATGCTCTGCTTTGGCAACCTGGGTTCCTCTGCTTTGGCAACCTGGGTTCGGTTCCCAGGCACAGAACCACACCACTTGTCTGTAAGGAGTTACACTGTGGCAGTAGCTCACAAAGAAGAACTAGAAGGACTTCCAACTAGAATATACAATCATGTACTGGGGCTTTTAGGAGGGAAAAAAAAGAGAGGACAATTGGTAACAGATGTTAGCTCAGGGAGAATCTTTCCCAGCCAAAAAAAAAAAAAAATGAAGATGTGAATAAGTGTAAGAATTCACCATGTTCATGAATTAGAAGATGCACAATGCAAAAATGTCAATTCTCTCACCTTTGGTAAATAAATTCAATGAAATCCCCCATCAATGTCAACTCTGTGTCTGTGTGTGTGCATATAGAAAGAAAATTCTAAAATATATATGAAAAAAAGGTCAAGAATATTCTAGACACTCTGAAAGAAGATGAACAAGGAGGAGGACTTCCTTTACCTAATATTAAGCCTTTGAAATTAAAACTGTGGTATGAGTGAAAGAATAGACTAGACACAGATTGTCAGCTAAAAGTGTTCCATTTGCCTCTCATCCACTCTCCATCTTTCTCCAGCTGATGGAGGCTGATCTGAATGGATAACATCAATGTAGCTCCTTTTTCTTCTGGATTCTAGTGGATTTTTGCCAATGAGGATCCCCCTGCAGAAATTTGAAAGAGGTAACTGTGAGGTCAGCATACTTATCCCTTGTTCCCTTCATGATGGGTCCCTTTGAGTAGGTTACATCATTTGTTCAAAGACTGTAGCTCCTTCCAAGTTGGCTTTCTACATGACCATTTCCTTTCCGGTTTTGATCTTCCCTACTTCCTGTATAAACTTTGGCCCTAGGGATACTAAGAGCTGCATTGACCTACAGCTAATGTGGCTGGAATGCAGACACTTTCTGGGTATCTTATAGAGGAAGAAGTCTGAAAGTTCAGGGAAATAGGAATGTTGCAATGGAATTTATCAGTGCAATCTGATCATATGCTTGCTAACCATACACCCTGTGAATCCCAGAGGATACTCCCTTCACCAAGCGATCAAGAAATTTACTGTTGAGTAGGTCACCAGAATCCTTAAAATGTTACTTGGAGACAATTTCTGTAGGGTAAAGATGATGGGGACAGGAGCAGGCGCAGAAGGCAGATATTGCCATATAAGTAGCTTTCCTGATTCCAATTGCCATAATGGCATCTTGGGGTGATAGATGGCAGTGTTTAATAGACAGAGACAACGTATGTGATATTACCACAATAAATCACAGGGAAAGATTTTAATCAGAGTGTTCTAACCTTCAGAGATCTTTGGACAGAGCTCATTAATCATGGAGTACCTAGAATTGAAAGGGGAAACTTACTAAGGTCTTGCTTTATATATTCTAGATATGTTGGGGCGGGGGAACATAATTTGAGTTGCTATAGTGGGGATCCACAGCCTCCTTATTCAGTTCCTAGAACTAAGCCAATGGAGAGGCCTGGAACCCCTCAAGTGTGAAGAAGATCAAGTCCATTTGAAAAAGACTGCAAGACAAGGGAGCATTTACAACTGTTACAGGCTTATTCTGTTGTTGCTAGGAATATCAAAGTGTGCCGGCACTTTGAAAAACGTTTTAGCATTTTTTATAAGGTGTATATACATACACATAGCCTATCATCTGACAATTGCACTCTTAGGTTTTACTCAAAAGAAATAAACAATATGTTCACAGAAATACTTGTACTCAGATATTCATAGCAGCTTCCTTCATAATAGCCCAGAACTGGAAATAACACAAATGTCCAACAACAAGTGAACTGAATGCTACTCAGCAATAAATAGAAATGAAATACGTATACACACAGTAACAAGGATGTATTCTCAAAACATTATACTGAGAAAAATAAGTCAGATGAAGACTTTACACTGTATGTTTCCATTTCTAAACTCTAGAAAACACAAACAATTTATATTAAGAAGAAGCAGATCAGTGGTTCCTTGGGTTCTAGAGTTACAGAAGATTGACTGGTAAGGGGCACCAAGGAATGTTTTGGGGTGAAATAATTTTTCTATATCTTGATTTAGACAATAGTTACATGAGTCTGTATTTCAAAACTCACTATATTTCAAAACACTTAAAATGGGTTCATTGTACGGCACCTAATTTATGCCTCAGTAATGTTGATTTAAAAACAAATAAAACAATAAAAAAAACAGTGAGCTGTAGCTACACACCAACCAGAAAGTCAAAACTTAAAAAGAAAGACAATACCAAATAACGGAGAGAATGATTCCCTGACACTCTCATAGGCTACAAGCAAGGTTGCAAATTGATAATAATACTTAGGAAAACTCTTTAGCACTAACTTCTCAATTTGAAGCTATTTGTCCCTAATGACTCGGTAAGGATAGACATATAGATCAATCGAATGGAATTCAGTGTCCAATAACAAACTTGTACATTACGGTTAATTGATTTTTTTTGTGTGTGTGAGGCAGATTGGCCCTGAGCGAACATCTGTTGCCAATTGTCCTCCTTTTGCTGAGGAAGATTAGCCCTGAGCTAAGATCTGTGCCCACCTTCCTCTATTTTGTATATGGGATGCCACCACAGCATGGCTTGATGAGTGGCACATATGTCCACACCTGGGATCCGAACTTGCGATCCCCGGGCCGCCTAAGTGAAGCGTGCAAACTTAATCACTACGCCACTGGGCCAGCCCCTGATTATCTGATTTTTGACAAGGGGAACGAATAGTGTTTTCAACAACTGCAGATCCACATATAAAAAAATGAATTTGTACTCTTTCTTATACCATACACAAAAAATTAACTCAATGTGAATCAAAGACATAATAAAAGCTCTAACTAGAAAAACACTTAGAAGAAACATAGAAGTAAACGTTTGTCACCTTGAGTTAGGCAAAGCTTTCATAGATATGACAACAAAAGCCTAAGTGACAAAAGGTAAAATAGATAAGTTGGACTTCATCAAAATTAAAATTTCTGTGCTTCAAAGAGCACAATCAAGAAAGTGAAAAGGTAGCCTGCAAAATATTTGCAAATCATTTGTCTAATAATGGACATACTTCTAGAATATATAAAGATGTATTAAAGATCTTTAATATATATAAAAATATATATATAGTTGCAACTCAGCAATAAAAGGCAAAAACTAAATTTTAAGTGAGCTAAATATTTGAACAGATTTTTCTCCAAAAAAGATATGCAAATGGCCAATAATCACGTGAAAAGTTGCTCAACTCTGATAGCTATCAAGGAAATACTAATCAGAACCACAGGAAAATACACAGCCACTAAGACGGCTAAATCAAAGACAGAAAATAAAAAGTGTTGGTGAGAATATAAAGAAATAAAACCTTCTAACATGTTTAGGAGTGTGTAAAATGGTGTAGCCACTTTGGAAAATGATATAGAAATTCCTCAAACTGTTAATCATAGAATTATCATATGATCCAGCAATTCTACTCCTAGGTATATACCCAAGGAAAATGAAAACATATATCCACACAAAGACTTATCCGTGAACACTCATAACCCAAAAGTGGAAATAACCCAAATGTCCATCAACTGAGGAATTGACAAGTGAAACATGGTATATCCATCCTATGGAATATCACTGGGCAATAAAAAGTAATGAGGTACTGATACATGCAACAATATGGACGAACCTTGAAAACTTTATGGTAATGGAAAAAAGCGAGTCCCAAGAGGCCACATATAGTATCATGCATTTTGTATGAAACGTCCAGAATGAGAATATCTATAGAGACTGGTATGTCTGAATGTCTGTCTCCCCAAAATTCATAAGTTGAATCCTAACCCCCAAAGGTGATGGTATTAAGAAGTGGGGACTTTCGGATTAATGATCTTATAAAAGAGGCTCCAGAGAGATCCCTTGCCCCTTCCACCATCTGAGGACACAGCAGGAAGGCACCATGTGTAAGCCCAAAAGTGGGCCCTCACTTGACATCAAATCTGTCCCTGCTTGTCTTGGACTTCCCAGTCTCCAGACCTGTGAGAAGTAAATTTCTGTCGTTTGTAATCTACTCAATCTGTTGTAACTTGTTATAGCAGACTGAACAGACTAAGGCAGAGACAAAGCATATTAGTGGTTGCCTAGAAGGAGTTTCATGGGGAGAAATGATGTGTGACTTCTAGTGGGTAGGTGTTCCTTTGGTGGATCATGAAATGTTCTGAAATTGATTGTGGTGATTGTTGCACAACTCTGTGAATATACTAAAAACCATTGAATTGTATGATTTAAATGGGTAAATTGTATAGTATGTGAATTACACCTCAATGAAGCTGTTCAAGTACCACAGTATTCAGTGTTGCCTGGACTCAGTCTGGATTCTCCATACCATCTGAATATTGCAGTAATGAACACCAGATAAAAGTTGTAACGTTGGTCTGACTTTTGCATGATATAACTAGAGGACATAACAACTCTTACCTTTCATGTTTCTTTTAGGAATCCCAGTATTTCTTTCATTTGTATATTTACCACCAGCCTTGAATACCCATTGTTAGTTTATAATCTGGCACATAGTAGAAGCACATTGAATACTTATTAAATTAGTTATGACTACAGGACCACCATGCCATAGACTACCATATTCTCATAACCAGCCTTTCTTTTTTTTTTTTTTTTTAAAGATTTTATTTATTTTATTTTTTCCCCCCAAAGCCCCAGTGGATAGTTGTATGTCGTAGCTGCACATCCTTCTAGTTGCTGTATGCGGGACTCGGCCTCAGGATGAACGGAGAAGTGGTGCCTCGATGCGCACCCGGGATCCGAACCCGGGCCACCAGCATCGCAGCGCGCGCACTTAACCACCAAGCCACAGGGCCGGCCCAAACCAGCCTTTCTGTATTGGAGATTTGTGATATTGTTTTTTTTTTGGAGGATCGGTAGCAAGAGTTGGTGTGCTGTCTATTTGAATTTTGTCCACAGGTATAAGCTTGCGTTTACCTTCACTGCTGGATACTTTTGTTCAAAATGTTTTCCAGAAAATTAGAAGCTTGTTTTTTCAATTATTTTATGGACGTCATAATGGTTTACAACATTGTGTAATTTCAGGTATACACTATTATTTATCAGCTTCTGTATAGGCTGTGTCGTGTTCACCACCAGTAGTCTAATTTTTATCCAACACCATACATATGTGCCCTTTTACCACTTTCATCCACCCCCCAGTCCCCTTCCCCTCTGGTTACCACCACCCTGTTCTTTTTATCCATGTGTTTGTCTATCTTCCACATATAAGGGCAATTATGCAGTAATTGTCTTTCTCTCTGGCTTATTTTGCTTGACAGCATACGCTCAAGGTCCATCCATGTTGTTGCGAATGGGATGATATTGTCTTTTTTTATGGTTGAGTGGTATTTCCTTGTACATATATACCACGTTATCTTTATCATTCATCTGTAGAGGAGCACATGGGTTGCTTCCCCATCTTGGCTATTGTGAGTAAGGCTGCAATGAACATAGGGGTGCATAAATCTCTTTGAACTGTTCATGTTCTTCGGATAAATACCCATTAGTGAGATAGCTAGATCATATGGTATTTATATTTTTAATTTTTTGAGAAATTTCCACACTCTTTTCCATAGTGGCTGCACCACTTTGCATTCCCACCAGCAGTGTATGAGGGTTCCCTTTTCTCCACATCCTCTCCAACATTTGTTATTTTTTGTCTTGGTAATTATAGCTATGCTGACCAGTGTAAGGTGATATCTCATTGTAGTTTTGATTTGCATTTCCCTAATAATTAGTGATGTTGAACATCTTTTCACGTGTCTGTTGGCCTTCTGTATATCTTCTTTGGAAAAATGTCTGTTCATATCCTCTGCCCATTTTTTGATCAGGTTGTTTGCTTTTTTGTTGTTGAGTTGTATGTGTTCTTTATATGTTTTGGAAATTAACCCCTTGTTGGATGTATGATTTGCAAATATTTTTTTCCAGTTGGTGAGTTGTCTTTTCATTTTGTTTGTGGTTTCCTTTGCCTTGCAGAAGCTTTTCAGTCTGATGTAGTCCCATTTGTTAATTTTTTCTTTTAATCTTAGAGTACTGTGGCAGGAAGCTCTTCACTGAGCCTTGCCACTAGAGGGAGTTAGCATATTTTATCTTGAGACCTGAAATAAAACCCTTGAACGATTGCTGACTGACTTGGCTCCTGGTCGTAAGAAAGGAGTTCATAAGTACAGTCACAAGAGGGGGCTGATAGAACTGAAAACTGAAGCTCCTTCTAAGAGCTAGGTGAGGGAAAGGTTATTATTGTTGTGCAAGGAACGTACTCATCCCCTTCATCAGCGTGTACCTCATAACATCACATTGAGTGCATGCACAGCTTCAAGGACATGGGTAAGCCCTTTCCCAAATGCAGAGGAAAGAGCTGACCCCTCATAGGAAGAAAAGAGAGAGGTGATTAATTTTAAATGGCCAATATTTGTTCCTAATGGTATAAAATGGAGTAATAAGTTAGTTATTGTTACTCCTTGTGGAGTAATAAGCTTAGTTTTTGGAGCAGAGAGGGATGAGTAATTTTAATTTTATTCTATCCCATTTCGTTAGTACTAACCACTTTTGAGAATAACCAGAGAAATCACTTTATGTTATTTCCACCTCTCTTGTGAAGTGGGTTCATTTCTTTGCCTTTCCAAATCTTCTCTTCCCATTTCTTCTTTCTCTTCTTTTCTCCTTAGTTTCTTCAATGCATGCCAGCACTAGGCATGGGCATGGAGATGAGAAAATATATTTTAAAAAGGGGCTCAAGTGGAATAGGAATAAGTACCATCCAAGTCATTCATTCCTGAATCAAGACCAGAGGCATCCAGCAATGTCCATCCAGAAGATGCTTAAGACATCATTCCAAGTCTTTAATCAATTTTGAATTAATTTGGGGGTTTGGTGTAAGATAATGGACTACTTTTATTCTTTTGAATGTGGCTGTCCAGTTTTCCCAACACCATTTATTGAAGATACTTTCCTTTCATCATTGTATGTTCTTGCATCCCTTGTCAAAAATTAGCTGTCCATGGATATGTGGGTTTATTTATAGTCTCTTGATTCTGTTCCATTGATCTGTGTCTCTGTTTTTGTGCCAGTATCATGCTGTTTTGATTACTATAGCTTTGTAGTAAATTTGAAATCAGGGAGTGTGATAACTCCAACTTTGTTCTTTTTTCTCAGGATTCCTTTGGCTGTTCGGGGTGTTTTGTTGTTCTGTATACATTTTAGGATTCTTTGTTCTATTTCTGTGAAAAATGTCATTGGGACACTGGTAGGGTTGCATTGAATCTATAGATTGCTTTAGAAAGTATGGAAATTTTAACTATGTTAATTCTTCCAATCCATGAGCATAGAATATCTTTCCATTTCTTTGTGTTTTCTTCTATTTCTTTCAACAGTGTTTTATACTTTTCAGTGTATTGGTCTTTCACCTCTTTGGTTAAATTTATTCCTAAGTATTTTATTCTTTTTGTTGACATTGTAAATAGTATTATATTCTTAATTTCTCTTTCTGCTGTTTAGTTTTTAGTATATAGAAACACAACTGATTTTTGTATGTTGAGTTTGTATCCTGCAACTTTACTGTATTTATTTATTACTTATAAAAGTTTTTTGGTGAATTCTTTAGGGTTTTCTATAATAAAATCATGTCTTCCACAAATAGTGACAGTTTTATTTCTTTCTTTCCAATTTGGATCCCGTCTATTTCTTTTTCTTGCCTAGTTGCTCTAGTTAGGACATCCAGTACTATGTCAAATAAGAGTGGCGAAAGTGAGCATCATTGTCTGGTTCCTGTTCTTAAATGGATTGCTTTAAGTTTTTCACCACTGAGTATGATATGAGCTGTTGGTTTGTCATATATGACCTTTATTGTGTTGAGGTAGTTTCCTTCTATACACATTTTATTGAGAGCTTTTATCATAAATGGGTGTTGGATCTTGTCAAATGCTTTCTCTGCATCTACTGAGATGACCATATGATTTTCATTCTTCCTTTTGCTAATATGGTGTATCATGTTGATTGATTTGCAGATGTTGAACCATCTCTCCATGCCTAATAAATCTCAGTTGATCATGGTGTATGATATTTTTTATTTATTTTTTTCTTGTTTCTCCCTCGGGAGATATTCTTTTTTTTTTTTTAATTTTTTGTTTATTGCAGTAACATTGGTTTATAACGTTGTATAAATTTCAGGTGTACATCATTATACTTCTATTTCTGCATAGATTACATCATACTCACCACCCAAATACTAATTACAACCCATCGCCACACACATGTGCCGAATTATCCCTTTCACCTTCCTCCCTCCCCCCTTCCCCTCTGGTAACCACCAATCCAATCTCTGTCTCTATGTGTTTGTTTATTGTTGTTATTATCTACTACTTAATGAAGGAAGTCATATGGTATTTGACCTTCTCCCTCTGACTTATTTCATTTTGCATAATACCCTCAATGTCCATCCATGGTGTACGATCATTTTAACGTTTGTTGTATTCAAGTTGCTAGTATTTTGTTGAGGATTTTTGCATCTATATTCATCAGCAACATTGGCCTGTAATTTTCTTTTTTTGTGTTGTCCTTGTCTGGTTTTCATATCAGAGTAATGTTGGCTTTGTAGAATGAGTTAGGAAGTATCTCATCCTCCTCAATATTTCAGAATAGTTTGAGAAGGATAGATATTATATTTTCTTTGAATGTTTGGTAGAATTCACCAGAGAGAGAAGCCATCTGGTCCTAGACTTCTGTTTTTTGGAACACCTTTTATTTCTGTTTCAATATCTTTACATGTGATTGGTTTATTCATATTCTCTATTTCTTCTCGTTTCAGTTTTAGGAGATTGTATGAGTCTGGGAATTCATCCATTTCTTATAAGTTATCTAATTTGTTGGCATATAGCTTTTAATAGTTTTCTCCTCTCTTGTTTTCTTAGTGAGTCTGGCTAAAAATGACACAAACATCAATTTTGCTGGTCTTCTCAAAGAACTAGGTCTTAGTTTCATCAATCCTTTCTATTGTTCTTTTAGTCTCTATTTCCTTTATTTCTGCTCTGATTTTTATTATTTCTTTCCTTCTACTTACTTTGGGTTTTGTTTGTTCTTCCTTTTCTAGTTCTTTTAGGTATAGTGCAAAATTGCTGATTTGAGACTGTTCCTATGTCTTGAGTTAGGCTTGTATTACTGTAAGTTTCCCTCTGAGTACCACTTTTGCTGCATCCCATAAGAGTTGGTATATTGTGTTTTCACTTTCACTTGTCTTTAGGTATTTTTCGATTTCTCCCTTGATTTCTTCATTGATCCAATGGTTGTTCAGGAGCATGTTGTTTAGTCTCCACATATTTGTTACTTTCTCAGCTTTTTTCTTGTAGTTGGTTTCTAGTTTCATACCATTGTGATTGGAAAAGATGCTTGATATAATTTCAATCTTCTTAAATTTATTGAGGCTTGGTTTGTTTCCCAACATATGATCTATCCTTAGAATGTTCTACATGCACTTGAGAAGAATGTATATTCTGCTGTTTGGGGATAGAATGTTCTTTCTCTGTATCTGTTAAGTCCACCTGGTCTAGTGTTTTATTTAAGTCCGCTGTTTCCTCGTTGATGTTCTGTCTGGATGATCTATCCATTGATGTAAGTGGGGTGTTAAGGTCACCTACTATTACTGTGTTGCTGTCAATTTCTCCATTAAGGTCTGTTAATAGTTGCTTTATATACTTTGATGGTCCTGTGTTATGTGCATATATATTAATGTGTCATGTTTTCTTTTTGGAATGTCCTTTTTTATCCTTATGTAATGTCCATCTTTGTCTCCTGTTATCTTTTTCATCTTGAAGTCTGTTTTTTTCTGATATAAGTACAGCTACACCAATTTTCTTTTGTTTGCTTTTTGCTTGGAGTGTCATCTTCCATCCCTTCACTCTGAGCCTGTATTTGTCTTTAGAGTTGAGGTGTGTTTCCTGGAGGCAGCATATTATTGGGTCTTGTTTTTTAATCCACCTAGCCACTTTGTGTCTTTTATTGGTGAATTCAATCCATTTACATTTGGAGTGATTATTGATATATGAAGGATTAATACTTCCACTTTGTCTTTTGTTTTCTAGTTGTTCTATATATCCATTGTTCCTCTTTCCTTATATTTCTGTCTGCCATTTCAGTTTGGTGGTTTTCTGTGACGTATTTCTCTATTTTCTCTTTACTTATGCTTTGTGATTCTGCTCTGATTTTCTGTTTTGTGGTTACCATAAAGTTTGCATAAAAGGTATCATAGATGAGATAGTCCTTTTTCTGACAGTCGCTTATCTCCATTAGTCTATGCAGGTTCTGTCCCTTTCCTCTTCCTCTTGTATGTTTTTGTTGTCACAAATTCTTATTTTTTGTGTTGTGAGTTTGTGAGTACATTGTTTTGGTTATAGTTATTTTTGATGCTTTCTTCCCTTTATTTTTTATGTTATTGAGTGTTTACTAACATATTCTGATATAGAGCTGTAATTCTCTGATTTTACCTATCTATTTATCTCTCTGCTCAAGGTTTTGTAAACTTTTGCTATTTAATTTCAGAGGAGGGCTCCTTCACATGTTACTTGTAAGGTAGGTCTAGTGGCAATGGACTCTCTCAGCTTTTGTTTATCTAGGAAAGCTTTTATTTCTCCATGATATCAGAAGGATAATTTTTCTAGATAGAGTATTCTTGGCTGATAGTTTTTGCCTTACAGTATTTTAAATATATCATTCCACTCTCTCCTAATCTGTAGGATTTCTGGTGAGAAATCTACTGAAAGCCTGTTGGAGGTTTCTTTGTAGGTTGTTTTCTTCTGTCTTGCTGCCCTTAATACTTTTTCTTTGTCATTGACTTTTGACATTTTTAATATATGCCTTGGAGAAGGTCTTTTGCATTGAGGTACTTAGGAGTTCTATTAGTGTCACGTACTTGCATGTCCAGTTCCTTCCCCAGGTTTTGGAAGTTCTCAGCTATTATTTCTTTGAATAAGCACTGCCCTCCTTTCTCTCTCTCTTTTCCTTCTAAGATACCTATAATCCTTATGTTACTTCTCCTAAGTCAGATATTTCTCGAAGAATTTCTTCATTTTTTTAAGATTTTAATTCTCTCCCCTCCACCTGACTCGTTTCTAGGTTTCTATCCTTGACCTCACTAATTCTTTTCCCCATATGGTCTTCTCTATTTTTTTGCTTTCTACATTATTTTTCATCTCATTTATTGTGTTTTTCATCTCCAGAATTTCTGTTTATTTTGTTTTAGAGTTTCAGTCTCTTTGGTGAAGAACTCTTTCTGTCCATTAATTTTATTCCTGAGATCCTTTAACTGTCCCTCTCAGTTTTCTTGTAACTCATTGAGTTTCTTTATGACAGCTATTTCAAATTCTCTCTCAGTCAGATTGTAATATTCTGTGACTTCAAGTTTGGTCTGGAGAGCTGCCACTCTCTTTGTATTCTGCCTTGTTATTATAGTTCTTCATGGTGTTTGATGAGTTGATCCTCTGCCAGCACATTTGTGGTAGTAATCACTTTTCTTATTTGGTATGTCTTTGGTTACTTTGGTTCTGTGCTGCTTCTGGTTGTATTTGAGAGCCTGCAGTTTCCCCCCTCACTGCCTCTGCCAGGGGCATTTTCAGTGCCCTCCTTGTGCTGCTTGTGCCTCTGGGGTTGCTGGTGTCTTCTGTTTATTCTTGAGTGTCACCACCCAGTTCACCACGCTATGAGCACTTCTACTGCTTCCACTGTTGCCTGGGTCTCGTGTTACTCCACTGGCTCTCTGCAGGCTCTCCATGGGCTTAAATGCTGCTGCCCTGTGCACCACCTGTGTTGCTGCTCCTGGATTGTCTGTGGGTGCTGGTTGCACCACTGCCAGGGGTGCTGGGTTCACAGGTGTTGCTGTCACTGCCTGGGGCTCAGGGACCCATGGAATTTTATGCAGTCCCTACTGCTGGTGGAGCTGGTGTTGGGAATCCCACCACTGGGGGCTGGGTCACTGGATCTGCTGTGGTTCCTGAAGCTCTGGTCACAGGTTCCACCTGCCTCTGCTAGTGAGGAGCAGGGGCTAAGCAGGCAGAGGTTTTTGTTTTTGCTTGCTGTGCAGGCTCTGGTCTCTGGTGCTAGATGGTGTGTTTTTAAAACTCAGATCAGATCACTCCACCCCAGCCAGGAAAATCTGAGTTTTGTATACTATTCCCACTGTTGGAAAGACCTGGCCATTAATGGAGAGGGTGTGCACACACTGGATCTGTTGGGAGATGGGCAGGTAGCAAGCTGGCCCACCTTCTCTACCCCTACCTGGACCATTTGTGGGAAAGTAGGTTAAGTCCACTCAAGATGGGTAGGGAGCAAGCCAGTCTGCCTTCTCTGCCCCCACTGGGGCCACCTGTGAGTGAGCAGTCTCCACCCTCACAAAGAGTACTTCTGGGTGAGTTGGCTGTGTCTTCTGGGAGATGGGTAACGAGCAAGCCGCACCTGTTTTCTGGCAAGCATATGGGCCAGTGTGGGGATTCGCACCCTGGGTCACTGCTGCCAAGGGAGGTGCTGCTCCCCTATTTCTGCTGCCTCCTGGGGGTCCAGTCCACTCTCTTTCAGCTGTATAGATGCCTGGATCTCTTATGCAGCCTGTTGTGCTGTGTAGGGAATCCTCTGTTGGTCAATGGATTTCCCATTAGTTGTAACTTAGAGGGGAGAGACAAAGGGAACAACTCACTCTGCCATATGCTAATGTCATGACACATACCCCTCTTTTCTATTCCTTTCCCTCAACACCTGCATTTATTTTTCTCCCTTCATAAACATGAGAATTTTTTTTGTAACTTGGAGAGGGAAGAGAAAATTTTGCTGAGTAAAGGGGCTAAGGTAAAGAGAACAGTGGAGAGGAAAGGCATAGCACCTGTTCTCCAGTAGTCTTCCTGTACTGATTTTGAACTCCCTGTAGAGGCAGGAGTTTAGAGGTGGAAGCTGAGGGAAATATACTCAACGGGAACTTTGTCAGATGTACAGAAAGTATGCAATCGTTTCCAGAATACATGGAACATTCTAAAATCTTGAGCATGTACTAGGCTATGAAAGAAGTCTCTATAATGGAGACACTTTAGGTGCATTCTTTTCATGGTCATAAGCAAGAAGGGATGGCCACTATCACTACTACTGTTCGCTGTAGTCCTCCAGGAGTAGACGTGCAGGTGTACACTCTAGTGTGTGTAGTGGGGGCTCTGCCTAGCAGGGTAGCAACAGAAGAACTTTGGATATTCACTACTGAGTGTCCTTGTTGCTGGTTGAGCGAATGTGTGGTGTTGGTGCTGAGTAGTGATGACATTCGATTGCTTGGTTAGAGCATCCCCTGTGGTGTGTTTGAGCATTGTTTCTGGCTGTATAACATTGAATCCTCACTATATATCTCTTCTGCAGAGTCTATGAGCTACTTAATATCTTTTAATACATGCTTTTTCTGCTTAAACTAGCCAGAGTCAATTTTATTGAATTGTCTCTAAAAATCTGACTGATTAAATGGGGATCTTAATAAGGCATATTTCTTGATAAAGATTAGATAATAAAAACAGTATGGCAGTATTTCAGAAAGAAACAACTAGATCAGTGAATTAAAATATAAAACTCAGGAAGAGACTAATTTCATAGGTAACTTTACATGTAATAAAGATAGTACCACAAATCCATGGGGGAAAGGTAGAATATTTAGTAGATACCGTTGGGAAAACTGTCTTAATCTATGGAGAAAAATGAAGCTGCATACAAATACGCAAATTTGTGATTAATTAAAACCTAAATGTACAAGAAAAACCTATTAGATAATAAAATACAATGTGGGAAAATATATTTGTTGCCTTGTGGTGGGGGAATCATTTCTAAGTCAAGATCTGCAAAACTCAAATCATAAGGTGAAAAAAAAGTGACATCTTTGAATCCATCAAAATGAAGCATTTCCATTTAAAAAAGGACACTACAAAGTTAACAGACTAGGGGTATACTAGAAGGAGGTATTTGTGATGTTGTTGATGATGTTGAAAACATCAAGGAATCAATATATGAACTCCTGTAATTTACTGAGCAAAAGACTGGAGACCTAATTTAAAAATGGGAAAACTATTTGAATAGGTAATATGTAATATCAGAAAGGAAAACATGAGTGGCTCAATTTCACTAATAATCAGAGTAATACAAATTAAAATGAGACTCCGCACTCAGCATATTGGTAAAATTTAGACAATTTTACTATTTTTACAATACCAAATGTTGTTGAGGATTTGGAGTGCCTTGGATGTTTATCCACTGCCGGTGGGAGTGTAAATGGCTACTGCTGCTTTGGATTATTAATTAGGGAAATTGAGGATGTGTACATACTATGATTTGACACACTTTTCTGGATAAATACCTAAAAGAGATTCTCACATAGTTAATAATGGAGAATATAAAAATGTGTCCATCGCTGTGTTGATGGAAATTAGAAGGAGCCTATGAGTCCATCACTATGGGATTGTATAAGTAAATGCGGAGCAAGCACATGCTAAAATACCATGCAGTAGTTAGAAACTTTGAACGAGAAATACACAACCAGTAATCTAAGAAGTTTTAAGTTATTTATAGCTGTATATCATTTGGCTTCAGGAATCAGCTGCTTGAACACTTAATCAACTTATTTGTAGAATTGTATTCCCTTTCATGTTTCAGTTGTCAGAAATTTCAGAGCTCAAATTAATCGCATTAGCTATATTAGTCCTTCCACTAAGAGAATCTGTGCCCACTTGTCTTTGATTTTTCCATCCTAATTTTACAGCAATAATGGAATTCTGCATTTTATTTGGAAGTTTTGGGGATCATAAATATAAATAAAAGGCCTCTGTTAGACCTAAACAATCTTCTTATCATTATTAAGAAATCTGTCAGTAAAAAAAGAGACAAGATTAAGGAAGAAACTAATGTCTCCTGACCCGGGAGACTTTTAAAAAAGGAAAGGAAATGAATCAAGCAACCATCTTTGGATGAGAAAGAGAAATATTTCACTCCATGGAAGTATATGTTTAAATAACCACTCACCTGAATGAAGAACATCTTTTGATACCCAGAATGGTTTCCAAGAAGGCAGTTATTTCCTCTGGATAACATTCATATCCTCATGGAAACTGAATGAGGATGAGGAATTTGAACTAAAGAAAAGGGCATGAAATCTCTTCAAGATGTGAGACGCTACCATGACTGTCTCTGGCTGAGTGGGGAAACGATTTTTCATCAGTTTCCATGTAGTCCACTAGGAGGCGGTGGTGCACATCAAAACTCTGCTGCATAGACTTTGAATTGCCTCAAACCTTGTTTACTCTTCTTTTTCAGATAAAATCCCCAGAATTCTGTATAAAACAATAAGGCCAGCGGGATAATGATTAAATCCAGCATTAATAACGCAGGGGACGGTCTCAGGCTACAAAATGAGGATAGGTACCATCCAAAAGAGATCATCTCCAAATGCAGCTTTTGGGTGTTTCTTGACCCAGTTTCTTTTGGTTACAAAAATGTGTAACTGAGTTTTCTTTCCATACTTGTTCCAGAAACCACCTTGGATGCAAGAAGTCAAATTTTAATGAATATGCTTACATAGAAAGTTTTGTGCCTTAAAAAATCTCACCTCTCATCTACCACGGTTACTAAGATTTCATGATCATTATTTTTAACATGTTAGCATGTCATCGTATCACATGTAATAAGTTCAGTATCCTTTTTGTGTGAATACATCACTTTAATTTGAAGGATGAAGCAGTCTCCCATCAATTATGTGACTCCTTCCGACACCCTTAGAGAAGCGAGCGAGCTTCTTGAATGATTAAATTTGCACAGTGTGGTGACCTCTGAGAGGATACATTCCCTTCAAGACTACCTTCACAGAGCAAAGCACAGTTGAAGTCACTATTAAACAGCCTCACAACTGTAGTCGCTCTTCTAGAGTTCGCAGATTCTGGCTGTGATGTCATTGACACAAAGAAGAAAATGCAAAACAGGTGGTCTTAAATAAGCTTCCTGGTGAACATCATACTTACAGCTGAGGCCTGAGAACAGCTGCATTTTGGCCATGGCGTTACAAGTCATTCTGGAAGCAGTGTGGCTGTGGCTCCCCATCAGCTTTCTCTGGAAGCGTGAGTAGGCTCCTTCACCATCTGGTCTTGGAAAAGCAATGCCATTGTTTTAAAATTTAGACTCATTTTTTTTTTGAAAAATAAAAAATGTCAGATTTATTAATATTGATTGTACCTAAGGGGTGATCCGTAAGCCAAATAGCAGCATAAAAGTCACAACCTTCTCTATTCATTTCCTGCAGTTGCAGAGAGCAAGGACCAAGTACCTCAGCCTTCCACTGTGGTATATTCGGGGGGTAGCTGTGGTGGAAATCTCCTGTAATCACTCTGTATCCAGTGCTTACAGCATATTCTGTTACCTTCCCTTCCCAGGATGTGCATCAAGACCCCTTGTGAAGGGCTCAAGGGCTTCTCAGCAGGGACGCTACAACATGACCTATGAGTGATTCTCCTCATCACTGCTCATCCTCCAGGTGCAGGTGGCAGATGCTGCCATTTACTACTGTGCTCTGGAGGATACAGAGGCAGGGAACCCATGAAGAGCTGAACAGAAATGGGGAGAGATCACAGCCTTTCCAGGAGGTGGAAAAGAGATGAACAATAACTGCTTTTCCCCCTAATGCAGCGTTCCTCAAGCTTTTCCATCTGGCACTGCCATCAGAAAACAAATTTGAGTCCAGACACACTATATATTAGCAAATGTACATAGGAACCTATGTTTTCAGGGAGTGATTCAATAATGGTGCTATAAATCCATATTTCAATAGGCTTATTGATAACTAAAATACTTTTGACCCATTTCTTTTGAGATCTGATTACATTATTTTTGCTTTTCCTCTTAAAATGGCTGATGATGAGCTAGTGATAGGAGTAAGAGGCATGTCAACTCTGCCATTTTCTTCTTGCCATCTGTGTTTACATTTTAAATATTATCTGCTAACTTCTGTCTCTTTGCAGGAATATTTTCAAGGCATGTCCATTTTGTAAAGGGTAGTTTAGTTAACATGGGAATATAATAGGAAGCTGAAAGGGAATGAATGAGTCAGTGACTGTGACCAACAGCCCTGAGTTTGGAACCTCAATCCCTCCCTTAAGACACATTGATTATAATCTGACATACGGACCCAGAGACGATACTAGTGTCAATCAATATATGAAATATTAGCAAAACTCCATTTCCTCTTTAATTTTTAAACTGAAAACAAATACAAATTGGAGTTGTAATACATTTTTCCCATATCCTTGTTAAATTTTCTTGGTCCTCCCACCCGGATGTGTCCCTCCCACTTTAGAGACCAATGCCCTAGGGTAGACCAGTGGTTCCCAAATGTTTTTATCAGAAGCATCTAGAGTTTTGTGGAAAAAATAGATTTTTTTTTCTGTATTCCAGACTAAATGAATCAGAGTTTGCAGGGCTGGGGCCTAGCAGTCTGTATCTTCTATAAAGGTCTCTCTGGTGATTCTGCTGCTCAGCCAAGTTTGATCTGGGAATCCCAGACTCTGGACCCCAGACCTTAAGGTACTGGATTCTCTAATTCCTTTCACTTAGAATTACAATAACAGGAAAGGGTTTCAGGAAGTGATCCCTACACGCCAGTACTTTCTACATAGTAGGCTTCCAGCAGATGTTTGCATGTGGAATAAAAAGTGAGGGACAGTTGCCGACCACAGAAGAAGAGAACATTCTAATAATATTAAGTGTTATAAAGCTTTACCATCATGTTAAATAGCTTGGATCTGAACTCAAATTTTTAACAACATCCAAATGTCTCCATTGGATACAAATATAAATTGGTATATGTTTGTACCTCTGCTCCTTCGGCATATTCTCTTCTGGGTTGTTGCTTGTTTAAAAGTGTGTTAGTCATCTTTTTAACGAAATGAAATATATGAGAAGAGGAAGCATGTGTGTTGCTTCTTTAAGAGTCCTGCACAATGCCACATGTTAGTGTCATTGCTCAATAAACAGTAAATAAATGTGTGGCCCTCTCATTGCTTTGGCAAGCAAGAAAAGAGACAGAAAATTCCCTTTGGTCATACTAGGAAGTTCTTTTCAGTTCACTGGGGAGTGTGGGTGTGGTGTATTGAAAACCCTACCTTTTACATTGGTGTTTTGATTCTATTGTTTAAACTGTCAACAACCCGACTTCCTACCAGGTTTTTCCAGGTCGCATGAAGAACACTAAAGGCATTATTACCCAAAGGAGAAAGCGGAAAATGAATAAACAAAGAGGAAAATGCAGTTGATGGGAGAGGAATTATGCAAGAGAGTGGCAGTGATTGCTCCACTTTAAAGGTAACGTGAAGCTCTCAGTTCAATGATGACAAGGAGAGAAGAATCCACAGCAGAGTAAAATTCCCTGTACCCTCAAACCTGGGAGTTTGTATATATATAAATATTGCCGTCTCTGTTTTTTGTTTAATTCCCATACAAACAAAACAAAATTAAAAATTCCTAGCTGAAAAAGCTGTTGTAGGGATCCTGAGACTAAACATTGAGGGCAGAGCTGGGGAGCTTACCTGACAGGCCAATGCAGGTGGCACGGAGCTGTCCAAGGTCTTTCTCTGGATTGGTCTGCTCTGTCAGGTGCTTATTGTGTCTGCATTGATGGTCAAGTTTTCTTGGGGGCAGCATGTAGGTTCACTCAGTCTCTTCAAATGCCTGAGGAACTCCTCAGAAGGATATCTGCATCTGCCATTGGCTCCATGACATATCTAAGAGCGAACTCACTCTCAGGCTAGGGCTTATCTTGTCTTGCTCCTATGGGCCCTGTCTTCTCTAACCTCATTGCTTTTTTTTGGAGGTGGGGCATGGAACCCATCTGGGGATCTCTTCTGTACCTTTTGAGGATTAGGGCACCACAGAGAATGGGTGGGGAATGGAATGCTGAATTGCTTTCATCTGCCTCCAAGGATTAGTGTTATGAGTTGAGTTGTGTTGCCCTGAAAAAATATGTTGAAGTCATAGCTCCCAGTACCTCAGAATGTGACCTTAGTTGGAAATAAGGTCTAGTGGTAATAATTTTAAAATGAAGTCATTAGAATGGGTCTTAATCCAACATGACTGGTGTACTTAGAAAAAGGGGAATTTGAACACAGAGGCAGACAAGTATAGAAGGAAGACAATGTGTAGAGATACAGGGAGAAGATGGCCATGTGACTGGAGTGATGCATCGATAAGCCAAGGAACACCAAGGATGGCACGCAAACACCAGAAGCTCAAAGAAGCAAGGAAGGATTCTTTCCTAGAGCTGCCAGAGAAAGCTTCGCCCTGCTGACACATTGATTTCAGACTTCTAGCTTCCAGAACTGTAATACAATAAATTTCTGTTGTTTTAAGGTGCCCAGTTTTTGTTACTCTGGTCCCCTTGCTTCAGAAATTTCTAGACCAGAGATGAACCTCAATTTCCATGTTAAAGAACATCCTTTGCTCCATGGGATACAGGGAGTTTTTCTGAGAACTTCCTGACCTTTCTCATTTTGCTTCATTGACAGCAATGGGACATAAAGGGAAAGTGGCAAAGGAATATGTTTTGAAATAGTTTGAACTCCAGGATTCAAGTAGTTTTATAGTTTATAAAGAGTTGTAAGGGAAAAGAGCATAACTGAAAACCATATCCTTGAAGCTCTGTTAATGTCCGGATTGTGGAAAACGAAGTGACCAGTTGGGACCAGGCCATTAAGGCAGTATTGGAGCAGCACTGTGGAAGGCCCGGGTCCCATGAATAAAATCCTTCAGGGCTTTGTCATGTCGTATAGAAAAAAGAAAACAAAACCAACAAAGCTAAATAGTGATATCCTCTGCTCAGAAAAGCTCCCATATTATACACCCAAAGAAAATTTTCTGCTTTCATTTCTGAACACTCCATGATCCCTTTGAGTCATTAAATAAGTTTGCTCTCTAACTCTTACAACCTATTGGCATTCTCTGCTGTATTATTTGTATCAGTTTACTTTTTTTTTTGCCAAAAATGTCCTCTCCCTCCCCATGTGATTATAGAAAATATATATGTTCATCTCTGCCTCCTGTTCCTGGCACAGAGCTCTTAAAACCCGTGTAATTTCCTAAGTGATAAGAGTATTGGGAGCATCTTTTGTTCTAATATTTGGTCTTATCCCAGATCCTGAAGCAGAATCCTAAATACCTTGGAATTTCCTGGGTGATAGCAGTGTCTTTTGTTCTAATGAGGTGACTCCTGGTGGGCTCCTGGCTGGGTGCTGATCAACAGAAAGATGAAGCCAGGATTGGAAGCTCGGAATTTTCTGCCCCACCCCCCATTCTCCAGGGAGGGTAGAGGGGCTGGAAATGGAGCTAACGGTCAAACATGCCCACATGGTGAAGCCTTCATAAAAATTCCAAAAGTGTGGGGTTAAAAGAGCTTCTGGGTTGGTGAACAGGTAGAGGTGCCGGGAGAATGGAGTGCCAGGAGAGTATGCGGAATCTTTCCACTGTCCCTTCCTGCATACCTTGCCCTAGGCATCTCTTCCATTTGGTTGTTCATCTGTATCTTTTATCATATGTGTTTATAACCAACTGGTAAACAATAGGTAAACTGTTTTCCTGAGTTCTGTGAGCTGCTCTAGCAAATTAATCAAACCCAAGGAGGGGGTCATTGGAACCTCTGATGTATAGCTGATCTGTCAGAAGCACAGGCAACAACCTGGCCTTGTGACTGGTATCTGAATTTGGGAGTGTATTAAGTCTTACGGGACTGAGCCCTTAGCCTGTGGGATCTGATGCTATTTCCAGGTAGACAGTGTCAGAATTGAGTTAAATTGTAGGATACCCAGCTGGTGTCACAGAATTTCTTGGTGTGGGAAAACCACCCATTCATCTGCTGTCAGAAGGGTTGTGAGTGTGCTAATAGTGTGAGAGTAAAGGCGAAACACAGGAGGAGGACTGAAGTTTTTTCTTCTTGTTCTCCATATTCAGAGTCAGGCTTAAACGCTGTACTATCTGTGCCGAGGACTCTCTCACTTCTCTGTGTTACTGTAGCACAATGATCTCCAAGGTTTTTGATTCTATCAGTAAAATATGTTACTCTTCCAACATATGCATATTTATGTGCTTATAGATTATGATCATGTATGTGACAAACAAAAATAGAAATTAGAACAAAAAAATATGTTGCAATAAATACAAATATTAATTCTCATGGTTTTCTTCTTGCACTCAAGTAGAACATCTTGGGAACCACATCCCTGTCCCTACTACAGGATGAACTGGAATAATTCTCTATTTAATTAATTGGCTAAAATCCGTAAGCTTTGTGAGATCCTTTCTTTTCTCTTTTGGATGGAATATGCCTAACGATGTCTCCATCTGCTACAATTCTAACACATTTTACCTTATTTTGTTAATGGTTTAACTCCTGAATAAGTGTCTTGTCTACCAAAATGGATGGTAAGTTCTTCAGGACAAGGACTATATCTTGTTCTTCTGCTAATTTCTCAATGCAAATGGTATCTTGCATATAACAGATACTCAATAGTAATTTGTGAGGATCACTGACTTGCAGGGTTTTCTCCTGGAATTATCAGGATGCCAAGGCAGTTCCTGAGTGAACCCTTGGGAGAGGGGACGTCTGTGAAGACAGTTCATTCGTGATGAATGAAGGGAAACAGAGCTCTTACTCCATTGATTGACGTCCAGCGTGTAAAATGGCTTCTTATTACATGGATTTCTGCTAGCTCTGTGTACTTATTTAAAGTTTTAATCATTTGAAAAACATTTATTGAACACCTGTGATTTGCTGTCACATGATTTTTCCCTTTGCTCTTGTCTCAGTAAGAGAAAATAAAACAAACAAACAAAAAATCAACCTCAGAGCTTCTCTATAAAACAGAAAGACACTAAACTGAAAAATAAAGCTTGAATCTCAGGAAGTGAAATTCTAAAAGGCAACCTAGATCATCTTTCCATGAGATGGTTAGATTCCCTAATAGCATCACCAAGGGAATTACAGGTATTTTCTTGAAACAGGATCCTTGCTATTCCCATACTGTCCATTCAAACTTCTGTGAATTAAAAAGCAATTATCTTTATATTGAGGCAGCACTGTGTTCCAGTGGCTCCTACAACTTTGGGAACCTAAAGAAGTTCACATGTCTCCTTTACATATTTTGGACCAGATCTAACATTTCTACTGAGGAGTTTTTTTTCCATCTTAAATATTTATGTTTTCCTAACCATGTATTATGTGTGTACCACAATTTTGATTCCTCTCTACTGTGCACTTTCAAACAGTTTCCAGTTGGCTTATATTTCTCTAAAAACTTATTCCTAGAACTTAACAACACACCTCAGATGCAGCTTGACCTATTATTAAACCAGCAAGGCAACAATGAGGAAACTGGGTCTGGGTGAGGGAAGGTTATTTGACCCAGAGAAACTGGAAAATCCCTTCAGTCCACAGAGACATGGAGGTCATTGATTTATGGTCTACTCTATTGGAGGTAGGAGAGCGGAAGGCTAAACCATGGATTTCCTCTTTTTCTTTTGAGAGTTTCCTAATTTATGTAGGAAAAGTATTATTTTCTTAGTTGGACTGTGTCCTTTGTCAAGGTTTCATATAAAAAGTATTGATTTTCCTCCTTGCTCCATCTGTTGCATTTTGGGAACATTCCCCATTGGCTCACACATCTCACATTTGACTGATCTCCAAATAGACAGCATTGCACTCAGTTTACAGTGGGTTGTCAAGACAGTTCGTGTCAATTTTATTTTGGGCTGTTTTTCTCTGATATTTATAAAATAAATATGGTCTACATTTCAGAGTCTGATATTTGCAAAGAACTTTCTCATTATTTTACACGAGTCAAGTTGTCTCCTGGGAAATCAGGGACATTTGCAGAGCTCTGATGTTCATAAACAGTTTATTGGGAAGGGCAGGAGGCAGTCTTACAGAAGTACCTGCAGTCTCACATTGAAGCTCCTTGACATCACTGTGGGCCACATCTTCAGTGTCCTTGTGTTGTGATGTGCATGTCTCAATGGTAGTCACACAAGAAGGAGTGAAGAGAGGCACCTCTTGGAGGCAGGGACCCTGGAGGAGAGCAGAGACCTCCACCTGTTGCATTTTGGGTACATTCCCTGGTGGCTGACACATCTCACATTTGACTGATCTCCAAATAGACAGCACTGCACTCAGTTTACAGTGGGTTGTCAAGACAGTTCATGTCAATTTTCTGTGAACTTGATGGTTCTTTCAATAGAAATTGGAGAGTTGGGAAGAATAATCAGAATGTGGTCCAGAGCGGGCACATGTGGTAAGTGGATAAGAAAAAACATCAAGTTTTCATCACATTATGTGCACATAAACCTGCAATGGCATAGAAATAAGCAAGAGGTGCTACAGAAGGTGGACAATCATTGTATGTTACAGGTGGTTTTGAGGCAATTGTCTAGGGGCTGTTTTGGTTAAGTGGTACATGAATGTAGGATCAGCATTTGGGATACACTCAATTACAAGATGACCTCTAAAGTTCTACTTGGCCCAATCAAGTCTGTGATTGCATAATTTTATTATGATAATGGGACTACTTTATAAGATTTTTAAAAAGTGAATGATCAAAATGGATATTCTCAGTGTGATTTAGTGGAAAGAATGCCTTTGAAGTCAGAAAAGTATGAGTTAAAATCTTCGTACTATTTCTTTAGGGGTGACTTGAGGAAATTATTTAATTTTCCTAAACCAAAACAGACCCTAGACAAAAAGAGTGTCCTCTTTTCTAAAATGTGGAACGTTAGGGAGAGTAAATGTGACAAGGAATGTAAAGGGATTAACCTTATGCCCACAGTTGGCATTTGACGAATAATTTCCTCGTTAATCTCATAAATCAAAGCACATAAACAGAATATCTATTGAAGATATGTTTTTCAACTCTGAAAGCTCAGTTGATGCCCTAGGCATGTATCTGGTGTGCAGGATATTATGTGGAAGTCCTGAAATCCTTCCCTACCCCCTCAGCAGTTAGGAAGCAATTCTTTAACTCGAAGTAAACGTGAAGACTGAACGTCTCTACTTTTCAAGAAGGAGAAGAGTAAGGCTTCTGCATCAGTCCTGCCATTGCAAAGGGATGCCCATAAGTTCTAACCATAGCATAAATTCAGAGGAAAACTTTCCTCCTCTTATAACTAAGCATACTTAATAAATATGGTCAGTTCCTCCCATGAGCACCCTTTGAGGGGAACCACTAAACAATCAGTCATTTCTAGTGTAAGATTAAAAATATAAGCCTCCTAAAGTTTAGTTCATTTGTAGCTCTTGAGATTAATTTGTAAGTGGTTGAAGGCAAACAATATCTGAGCCACTTGCACTATCTAGGCACAATCTTGTGTGCTGTGTGTGCTGCATCTGTAGAGGATAGAAGAAGCAGAGAATGAGCAATTACCTGGAAAATTTAGCTAAGGCACTAAAATATATACTGGACTGTTATTTTAATTTGACTTATTTGTCTTTCTACATTGGTCAAAATGCAGTATAGATACGCCCATATGTACATTTAGGATGGACATACATCTCTGCCTGAGTGGTAAGGCAACAGTAAACCCATGTCAGGAGGCTGGATGTTCACTTTTCCTCTCCAGGTCTCCTCTCCATCCTGCTCTGTGCCCAGCAGGCTGACTTCTATGCACTGCATCCACTGGTCTCCCTTGTCCTTTTGGTTTTGGTTGGGTTTGGCTCAGTGAGAGGCATCGGCAGGAGACAGTGGTCAAGATGTTTACATTCTAAGATCCCTTCTTTCCTGTACTGAAGTTCAGAGGTCCTGTTGGATGGTATTCTCCCTCAGTTACAGGTCTCCTCAGGCTAGGCTAATTTCTTCCTCCTCTGTCCCTTCTGGCCTAGGAGTGGTGAAGTCTTTTGGCTGTTGCTAGCCCCCAGGTGCTTCACCTTCTCTTGTAGGTTTCCCTTAATTCTGCCCCCACATTTGAAGTATTCCTTTCATTCAGCTTTTTTCCAATCTTCCTCTTGAGGTGATAGCCAGGAACCTCAAAGATACAACACAAATACCCATCTTAGGCTCAGGCAGAGAGGGAAGAAATTTATTATATGTTCCCATTCATCACAGGTCTCTTGGGGCTTGGAGGTTAGAATTTAAAGATAATTTATATATTTCAAAGAAAAACATTATCATAGGTTCAAGGTTTCAACTATAAAACTATGAGATCCTTAGCAAAGCTTTCAGAAACAACTATGTTCTGCCTTTTTTTCTGATTCAAAGCAAAGAGATTTCCTATCCTCTTCCCAAAATATATGGCTTATTTGGATATTATTTAAAGGAAAAATAAGGCAAATCAGAGGAACATCTTTATATTGACGCTTGTTTCCTTTAAATTTAAATTTATTGGATAATCACTCTGCCACTATTGTGGCATTTTTTAGTACAAAATTTACACCTGTCCTCCCCTTAAAATGAACCTTTATCATCATAATAATATCTCAAATTTAGTTAACCATCTATTTTTACTCAATATGCACTTCGTTTGAATTCTTTTTTAAGTGGCCTGTCTATATGGAAAATCTCTATTTTTGAAAAATTAATTCTTAATCTTATTCTTTTGCTGGGGAAGATTCACCCTGTGCTACCGTCTGTTCCCAATCTTCATCTTTTTGTATGTGGATCGCTGGCACAGAATGGCCACTGACAGACGAGTGGTGTAGGTCCGTGCCTGGGAACCGAACTCGGGCCCTCAAAGTGGAGCATGCCGAACTTAATCACTAGGCCACCAGGACTGGCCTGAAAATCTCTATTTTTGCAACTCCTTCACAGAGGTTTATTTTTGTTTTGTTGTTTTTTGCTTTATCATCCACTATTTAACAGGACAAATGTTTCAGGAGGTGTTTATAATACCATCCATTCCTTTTTTATCTCTCAAAATGTTTCAAGAGAAGGTTCAAGTTATTTTTGTATGAGTCTTTAACTAAAGAGCATTGTGGGGAGGGGTCCCAACAGGCCTAAACTAGAGAAAAACCTGAGTTATCTTTTGGTCAAAGAGGTTTACAGAGAAGCCAGCTATAAATTATTTTTAACGAGAAGAACAAGGTTCTCATTCTTGCTTATCATTTCTTTTCTCTTGCCTTACTATTTTCTCTTATTTTGTCTTTTTTTGTCTCTCATTTTTATTTTTCTTTCCTTCTTCACCTGAAGCTACATTTCCCCTCTATTTTTTATTTATTTTCCCATCTTATTAAAAAATGCTATTTCCCTTCTTTCTGTCTCTACATTATCTATACCAAATTCCCCCTCTGTCCCTCATGGAAAATGTAAACATGCAGAGGTCTGATCGTGTGATGGGACCTGGAAGCACTGGCTACTTGACGGTAAAATCACTGGGTTCTGAGTGTGGCCTCTAGGGGGTGTTGCAGTGTGAGGTTTGTCCCCGGTGCAGGAGGAGCAGCAGTCCTGCTCCCCACAGAGCTTTGAGGAGCCTGAACCAAGAGCTTGCTCAACAAAGAGGAGACACAGGTGCCAGGAACGACTAGGTTCCCTGAAGAAGGGCCATCTGTAAAAACACTGTGCTGACACAGAGGTGCTGCTCCCTCTTGAGAGCCCAGTCTCTGGGGTGGGGCCATATCTCCAGCTGAGGAGGGCTGGAAAGGAGCCCCCAGCCAGCTCGGCTTAAGCCATGGCCTCTGCACATATCTCAACACTTGCCATTCTCTTCACACTGAGTGAGTAATATTCTCTTCCCATTTTCCACATGTATTATTTGCTTACATTCTTTCCAGCAGCTTCCCTGATGCAGGTGGATTAATTTACAGGTGGGCTGAGAGCTCAGTCAGTGACTCAGCCGGAAGATCAGATCACTGTGGCCGAAGGGGATCCACTGACTGTGAAATGCACCTATTCAATTTCTGGGAGCCCTTATCTCTTTTGGTATGTCCAATATCCCAACCAAGGCCTCCAGTTCCTTCTGAAATACATCACAGGGGACAGCCTGGTTAAAGGCAGCTATGGCTTTGAGGCTGAATTTAATAAGAGCCAAGCCTCTTTCCACCTGAAGAAACCATCTGTCCTCAGGAGTGACTCTGCTGTGTACTTCTGTGCTGGGAGTGACACAGTGGTGGGGGCTGCAGGGAGAGCTGAACACAAAACCCTGAGATCAGTAAAAACCATTTCCCTGAAGCCTTTATGTCCCTCCACAAGAGGGTGGTGTGGTTCTAGGTTGTGTCACTTATTATAACTGAATTACAATTTAAAGCCACATAAATTTTCATTGGACATATATTTATTAAATCCTTATGTGCCAGGTACCGTGTTAAGCACTGATCATAAAGAAGTGAAAGAAGTGATCCTTGATCTCTATATGCCAGGTGGGATCCCAAACACCTACGAACTCATTTCATTCTCACAACTATTATCATGATATTCACTTTACAGATAAAGGAACTAAAGCACAGAGAATTTAAGTATCTCACTCAAGTCACAAAACTGTTAAATGGCAAATTGAAACCCAGGCAGTCTGCCTCTCAGGTGCATCATCTACCCACTCCACTTCCCTGCCAGCCTATAGGCTTGCAGAGGGATGAGACTGTGGTTTCAGTGACGGTGTAGCCCTAACTCCTGAAATGGTCCCTGCCAAAAAAAGTGTGCTTGTAGGAAGGAACAGTAAACCAACAACTCAAAAGAGCATGGTAAGTGCTCAGATAGAGGATTGCACAAAATGCCATGTGAGACGAGGAGGTGGAGGTAGCTTTGCTGTGAAGGAAGGAGAGAGAGAGAAAGAGAGAGAGAATGCATAATGGAAAGAGAATTTGAATCAAGGGAGGATTTAAACATGTAGTCCTAAGCATGGCTGCTTACAGCTCCCATGCCCACATCTTATGTACACCCTTGAGAGGGACTGGATTTGATGATCCTCCTCCTTCTCCCTCCTCCTCTCTCTCTCTCTCTCTTTCTCTCTTCCCCTCTCCACCAAGCTTAGAATATCCTGGGAAGGGGTCTGGCTGACTCAGTGTAAGTCAGGTGCTCTTCCCTGGACTAACCAGTGGTTAGTGGACTAACCACTAGCCACGGGTGTGGGCTGCTAGGATTAGCCCAGCTTGGCTTGCACATTGGGCCAACTGATGGTGACTGGGGAGACGATTCTCCACAAGTGGATATGGGGACATGTGTGCAGGGAATTTTGGGCTCTTGAGTACCCAGAACATGGTCTAGAAGAGGTATTTAGACTCCAGAAGGCCATGTCCCCTTGGCCCTGTGGACTTCTCATAGGGAGTAGGACAGGAGCAGCTAGAGGTTGGATGGCATAGAGCCTTTTAAAGTGCACGGCTAGAGCAGGTCTTAGACCTGCTTGCTCAGGTCTAAGAGTGGCAGTGTTCTGTACCATTACTGTCTCAAGTACATTTGTGTTCATAAAATCATGGGACCTATTTTATACTTAAATATATAGTTGCCATACCTCTAGGTAAGCCCTCAGTCCCCATCACCTTTTTGCTCCAAAGGAAGTTCATGCCCAGAAGGCTATTCTCAGCACACTACACCACCAACCTTGCTCCATGGTCTCTTTCTGCATTTGATACCTTTAAGTATATTTTATGCAAGTCCTGCAAATGAAAGAATGACTTTTACACAATTTGAACTCATTCATTCATTTATCCATTCATTCAACAATAATTTGTAGCATTCCCACTATGTGCTAGGCATTGTTCTTGTCATTGGGTGTACAATGGTGAACAAACTCTTCCCATCCAGGCACTGCCCAGACTTGGAAAGTGATGATACCGTTTCCCTACCCAAATGGAACTATTTCTTAGTCAAAGACACACATGCACCCCTATGTTCATTGCAGCATTATTCACAATAGCCAAGACTTGGAAGCAACCTAAGTTCCCATCAAGGGAAGAATGGATAAAGAAGATGTGGCATATATACACAATGAAATAAGACATAAGACATGGTGAAATCCAGCCATTTTTGACAACATGGATGGATGTTGAGGACATTATGCTAAGCAAAATAAATCAGAGGGAGAAGGTCAAATACCGTATGATCTCGCTCATAAGTAGAAGAAAATCAACAACAAACATACAGAGACAGAGATTGGATTGGTGGTTACCAGAGGGGAAGGGGGGAGGGAGGAGGGTGAAAAGGATGATCAGGCACATGTGTGTGGTGATGGAATGTAGTTAGTCTTTGGGTGGTGAACATGATGTCATCTATGCAGAAATAGAAGTATAATGATGTACACCTGAAATTTATACAACGTTATAAACTGATGTTACCACAAAAAAAAAAAAAAGACACACAACTTTCAAGAATATTTCCTTCTTAGGACTATTTTCCAAAGCCAGATTATCCCTCAGACATTTGTTTTCATTGTGTGGTGTGATGGGAGGAGAGTCATGTAGAGAAATGGGAATTTAGATTTTCCCCATTTTTTGAGGTGTCTGGGAGAAACAACTATGTTTCCTTAGATGTTCTGTTTTGTCATTTGGTCCTGGTAATTGGCCTGTTTTACTGTGAAGAGGAAAGTTAACCTAGTATTCTTTTTTTCTTATGTTTATTGGAAAATTTTCCTTATAACCAAGTAAGCTTTAGGTAAAAATAAAGATTCAATAGAGTTTCTCATTATAAGAACTTCAAGAACTCTGTGGAAGGAGGACTAAATTAAGAATTAGGAAGTATCTATCAGCTGTATTTCTTGATGTGACATTGCATAAACCAGTCATACTTTGTGTGCCTCATCTCCTTATTCATTAAAGTGAGATAATTGGGTGGATTGTTGTGAGGATTGTATATGTAAAGCTGTGTCTTAGATGACAAATAAAAGTGAGTGTTGGGGACGGCATAACAATTAGATATTTAGGTCACTGCTATAGACTGACTGTTTGTGTCCTCCCCAAAATTCATATATTGAAACGTATTCCCCAGTGATGGTACTTGGAGGCGAGGCCTTTCGGAGGTGATTAGGTCATGAGGAGGGAGCCCTCATGAATTGGATTAGTGTCCTCATAAAAGGGACTCCAGAGACTTCCTTCACCCATCCCTCTATGTGAGGACACAGCAGGCAGATGGTGGTCTGTGAACCAAGACATGGGCTTTCACCAGACACTGAATCTGCTGGCACCTTAATCTTGGACTTCCCAACCTCCAGAACTGTGAGAAATAAACATTTGTTGTTTAAGACACTCAGTCTGTGGTATTTTTGTTATAGCAGCCTGAATGGACTAAGATAGTCACCAACACTTGGAGCTCCCATATCTGCTCTGAACTGTTTATATTTGGACTGAACATGAGAAGGAAATAAACTTCCATCTTGTTTAAGCTACTTTACATTGGCCTTTGCCACATCAGTTGGACCTGTATTCTAATACCATCTTCTATACCTGAAAATCTGTTTTCAGGAAGAAGATGATATTATCTATTTACATTGTGGTTCAATTGCATTTAAGCAACAACATTTTTTTCTATTACCTGTGAAATCACAGGTTTTGTCCTTGAAATGTAATGTTAAGCATATTAGAGAAGGTAGGGGTAAAGAAACATTTTTAAGAGGCAGAAAAGTTGTCCTGGTTTTCCTGTGAACACTAGGTGTAGAAAGCCACCTACTGCATCCACATGAGAACTTGCCCTTGCCTGGATGATAGGGGGACACCTCCCCTCAAGAAGAACCACCCTCCACAGACCCATCTTATGCTCCATCCAGTCCTCCTTCCTCTCCCTCTGATCTTTTTCTGATTGTATAGCAAGTTTCACCGGGTTCTCTGCAAGAATCCAGAAGCACCTCAAATTAAATGGTGCAGAGCTTAGGTCTTCATCTTCTTCCCTTCTCAAAACAAAATGAAACAAAACAAGATGAGACAAAGTCTCTCTTTCGTTTTTTGTTTTCTATATCAAACAACGGCACCACCATCTACCCAAGTGCCATCCACTCTGTGTCCAGATGCTGTTCCTCCTGCCTTTTCCTACTTGGCCCAGTCTTTACCAGGTTCATCCCTCCTTTTCCCTTAGGTTTTAGTTCAAGTGTCACTCCTGGTGGGAAATCTTCCTGGAAGCCCCAAACCAAAGCATTTTCACTTCCATATATTCCTATAGTACTCGGTACTTTCCCTATCACAGCGGTTATCAAGGACTATCACTGCTTTTAAAATTTTCTTCCTTATCACTAAACTGTTGGGTCTTTCTCATCATTGAATGTCCAGTGCCTATCTCAGTGCCCGACCCAACTAGGGACTCCACAAATATTGTTTGATTGAGTGAATTGATACTTACCAAGAGTTTTAAAATGTTCTTACTCTTTAATCCAGGAAATCCCCTTTGTAGAAGCTAGTCTAAAGAAATAATTGAAAGTTTAGACAAAGACTTATGTACAAAGGTGTTTAAAATAGTATTTTTTCTAAAATTCAAATATTTAATATTAGGAAAGTTGGTAAATAAATTATAGTACATCTGTATCATGGAATATTTTGAGGCCGTTAGAATGGAAATTTTATGTACATTTCTTGACAGGCAAAAATATTTGGGAAATAACATTAACTTAAAAAAACCCAGAGTACCCAAGTGTGTGTGTATGTGCCCATGCAATCCAATTTTGTTAAAAACATTTATGCATAGAAAAGACTGAAAAGAAATATACCCAAATATTACTCAATGATATTTCTTGGATATGGCATTACACATGATTTTTATTTTTTATACTTTTTCATATTTTCAAAATTCCATATTTAGAATTCATTATCTTAATAACCAGAAGAAAACCCACTTTTAAAAAATTTAAAATCTTCCTCTGGTTTGTGGCTCTTGCTGTAGGGCATGATTTTCCCTCTCAACCTCAGGAACTATCTAGAATTTGCTTTAACAATTGTTTTAATATTTTTATATATATATATATGTATATAACAAGTATCATTAATGCATGTGATGCATTTCTGTGTTTGTCCAGATCTTTTGAACACAAAAAAATGTTTTTCAAATGAGTACATATATAATATATAATTATGAGCACCATGTGTTAGTTTGCTGGGGCTGCCATAACGAAATACTACAAACTAGGTGGCTTAAAGTCCAAGGAGGCTTGAAGTCCAAGATCAAGGTGTCAGCAGGACTGGTTCCTTCTGGGGGCTGTGAGGGAAGGATCTCTTCCAGGCCTTTCTCCTTGGCTTGCAGATGGCCATCTTCTCCCTGTGTCTCTTCACATGGTTTTCCCTTTATTTGTGTCGTATCTGTGTCCAAATTTCCCTTTTTTAAAGGACATCAGTTATATTGGATTAGAGTCCACCCAAATAACCTCACTTGAACTTGATTACTTCTGCAAAGACCTATCTCTAAATAAGGTTACATTCCGAGGTACAAGGAATCAGGACTCTAACATATCTGTTTTGAGGCAGGGGGAGAAACACAATTCAACCCATAACACCAAAACCATTAATGATTACTTTCATTCCAAAGGCTGAGAAATAGAAAAACTTTTGGTGTTTCTTCCTCTAGTGGCTTGATATCCAATAATATTCTCTTAAGTGAGACAATAGACTGTGACACAGAAACGTCAGTCGCATTTCCTGTTAAACATAGTTTGTGTTTGTATAGAACACTGGTTTAGAAAAAACTTTCTTACGCTCTTTTAATTGATCCCTGTAATCTGTCTTACAGAGATGAAGAAACTGTGCCTTTCAGAGGATGATTTGCACAAAATTGCACAACTAGCAAGTCCATAAGCAAGAATTTCTTACAATCCAGTTTGTCTAACTCCTCATTCAGTGTTTCTTCCACCCCGTAAAATAGACTTCATGCTCCACATGACCAAGCCAAACTACCTGCTTCAGCATTTAACAAAGAAATATGATGTTACATAAAATGCGTGGGTCTGAGACCTATTGACTTTTGTGAAACATTTCTTCTGTCCAAGTATATTTACCACAAGGGGTCGCTATTGCAGCGAGTTGAGTCTAAAGTGTAACCGTTTTATGATTTGTTTTTGTACAAAGCTTCCTAGCATCTTCAGCTCCCTCATAAATACTTCCTTCTCCTCCACTTGATACTGAGGGCAAGTTGGTTATTTATTCCACGCCTTGTGACATCTACTCTGTCAAAATGTTACTAGAAGTCATCAGCACTTACTGATCTTTTGCATGGGAAAATGGAAAAATGGCTCACTCACAATACCTTGGGCAAGTCTAGACCTGGAAGAGGCACCTCTCTAATATTTTCTAGTGATTTTGCATTCCTGTGTTATTGAACAAAGAACTCAAACAACACACCACTATCTTTTCCACGTTAATGTGAGTATCGAACATGTTTTGATTACTGCACTCGGCTGATTCAATTAACATTATGGTGTCTTTGGATTTGACTCTTTTCCTAAATGGCTATTAAAATACTTTTTTCATGTTACTGTTATTGAGTTTATATTGGATATTTCTTGAAAGGAGAATGAATGAAATTTTTTTAAAAAATCACATATATAATCCTACACAACTGCTTTCTACTGACCGTGGTAAACTGCACGTGATTCAGATGAGAAGGAAGGGGATGGAAATGAACTACAATTTACTGTTGACTATATGCCACAGGCTGACTCTGAAGTAGGTATTATTGTTCCTATTTTTACAGATGAAGAAACTGAGGCTCAGAGGAGGGAGTTGCCCAAGTTCACAAGGTGGCAGAGCAGGGATTTGGGTTTAGGTCTGTCTCTGAACTTGTGCCTTTTCTTCTTCACCTCACTTCCTCCATGGTCAAGGGAATGATTCCACATCAAATGTCCTTCCCTAGGTGGTCAGTAGGGACTAGTGAGTGATCTGCTCCCCTTTTTAATGTTTGTTAAGTGAGATCCAAGAAGCCGATGTTAGATGTGGACTGAGCAAGATTATAAAAGGACACCAGGGCATCAGGAGATGAAAGGTCCAGTTCAGACGGTCTCATTTGCTCTTTTGTGGAGTAAGATTAGGATTCCCTGTTTCATCTGGCTACATAGGGATCAATGGGGGATTTCTGGACATAAAGTACCAGGTCAGAGGGGTTATTCTCAGAGCTCCATGAGTCTCAGACTGACTACCGTAGATGGTCATCTTCTGGGACTGTGGAAAAGTGATGGGGAATAAGGAGCCTGAAGGAATCTACCCTCTCATGAGTATTTGCTTCATTCAGACCAAGTCTATAAGGGGCTAGAGCTTGGCAAAGATCTAAAAAGAAATCGAGGCTACTACACTGTTGTGCTGAAAGTTTTTATCTCCTATTCTTCCTGAGTGCTCAGTGGAACCTTGAGAGGAAGCCCATTCTCAAGTGTCGCCGCGCTGTTATTGGCTGGCTCCTGGGGGTAGCCCCTGGTGAGAGCTGCTGGTGTGGGCTCTGGCAGGTGCTGCTGTGTCTCTTCTCTGGTTAGTATCCTGGTCCAGGCTCAGACTCAGAAACAGAGCCTAGACCCTGGGTCCTGTTTTACACCTAGAACATGAGGCAGGTAACAAGACTGACTGTGCTCCTGATCTTAAGTGAGTTATTTGGGGATTAAGAAGAATGGAATCTGGGTCTGGACAGGGGTCTGCAACCTTGCCTGATACCGTTGCCCTTTATCCAAGATGTTGAAGGCTGGCTTTGGGGACCAATTTTCTCCAGGCGGTTATGTGCCTTATGTGAGGAGTCTCTCAGGGCAATAAAGATGTTCTGGGTTACTGAACCCCAGATCCATCTATAGGAGGGAGAAATTAGAGCTGCCCCCCTGTACATGTGTTCCTGGGATTCCTTGAAATAAATATTTTAAAAAAATGTGTCCCAAAACACAAATAAGAAGTAAATTGTATGTGTCTGTATATGGTGGGGAAGTAGGGTGGGGGGTGGATTTGACTGTGAGAGAGAAGCTGGAGGGAGCTGAGTTGGACCTTCCATTCACCTCAGTTTCAGGATAGGACTAGTTTTGTGTTTTTACTCCCACAGGTACTTTGAGCCTTGCTAAAACCACCCAGCCTCTCTTCACTGACGCATATGAAGGACAAGAGGTGAACATACCCTGTAACCACAGCAACATTGCTACAAATGAGTACATCTTCTGGTACCGACAGTTCCCCAACAAGGGACCACAATTTGTTATTCAAGGATTTAAGACAAACGTGACAAATGAAGCAGCATCTCTGTTCATCCCTGCAGACAGGAAGTCCAGCATCCTGAGTCTGCCCCAGGCTGCCCTGAGAGACTCTGCCGTGTACTATTGCATCGTGAGTAACACACAGTGAGACAGACGGGGCTGCACCTGTGCAGTATCCCCCCATGGGGTGGGCACCACAGCCCAGGGGGAAGCTGAAAAGTAGTGCTTTCTTAAATGCTTATTTTATTTTCAGAGGGTATTAGCAAATCCATGTATCCTTTTACTATTTAAATAATTTTTGATCTTATTTATTTCTTAAATAGGTATTCCACTTACATGATCTAAAATTCAAAAACTATAAAAAGGCTTATAGTGCAATGTCTTCACGTCACCATTGTCCCTGAGCTGCTCAATTATTCAAAAGGAGGCAATCTTGGTATTTATGCTACTGTTTCTTAGCTCGCTGGTGCCCCTCATCATGTGTGTACACACATGCACACACACACTACACACACTTACATGAACACTGCACACAGTCAATGTGAACAGCGTGTTTCTCAGCTTTTGAAAAATTTAGCCCAAGTGGCCGATGATTTTTCATTGTCATACAAATTTTGAGTATTTCTTTGGCCATTTTAAGCACCTGCAAGATGGTTTCCAGGTCTCCTTGGGGTTTAGACCTCTCACTCTCTCTCTCTGTTGTCCCTCTTTCTCTTTTCTTTTGTTCCATTTCCCTGTTGTGGATTGTACGGGAAGGAGAATGCAGATGACGGTAGAGGAGGGGATGGAGGAGGTTTTTGTTTCTGATTGGTATGATAGACTATTTTTGCAGCATCTGAAGGAACAGAGGTTCTGGGTCATTATCACTTTTCAGAGTTGGGTCCTTCCGGGGTCCAAGGGAGACAGGGATAATGACGAGGTTCCTGGGAATCTTGCTAGTGCTCCTGTGGCTTCATCAGGACTATGAGGGTGTTATTGTTATTATTATTACTATTTGATGGGAGGTTGTCTTTGATTTTGGAAACAGGGAAAGCAATAATCTATGATCTTTTCTATTGAGACTGATAGGGCTAGACCATGGGATGGGAGAGTGTTTCCATCCAGCTCATCCTTGGTTTGGGTAGGGAGTAGTATTACGGAAAAAGAAATAATCATGGAGCATTAGAGCCCATAAACTCATCTCCTTTGGCTGATGTCTTTCTAAACAGGGATGAGGAGCCTGCTGAAGGTGGAGCAGAGTGCTGAGTCACTGAATGTTCAGGACAGAGCCAGCTCTTCTCTCAACTGCACTTAAGAAGACCGCTGTTTCCAGTACTTCATGGGGTGCAGATAGTATCCTGGAAAAAGCCTAGGGTTTCTGATTGCAAGATTCTCAAATGGAGAAAATGAGGAAAGGAGATTTACAGCATTTGAACAAAGACAAGATATAAACCTCCCTGCACATCACAGATTTGAAGCCTGGAGATTCAGACACCCTCATCTGTGTAGCAAGTTCACAGTGATCCCTAAGTCCTTGGAGCCTCTGCCCAAACCAGCGGAGGAGGGTCCAGCCACACTCCTGACTTGAGAATTGAGAGGGTGGGGTAGAGGGGAATCTCTGTAATGTTTCTATCTACTTACGAAAATAAATACCCATATCCGAGAGGCATGTGTGTTTATCTAAGGAAGACATTATACTACTCTATCTAAAGGAATTTCCACCTAAAGGAAATTATAGGTGGAATATTGCCCTGGATAAATGTTCAAAATGTTATCTATCCCCATTGGAGTTTCATCCCACCCTTGTTCATGGTATCTCTGTTGGAGGATGTCTTCGTTGTAGTCCAGAGGAAAAGAGCCCTGTCTTGAAGATGGGGGAACTAGGAGTACAGCCCATGTTCTTTCAAGGACTCACTCACTATGAGGAAACAACACAATTAGGTTTAATTTTAAGTCCTAGTTTTATAAACAGTAATCTGCGTGTTGAGCACTTTGGACGAAAACCACTGAGGGATGGTAGAAAGAGCAATGAAATTAGAAGCAGTAAATTCTAATTCTAGTTGTATTTCATCTTCGCTATGGGCCCTTGGATAGCAGAACAGAATGGAAAAAGAATAAGCTTTGGAGCCAGGCATTCCTGGGTTTGAATTTGAGATCCGTTACCCTTAAGAGTTTGACCTTTGTTAAATAGGTATGGGATCTGAGCTTCAATACTCTCTCTGTAAAATGGGGATCATAGTACTACCTTACAGCATTACTATGAGGTTAAAATAATATCACACCATAGGTCGTGCACTTAAACAGCACTTATCAGACAAATGCTAACAGTGTCCTGCATTATCATTTCTGATAAAGAAGCTGTTAAACCTGATCTGCCAACCCTACAAAGCTATTTGAAGGATGACATAAAATCTTGTGTGTTCACATTCTTCACAAATTGAAGAAGACCTAAACAAATATAAGAAATTTTGGGAGAGATAAAACTCTTGGTCTTATCTTGAACAAAAACTCCACAAATTGATCCGCTGTTTCTCTGTATAAAGATCACATGACTTTTTTGCCAAATGATCCCCAGGGCGAGGCTTTCAAGTTTCAAGTAGATAAATGGTGGCTCATGAAATTATTGGTGTCTCTGGGTTCCCAGGGATGGATGGATAACTCTCTGCCTCTAGGCTGAAGATAGCCTGTAAGAATGAATGATTACAAAATGTTCAGAGCTTTGTATAATTACAGAGACCAGGATGAGTGTTCATCTGTGTTTCCAGCAGTCAACAGTTTATCAAGGTGCACAGCCCTGTTCTTATTTAGTGATAAGACTTCCATCGTAGTGATCAGAAGCAGAAGTATTTATCAAGTACTCTTTAGAGTAGGGCTCTGGCTTAGATCTCACCACTGCACTGAGTACATAACAGGCACACACTCTGCCTTATTGTGATGTAGTCCCAGACTAGCATGTGCTGACACACACAAGTGTGCGTGTGTGCGTGTGCACGTGTGTGTGTGATTTTAAAAATATAGAATATTGTTGACCTTTCCATGTGGTCTCTGCATGTGGTGTCTCCAATATGGTAGTTGAATTTTATACATGGCAGCTCCTAAATGTGCAAAAGGAGAACTACGTTCTTAAGCTTAAGCTCAGGACTGGTACAGCATCACTCTTCCTGCATTCTATTGGCTATGTGAATCATGGGGCCAGCCCAGATTCATGCGGAGGGGACTATACAAGGCTATGATTCATCAAGAGTCACCAATGTAGCAGAGTACTACAATAGTCATTGTAGAAAATCTAGAAAACAATGATAAATTAAATGGAAAGAGAAATAAAAATGTCTCCATATCTCAACATCCTTAGATAACCATAATGTGCATTTTGTTGTATACATTTTTGGAATTGTTCCATAAAATATGAGAAAATTAATTATATATAAGTAATAAATTGACCATGTGTGAGATAAGAATCAAAGACCCTGTAATCCAATACTTTGGAAAATGTTGCGGATTGTCTTTTGAGGGTTAGATTACATCTTCTGGATGAGTTGATTCCTAAAGTTGAAAATCAATAATAGGGTAGGTATTAAGCTATAAACACACATGAACACTCTTCTATAATTACATATTCTTTCTTGTACAGCTTTCCCTTTTTCATGGAGTTTCTAGTTGCCTCTTTTCCCCCTACTTTTTATCTTAATATCAATCTCTTTTCAAATTCCGCAGTATAATTTATTCTGTCAAATTCCATTTCTTCCTAGAGGCAATTATTCTCCTGTTCCAATATGATCTGGTTGTTTAGTTACATTTCTTTGAGACTGTTAATTAGAATTTTTGTAAAGTTTTTTTCTGTTTGCTGAATTATCTCTGTTTTTTTAGGGTCATTTTGAATTTGTTTATCTTGGTGTTCATCATTCATATTGCAGTCTTTCTCTGAATTTCTGCTCATCCCTGGCTTACTTTATTATTTAAGAACGAAGTAATTAAAAAAATCTAATTGGAGATCCAGGTAGGTGGCAAGAGCTTATAAGCGGGCAGGCTTTGCCTGAAAGCAATTGAGTAAAGAGGCAACTATTTTCCTGAAAGCTCTAAATACCAGCATGTGGAAGTGATTGCTCTGAAACTACTAACAACCATTCCACTGTAATTTGACTTCCTTTTACATTTTACTAAATTTTTTTTAGAAGTTTATCTTTCTTGCCTGGAAGGTGAAGCCTGGCTATAGAGCATTCATCATTTGCGTATGTTTAAATGTGTGGGAAGGATAGAAGCTTTTAACTGAATGAATTATTAAGGTTTTGATTTAGACAAGATGAGGCTTGCAGTGACATCATCAAAATGGTGGCATAAGAATTTCTACCACTCATCTCCCACAGAAACATATATTGGAACAATTATCTGCCTTCACAAGGGCCCTCACAAGAGCCAAGGATTACAGGTGAGGGATTACAGTACCTGGGTGAAGCACAGAAATAAGAAAATATGCATTGAGGAGGTAAGGAAAGATTGATTCACATTACCCTCATCAACCCTCCCCCAAGCCCAGGCAGCCCATTGTGGAATGAGCCACCTTCCCTGTGGGATGAGAGTGAAGTGAGTACCTGACTTCACTGCGGCCCCCAGGGCTGGCCTGCCCCAGCAGCAAGTGGACCCTCACAGCCCTTGGTAGTTCCCTGAGGCCTCCTGCTAACCTAGGCCTCCCCTCCTCACTCTTGCATCTGCCAGCTCCAGTGGCCTCAGGCGCTTCCTGCAGCCCCAGGTAGCTCCTATGGCACCAGGTTCCCAGTGGGGTCCTGTAAACCAAGACCCCCTGGCTTGCCTTGGTACCTACCAACTCCAGTGACACTAGGCAGCTCCCAGTGCTCCAGGCAGCTTTCTTGGCTCCAGGTTCCCAGAGGCCCCCTGTGAACCAAAAGCCTTGATCAACACCAGCATCTGCCAGCTCCTGTGACCCCAGCTGGCTCCTGTTGCCCCCGACTCCTGAAAACAGACTCCTGGCCCACGTTGGTGCTGGTTATCTCCTGTGGCACCAGGCTCCAGTGGGATCCCATGAACCTAGACTCCCAGCTCACCCAAGCACCAGCCAGCTCTCATGGCCCCGGGCAGCTCCTGTGTCCCCAAGCTTCCAATTGGCACCTGCAAACCCAGAGTCCTGACTGGGCCCAGTGCCAGGCTGACCACTGTGGACCCAGGCTTTTGATCCACTCCAGCAGTAAGCCAGCTCTCACTCACTCCACCAGATGGCCCATCCAGAATCTCTCATTGGTGAATTCGACTGCCGAAGCCAGTCTATAAAGCCTAGAAGAGATTGCTGCTTCTTTAAATGTGCAGACATCAATGCAAGGACACAAGGATCATGAATAATAAGGGATCATGAATAATAGTCACCAAAGGAAACTAATAAAACTCCAATAACTAACCCTAAAGGAGATCTATGAATGGCCTGACAAAGTATTCAGAATGATCTTCTTAAAGAAATTCACAAGAAAACACAGATAGACAGATAGACAACTAAATGAAATTAAGAAAAAAATACATGAACAACATGAGAAGTTCAACAAAGAAATAGAAACCATTAAAAAAACAAACAAACAGAAATCCTAGAGTTGAGGAATACAATGAGTGAACTGAAGAATTCAACTGAGAGCTTCAACAGCAGACTCAACCAAGCAGAAGAATGATAACCTAGAAGAAATGGACAAATTCTTAGAAACACGCAGCTTACCAAGACTGAATCATGAAGAAATAGAAGATCTGAGCAAACCTACAATGAGTAAGGAAATAGAAACTATAATAAAAAATCTCCCAACAGAAAAAAGCCCAGGGCCAGATAATTTGACTGGTGAATTAAATCAGAATTTACATTTAAATAAGTATTAACAACAATCCTTCTAAGACTCATCCAAAAACCTGGGGTTTTGGGGAGAGAACATTCTCAAACTCATTTTTTTTTTTTTTTAAAGATTTTATTTATTTACTTTTTCCCCAAAGCCCCAGTAGATAGTTGTGTGTCATAGCTGCACATCCTTCTAGTTGCTGTATGTGGACGCCTTGCCTCAGCATGGCCAGAGAAGCAGCACGCCGGTGCACGCCCGGGATCCGAACCCGGGCGCCAGCAGTGGAGCGCTCACTTAACCACCAAGCCATGGGGCCGGCCCTCTCAAACTCATTTTATGAGGCCAGTATGATCCTGATACCAAAGTCAGATAAGGACACTACAAGAAATGAAAACTACAGAAGGATATCCTTGATGAATATAGATGCAAAAATTCTCAACAAAATACCAGCAAACTGAATTCAACAACACATTAAAAGGATCATACACCATGATCAAGTGGAAATTATCCCTTGGATGCAAGGATGGTTCAACATGCACAAATCAATCAATGTGATACATCACATTAATAGACTGAAAGGTAAAAATCATATGATTATCTCAATATATGCAGCAAAAGCATTTGACAAAATACAACATCCTTTCATGATAAAAACTCTCAACAAATTAAGTATAGGAGGAACATACCTCAACATAATGAAGGCTATACATGACAAACCCGCAGCTAATATCATACTCAACTGTGAATGGTTGAAAGCTTTTCCTCTAGGATCAGGAAGAAGACAAGTGTGCTCAATCTCACCACTCCTAATTATCGTAGTACTGGGAATTCAAGCCAGAACAATCAAGAAAGAAAAAGATATAAAAGACATCCAAATTTGAAAGGCAGAAGTAAAATTGTGTCTCTTTGCAGATGATATGATCTTTTATATAGAAAATTCTAAAGACTCCACCAAAAAACTCTTAGAACTAATAAACAAACTCAGTAAAGTTGCAAGATATGAAATAAACATACATAAATCATTTGTGTTTCTATACACTAACAATGAACTATCTGAAAAGAAATAAAGAAAAGCATCTCATTTACAATTGTATCGAAAATATTAAAATAATTAGGAATAAATTTAATAAAGAAAGTGAAAGATCACTACATTGAAAATTACACGACATTGATGAAAAAAATGAGAAAGACAAATAAATGGAAAGGTATACCATGTTCATGGATTAGCAGAATTAACATTGTTAAAATGTCCATATTACCCAAAGCCATCTACAGATTCAGTGTAATCTGCATCTAAATTCTGATGTTATTTTTCACAGAAATGGAAAAAAAATTCTAAAGTTTGTATGGAAACACAAAAGACCCAAATAGCAAAAGCAATCTTGAAGAAGAACAAAGTTGGAGACACCACCATTTCTTATTTCAAAATATATTTCAAAGCTATACTAATCAAAATAGTATGGCATTGGCATAAAAATAGACACATAGACCAACTGAACAGAATTGAGAGCCAAGAAATAAACCCTCACATATACAATCAACTATATTTCACAAGGGAGCCAAGAATACTCAATGGGGAAAGTATAGTCTTTTCAATAAATGGTGTTGGGAAAACTGGACAGCCACATGTAAAAGAATGAAACTGGACAACATACACAAAAATCAACTCACAATAGATTAAAGATTGAATGTAATACTCGAAACCATAAAACTTCTAGAAGGAAATAAAATAGGTAGATCCTTGAAATCAGTCTCGGTGCTGATTTTTTGGATCTGACACCAAAAACAAAGGCAATAAAACCAAAAATAAACAAATAGGACTACTTCAAACTAAAAAGCTTCTGCACAGCAAAGGAAATCATTAGCAGAATGAAAAGGCAACCTATTGAATGGGAGAAAATATTTGCAAACTACATATCCAGTAAAGGGTTAATACCTAAAATTTACAAGCAACTCATACAACTCAATAGGAAAAAAAAAACCCAATCAGATTAAAAAATGGGCAGAGAATCTGAATAGGCACTTTTCCAAAGAAGATATACAAATGGCAACATATACATGAAAAGATGCTCAAAATCACTAATTATCAGGGAAATGCAAATCAAAACTACAATGAGATGTCAATTCATATCTGTTAGAATGTCAAAAGACAAGTGATAACAAGTGTTGGTGAAGCTATGGAGAAAAGGGAACACTTGTACTCTGTTGATGGGAATATAAATTGGTATAGCCACTATATAAAATCTTATGAAGAGTTCTCAAAAAATTAAAAATCGAATTACCATATGATCCAGCAATCTCACTTCTGGGTTTATATCTGAAGGAAATGAGATCAGTATCTCGAACAGATGCCTGCACTCCCATGTTCATTGCATGGAATTATTCACAATAGCCAAGACATGGGGAAGAACCTAAGTGTCCACTGACAGATGAATGGATAAAGAAAATGAAGTGTTCCATTTATTCAATGGAATATTACTCAGCCATGAAAAAGAATAAAATCTTGCCTTTTATAACAATATGGATGGACCTTGAGGGCATTGTGTTAAATGAAATAATTCAGACAGAGAAAGACAAATACTGTATGCTTTATTTATATGTAGAATCTAAAAAAGCTGAACTCAAAGTAGAGAGTAGAATGGTTGTTGCCAGTGGCTGAGGGTAGGGCTGGGTGAGAAATGGGAAGACGTTGGTCAAAGGGTGCAAACATCCAGCTATAAGATGCATAGGGTCTGGGGATCTAATGTACAGGAGGATGACCATAATTAAAAATACTATATTATACAAGTTAGTTATTAATAAAGCAGATCTTAAAAGTTATCTCCACAAAAAAACCGTAATTATGTGGGAGGATGGAGGTGTTAACTAAACTTATGGTGGTAATCATTTCACAATATATATGTGCATTAAATCATCAAGTTGTACAAGTTTAAGGTAAATTTACATATATTATATGTCCATAATATCTCAATAAAGTTGGAAAAAAATAAAGGGAATAGCAAGCAAAGAAAAAAATAGGATGAGGCTTTTAATACATGGAAATTAGACTGTTTTGTTACTTGAAATTGACTGTAAAAAGCTTTGAGACCTACTGAGATATTAAACAAGGGAGTGAGAAGAAAATTGGACAGGGAATGAGAGGAAAACTGAACAGGCAGTGATGGAGAAAATTAAGATATGTCCTGCTTTTCGGCCATTGAGTCTAGCCCATGTTATAAACCAGCTTATTATTAAATAAGAAAAAGAAGTATACTTTTTCTGATCAAAGATAGTAGACTGACTACATAGGTTTTTCACCTCGCACTGCCAAGACTACAGATTGAAGGGCTCTCTGTGGGAGCAAGCATCCAGCTGCTCTAGCCTGGCTTCCCTCTGCAGGGTTCTTTCCCCAGCAAACCAAGTGAGGCTCAGTCTCACTGCTGCTCTCTCCTCCCTTTGCCAACAGAGGTGGTCTCACCAGACTTCTTCCTACGGATCTTTCCAAGCAAAACTCACATAGTCTCTGTCCCCCAGACTCCAGGGGACACATATCAGAATCTCCCAGGAACTGTCTTCTGCTCTCTTCTGTTTGCAGGGCAGGACAGGACAGACCTCTCCTGCCAAGTTTCTGCACTGCAGGAACATTCAGCTGAGGAGAAATATTTGTCAGTCTCACCTTCTGGCAAGTACTTCCCAGCTTTCTGAGAGATTCTGGTGCTACCCCAACTTAACCTGAAGGAGGGGAACAATCTTTCCCAGGAGGAAGGCAGAGCAAATGCCACGGAGCCCTGTCTATGAATATTTTTCAAAGAATTCTCTCTTCCTCTCTGCATCTCTTGACTTCTCTCATAGGCTAGAGGCAGATGAAGGTCTCAGGGTTTCAGGACCAATTTATCATTCTCACCAAGTCTTGTCAGATATGTCTAGCTTATCAATTTAGATTTTATAGGAACTTATCCATATTGTCCTCAGCCTTGGTCGAAATGATGAAAAACAGGAACACTCCTCATTGTCTGAATTTAGTTAATATCCATTCATTCTCCACAGTGAAAGCAGACTTTGCAGCTAATTTATACTATACTTGATGGTCATATTACTATTTACTTCTGAGTTTTAGACAAGAAGCATCTACCTGTACCTGCTGGTCCACCGCGGCAGTCAGTGCTCATTCTCCTCTGTGTGAGACGGAGCTGCTGACGCTCCTACTCGGCCCTTCCTGCTCTTTCCCTCCCCTGTGCCCACACACTGTCCCCACGTTGTACATTTATGTTCCTTCAATTGTCAATATTTTTATTCTTTTTTTTGTCTAGATGTTGGTTTATAAATTAAGAGACAATAAATGTCATTATATTATTATGACTGGATATTTTGTTATTTTGTTCACTCCACACCAGGCAATGTGGGGGGAACATTTCTTATCTCAAAAGCCATTGTCATAGCCAAAAATTCCCAGCATCATCAGTTGGTTTTATTTTTCTAGATTCCCTATTTTACTTAAAATAATTTCATATTTATGACACCCCTTTCTTCTACATTTTCCCCTCTGTAGTTTCTAATCACCTTTATTTTTACTTCTTTGAAAAAAAATATACTTTTATCGTTTTAATATTTTATATTCTTTTAATCACTTATCTACCGAGAAAACCCACATTCTTCTTTTTTTTTTTTTTTAACCTTTATTTGCCTAAAACTCCCAGTTCTTGATTATATATTCTGCTAGAAACGGCCTTACCTTTTGAATTGATGATCTTGTGAGATGTTATAGGGAGTGACTGGACTTTTCTTTCTTTCTTTTTCTCTTCTTTTAGCAACAGCTAAGTAATTTTTGTTTTAATCATCTTGATGTTCAATTTCCACTTGCCAGCAGCTCCATACCCAAAACTGAGCCTAGGTCAGTTGACCTGATTCCCCGCCTAAGGATTATTCTGATGCTTCTGTGTAATCTGTTGTGGGCAATAACTCAGAAGACCACTGTACTCGTCCATTCAATTTTTTTGTGAAGTCTTTTAGTTTCTCTCTTCTTAAGTGTCTCCATACATGAGATGAACAGTATGGACCACAGAGGGTCACACACTCACTTATTAGGGAAGGACAGAATGTCAAAATACCCACAAATCACATCACGCCTCTGAAATCATAAGAACAAGAAAAATGGTGCATCTGTGGGGATTATGACTATACATGGTTTCAGCTGAAAGGAGGAACACTCCTGAGTTACCTCATGTGAGAGGTTTGCCCAGCCTGTTCCTTTCTTTCTTTCTTTTTTTTTTTTTGTTTATTGGAGTAACATTGGTTTATAACATTGTAAAAATTTCAGGTGTACATCATTCTCCTTCTATTTCTGCATGGACTACATCATGTTCACCACCAAAATACTAATTACAACCCATCACCACACATATGTACCGAATTATCCCTTTCACCCTCCTCCCTCCCCCTTCCTCTGGTAACCACCAATCCAATCTCTGTCCCTATGTGTTTGTTTATTGTTGTTATTATCTACTACTTAATGAAGGAAATCATATGGTATTTGACCTTCTCCCTCTGACTTATTTCACTTTGCATTATACCCTCAATGTCCATCCATGTTGTAACAAATGACTGGATTTCATCGTTTCTTATGGCTGAGTAGTATTCCGTTGTGTATATATACCACATCTTCTTTATCCATCCGTCCCTTGATGGGCACTTAGGTTGCTTCCAAGTCTTGGCTATTGTGAATAACGCTGCAATGAACACAGGGGTGCATGTACCTTTGCAAATTGGTGTTTTCAAGTTCTTTGGATAAATACCCAACAGTGGAATAGCTGGATCATATGGTAGTTCTATCCTTGATTTTTGAGTCCCTTCCTAATGATGCCTAAAACAGAAAGGGTACCGCAAGGCTTATGAGAAGAGCTACTTCTGTTTGGCCTCCAGAGGGCGATGTTGCACAATCTAGAATTATAGCTCAAGACCTGCATTATTCCCTCAGCTCCTCCCCAGAGCTGCTTGAGGCGTCCAGCTGGAGCTCATGCAGACAGTGACATACGAGGAGAGTTTGGAAGTCAGAAAACACCCAGATTTGTCAAGGAAGAGACTCTTCCAAATATCTCTGGAACATGCTTAGGCAAGATTCCAGAGCACCAACCATAACCATTCTTCCTTGTTCCAAGGGTGCTGTTTCCTCAGCCATATTCCTTCCTGCTCAGGGAAGAGCTTCAAAAAGGATCACACAACTTCTTCACTGCTCAGCCATGAGCTTGGTTTCTGTGCCAGTGCTTATGATACTTTTTGTCCTGAGTGAGTAAATTTTGTTCCATCCTCTTTTTCCCTAGAAGTATGGTACCTTCTCTTAATAGGTAAGTCTGTCCTGGTCTCACTGACTCAGCATTGATGTTTCAGGGGGAACCGGAGCCCAGTCGGTGACCCAGCCTGATGTCCACATCACTGTCTCTGAAGGAGCCCGTCTGGAGCTGAGCTGCAAGTATTCGTCTTCTGTTCCACCAAATCTCTTCTGGTACGTGCAATATCCCAACCGAGGACTCCAGCTTCTCCTGAAGTACACGTCTGGAAACAGCCTTGTTTCAGGCATCAAAAGTTTTGAGGCTGAATTTAAGAAGAGTGAAACCTCCTTCCACCTGAGGAAACCCTCAGCCGATTGGAGTGACTCGGCCAAGTACTTCTGTGCTCTGAGTGACACAGTGCCTGGGACTGCAGGGGGAGCTGAACACAAACTTCTGGTGAATGTGTGGCTTTCAGTGACTCAAGGAATCAGCCTGGGGCATTTTCAGTAAGATCTCATGTTCTATAAAGACAAGTAGGGCAGAGGGGACTAAACTGCTTAGCTCTTGTGCTGACATGGTCTTTACTTAATCCTCAAAGTGTCAAGATTCATGGGGAAAGGACACTTCATGAGAAAAACACGATGTCCGCAACAGCCCAGAGACTGGAACTTGCTCAGAGAATCACTTCAAATAGAAGAGTGGCAAGGACTGTTTCTGTGGGGATTGCCATGTGACCTGTGACCAGACAGAAGAGTACTGAGATAGTCTACAGCGGTGGTTTTAATCCATTAGGGGAAACCTAGGCCTCACTCTAAATGAAGAAAATTTTTAAGGTCTAAGATAATCCCATCTGTGTGTGAATACTTGACAAACTGAATGGGGAGATGAAGGTTAACAGTTAGAGAAAGGGACTGAGGAAAATGTGATAAAAAGAAATCACTAAGCATACAGGGAGAACATTTACTGAATGTTCCTGTCATTTACCCAGCTCTTCCATTTTAACATACTTCAAAAAGATGGAGCTCAGATTTCCTTCTGTAAGTCTGTCACTGGATCAGGCTGAGGAGGGCCTGGGCTATGATAATATGACAGAGGTGATTACTGGAGTGGAGTTGAGAATAGAAATCTGTTAGAGCCAAATGGGGCTGAGGGTTCCAGTAGAATATGTCTATATGATCTATTTCCTTCTTTCTTAATTTTTATAACTAAAAATTCTTAAAATGAACTTCTACCCCACAGACTTAGAAATTACCCCAATACTCCTGATGAAATTTCTTCTCCTATATCTCCTCTGAGGAAAAAGACAATGAAATGAGGGAAATAAGGAATATAAGTAAAGAGAGGAGAAAAGGGAGAGGTGTAAGACAAGACTGGGAGGAAAAGGAGAAGCATTTGCTTGAACTGCAAAATGTAGACTTCACCTCGTGTTCACAGAGCAGAATCAGCCATGTGGGTGTGCAGGATGTAGTGGAAAGAATTGGATGGGAGAAGAGAAGGAGGTGGGAAGGAGATCACGGTGGACATCCTATACATGTCCTATTTCTTTTCCTACCAAGCAAAGTCCTATTGTAGACATACGCTATGTTCACGTATAAATATGCATCTATCTTTTCTAGGTTTACAAAACTAGTCTAATTTCTTTTATTTGTATTTACTTTTCTGACAAAGGAGATTAACAAAGTGATACGTAACATGAAACAGTATTCGTTTGTTAGACATTCCATATAAATAAATTCTCAAATTCTCTGTCCAACTACATCTTGGTTCTTGTTTAGAAAGCAGGGTCCCTGAAACCATGATCTTCCAGGCCGTGTTGACCCAGGTGATGCCCTGTTTCCCTCTGAGATGTTCTCTCACTTTTCTTATTCTACATTCAAACTTTCAAACTCTCCTTCCTAAAACAGTTCTCAAAAAAAAACTAGGAATGTTGGATATGTCCCTTTACTGCTTCCCCTGCCCCACCACATCCACACACCCCAGAGACATTACACACTCAGCCTGGGCTGGGCTCTCATGGGTGGGGTTTCTTGTTAAGAAGCGAAATGACATAGCTCAGGTGTGTGTGTGATTGGTGCTCAGTGATTCTGGTGGAACATACTGACTGTAAGAACAGAATTTGTCTGGACTCTAGACCTGACACCCTCCAGATCAAGGGTGAAGGCAACTTAGCAAGTGGGCAAGGGGTCATGAAAAGACACTGGGGAGCTCTGCTGGGGCTTCTTTGGGTCCACGTTTGCTGTGAGTTGGGGCCGTCCCAGATGGGGGGACTGGGGTGTATTCTACAGCTGACAGTGGGAGGGAGGTGAGGGAGAGCTGACACAGAGCTCCTAGAGGGTCCTACATCTTTATGGGTGTTCCTCGGGATATTTTATAGATTTATAAATTGCATCAATGACTCCCCAGTGACACCATTTGTGTTTGTTTTCTCTTTCCAAGCAGGGGTGCGAGGGGTGAATGTGGCGCAGAGTCCTTCAGCCCTGAGCCTCCAGGAGGGAACCAGCTCTACTCTGAGGTGCAATTTTTCTACGACAGTGACCGTTGTGCAGTGGTTCCAGCAGAATCCTGGGGGCGGCCTCATCAATCTGTTTTTCCTGACTTCAGGAATGAAGCAGAATGGAAGATTAAACTCCACACTGAATTCTAAGGAACTCTATAGTACCCTACACATCACAGCCTCCCAAGTGGAAGACTCAGCCACCTACCTCTGTGCAGTGGAGGCACAGTGCTCCCAGGTGCTCTGCAGCCTGTACCCAAACTGCAGCTGGGCCTGCAGCCACAGATCTGCCACAGGGAAGACTTACACAGACTTAGGTTTCCTGCTTCATTTTGTCAGTATTTTAATTCTCTCTGTGATTATAAATATATAATACTAAGAGGGAGCTCTCAGAGATTCTAAAAACAATGGCAAGATTCAAATCCATGTTTAAGTAAACAGTGGAAGTGTCCAATTTAGGGTCAAAGTTAGATCCTCAATGAGCAGACACTAAATACGTTACTATGGGGAGAAACTTACAAATGTTCATGCACTGCTGGTACAACTTACCTGTTAATATTAACATGTGACTCAGCTTTAAGGAAGGTGAACGACAGCGTTGTCATACTGACCATGCCTGTACTCATAACTTCTGGTGGCTGGAAGTCCTGAAAAACAAACATAATAGCAAAGTAGCTAATGTTTAGGGAACGCTTATGGGCAATGAGCACTGTACAAACCTCTTTAGCATCACTTAATCTCCACAACACGTTATGACGGCGATATTGTGTTGTCCTCGTTTTTTGTATTGTTTTTTTCACAACAAGCAGAAGAGACTTAAAAAGTTAAATGATTTTCAAGGCCAAGTTACTAAATGGCAGACCCAGAATTGGAAGAGAAGTAATCTGACTTGAGAGCCTACATTTCTTTTTTTTTTTTTATTCTTTATTCATCCTTTTATTTTTGAGAATTAAATATGTCAGTTATAAACATAATCTATGCATCCATGCATCTATATCCAAATAGTAGAGAAGTATATAACAAAGAGTAAATTTTTCCCCCAAACCAGTGCCCCCAGCTCTTTTCTTTGAAGGCAACTTCTATTAGGAGTTTCTTGTATCTCCTTCCAGAAATATCTTCTACCTACACAAGCAAATATATTTTTTCAATAATTTTAATAATACAAATAATGCACTAATTCTCTGGGGAGAGCCCACATTTCTTAATCCCTGTACTCTTAATGCCTTCTCAGAAACCCATAAATCAAATTATTTATAGTGATAAATATGCAGAATGTTTTCATAAAAGTCAACAAATAAAGAAACAAATTTTGATGGTTTCTAATTAGCGACTTCTAAGGAAAGCTAGTTTGAGATCCCCTGTAAAGTGATGGCTCACCCATTGTCCTTCATTCCACAGAACCACCCGCTGTCCTCCAGCAGGTCTCAGTGACCCAGGCAGCAGAGGACAGAGGACAAATGAGGCCAGGGTCACCCCCTGATTCAACCCCAGACTCAGGCCCTACCAGGCCACTGGGAATCTGCTTTCTGCTCTCTAGGAGAGAAGGAGCCAAATGCATTTCATTTGGAGTCCATTCAAACATATTCACTCAACAAATATTTATTTTGTAGAGTGGTATGATAGAGCACTGGTATAGCAGTTGAAGATAACCTTATTCCACAATATAGACAAATTTTCTGCACATATGGAATTTTTATTCTACTGTGGGGAGATAGAACAAGGAAAAAATTGAACAAATGACTTCAAAATACAAGCAACATTAGGAAAATAAAGCAGGGGGATGTGATAGAGAATCACAGTGGTCATGGAGCTCTCTAGACTGGTGACATTTGAACTGAGTCTTTAATGATGAAAAAATGACAAAAATCCAGTTGCTAAGACCTGGAATAAGGAAGAGTTTTCAAATGCAACAATGGTCACTAGGCAGAAGCAAGTTTGGGGTATTTGTGAAAGAAGGCTGATGTTCCCAGAAGGTAGTGAGGAGAGTAGTAGGCGATAATGGCAAAGAGGAGTCAGGGGCCTGGTCATATGTGGCCTTGTACCATTATGGTTAGGTTCAAATTTTATTCTACATGTAATGGGAAGCATGTGAAGGCTTTTAAATAGGGTGATCTAATCTGATTTATGTTTTAGAAGGATTCAGTCCATGCTCTGAGATGGCTCGTGGGGGAAGGGCGGAGGTAAGAGTAAGGTGCACAAAGACCAGAAGACCAGAAGGCGATGTAGTCTACACAGAAATCTAAATACAATGATGTACACCTGAAATTCATATAATGTTATAAATAAATGTTACTTCAATAAAAAATATAAAAAGAAATTAAAAGAGTGCAGCTAAGGAGGCTGGCCCATTGGTGTAAGTGGTTAAGTTTTCATGCTCGCTTTTGGTGGCACATGGGATTACGTGAGGTTTGGATCCCAGGCACAGTACTATACACCACTCATCAAGTCACTCTGTCGTGGGCATCCCACATGCAAAATAGAGGAAGATGGGCATAGATGTTAGCTTAGGACTAATCTTCTTCAGCAAAAACAACAAGAGATTGGCAATGGATGTTAGTTCGAGGGTCAGTGCTTTCCTCACCAAAAAGAAAAGAAAAAAAAAAAGATACAACTAAGGAAAACCATGATAAGAGATCTGGGAATTATATTCTGTGAAGAATGAAAAAACTTTAAAGTGCTGAAAATTTAAATGAATATATATTAAATGTATATAAATCTACACACAGTTTGTAATGCACATTATCTTTTCTATTTTAGAGAGTCTATTACACAATTCTGCATAATCACAGTCTTGAGGTATAGAATAAGGTATTCCATATGGGCCCGCAGAGATTAGAATTAATTTTCTTATATTGCCAGGAGATCTGTTAGTTAAAAATCACACGGAGGGACTTTTTACTTCTGACAATGAGAGCAGACTAGGCTTT